>NC_090442.1:565434212-566647299 GCF_031143425.1 Pleurodeles waltl
GGAAAAAGTATTTTTTTAGTCAAATTTTGAGGTTTGCAAAGGATTCTGGGTAACAGAACCTGGTGAGAGCCCCACAAGTCACCCCATCTTGGATTTCCCTATGTTTCTAGTTTTCAAAAATGTACAGATTTGGTAGTTTTCCCTAGTTGCTGGCTGAGCTAGAGGCCAAATTCCACAGCTAGGCACTTTGCAAAAAACAGCTCTGTTTTCTTTGAGAAAATGTGATGTCTCCACATTGTGTTTTGGGGCATTTCCTGTTGCGGGCACTAGGCCTACCCACACAAGTGAGGTACCATTTTTATCGGGAGACTTGGGAGATCGCAGGGTTGAAGGAAATTTGTGGCTCCTCTCAGATTCCAGAACTTCCTGTCACCGAAATGTGAGGAAAAAGTGTTTTTAACCACATTTTGAGGTTTGCAAAGGATTCTGGGTAACAGAACCTGGTGAGAGCCCCCACAAGTCACCCCATCTTTCATTTAGCTAGGCTTCTAGTTTTCAAAAATATACAGATTTGGTCATTTTCCGTAGGTGCTGCCTGAACTAGAGGCCAAAATTCACAGTTAGGCACTTTGCAAAAAAAGCTCTGTTTTCTTTGGGAAAATGTGATGTCTCCATGTTGTGTTTTGGGGCATTTCCTGTCAGGGGCACTAGGCCTACCCACACAAGTGAGGTACCATTTTTATCGGGAGACTTGGGAGATCGCAGGTTGAAGGAAATTTGTGGCTACTCTCAGAATCCAGCGAAATGTGAGGAAAAAGTGTTTTTTTAGCCAGATTTTGAGGTTTGCAAAGGATTCTGTGTAACAGAACCTGGTGAGAGCCCCACAAGTCACCCTATCTTAGATTCCCCTATGTGTCTAGTTTTCACAAATGCAAAGGTTTGGTAGATTTCCATAGGTGCCTGCTGAGCTAGAGGCCAAAATCTACAGCTAGGCACTTTTAAAAAAACAGCTCTGTTTTCTTTGGAAAATGTGACGTGTCCACATTGTGTTTTGGGGCATTTCCTGTCCTGGGCACTACGCCTACCCACACAAGTGAGGCACCATTTTCATCGGGAGACTTGGGGGAACGTTGGATGGTAGGAAATTTGTGGCTCCTCTCAGATTCCAGAAATTTCTGTCAACGAAATGTGAGGGAAAAGTGTTTTTTTAGCCAAATTTTGAGGTTTGCAAAGGGATCTGGGTAACAGAATCTGGTGAGAGCCCACAAGTCACCCCATCTTGGATTTCCCTAGGTTTCTAGTTTTCAAAAATGTACAGATTTGGTAGTTTTCCCTAGCTGCTGGCTGAGCTAGAGGCCAAATTCCACAGCTAGGCACTTTGCAAAAAACAGCTCTGTTTTCTTTGGGAAAATGTGATGTCTCCACGATGTGTTTTGGGGCATTTCCTGTTGCGGGCACTAGGCCTACCCACACAAGTGAGGTACCATTTTTATCGGGAGACTTGGGAGATCGCAGGGTTGAAGGAAATTTGTGGCTCCTCTCAGATTCCAGAACTTTCTGTCACCGAAATGTGAGGAAACAGTGTTTTTAGCCACATTTTGAGGTTTGCAAAGGATTCTGGGTAACAGAACCTGGTGAGAGCCCCCACAAGTCACCCCATCTTGGATTTTGCTAGGCTTCTAGTTTTCAAAAATGTACAGATTTGGTCATTTTCCCTAGGTGCTGCCTGAACTAGAGGCCAAAATTCACAGTTAGGCACTTGCAAAAAAAGCTCTGTTTTCTTTGGGAAAATGTGATGTCTCCATGTTGTGTTTTGGGGCATTTCCTGTCGCGGGCACTAGGCCTACCCACACAAGTGAGGTACCATTTTTATCGTGAGACTTGGGAGATCGCAGGGTTGAAGGAAATTTGTGGCTACTCTCAGAATCCAGAAGTTTCTGTTAGCGAAATGTGAGGAAAAAGTGTTTTTTTAGCCAAATTTTGAGGTTTGCAAAGGATTCTGGGTAACAGAACCTGGTGAGAGCCCCACAAGTCACCCCATCTTGCATTTCCCTAGGTTTCTAGGTTTCAAAAATGTACAGATTTGGTAGTTTTCCCTAGTTGCTGGCTGAGCTAGAGGCCAAATTTCACAGCTAGGCACTTTGCAAAAAACAGCTCTGTTTTCTTTGGAAAATGTGATGTCTCCACGATGTGTTTTGGGGCATTTCCTGTTGCGGGCACTAGGCCTACCCACACAAGTGAGGTACCATTTTTATCGGGAGACTTGGGAGATCGCAGGGTTGAAGGAAATTTGTGGCTCCTCTCAGATTCCAGAACTTTCTGTCACCGAAATGTGAGGAAAAAGTGTTTTTAGCCACATTTTGAGGTTTGCCAAGGATTCTAGGTAACAGAACCTGGTGAGAGCCCCCGCAAGTCACCCCATCTTGGATTTTGCTAGGCTTCTAGTTTTCAAAAATGTACAGATTTGGTCATTTTCCCTAGGTGCTGCCTGAACTAGAGGCCAAAATTCACAGTTAGGCACTTTGCAAAAAAATCTCTGTTTTCTTTGGGAAAATGTGATGTCTCCATGTTGTGTTTTGGGGCATTTCCTGTCGCGGGCACTAGGCCTACCCACACAAGTGAGGTAGCATTTTATCGTGAGGCTTGGGAGATCGCAGGGTTGAAGGAAATTTGTGGCTACTCTCAGAATCCAGAAGTTTCTGTTAGCGAAATTTGAGGAAAAAGTATTTTTTTAGTCAAATTTTGAGGTTTGCAAAGGATTCTGGGTAACAGAACCTGGTGAGAGCCCCACAAGTCACCCCATCTTGGATTTCCCTATGTTTCTAGTTTTCAAAAATGTACAGATTTGGTAGTTTTCCCTAGTTGCTGGCTGAGCTAGAGGCCAAATTCCACAGCTAGGCACTTTGCAAAAAACAGCTCTGTTTTCTTTGAGAAAATGTGATGTCTCCACATTGTGTTTTGGGGCATTTCCTGTTGCGGGCACTAGGCCTACCCACACAAGTGAGGTACCATTTTTATCGGGAGACTTGGGAGATCGCAGGGTTGAAGGAAATTTGTGGCTCCTCTCAGATTCCAGAACTTCCTGTCACCGAAATGTGAGGAAAAAGTGTTTTTAGCCACATTTTGAGGTTTGCAAAGGATTCTGGGTAACAGAACCTGGTGAGAGCCCCCACAAGTCACCCCATCTTTCATTTAGCTAGGCTTCTAGTTTTCAAAAATATACAGATTTGGTCATTTTCCCTAGGTGCTGCCTGAACTAGAGGCCAAAATTCACAGTTAGGCACTTTGCAAAAAAAAGCTCTGTTTTCTTTGGGAAAATGTGATGTCTCCATGTTGTGTTTTGGGGCATTTCCTGTCACGGGCACTAGGCCTACCCACACAAGTGAGGTACCATTTTTATCGGGAGACTTGGGAGATCGCAGGTTTGAAGGAAATTTGTGGCTACTCTCAGAATCCAGCGAAATGTGAGGAAAATGTGTTTTTTTAGCCAGATTTTGAGGATTGCAAAGGATTCTGTGTAACAGAACCTGGTGAGAGCCCCACAAGTCACCCTATCTTAGATTCCCCTATGTGTCTAGTTTTCACAAATGCAAAGGTTTGGTAGGTTTCCCTAGGTGCCGGCTGAGCTAGAGGCCAAAATCTACAGCTAGGCACTTTTAAAAAAAACAGCTCTGTTTTCTTTTGGAAAATGTGACGTGTCCACATTGTGTTTTGGGGCATTTCCTGTCCTGGGCACTAGGCCTACCCACACAAGTGAGGCACCATTTTTATCGGGAGACTTGGGGGAACGTTGGGTGGAAGGAAATTTGTGGCTCCTCTCAGATTCCAGAAATTTCTGTCAACGAAATGTGAGGGAAAAGTGTTTTTTTAGCCAAATTTTGAGGTTTGCAAAGGATTCTGGGTAACAGAATCTGGTGAGAGCCCCACAAGTCACCCCATCTTGGATTTCCCTCGGTTTCTAGTTTTCAAAAATGTACAGATTTGGTAGTTTTCCCTAGCTGCTGGCTGAGCTAGAGGCCAAAATCCACAGCTAGGCACTTTGCAAAAAACATCTCTGTTTTCTTTGGGAAAATTTGATGTCTCCACGTTGTGTTTTAGGGCATTTCCTGTCGCGGGCACTAGGCCTACCCACACAAGTGAGGTACCATTTTTATCGGGAGACTTGGGAGATCGCAGGGTTGAAGGACATTTGTGGCTCCTCTCAGATTCCAGAACTTTCTATTACTGAAATGTGAGGAATAAGTGTTTTTTAGACATATTTTGAGGTTTGCAAAGGATTCTGGGTAACAGAACCTGGTGAGAGCCCCACAAGTCACCCCATCTTGGATTTCCCTAGGTTTCTAGTTTTAAAAAATGTACAGATTTGGTAGTTTTCCCTAGTTGCTGGCTGAGCTACAGGCCAAATTCCACAGCTAGGCACTTTGCAAAAAACAGCTCTGTTTTCTTTGAGAAAATGTGATGTCTCCACATTGTGTTTTGGGGCATTTCCTGTTGCGGGCACTAGGCCTACCCACACAAGTGAGGTACCATTTTTATCGGGAGACTTGGGAGATCGCAGGGTTGAAGGAAATTTGTGGCTCCTCTCAGATTCCAGAACTTCCTGTCACCGAAATGTGAGGAAAAAGTGTTTTTAACCACATTTTGAGGTTTGCAAAGGATTCTGGGTAACAGAACCTGGTGAGAGCCCCCACAAGTCACCCCATCTTTCATTTAGCTAGGCTTCTAGTTTTCAAAAATATACAGATTTGGTCATTTTCCGTAGGTGCTGCCTGAACTAGAGGCCAAAATTCACAGTTAGGCACTTTGCAAAAAAAGCTCTGTTTTCTTTGGGAAAATGTGATGTCTCCATGTTGTGTTTTGGGGCATTTCCTGTCAGGGGCACTAGGCCTACCCACACAAGTGAGGTACCATTTTTATCGGGAGACTTGGGAGATCGCAGGTTTGAAGGAAATTTGTGGCTACTCTCAGAATCCAGCGAAATGTGAGGAAAAAGTGTTTTTTTAGCCAGATTTTGAGGTTTGCAAAGGATTCTGTGTAACAGAACCTGGTGAGAGCCCCACAAGTCACCCTATCTTAGATTCCCCTATGTGTCTAGTTTTCACAAATGCAAAGGTTTGGTAGATTTCCCTAGGTGCCTGCTGAGCTAGAGGCCAAAATCTACAGCTAGGCACTTTTAAAAAAACAGCTCTGTTTTCTTTTGGAAAATGTGACGTGTCCACATTGTGTTTTGGGGCATTTCCTGTCCTGGGCACTAGGCCTACCCACACATGTGAGGCACCATTTTCATCGGGAGACTTGGGGGAACGTTGGATGGTAGGAAATTTGTGGCTCCTCTCAGATTCCAGAAATTTCTGTCAACGAAATGTGAGGGAAAAGTGTTTTTTTTAGCCAAATTTTGAGGTTTGCAAAGGGATCTGGGTAACAGAATCTGGTGAGAGCCCCACAAGTCACCCCATCTTGGATTTCCCTAGGTTTCTAGTTTTCAAAAATGTACAGATTTGGTAGTTTTCCCTAGCTGCTGGCTGAGCTAGAGGCCAAATTCCACAGCTAGGCACTTTGCAAAAAACAGCTCTGTTTTCTTTGGGAAAATGTGATGTCTCCACGATGTGTTTTGGGGCATTTCCTGTTGCGGGCACTAGGCCTACCCACACAAGTGAGGTACCATTTTTATCGGGAGACTTGGGAGATCGCAGGGTTGAAGGAAATTTGTGGCTCCTCTCAGATTCCAGAACTTTCTGTCACCGAAATGTGAGGAAAAAGTGTTTTTAGCCACATTTTGAGGTTTGCAAAGGATTCTGGGTAACAGAACCTGGTGAGAGCCCCCACAAGTCACCCCATCTTGGATTTTGCTAGGCTTCTAGTTTTCAAAAATGTACAGATTTGGTCATTTTCCCTAGGTGCTGCCTGAACTAGAGGCCAAAATTCACAGTTAGGCACTTTGCAAAAAAAGCTCTGTTTTCTTTGGGAAAATGTGATGTCTCCATGTTGTGTTTTGGGGCATTTCCTGTCGCGGGCACTAGGCCTACCCACACAAGTGAGGTACCATTTTTATCGTGAGGCTTGGGAGATCGCAGGGTTGAAGGAAATTTGTGGCTACTCTCAGAATCCAGAAGTTTCTGTTAGCGAAATTTGAGGAAAAAGTATTTTTTTAGTCAAATTTTGAGGTTTGCAAAGGATTCTGGGTAACAGAACCTGGTGAGAGCCCCACAAGTCACCCCATCTTGGATTTCCCTATGTTTCTAGTTTTCAAAAATGTACAGATTTGGTAGTTTTCCCTAGTTGCTGGCTGAGCTAGAGGCCAAATTCCACAGCTAGGCACTTTGCAAAAAACAGCTCTGTTTTCTTTGAGAAAATGTGATGTCTCCACATTGTGTTTTGGGGCATTTCCTGTTGCGGGCACTAGGCCTACCCACACAAGTGAGGTACCATTTTTATCGGGAGACTTGGGAGATCGCAGGGTTGAAGGAAATTTGTGGCTCCTCTCAGATTCCAGAACTTCCTGTCACCGAAATGTGAGGAAAAAGTGTTTTTAGCCACATTTTGAGGTTTGCAAAGGATTCTGGGTAACAGAACCTGGTGAGAGCCCCCACAAGTCACCCCATCTTTCATTTAGCTAGGCTTCTAGTTTTCAAAAATATACAGATTTGGTCATTTTCCCTAGGTGCTGCCTGAACTAGAGGCCAAAATTCACAGTTAGGCACTTTGCAAAAAAAGCTCTGTTTTCTTTGGGAAAATGTGATGTCTCCATGTTGTGTTTTGGGGCATTTCCTGTCACGGGCACTAGGCCTACCCACACAAGTGAGGTACCATTTTTATCGGGAGACTTGGGAGATTGCAGGTTTGAAGGAAATTTGTGGCTACTCTCAGAATCCAGCGAAATGTGAGGAAAAAGTGTTTTTTTAGCCAGATTTTGAGGTTTGCAAAGGATTCTGTGTAACAGAACCTGGTGAGAGCCCCACAAGTCACCCTATCTTAGATTCCCCTATGTGTCTAGTTTTCACAAATGCAAAGGTTTGGTAGGTTTCCCTAGGTGCCGGCTGAGCTAGAGGCCAAAATCTACAGCTAGGCACTTTTAAAAAAACAGCTCTGTTTTCTTTTGGAAAATGTGACGTGTCCACATTGTGTTTTGGGGCATTTCCTGTCCTGGGCACTAGGCCTACCCACACAAGTGAGGCACCATTTTTATCGGGAGACTTGGGGGAACGTTGGGTGGAAGGAAATTTGTGGCTCCTCTCAGATTCCAGAAATTTCTGTCAACGAAATGTGAGGGAAAAGTGTTTTTTTAGCCAAATTTTGAGGTTTGCAAAGGATTCTGGGTAACAGAATCTGGTGAGAGCCCCACAAGTCACCCCATCTTGGATTTCCCTCGGTTTCTAGTTTTCAAAAATGTACAGATTTGGTAGTTTTCCCTAGCTGCTGGCTGAGCTAGAGGCCAAAATCCACAGCTAGGCACTTTGCAAAAAACATCTCTGTTTTCTTTGGGAAAATTTGATGTCTCCACGTTGTGTTTTAGGGCATTTCCTGTCGCGGGCACTAGGCCTACCCACACAAGTGAGGTACCATTTTTATCGGGAGACTTGGGAGATCGCAGGGTTGAAGGATATTTGTGGCTCCTCTCAGATTCCAGAACTTTCTATTACTGAAATGTGAGGAATAAGTGTTTTTTAGACAAATTTTGAGGTTTGCAAAGGATTCTGGGTAACAGAACCTGGTGAGAGCCCCACAAGTCACCCCATCTTGGATTTCCCTAGGTTTCTAGTTTTCAAAAATGTACAGATTTGGTAGTTTTCCTAGTTGCTGGCTGAGCTAGAGGCCAAATTCCACAGCTAGGCACTTTGCAAAAACAGCTCGGTTTTCTTGAGAAAATGTGATGTCTACACATTGTGTTTTGGGGCATTTCCTGTTGCGGGCACTAGGCCTACCCACACAAGTGAGGTACCATTTTTATCGGGAGACTTGGGAGATCGCAGGGTTGAAGGAAATTTGTGGCTCCTCTCAGATTCCAGAACTTTCTGTCACCGAAATGTGAGGAAAAAGTGTTTTTAACCAAATTTTGAGGTTTGCAAAGGATTCTGGGTAACAGAACCTGGTGAGAGCCCCACAAGTCACCCCATCTTGGATTTCCCTAGGTTTCTAGTTTTCAAAAATGTACAGGTTTGGTAGGTTTCCCTAGGTGCCGGCTGAGCTAGAGGCCAAAATCTACAGGTAGGCACTTTGCAAAAAAAGCTCTGTTTTCTTTGGGAAAATGTGATGTCTCCATGTTGTGTTTTGGGGCATTTCCTGTCACGGGCACTAGGCCTACCCACACAAGTGAGGTACCATTTTTATCGTGAGACTTGGGAGATCGCAGGGTTGAAGGAAATTTGTGGCTATTCTCAGAATCCAGAAGTTTCTGTTAGCGAAATGTGAGGAAAAAGTGTTTTTTTAGCCAAATTTTGAGGTTTGCAAAGGATTCTGGGTAACAGAACCTGGTGAGAGCCCCACAAGTCACCCCATCTTGCATTTCCCTAGGTTTCTAGGTTTCAAAAATGTACAGATTTGGTAGTTTTCCCTATTTGCTGGCTGAGCTAGAGGCCAAATTCCACAGCTAGGCACTTTGAAAAAAACAGCTCTGTTTTCTTTTGGAAAATGTGATGTCTCCACGATGTGTTTTGGGGCATTTCCTGTTGCGGGCACTAGGCCTACCCACACAAGTGAGGTACCATTTTTATCGGGAGACTTGGGAGATCGCAGGGTTGAAGGAAATTTGTGGCTCCTCTCAGATTCCAGAACTTTCTGTCACCGAAATGTGAGGAAAAAGTGTTTTTAGCCACATTTTGAGGTTTGCCAAGGATTCTGGGTAACAGAACCTGGTGAGAGCCCCCACAAGTCACCCCATCTTGGATTTTGCTAGGCTTCTAGTTTTCAAAAATGTACAGATTTGGTCATTTTCCCTAGGTGCTGCCTGAACTAGAGGCCAAAATTCACAGTTAGGCACTTTGCAAAAAAATCTCTGTTTTCTTTGGGAAAATGTGATGTCTCCATGTTGTGTTTTGGGGCATTTCCTGTCGCGGGCACTAGGCCTACCCACACAAGTGAGGTACCATTTTTATCGTGAGGCTTGGGAGATCGCAGGGGTGAAGGAAATGTGTGGCTACTCTCAGAATCCAGAAGTTTCTGTTAGCGAAATTTGAGGAAAAAGTGTTTTTTTAGTCAAATTTTGAGGTTTGCAAAGGATTCTGGGTAACAGAACCTGGTGAGAGCCCCACAAGTCACCCCATCTTGGATTTCCCTATGTTTCTAGTTTTCAAAAATTTACAGATTTGGTAGTTTTCCCTAGTTGCTGGCTGAGCTAGAGGCCAAATTCCACAGCTAGGCACTTTGCAAAAAACAGCTCTGTTTTCTTTGAGAAAATGTGATGTCTCCACATTGTGTTTTGGGGCATTTCCTGTTGCGGGCACTAGGCCTACCCACACAAGTGAGGTACCATTTTTATCGGGAGACTTGGGAGATCGCAGGGTTGAAGGAAATTTGTGGCTCCTCTCAGATTCCAGAACTTCCTGTCACCGAAATGTGAGGAGAAAGTGTTTTTAGCCACATTTTGAGGTTTGCAAAGGATTCTGGGTAACAGAACCTGGTGAGAGCCCCACAAGTCACCCCATCTTTCATTTAGCTAGGCTTCTAGTTTTCAAAAATATACAGATTTGGTCATTTTCCCTAGGTGCTGCCTGAACTAGAGGACAAAATTCACAGTTAGGCACTTTGCAAAAAAAGCTCTGTTTTCTTTGGGAAAATGTGATGTCTCCATGTTGTGTTTTGGGGCATTTCCTGTCACGGGCACTAGGCCTACCCACACAAGTGAGGTACCATTTTTATCGGGAGACTTGGGAGATCGCAGGTTTGAAGGAAATTTGTGGCTACTCTCAGAATCCAGCGAAATGTGAGGAAAAAGTGTTTTTTTAGCCAGATTTTGAGGTTTGCAAAGGATTCTGTGTAACAGAACCTGGTGAGAGCCCCACAAGTCACCCTATCTTAGATTCCCCTATGTGTCTAGTTTTCACAAATGCAAAGGTTTGGTAGGTTTCCCTAGGTGCCGGCTGAGCTAGAGGCCAAAATCTACAGCTAGGCACTTTTAAAAAAACAGCTCTGTTTTCTTTTGGAAAATGTGACGTGTCCACACTGTGTTTTGGGGCATTTCCTGTCCTGGGCACTAGGCCTACCCACACAAGTGAGGCACCATTTTTATCGGGAGACTTGGGGGAACGTTGGGTGGAAGGAAATTTGTGGCTCCTCTCAGATTCCAGAAATTTCTGTCAACGAAATGTGAGGGAAAAGTGTTTTTTTAGCCAAATTTTGAGGTTTGCAAAGGATTCTGGGTAACAGAATCTAGTGAGAACCCCACAAGTCACCCCATCTTGGATTTCCCTAGGTTTCTAGTTTTCAAAAATGTACAGATTTGGTAGTTTTCCCTAGCTGCTGGCTGAGCTAGAGGCCAAATTCCACAGCTAGGCACTTTGCAAAAAACAGCTCTGTTTTCTTTGGGAAAATGTGATGTCTCCACGATGTGTTTTGGGGCATTTCCTGTTGCGGGCACTAGGCCTACCCACACAAGTGAGGTACCATTTTTATCGGGAGACTTGGGAGATCGCAGGGTTGAAGGAAATTTGTGGCTCCTCTCAGATTCCAGAACTTTCTGTCACCGAAATGTGAGGAAAAAGTGTTTTTAGCCACATTTTGAGGTTTGCAAAGGATTCTGGGTAACAGAACCTGGTGAGAGCCCCCACAAGTCACCCCATCTTGGATTTTGCTAGGCTTCTAGTTTTCAAAAATGTACAGATTTGGTCATTTTCCCTAGGTGCTGCCTGAACTAGAGGCCAAAATTCACAGTTAGGCACTTTGCAAAAAAAGCTCTGTTTTCTTGGGAAAATGTGATGTCTCCATGTTGTGTTTTGGGGCATTTCCTGTCACGGGCACTAGGCCTACCCACACAAGTGAGGTACCATTTTTATCGGGAGACTTGGGAGATCGCAGGTTTGAAGGAAATTTGTGGCTACTCTCAGAATCCAGTGAAATGTGAGGAAAAAGTTTTTTTTAGCCAGATTTTGAGGTTTGCTAAGGATTCTGTGTAACAGAACCTGGTGAGAGCCCCACAAGTCACCCTATCTTAGATTCCCCTATGTGTCCAGTTTTCACAAATGCAAAGGTTTGGTAGATTTCCCTAGGTGCCTGCTGAGCTAGAGGCCAAAATCTACAGCTAGGCACTTTTAAAAAAACAGCTCTGTTTTCTTTTGGAAAATGTGACGTGTCCACATTGTGTTTTGGGGCATTTCCTGTCCTGGGCACTAGGCCTACCCACACAAGTGAGGCACCATTTTTATCGGGAGACTTGGGGGAACGTTGGATGGTAGGAAATTTGTGGCTCCTCTCAGATTCCAGAAATTTCTGTCAACGAAATGTGAGGGAAAAGTGTTTTTTTAGCCAAATTTTGAGGTTTGCAAAGGATTCTGGGTAACAGAATCTGGTGAGAGCCCCACAAGTCACCCCATCTTGGATTTCCCTAGGTTTCTAGTTTTCAAAAATGTACAGATTTGGTAGTTTTCCCTAGCTGCTGGCTGAGCTAGAGGCCAAATTCCACAGCTAGGCACTTTGCAAAAAACAGCTCTGTTTTCTTTGGGAAAATGTGATGTCTCCACGATGTGTTTTGGGGCATTTCCTGTTGCGGGCACTAGGCCTACCCACACAAGTGAGGTACCATTTTTATCGGGAGACTTGGGAGATCGCAGGGTTGAAGGAAATTTGTGGCTCCTCTCAGATTCCAGAACTTTCTGTCACCGAAATGTGAGGAAAACGTGTTTTTAGCCACATTTTGAGGTTTGCAAAGGATTCTGGGTAACAGAACCTGGTGAGAGCCCCCACAAGTCACCCCATCTTGGATTTTGCTAGGCTTCTAGTTTTCAAAAATGTACAGATTTGGTCATTTTCCCTAGGTGCTGCCTGAACTAGAGGCCAAAATTCACAGTTAGGCACTTTGCAAAAAAAGCTCTGTTTTCTTTGGGAAAATGTGATGTCTCCATGTTGTGTTTTGGGGCATTTCCTGTCGCGGGCACTAGGCCTACCCACACAAGTGAGGTACCATTTTTATCGTGAGACTTTGGAGATCGCAGGGTTGAAGGAAATTTGTGGCTACTCTCAGAATCCAGAAGTTTCTGTTAGCGAAATGTGAGGAAAAAGTGTTTTTTTAGCCACATTTTGAGGTTTGCAAAGGATTCTGGGTAACAGAACCTGGTGAGAGCCCCACAAGTCACCCCATCTTGCATTTCCCTAGGTTTCTAGGTTTCAAAAATGGACAGATTTGGTAGTTTTCCCTAGTTGCTGGCTGAGCTAGAGGCCAAATTCCACAGCTAGGCACTTTGCAAAAAACAGCTCTGTTTTCTTTGGAAAATGTGATGTCTCCACGATGTGTTTTGGGGCATTTCCTGTTGCGGGCACTAGGCCTACCCATACAAGTGAGGTACCATTTTTATCGGGAGACTTGGGAGATCGCAGGGTTGAAGGAAATTTGTGGCTCCTCTCAGATTCCAGAACTTTCTGTCACCGAAATGTGAGGAAAAAGTGTTTTTAGCCACATTTTGAGGTTTGCCAAGGATTCTAGGTAACAGAACCTGGTGAGAGCCCCCGCAAGTCACCCCATCTTGGATTTTGCTAGGCTTCTAGTTTTCAAAAATGTACAGATTTGGTCATTTTCCCTAGGTGCTGCCTGAACTAGAGGCCAAAATTCACAGTTAGGCACTTTGCAAAAAAAATCTCTGTTTTCTTTGGGAAAATGTGATGTCTCCATGTTGTGTTTTGGGGCATTTCCTGTCGCGGGCACTAGGCCTACCCACACAAGTGAGGTACCATTTTTATCGTGAGGCTTGGGAGATCGCAGGGTTGAAAGAAATTTGTGGCTACTCTCAGAATCCAGAAGTTTCTGTTAGCGAAATTTGAGGAAAAAGTATTTTTTTAGTCAAATTTTGAGGTTTGCAAAGGATTCTGGGTAACAGAACCTGGTGAGAGCCCCACAAGTCACCCCATCTTGGATTTCCCTATGTTTCTAGTTTTAAAAAATTTACAGATTTGGTAGTTTTCCCTAGTTGCTGGCTGAGCTAGAGGCCAAATTCCACAGCTAGGCACTTTGCAAAAAACAGCTCTGTTTTCTTTGAGAAAATGTGATGTCTCCACATTGTGTTTTTGGGGCATTTCCTGTTGCGGGCACTAGGCCTACCCACACAAGTGAGGTACCATTTTTATTGGGAGACTTGGGAGATCGCAGGGTTGAAGGAAATTTGTGGCTCCTCTCAGATTCCAGAACTTCCTGTCACCGAAATGTGAGGAAAAAGTGATTTTAGCCACATTTTGAGGTTTGCAAAGGATTCTGGGTAACAGAACCTGGTGAGAGCCCCACAAGTCACCCCATCTTTCATTTAGCTAGGCTTCTAGTTTTCAAAAATATACAGATTTGGTCATTTTCCCTAGGTGCTGCCTGAACTAGAGGCCAAAATTCACAGTTAGGCACTTTGCAAAAAAAGCTCTGTTTTCTTTGGGAAAATGTGATGTCTCCATGTTGTGTTTTGGGGCATTTCCTGTCACGGGCACTAGGCCTACCCACACAAGTGAGGTACCATTTTTATCGGGAGACTTGGGAGATCGCAGGTTTGAAGGAAATTTGTGGCTACTCTCAGAATCCAGCGAAATGTGAGGAAAAAGTGTTTTTTTAGCCAGATTTTGAGGTTTGCAAAGGATTCTGTGTAACAGAACCTGGTGAGAGCCCCACAAGTCACCCTATCTTAGATTCCCATATGTGTCTAGTTTTCACAAATGCAAAGGTTTGGTAGGTTTCCCTAGGTGCCGGCTGAGCTAGAGGCCAAAATCTACAGCTAGGCACTTTTAAAAAAACAGCTCTGTTTTCTTTTGGAAAATGTGACGTGTCCACATTGTGTTTTGGGGCATTTCCTGTCCTGGGCACTAGGCCTACCCACACAAGTGAGGCACCATTTTTATCGGGAGACTTGGGGGAACGTTGGGTGGAAGGAAATTTGTGCTCCTCTCAGATTCCAGAAATTTCTGTCAACGAAATGTGAGGGAAAAGTGTTTTTTTAGCCAAATTTTGAGGTTTGCAAAGGATTCTGGGTAACAGAATCTGGTGAGAGCCCCACAAGTCACCCCATCTTGGATTTCCCTCGGTTTCTAGTTTTCAAAAATGTACAGATTTGGAAGTTTTCCCTAGCTGCTGGCTGAGCTAGAGGCCAAAATCCACAGCTAGGCACTTTGCAAAAAACATCTCTGTTTTCTTTGGGAAAATTTGATGTCTCCACGTTGTATTTTAGGGCATTTCCTGTCGCGGGCACTAGGCCTACCCACACAAGTGAGGTACCATTTTTATCGGGAGACTTGGGAGATCGCAGGGTTGAAGGACATTTGTGGCTCCTCTCAGATTCCAGAACTTTCTATTACTGAAATGTGAGGAATAAGTGTTTTTTAGACAAATTTTGAGGTTTGCAAAGGATTCTGGGTAACAGAACCTGGTGAGAGCCCCACAAGTCACCCCATCTTGGATTTCCCTAGGTTTCTAGTTTTCAAAAATGTACAGATTTGGTAGTTTTCCTAGTTGCTGGCTGAGCTAGAGGCCAAATTCCACAGCTAGGCACTTTGCAAAAAACAGCTCTGTTTTCTTTGAGAAAATGTGATGTCTACACATTGTGTTTTGGGGCATTTCCTGTTGCGGGCACTAGGCCTACCCACACAAGTGAGGTACCATTTTTATCGGGAGACTTGGGAGATCGCAGGGTTGAAGGAAATTTGTGGCTCCTCTCAGATTCCAGAACTTTCTGTCACCGAAATGTGAGGAAAAAGTGTTTTTAACCAAATTTTGAGGTTTGCAAAGGATTCTGGGTAACAGAACCTGGTGAGAGCCCCACAAGTCACCCCATCTTGGATTTCCCTAGGTTTCTAGTTTTAAAAAATGTACAGGTTTGGTAGGTTTCCCTAGGTGCCGGCTGAGCTAGAGGCCAAAATCTACAGGTAGGCACTTTGCAAAAAAAGCTCTGTTTTCTTTGGGAAAATGTGATGTCTCCATGTTGTGTTTTGGGGGCATTTCCTGTCACGGGTACTAGGCCTACCCACACAAGTGAGGTACCATTTTTATCGTGAGACTTGGGAGATCGCAGGGTTGAAGGAAATTTGTGGCTATTCTCAGAATCCAGAAGTTTCTGTTAGCGAAATGTGAGGAAAAAAGTGTTTTTTTAGCCAAATTTTGAGGTTTGCAAAGGATTCTGGGTAACAGAACCTGGTGAGAGCCCCACAAGTCACCCCATCTTGCATTTCCCTAGGTTTCTAGGTTTCAAAAATGTACAGATTTGGTAGTTTTCCCTAGTTGCTGGCTGAGCTAGAGGCCAAATTCCACAGCTAGGCACTTTGAAAAAAACAGCTCTGTTTTCTTTTGGAAAATGTGATGTCTCCACGATGTGTTTTGGGGCATTTCCTGTTGCGGGCACTAGGCCTACCCACACAAGTGAGGTACCATTTTTATCGGGAGACTTGGGAGATCACAGGGTTGAAGGAAATTTGTGGCTCCTCTCAGATTCCAGAACTTTCTGTCACCGAAATGTGAGGAAAAAGTGTTTTTAGCCACATTTTGAGGTTTGCCAAGGATTCTGGGTAACAGAACCTGGTGAGAGCCCCCACAAGTCACCCCATCTTGGATTTTGCTAGGCTTCTAGTTTTCAAAAATGTACAGATTTGGTCATTTTCCCTAGGTGCTGCCTGAACTAGAGGCCAAAATTCACAGTTAGGCACTTTGCAAAAAAATCACTGTTTTCTTTGGGAAAATGTGATGTCTCCATGTTGTGTTTTGGGGCATTTCCTGTCGCGGGCACTAGGCCTACCCACACAAGTGAGGTACCATTTTTATCGTGAGGCTTGGGAGATCGCAGGGGTGAAGGAAATGTGTGGCTACTCTCAGAATCCAGAAGTTTCTGTTAGCGAAATTTGAGGAAAAAGTGTTTTTTTAGTCAAATTTTGAGGTTTGCAAAGGATTCTGGGTAACAGAACCTGGTGAGAGCCCCACAAGTCACCCCATCTTGGATTTCCCTATGTTTCTAGTTTTCAAAAATTTACAGATTTGGTAGTTTTCCCTAGTTGCTGGCTGAGCTAGAGGCCAAATTCCACAGCTAGGCACTTTGCAAAAAACAGCTCTGTTTTCTTTGAGAAAATGTGATGTCTCCACATTGTGTTTTGGGGCATTTCCTGTTGCGGGCACTAGGCCTACCCACACAAGTGAGGTACCATTTTTATCGGGAGACTTGGGAGATCGCAGGGCTGAAGGAAATTTGTGGCTCCTCTCAGATTCCAGAACTTCCTGTCACCGAAATGTGAGGAGAAAGTGTTTTTAGCCACATTTTGAGGTTTGCAAAGGATTCTGGGTAACAGAACCTGGTGAGAGCCCCCACAAGTCACCCCATCTTTCATTTAGCTAGGCTTCTAGTTTTCAAAAATATACAGATTTGGTCATTTTCCCTAGGTGCTGCCTGAACTAGAGGCCAAAATTCACAGTTAGGCACTTTGCAAAAAAAGCTCTGTTTTCTTTGGGAAAATGTGATGTCTCCATGTTGTGTTTTGGGGCATTTCCTGTCACGGGCACTAGGCCTACCCACACAAGTGAGGTACCATTTTTATCGGGAGACTTGGGAGATCGCAGGTTTGAAGGAAATTTGTGGCTACTCTCAGAATCCAGCGAAATGTGAGGAAAAAGTGTTTTTTTAGCCAGATTTTGAGGTTTGCAAAGGATTCTGTGTAACAGAACCTGGTGAGAGCCCCACAAGTCACCCTATCTTAGATTCCCCTATGTGTCTAGTTTTCACAAATGCAAAGGTTTGGTAGGTTTCCCTAGGTGCCGGCTGAGCTAGAGGCCAAAATCTACAGCTAGGCACTTTTAAAAAAACAGCTCTGTTTTCTTTTGGAAAATGTGACGTGTCCACATTGTGTTTTGGGGCATTTCCTGTCCTGGGCACTAGGCCTACCCACACAAGTGAGGCACCATTTTTATCGGGAGACTTGGGGGAACGTTGGGTGGAAGGAAATTTGTGGCTCCTCTCAGATTCCAGAAATTTCTGTCAACGAAATGTGAGGGAAAAGTGTTTTTTTAGCCAAATTTTGAGGTTTGCAAAGGATTCTGGGTAACAGAATCTGGTGAGAACCCCACAAGTCACCCCATCTTGGATTTCCCTAGGTTTCTAGTTTTCAAAAATGTACAGATTTGGTAGTTTTCCCTAGCTGCTGGCTGAGCTAGAGGCCAAATTCCACAGCTAGGCACTTTGCAAAAAACAGCTCTGTTTTCTTTGGGAAAATGTGATGTCTCCACATTGTGTTTTGGGGCATTTCCTGTTGCGGGCACTAGGCCTACCCACACAAGTGAGGTACCATTTTTATCGGGAGACTTGGGAGATCGGAGGGTTGAAGGAAATTTGTGGCTCCTCTCAGATTCCAGAACTTTCTGTCACCGAAATGTGAGGAAAAAGTGTTTTTAGCCACATTTTGAGGTTTGCAAAGGATTCTGGGTAACAGAACCTGGTGAGAGCCCCCACAAGTCACCCCATCTTGGATTTTGCTAGGCTTCTAGTTTTCAAAAATGTACAGATTTGGTAATTTCCCCTAGGTGCTGCCTGAACTAGAGGCCAAAATTCACAGTTAGGCACTTTGCAAAAAAAGCTCTGTTTTCTTTGGGAAAATGTGATGTCTCCATGTTGTGTTTTGGGGCATTTCCTGTCGCGGGCACTAGGCCTACCCACACAAGTGAGGTACCATTTTTATCGTGAGACTTGGGAGATCGCAGGGTTGAAGGAAATTTGTGGCTACTCTCAGAATCCAGAAGTTTCTGTTAGCGAAATGTGAGGAAAAAGTGTTTTTTTAGCCAAATTTTGAGGTTTGCAAAGGATTCTGGGTAACAGAACCTGGTGAGAGCCCCACAAGTCACCCCATCTTGCATTTCCCTAGGTTTCTAGGTTTCAAAAATGTACAGATTTGGTAGTTTTCCCTAGTTGCTGGCTGAGCTAGAGGCCAAATTCCACAGCTAGGCACTTTGCAAAAAACAGCTCTGTTTTCTTTGGGAAAATGTGATGTCTCCACGATGTGTTTTGGGGCATTTCCTGTTGCGGGCACTAGGCCTACCCACACAAGTGAGGTACCATTTTATCGGGAGACTTGGGAGATCGCAGGGTTGAAGGAAATTTGTGGCTCCTCTCAGATTCCAGAACTTTTTGTCACCGAAATGTGAGGAAAAAGTGTTTTTAGCCACATTTTGAGGTTTGCCAAGGATTCTGGGTAACAGAACCTGGTGAGAGCCCCCACAAGTCACCCCATCTTGGATTTTGCTAGGCTTCTAGTTTTCAAAATGTACAGATTTGGTCATTTTCCCTAGGTGCTGCCTGAACTAGAGGCCAAAATTCACAGTTAGGCACTTTGCAAAAAAATCTCTGTTTTCTTTGGGAAAATGTGATGTCTCCATGTTGTGTTTTGGGGCATTTCCTGTCGCGGGCACTAGGCCTACCCACAAAAGTGAGGTACCATTTTTATCGTGAGGCTTGGGAGATCGCAGGGTTGAAGGAAATGTGTGGCTACTCTCAGAATCCAGAAGTTTCTGTTAGCGAAATTTGAGGAAAAAGTGTTTTTTTAGTCAAATTTTGAGGTTTGCAAAGGATTCTGGGTAACAGAACCTGGTGAGAGCCCCACAAGTCACCCCATCTTGGATTTCCCTATGTTTCTAGTTTTCAAAAATGTACAGATTTGGTAGTTTTCCCTAGTTGCTGGCTGAGCTAGAGGCCAAATTCCACAGCTAGGCACTTTGCAAAAAACAGCTCTGTTTTCTTTGAGAAAATGTGATGTCTCCACATTGTGTTTTGGGGCATTTCCTGTTGCGGGCACTAGGCCTACCCACACAAGTGAGGTACCATTTTTATCGGGAGACTTGGGAGATCGCAGGGTTGAAGGAAATTTGTGGCTCCTCTCAGATTCCAGAACTTCCTGTCACCGAAATGTGAGGAAAAAGTGTTTTTAGCCACATTTTGAGGTTTGCAAAGGATTCTGGGTAACAGAACCTGGTGAGAGCCCCCACAAGTCACCCCATCTTTCATTTAGCTAGGCTTCTAGTTTTCAAAAATATACAGATTTGGTCATTTTCCCTAGGTGCTGCCTGAACTAGAGGCCAAAATTCACAGTTAGGCACTTTGCAAAAAAAGCTCTGTTTTCTTTGGGAAAATGTGATGTCTCCATGTTGTGTTTTGGGGCATTTCCTGTCACGGGCACTAGGCCTACCCACACAAGTGAGGTACCATTTTTATCGGGAGACTTGGGAGATTGCAGGTTTGAAGGAAATTTGTGGCTACTCTCAGAATCCAGCGAAATGTGAGGAAAAAGTGTTTTTTTAGCCAGATTTTGAGGTTTGCAAAGGATTCTGTGTAACAGAACCTGGTGAGAGCCCCACAAGTCACCCTATCTTAGATTCCCCTATGTGTCTAGTTTTCACAAATGCAAAGGTTTGGTAGGTTTCCCTAGGTGCCGGCTGAGCTAGAGGCCAAAATCTACAGCTAGGCACTTTTAAAAAAACAGCTCTGTTTTCTTTTGGAAAATGTGACGTGTCCACATTGTGTTTTGGGGCATTTCCTGTCCTGGGCACTAGGCCTACCCACACAAGTGAGGCACCATTTTTATCGGGAGACTTGGGGGAACGTTGGGTGGAAGGAAATTTGTGGCTCCTCTCAGATTCCAGAAATTTCTGTCAACGAAATGTGAGGGAAAAGTGTTTTTTTAGCCAAATTTTGAGGTTTGCAAAGGATTCTGGGTAACAGAATCTGGTGAGAGCCCCACAAGTCACCCCATCTTGGATTTCCCTCGGTTTCTAGTTTTCAAAAATGTACAGATTTGGTAGTTTTCCCTAGCTGCTGGCTGAGCTAGAGGCCAAAATCCACAGCTAGGCACTTTGCAAAAAACATCTCTGTTTTCTTTGGGAAAATTTGATGTCTCCACGTTGTGTTTTAGGGCATTTCCTGTCGCGGGCACTAGGCCTACCCACACAAGTGAGGTACCATTTTTATCGGGAGACTTGGGAGATCGCAGGGTTGAAGGATATTTGTGGCTCCTCTCAGATTCCAGAACTTTCTATTACTGAAATGTGAGGAATAAGTGTTTTTTAGACAAATTTTGAGGTTTGCAAAGGATTCTGGGTAACAGAACCTGGTGAGAGCCCCACAAGTCACCCCATCTTGGATTTCCCTAGGTTTCTAGTTTTCAAAAATGTACAGATTTGGTAGTTTTCCTAGTTGCTGGCTGAGCTAGAGGCCAAATTCCACAGCTAGGCACTTTGCAAAAAACAGCTCGGTTTTCTTTGAGAAAATGTGATGTCTACACATTGTGTTTTGGGGCATTTCCTGTTGCGGGCACTAGGCCTACCCACACAAGTGAGGTACCATTTTTATCGGGAGACTTGGGAGATCGCAGGGTTGAAGGAAATTTGTGGCTCCTCTCAGATTCCAGAACTTTCTGTCACCGAAATGTGAGGAAAAAGTGTTTTTAACCAAATTTTGAGGTTTGCAAAGGATTCTGGGTAACAGAACCTGGTGAGAGCCCCACAAGTCACCCCATCTTGGATTTCCCTAGGTTTCTAGTTTTCAAAAATGTACAGGTTTGGTAGGTTTCCCTAGGTGCCGGCTGAGCTAGAGGCCAAAATCTACAGGTAGGCACTTTGCAAAAAAAGCTCTGTTTTCTTTGGGAAAATGTGATGTCTCCATGTTGTGTTTTGGGGCATTTCCTGTCACGGGCACTAGGCCTACCCACACAAGTGAGGTACCATTTTTATCGGGAGACTTGGGAGATCGCAGGTTTGAAGGAAATTTGTGGCTACTCTCAGAATCCAGCGAAATGTGAGGAAAAAGTGTTTTTTTAGCCAGATTTTGAGGTTTGCAAAGGATTCTGTGTAACAGAACCTGGTGAGAGCCCCACAAGTCACCCTATCTTAGATTCCCCTATGTGTCTAGTTTTCACAAATGCAAAGGTTTGGTAGGTTTCCCTAGGTGCCGGCTGAGCTAGAGGCCAAAATCTACAGCTAGGCACTTTTAAAAAAACAGCTCTGTTTTCTTTTGGAAAATGTGACGTGTCCACACTGTGTTTTGGGGCATTTCCTGTCCTGGGCACTAGGCCTACCCACACAAGTGAGGCACCATTTCTATCGGGAGACTTGGGGGAACGTTGGGTGGAAGGAAATTTGTGGCTCCTCTCAGATTCCAGAAATTTCTGTCAACGAAATGTGAGGGAAAAGTGTTTTTTTAGCCAAATTTTGAGGTTTGCAAAGGATTCTGGGTAACAGAATCTAGTGAGAACCCCACAAGTCACCCCATCTTGGATTTCCCTAGGTTTCTAGTTTTCAAAAATGTACAGATTTGGTAGTTTTCCCTAGCTGCTGGCTGAGCTAGAGGCCAAATTCCACAGCTAGGCACTTTGCAAAAAACAGCTCTGTTTTCTTTGGGAAAATGTGATGTCTCCACGATGTGTTTTGGGGCATTTCCTGTTGCGGGCACTAGGCCTACCCACACAAGTGAGGTACCATTTTTATAGGGAGACTTGGGAGATCGCAGGGTTGAAGGAAATTTGTGGCTCCTCTCAGATTCCAGAACTTTCTGTCACCGAAATGTGAGGAAAAAGTGTTTTTAGCCACATTTTGAGGTTTGCAAAGGATTCTGGGTAACAGAACCTGGTGAGAGCCCCCACAAGTCACCCCATCTTGGATTTTGCTAGGCTTCTAGTTTTCAAAAATGTACAGATTTGGTCATTTTCCCTAGGTGCTGCCTGAACTAGAGGCCAAAATTCACAGTTAGGCACTTTGCAAAAAAAGCTCTGTTTTCTTTGGGAAAATGTGATGTCTCCATGTTGTGTTTTGGGGCATTTCCTGTCACGGGCACTAGGCCTACCCACACAAGTGAGGTACCATTTTTATCGGGAGACTTGGGAGATCGCAGGTTTGAAGGAAATTTGTGGCTACTCTCAGAATCCAGTGAAATGTGAGGAAAAAGTTTTTTTAGCCAGATTTTGAGGTTTGCTAAGGATTCTGTGTAACAGAACCTGGTGAGAGCCCCACAAGTCACCCTATCTTAGATTCCCCTATGTGTCCAGTTTTCACAAATGCAAAGGTTTGGTAGATTTCCCCTAGGTGCCTGCTGAGCTAGAGGCCAAAATCTACAGCTAGGCACTTTTAAAAAAACAGCTCTGTTTTCTTTTGGAAAATGTGACGTGTCCACATTGTGTTTTGGGGCATTTCCTGTCCTGGGCACTAGGCCTACCCACACAAGTGAGGCACCATTTTTATCGGGAGACTTGGGGGAACGTTGGATGGTAGGAAATTTGTGGCTCCTCTCAGATTCCAGAAATTTCTGTCAACGAAATGTGAGGGAAAAGTGTTTTTTTAGCCAAATTTTGAGGTTTGCAAAGGATTCTGGGTAACAGAATCTGGTGAGAGCCCCACAAGTCACCCCATCTTGGATTTCCCTAGGTTTCTAGTTTTCAAAAATGTACAGATTTGGTAGTTTTCCCTAGCTGCTGGCTGAGCTAGAGGCCAAATTCCACAGCTAGGCACTTTGCAAAAAACAGCTCTGTTTTCTTTGGGAAAATGTGATGTCTCCACGATGTGTTTTGGGGCATTTCCTGTTGCGGGCACTAGGCCTACCCACACAAGTGAGGTACCATTTTTATCGGGAGACTTGGGAGATCGCAGGGTTGAAGGAAATTTGTGGCTCCTCTCAGATTCCAGAACTTTCTGTCACCGAAATGTGAGGAAAACGTGTTTTTAGCCACATTTTGAGGTTTGCAAAGGATTCTGGGTAACAGAACCTGGTGAGAGCCCCCACAAGTCACCCCATCTTGGATTTTGCTAGGCTTCTAGTTTTCAAAAATGTACAGATTTGGTCATTTTCCCTAGGTGCTGCCTGAACTAGAGGCCAAAATTCACAGTTAGGCACTTTGCAAAAAAAGCTCTGTTTTCTTTGGGAAAATGTGATGTCTCCATGTTGTGTTTTGGGGCATTTCCTGTCGCGGGCACTAGGCCTACCCACACAAGTGAGGTACCATTTTTATCGTGAGACTTTGGAGATCGCAGGGTTGAAGGAAATTTGTGGCTACTCTCAGAATCCAGAAGTTTCTGTTAGCGAAATGTGAGGAAAAAGTGTTTTTTTAGCCACATTTTGAGGTTTGCAAAGGATTCTGGGTAACAGAACCTGGTGAGAGCCCCACAAGTCACCCCATCTTGCATTTCCCTAGGTTTCTAGGTTTCAAAAATGGACAGATTTGGTAGTTTTCCCTAGTTGCTGGCTGAGCTAGAGGCCAAATTCCACAGCTAGGCACTTTGCAAAAAACAGCTCTGTTTTCTTTGGGAAAATGTGATGTCTCCACGATGTGTTTTGGGGCATTTCCTGTTGCGGGCACTAGGCCTACCCATACAAGTGAGGTACCATTTTTATCGGGAGACTTGGGAGATCGCAGGGTTGAAGGAAATTTGTGGCTCCTCTCAGATTCCAGAACTTTCTGTCACCGAAATGTGAGGAAAAAGTGTTTTTAGCCACATTTTGAGGTTTGCCAAGGATTCTAGGTAACAGAACCTGGTGAGAGCCCCCGCAAGTCACCCCATCTTGGATTTTGCTAGGCTTCTAGTTTTCAAAAATGTACAGATTTGGTCATTTTCCCTAGGTGCTGCCTGAACTAGAGGCCAAAATTCACAGTTAGGCACTTTGCAAAAAAATCTCTGTTTTCTTTGGGAAAATGTGATGTCTCCATGTTGTGTTTTGGGGCATTTCCTGTCGCGGGCACTAGGCCTACCCACACAAGTGAGGTACCATTTTTATCGTGAGGCTTGGGAGATCGCAGGGTTGAAAGAAATTTGTGGCTACTCTCAGAATCCAGAAGTTTCTGTTAGCGAAATTTGAGGAAAAAGTATTTTTTTAGTCAAATTTTGAGGTTTGCAAAGGATTCTGGGTAACTGAACCTGGTGAGAGCCCCACAAGTCACCCCATCTTGGATTTCCCTATGTTTCTAGTTTTAAAAAATTTACAGATTTGGTAGTTTTCCCTAGTTGCTGGCTGAGCTAGAGGCCAAATTCCACAGCTAGGCACTTTGCAAAAAACAGCTCTGTTTTCTTTGAGAAAATGTGATGTCTCCACATTGTGTTTTGGGGCATTTCCTGTTGCGGGCACTAGGCCTACCCACACAAGTGAGGTACCATTTTTATTGGGAGACTTGGGAGATCGCAGGGTTGAAGGAAATTTGTGGCTCCTCTCAGATTCCAGAACTTCCTGTCACCGAAATGTGAGGAAAAAGTGATTTTAGCCACATTTTGAGGTTTGCAAAGGATTCTGGGTAACAGAACCTGGTGAGAGCCCCCACAAGTCACCCCATCTTTCATTTAGCTAGGCTTCTAGTTTTCAAAAATATACAGATTTGGTCATTTTCCCTAGGTGCTGCCTGAACTAGAGGCCAAAATTCACAGTTAGGCACTTTGCAAAAAAAGCTCTGTTTTCTTTGGGAAAATGTGATGTCTCCATGTTGTGTTTTGGGGCATTTCCTGTCACGGGCACTAGGCCTACCCACACAAGTGAGGTACCATTTTTATCGGGAGACTTGGGAGATCGCAGGTTTGAAGGAAATTTGTGGCTACTCTCAGAATCCAGCGAAATGTGAGGAAAAAGTGTTTTTTTAGCCAGATTTTGAGGTTTGCAAAGGATTCTGTGTAACAGAACCTGGTGAGAGCCCCACAAGTCACCCTATCTTAGATTCCCATATGTGTCTAGTTTTCACAAATGCAAAGGTTTGGTAGGTTTCCCTAGGTGCCGGCTGAGCTAGAGGCCAAAATCTACAGCTAGGCACTTTTAAAAAAACAGCTCTGTTTTCTTTTGGAAAATGTGACGTGTCCACATTGTGTTTTGGGGCATTTCCTGTCCTGGGCACTAGGCCTACCCACACAAGTGAGGCACCATTTTTATCGGGAGACTTGGGGGAACGTTGGGTGGAAGGAAATTTGTGGCTCCTCTCAGATTCCAGAAATTTCTGTCAACGAAATGTGAGGGAAAAGTGTTTTTTTAGCCAAATTTTGAGGTTTGCAAAGGATTCTGGGTAACAGAATCTGGTGAGAGCCCCACAAGTCACCCCATCTTGGATTTCCCTCGGTTTCTAGTTTTCAAAAATGTACAGATTTGGAAGTTTTCCCTAGCTGCTGGCTGAGCTAGAGGCCAAAATCCACAGCTAGGCACTTTGCAAAAAACATCTCTGTTTTCTTTGGGAAAATTTGATGTCTCCACGTTGTATTTTAGGGCATTTCCTGTCGCGGGCACTAGGCCTACCCACACAAGTGAGGTACCATTTTTATCGGGAGACTTGGGAGATCGCAGGGTTGAAGGACATTTGTGGCTCCTCTCAGATTCCAGAACTTTCTATTACTGAAATGTGAGGAATAAGTGTTTTTTAGACAAATTTTGAGGTTTGCAAAGGATTCTGGGTAACAGAACCTGGTGAGAGCCCCACAAGTCACCCCATCTTGGATTTCCCTAGGTTTCTAGTTTTCAAAAATGTACAGATTTGGTAGTTTTCCTAGTTGCTGGCTGAGCTAGAGGCCAAATTCCACAGCTAGGCACTTTGCAAAAAACAGCTCTGTTTTCTTTGAGAAAATGTGATGTCTACACATTGTGTTTTGGGGCATTTCCTGTTGCGGGCACTAGGCCTACCCACACAAGTGAGGTACCATTTTTATCGGGAGACTTGGGAGATCGCAGGGTTGAAGGAAATTTGTGGCTCCTCTCAGATTCCAGAACTTTCTGTCACCGAAATGTGAGGAAAAAGTGTTTTTAACCAAATTTTGAGGTTTGCAAAGGATTCTGGGTAACAGAACCTGGTGAGAGCCCCACAAGTCACCCCATCTTGGATTTCCCTAGGTTTCTAGTTTTAAAAAATGTACAGGTTTGGTAGGTTTCCCTAGGTGCCGGCTGAGCTAGAGGCCAAAATCTACAGGTAGGCACTTTGCAAAAAAAGCTCTGTTTTCTTTGGGAAAATGTGATGTCTCCATGTTGTGTTTTGGGGGCATTTCCTGTCACGGGTACTAGGCCTACCCACACAAGTGAGGTACCATTTTTATCGTGAGACTTGGGAGATCGCAGGGTTGAAGGAAATTTGTGGCTATTCTCAGAATCCAGAAGTTTCTGTTAGCGAAATGTGAGGAAAAAGTGTTTTTTTAGCCAAATTTTGAGGTTTGCAAAGGATTCTGGGTAACAGAACCTGGTGAGAGCCCCACAAGTCACCCCATCTTGCATTTCCCTAGGTTTCTAGGTTTCAAAAATGTACAGATTTGGTAGTTTTCCCTAGTTGCTGGCTGAGCTAGAGGCCAAATTCCACAGCTAGGCACTTTGAAAAAAACAGCTCTGTTTTCTTTTGGAAAATGTGATGTCTCCACGATGTGTTTTGGGGCATTTCCTGTTGCGGGCACTAGGCCTACCCACACAAGTGAGGTACCATTTTTATCGGGAGACTTGGGAGATCACAGGGTTGAAGGAAATTTGTGGCTCCTCTCAGATTCCAGAACTTTCTGTCACCGAAATGTGAGGAAAAAGTGTTTTTAGCCACATTTTGAGGTTTGCCAAGGATTCTGGGTAACAGAACCTGGTGAGAGCCCCCACAAGTCACCCCATCTTGGATTTTGCTAGGCTTCTAGTTTTCAAAAATGTACAGATTTGGTCATTTTCCCTAGGTGCTGCCTGAACTAGAGGCCAAAATTCACAGTTAGGCACTTTGCAAAAAAATCACTGTTTTCTTTGGGAAAATGTGATGTCTCCATGTTGTGTTTTGGGGCATTTCCTGTCGCGGGCACTAGGCCTACCCACACAAGTGAGGTACCATTTTTATCGTGAGGCTTGGGAGATCGCAGGGGTGAAGGAAATGTGTGGCTACTCTCAGAATCCAGAAGTTTCTGTTAGCGAAATTTGAGGAAAAAGTGTTTTTTTAGTCAAATTTTGAGGTTTGCAAAGGATTCTGGGTAACAGAACCTGGTGAGAGCCCCACAAGTCACCCCATCTTGGATTTCCCTATGTTTCTAGTTTTCAAAAATTTACAGATTTGGTAGTTTTCCCTAGTTGCTGGCTGAGCTAGAGGCCAAATTCCACAGCTAGGCACTTTGCAAAAAACAGCTCTGTTTTCTTTGAGAAAATGTGATGTCTCCACATTGTGTTTTGGGGCATTTCCTGTTGCGGGCACTAGGCCTACCCACACAAGTGAGGTACCATTTTTATCGGGAGACTTGGGAGATCGCAGGGTTGAAGGAAATTTGTGGCTCCTCTCAGATTCCAGAACTTCCTGTCACCGAAATGTGAGGAGAAAGTGTTTTTAGCCACATTTTGAGGTTTGCAAAGGATTCTGGGTAACAGAACCTGGTGAGAGCCCCCACAAGTCACCCCATCTTTCATTTAGCTAGGCTTCTAGTTTTCAAAAATATACAGATTTGGTCATTTTCCCTAGGTGCTGCCTGAACTAGAGGCCAAAATTCACAGTTAGGCACTTTGCAAAAAAAGCTCTGTTTTCTTTGGGAAAATGTGATGTCTCCATGTTGTGTTTTGGGGCATTTCCTGTCACGGGCACTAGGCCTACCCACACAAGTGAGGTACCATTTTTATCGGGAGACTTGGGAGATCGCAGGTTTGAAGGAAATTTGTGGCTACTCTCAGAATCCAGCGAAATGTGAGGAAAAAGTGTTTTTTTAGCCAGATTTTGAGGTTTGCAAAGGATTCTGTGTAACAGAACCTGGTGAGAGCCCCACAAGTCACCCTATCTTAGATTCCCCTATGTGTCTAGTTTTCACAAATGCAAAGGTTTGGTAGGTTTCCCTAGGTGCCGGCTGAGCTAGAGGCCAAAATCTACAGCTAGGCACTTTTAAAAAAACAGCTCTGTTTTCTTTTGGAAAATGTGACGTGTCCACATTGTGTTTTGGGGCATTTCCTGTCCTGGGCACTAGGCCTACCCACACAAGTGAGGCACCATTTTTATCGGGAGACTTGGGGGAACGTTGGGTGGAAGGAAATTTGTGGCTCCTCTCAGATTCCAGAAATTTCTGTCAACGAAATGTGAGGGAAAAGTGTTTTTTTAGCCAAATTTTGAGGTTTGCAAAGGATTCTGGGTAACAGAATCTGGTGAGAACCCCACAAGTCACCCCATCTTGGATTTCCCTAGGTTTCTAGTTTTCAAAAATGTACAGATTTGGTAGTTTTCCCTAGCTGCTGGCTGAGCTAGAGGCCAAATTCCACAGCTAGGCACTTTGCAAAAAACAGCTCTGTTTTCTTTGGGAAAATGTGATGTCTCCACATTGTGTTTTGGGGCATTTCCTGTTGCGGGCACTAGGCCTACCCACACAAGTGAGGTACCATTTTTATCGGGAGACTTGGGAGATCGGAGGGTTGAAGGAAATTTGTGGCTCCTCTCAGATTCCAGAACTTTCTGTCACCGAAATGTGAGGAAAAAGTGTTTTTAGCCACATTTTGAGGTTTGCAAAGGATTCTGGGTAACAGAACCTGGTGAGAGCCCCCACAAGTCACCCCATCTTGGATTTTGCTAGGCTTCTAGTTTTCAAAAATGTACAGATTTGGTAATTTCCCCTAGGTGCTGCCTGAACTAGAGGCCAAAATTCACAGTTAGGCACTTTGCAAAAAAAGCTCTGTTTTCTTTGGGAAAATGTGATGTCTCCATGTTGTGTTTTGGGGCATTTCCTGTCGCGGGCACTAGGCCTACCCACACAAGTGAGGTACCATTTTTATCGTGAGACTTGGGAGATCGCAGGGTTGAAGGAAATTTGTGGCTACTCTCAGAATCCAGAAGTTTCTGTTAGCGAAATGTGAGGAAAAAGTGTTTTTTTAGCCAAATTTTGAGGTTTGCAAAGGATTCTGGGTAACAGAACCTGGTGAGAGCCCCACAAGTCACCCCATCTTGCATTTCCCTAGGTTTCTAGGTTTCAAAAATGTACAGATTTGGTAGTTTTCCCTAGTTGCTGGCTGAGCTAGAGGCCAAATTCCACAGCTAGGCACTTTGCAAAAAACAGCTCTGTTTTCTTTGGGAAAATGTGATGTCTCCACGATGTGTTTTGGGGCATTTCCTGTTGCGGGCACTAGGCCTACCCACACAAGTGAGGTACCATTTTTATCGGGAGACTTGGGAGATCGCAGGGTTGAAGGAAATTTGTGGCTCCTCTCAGATTCCAGAACTTTTTGTCACCGAAATGTGAGGAAAAAGTGTTTTTAGCCACATTTTGAGGTTTGCCAAGGATTCTGGGTAACAGAACCTGGTGAGAGCCCCCACAAGTCACCCCATCTTGGATTTTGCTAGGCTTCTAGTTTTCAAAAATGTACAGATTTGGTCATTTTCCCTAGGTGCTGCCTGAACTAGAGGCCAAAATTCACAGTTAGGCACTTTGCAAAAAAATCTCTGTTTTCTTTGGGAAAATGTGATGTCTCCATGTTGTGTTTTGGGGCATTTCCTGTCGCGGGCACTAGGCCTACCCACAAAAGTGAGGTACCATTTTTATCGTGAGGCTTGGGAGATCGCAGGGTTGAAGGAAATGTGTGGCTACTCTCAGAATCCAGAAGTTTCTGTTAGCGAAATTTGAGGAAAAAGTGTTTTTTTAGTCAAATTTTGAGGTTTGCAAAGGATTCTGGGTAACAGAACCTGGTGAGAGCCCCACAAGTCACCCCATCTTGGATTTCCCTATGTTTCTAGTTTTCAAAAATGTACAGATTTGGTAGTTTTCCCTAGTTGCTGGCTGAGCTAGAGGCCAAATTCCACAGCTAGGCACTTTGCAAAAAACAGCTCTGTTTTCTTTGAGAAAATGTGATGTCTCCACATTGTGTTTTGGGGCATTTCCTGTTGCGGGCACTAGGCCTACCCACACAAGTGAGGTACCATTTTTATCGGGAGACTTGGGAGATCGCAGGGTTGAAGGAAATTTGTGGCTCCTCTCAGATTCCAGAACTTCCTGTCACCGAAATGTGAGGAGAAAGTGTTTTTAGCCACATTTTGAGGTTTGCAAAGGATTCTGGGTAACAGAACCTGGTGAGAGCCCCCACAAGTCACCCCATCTTTCATTTAGCTAGGCTTCTAGTTTTCAAAAATATACAGATTTGGTCATTTTCCCTAGGTGCTGCCTGAACTAGAGGCCAAAATTCACAGTTAGGCACTTTGCAAAAAAAGCTCTGTTTTCTTTGGGAAAATGTGATGTCTCCATGTTGTGTTTTGGGGCATTTCCTGTCACGGGCACTAGGCCTACCCACACAAGTGAGGTACCATTTTTATCGGGAGACTTGGGAGATCGCAGGTTTGAAGGAAATTTGTGGCTACTCTCAGAATCCAGCGAAATGTGAGGAAAAAGTGTTTTTTTAGCCAGATTTTGAGGTTTGCAAAGGATTCTGTGTAACAGAACCTGGTGAGAGCCCCACAAGTCACCCTATCTTAGATTCCCCTATGTGTCTAGTTTTCACAAATGCAAAGGTTTGGTAGGTTTCCCTAGGTGCCGGCTGAGCTAGAGGCCAAAATCTACAGCTAGGCACTTTTAAAAAAACAGCTCTGTTTTCTTTTGGAAAATGTGACGTGCCCACATTGTGTTTTGGGGCATTTCTTGTCCTGGGCACTAGGCCTACCCACACAAGTGAGGCACCATTTTTATCGGGAGACTTGGGGGAACGTTGGGTGGAAGGAAATTTGTGGCTCCTCTCAGATTCCAGAAATTTCTGTCAACGAAATGTGAGGGAAAAGTGTTTTTTTAGCCAAATTTTGAGGTTTGCAAAGGATTCTGGGTAAAAGAATCTGGTGAGAGCCCCACAAGTCACCCCATCTTGGATTTCCCTAGGTTTCTAGTTTTCAAAAATGTACAGATTTGGTAGTTTTCCCTAGCTGCTGGCTGAGCTAGAGGCCAAATTCCACAGCTAGGCACTTTGCAAAAAACAGCTCTGTTTTCTTTGGGAAAATGTGATGTCTCCACGATGTGTTTTGGGGCATTTCCTGTTGCGGACACTAGGCCTACCCACACAAGTGAGGTACCATTTTTATCGGGAGACTTGGGAGATCGCAGCGTTGAAGGAAATTTGTGGCTCCTCTCAGATTCCAGAACTTTCTGTCACCGAAATGTGAGGAAAAAGTGTTTTTAGCCAAATTTTGAGGTTTGCAAAGGATTCTGGGTAACAGAACCTGGTGAGAGCCCCCACAAGTCACCCCATCTTGGATTTTGCTAGGCTTCTAGTTTTCAAAAATGTACAGATTTGGTCATTTTCCCTAGGTGCTGCCTGAACTAGAGGCCAAAATTCACAGTTAGGCACTTTGCAAAAAAAGCTCTGTTTTCTTTGGGAAAATGCGATGTCTCCATGTTGTGTTTTGGGGCATTTCCTGTCGCGGGCACTAGGCCTACCCACACAAGTGAGGTACCATTTTTATCGTGAGACTTGGGAGATCGCAGGGTTGAAGGAAATTTGTGGCTACTCTCAGAATCCAGAAGTTTCTGTTAGCGAAATGTGAGGAAAAAGTGTTTTTTTAGCCAAATTTTGAGGTTTGCAAAGGATTCTGGGTAACAGAACCTGGTGAGAGCCCCACAAGTCACCCCATCTTGCATTTCCCTAGGTTTCTAGGTTTCAAAAATGTACAGATTTGGTAGTTTTCCCTAGTTGCTGGCTGAGCTAGAGGCCAAATTCCACAGCTAGGCACTTTGCAAAAAACAGCTCTGTTTTCTTTGTGAAAATGTGATGTCTCCACGATGTGTTTTGGGGCATTTCCTGTTGCGGGCACTAGGCCTACCCACACAAGTGAGGTACCATTTTTATCGGGAGACTTGGGAGATCGCAGGGTTGAAGGAAATTTGTGGCTCCTCTCAAATTCCAGAACTTTCTGTCACCGAAATGTGAGGAAAAAGTGTTTTTAGCCACATTTTGAGGTTTGCCAAGGATTCTGGGTAGCAGAACCTGGTGAGAGCCCCCGCAAGTCACCCCATCTTGGATTTTGCTAGGCTTCTAGTTTTCAAAAATGTACAGTTTTGGTCATTCTCCCTAGGTGCTGCCTGAACTAGAGGCCAAAATTCACAGTTAGGCACTTTGCAAAAAAATCTCTGTTTTCTTTGGGAAAATGTGATGTCTCCATGTTGTGTTTTGGGGCATTTCCTGTCGCGGGCACTAGGCCTACCCACACAAGTGAGGTACCATTTTTATCGTGAGGCTTGGGAGATCGCAGGGTTGAAGGAAATTTGTGGCTACTCTCAGAATCCAGAAGTTTCTGTTAGCGAAATTTGAGGAAAAAGTATTTTTTTAGCCAAATTTTGAGGTTTGCAAAGGATTCTGGGTAACAGAACCTGGTGAGAGCCCCACAAGTCACCCCATCTTGGATTTCCCTATGTTTCTAGTTTTCAAAAATGTACAGATTTGGTAGTTTTCCCTAGTTGCTGGCTGAGCTAGAGGCCAAATTCCACAGCTAGGCACTTTGCAAAAAACAGCTCTGTTTTCTTTGAGAAAATGTGATGTCTCCACATTGTGTTTTGGGGCATTTCCTGTTGCGGGCACTAGGCCTACCCACACAAGTGAGGTACTATTTTTATCGGGAGACTTGGGAGATCGCAGGGTTGAAGGAAATTTGTGGCTCCTCTCAGATTCCAGAACTTCCTGTCACCGAAATGTGAGGAAAAAGTGTTTTTAGCCACATTTTGAGGTTTGCAAAGGATTCTGGGTAACATAACCTGGTGAGAGCCCTCACAAGTCACCCCATCTTTCATTTAGCTAGGCTTCTAGTTTTCAAAAATGTACAGATTTGGTCATTTTCCCTAGGTGCTGCCTGAACTAGAGGCCAAAATTCACAGTTAGGCACTTTGTAAAAAAAGCTCTGTTTTCTTTGGGAAAATGTGATGTCTCCATGTTGTGTTTTGGGGCATTTCCTGTCACGGGCACTAGGCCTACCCACACAAGTGAGGTACCATTTTTATCGGGAGACTTGGGAGATTGCAGGTTTGAAGGAAATTTGTGGCTACTCTCAGAATCCAGCGAAATGTGAGGAAAAAGTGTTTTTTTAGCCAGATTTTGAGGTTTGCAAAGGATTCTGTGTAACAGAACCTGGTGAGAGCCCCACAAGTCACCCTATCTTAGATTCCCCTATGTGTCTAGTTTTCACAAATGCAAAGGTTTGGTAGGTTTCCCTAGGTGCCGGCTGAGCTAGAGGCCAAAATCTACAGCTAGGCACTTTTAAAAAAACAGCTCTGTTTTCTTTTGGAAAATGTGACGTGTCCACATTGTGTTTTGGGGCATTTCCTGTCCTGGGCACTAGGCCTACCCACACAAGTGAGGCACCATTTTTATCGGAAGACTTGGGGGAACGTTGGGTGGAAGGAAATTTGTGGCTCCTCTCAGATTCCAGAAATTTCTGTCAACGAAATGTGAGGGAAAAGTGTTTTTTTAGCCAAATTTTGAGGTTTGCAAAGGATTCTGGGTAAAAGAATCTGGTGAGAGCACCACAAGTCACCCCATCTTGGATTTCCCTCGGTTTCTAGTTTTATAAAATGTACAGATTTTGTAGTTTTCCCTAGCTGCTGGCTGAGCTAGAGGCCAAAATCCACAGCTAGGCACTTTGCAAAAAACATCTCTGTTTTCTTTGGGAAAATTTGATGTCTCCACGTTGTGTTTTAGGGCATTTCCTGTTGCGGGCACTAGGCCTACCCACACAAGTGAGGTACCATTTTTATCGGGAGACTTAGGAGATCGCAGGGTTGAAGGACATTTGTGGCTCCTCTCAGATTCCAGAACTTTCTATTACTGAAATCTGAGGAATAAGTGTTTTTTAGCCAAATTTTGAGGTTTGCAAAGGATTCTGGGTAACAGAACCTGGTGAGAGCCCCACAAGTCACCCCATCTTGGATTTCCCTAGGTTTCTAGTTTTCAAAAATGTACAGATTTGGTAGTTTTCCCTAGTTGCTGGCTGAGCTAGAGGCCAAATTCCACAGCTAGGCACTTTGCAAAAAACAGCTCTGTTTTCTTTGAGAAAATGTGATGTCTCCACATTGTGTTTTGGGGCATTTCCTGTTGCGGGCACTAGGCCTACCCACACAAGTGAGGTACCATTTTTATCGGGAGACTTGGGAGATCGCAGGGTTGAAGGAAATTTGTGGCTCCTCTCAGATTCCAGAACTTTCTGTCACCGAAATGTGAGGAAAAAGTGTTTTTAACCAAATTTTGAGGTTTTCAAAGGATTCTGGGTAACAGAACCTGGTGAGAGCCCCACAAGTCACCCCATCTTGGATTTCCCTAGGTTTCTAGTTTTCAAAAATGTACAGGTTTGGTAGGTTTCCCGAGGTGCCGGCTGAGCTAGAGGCCAAAATCTACAGGTAGGCACTTTGCAAAAAAAGCTCTGTTTTCTTTGGGAAAATGTGATGTCTCCATGTTGTGTTTTGGGGCATTTCCTGTCACGGGCACTAGGCCTACCCACACAAGTGAGGTACCATTTTTATCGTGAGACTTGGGAGATCGCAGGGTTGAAGGAAATTTGTGTCTATTCTCAGAATCCAGAAGTTTTTGTTAGCAAAATGTGAGGAAAAAGTGTTTTTTTAACCAAATTTTGAGGTTTGCAAAGGATTCTGGGTAGCAGAACCTCGTGAGAGCCCCAAAAGTCACCCTATCTTTCATTTAGCTAAGCTTCTAGTTTTCAAAAATATACAGATTTGGTCATTTTCCCTAGGTGCTGCCTGAACTAGAGGCCAAAATTCACAGTTAGGCACTTTGCAAAAAAAGCTCTGTTTTCTTTGGGAATATGTGATGTCTCCATGTTGTGTTTTGGGGCATTTCCTGTCACGGGCACTAGGCCTACCCACACAAGTGAGGTACCATTTTCATCGGGAGACTTGGGAGATCGCAGGTTTGAAGGAAATTTGTGGCTACTCTCAGAATCCAGAAATTTCTGTTAGCGAAATGTGAGGAAAAAGTGTTTTTTTAGCCAGATTTTGAGGTTTGCAAAGGATTCTGTGTAACAGAACCTGGTGAGAGCCCCACAAGACACCCTATCTTAGATTCCCCTATGTGTCTAGTTTTAAAAAATGCAAAGGTTTGGTAGGTTTCCCTAGGTGCCGGCTGAGCTAGAGGCCAAAATCTACAGCTAGGCACTTTTTAAAAAACAGCTCTGTTTTCTTTTGGAAAATGTGACGTGTCCACATTGTGTTTTGGGGCCTTTCCTGTCCGGGCACTAGGCCTACCCACACAAGTGAGACACCATTTTTATCGGGAGACTTGGGGGAACGTTGGGTGGAAGGAAATTTGTGGCTCCTCTCAGATTCCAGATATTTCTGTCAACGAAATGTGAGGGAAAAGAGTTTTTTTAGCCAAATTTTGAGTTTTGCAACGGATTCTGGGTAACAGAATCTGGTGAGAGCCCCACAAGTCACCCCATCTTGGATTTCCCTAGGTTTCTAGTTTTCAAAAATGTACAGATTTGGTAGTTTTCCCTAGCTGCTGGCTGAGCTAGAGGCCAAATTCCACAGCTAGGCCCTTTGCAAAAAACAGCTCTGTTTTCTTTGGTAAAATGTGAGGTCTCCACGATGTGTTTTGGGGCATTTCCTGTTGCGGGCACTAGGCCTACCCACACAAGTGAGGTACCATTTTTATCGGGAGACTTGGGAGATCGCAGGGTTGAAGGAAATTTGTGGCTCCTCTCAGATTCCAGAACTTTCTGTCACCGAAATGTGAGGAAAAAGTGTTTTTAGCCACATTTTGAGGTTTGCAAAGGATTCTGGGTAACAGAACCTGGTGAGAGCCCCCACAAGTCACCGCATCTTGGATTTTGCTAGGCTTCTAGTTTTCAAAAATGTACAGATTTGGTCATTTTCCCTAGGTGCTGCCTGAACTAGAGGCCAAAATTCACAGTTAGGCACTTTGCAAAAAAAGCTCTGTTTTCTTTGGGAAAATGTGATGTCTCCATGTTGTGTTTTGGGGCATTTCCTGTCACGGGCACTAGGCCTACCCACACAAGTGAGGTACCATTTTTATTGTGAGACTTGGGAGATCGCAGGGTTGAAGGAAATGTGTGGCTACTCTCAGAATCCAGAAGTTTCTGTTAGCGAAATGTGAGGAAAAAGTGTTTTTTTAGTCAAATATTGAGGTTTGCAAAGGATTCTGGGTAACAGAACCTGGTGAGAGCCCCACAAGTCACCCTATCTTAGATTCCCCTAGGTGTCTAGTTTTAAAAAATGCACAGGTTTGGTAGGTTTCCCTAGGTGCAGGCTGAGCTAGAGGCCAAAATCTACAGCTAAGCACTTTTAAAAAAAGAGCTCTGTTTTCTTTTGGAAAATGTGACGTGTCCACGTTGTGTTTTGGGGCATTTCCTGACCCAGGCGCTGGGCCTACCCACACAAGTGAGTTACAATTTTTATCGGGAGACATGGTGCAATGCTGGGTGGAAGGAAGTTTGTGGCTCCTCTCAAATTCCAGAACTTTCTGTCACCGAAATGTGAGGAAAAAGTTTTGTTTTTTGCCATATTGTGAGGTTTTCAAAGGATTTTAGATAACAGAACCTGGTGAGAGCCCCACAAGTCACTCCATCTTGGATTCCCCTAGATGTCTAGTTTTCAAAAATGCACAGGTTTGGTAGGTCTCCCTAGGTGTCAGCTGCGCGAGAGGCCAACAACCACAGCTAGGCACTTTGCAGAAAATAGCTCTGTTTCCTTTGGAAAAATGTGATGTCTCCACGTTGTGTTTTGTGCCATTTCCGGTCATGGGCACTAGGCCTACCCACACAAATGAGGTACCATTTTTATCTGGAGACTTAGCACAATGCTGGGTGAAAGGATATTTGTGGCTGTTCTCAGATTTCAGAATGTTATGTCACCGAAATGTGAGGAAAAAGTGTTTTTTTAGCCAAATTTTGAGGTTTCCAAAGGATTCTGGGTAACAGAATCTGGTGAGAGCCCCACAAGTCACTCATCTTGGATTACCCTAGCTGTCTAGTTTAAAAAAATGCACAGGTTTGGGAGGTTTCCTAGGTGCGGCTGAGCTAGGGGCCAAAATCCACAGCTAGGCACTTTTAAAAAAACAGCTCTGTTTTCTTTTGGAAAATGTGACGTGTCCACATTGTCTTTTGGGGCATTTACCTGTCCCGGGCACCAGGCCTACCAACACAAGTGAGGTACCATTTTTATTGGGAGACTTGGGGAAAGCTGGGTAGAAGGAAATGTATGGTTCCTCTCAGATTCCAGAACTGTCTATTACTGAAATGTGAGGAAAAAGCATTTTTTAGCCCCATTTTGAGGTTTGCAAAGGATTCTGGGTAACAGATCCTGGTGAGAGCCCCACAAGTCACCCCATCTTGGATTCCCCTAGATGTCTAGTTTTAAAAAACACACAGGTTTGGTAGGTTTCCGTAGGTGCCGGCTGAGTTAGAGGCCTAAATCCACAGCTAGGCACTTTTTAAAAAACAGGTCTGTTTTCTTTGGGAAAATGTGACGTGTCCACGTTGTGTTTTGGGGCATTTCCTGTCCTGGGCACTAGGCCTACCCATACAAGTGAGGTACCATATTTATAGGGAGACTTGGGGGAACGCTGGGTGGAAGGAAATTTTTGGCTCCTCTCAGGTTCCAGAACTTTCTGTCACCAAAATGTGAGGAAAAAGTGTTTTTAACCAAATTTTGAGGTTTGCAAAGGATTCTGTGTAAAAGAACCTGGTGAGAGCCCCACAAGTCACCCCATCTTGGATTTCCCTACGTTTCTAGTTTTCAAAAATGTACAGACTTGGTAGTTTTCCCCAGGTGCTGGCTGAGCTAGAGGCCAAAATCCACAGCTAGGCACTGTTAGACTTTTCATCCTTGGCGTGGTCTCCCTTAACTTTTTGCCTCTGTTCCAAAGGTTGTTGATGTGTGCTGGACTCTGATTTTACTGTTTTTGTTACTCTGGGCACTTTACCACTGCTAACCAGTGCTAAAGTGCAAGTGCTCCTGTTTAAAATATGTAAGTAATTGGTTCTCCATGATTGGCATATTTGTTTTTCTGTTAAGTCCCTATTAAAGTGCACTAGAGGTGCCCAGGGCCTGTAAATCAAATGTTACTAGTGGGCCTGTAGCACTGGTCGTGCCACCCAAACAAGTAACCCTGTAATCATGTCTCAGACCTGCCACTGCAGTGTCTGTGTGTGTATGTTTACACTGTAAATTCGACTTGGCAAGTGTACCCACTTGCCAGGCCTAAACCTTCCCTTTTCTTACATGTAAGGCACCCCTAAGGTAGGCCCTAGGTAGCCCCAAGGGCAGGGTGCAGTGTATGGATACCGTAGGACATATAGTAATGTGGTTTATATGTCCTGGCAGTGAAATACTGCCAACTTCGTTTTTCACTGTTGCAAGGCCTGTCTCTCTCATAGGATAATATGGGGGCTACCTTTAAATAGGATTAAAGTGTAGATTCCCCTAGAGAGTAGATGGACATGTGGAGTTTGGGGTCCCTGAACCCACAATTTAAAAATACATCTTTTAGTAAAGTTGATTTTAAGATTGTGCGTTTGAAAATGCCACTTTTAGAAAGTGATAATTTTCTTGCTTAAACCATTCTGTGACTCTGCCTTGTTTGTGGATTCCCTGTCTGGGTCAGTTTGACAGTTGGGTTGTTTTTCACCTCACACTAGACAGTGACACAAAGGGAGCTGGGGTGTGACCTGCATTTCCTGATTAGCCATCTCTGCTAGGAGGGAGGGGTGGAGTGGTCACTCTCATCTGAAAGGACTGTGCCTGCCTCTGACAATGCAGACTCCAATCTCCTGGTGTGTGTCTGAGGCCTTGCCTAGGCAAGGCAGGATTTCACAAGTAGGTGTGAGTCCCCTTTGAAGAAAGGTGACTTCAAAGACTAAAATGGGTATAAGAAGGGCACCCAAATCTCCAGACTTAAGAAACACTTCTGGAACCAAGAGGAACCTCTGCCTGGAGAAGAGCTGATAGCTGAGGAAGAAGTGCTGCCCTGCCTGTGACTGTGCTTTGTGGAGCTTTCCTGCAGTGCTGCTTCTGCCACAGTAAGAGGGCAAAGACTGGACTTTGTGTGCCTTCCATCTTGTGAAGAAATCTCCAAGGGCTTGATTTAGAGCTTGCCTCTTGTTGTTTGAAGTCTCAGGGACAGCAAAGACTTCTCTCTGCCAGCACCTGGAGTCTCTGGACGACTCCGGACCGACGCCGCTGCTGAATCCGGTGACGCCGCCTGCACCGACGCCGTGACCTTCGCTGGAATGCAACGCTCTTCGCAAGCCCGACGCCGCTGCAGCCCCGCTGAAGTCCGTGACTCCGTAGAAGTCACTGCACCAAGTCGTGACCGACGCCGCTCGAAGTGCGTGCATTCAATGTTTCGCACAGACGCCACAATCCCCGACTTCGCGCATCGGCTCGTTTTCACTCTTCACCAAAGGTACTGTACTTTGGGGTCTACACGACTCCGTGTACGGCGCCACTGGTGTTGGCTTGTTGGGAACGACTCCGTCACGATGCCGTGTTAACATCTCATCGAAGCATTTTAGTTTCTAAGTGCTATTTTTGAGTTTAATCTTTAAAAATTCATAACTTGACTTGTGTATGTCGGATTTTTGTCATTTTGGTCTTGTTTTGTTTAGATAAATATTTCCTATTTTTCTAAACTGGTGTTGTGTCATTTGTTAGTGTTTTCATTAAGTTACTGTGTGTATTGGTACAAATACTTTACACCTAGCACTCTGAGGTTAAGCCTACTGCTCTGCCAAGCTACCAAGGGAGTAAGCAGGGGTTAGCTGAGGGTGATTCTCTTTTACCCTGACTAGAGTGAGGGTCCTTGCTTGAACAGGTGGTAACCTGACTGTCAACCAAAGACCCCATTTCTAACAGGCACTTTTAAAAAAACAGCTCTGTCTTCTTTGGGAAAATTTGATGTCTCCACGTTGTGTTTTGGGGCATTTCCTGTCGCGGGCACTAGGCCTACCCACACAAGTGAGGTACTACTTTTATCGGGAGACTTGGGAGATCGCAGGTTGAAGGACATTTGTGACTCCTCTCAGATTCCAGAACTTTCTATTACTGAAATGTGAGGAAAAAGTGTTTTTTAGCCAAATTTTGAGGTTTGCAAAGGATTCTGGGTAAGAGAACCTGGTGAGAGCCCCACAAGTCACCCCATATTGGATTCCCCTAGGTGTCTAGTTTTAAAAAATGTACATATTTGGTAGTTTTCCCTAGGTGCTGGCTGAGCTAGAGGCCAAAATCCACAGCTAGGCCCTTTGCAAAAAACAGCTCTGTTTTCTTTGGGAAAATGTGATGTCTCCACGTTGTGTTTTGGGGCATTTCCTGTTGCGGGCACTAGGCCTACCCACACAAGTGAGGTACCAATTTTATCGGGAGACTTGGGGAAATACAGAGTAGCAAAACAATCATTATTGCCCCTTGTCTTTCTCTTTATTTTTTCCTTCCATATGTAAGACAGTGTGTAAAAAAGACGCCTAATTGAGAAATGCCATGTAATTCACATGCTAGTATGGGAACCCCGGAATTCAGAGATGTGCAAATAGCCACTGCTTCTCAACACCTTATCTTGTGCCCATTTTAGAAATACAAAGGTTTTCTTGATATCTATTTTTCACTCTTTATATTTTAAGCAAATGAACTGATGTATACCCAGTATAGAATGAAAACCCATTGCAAGGTGCAGCTCATTTATTGGCTCTGGGTACCTAGGGTTCTTGATGAATCTACAGGGCCTATATATCCACACAACCAGAAGAGTCCAGCAGACGTAACGGCATATTGCTCCCACAAATCTGACATTGCAGGAAAAAGTTACAGAGGAAAACGTGGAGAAAAATTGCTGTTTTTTAACCTCAATTTCAATATTTTTTATTTCAGTTTTTTTTTTCTGCAGGAAACCCTTGTAGGATCTACACAAATTACCCCTTGCAGAATTCAGAATTTTGTCTACTTTTCAGAAATGTTTAGCTTTCTGGGATCCAGCATTGGTTTTACACCCATTTCTGTCCCTAACTGGAAAGAGGCTGAAAGCACAACAAATAGTAAAAATGGGGTATGTCCCAGTAAAATGCCAAAATTGTGTTAAAAACTGGTGTTTTTTCTGATTCAAGTCTGCCTGCTCCTGAATGCTGGGAAGATGGTGATTTTAGCACCGCAAGCCCTTTGTTGATGCGATTTTCAGGGGAAAAACCACAAGCCCTCTTCTGCAGACTTATTTTCCCATTTTTTTGAAAAAAATGAATTGTTTGCTGTATTTTGGCTAATTCCTTGGTCTCCTTTGGGGGAACTCACAAAGTCTCGGTACCTCTAGAATCCTTAGGATGTTGGAAAATAGGACGCAGATTTGGCATGGGTAGCTTATGTGCACAAAATGTTATGAGGGCCTAAGTGCAAACTGCCCCAAACAGCCAAAATAAGGCTTGGCATCTGAGGGGGGAAAGGCCTGGCAGCGAAGGGGTTAAGCTGACATTTTTTTACCAGGCCAATAAATCTTTTACCAGACTCAAACCTTGTGTTTTAATATATATAAATCACTACTAAGTAAGACCTTGGACAGCCCCAAGGACAGGGTGCAGTGTATTTAAAAAGTTGGACTCAATTTACTCACATTCATGCAGATATAGTTTTGGTCAACCTTGTTAAACTTTCTGATCATTGCTCTGCTGAAGTGGAAAGCATTCAGATCATTAGGCTATTCCTCCATTAAAGAGTTTGCAAGTGTGTGTACACCTGAATGTATATGCCAGTGTGAGTGGTTGTGCATAAATATGTGTCTGTAAGTGTGTGCATATGAGTGCATGTTTGCAATTGTTTATTTGTGTCTGTTTGTGTGTGTGTGTGTGTGTATGTGTGCAAACCTTAGGGTGTATGTATGCAGCTGAATGTGCAAATGAGGCAATGTGTGTGCATGAGTTTGTATCTATGTGAATGTGCGCATGAGTACATGTGTATGTTCACATTAGTGTTTGTATGTGTCCAAGGGTTTGCACATTTTTGCAGGAATCTGTGTTTGAATCCAGGGAGGTCCAGTCCAACTTTTCATTCTTCTGAGAAACATTTAGTTGGGTAACAGTAAACATCCGTTCTCCATTGCTAAGATGACCCGAGGGGTGAATGTGCATTTTTATAAATACATGTGTTACGTTATATGTGCAGGTGCACACGTTTTCCTGTGTGAGAAGATATGTGTGTGTGTGTGTGTGTGTGCATGTCTCTGCATGTCAAAACAGCTGGGGCAGCACCCAGCAGATCAGAAATGAGTGGCTTAGGAAAACTGTTAGGTTGTGATCCATGAATGTCTTCTCTAGAGATAAGATTACTCCATTAGCAACTATGTTTCTATGTGTATGTCATTCAGGACTAGAACAGCAGGGGGTGTTGAACCTCAGAAGACTGTTGGCAACTCCCTTTTGCATCCCTAAGGCATGGAATGAAGTACTATATGATTGCCTGGAGGTGTATACACTTCTTGTTGTGACAGAAGCACCCCCAAGATGAAGATCCAAGTGAACAGTCTGCCCACTGGGCTCTGAAGAATCCAACAGTGGGGAGTAAAGGAAAATGATGGTGGATTAAAAGTGCAGGTAATAAGCTCTAGAGTGGTGACTGGAGACTTTCTTGTGAGCTAGCGCCATTGATTCAACAAACAAACTTTGAGAGTAATTTTGAATTAGGTGGATGCAAGACACTCCCAAAAAAATTTAAAATGCCCCATCAACCCAATTTAGGTATCTACAAATGTATATTTAGAATTTAAATATTTACATGCACTCTATCTAGGACAGACAAGGCAACTGACAACTTTTAGCAGATGTCTAACATTCACCCAACTTTAAATACCCACCATTTTCCTTCCACTCCACACCAAGATTCCCATCTTGTGCCACAGTCTTTTTACCTGCCTCCATTATGTATTAGCATGAATTGTGCCTACAAGTGAAAATGTTTACCATGGTGGGCTTTTAGAGTGTCTGAAGATATCTAAGGATTTGTAAACCCATTGGCAGTAGAGAAAATACAACACTTGTGACACTTTGAGCCCCCTGAACAAGAGATGTCTAATTCCCTTCTGATGGGTCCAGGTTCTCCTGTCTCAGAAGCCACTGAATCTACACTCAAGGGTGCCATAAGCCGTTACAGACCAACATACAAAATAATAGTTTGGCCCTGACAACAGGCTCCCAAAATGGGACCACTAGACTTTGACAGCACAACAATATTTGACCACATTGGAACACTTTAAAAATATGAATCAATAAGCATTCCAGTGCTCCAAGGGCAACTATAAAGACAAATGCTATCTACCATTATCTAGCTACTGACCTTGAAATCCAACTGATAGAAAATGCATGATGAAATTCAATGTTCTTTCTACTGTGTACATGATCTCCCAGAACAAGAAGACAGTTTACTTTCAAGGATTGCCTTACTTATGTAGTAACCATGAACCTTAGAGAATGTGACTCCTTAACAACCTGCCAACCCATGTCATGGAAAAAGGTGTACATGTTCAACAACAATACAGGACCTGAGGCTCTGGGATGCCCTTGTACCATCCATCAAAGGATAGCCAAGTTGTTCTACCCGTCACAATCCTTCAAAGTTCTGATTATTTTAGCCCTCTTATACTATTTGGATTATGCACTGATGATTTCTAGGTTGTCCCATTGGTAAGGACTCTTGATGAGAGTGTCAGTATAGAGCCTTACTTCAGCGCTCCATCTAAGGGTCCCCATCTCAATGTAAAGGAAGGCTAACAGCTTGGGAATTAATCGCAAGTATTGCTTTGTTTCTGCATTTGTAGTTTGCATGCACGTTTACACAGTTCACCATAGTGTAGATTAGAACTAGAGCACAGGTTAGGTACACTACTTGATAGGTGCAAAAGCCAGTGACTCTGTATGGTGCTGCCCAATATGGCTGAAACATGTCAACCTTCATAATGAGAGATCACTAACAATTCCCATCAGTCCTCTTCATTTTTTACCATGGTTAATCATTAATAACGTTATTTAGCAAACCTCTTTGGTAATACTATTTCCACTTTCTCAGACTCTATACCAACCACAAATGCTCACCCTATCATAAGAGATCTGTATCCTATTTAATGAGTATCTTCTACAAACCATTTATTAACCAACTAGTGGTATACATTCTGGTTCCCCTCTTTGCTAAAATAATTGATTAATGGGAAATATCTGTCAAATTTTTTAAATCAGATCTCTGCCCAAATCAAAAAGGATTAAAGATGAGCCCCTAGAAAATATATCTGGAAGCTTTGAACAGCAAAGAGGATGTAGTTAGTCAGTGGAGTAGACCCTGAAGCAGAATTAGAGTTTGACCAAAAGTATAATATTGGCTGAGGAAAAATAAAGTAGCAGAAGGCTGTAGTTGGAAATGTGGAAAACAGGGTGATCCCCTAATGAAAAGATAGACTTAGTTCAGAGAGTTATAAAACTGAGCTACTTCTTTGGCTTGCAAGATGGGAAACATGATAGAGGGAACAAAAATCATAGTGAAAGCAATTGATATCAGAGAGCATGGATTGCAAGCTTTGGACCAAACTTCCTGTCTAATATGGTGGACACAGAGGAATGCATAAGAGCAAAATTACTGAAGAGAGACATTCAATTACCTGGAATATGACATTTGGCAAAATTCCTATCACATAAAGAAAGCAATTGTGCCCATGTCCATGTCTTTGTGAAAACACATTTGGAAGCATATCGCATCTGTTGTCACAATAAAAGCAGATAACATCTGTGGTTACAATATACATTCATTTCTGTTTTATCTTCAAATAAACTTTTTTGATTTTGCAAAAGGGATTAACAAACATAAGGACAGTATGGGAAAGCGAATAAGTAAGAGACAGAGGGGGTTATTAGGACCCCGGCGGTGAGTGTTAATGTGGCCGCTGTACCGCCAACAGGCTGGTGGTACATACGTCCACATTATGAGAATGGCGGCTAACCTGCCACCTCCCCACTCATACGGCCAAGGCGGTATCAGCCGCCGGGCCAGAGATATCAATCTCCATGCCGGCGGCCAGCATAGTACCGCTGGCGGCATTTTGAGCCTTCCCTGTCACCGGTAGGTGGCTCTCCCACCCCCTCAACACCTACCTGATGCCCGCACCCCCTCCATCCAAACTCCCCCCTCCGATCCTCTCATTCCCTCCACCCCCTCCAATCCTCTCACTCCCCCCATACATGCACACACCCACAGACACACACCATGCATACATCCAATTACTCACACTGGCATACATGCATTCATACACGCATACTTCCAGTCATGCTCGCACACATTCTTACATACATCCACATACATTCACACTGACATGCAAACATGCGCTCACTTCACCATTCTTACACGCATTCACTCACATGCATACACCCACGCAAACAACTCTACACACACAGACGCATTCACGCACACACTCACACATTCATGTACACAACCAGATACCCACACACACAATGCCCCCCACCCCTCTCCCCTTGTTTTAGGAGGTCTTCCGGCAGGAAACGGGAAGGGGCGCTGCTATCGCCAGCATCGCCCGCAAGCAGAACACTGGCAGGCAGTTTCACAAGTCATGATACGGCTGGCGGCGTTCAACTGGTGTGTCGGTGCTGGTGGTAGCAACACCAGCTTACCACCATCTGCCAGCATGATCAATGCCAGATTTCCGCCCTTCTTGTGGCGGAGGTCCGGCAGTGATCATAGTATGGTGGACAGATGGTAGCCACGGTGGCGGTATTTTGGCAGCCGTCACCACCAGCGGTAGGTGGTTTGTACCGCCAATGACAAAATGAGGGCCAGAATGTGCTCTTGAGTACAATCCATTTTACAATTGTATCATAGAACTTATTAAGGGCACGTGGAGCAGGACTGGAAACAGAAGAAGGGGATTAGGGGTTAAGACTGTGCAGGAAATATAGGGGGTGATTCTAAGCTTGGCGGGCGGCGGTAGCCGGCCGCCAAGCGGGAACCGCCAGAAGACCGTACCGCGGTCAAAAGACCGCGGCGGTCATTCTGGGTTTCCCACTGGGCTGGCGGGCGACCGCCGAAAGTCCGCCCGCCAGCCCAGCGGGAAACACCCTTCCCACGAGGACGCCGGCTCAGAATGGAGCCGGCGGAGTGGGAAGGTGCGACGGGTGCAGTTGCACCCGTCGCGAATTTCAGTGTCTGCAAAGCAGACACTGAAATTCTTTGTGGGGCCCTCTTACGGGGGCCCCTGCAGTGCCCATGCTATTGGCATGGGCACTGCAGGGGCCCCCAGGGGCCCCGCGGCACCCCCTACCGCCATCCTGTTCCTGGCGGGAGACCCGCCAGGAACAGGATGGCGGTAGGGGGTGTCAGAATCCCCATGGCGGCGGAGCGCGCTCCGCCGCCATGGAGGATTCTCAAGGGCAGCGGGAAGTCGGCGGTACACCGCCGACTTAACGTTTCTGGCCGCGGCTGAACCGCCGCGGTCAGAATGCCCAGCGGTGCACCGCCAGCCTGTTGGCGGTGCTACCGCGGTCATTCGCCCTGGCGGTTTTTACCGCCAGGGTTAGAATGACCACCATAGTTGTTATTAACAGCTTTGACAGCACAGTAGAAAGTACAGTCAGCACTTGAATTAATGCAATGAGCAAATGAGTATAAGTGAGCAGGTTTGAATTCATTAGAGGTAACAGTACTGGAAGTCATGGTCTACTCTAAGGAAGGTAAGGCATTCTTGTCACATGTGAAATAAAAGTGTTAGAAACGGGGTCTTTGGTTGGCAGTCAGGTTACCCCCCATCCAAGCAAGGACCCTTACTCTAGTCAGGGTAAAGGAGAATCACCCTCCGCTAACCCCTGCTCACCCCCTTGGTAGCTTGGCACGAGCAAGCAGGCTTAACTTCAGACTCTAGGTGTAAAGTATTTGTACCAACACACACAGTAACTTAATGAAAACACTACAAAATGACACAACACAGGTTTAGAAAAATAGGAAATATTTATCTAAACAAAACAAGACCAAAACAATAAAAATCCAACATACACAAGCCAATTTATTAATTTTAAAAGCAAAAGAATATTAAATCCTTTTGTAAACAGTAAAAACACTGTTAGTGTTGAAAGGTACCTGGGTAGGGTCAAAATAATACGCATGGGCGAGTGTGCGTCGAAAAAGGTTAGTGATGCATCGATTTCTCACCCGCAAGCGAGACCGTGCATCGTTTCTCCTTCTCCGGTCGGGTCGGCGTGCGTCGTTTTTACTCTCCGCAGGAGAACGATGAGTCGATCAGGGCAGCACTCAGGTCTGGGCAGGTGTTGCGTCGTTTTTACGCAACATGCAAGGTTTACATTGCAACTCCTGCCACACAGCATGAGCAAAACTGCGCTGTGTTGGTTGTGATGTTACCAGCCTCCGTTAGCGATGCAGCGTGTCATTTATCCAGCTACGTTTCTCGATCTTCCAGCCACACTGAAGGTGGTTAGTTGATTTCAGCCGTGGATCGTGTTGTTTCTTCAGCAACGTTTAGGAGGTTGCGTCAGAAATTTCCCCGCACGGCGGTCGGTCTGCGGGTTTTCAATCTTGATCTGCCAGCTTCACCTGTCAAGGCCCCAGGAACTGAAAAGGACCCCACTTGGCAGGGCAGGAGTCTCAGCAGAGAGTCCAGGTGCTGGCAGGGAATTCTTTGATGGCCCTGAAACTTCAAAAATAGGAGCCAAGCTCAGGACAAGCACTTGGAGATTTCTTCACAAGCAGGAATGAACAACCAAGTCCAGTCTTTGTCCCCTTTCACCAGGCAGAAGCAGCAACTGCAGGATAGCTCCACAAAGCACAGTCACAGGCAGGGCAGCACTTCTCCTCAGCTCATCTCCAGGCAGAGGTTACTCTTCATGTCCTGAAGTGATCTAAAGTCTGTGGTTTTGAGTGCCCTTCTTATACCAAATATGGCCTTTGAAGTAGAGGTTACTTGAAAGGAAAGTCTCTCTTGTTTGTGAAATCCTGCCTTGCCCAGGCCAGGACCCAGACACACACCAGAGGGTTGGAGACTGCATTGTGTGAGGGCAGGCACAGCCCTTTCAGGTGTGAGTGACCACTCCTCCCCCTCCTAGCACAGATAGCTCATCAGGATATGCAGAATACACCCCAGCTCCCTTTGTGTCACTGTCTAGAGAGAGGTGAAAACAGCCCAACTGTCAAACTGACCCAGAGAGGGAATCCACAAACAGGCTAAATGCTTACTCTCCAAAAGTGGCATTTTGAAACACACGATCTCAAAACCAACTTTACTAAAAGATGTATTTTTAAATTGTGAGTTCAGAGACCCCAAACTGTCTATCTGCTCCCAAAGGGAATCTACCCTTTAATCATATTTAAAGGCAGCCCCCATGGTAACCTATGAGAGGGATAGGCCTTGCAACAGTGAAAAGCGAATTTGGCAGGATTTCACTGTTAGGACATATAAAACACATGAGTATATGTCCTACCTTAAACATACACTGCACCCTGCCCTTGGGCTACCTAGGGCCTACCTTAGGGGTGTCTTACATGTAAGAAAAGGGAGGGTTTCAGCCTGGCAAGTGGGTACACTTGCCAAGTCAAATAGGCAGTTTCAAACTGCACACACAGACACTGCAGTGGCAGGTCTGAGACATGATTACAGAGCTACTGATGTGGGTGGCACAACCAGTGCTGCAGGCCCACTAGTAGCATTTGATCTACAGGCCTGGGGAACCACTAGTTCACTGGACTAGGGACGCACCAGTAAATCAAGTATGCCAATCATGGAAATCCAATGAACAATACAATTTACACAGAGGGCATATGCACTTGAGCACTGGTTAGCAGTGGTAAAGTGATCAGAGTTCTAAAGCCAACAAAAACAGGTCAGAAAAAATAGGAGGCAGGAGACAATATACTATACTGGACTTCTTCCACTTAAACGGCGCGCCGCTGGCTTTGTGACTAAAATCGACGCTCCAGCTGCATCGCAGCTGAGAGATCAATGCAACGTGGCTGGAGAAACGACCTCAACACCTGCTTACAGAGGCTGCTAGTGACACAAACCCCGCGCTGCGCGACTTTCTGACACTGTGCTACCAGATTTCAACGCAACATCGCTGGGCGTGAAAGACTGATGCAAAGCCTACCAGGATCCGAGGTGCCCTGTCCGGAAATCAATGCATCGCTCTCTTGCAAGGGAGAAAAACAACGCATCGCCAACCCAACCAGATATTTGGGTGACCACCCATCAAGGAGATTGCTGATCTTTTTAAGTGTCAACTATATGATATGTTCTAGAGTGGTAATGAAATCATTGGAGAATTGCATCCCTAAGTATTTAATGCAACCTGGTTGCCAGGTGAGGCCTGACTTACCTAAACCTTATTTATTTCCAATGTTATTGAGAAGTTTAACCTCATACTTGTCTTTATTAAGCGTATATCCTGATACATCTGCAAATTCCTGGATTGATGTCATTATAGCAGTAATGAAAGCGAGGACATCTTTGGTGGTGATTATAATACCATCTGCATAGGTAGTGATTTTTAATATATTACCAAATGATATGCCAGATATTCCTGGTTTTTCCCTTAGGTGATGGAGAAATTTGCTGTAGTGTTATGAGAAAGAGAGGAGGCAAGAGGAGGCAGCCATGTCTGGTTCCTTGTTTCAAGGAAAAAGAGTTTACAATAGTACCTCTTCCTCCAACTCTAGTGACCGGGTTGTGATAAAGTTCCATTATTATTCATATCAAGGGTTCACCCAAGTTAAACTTCTCAAGAACCGAATTTAAATACCGCCAATCTAGTTTGTCAAATGCTCTTTCTGCATCTATGGTGATTGCTAATGCAGAGATGTTTAATAGTTTGGCTTCCTCCATAAAATGGCAGAGGATTCTTGTATTGTCACTGGATATTCTGTTTTTCAGGAATCCAACTTGTGACAGATTGATGAGTTTAGATATGTATTTTTGAAGCCAGTTGGCAAGTATCATGGCATAGATTTTACAGTCTAGGTTAGGGAATGAGATTCTTCTAATTGTTTGGAACAGTACAGTCTTTCCCTTCTTTGGAGATCACAATTGTGATGGCCTCCACAGGGATGCCTGTGATTTGCCCAGTATTAGCAAAATGGGTATAGAGTTTTAATATAGGTGGGATAATACCTGTGGAGAAAGATTTAGAGAAATGCGCAGTATACCCATCCGGGCCAGGTGCTTCATCTATTTTGAGCTTTTTAATAGCGCTTGCTATTTTCTCTTTTGTTATTGGACAATTAATCATTTTAATTCTTCATCTGTTCATTTGGGTAAGTTGGCCCTGACTAGGTATACTCCCCATGAGGTATACTCCCCATTTCTTGTGGTCTATTGATGTATTGTTTGTATGAAGTTCCTAGTACAAATCTTTGGAAATATCAGCAATCTTCTTCATGTTGGCGTGAAAGAGATCTTTGTTGTCTTTCATTGCATTTAAGGAGTATCTTTGTAATCTGCATTTTAAGTATGCTGCAAGAGTAGTCACCACTTTGTTTGTTTTGCATAGTATAATGCTTTTTCTTGACAATCTCTTTTAATACATGATTAACTTTGTAGATAATATGACACTACCTTAATTCTATGATTTGTTTCTTTTAGCTGCATGAGCTTTTTTATTAGCCCCTTTGTTCATATTAGATTTAATTTTAATAATCTAATCTCTTAATGTGGTCATCTAACAAATTCAGTGGAGTCATTTCCCTTGTTTTCAATGAGGTAAAGAGTCTTCAATGGTATGCACATTATATTGATATTTGAGTATTTCATCATGGAATCTCCACAGTGTTTAGTTTTTTTCAGGTGTAGTGTCAGTGATTGATAGAGTGAGGCACAAATGGATGGAGATCACTTTTGGTTCAATAGTTGTTTGGTCATCCATTTTGATGATGGAATGTCTGAATATGAGTAAATAACCCATTTAAGAGTACAAATTGTGCAGTGTTGAGTAAAAAGTATAATCCCTTTCAACTGGGTTTTGTGTTCTCCAAGTTAGAGTCTATCTAGAGCATATGTTCTTTAAGGCCTTATGGCTTTTGTCAGCGCATTATGTACATTGTGAGTTTCTAACTATTGTGGGATCCATATGGAGACTGAAATTACCTGCAAAATGATCGTGACATTATCTGGGTTTACTTTCAGTTGGGTCAATAGATAATTCAAGAAAATTGTGTCGTCAGCAGTGGGCGCATAGACATTGACCACAAAGAAGTCATTATTGTTTTTGCTAAATTTTAAGATAATCCATCTCCCTTCTGTATCAGAAAGATTGAACACCATGATTATGTTTGACTTTTTAGAGATCCAGGTTAGGATGCCATTTTTCTCCCCAACTGAAACAGTTGGTTGTTTCTGAGTGAGGAGTCAACCTTGGTTTCTTCTAATAGGATGATGTCCACCAGAAGTTTATATAAGTAGTTAAAGATTTTCCTGTTTTTAATAGGATGTTTGATCCGTTTTACATTTATTGATATTATCTTCATGTTCTCATTATGGTTTGTCCCCTTATGGGAAGTGGTTTTAGCAAGAAGTTTGAGATGTTGTTTAGAAGTAAGAGGAGGAAAGCTAAGTGTACAGCATTGATTACTTAATAATTTGTGATGCTAGGACATAGTGGCATAACAGATAGAAATGTATGTCCATATGTTGAACCCCATAATGCAAGAATGTGTTGGTAGTGGAATACTTTTATGTCCATGTGGTGCAGAATGCTCACTAGTGAGAAGTAGGACATTCTTTTGAAAGTGTAGACAAATCATAATGCTAAGGACAAAGGCAAACAATGGTAAATCAGGAGTAAATAAAACAAAATTTTCAAATAAACCCTCCCATATATTAACTCGCCTACCCCATCTCCCAAATTATACAACAGGAATGGCAAGAAAAGAAATGCTCCCCCAGGTAAAGAGGTAGTCAAGAACAAAACAGTGAAAAGTAAACACTACTGCTGTCAAAATAGGTGTAAGTACTAATGGCCACGTGTCTGAAAGTTTGAAACCGCAAGTTCCCTAATTGCAATATACCTGTGAATTGCAATGAGGAAATCACTATTTCAAATGTATGAAACTTTTTTGAGTTTCATATGCAATTCCCAATGGGCCGCAAATAGGCCTACCTGATATATATTAATTGGGTGGATCTTGCTTTGTGACCCATGTGATATCACAAAAATCACAGAGATGGTGGCCTGCTGGGGTCAGCAGACCAACATGTCTGTGACTGTTTTTAAATAAAGCAATCTTTTTTTTTTAAATGCAGCCCATTTCCATTTGCAAATAGGTTACTATCAATTTGAAAATGGTGGTAAAATGCAAATGTTTTGGGGCTGCATTTCAGTCTCAAAACATTCATACATAACACTGGAATTCAATATTAGGAAGGGACAACCTAAACACGCCTCCTCCTAATACTGAATCACAAACCCAAATTTTCCATTCGTAATAGATGACTGAATCACAAATAGGGCTTGGTACATACCAAAAGGCAATTTTCTGGTCGCAAACTGCCCGATTCTGTTAATCAGGCCATTTGCAACCAGAAAAATCCTTTGTACATATGGCCCTTTATGTGATAAGGTTATTATCACTCGGAGTGGTAATGACTAGGAGTGATTAGGTCATGTTACAGATGAGTGAAGTTATATTTCAAGTTTGCATTGAGCAACGTGAGTGGGAGCCGGAAATCTTTCCTAGCCTCTACTGTGGACTTAAAATAGTCTTATGAGATGAAAACCTTTTTACCCTTCCATTGTATGTGCTTCCTTATGAATGCCAGTATTTTTTCTACATGTTGATAGTGAAGTGGCTTGCATACAGTTGGTCGCTGGTGGGTTTGGTTAGGGATCTTCCTTGTCGGGATTTTTTATGTTCTCTCTCAAATTCCAGGTATTTATCAATTATAGTTTCTGTGTTTTGAAGGACCTATTTTTCTAAGAACAAGATACACGGCCCAGCTGAGTCTTCTGCTCCTTTTGGTATGCTGAGGATGCAGAGGTTACCCCGTTTGTTCCTGTCTTCTAGTGCAGCTATTTTTTGTTGTTGTAATGTTAAAGGTTGAGATCGCTTTACTGTCTTTGACTTCAGAATCCTCAGGATTACTAATTCTATCATCAGTTACTGTTATCCTGCAGAGAATGTGTTTGATGTTGGTTTAGATGGTGCAGATTGTATTCTGCATTGCATCTGTGTTGTTTTTTGTGGGTTTTGCCAGGTCGTGAACTTCTTCTAATACCTTGAGTATCATCTCCATTTTAGCATTAATTTAATTTTTGTTTCTAACGGGTGAGTCAGGATTAAGTGGCTCAGATTTGACCTGTTTCAGACTTGCTTTGGTTTCTGTGTCTCCCAAGTTGTAACAGAAATGTCCCTCTGAATGATTTGGCTGTGGGTGAAGCAGCCGAGAAGCAATTGAGTAGTCTTTGTTCAAAGAGTCACTTTTTCACAAGGCCTGTGTGAGCACAGTTAGTACTGTTAACTGCTGTTGCCACTGTTAATACTGTAAGCACTGCCAGCCTGGAGAGGTAGTGTTGTTATTAAGCACTGTCACCTCTGTGAGCAAGTAGAAGGAGTGTTGTATACTTCAGAAGGTAAGGCATAGCTCTCGCTTGTCTCCAGCTCAGCAAATTATTTTTAAGTCAGTCTCCTTTTAGCGCTTAGCAGTGCTAGTAGTGCTAGTTAGGCTCATTGACTAGTTGGCTCCAGATGATCGCAATGTTGGACATAACATTCCTTGCCACCAATACAATCTGCTAGGCTCCTTGTTTCGTGTGTTAATATGTACGCTATGCTCAATATGTATGCTGATTGGGCCTATTACCCCCATGCAATTGTTATTGGCTGCCATTTTAGGATGCCTCAAGGGCAATCTTGTACCGCATGGGGAGCGGATTATACTTGCTACTGGTCAATCATTGAAGAATAGTGGTGCTGCATAGCGAGGTTAGCTGGAGTTCGGATTAGGCAGATCACTTGTATGAGATTCAGTTCATTGGTATCCATTACAGTCATTGTCGTCATAAGTTGTAGACTAGGCTGAGTAACTTTCAGCGCACTCTGCACCAAACAATGGAACTCTACAGCTTTATGGTCAATCTGTTCTGCATGCTCGGTATCTATCACAATGATTGCAGTGTTATAGGATGGTGCTCAAGTGAACGTTCATCACTAATCACTGTTTGCTAGTTGTAGGATTACTCAGTACAGCGGGTGCGGTGATTGTGAGCCACCATTTTAGGTTGGTTACAGTGATCCTTCATAGGGCACGCACAGGTTAGATAAATTGCATGTGCAATTTGTCATATAGGTTATAAATCCATAGTTGCTACCTTAATTACCACACTAAGGGCCTGATTCTAACTTTGGAGGACGGTGTTAAACCGTCCCAAAAGTGGTGGATATACCACCTACCGTATTACGAGTTCCATAGGATATAATGGACTCGTAATACGGTAGGTGGTATATCCGCCACTTTTGGGACGGTTTAACACCGTCCTCCAAAGTTAGAATCAGGCCCTAAATGCCTTTTAGGTGTGGGTTGTAAGGCTCAGTCATTCAGTTATTAGTACGGAGTCCCAGCCTGAATACCGGTTTAATGGATTACTATGTCCCATGCAGTGCATAAAGGGCCACTATTTTAAAATTACTTTAGTAGGTTGGTGTCACCTGAGGTGTGTATATGTGAAGGTTACTTCCTACAGTCATGGTGATGAATTATTAACAAACATTCACAATATGTGTGCTCATACATGGGCTATAAGTGCCTACTTGATTGTTGTTATTGTTATCACAATCACACAGCAAGCTATCTGCTCTTAGTGTGGACCTGTGGCACCATTGCGATCTGAGTCAGGCTGCCAGTCTGTAAGTTATTTCTTACTTTCAGGTAGTGATGTACTGTTAAACAGAACTTCACAGCAGGCATGCTCATTCGTGGGTTATAAGCATTTACTTGATTGCTGCTACTGTTATCACACAGCAGGCTAGCTTCTCTTAGCATAAGCTGTGTGGGTGTGCGACATCATTACGATCTGGATCGGGCCACATGTGCTGTCTCCTTACTTGATCATTACTTGATCTCCGGAGATCATGATTTGCCAGTGCACAAAATCAAAATGCCCCCTTTTTGACAATTTCTGGAATCTTGTGGGCTGTGTGGCCTGAGGAATTACTATTAAATTGCTCCCGTGGATTGGAGCTGCAGGTTCAAGCTGCCATCTTCTTCCTCCTCCAAGCCACAACCATCCACAATACACATCCATTTCTAAGGAGATAATGTTTTCTTTCAAGTGGGTGTGGCACATTAAAGCATAGCTACAAATGGCTGGAGATCTAACAAGGATGACAGGGAAGGTGAAAAAATAAAAGTAGCACCACTATCACAACATGATCACCTGAAGAACAGGAATCAAGCTGAAGCAATCAGAGCATGATCCATGCTTCAGCCAAAAGAAGAGGAATTGAAGCCAGCATGCGCTGGCCAATTAGAAGTCAGCAAATGTGACAATGAAGCCAATGAATGTTAAGCAATGGGCGGTGTGCATGCCCTTTGTTGTATACAACATCTCTCACAAGCGATAGAATATGCAATGCATATGCTGTCGCAGGCGAGACCTAAAAATCACAAAGTGCCATGCTGTTTATTGTTCTTTCTCTTTACGCCGGTTTATTTTGATAGCAGTTTGATAAATACCAATAATGTTATTGATAGGCATACGTGTAGGTGTCACTATTATATATAATAAGTATAATGCAATAGCAAATCTGATTGACATAGCACCATTAACTTGCCAGCATCCTTCCTTTGTCGTGTTTATTAATATTTGTCAGTTTCTGAAACTGAAAATGTTTTGCTGTAGAATGAGATTAATTCTCCTGGTTGACTGTAAAAGCTACTTCCAATGATACCTTTGTCTTATTAATGTGGCTAATTAATGTAGGTGGCTCGTGAAGACGCTAGCTGTTTCCCTCCAGTACGACAAAGCCATTTTAGGCTGTTCTGATGTCGTTCTGCTTTCCAGGTCAATGAAAATGGGACAGCCTGCGCTGCACTACGTGCTCTGCTGAGTGGAACTGTTTTGTGTACATGCCCTTATGCCCCACTTTTCTGGCAAATGAAAAGACAATCAGAGGGAACGGATTAAAATGCTTTTCAATAGGCTACGCTCCATGAAATACAGAGAGGGATCCATTTGAAATCTTTCACGGGCGTGGGCAGATGCTTCACCTTCTGCTTCGTTAATTCACTTCATTATTTTTAACTGTCCCTTCAATGACAATTTTATGTATTCCAAGCTGCATTTTGTTTGTGGATCGGCACTTGCAATGCTCGGCAGGACGAAGCACTGCAAAGAGCCTGCCATCTCCTCCATGATGCGCTCGCTCGTATAATTATAGGGAACACAATGGATGTCTTTAATCTGTAGAGCTAAGGAACCGTTGAGACATATTTATTTTCCCTATATTTCTCTATTTCTATGGCTCGCGCTCATTTAAATCTTTGACAGCTTGTCTCTTTCATCTATATATGGTAGTTGACATACTTGCCAGAGGGCACAGCATTTCGTGGTAGCTAAAACATATCACATTTCTCAGCTTCCCACGTAAGACTGCTTGGTCAGTGTTACTCCCCTGCAGGATGTTTCTCCCACCATGGCATGATATTGTTCTGCTTTGCTGTATGGGTTTGTGGCATACTCTCCTGTAGCCTCTGTACCAGCACACATTACATTATGGCATGATGTCTACTGTTAACCAGTAAGGAAGTTTGAAATATCTTTTTTTAAGACGTTTGTTGAAGGACAATAGAAATCAGATATTAATTGTGGCTCTGAAGTACTGCACATCCAAAGCCTCTATGTGTCCAATGTAGCACGAATACCAATCGCCTGGATAACGACCATTGACCAGTGAAAGTGAAATTACCAATACGATGAATGTCAAAACATGTGCAGCACAGTAATTGTGCACATAGAGGAGGCATGCTGATAATGAGTAACAACGCCTCAGCCCAACAGGTAAAAACTCTATATAGGCAACATACAGGCAATAAACCCACAGCAGACTAAAGTGATTACTAGTGAAACAGAGCCCCACCACAAGTAACTAAAATGTTCAGGCCTCTTTGACTACCCACATACCACTTTGGTAACATGTCACTCACATACATGCACACATTCACCCCCCATCCGCAGACACATACACACGCACCCAAACATGCAGACACCCTCCCCACCCTTTTGGACGCCCACTTACCTTCTCCATCGAGGAGGACATCCGGGAGGGGATGGGTCCTGGAGGCCTTGCATCACCAGAACCACCAGGCCAGCAGGACTCTGCCCGGCTTGGAATACAGTGGGCAGAGTCCTACTGCTATGGCGGTGCCGGCGATGGAACCACCTCTTCACCGCCGACCGCCAGCATGACTGCTGGCAACTTTCTACTTCAAGTATGGTGGATGGCTGCCAGCAGTCGTGTTATGGCAGTCTGCAGACTACCAGCACTGGCGGTCTAGTGGTGGGTTTGGCTTTGGCAGTCAGGCAAATTGACAACCGAAGTCAAATGAGGACCCATGTGCGTTTCCTTAGAGATGATAAGCCTTCATGACTTCTGAAGACAGAAGGTACTATACGTTTTATAGCACAAATGGAATCCTTTTGGAGTCGTTGATCTCTTTCCAGCTAAAGATATGAAAGTAACAGTGTCCTAAAAATATGAGAAGATTTCTCTGACAAGAGCAACGTGTCTCTACAACATGCCTTCATTTTGACTTGCTTGCAGTTCTCTGCAAGCACTGTGCCAGAATACTAATTGATTTTACCAAGGCACAGTGCATGGGGGCATGCTATTGCTGATGGCTTAGATAATCAGCATTTCTAGTGATGGGATACGAAAACAGCACCATACCTGGCCCTGAGACACTGTTAAATTCTCTCATCTCTCTTCTGATTCTCTTTTATTCCTTATTAGAATATTGAATCTCTACGACAGTGAGTAGTGACGGCATGTGTCACTAGCGGCTGGTCCGACGACAGCTTTGTTTTTGGACTCTGTGATGTTGAGCAACATACTCTTACTTTTCCCTTGAGGATAATGGACTACGCTCATCTACTAGGCCAACCTATTAACTCCAAAGAAACACTAACACAAATGGGTTCTCTTAGATGGAGAATTTCCAGTGAGCCTTGAGTTTGAAGAAGTGGTCAAAAGCATATTTTCAGCTATCGCTTGGGCAAAGGGGGATTTACTTTGTTCCTTATCATCACAGACCATTAGTGATGAGAGCCATAGTGAAAACTGTTGTATTGCATAATGGAATTTTGGAACCTTGGAATGTGGATTTTTGAAGGGACAATCCTGGCAGTCGGTGGGCAACTCTGCCAGGGTTGGATGCATGCAATGGATGTCGTGTAGTTTAATTAATAAAGACAGAAGGAAAAGGGAGCTGTGGCATCTTTTCAGTGGCGACGAGGATGGGATACAGTTCTAACCACGGTAATGTTTGAAGCTCGACGTTTCAAGAAGAACAGAGGAGTTGATTTCACAGAAACCCGGTGTTTCAGGAACAAGGACAAATACATGTATTTCGTTACGAACGAATGGCAAATGGAAGGTAACTTTTGATTAGTAGATATTTACCTCCATTATTTTGGTGCTGATTCGTTATCGCGCGCTCGTATGTTATTTTTCTTTCAACTGCATGAGCCTTTGCATGCGCGAGCTGACATTAACTTCGTTGCGGTCTTCATGTGCTCGAGCACTGGCGCTGTGCAGTGGTGACATGCACTATTATTGTTTGGAACGTTGCTAAGCAACATTTCCTGAAACGCACGGGTCTTTGCTCGCACGTCATCAGGAACGTGCCTTACCGTGGCTGACGCTGGTTTCTGAAACAACGTGGAGCGGCTGAAAGACACCCAGAATTGCAGCGCACTAATGCTGTGCCCTAGTGACGTTATAATTGGAAGTTCCTTACTTCCTGAAATGCATGAATCTTTGCTCGCGCGTCACTGAGGAACGGGCTGACATTGTTTTTCTTCCAAAACGATGTGGAGTGGCGGGAGAAAGACATTAAGAGGTGCCTACACCTTGTTTCTTAAAACGACGTGAAGCTGTTGAAGGAAAACATAAGAAATTGTCTACAGAAGCTGGGTGATGTTATTATTGAACAGCTAGTGCATGTTTTAAAGAGTTACTAAAAAAACATCAGCTTTGACTGAATTTCTGACATTTTATTGCTGGTGTACGGGTATTAGAACTGTACATCAGCATTTCTGGATCTGCACTTAGATCGGCGTATGACAGCATTGACTACTTTTTGTATTTTAGTTTGTTATTTTCATTGACTTATACAGTGTAGTAGTCTTGTAAAAGGAAAAAAAGAAAAGTTGTGTGTGGGTATAACATGCAGTCAATAGTACCTCCACCGATTTTTTTAGCAATACCTGGGGAACCAAGAATGACATGGGAGGATTGGCGTGGTGCTTTTGAGATGTATCTGGAAGCATTGGGGGCAAACCTTTGAAGAAATGTTATAGATGTGGGAGTACAAAGCATCTAGCGTCCTCTACAAATTGTCCGCCCATGGAAGCCAAGTGTTATAAACGTAATAGGAGAGGAAATTTTTTTAGAGTATGCAATCAGAAGGAAACACAAAGAAAAAAGAAAAGTGTACATTTAATTCGCCTGGAGGACAAGGGGTTAGAGCTGAGTGATGAGGAAGAGAGTGGTCAAGTAGAGGTATTCATGTTGAATTATATTGCAGTCAATGTAACTAAGAAAAAAAGATTTCACCTTATGGGATGTTCAGCATAGTCCACCAAAATGCATTATACAAATTAATGGGATGTTTGTTAATATGGGGGCGGACTCATGTTCTCCGTACACGTTGATCGACAAGGAAACGTGGCACAATTTGGTCCAAAGTAGTCTATCCAAAACTGATGTCAAGTTGGTGGGTTATGGTGGAAATCAAATACCTATATTGGGGTGTTTTCATGGTACATTGGTGTTCAAACACAGAGAAATTGAATGTTGGGTGTATGTAGTGGAGAGGGGTCGATGTCTATTAGGGTGGAATGAGCAGAGAGAATTGAAAATGTTGTTGGACCCTAACTCGATAGAACAAGTTTTGTCATCTCAGGTTTTGTCTGTATCTAATGATCAAAATGCTGTGAAGTGGAAAGGAGCATCTCCTAATTTGTTTGGAGAAGGTATGGACAGAGATGTTGACCGATTTGTGAGAAACTGTATGAGTTGTGCTTGCAGTGACAAGACTCATAGGTGTGAGAAAGTTCACTTTACTCCGGTACCATTTCCAAGTGAACCATGGAAAAAGGTAGGAATGGATATATGTGGTCCATTTGAATTTGGCGGCAGTGGAAAATATTATGCTTTAGTGATGATGAATTATCACTCTAAGTGGCCGGCGGTAGGTGTGTTTAAAGATGTTAAATCTGGAGCTGCCATTGAGTTTTGTGAAGAGGTATGGAGAAGGGAAGGGTATCATGAGGTTTTAATCACAGATAATGGTCCTCAATTCACATCAAAAGAGTTTAGTAATCATTTAGAAAGTTGTGGTGTCAGACATATTAAGACACCTGTAGCCCTTCCTAGGGAAAATGGTCTGGTGGAAAGGTTTAATAGAGTATTAAATGAGAATGTACAGTTGTCACTTCAAAGTGGTTTGGATTGGAGAAAGGAGATTAAGAATCTGCTATGGCGTTATCGTACCACCCCGCATTCTCTTACGATGGAAACTCCTTTCATGTTATTGAAAGGAAGGAAACCCTGTAATATTGCCATTCCAGGATAGAGGGAAGAGCTGGTAAAGGGAAGATTGATGAGAAGAAGTTGTCAGAAGGTGTGAAAAAAGAGCAAGAGAAGTATGATGGTAATGTAAGGGGTGAGGTAAAGAAAGACCGGTTCATAGAAGGAGATTGGGTGCGAACTAGATTATATTACGGTAGCAGGAAAGGTTTATCAAAGTGGTCACTTCCAAAATAGGTGATTGACATAAGGAGATATAGTGTGATTTTGGAGGATGAAAAGAGGTGGAGCACAGAAGATGTGGTGAAGTGTAATAAAAGAGAATTGCATAAATGTGATGATGGTGTGGATGGTAGTGAAGAGAGTACTGATGAGAACGTACAGGTAGAGAAGAAACTGAGGTGGAAGCCAGGTTAGTTAAAAGAATATTATATTGACTGAGTACAATATTTTTTCTTAAAGGAAAAAAATGTGTGTTTATATGTTTATTTTCTAAATAGTATTATACTTACTATTCCATGTACATATGTTTGGATTTTGTTAGATTCGTCTCATGTTTTGTCACGAAGGGGAAAATGTTGTATTGCATAATGGAATTTTGGAACCTTGGAATGTGGATTTTTGAAGGGACAATCCTGGGAGTTGGTGGCCAGCTCTGCCAGGGTTGGATGCATGCACTGGATGTTGTGTACTTTAATTAATAAAGACAGAAGAAAAGGAAAAGGGAGCTGTGGCATCTTTTCAAAAACACATATAGGCCAAGTCTCAGAGTGCATCCTTTATCAAGCCTGAGATTTTTAGCCTTCCTCAAAGTTGTTTTTCTCAGGCCTTTACTAGCAATGGAAGTATACGACAACTCTGAATGAAAGGGCACCAATGACTATGAGTGGCCTGGTGACTCTAGACTTGTAGTTCCCAGTTCTGCGATCCTAGACATGTAAATCCTTAGTGTACAATCACTGGACCCGATAAGTCCCTGCCAAGAGACACCAAACTTGTAACTTTGCATGCAGCTGCGGGGCAATTGGTAACTGCAGCACCTGGCCCTTGCCTGCACTGTAAAGGCGACATGAGGGTAGCAGAATATAGTATGCCCTCACAAAATTTCTCCTCGCCCTTCAATCTGCACATTAGGACTGAAAACAACCTGTCATTTCTCTTGGGAGGACGAAAACGTGGAATTAGCCCACTACTCTCAGTTCCTTATGTTACTCTGGGAGATGATAGTCTCCATGTTGGATTCTTCACCTATTTAGTAAGCTAATTGCAGCTGGTGCACAGCGCTTTAGTAAGAATGGACAATTTGACCATGTAATGAGGGAGCACAGATTTCTTCACAGCTCAATTTAGCAGACTGAATTAATTCAAAAAATCCTGTGTCCTGTGTCCTGTGTCCTGTTCACAAAACCATCCATTACAGAGGATCCAGAACCCGAACTTCAAACGTCATTTGACAATCCGTGCAAAATCCATAAGACCTTTAGGAAAAACAGCTTACTACCAACTGTGAGTGTCAAACAAAGGTTGGAAGGTTCTCCTTCTTGCCATCAAGATATTTGAATGCTCTCTGTGCGAAAAGTAGGTTAGAATATCTTTATCTTGGGTTTGGGGCTGTTTTAAAACATCTGTTTGCAAGAAATAGTGTTCAGATCATTTCACATTGTTCTTGGATTCTGGAATCACCTAACATCTCTCAATAGTAGGCAAAAGTTATTACAACATCTAGAGAAACTTTCTTTAGTGTGCACCATACAAATGTTATCAAGTGTTCATCATTCAGGTCATCTGATCTTTAATTGTCCTGTGTGAGATGAGCCAGTATCCCAGGCCAGCAGTGTATCGTGTTAAGGTGGACATTTTTTGACTTGTTGAAAGCTGTACTTCTAAGGCTGTCATAAGAGTGGCCGTTTTCTACTCAGATAGGTAACTTCTGCTAGAATTACACCAATTGTAAATATTAGCAGGCCCAGTGTCTCTGTTCCTGCAATGACCTACTTTGCACATTCCTGACCTGGTAATCCTGGGCTTTCAATCTTCAGACCCAATATTACCAGGCCATGAGACACCAGAACCAGTCCTTTTTGCAGAGTTGTGTAGGCTACTGTTATATACTGGTCCTAGTTAAGTGCTGTGAAGGAAGCATGATGGGAGCAGCAAAAAGATACTGCACCTAGTTATAAAAATATTACTTCATTTAATAAATAAAATAAAACCAAAATGGCAAAAATCCAATGCCTAGAACATGGAATATGATTTTTTAAACAATTAACTGTAAAATAGTGCTTAAAAACAGAAAGCGCCAACTCGGGCGATCTGGTCATGCTGGACAGGGACAAAGTATAAAGTTCAGGCCGACCATTATGGAGCGTGGGCTGACTACAGGGAACTAGTGAGGCCCGGTGAATAAAAAATAAAAGTACCTTAATCCTGGTTGCATCGACATCAAAGATGCAGGGAGCAGACTGAAGGGATGCATTGGCGTTGATCCCCACAGGGGTGGCGATGCATCGATCCTTCCCACACAGTAGTGAAGATGTGTTGATTTTCTGCACATAACAGTGGCGATTCGTGGGGTCCTAGGTGCTGCAGTTCCGAAGGCAATGTGCCATGGTCAATCCTCGCTGGAGAGGCAATGCGTAGACTCTGATCAATGCAAGGGGGCTGATGTGCTAGTTCTGATCCTTTCAAGAGGGAGGATCCTCTGGTTCCAATCTGTGCAGCAGTGGCAATGTATTTTTTCATCTACAACCAACACCTTAAGCCCACTTCAAGGGACCAGGATAGGGGTGGCACTACTTAGTAGGGTGGGCCTACAGATGACAGATCCCAGGTGTAGATGTAGATGAGTTCGAACTCTTTTATGTCCCTGAGACCTCAATCAGGAGAACAGTCAGCTGGCCCTTGGACTGGGGTTTGGATTGGAGAGATGCAGGTCCAATCCTTCTCATTCCTAAGCAAGAGGGCAACAGGCAGCAGGTCAGTACAGCAAAGCAGGAGTCCAGCAGAATAGCAGTCCAACAGAGTGACAGTCCATGTAGCAGCACAGCAGTCCTTCTTCCTGGCAGAGTATCCACAGGTCCAGAACTGTCTTGGTGGTGTTAGAGGTCCAGTACTTATGCCCAGTTTGGCCTTCCAAGTGGGGGAGAATGCAAAAAGAGGCAGTTAAAGTGCAAGTTCCCGATCTGGCTACAGACTCTCTACAGGTGGTTATGATGCCATTTTTGTGGGGACAGGACACAGTCTACCCAGGTGAAAGTGTGAGACTGTAGCTAGCTCCTCCCTCCCATCCTGCCCAGGATGTGTATGGCCCATCAAGTCATACCTAAGCTCCCATTGGTGTGGCTGTCTATGGGAATATACAAAGTCTAGCTTTCAACCGGCCCAGACAAGTGATCACAGACAGGCAGCAGACCGCAAATGGCTAAAGTAGTAGGATGCCAACTTTCTAAAAGTGGCCTTTTCACAATTACAATTAAAAATCTAACTGCACCATAAGTTGGTATTTTAAAATGCATTTCCAGAGACACCAAACTCGAAAAACATATCTCTTCCAGATTGTGAATTACACGTATAAGATGTAAAAGGTCATTCCAATGTTATCTTATGGGAGAGTTATGCCTTGCTGTAATGAAAAAACACTTTGGGAGTTTTTCACCACTAGCACATATAACACTGAAAAGTACATGTCCTGCCTTTTAAATACATTGCACCCTACCCTCGGGGTTGTTCAGGGCTGCTTTATATGTTTAGAGAGAGAAGGTTTCGGCCTGGCAGCAGGGTTATTTTGCTAGGTCGACATGGGAATGTGCAAAACTGCACAAACATGCTTGGCAATGGTAGGCCTGAGACATGGTTAGTAGGCTACTTAAGTGTGTGGGACAATCAGTGCTGCAGGCCCAAAAGCAGCATTTACTATACAGGCCCTGGGCACATGCAGTACACTTCACTAGGGATGTATGGGTAAATGAAGTATGCTATTTGGGTATTAGCCAATGTTGCCTTGTTTTAAGTCTAAAATAATAGGAGTAGGAAGACAAAAAGTTTGGGGATGGCCCTGCAGAAATGGCCAGGTCCAACAAAGACAACCCATATCACACTCCTTGTCTGATTAAATGAAATTTACCATGAGTTGTCTGGGACGTAAAGCAAGGATATCCCTTATTCATTCGACAAAGTATGCACCAGTTCATTTAATGCATTTTACATTGTATTCTGTATAGAGACAAATCTTAGGAGCTATATTACTGTACTGTGGCATCTCATCTACTTTGACATTGTCAGCACCAGCTTTGACAAATTTCAAAGCAGGTAGTCATCACACCTGTCTGCACACAGTGAGCCTATTCAACAACGCAGTCTTTTTTCATAAACTCTAATTCGAATGATTTTCGGAAGTAAAAAAAAAGATCTCTTTTCTCCAGAACAACTACTAGTGGTTCCACAAGTGTGCTCTTCCATAGGCCTGCTGCGGGCCTTAATCTGCAGAAGCAGGGAATTTTGGACGAAAGTTCTTCTGCTACTGTTTTCAGACATTTAATACTGTGTGGACCACCGAGTCAGAGTACCTAATTCAGCATATATTTATTTCTTTGACGCAAATTCCCAACTAGGTGGTTTCTGGGAAACAAAAGAATCATTGGCTCTGAAAATCTATAGCTCAATTAGCAGTTCTCGGCATGGAAAAGTTTACCAGGAAGTGATACCCTAAAAAGGACAGGCATTCTGACAGAGTTCAGACAAAGAGTTTCATGCCATGGGTTTCCAATAGCAAAGCAAGGTGAGGCTCTGCCATTAAACGCCACCTAATGGTTCACCCATCTCTAAATAAAATATGGAATCATGGGTTTACTTATCCCTGACAGGATGGGCAATTTTGAGTTTGGAAGAAAAGTCCCCTACATCCTTTTCCAGCTTTACCTTTTATGCCAAAGTTGTGCCTTTAGTGAACTAAGGGGCATATTTATACTCTGTTTGCGCCGAATGTGCATCAAAAATTTTGACGCACAATTGGCGCAAACCCTGCCCCATATTTATACTTTGACGTCCGACCCCGCGGGCGTCAAAATTCCACCATGTGCGTCATTTTTTGGAAGGGGGAACCAGCCTTGCGTTAATTATATGCAAGGTAGGCGTTCCCTTCCAAAAAATGTCTTGAAGGCCTGTGCCCCATATTTATACTCTGACGTCATTTTGACGCACAGGAGGGGGTGGGCCTTAAAAAACGATGCACAGCCTGATGGGCGCCGTTTTTTAATGCCTGGGTCAGGGCAGGCGTTAAGGGACCTGTGGGCTCGGAAGGAGCCCAGAGGTGCCCTCCCCTGCCCCCAGGGACACCCCCTGCCACCCTTGCCCACCCCAGGAGGACACCCAAGGATGGAGGGACCCATCCCAGGGAAGTAAAGGTAAGTTTGGGTAAGTATTTTTTTCAGTTTTTTTTTGTGGCATAGGGGGGCCTGATTTGGGCCCCCCTACATGCCACTATGCCCAATGACCATGCCCAGGGGACATAAGTCCCCTGGGCATGGCCATTGGGCAAGGGGGCATGACTCCTGTCTTTGCTAAGACAGGAGTCATGTCAATGGAGGTTGGGCGTAAAAAAAAATGGCGCAAATCTGGTTTGAGGCCTGAATTTTGCCTCAGACCTGACCTGCCCCATTTTTTGACGCACAACCCCCATTTTCCCATACGCCGGCGCTGCCTGGTGTGAGTAATTTTTTTTTACGCACACCTGTCCGCAGCGCCGGCTAACGTCATTCCATAAATAAGGCGCCCGCATGGCGTGTTGGAATGGCGTTAGCCGGCGGTAAAATGTTTGACGCACAACTCCGTTGGCGCAGTTGTGCGTCAAAAAGTATAAATATGGGCCTAAGTTAGTTGAAGTTAGACACAATGTATGAACTTTGACCTGTCATAGACTTCCATTAACACTAGTCATATTTGAATGCAGTTTTAAGCTGCCATATACCATAGTGAATCCACAAGGAAACTGTGTAGTGTAAGGCAGTAATAGTAAGTTTTTAATGGGCAGTGTTTCTTAGTTTATAACAGTTGGTGGATTACTTTAATTTGAATTAGGCCACTGGAATGTTGAGCGCTCCATTCAAGACAGTGGAGCAGCAGCAGCCTATATGAACTTGCTCTCAATGTTACAATGTCCTAATACACAGCATCTGCCTCTCTTTCTTTTCCCTGCCTCCCCAAAGTATATGGATGCTGCATGGGAAAGATAAATGCAGAGCCTGCGCAGCTAGACATACATGAGTACCCCCCCTTTCGTCCAACCACAATTCACAGTGTCACTGATATCTCAGAAGGAAGGAGGGCTGGATATACCTCAGATCCTGGGTCTCTCTGGCATGGTTGAATGGGAAAAAGCAGTTTAGCCAAGCCTAGGAAGAACAAGGGACTGATTTTATCCCCCTTTCATAGCTATTGCTGTGAATGTTCTACAATTTACAGCTGTGGACCTGTGCACTCCTGTGAAATAAAGGCTTAGTACTAGCTGGGGCTTGCAACCCACCTCAGTGTCCAGGATTTTTTTTTTTTTCGTTAGGACATTCCACCCTGATATTGTTAAATGGTGTAATAGCTTTAAAGGCCCTCACTTTTAACATCTTAATGGCTGGTATAGCACTTTACGGCAGCTACAAGGCTAAATTAGAACATTGAAATATTGATAGCTGCAATGAAGACATTGGAGTAGCCCTAGACCAATAATGGCTGGTATAGGACTTCAGTTCAACAGTCCAGTGTTTGTTTTTCGGTTTCTCCTTGTTTAATTTACATCATTTTAACCTACATGTGTGGATGTTCGAATAATCCTATAGCCTTGCAGCCTCGTGCTATAATGGTTATTAAACACACCGTATCATTGTAGGTCTCTGCTTGCATCTTGGGTCTGGGCATTTAACAGCCGGAATAGTCTTCTACAGCAGTAAAAAACTAATGTTTTGTAAAATATCATTGGTTTGGCATCATCCAGCTGAACTGTGGTTTAAACACTAGTATGTATCATTGTACAACAATACACAGGGGGTCATTCCGACCCTGGCAGTCATGGACCGCCAGGACCGGGGACGGAGGAAGCACCGCCAACAGGCTGGCGGTGCTTCTGGGGCAATTCTGACCGCGGCGGTAAAGCCGCAGTCAGAAAAGGGAAACCGGCGGTTTCCCACCGGTTTTCGCCTGCCCCAGGGAATCCTCCACGGCGGTGCTGCAAGCAGCGCCGCCATGGGGATTCCGACCCCCTTCCCGCCAGCCTGTTCCTGGCGGTTTACACCGCCAGGAAGAGGCTGGCGAGAACGGGTGTCGTGGGGCCCCTGGGGGCCCCTGCAGTGCCCATGCCACTGGCATGGGCACTGCAGGGGCCCCCTAACAGGGCCCCATTAAGATTTTCAGTGTCTGCAAAGCAGACACTGAAAATCGCGACGGGTGCCACTGCACCCGTCGCACACCAGCAACTCCGCCGGCTCCATTCGGAGCCAGCTTCATCGTTGCTGGGGCTTTCCCGCTGAGCGGGCGGGCGGCCTTTTGGCGGTCGCCCGCCCGCCCAGCGGGAAAGTCTGAATGACCGCCGTGGTCATTTGACCACGGTACGGTCTTTTGGCGGTCTCCGCCCGGCGGGCGGCGCCCGCCGCCCGGCGGGGTCGGAATGACCCCCACAGTGTGAGTGCAAGAAGTAATCATTTATTGGAAAACCTTCAACATGTGTGTAACTCCTACATACGCTGTTCCTCAGCTGGCCAGATCCCAGTAGAACATGGATCTTACACCAACTGATGTAATAAAATAAAAAACTTCTTCTACTTACTCCGTGACCTCCAGTGCAGGGCTTCACTGGTTAATTTCCTGACAAGTTGTTCCATGTGGCAATCCTCTACCATGTTCAAAACATTTTCCAGATGTTCTTCAGGTTCTTTCATCCTGCCTATATGTGCAACAATCACTTCTGACTTTAGTAGACCATACCTTAAGACCGTGGTCACAGTTGCAGGAAAGTCTTTTTCTTCCAGTACACTTCAGAGGAAAGATCTTGGGAGATGCAGATTTTGGGGGTTATTACAACTTTGGAGGAGGTGTTAATCCGTCCCAAAAGTGACGGTAAAGTGACGGATATACCACCAGCCGTATTACGAGTTCCATAGGATATAATGGACTCGTAATACGGCTGGTGGTATATCCGTCACTTTACCGTCACTTTTGGGATGGATTTACACCTCCTTCAAAGTTGTAATAACCCCCTATATGTTCTTCCTACTCTATCTGACCTTTTTTACGAGCCATCATAACTATTTGGCAAGCGTGTGTCTCATGAAACAAGCTATCACCTGTCTTGGTCCAACTACCTGGGCCTGGTAGAGGGGTTTGATTTGGTGTGCCATTTCTATATAAGCGGTGGCGTAAATGTCAGTTTTTTAACTACGGGGAGCCATTTTGATAAGTGTCCAATCATATCATCACCTTCTACCTTTTCTGGAATCCTGGAGAACTAGCAAGTAAATGATTGATATTTTCTATCAACTTCACCTTCAAGGAATTGTCTTGTGTTTATCAGACAAACCGTGTAATAATTCCAAAGCACTCGGCAAGATTTACTAACCTTTCATGCAATGCAGTGCAGCCAGGCAACTTGCATGCTCTGAGTCGCAAAAAAAAGAAAGAGAGCAGAAATGCACCACTAGTAAGATATGCCACACTTATGCTTTCTCATAGTGCTGGCGCACTTTGAGTAGCCTAGCACCAACGCGGACACCCTTGCACCGCAGTAGAAGGGTGCCTGCATTAAAGGAGAATTGTTTTTGTGCTGGAAGGGATAATTTCCTGCACAAAAACATTCCCTCTATGCATGTTCATTTTTCTATGAGTACTGCACAATCAAGCACACATAAAAAGAGTAAACAACGCGGATAAAAAATAATTTTCTCCTCATTACGCCATCCTCTGTGAAGCATCGGGAATTCATGCAATCCCACGTTTATAAACCGTTTGTTATTCTGGGACTACATGAAATCCATGGGTAGGCGCACCAGCCAGGGTTTACCCAAGGAAAGCTTTCAGAACGATGGGTAATGTAATGTAGAATGAGCGGATGCGTTATGTTTCTTTACAAAGCCATGCAACACTTTGGGGGTCATTCTGACCGCCAGGGCAAGAATCACGGAAGCACCGCCAACAGGCTGGCGGTGCTTCATTTCACATTCTGACCGCGGCGGTAAAGCCGCGGTCGCACCGCAGGGGCCGGCGGTTTCCCGCCGATTTTCCCCCAGCGGTGATAATCCGTCAGGGCAGCACTGCAAGCAGCGCTGCCCTGAGGATTATGACCCCCTTACCGCCAGCCTGTATCTGGCGGTTTACACCGCCAGGAAGAGGCTGGCGGTAAGGGGTGTCCTGGGGCCCCCTAACAGGGCCCCGGCCTGCTTTTCACCGTCTGCATGGCAGACAGTGAAAAGCGCGACGGGTGCAACTGCACCCGTCGCACGGCCGCAACACCGCCGGCTCCATTAGGAGCCGGCTCCTCTGTTGCGGCCTCATTCCCGTTGGGCCTGCGGGCGCAAACTTGGTTAGCGCCCGCTGGCCCAGCGGGAATGTTGGAATGGGGGCCGCGTTATTGCGGCCGCGTGGAGGCCACATGGCGGTTGGAATCACCCCCTTTGTGTTGAGGCTGCTCCACAAAAGTGGTGCAACCACAACGCAAAATCAAATGATTCACCTACAAATTAATCCTTAAGCATAAGGATCTCTTCTTTTAAATTATGTTTATGCGCCTCTTACTGTTAATAGCACAGTGAGGAGGCGTTTCCTTTTGAAGCGTAATAGGGGTTTGGAAGAAATGTTACAGACAACTCTTACACTTCTCTCAATAAAAGATCAAGGCATTCTTTCCGAAAGTTCAACAGGTTTTGCAGAAGTATTACAATTCCCAAGATTTCAGTAACTAGCGATCAGTCACTGAGAGTCAAGTCTTTTATTTTAAATCACAACAATATGCAAGCATCTGTGCACTAAACGTGCCTTTTTTATCTTTAAAGTACTTGTGAAATGTAATTGAGAAACGTTCTTTTCAACAGTGCAGAAGAATACGTTTCTAATAGAGAAAAAAGTAAAAAATAGCAAGTTCCTTTGCACTTGCTCTTCAGATTTACCTTGGAGCACATATATGTGTGTGTATACATTCGCTCCTACTAAAAAAGATTTCACATTTGTTTGCAAATGTATGCTTGGAAACCTGTAACTTTTACAGATTTCCAAGACGATCCTGGCAGACCTTTGCGAGTTAAAAAACAATGTTTCCAGGTAATGTCTAATTGGCTCTGCTCTGGTACAATGGGTGTCAAAAGGTACAGGTACGCTTGTTACACATGTTCTCAATGAACAAGACGGCTGCAGAAGGGATCGAAAATAAAGAGAGAGAAAGAGGATGGAGAGAGAGAGATTTCGGGGAAGGAGAGAGAGAGAGAGACAAAATATTTACATTGTAGAATTCTACATTTCTACATTTGGATTGTAGAACAGCATAACCAGATGTATAGCTGCACTTATTTAAGCCTATTTGGGAAATCATTTGTTCTTTCGTTTTTTTAACTCCCCTACCTGGCACTCTGTACACCTGGTGATCTGCTACACCTACTGGCCTGAGACCTATGGCTGACAGTAGTGAGAATCATCCAAGGAAGATCTATGTTCTGTATTTTGTCGTATTAATATATAAATAAAGAAAAGAAAAAATATATTTTCTGTTTGTATTTATCTGTAAAAATCGGTAAAAACTGAAAACTGGGAGCCCTATGTGCAACAGAGCAACAGGTATGAGAGGTGTCAAAATGAGTCTATCATTGACAACCTTATCTTTCACATTTGTTTTGAACTAGAGCAAGACAGTGAGTGAGGGATACTGCAAGCAACGTTTGACCATTTGGCATGAGACACATAAGCAATGTGTCAGACAATTTTATCTCAGCTTACCAGTGATTAAGTGAAGGAGTTAATATGCAGAAAAGTACCAACTCTTCTGACATTTTCACCAGTAAAGTTCATTTCTGCCAACATTCTTCAGTGTTGAATCATTCACTCGTACTGAGTGTGCAACTTTTTAAGTATCATAAGCTCATCTAACAATGCAAAACCATAGTTCATCATTTGATCCCTATCTCATTTAACAATTTACTCTGGAAAAGTGTATTTTTTTTTACCGCGCTCGGGGACAGAATACAAAAAACTTCGGACACGTTAGGAACCGTTCGCAAAGCGCTAGCCTGACACATGCTAACATTTATGTCCTCCTCACCCGTGTAACATTATGCATGCATGAAAATGACTCACAATGTGTAAATATTGGTATGTTCAAAGAGTTGGACACACAGTGGGGAATTTCGCATTAAAATGGGGGGGATAAGAGCGAAATAAAGATTGACTATTGGGGCCTCATGCCAATACGCCTACTTATCTTCAAATCTACAAAGGCAGGAGAGAGGACTTGAGGATGTGAGAAACCAAGGGCTGGGAAATCGTCGTGTGGGGATAGGGGTTGCAGCACAGAGGAAGTGTTCTTTTCTATGGCAGTTTCACAAGTAGGCTATGGCCACAGTCCTGGCATAGAAATGCTAAAAACATATTGAACTTTTCCAATGTAATCTACCTTTTTTCTGCCTGATATTGCAAGTGTGTTAAATCATTTTACTATATGTTGTTTTCTCACCGGGTGTGTTGGAATGTTTATATTACACATGAATATGCATGACACCCTGAACACTTGACTCACTTCCTAGGAGAGAATTCTCCCATTCTGGTCTGTAATTTTTTTTTTCTCATTTTATACCCTGATGTATCTATGACGGCTTCCAATCATGAGTCAATACATATGAACCACTCGTTTAATGTTAGTACTGATACTGATATGTGCATTAAATACAGCAACAGTGTATAGTCTGATATATTTTCATACCCTTTTTAGGTCGAGAACGCACGTGCTTTGACCTGTTGTAAGTATTGTGGGCTTTTAACCACGCCCATAGCTTTCACTCCCTCCTTGGTTTGCCTTTAAAAAATCCTTTGTTATCATTGGTAAATGCTTTAGTTTTGTCCCTCCTTGAGGCAGTTTTGTTACCACCTTGCAGACTGCCACTGTTTCATGGATAATTGCACGATTGCTGATACGTTTGACTGCAAGCAACTTTTTTTTTCTTTTGTGTCTCTCCTTCACTCTTATGCTCATGGCGACCATGGCGCTTTGAATCAGCTCACTTATATCAACTGTTTTACCTTTAATTTTCAATTTAAGTGGCAAGGAAAAGTCCAGTTTGGACATTACAACGCTAATAGCTCTAACTCGAGCAAACGCAAGACCCATTGCATTGCAAATGCTTGTTTCATTTTCTGTCTCTCAGACCTTTTAGATGGTTCCCTTCACCATCTCATCGATAGGATTAGTGGCTGAGGTGGTCCACCAGTGTTCTTAGCTAGGATTCAGGGTGAGCAGCTAGGATGAAGAATAAACTGTTCAGTGTTTTCTCCTTCATACCAGCTTCTAATGTGATCAACCTCAATGATGAGAAGTTTGTGGGGTGTTCCATAAATGAATTTTGAAACTGCCCTTTGGTTTCTCCTTTGATGTGTTTCACATGCCTTTCACCCATTTTAGTGGACAACTTGTTTTCTCATATATCCAATGTAATGACAAGGGCTCAATGTTCCTTCTGTAATACTCTTTCTGAAGATATAGACTTGCAGGATTTTCTGGTGGGTCCTAGGAAACAGTGCTCGAAAAGGTTTTTATATGCTATGTACAATGAAATTTGGAAACTTTCCCAGATTGAGTCTGTTGCACGATTAAGGCAATTGGATAAGGAAAATTTAGAAAAGGCATTAGCTGTTGTCGACAACCGCATGAATACACTGTCCAACAGGATTTATTCACTATCAAATATAGTGTCGTCTGCTATTGATATCACTCAGACAGACTTGTCCCGGTTATATCAAGGGCAAACACAGGTACGTTCCATCATGGAGCTGGGCTGGACTTTACAGACACTGAAAAATGGCCGCATTCCATGGAAGTATATTAATGGGAGTGAATTCTTCACTGCTTTTAATTTTTCCAAACAACAACAGACAATGGCTAGAAGGGAGGCTAGTTTCACCATGCTTCGCATAGAAACATTTGATAAGTTGCCCTTCACGGTAGCAGAGAGTCCTTCAACTATCTGGCTCTTACATGGCATAATTAATTTACCGATTTCGACCTTTCGTTTCTCGAGCTGCCTGAAACATCTTGCAGTGGGAAGATACGAGCAACTAGGAGATAGCTATATTAAGGAAGAGTGGGAGTTGCCCTTTGACTACAAATGTCTGAACGGCGAAACAGAGGTCTTTCTTAGCGGAAGCGAATGTGAGACTGCTGTTCGTCATTCCATGATATGCAAGCAGGTGTCTCTTCACAGTCTTTGCAATGCGGGGGTAGCAAATTTGGCCTGTTTGCTGAAGGATACTCCCGTCCTTTTGATTCGCCCGGTATTTCATGTACTTTCCAATGGAAGTTATGTGGTACTGAACGATCAAAGCTGTTGCGGCATGCGACCAGGAATTGCCCTGCAATCTCGGTCTCGAAGGTCGTTACATGTTGTGGACATGTTTTGTTCCACCCAAAACGAGAGATAAAAGTATCTGACATGTGGCCCCACATAGATACTATTAATGTGAACTATGACAAGCTGAGCAGGCTAAAGGCGCTATTGTTTCAATAACAGGTCGCCTTGACATCCGCAAAGGATACATATGCTCTCCAGATTGCGAGATCATCAGCCGAGATACAATCCCTATTAAATACCAACTTCCCCAAGCACTTTGGAGAACTGGTATCCAGAATATTCAATGCTTTAAGCACCACTGGGATTGTTCACTAAGACTGTCGTATGGTTTCGTGTCCATCTTCCAGACTGTCTTCGGAGTCATCCCGTCATCTATCCATTCGCTTTTTTCAAGTGTTTTTGGTGGCTTTCCAATTATTTTGGCTTTGATTGGCGGACTACTACTGCTATTTCTTCTGATTCGCAGTGGTTGTTTCTTTCCAGCTATGCAGAGCAATGGAACTGCTCCCACAAACTCCACTGTGCCATGAGTGCATGGTTCGGATCTTCGGTGCAACCTTGCTGGTGGAATTGGAGCATGACTGGTTGTTGTCATTTTGGCCCCTTCTCTGGTGCATACAACTAGTCTTCCGCTGCATATGGTGTCTCTTTGAACATCTGCCTATGGTCTGTCTTGCTGTTGCACCGACATCTCCTGTGGGCCACGAACTGCTGATGTCCCTGATGAGGGTTCATACATGGTCATGCCCCTTGAGACTGAGGTTGCTCCGCGAGGCCACCTGTGAGCCTTCCATTTTGAGATCTACCATGGATGAGGACACTGCACTGGATAACGTTACACCAGAAAATACTGCTCACTACTGCTCTGTGGATCCGTTTGTCCGCCCAGCACTCGATTTGACATCAGATGATGTTGACTCATTTTTGAGGTCCTTGGTTGGTGATTTCAATGACACTCTTCAAGATCATGCATACAGCAAATAATTTGATGACTTGACTTGCCATTCCCGATTCAAAATTATGCATTTACATTAACTTGCTTTGGCACGCTGTGCTTGTCATGGTTGACATTAACATCTCTGTATGTGTTTTAGCAGATTTGTTTTTAATATCTTTTTAACACATTTTAAAGATTTTTTTAGCTTGTTTTTATGCTTTTTACTTTTAGTTCAGAGCAATTTTAGAGTTTGGGTTCCTGTACCTTCATCATACCTGTTACGGCAAATGGGAGGGTGTAGTGAATCCTGGTTCGTTTTAATGGGATAACAGGAGTTAGCTTAGCCTCCGGCTTGCAGACTCGTGCCCCCGTCACCTAGTGACTTTTAACCTACTTAGTTGCTCTGTCTTAGCCCATTTAATTATTTAATTCTTCTAAGATGGCTGCCTTGTTTATAGTTAGGCCACTTGTTATGAGTTACACTATCAGTGTCACTGTGCTAAGGCGTCAGGATCAAGCAACAAAGACAAACAAACAGTAGGTGTTCACACTTAGGGATTTTCCCTCTCTATACTTTCGAGGGATTGTTTATATTAATTGCCGTCCCAAGCATGACTGTTATCTATTATTTGTGAACACACCTACGTCAGGGGTCCTTGTAGATCTGTATAAATATATCACACTTTAGACAGATAATCAGAGGGATTCCGACCAGAGGGTATCGCCACCATCGCTGATATCGATGCTGCAGTCATCTTGCCGCTGACCCAGTCTTCGTGTCCCTACCGAGTCTGAGATAGAGACCTCATTCCAAGGTAAAGAGGGTTGGGGGCTCCTCTCATGGACATGACATTGGCAGGTTAGGTTTAGCAAACCCAGCTCTCTTTTAGGTAGTAGGTTAGGCCTTTCACATTAGGGTATTAGGGTATATTACATCTCGTATCTCTTTTTTATGCATTGCAAGATGGTGGGGGTCTTTGTAATAATGACTCTCATCTTCACAATTCTGTTTCTTGCATTATTCAGTATCCTAATCATTGCAGCCCATGCAACTTATCGCAAATTGCAGTTATGTTAAATAAAAACTATTGAAACTTTACTGCATCTTTGTCATTGCCTGTGAGAAAGGGGTAATCTCCGTTTAACCACGACATTCCCTGAGATGTCTTATTCTCGAGTCCATGCGCAAAGGCTGCCACAAATCACCTTTTACTATTGTGTGTTTCTGGTGAGGTGCTGCTAGTGAGACGGTAAGGTTGGGACAACAGTTGAGACTTGTTGTAGGAAAGGCGTAGCCGCCTACAAGCAAAAGTACTGTCATCCTTTAACCAGCTGTCTTGCCCAGAGCAAGAGTCCAAACTACGACAGGACGTTGCCAGTGCAATATTGTTACCCATCACAGTAAGGGAAGCTGCATATGCTCTACATTAAAGTAGAATATAAAAGCTAGGTAGTGACCTACTCCATGTTCTTTCCTTTTGTGATTGAATGTTATTGAGGGAGGTTCTGATTCCTTCCATTGTGTTTTAGAAAATCTAATTTATTCTCACAAACTTGTATGTTTAAACCACTGAATTCAATCAACAGTAAATTCAGAGTGTAACATCTCCTTCTACAGTTTGAGAGCAGTACATGATATCACTGATTCACTGTGACCAATACTTGCAACAAATTCACCAGTCAGCATTGGTGGTCACTTTCATAAATGGGGACTTACATAGCACTTTAATGGTAATGCTGATTCACAGAGTTAAGTGCTATGATGGAGGCTCTTACTTTCTTTTTGGGGTCACATTTAATTTTCAGCTTAGCGCTGTTCACTTGCTGTGATGATACTTTGTATGTGGAGTAAGTCCCCCTTATAGTGTATATTGCCGTTCACAAATCTTTGGTAGTAGTTGAGGGATGCATTAATACACTTAGATTATTTCATTTAAATATGAAAACACTGATTTATAAAATGCATACTTTTACTCCCACTTTTCCATACGTAAATAGGAAGGGATACTGATTAGGGTCTGGGACACAAAAAAGACAAATAACTATTCCAAATTACAACATATACTTAATATAAATAACTCATTTTAACACCAACAACACAAGATTACGACATTCTTTAAGTAAAACACGGAGAAACAGCCTTAAAGTATACCTTGTGAACCTAAAAGGCTTTTAAAAGTATGCAGTAAGTTTACTTCAACTGCAACAGGCACAATGCTGAAATGTGACATTGCTTTGGAACTCACAAGTAATGAGCGAAAAAAATGCTTCATGTAGAGAGCACGGAGAAGCACAGAATATAGTGGTATTTTAGTGTGACTTATGAGTGAAAAATATGATGAACATGCTATACATTTAAAGTGTGTTTTATATACAGAATAAAAAAAAAACAAGAAATAGTATGTATTTGTCGTTTTCTTATTTAACCCCTTGGGTGCCCTGGACCTAGCGGTTACGTCTTTGGCTACAGCGCTGCTGTGCGAGGACCTAACCATTACATCCTGCACCAGGGCCACAGGGGGAGTGCTCCCCTGTGGGCCTCCCACCCCACTCCCCTGGGCAGGGATTGCAGGGGAAGCGCTTCCCCTACCACCCTGACCCCCGACACCTAATAAAGCCAGCTCGCACCACACACTGACATCATCAGTTGCAGCCGGACTCACTGGAAGCCATTTGCTTCCAGCACGTCTTAGGAGAAAGAGGTGAATTTCTTCTCCAGTCGGGGGGGAGGTTCCTCTGAAAGAGGCATTAGGGAAAGGAAAGGCCTTTCCTTTCCCTCGATGTCTCTTTCAGCATTTCTGCTGCCCGATCGAAGAGCGATCGGGAAGCAGGAATGCCCACTGGTCACCTGGGATTCTATTTCGGTCTATTTCATGTGGTCGGGAGCGGCCCCTTGGACAAGGGTCGCTCCCCTTAGTGGGGCAATATTATTTACGCCATTTCTACCCCCATTGGAGGCAGATCGGCATATTATTTTTAGGCCGATCTGCCCCCAAGGGGGTTAGAAGCCACTAAGGCACCAGGGATTGTTTACTTTTGTTTTTTTTGTGTGGGGGGGACCCTTGGACAAAGGTCACTCCCCAAAAGGGGGCACAGCACAGTTGGACATTTCGGCCCCCCTTGGGGGCAGATTGACCTATTTTGTTTAGGGGGCAGAAACCACTTAGGCACCAGGGATTGTGTGTGTGTGTTTTGTGTGGGGAAATGGCCCCTTGCCAAAGGGGACATATTGCTGATGGCCATTTCTACCCCAAAGGGGGACAGAGCAGGCATTTTTTTTTAAGGCCCATCTGCTCTAAAGGGGGGCAGAATCCCCAAGAAACCAGGGATTTTATTTTTATTTATTTTTATTTTGTGTGGGGGGCCGCCCGTTGGGCAAGGGTCACCCCCCCAAGGGGGTCACACAACTGTTGGCCATTTTTGCCACCCTTGGGAGCAGGACAGCCTATTTGTTTAGGCCCATCTGCCCCCAAGTGGGGCAGAAGCCACAAAGACACCAAGAACTGTTTCAGTTTATTTTTGTGTGTTTTTTTGTGTTTTTTTGTGTGGAGGGATGACCCCTTCGGAAAGGGTCGCTCCCCAAAGAGGGCACACAACTATTAGCCATTTCTTGGGGGCAGATCTGCCTATTTCCTTTAGGCCTTTGTGGGCAGAAGCCATGAAGATACCAGGGATTATTTTGTTTTATGTTTTTTTGTGTGGGGGAGGCCCCATGGGCAAGGGTTGGCCCCCAAAAGGGGCACTTGACTGTGGGCCATTTCTGCCCCCCTTAGGGGCAGATTGGCCTATTATTTTTAGGCCTATCTGCCCATCAGTGAGGTATCATTTTCATCAGCAGATTGAGGGGAACATTGGGTGGTAGGAAATTTGTACCAGCATGGTGATCCTACAAAGAAAAATGTGGAAAATGTGATTTTTTCTCAGCTAAATTTGAGGTTTCCAAAGGAGTCTGGGTAAGAAAATGTTGGGGGATCCACGCAAGCCACACCTTCCTGGACTCCATTGGGTGTCTAATTTTCTAAAATGCCTGGGTTTGGTAGTGTTCCCTAGATGACTGCCGCACCTGGTACCAAAAACTCAGGTGCCCCCCCCCCAGAAAAAACAGGTTGTTTTGCAATAGATCATTTTGATGTGTCTACGTTGTGTTTTGGAGCATTTCCTGTCATGGGCACTGGGTCCACCCACACACGTGGGGTACCATTTTTATCAGGAGACGTGGGGGACCACTGGGTAGAGGGAAGCTCATGGCTACCCTCAAATTACAGAACTTTGCAGCGCCGAAATTTGAGGGAAAAGTGTTTTCCCCCACATTTTGAGGTTTGCAAAGGATTCTGGGTAATAGAATCTGGTGGGAGCCCCAGAAGTCACCCCATTCTGGACTCCCCTGGGTGTCTATATTTGAAAAATGTCTGTGTTTGGTAGGGTTCCTGTAGGAAGTTGGCTCTGTATGCACTATTTCAAAGTAAGGAATAGTATGCACAGAGTCCAAGGGTTCCCCTTAGAGGTAAGATAGTGGGGCAAAAAGAGATAATACTAATGCTCTATTTTGTGGTAGTGGGTTGAGCAGTAGGCTTATCAAAGGAGTAGTGTTAGGCATTTGTTGTACATACACACAGGCAATAAATGAGGAACACACACTCAGAGACAAATCCAGGCCAATAGGTTTTGTTATAGAAAAATATATTTTCTTAGTTTATTTTAAGAACCACAGGTTCAAATTCTACATGTAATATCTCATTTGAAAGGTATTGCAGGTAAGTACTTTAGGAACTTTGAAAAATCACAATAGCATATATACTGTTTACATAAAACACATTTAGCTGTTTTAAAAGTGGACACTGCAATTTTCACAGTTCCTGGGGGAGGTAAAGTAATGTTAGTTTTTGCAGGTAAGTAAACCACCTACGGGGTTCAAATTGGGGTCCAAGGTAGCCCACCGTTGGGGGTTCAGAGCAACCCCAAAGTCACCACACCAGCAGCTCAGGGCCGGTCAGGTGCAGAGTTCAAAGTGGTGCCCAAAACACATAGGCTTCAATGGAGAGAAGGGGGTGCCCGGGTTCCAGTCTGCCAGCAGGTAAGTACCCGTGTCTTCGGAGGGCAGACCAGGGGGGTTTTGTAGGGCACCGGGGGGGACACAAGCTCACACAAAAAGTACACCCTCAGCGGCACTGGGGCGGCCGGGTGCAGTGTGCAAACACACGTCGGGTTTCCAATGGATTTCAATGAGAGACCAAGGGGTCTCTTCAGCGGTGCAGGCAGGCAAGGGGGGGGGGGCTCCTCGGGGTAGCCACCACCTGGGCAAGGGAGAGGGCCTCCTGGGGGTCACTCCTGCACTGAAGTTCCGATCCTTCAGGTGCTGGGGGCTGCGGGTGCAGGGTATTTTCCAGCCGTCGGGATTTTAGATTCAGGCAGTCGCGGTCAGGGGGAGCCCCGGGATTCCCTCTGGAGGCGTCGCTGTGGGGGCTCAGGGGGGACAACTTTGGTTACTCACAGTCTCGAAGTCACCGGAGGGTTCTCCCTGAGGTGTTGTTTCTCCACCAGTCGAGTCGGGGTCGCCGGGTGCAGTGTTGCAAGTCTCACGCTTCTTGCGGGGATTGCAGGGGTCTTTAAATCTGCTCCTCTGGATACAAAGTTGCAGTCTTTGTTGAACAGGGCCGCTGTTCTCAGGAGTTTCTTGGTCTCTTGGAAGCAGGGCAGTCCTCTGAGGATTCAGAGGTCGCTGGTCCTGGAGAAAGCGTCGCTGGAGCAGGTTTCTTTGGAAGGCAGGAGACAGGCCTGTAGGACTGGGGCCAAAGCAGTTGGTGTCTTCTTTCTTCTTCTGCAGGGGTTTTCAGCTCAGCAGGCCTCTTCTTCTGTAAGTTGCAGGAATCTAAATTCTTAGGTTCAGGGGAGCCCTTAAATACTAAATTTAAGGGTGTGTTTAGGTCTGGGGGGTTAGTAGCCAATGACTACTAGCCCTGAGGGTGGGTACACCCTCTTTGTGCCTCCTCCCAAGGGGAGGGGGGCACATTCCTATCCCTATTGGGGGAATCCTCCATCTGCAAGATGGAGGATTTCTAAAAGTTAGAGTCACTTCAGCTCAGGACACCTTAGGGGCTGTCCTGACTGGCCAGTGACTCCTCCTTGTTATTCTCATTATCTCCTCCGGCCTTGCCGCCAAAAGTGGGGCCGTGGCCGGAGGGGGTGGGCAACTCCACTAGCTGGAGTGCCCTGCGGTGCTGGAACAAAGGGGGTAAGCCTTTGAGGCTCACCGCCAGGTGTTACAGCTCCTGCCTGGGGGAGGTGATAGCATCTCCACCCAGTGCAGGCTTTGTTACTGGCCACAGAGTGACAAAGGCACTCTCCCCATGTGGCCAGCAACATGTCTCGAGTGTGGCAGGCTGCTAGAACAAGTCAGCCTACACGGGTAGTTGGTTTAGGTTTCAGGGGGCACCTCTAAGGTGCCCTCTGGGGTGTATTTTACAATAAAATGTACACTGGCATCAGTGTGCATTTATTGTGCTGAGAAGTTTGATACCAAACTTCCCAGTTTTCAGTGTAGCCATTTTGGTGCTGTGGAGTCTGTGTTTGACAGACTCCCAGACCATATACTCCTATGGCTACCCTGCACTTACAATGTCTAAGGTTTGACTTAGACACTGTAGGGGCACAGTGCTCATGCACTGGTGCCCTCACCTATGGTATAGTGCACCCTGCCTTAGGGCTGTAAGACCTACTAGAGGGGTGACTTATCTATACTGCATAGGCAGTGTGAGGTTGGCATGGCACCCTGAGGGGAGTGCCATGTCGACTTACTCGTTTTGTCCTCACCAGCACACACAAGCTGGCACGCAGTGTGTCTGTGCTGAGTGAGGGGTCCCCAGGGTGGCATAAGATATGCTGCAGCCCTTAGAGAACTTCCCTGGCATCAGGGCCCTTGGTACCAGGGGTTCTAGTTACAAGGGACTTACCTGGATGCCAGGGTGTGCCAATTTTGGAATCAAAAGTACAGATTAGGGAAAGAACACTGGTGCTGGGGCCTGGTTAGCAGGCCTCAGCACACTTTCAATTCAAAACATAGCATCAGCAAAGGCAAAAAGTCAGGGGGTAACCATGCCAAGGAGGCATTTCCTTACACAACCCCCCCCCCAAACGAAAGAGGATGAGACTAACCTTTCCCAAGAGAGTCTTCATTTTCTAAGTGGAAGAACCTGGAAAGGCCATCTGCATTGGCATGGGCAGTCCCAGGTCTGTGTTCCACTATAAAGTCCATTCCCTGTAGGGAGATGGACCACCTCAACAGTTTTGGATTTTCACCTTTCATTTGCATCAGCCATCTGAGAGGTCTGTGGTCAGTTTGAACTAGAAAGTGAGTACCAAAGAGGTATGGTCTCAGCTTCTTCAGGGACCAAACCACAGCAAAGGCCTCCCTCTCAATGGCACTCCAACGCTGCTCCCTGGGGAGTAACCTCATGCTAATGAAAGCAACAGGCTGGTCAAGGCCATCATCATTTGTTTGGGACAAAACTGCCCCTATCCCATGTTCAGAGGCATCTGTCTGCACAATGAACTGCTTGGAGTAATCTGGAGCTTTTAGAACTGGTGCTGTGCACATTGCTTCTTTCAGGATGTCAAAGGCCTGTTGGCATTCTACAGTCCAGTTTACCTTCTTGGGCATTTTCTTGGAGGTGAGTTCTGTGAGGGCTGTCACAATGGATCCATGTCCCTTCACAAACCTCCTATAGTACGCAGTCAAGCCAAGGAATGCCCTGACTTGAGTCTGGGTTTTTGGAGCTGCCCAGTCCCGAATAGTCTGGATCTTAGGCTGGAGTGGCTGAACTTGGCCTCCACCTACAAGGTGTCCCAAGTAAACCACAGTTCCTGCCCTATCTGGCATTTGGATGCCTTGATAGAGAAGCCTGCTGATTGCAGAGCCTTCAAAACCTTCTTCAGTTGGACCAGGTGATCCTGCCAGCTGGAGCTAAAGACAGCAATATCATCAAGATAAGCTGCACTAAAGGACTCCAAACCAGCAAGGACTTGATTCACCAACCTTTGGAAGGTGGCAGGAATCTAAATTCTTAGGTTCAGGGGAGCCCTTTTATACTAAATTTAAGGGCGTGTTTACGTCTGGGGGGTTAGTAGCCAATGGCTACTAGCCCTGAGGGTGGGTACACCCTCTTTGTGCCTCCTCCCAAGGGGAGGGGGGCACATTCCTATCCCTATTGGGGGAATCCTCCATCTGCAAGATGGAGGATTTCTATAAGTTAGAGTCACTTCAGCTCAGGACACCTTAGGGGCTGTCCTGACTGGCCAGTGACTCCTCCTTGTTATTCTCATTATCTACTCCGGCCTTGCCGCCAAAAGTGGGGCCGTGGCCGGAGGGGGCGGGCAACTCCACTAGCTGGAGTGCCCTGCGGTGCTGGAACAAAGGGGGTAAGCCTTTGAGGCTCACCGCCAGGTGTTACAGCTCCTGCCTGGGGGAGGTGATAGCATCTCCACCCAGTGCAGGCTTTGTTACTGGCCACAGAGTGACAAAGGCACTCTCCCCATGTGGCCAGCAACATGTCTCGAGTGTGGCAGGCTGCTAGAACCAGTCAGCCTACACGGGTAGTTGGTTTAGGTTTGAGGGGGCACCTCTAAGGTGCCCTCTGGGGTGTATTTTACAATAAAATGTACACTGGCATCAGTGTGCATTTATTGTGCTGAGAAGTTTGATACCAAACTTCCCAGTTTTCAGTGTAGCCATTTTGGTGCTGTGGAGTCCGTGTTTGACAGACTCCCAGACCATATACTCCTATGGCTACCCTGCACTTACAATGTCTAAGGTTTGACTTAGACACTGTAGGGGCACAGTGCTCATGCACTGGTGCCCTCACCTATGGTATAGTGCACCCTGCCTTAGGGCTGTAAGACCTACTAGAGGGGTGACTTATCTATACTGCATAGGCAGTGTGAGGTTGGCATGGCACCCTGAGGGGAGTGCCATGTCGACTTACTCGTTTTGTCCTCACCAGCACACACAAGCTGGCACGCAGTGTGTCTGTGCTGAGTGAGGGGTCCCCAGGGTGGCATAAGATATGCTGCAGCCCTTAGAGAACTTCCCTGGCATCAGGGCCCTTGGTACCAGGGGTTCTAGTTATAAGGGACTTACCTGGATGCCAGGGTGTGCCAATTGTGGAATCAAAAGTACAGGTTAGGGAAAGAACACTGGTGCTGGGGCCTGGTTAGCAGGCCTCAGCACACTTTCAATTCAAAACATAGCATCAGAAAAGGCAAAAAGTCAGGGGGTAACCATGCCAAGGAGGCATTTCCTTACACAACCCCCCCCCCCCTAAACGAAAGAGGATGAGACTAACCTTTCCCAAGAGAGTCTTCATTTTCTAAGTGGAAGAACCTGGAAAGGCCATCTGCATTGGCATGGGCAGTCCCAGGTCTGTGTTCCACTATAAAGTCCATTCCCTGTAGGGAGATGGACCGCCTCAACAGTTTTGGATTTTCACCTTTCATTTGCATCAGTCATCTGAGAGGTCTGTGGTCAGTTTGAACTAGGAAGTGAGTACCAAAGAGGTATGGTCTCAGCTTCTTCAGGGACCAAACCACAGCAAAGGCCTCCCTCTCAATGGCACTCCAATGCTGCTCCCTGGGGAGTAACCTCCTGCTAATGAAAGCAACAGGCTGATCAAGGCCATCATCATTTGTTTGGGACAAAACTGCCCCTATCCCATGTTCAGAGGCATCTGTCTGCACAATGAACTGCTTGGAGTAATCTGGAGCTTTTAGAACTGGTGCTGTGCACATTGCTTGTTTCAGGGTGTCAAAGGCCTGTTGGCATTCTACAGTCCAGTTTACCTTCTTGGGCATTTTCTTGGAGGTGAGTTCTGTGAGGGCTGTCACAATGGATCCATGTCCCTTCACAAACCTCCTATAGTACCCAGTCAAGCCAAGGAATGCCCTGACTTGAGTCTGGGTTTTTGGAGCTGCCCAGTCCCGAATAGTCTGGATCTTAGGCTGGAGTGGCTGAACTTGGCCTCCACCTACAAGGTGTCCCAAGTAAACCACAGTTCCCTGCCCTATCTGGCATTTGGATGCCTTGATAGAGAAGCCTGCTGATTGCAGAGCCTTCAAAACCTTCTTCAGTTGGACCAGGTGATCCTGCCAGCTGGAGCTAAAGACAGCAATATCATCAAGATAAGCTGCACTAAAGGACTCCAAACCAGCAAGGACTTGATTCACCAACCTTTGGAAGGTGGCAGGAATCTAAATTCTTAGGTTCAGGGGAGCCCTTATATACTAAATTTAAGGGCGTGTTTACGTCTGGGGGGTTAGTAGCCAATGGCTACTAGCCCTGAGGGTGGGTACACCCTCTTTGTGCCTCCTCTCAAGGGGAGGGGGGCACATTCCTATCCCTATTGGGGGAATCCTCCATCTGCAAGATGGAGGATTTCTATAAGTTAGAGTCACTTCAGCTCAGGACACCTTAGGGGCTGTCCTGACTGGCCAGTGACTCCTCCTTGTTATTGCTGATTGCAGAGCTTTCAAAACCTTCTTCAGGTGGACCAGGTGATCCTGCCAGCTGGAGCTAAAGACAGCAATATCATCAAGATAAGCTGCACTAAAGGACTCCAAACCAGCAAGGACTTGATTCACCAACCTTTGGAAGGTGGCAGGGGCATTCTTTAAACCAAAGGGCAGAACAGTAAACTGATAATGCCCATTAGGTGTGGAGAATGCTGTTTTTTCTTTTGCTCCAGGTGCCATTTTGATTGGCCAGTACCCTGCTGTTAAGTCAAAGGTACTTAAGAATTTGGCAGCACCTAATTTGTCTATCAGTTCATCAGCTCTAGGAATGGGATGGGCATCTGTCTTGGTGACAGAATTAAGTCCTCTGTAGTCCACACAAAACCTCATCTCTCTCTTTCCATCTTTGGTGTGAGGTTTGGGGACTAAGACCACTGGGCTAGCCCAGGGGCTGTCAGAGTGCTCAATTACTCCCAATTCCAGCATCTTGTGGACTTCCACCTTGATGCTTTCCTTAACTTGGTCAGACTGTCTGAATATTTTGTTTTTGACAGGCATGCTGTCTCCTGTGTCCATCATGGGTACACAGGTGTGTCTGACCAGGGGTTAGGGAAAAGAGCTCAGCAAACTGTTGCAGGACCTTCCTACAATCAGATTGCTGTTGGTCAGAGAGGGCGTCTGAATAGATCACTCCATCAACTGAGCCATCCTTGGGGTTTGATGAGAGAAGATCAGGGAGAGGTTCACTCTCAGCTTCCTGATCCTCATCTGTTACCATCAACAGATTCACATCAGCCCTGTCATGGAAGAGCTTAAGGCGGTTCACATGGATCACCCTCTTAGGGCTCCTGCTAGTGCCCAGGTGCACCAGGTAGGTGACCTGACTCTTCTTCTCTAGCACTGGGTAAGGGCCACTCCATCTGTCCTGGAGTGCCCTGGGAGCCACAGGCTCCAAAACCCAGACTTCCTGCCCTGGTTGAAATTCAACCAGTGCAGCCTTTTGGTCATACCAAAACTTCTGGAGCTGTTGGCTGGCCTTAAGGTTTTTACTTGCCTTTTCCATGTACTCTGCCATCCTTGAGTGAAGGCCAAGTACATAGTCCACTATGTCTTGTTTAGGCTCATGAAGATGTCTCTCTCAGCCTTCTTTCACAAGAGCTAGTGGTCCCCTTACAGGGTGGCCAAACAGAAGTTCAAAGGGTGAGAACCCTACTCCCTTCTGAGGCACCTCTCTGTAAGCGAAGAGCAGACATGGCAGGAGGACATCCCATCTCCTTTTGAGTTTCTCTGGGAGCCCCATGATCATGCCCTTTAATGTCTTGTTGAATCTCTCAACAAGGCCATTAGTTTGTGGATGATAGGGTGTAGTGAATTTATAAGTCACTCCACACTCATTCCACATGTGTTTCAAGTATGCTGACATGAAGTTGGTACCTCTGTCAGACACCGCCTCCTTAGGGAAGCCCACTCTGGTAAAGATACCAATGAGGGCCTTGGCTACTGCAGGGGCAGTAGTCGACGTAAGGGGAATAGCTTCAGGATACCTAGTAGCATGATCCACTACTACTAGGATGTACATATTTCCTGAGGCTGTGGGAGGTTCAAGTGGACCCACTATGTCCACACCCACTCTTTCAAAGGGGACCCCCACCACTGGAAGTGGAATGAGGGGGGCCTTTGGATGTCCACCTGTCTTGCCACTAGCTTGACAGGTGGTACAGGAGACACAAAACTCCTTAACTTTCTGGGACATGTTGGGCCAGTAGAAGTAGTTGACTAGTCTCTCCCACGTCTTGGTTTGTCCCAAATGCCCAGCAAGGGGAATATCATGGACTAAGGTCAGTATGAACTCTCTGAACTCCTGAGGCACTACCACTCTCCTAGTGGCACCAGGTTTGGGATCTCTTGCCTCAGTGTACAGGAGCCCATCTTCCCAATAGACCCTATGTGTTCCAGTTTTCTTGCCATTGGACTCTTCAGCAGCTTGCGGCCTAAGGCCTTCAAGAGAGGGACAGGTTTCTTGCCCTTTACACAACTGCTCCCTTGAGGGTCCCCCTGGGCCTAAGAGCTCAACCTGATAAGGTTCTAACTCCATAGGCTCAGTTCCCCCAGAGGGCAGAACTTCTTCCTGAGAAGAGAGGTTCTCTTTTTGTTGTTGTGTTGCAGCTGGTTTCCCAGCTGACTTTCCTTTTCTCTTGGTAGGCTGGGCCCTTTTTCCAGACTCCAGCTCTACTTTTTCACCCTGTGCCTTGCACTGTGCCCTTGTCTTGACACACACCAGTTCAGGGATACCCAGCATGGCTGCATGGGTTTTCAGTTCTACCTCAGCCCATGCTGAGGACTCCAGGTCGTTTCCAAGCAAACAGTCTACTGGGATATTTGAGGAGACCACCGCCTGTTTCAGGCCATTGACCCCTCCCCACTCTAAAGTTACCATAGCCATGGGATGTACTTTAGTCTGATTGTCAGCGTTGGTGACTGGATAAGTTTGTCCAGCCAGGTATTGACCAGGGGAAACCAGTTTCTCTGTCACCATAGTGACACTGGCACCTGTATCCCTCAGGCCTTCTACACTTGTCCCATTAATTAAGAGCTGCTGCCTGTATTTTTGCATGTTAGGAGGCCAGGCAGCCAGTGTGGCTAAATCCACCCCACCCTCAGAGACTAATGTAGCTTCAGTGTGACACCTGATTTGCTCTGGGCACACTGTTGATCCCACTTGGAGACTGGCCATTCCAGTTTTAGCTGGAGTGGATTTAGAAGTGGTACTTTTCTTGGGACAGGCCTTGTCTCTAGTTTGGTGTCCAGGCTGATTACAGCTACGACACCAGGCCTTTTTGGGATCAAAGTTTTTACCCTTGTACCCAAAATTGGTTTGTGAAGAGGCTCTGGGCCCACCCTCCTGTGCAGGTTTTTGGGGGCCTGTAGAAGACTCTTTACTATTTTTGTTTTTGGATGTCTCAACACTCTTCCCCTGGGGAGGCTTTGTGACCCCTTTCTTTTGGTCACCCCCTGTGGAAGTCTTGGTCACCCTAGTCTTGACGCAATGGTCCGCCTTCTTTCCCAATTCTTGGGGAGAAATTGGTCCTAGGTCTACCAGATGCTGATGCAGTTTATCATTGAAACAATTACTTAACAGGTGTTCTTTCACAAATAAATTGTACAGCCCATCATAATTATATACACCACTGCCTTGAATCCAACCATCCAGTGTTTTCACTGAGTAGTCTACAAAATCAACCCAGGTCTGGCTCGAGGATTTTTGAGCCCCCCTGAATATAATCCTATACTCCTCAGTGGAGAATCCAAAGCCCTCAATCAGGGTTCCCTTCATGAGGTCATAAGATTCTGCATCTTTTCCAGAGAGTGTGAGGAGTCTATCCCTACACTTTCCAGTGAACATTTCCCAAAGGAGAGCACCCCAGTGAGATTTGTTCACTTTTCTGGTTACACAAGCCCTCTCAAAAGCTATGAACCATTTGGTGAGGTCATCACCATCTTCATATTTAGTTACAATCCCTTTAGGGATTTTCAACATGTCAGGAGAATCTCTGAACCTAGTTATGCTGCTGCCACCATTGATGGGTTCTAGGCCCATCTCTTGTCTTTCCCTTTCTATGGCTAGGATCTGTCTTTCCAAAGCCAATCTTTTGGCCATCCTGGCTAACTGGATGTCCTCTTCACTGGAGTTATCCTCAGTGATTTCAGAGATGTTGGTCTCTCCTGTGACGGAAACAGCATCTCTGACTATTATATTTGGAGTCATGGCTTGAGCAGCCCTGTTCTCCCTAAGTAGGACTGGAGGGGGGGAATTTCCCTCCAAGTCACTATCTTCATCCTCTGTATAGCCATCCTCAGAGGGGTTGGCTCTTTCAAACTCTGCCAAAAGCTCCTGGAGCTGTTGTTTGAAAGGTCTGGGGCCCATTGTAATTTTCTTTATTTTACAGAGTGACCTTAGCTCCCTCATCTTAAGATGGAGGTAAGGGGTAATGTCGAGTTCCATCACATTCACATCTGTACTAGACATTATGGGGGTCATTCTGACCCTAGCGGTAATTACCGCCATGGCGGAGGTCGGCGGTAGCACCGCCAACAGGCTGGCGGTGCACCGCTGGGCATTCTGACCGCGGCGGTTCAGCCGCGGCCAGAAACGGAAAGTTGGCGGTGTCCCGCCGACTTTCCGCTGCCCTTGAGAATCCTCCATGGCGGCGGAGCGCGCTCTGCCGCCATGGGGATTCTGACACCCCCTACCGCCATCCAGTTCCTGGCGGTTCTCCCGCCGGGAACAGGATGGCGGTAGGGGGTGCCACGGGGCCCCTGGGGGCCCCTGCAGTGCCCATGCCAGTGGCATGGGCACTGCAGGGGCCCCCGTAAGAGGGCCCCAAAAAGAATTTCAGTGTCTGCCTAGCAGACACTGAAATTTGCGACGGGTGCAACTGCACCCGTCGCACCTTCCCACACCGCCGGCTCAATTCTGAGCCGGCGTCCTCGTGGGAAGGGTGTTTCCCACTGGGCTGGCGGGCGGACTTTCGGCAGTCGCCCGCCAGCCCAGTGGGAAAGCCAGAATGACCGCCGCGGTCTTTTGACCGCGGAGCGGTCTTTCGGCGGGAACCGCGTAGCGGGCGGCGACCGCCGTCCGCCGCGGTCAGAATGACCCCCTATGCTTCTAAAAGTTGGAATACTTTTTAAGAATCTAAAACTAGTTCTAGGTTCTAATTCAAACTTTCACAAAACTTTTAAACTCTAAAAGGAATGCTAAACAGGGACTAACACAAGGCCCTAGCAGGACTTTTAAGAATTTAGAAAAATAGTTCAAATTGCAAAAATCTATTTCTAATGACAATTTTTGGAATTTGTCGTGTGATCAGGTATTGGCTGAGTAGTCCATCAAATGCAAAGTCTTGTACCCCACCGCTGATCCACCAATGTAGGAAGTTGGCTCTTTATGCACTATTTCAAAGTAAGGAATAGTGGGCCAGATGTAGCAAGTCGGCAATTTGCGACTTGCAAATTGCGAGTCCCTGCGACTCTAAATTTGCAAGTCGCAAATTGCTATGCAGTACGGTGTCTCAGACACTGACTGCGACTCGCAATGGGGTCGCAATGACCCACCTCATGAATATTCATGAGGTGGGCCGCAAATTGCAGCCCCATTGCGAGTATAGGCACTCGCTAACATGGAGGCCTGCTGTCGTCAGCAGACCTCCATGTTCGCGACCTGCTTTTCAATAAAGCAGTTATTATTTTTTTTGAAGTGTAGCCCGTTTTCCTAACAGGAAAACGAGCTGCACTTCAATAAAACCGAAACCTTTAGTTTTGGTTTTTTTTCAGGGCACAGAGTGGTCCCTTGGACCACTCCCTGCCCTGAAAAAATAATTTGGGGTCCAGTCACAAACTGGAAGGGGTCCCATGGGGGCCCCTTCCAATTTGCGAGTGGGTTACCATCCACTTGAAGTGGATGGTAACTGCGACTCCATTTGCGACCGCGTACGCGGTCGCAAATGGAATTGCATCCCACTGCGAGTCGCAAATAGGAAGGGAACACCCCTTCCTATTTGCGAGTCGGAAATGCATTTTGCGAGTCAGAGCCGACTCGCAAAATGCATTTCTGAATGGCAAAGTGGCTTTTGCGCCTCGCAAACGGCGATTTTCGCTGTTTGCGAGGCGCAAACACTTTGCTACATCTGGCCCAGTATGCACAGAGTCCAAGGGTTCCCCTTAGAGGTAAGATAGTGGCAAAAAGAGATAATACTAATGCTCTATTTTGTGGTAGTGTGGTCGAGCAGTAGGCTTATCAAAGGAGTAGTGTTAGGCATTTGTTGTACATACACACAGGCAATAAATGCGGAACACACACTCAGAGACAAATCCAGGCCAATAGGTTTTGTTATAGAAAAATATATTTTCTTAGTTTATTTTAAGAACCACAGGTTCAAATTCTAAATGTCATATCTCATTTGAAAGGTATTGCAGATACGTACTTTAGGAACTTTGAATAATCACAATAGCATATATACTTTTTACATAAAACACATTTAGCTGTTTTAAAAGTGGACACTGCAATTTTCACAGTTCCTGGGGGAGGTAAAGTAATGTTAGTTTTTGCAGGTAAGTAAACAACCTACGGGGTTCAAATTGGGGTCCAAGGTAGCCCACCGTTGGGGGTTCAGAGCAACCCCAAAGTCACCACACCAGCAGCTCAGGGCCGGTCAGGTGCAGAGTTCAAAGTGGTGCCCAAAACACATAGGCTTCAATGGAGAGAAGGGGGTGCCCCGGTTCCAGTCTGCCAGCAGGTAAGTACCCGCGTCTTCGGAGGGCAGACCAGGGGGGTTTTGTAGGGCACCGGGGGACACACAAGCTCACACAAAAAGTACACCCTCAGCGGCACTGGGGCGGCTGGGTGCAGTGTGCAAACACACGTCGGGTTTCCAATGGATTTCAATGAGAGACCAAGGGGTCTCTTCAGCGGTGCAGGCAGGCAAGGGAGGGCTCCTCGGGGTAGCCACCACCTGGGCAAGGGAGAGGGCCTCCTGGGGGTCACTCCTGCACTGAAGTTCCAATCCTTCAGGTGCTGGGGGCTGCGGGTGCAGGGTCTTTTCCAGCCGTCGGGATTTTAGAGTCAGGCAGTCGCGGTCAGGGGGAGCCTCGGGATTCCCTCTGCAGGCGTCGCTGTGGGGGGTCAGGGGGGACAACTTTGGTTACTGACAGTCTCGGAGTCGCCGGAGGGTTCTCCCTGAGGTGTTGTTTCTCCACCAGTCGAGTCGGGGTCGCCGGGTGCAGTGTTGCAAGTCTCACGCTTCTTGCGGGGATTGCAGGGGTCTTTAAATCTGCTCCTCTGGATACAAAGTTGCAGTCTTTGTTGAACAGGGCCGCTGTTCTCGGGAGTTTCTTGGTCTCTTGGAAGCAGGGCAGTCCTCTGAGGATTCAGAGGTCGCTGGTCCTGGAGAAAGCGTTGCTGGAGCAGGTTTCTTTGGAAGGCAGGAGACAGGCCGGTAGGACTGGGGCCAAAGCAGTTGGTGTCTTCTTTCTTCTTCTGAAGGGGTTTTCAGCTCAGCAGTCCTCTTCTTCTGTAAGTTGCAGGAATCTAAATTCTTAGGTTCAGGGGAGCCCTTAAATACTAAATTTAAGGGCGTGTTTAGGTCTGGGGGGTTAGTAGCCAATGGCTACTAGCCCTGAGGGTGGGTACACCCTCTTTGTGCCTCCTCCCAAGGGGAGAGGGGCACATTCCTATCCCTATTGGGGGAATCCTCCATCTGCAAGATGGAGGATTTCTAAAAGTTAGAGTCACTTCAGCTCAGGACACCTTAGGAGCTGTCCTGACTGGCCAGTGACTCCTCCTTGTTATTCTCATTATCTCCTCCGGCCTTGCCGCCAAAAGTGGGGCCGTGGCCGGAGGGGGGCGGGCAACTCCACTAGCTGGAGTGCCCTGCGGTGCTGGAACAAAGGGGGTAAGCCTTTGAGGCTCACCGCCAGGTGTTACAGCTCCTGCCTGGGGGAGGTGATAGCATCTCCACCCAGTGCAGGCTTTGTTACTGGCCACAGAGTGACAAAGGCACTCTCCCCATGTGGCCAGCAACATGTCTCGAGTGTGGCAGGCTGCTGGAACCAGTCAGCCTACACGGGTAGTTGGTTTAGGTTTCAGGGGGCACCTCTAAGGTGCCCTCTGGGGTGTATTTTACAATAAAATGTACACTGGCATCAGTGTGCATTTATTGTGCTGAGAAGTTTGATACCAAACTTCCCAGTTTTCAGTGTAGCCATTATGGTGCTGTGGAGTCCGTGTTTGACAGACTCCCAGACCATATACTCTTATGGCTACCCTGCACTTACAATGTCTAAGGTTTGACTTAGACACTGTAGGGGCACAGTGCTCATGCACTGGTGCCCTCACCTATGGTATAGTGCACCCTGCCTGAGGGCTGTAAGGCCTACTAGAGGGGTGACTTATCTATACTGCATAGGCAGTGTGAGGTTGGCATGGCACCCTGAGGGGAGTGCCATGTCCACTTACTCGTTATGTCCTCACCAGCACACACAAGCTGGCAAGCAGTGTGTCTGTGCTGAGTGAGGGGTCCCCAGGGTGGCATAAGATATGCTGCAGCCCTTAGAGACATTCCCTGGCATCAGAGCCCTTGGTACCAGGGGTACCAGTTACAAGGGACTTACCTGGATGCCAGGGTGTGCCAATTGTGGAATCAAAAGTACAGGTTAGGGAAAGAACACTGGTGCTGGGGCCTGGTTAGCAGGCCTCAGCACACTTTCAATTCAAAACATAGCATCAGCAAAGGCAAAAAGTCAGGGGGTAACCATGCCAAGGAGGCATTTCCTTACAGTTCCTCAAGTGCCGGTTGAGCTAGATGCCAAAATCTACAACTAGGCACTTTGCCGAAAAGATGCCCATTTTCTTTGGGAAGTGCGATGTGTCCAGGTTGTGTTTTGGGGCATTTCCTGTCGCGGGCACTGGGTCTACCCACACAAGTGAGGTACCTTTTTTATTGGGAGACTTGGGGGAACGCTGGGTGGATGAAAGTATGTGGCTCCCCTCAGATTCCCGAACTTTGCAGCACCGAAATATGAGGAAAAACTGTTCTTTTGCCACATTTTGTGGTCTGCAAAAGATTCCGGATAATAGAACCTGGAGAGAGCCCCACAAGTTACCCCATTCTGGATTCCACTTGGTGTCTAGGTTTAAAAAAATGCACAGGTTATGTGGGTTTTCCGAGGTGTCGGCTGAGCTAGAAGCCAAAATCCACAGCTAGGCACTTTCCAAAAAACAGGTCAGTTTTCTTTGGGAAAATGTGATGTCTCTATGTTGTGTTTTGGGGTATTTCCTGTTGCAGGCATTAGGCCTACCCACACAAATGAGGTACAATTTGTATCATGAGACTTGGGGGAATGCTGGGTGGAAGGAAATTTGTGGCTCCTCTCAGATCCCAGAACTTTCCATCACCGAAATGTGAGGAAAAAAGTGTATTTCTGCCAAATTTTGAGGTTTGCAAAGGATTCTGGGTAACAGAACCTGCTGAAAGCCCCACAAGTCATCCCATCCTGGATTTCCCTATGATGCACAAGTTTGCTAGGGTTCCCTAGGTGCCGGCTGAGGTGCCAGCTGAGCTAGAGGCCAAAATCCACAGTTAGGCGCTAGTGCAAACCACTGCCAATTAGAGACCCCATTTCTAACAATTTCCAAATGCTCTCTGCCACATAGAGAACAATATGCACCTTAGGCACTGTAACAGAAGACTTCCTAAGAGGGAGAATGATACAGTAATAGCATGACTCTCAAGTCGATTGTATGCCAGGCTAATAACACGAGCTGTAGCAGACAGCTTTGATGTCAAACCATACATAAACCATAGGTCTGCTCTACCACAGGATGTTACCAAGCATCCACGAAGGGAGCAGCTCAAGTTTGTAGTAGTACACTCTGTTACTAGATGTCATATGTGGTTGGGGGGAATTTCTGCAGTGCAGTTGAATTTGGAAGAGTGATCACTTTTTATGTACAGCGATCATAGGTTGAAGTGAATAGGATCTATGAGTAGTAACATGCCCATGACATGAAAAACCAGTCCCCAAATATTGTCCCTGAATGGCTAATAGCAACCTTCAAGTGGCTCTAGCTGAAGGCGGCAAGAGTGTGTTCTTTCTGTGATGTGAACCCAAGGGAGGGATAGAAAGCAAAAGAAAAAGGCAACAAGCGGTAAATGTGTGCAACTGGAGTGCGTTATTGTAATTGACCCATAAACTTTTATTTTACTAAGTACAGTCTGATTATGTATTACTCAAATAACGTGGCTTAGTTTTCTGCACTGTCCTTGAGAGTTTTCTGACTTTGCAGTCCAGGAACACTTTTTTAAATAACTATTGCACATTGCAAATCCATTCATTCAAGTCACTTTTCATTATTATTTATTCCAAACCAGCCTCACCATTGTATTAGATGTTTAATGATTATTAAAGTAGTTTTTTTCATTATATATCTAGTTAGTCCTATTCCTGAGATACAGTATTAGTATTTTAGTCTGCACTGTGTTTTTCTAAATGGTACCACTAGACCTGCCACAATGAAAAGGAGTGTTAGGGCCTTTTGACTATAGATGCATGGTAATATTCATTTTCTACATGTCTCACTTATATATATCATCCACCCTACCATGTGGGCCACAATGCTCACAGGGTGTCTTACTAATATTAAAAAGGGAGGTTTTTACATTTGAATAAGTGTAATTTTAATAGGTTGTGCTGCTGATTTAAACTATAGCAGTCAGGCTATAGTGGTAGACCTTGTTTGCCCCGCTACTAAAGTGGGTGACATGATAGTTGCTGTAATTTACTAGTGGCAATTAACTTTCTGGCCCTGCGTAAATTGTGAACCACATAATATGGACTTAGAAGCAAGTTAAATATGCCAGTTAGGAGAATGACAATTTGATCATGTTTAAAATGGTAGCACTGGCAATTTTCTTCTGCTTAGCAGGGGCACAGAGTTGTAAACCAGCAAAAATAGAGTCTAGCAAATAAAGAAAAATCTGGGCTGGCCATGTAGAGAAGGTGGGTTTCCTACAGACTGCCTATATTATCCTGTGTACAATACACTTCTAAAATAAAGTACTGACTTACATAGCCACTGTATTGTAACATTGTGGTTCCATGAATATACAAGTCACTATTCCCCACAGTACCCACCAGGTAGTAATTTTGTGAATCTCCGGTTCAACACACAGACATGTGCAATGATCAAATGAATTGAGGTTTCAAAAAGTAAATATACATACACTAGTACATTACTACTGATTAGTTTAACTTGCATTTATTTTTTATTTGTGTGAATTATTTTATATGCAGTTATCTGAAATTGAATGACCAATGCAATAAGTATGGAATACTGTCTTCTTTTCAGCCATGTCTTTGATCCCCCCCCTAAGCTTGCTAAATTCATTGACTTTGCACTCAGGATCACAGCTCCGTAATCTTTTCTTGCACTTCAACCACTGACATAATCTCACTATCTTTCCTAAGAGAACAACATTCAATTTGTTTTGAGTTCATACTTTCTAGTTCAGTTATACATTAAGAATGGACTCTGAGTAAAATTTTAATATAACAATACTCAGAATTATAGAGTTCTCACATTTACCAGTTAATCTGTTTCCTTAATACCACAACTACCTTAAACACAATCTATGATTCATGAATATTTCAACAGCCTCTAAAGATTAAGAGGATTCTTCCCATTCCCTCACCTAGTATAACATTTAAAAAAGTTCAACGGGGCAAGGCAGTCAGCACTATCCAAGGAGGAGTCATCATTGAGGGGGAGCCGCTGGACGAAGCTGTGGTGAAGCTTTCTACGCTTTGACTGAAAATCTCCAATTGGACAAATCTGTAGGCTGTAGCGGACAAGGGCTCCATGAGGCCAGATACCCTTCTGCAAGGAGCTGCTGAGTAGCATTTGCTGCTGTGTAGAAGAACATCCTGAGAGCTGCCATGACGTCAGGGCAACCAGGGATGCACCAACATGAAGGTGAGTTCCTGTGTGGCTGGGGAGTGCAGAGACCAAATGTGTTGTGTTCTGGAGGAGCTGCAGGTTGCTGCTATAGAGAAGAGGTGCTCCTGGCAAGGATACCAAAGGGCTGGGCAGGAGAGTGGACCTGGAGCCCTTACATTGAAGCTGCTGTTGTCAAGAGATAGCTGAGAAGGCCTGAGTATCTCCTCTGTGTCTGCAACACAAAGGAAATATCTGTTGGTCCTGGTGGCTGATCAGACCCTCTGGAGCACAATGCTCCAATTCCTGTCAGAATCGGTCTAGCAGGAACCAAAATACCATCAATTGAAACTGCTGGAGTGCTGATTTACTCCTGTTCATGTGTACTGTGTCAGTTGGCCCCAGGGGCCATATTATAGAAGTGTCCCGGGGCGCAGTGGACATTTGCCATCACAAGATGGTGTTCCGTCATTTGCATGAGGGCATGGCCCCATGCAAATGAGGGAACCCCTTTACTTCTGCAACCACGTCTATAATACAGCAAAGAAGTTGTCAGGCAAAGAAGCTGTCAGAAGGCACACTGACCGTGATGGAAATCCTCTGGAGGAGGGAAAGGGGGTCCCATGGACCTTCCAGACATCCCTTTGAGAGTACTGGTGGGTTGTTGCCTGCACAGTGAAACAGGGAACTGCTTTAAAGCAGCCACTCTGTTTTCACACCAATGCACTGCCCTCAGAGTAGCGCAAGTTTGCGGCTGCTCTGGAGGTGGCTCATTCATCCTAATACAGTGCATTTTCCTTGTTAGTGCCATGCGCTGTATGTGTGATATGGCCCCAGGTAGCCCCATACAAACCAAAACATAAAAACATTTGTATATGTTAGTGGATTCCCCATCGTCACCTCACAGCCCTGCACTTGTGGTTCACCCATGTTTACCAAGAGCATCATCCACTTTCTTCCTGCCTTGTGGAGAAGTGAGAGTGAGTGAACAGGCAGAAGGGAGAGAGAAGGAGAGCGAGGTAGAGAAAGACATCTCCACCAGTAAATATGTGCAGCTCAGGCTACAGGAGTAGCTATGTAATCTCATTGTTGTAGTTTCAGAGGCAACCAGTGGGGGTAGTTCTAGTTTTTTGCCCCAACGTGCACCCTCAGGGTAGCACTTTCTACAAATCAAAATTAAAAAATTTCAACCGTTCCTAAATAATACTTGGGGATTTTATAACTTTCCTCAAAATATTACAGGACTGGAGTTAGAATAGTAATAAGCCTCCTGCAGTGCTGTAAATAAAAACGTGCCAGTGCTCAAAGCACTCCTCTTAATCACGCGGGTGCTGCAATCAAATGTGTGAACACGGAATACTGAGGCGGCGGAATCCTGAAGCCATCTCGGGCCTCTTCAATCCATATAAAGCCACTCTGTGCCCCTTCAGCGCACTCTTGCAGCTTTCTTCTTTCTCCCTTTGTGACGCTATTTCGTTTTTCTCTTTCTCAGTCTTTCCCATGTGTGTCTTTTGCTCGCAGCAAATGCTTGAGGCAGAAGAATAAGCCCCGGCCCTTAAAAATAAGTGCCGGTGGTCAGCACTGGAAACAACAAGCACAAATTAAGCACTGGCCTCCTGGAATATTTAGGGGAAAGTTGCTCTTCCCCTAGATATTCGAGGACTGGAGTTAAAATAGTAAATTTTAACTTTCCGTGTCCCACACTCCCACTGCTGTCCAAATAAACATCAAAGGGCAGTAGAACGAGGCTAAAAAAACAGCACACTGCATGCATGACACTCAGGAACAACAGATCGAAGGAAGAAGCTCGAAAACACTGACACTGCCCAACTCTTTTCCCTGTTTTATTTATTTATTTATTTGTGTTGATAGTGACTTTGATAAATGACTACCAATTTACATCTGGCAAGTGTTTTTTGTGTCTCTTGTATGAGTCTTCGTGGTCGTTTAAAATGATACATGTAGGTAAGAAGGAAAAAAACGGCATATATTATGACAACATATTTCTACTTCCCAGCTTTCATTGTCACAAGCAACTTCTATGTTTTAAGTTTTTTGAAGACTTCGATGTCTTCCCTGTGGCTTCTGATTCAGAAATTATTTAATTTAGACCTTTTCTTCAAATGAATATCTAACGAAGAAAGATTTCTAGCCAGCTATTTATTCACTCTGGTCAGCTGATCCTTTCATTTATTCCATTTTAAACATGCAGTCATGCATGGGCGTAGGGCCCAGAAGGTCTTCCTAACTCATTTTCAGCTTGGTTATTTTCTGAGCGGACATTACAATGCACCCTTCAGTAAAGTGCACAATATTTGAGTAGAAGCTGAAAGAGAACTCTTTTTATTAGTTAGCTATAAACAATGTGCTGGAAGATTCTAATTACTTCTAAAATCTTCATTATTGGATTTTAACTTCCACTGATGGGCTTCATCTACATCTAATCCCTTCATTATCACGGGTGTATTGATTCCTGTGAATCATCAGGGCGTGATCGACTTTGCCATTTGAAAATAACGCCTCTCTGCTTCACAAATATATATTCTAATCAATTTCTCTTTCAACCAAACTTGCAGTTTATGCTATGTCTGATTACATAGAAAAAGATTTGTGAGGATAATGCTCTAAAACATCAGCAATGTGGTTAGTTTGCACTGCCACTGCATGCACTACTACAGGAAATGTGTTTGCAAATAAGTGAAGTTAAATGGACTATGGATGCAAACTCATTTAAGCAAAGGTAATTAAGGCACTTCAGACTACTTTCAAATAAAAATATACGAACTGTTAGTGGAAAAATGTGCTGAATAGAAGGCTATTTTTGTGTGCCTGCTCGATCATGTGTTCTTTTGAGGATTAAACACAAATTAGGGTCTTTGCACTGATCTAGAGGTCAATTCTTGCTCAAGAGCCCTGTAACTGTTTTCTCTTGAAGTATATGATCTGTCTCAACCTCAGTACTCTGTCTCAAAATGGTGATCATGTGGCAGATCCACAAAATCAGAACACAGATTCCTATTGTTAGTATACTATCAGGTGTGCTTTCAAAATTCTTTCAGTTTCTTCTTGTTAACCTTGTAAAGTATTTTGCTGCATTGATTGGATGTTTTTTCACTGGGTAAACTCTGAGCATTTCAGACTTGGGGCCTTTTTTAGCGTTTGGCAAACGGGATACTATGTCAAAACGTGGAGTATATCCCATCCGCCCTATTACACATGCCATAAACTATCATGCACTTGTAATAAACTGTACAAGACATGCACCAGGTTTGGGATGGAGTAGTCCATCTGCCAAACTCTAAAGAAGGCCCCTGGCCATGCCTGTGCTATGTTGGAAGGGAGGAAAAGAAAATGTAGTTGAACAATTTGATAGGGCAGATATCTCAAATTGTTCCCAAGCATGTTGTGCCAACTTAGCTGGAAATGTGTCCTTGATAAGAACTTCCACATTTAGGCCCTCATTACAAGGCTGGCGGTCACCAGACTGCCAGCCTCGCTGTGGCAGTCTTACTGCCACGGGTCCAGCGGTGTAAAGACTGCTGCATTACAAGTTGTGGGATTTGGCAGAAGCCAAACCGCCACAACACAGCCTCGCCCGCCGGTGCATTTGCACCAATGTGGCCGACGGTGAGCTCCTCCAGTCCGGCGGCAGGCCACCAGGCTTTCCTTGGCAGTCACCCCGCCATAAAAACCCTGGTGGTAATGCAGCCGGCGACAGTAATCCCCACATCCACACACATGCAGACACCCCCGCCCATCCAAACACTTACAAACACCCACCCAACCGTACACATCCATTCTAATTCCCCAACTACTCTCACATTGACATACACACACCCTTACTCACACATACACACCCCCCTCTGCAAACATTCACCCCCCCCACAACCTTCCGCAATCATCAATGCCTCCACCCCCCCTCTGCACCAGGACAGTGGGCACCAGGACGGTGGGCGTATCCTTTGCCGTAGGCACCTCTGCCCATTCCCCAGTTAGCCATGTATCCCTCAGTGAGGAGGTTATTGACCTTCTGAGGTCCTTCTCCGTGGGTCAGTCCACCATCATGAATGCCATTCAGGGCCTGGCAGCTCAACAGAGCAATGCGTTCCTGAAAGGCATTCACAGCGTCATGGCTGCCCTGTAGAGATATTTTTAGGCTCTGGCCTCCTCACTGACGGCAGTCAGTTTCCCTTTGTCTCCCATCCCCCCACCACCTATCTCTTACCAATCCCAAACCCCTCTACCCACACCCATCCAGAGCACACATTCACACAGGCATTCATCCACCTCATCAGACACAGTTCGCACTGACAAATCCAGCCACCACAAGACCCACCACTGGCATGCACACAGACAGCACCCACCTGCAGATACACCAATATCCACTCCCTGCACTGGCACCCCCACAATCCTATCCATCACACACACTACACCACTCACACCTGCTGTCATGATACCAACATTCCCTGATCCAGCCACATGTCCCATCATACCCACAGTCAGCACAATAACAGACCCAGATACATCCACCCCATTCACCACATGTGCACTCACCACAACCACTGACAACCCCACATGCAGCACATGTACCATACCTACAGACACCACCCCAACAGATAGTCACCCATCCAGCATGGAATCTCCCACCACCTCCTCCCCCCTCCTCCCAAGACACCCAAATGCCCACACTCACCAACCAAACAGACACCCCCACATACATGCAATCCAGGAACGCACCTGCCCCCAAGACACAGACAAGAATACATCTTGCAAACACTCCCTCTTCCTCCACTCCCAAACACTTTTCTCATGACCGCCTTTGTGCCCTTCAGAAATGTTTCCTTTATGAGTTTTCCCTGCTTCCTAACCCTCCCCACCCCATTGTTCCCCAAAGCCCCCTGTGTCCCTCCTCAAGTCCATCCCTTCCACCTCCCAGTCCTCCCCTGTCCCCCTTGGTGTTGCCCATGCCCGTCCCCGATAAGAAGTCAACCCCCCCACACAATGTCTCCCCTCCCATGGCAAAAGCTAAGGACCCTCCTACAAAACCCAAACCCAAGGCCCACCGCCCAAACCCAAGGACTCCCCACCCAAACCCAGACCCAAACGCAAGGACCCCTCTACCAAGCCCAGACCCCCACCTCCACCACCTCCCAAACACCCCTGAAGTGTGTGTCTGCCCTCTTGATGCCCCTACACCGTGGGTCACTTTGCAGTCAGGATTCAACTTGGGACACTGTGTTGTGCCATATGTGCCATGGGCACAATTGGCTATGAACTGGCCAAGGGCCTAATTTTCTATATTTATTTTTTGCATTCAGCACTTATTTTATTACATCTGGACCAACCTGCTGTTGGCATCGATGGTGACATACTTGTGTCCTGCCTTTCCTTCGAAATGGATGTGTTGTGTTTGTCGGATTTGGTTTGTATGTGTGTGCCTAGTGTGTTGTTTGTGCTAGATGTTGTGTCTGGGCTACATGTGTGTGTGTGTGTGGGCCTGGCATTGATCCCGCTGCTACTGGTGTGTATTGTGTCTTGTATATTATTGTGTAGCTCCATGCAAGTGTGTTGCAGAGTTCTGCATTTTACATAGTGTAATGTGTTGTGGTGGTATTTTGGGTGTGGGCTGGGATGTGTATGGGACATGTGAAATGGGCGTGGTGTAGTTATTGTTCATGTGCGTGTGTGTAGGTGTATGTGTCTTGGTAGAGGTGTGTGGCTGCATGTGTGTGTGGCAGTCACATGCATGTGTGTTGTGTGTGCGTGTGTTCTAATGGCTTTCACTCCAGTGTGTGCTAGGTGGGTATACTTACAGTTGTTGTCGTCTTTGTCATTGCTAGTCATGGAGACGCAGGGCAATCAGGAGCAGTGGGAAGGCTTCAAGTTCTGGTTCCATGGCAGCTCCAAACGTGTCTGTGTTCCTGAAGGTGAGTGTCTCAGTTTATAGAGATGGGTTCCTGCCAGGGTTTGGATGGTGGTATTGTCGCGTAGGCTCTCATTATTCTAATGAGACTACTGGATTTTGAGCAGCAGGATCGTCCACGGTGTGGGAGACTGATTCTGACCCACTGCGGGTGACACCTGTCGCTCTAAATCTGGGTTTTGCTCCGGCCAACTAGCAGTGCCTCATCTCTACCAGGAGATGATTGAGCAGCCGAGCGCATGACATATTAGGCTTCTCAGGGAAGTCGTGGTCACTCAGGTTACATCCAGTTCTCTCATTTACAATTCAGTCTCATATATAAACAACAAAAAGAGGCAGTGTATGTTTTAATAATGGGTTTAACAAAACAACCGCATCTTAGATAGCAAAGCGTGAGCTGCAATAACCAGGACGACACAACATGACAGTATTAAAATGGTGACGAGAAGAGTGAAGCATAAAAATAACGCTATCATATTGTCACTATGATCGATGGATTATTTCCTATCTAAATCATAATCTAAGCACAGCATGTTAAGCTCTAATTCTGCCTTCCAGGTTCCCCCGGGAAGACATCAACCCTCATACCTGAGCAAAGGCCTGTAGTCTGCAATAGCATCTGTAGCAAAGCATTCAGGAATCAGCATACAGTTGTGGTTCCCTGGTTGGAATCTCCCTCTAATGTGTAATGGGACTAAGAAGTGTTTTTATAATAACACAGCTGATATTCGGAGACAATGTCCCTACGTAAGAATGTGTGTTTTCTACAAATGTTGGAGACTAAACTTCTACCACGTTCACCGGCAATGTACCAAACTGTAGCCTCAAATGAAGCACAGAGTGATGAAGAATGTCTTGTTTAAGAACAAAGTGCTGGGCTAGGCAAAAACAGTTAGATGAATGAAAAATAAAACAAGACCGTAGAAATAGTTATTGTAAAAATAACAATGCGAAGCCGAATAAAATATATCTAGGTTAAAGTGCACAGTGGCCTAGTGTTTTAAAATAACGTGCATAGAGCTATAACTAGAATGGCTACACAACAGTGTGACTGCGGCGGAAGCCCTGGAGGTGTGCAGCCTCATAATGTGACCGACTGAAACATGGTCCCCTGGTGGTACTGGCGGTTTATGGGCTGTAGACTGTTAGCAAGACCAATATGGTCATGATATGGCAGTCTTCACCGCCGGGCCTTTGGCGTTATGACCGCCACTGCCAACATGGTGGTCCGGGTACCGCCAAAGTCGTAATGAGGGCCAAAGTGATGTCTACATGAAAAAGAAGTTGGGTTTCAGATGTGGATTTTTGTTTCCACATGAAGGAAAGTGTCCGGCCATTGTACAGATATGCAGAGGCTGTGGTGAAGAGAAACGTTTTGTGAGGATGTGTAGAATGACGGTAAAAGTAGGTGCGGCACGGATCAAAGACATAATGGCCACCAGAACATTCCAGAAGCAACGTTCAACTTACACCCATAAGGCCAACTGGTGGCATCAGTTCAGGCAAATAGACACTAAACGAAGTAGATCATCATCTAAATCATCGTCAAACAGATTTTCCTCCTCAATAAGTGAAAGTTAAGAAAGTGATTGTACCATGTAAATATTTATCTCAGAGAAATGTGTGCATGTCAGACTGGTCACATGTGAAAAAAAGTGTCAGTCAAAGAAACGTCGATATGTCACTGCAACAAAATCATACAAAACACTGTCCAATGATTATCCCTGAAAAATATATAGATGTTTAATGCCTTTCATTATCAACAGTGGTGTATTAATACATATAGGCCTATATTTATACTTCAATTGCACCAAATTTCTTTTTTTTACGCAAATTCTGAGCAAATCAAACTCCATATTTATATTTTGATGTTAGACACGTCTAGCGTCAAAATACAGGAGTTTACACCATTTTTTGGATGCGTGCACCTACCTTGCATCAATGAGATGCAAGGTAAGCGTTCCCATCTAAAAAATTGTGCTATCCCCATAGCCCCTTATTTATCCCCGTGCTAAAATGACGCAGTGGTGAGCGGAGCTTGCTTTGCACCATTATTTAACACCTGGGTCAGACCAGGCATTAGGGGACCTGTGGACCCATTTCCATGGTTAAACACTGTGGAATGGATCCACAGGTGCCCTCCCCAAGCCCCAGGAACACCCCCACCCACACCAGAGGGACACCACAGGATGAGGGACCCCATCCCAGGTGAGTAGGGTAAGTATAGGTAAGTATGTTTTTCATTTTTTTAAAGTACCATCAGGGCCCTAATGTGGGGCCCCCTGCATGGCACAGGGTGCAATGGCCATGCCCAGGGGACACTTGTCCCCTGTGCTGGCCATGGGGTGGTGGGCATGACTCCTGTCTTTCCTAAGACAGGAGTCATGTTTTTGGTGGTTGTGCGCCAGCAAATGGTACTAGTCTGGTTAGAGGCATTTTTTTGCCTTTAACCCGGCTAGCGTAATTTTTTGATGCACAACTCCCTCCTTCCCTACTGCCACCCCCACCCGGCTAGCATGTTTGTTTGAGACGCTAGACCAAGTATAACGCGGGCTTGCCCCATTTCTTTAATATGGCGTTTGCGTAATTTTGCAGCAAAAAGTATAAATCTGGGACATAATGCCTGAGGAGAAATACAATTAACTGTATCTATTACTGTATCTATTACTGCGCCTTACGCTGTCGAAGACCAAAGTGTATTTTTGGGCTGCATCGACATCCATGCAGAGTCAAGGTTCATTCGTAGTGACAGTGAAATATAAGAAAATGAAGGAACAAACACTGATCCATGTCCTTCAAGGTACACCGGCAAGTGCCTGTATGCTTAGTTTCAACACTGTTGCTAACAACTGACTAATTTCTGTGAGTTAAAACATGAATGCTCATCACAAAATAATGAGTCGATTCCCTTTGTTGTTTCATGGTTTAGTTAAGTTAAAGACTTTGAATAGAAAGATGCATATTGATGAATATGTCTGTCCTGTTGCTCTGAGACATAGACAAGTTGCTTTTCATTTACAGGAAGCTGTTGAAAAACAACTTGAGTCTTTAGTTAAGCATATTAATGAGTGTTCCACTGGTCCAACTCCATGGGTTTCTTCCATAGTAGTAGTGCCCAAAAAGGACAGAGAAAGAGCTGTACGCAGATGTATTGACATGCATCAGGTAAATAAAACAATGGCACGAGATCAACATCAAGGGCCACACATTGCTGACATGCTAACGGATTTGAATGATGCCAAGGTCTTTTCTCGACCTGATTTGGAGAAATTTTATCAACAGTTGGAAATTGAAGAATGCTGCAGTTACATTACAAAGTTTTCTTTACATGCTGGTTTGCTTAGATATAAAAGACTTGGGCCCTCATTGTGACATTGGCGGAAAATTCCACTTACTGCCATGCTGACTGCCACCAACATACCACCAACGTACCGCTGCGGATATTCGTTTACCATATAATGACACACACACACCAATCCATCACTATTCAGCCACAGACACAAGTCCACCACATTATGACCCACAAATCACCACCGTGGACATTTAACGGTGGTAAACTATTGGCGGTACATACTGCCACGCTCAAAACACACACACACAAACAAAACAGCACCACATTGGACAATTCAAACTACACACACCTGACACCCATACACACACCACACCCACACCACTATAAAACACACACCCACACTACCCACAACCCTTTACAAAGACAAATAATTGCCACCAGAGAGAGACAGCAAGGCCACCCGCACAACTAGAGCCACATACCACCATCATCTATACACCACCAACGTACCTCACAACACACACCCCAACACATAACCCTAGACACACTCACCCACACTACCAAGACAACACCCATGGCACCACAACAACACCACATATTCTCTGAGTTGGAGCTGAGGGTCATGGTGGAGGAAATCATCCAGGTAGAGCCACAGCTATTTGGAGGACAGGTGCAGCAGATATTCATTGCTAGGAAAATGGAGCTATGGCGGAGGATTGTGAACAGGGTCAACGCCGTGGGACAGTACCCCAGAACAAGGGACAACATCAGGAAGAGGTGGAACGGCCTACATGGAAGGTGCGTTCCATTGCAGCAAGACACCAACTAGCTGTACAGACGACTGGAGGTGGACCCCCACCTCCTCCCCCACAACTAACAACATGGGAGGAGCAAGTCTTGGCAATCATGCATCCTGAGGGCCTGGCAGGAGCAGCAGGAGAACTGCACTCTGGTAAGTCAACTCTCTATTTCTATCAGCCCCCTACCTGCCTGCCATCACATACCCCCACCCTCACTCCCATCACTCCACCACTACCCACACACCCCACCATCACATCTCACCATCCCAATGCCAAGCCCTGCATGTACCACCAATGCATGGACACCGCTCACAGACCTGCATGGACACCTATCACCAAAGCATGCACCCTGGAGAAAATCAGCTAGCCCACCACATACCAACTCACACAAGTTAAAGCTGCCAGGGCAAATATAACCTAAGAGGGCAACCCTCCCATACACAAAATGTAACACACAGAAACAATAACACTGCATTTACATCCCCAGAGGTATCCCAGCCAATGTCACCACAGAAGAGATGCCAACACTAGCCAGTCCCCCCACAGAAGAGGCTCACAGTGATGACAGTGACTCGGCTCGCCTAGATCTGGATGACCAACCTGGCTCATCAGGGACCTCTGGACAGTTGGTTACCCATATATAGTCACACACCACCACAGAGCCTCCCCCATCTGAAAACACCACCACAGCACCCACCCAGCTTACCCACACCTCTGTCTCCAGGACACGTCAATCAGCAGTGTGCCCACTTCTACAGGGACCCCAGGGCACCCCCCATACCCAAGACAATCAGGGACCTGGGGTCAGTGGCAGTGGGCACACAGTTCAGGGGACAGAGGCACAGGACAACAGGGAAGCTGCGAGGACTGCTGTGCGCCAGGGGGAGGACAGGCCCAGGGAACCGACTCTTCAGGAGGCACTCACTGAGATCCTGGGAGCATACCAACATTAACAGGACACGCTGGGCCAGATCCTGGCCAACGTGCAGGAGAACAGGCAGCTGCAGGAGGGACAGTACCAGGGAATCAGGGAGGACTTGCAGGCCCTTAACACCACCCTGGTCTCCATTGCAGTGGTGCTGGCAGACATGGCCAACGTTATGAGGGAGGCAGCCTCACAACAGTGGGCCCCTGCCACTAGCCAGACAATTTAATAACCTTCCACCTCCACTGCCGCTAGTGGACAGGAGGCCCCGCCACAGGACCAACAGGCCACCAGCACCCTGCCCCCTGCAGAAGGAGAACCACCCCACAAACGTTCCCTGCGATCCAGGCAGAAGCCAGAGAATATTGCCAAGACCCCCACCAGGAAAAAGGACTCTCCTGATTGTCACCCTTGTGTCCCACTCTGTCACCATGCCCCCTTGGACAATGTACCTGTGCTACAAATAGACTGGAACAATAGCCTGGACTTTCCTCCATCATCACCCCAGCCCATTGCACTTCCCCCTTTTCTTCTTAGCACTGCAATGAACACCATTTGAAATAATACTAATATGGAGTATGTCAAATGATTTAAGTATGTATTCGTTTAACAAGGTTCAAACATTGCATTTCAACTGTACAGTAATTTGCACATAACATAGATCTGTAGTTGGCTGCAGTGAACACACCAGGAGTGATAGTTGGGCATCAACATCTGCAAAAAGAGTTACCAAATGGGACAGTGAGTGGGCATAGAAGTGGGAAATCACTGCCTGCCAGTGACAATCACAAACAATAAAATGACAATGAAATGTGAAGTGCCACTGTCTTACCTGTGTGTCATTGGAAATATTGGTGAATCACTGCAGTTCTGTTGTCCTCATCCTCATCCTCTGTCTCCTCATCTTCACTGTCCACAGGGTACACTGATGCCACATGGGCATCTCCAGCCTCCTCCTCCTGCAAAAGTGGTACAAGGCGTCTCAAGGCAAGGTTATGCAACATGCAGCATGTGACGATTATCTGGCAGACCTTCTTGGGTGAGTAGAACAGGGATCCACCTGCTAGATGGAGGCACCAAAACCTGGCCTTTAGGAGGCCAAAGGTATGTTCAATGATCCTTCTGGTTCACTCATGTGCCTCATTGTAACATTCCTCTGCCCTTGTCCTGGGATTCCTCACAGGGGTCAGGAGCCATGATAGGTTGGGGTGACCAGAGTCACCTGCAAATATCGAGGGACAACATTTAGCCACACACTATCCCTTATGGCCCACATTACACCCATATACCAACATCCACTGGGTGGGAACCAGTGCTCACCCTATGAGCCACACACAGTGCCTCTGTAGTTAGGCCATCACATTTTGGGATGCTGCTATTCCTCAGGATAAAGGCATCATGCACAGACCCAGGATACTTTGCATTGATGTGGGAGATGTACTCGTCCGCCCGGCACACCATCTGTATGTTCAATGAATGTTCAATGAATGAAAACCTTTTTCGATTTCTGTAGACCTGTTTATTTTGCCAGGGTGGGGACACATGCAATATGTGTTCCATCAATCACCCCAATTATGTTGAGGATATGTCCCATTTCATAGAAGTCAGCCTTCACTGTGGCCAAATCATCCACTTGAGGGAAAACAATGTACATGTGTTTAATCAGAGCAGACAACACTCTGGTCCGCACTATTGAGAACATTGGCTGTGACATTCCTGCTGCCAAGCCCACTGTCACTTGTAAAGAACCAGTTGTCAGGAAATGGGGCACAAGAGTGGGGATCCCAGTTGGGTGACGGATAGCAGATATCAGGTCAGGTTCCAGTTGGGCACACAGCTCCGTGATTGTGGCCCTGTCAGGACTTTAGGTGAGGATATTGTGCCTGTCCTCCATTGTTGCCAAGTCTACCAGAGGTCTGTACACGGGGGTATGTCTCCATCTCCTATTCATCCACAGCGGTTGCAATCTAGGGAGCAAAAGAGTGAGGAAGCAGTCATAATCTGTACATTGTAGGCACAACAGTACAATGCATGATGTAATTCTGAAATGTATATGTTGCATTTGTCCAAATTGTACAGTTGTGAACTGTGACGCAGTTGTAATCCAGGGCCTGCCACCCCCTGAAATGGCGTCCACCTGTCCTGTGTGGATGGACAGGTGGAAATGAGGTAATTCCGCTGACGTTGTGCGCCATTGCAGGAGGCGGTTGTAAACCGCTGTACAACGCCTCATTAGATAATATTGGCCCCTATGGGGTACAGTGGCCAATGGTGATGTACGCCGGCAGTGACAGTATGCACCGCCGTAGACGGCAATGCCATTTTCTATCTGTTCACTCACTTGGAACTTGCCTCGGTTTCTGAAATATTGTCCTCTATAGGACCCTCTAAACCTCCATCTTTGATACTATTGCTGCTGTTGTCCCTGCACTTGTCAATGCTTCTTAATATTGGCCCCTATGGGGTACAGTGGCCAATGGTGATGTACGCCGGCAGTGACAGTATGCACCGCCGTAGACGGCAATGCCATTTTCTATCTGTTCACTCACTTGCGACCTGACCTTCAACAGGAGAGGGCCTATACTGCATGTGCTGCTGTGACCTGTGTCTGGAACCTACCATTGCTTGTGTGACTGGGGAAAGAGCCCCTGTCTTCACCTTAGCAGAGTTGGAGCGACTGGTGGATGGGGTCCTACCCCAGTATGGACTGCTGTATGGGCCTCCAGACCAACAGGTGAGTACACTGTGAGTACGATGCATGAGGCTTGAATACATGGAGTGGTGTTTGTGAAGGCCTCGAGTGGGGGGGTTGGTGGATGTCCCCTGGGCGACATGCAGCTTGTGTGCGGGGCCATGTATGTGCAAATGGGGATGGGAAGGGGTATGGTGGGCCATGAGTGTAACAGGCAGGATGGTCTGAGTAATACCTTTCCCTGGGTGTATATTCTCTGCAGGTCAGTGCCCATCAAAAGAAGGGTATAAGGCGTGCCAGTGACAAGGACGTGCGGACCCTTGGGGTCTAAGGCAGGCGGAGCATCCACTGTCTCAAACAGTGGAAGGACTTGAGACGCTGGGCACGGAAGACGTCAGAGGCCCAGCTAGGGATGGCTTCCCAATGAGGAAGGGGTGCCCGTCGAACCCTGACCCCCCTGATGGGCCGGATAGTGGTGGTGGCCTATCTGGAGCTGGATGGGTGCTTGAGGGCATTATAGCAGCCACAAGGGTGACCATCATTACAACTTACGCATGGTAGGGTGGTATCTGGGTGGGGGATGTGTGTCTGTGGGTGCCCCTAGGCCAGGCCTGATATCGCAGAGCAGGTCCCATGTTGGGCAGGGTTCAGATGTGATATTCCTCCTACCTAGCTAGTAGGCATCCACTATTCGGCAGGGCTGTGTGAGTCCCAGGTATGCTGCAGTTGGCGGTATGTGTCCCTCCCCATGCCCTGGTGACTGGCATTGTTACTGGTAGTGCACTACATAGTTTGTAGGGCTGTTCACTGTGTGTGAGGTTGCTGTGTACGCCAACGGTGGTGTAGGTGCAGCCATTGACCAAATGTTTCCTTTTTCTCTCCTCCCCTTTCTGTTCTGTTACCCTGTCCTTATTTGCATTAGCATCATCTGGCGGAGGAGCAGAGGCACTGGCGACGGAGAGAGCTGTATTCCAAAGGACCCAGGAGGTAGAGTCCACCGATTGTGAGGGTACAGTGGGACAGAGGGCAAGGGGAGCACCACGGCAGAGAGTGGAGGAGACAGTTCAGACACAGATACCTCCTCTGATGGAAGCTCCCTGGTGGTGGCGAACACCTCCAGCTACATCCACCACCCTTATACCAGCACCGCCCTCCCAGCAGTTGCCCTTGCCAGGTCACCCAGGAGGGTGGGCATCTCCTTCGCTCCAGGCACCTCAGGTCCTGCTGCCCTGAATGAGGAGGCTATTGACTCCTCAACCATTGTGAATGCCATCCAGGGGCTGGCAGCCCAAATGCAACAAACCAATGCATTTCTGGAGGGCATTCACAGTGGCTTGGCGGCCCAACAGAGATCAATCCAGGCTCTGGTCTCCTCTCTGATGGCAGCCACTGTTTCTGTTTCCACCCACCAACTTCCTCTACCTAATCCCATTCCCCTCAACCCCAACCTATTCCAAGCACACAGGCAGACCAGCATGCACACAAGAAAACACACAAGAGTGGTTCAGGCAAAAATCAAGCACCACACTTCATCCCACTGGCACTCACACAAACATCATCCAGATGCAGACATACCAACATCCACTGCCTCCACTGTGTCCCCCTCCTCCTCCTCCTCATCCCTCCCAGTTCCATCTACACTCACACCTGCATGCACTACATCCTCAGCCATTACCGCCATCATGAGCACATCTAGCATAACACACACCTCACTGCAGACACCACCCCAACAGCCATGCGCACGTCCCCTTTGTCCTCTCCCACTGTGCCCCCCTCCCAAGGTACACAAACGCAAGCACTCAGACACCCAACAGCCATCCATCTCACAACAGCATCCAGCATCCATCCCGTGCACCTGCACCACTGCCACCACTGAGCAGCCGTCACCACCCGCAGACATTCATTAGACCTGCATCCATGGGCTGTTGTGTGGTTGGCCCCCTGCAAATCCTGTGGGTATGACACCCAACTGAGAGACTGTGACCTTGCACTCCCCAGGATCAGAAGCACAGGGCCTGATGTCCCCTCCAAAACCAGTGGGTGTGGCACCCACTCACCACATCCTCCCCAGGATGAAGATTACAGGACACAATGCCCCCTCCAGAACCAGTGGTGTTGTTCCATCTGCTGGCTGAGGACACCCCCCAGCCCCCGTCCCCCTGAGGTGCCTGTCTATTTTTTTAACTGATGCCCCTGCAGTGTTCTCTTCGTGTTGTTGCAGGAGACAAGTGGGGCCTTGGACTTTGTGATGTGGCCCTGCGGCCCACACATGTTGAGGACTGGGCTGTGCTCCTTGATTCGTACATATGTATATAATTTTAGATTTGATGTACGTATTTTTTATGTATTTATGTTATTACACTCACTTTCATCTATTTGTGTTGTCCTTGCATTATTCCTGAGGGGTATGGGGTAAATATGTTTTCTTGTGCATCTGATTGTGTGTACGGTGTTGGGGGTGGGGGTGGGGGTGTTGTGCGTGTGAGGGTTTCACTCTCTTTTTCTTCCCCCCACCCCTGTGTACTACGTGGCTGTACTCACCGTGGTCGCCTTCGCCGTCGCTAGTGTTCGTGGTAGAGCAGATCATTAGGAAGATCTGCAGCTTGGGCTCCATGGCAGCGTGGTTGTTCCCTGTGTCTCCAAAGGTGAGTTATTTCCCTTCTGTGCAGTGTTTCGGCCAGGCTTTTGATGTTGTTGGTACTGCCCCGGAAAGGGTGGCGGATTGGCGGGTCTTAATATGGTGGGCGGAACATTGACTTCCGCCTGGCTGTAGGCGGCTACTGCCGTGATGCCTGTTGTTTCCGCCCTGGTAGTCAGTGTGGTAAAGTGGCTGTCCATCTGAGCTCTTTCCGCCACGGTCATAATTTGGCGGTAGTTGCCGCAGGCCTGTTGGTGGTATTACCCCCACTTTATCACCGACCGCCAGGGTTGTAATGAGGGCCTTTTAGCCTAATTTAGAATTTGGCAGCGTGGTTACTCCATCACAACGTTGACAGATATCGTGTCTGCCAAAATATATATCCCATAGGCTATGGGGGTCATTCCGACCCTGGCGGTCCATGACCGCCAGGGCGGAGGGCAGCGGAAGCACCGCCAACAGGCTGGCAGTGCTTCCTGGGCGATTCTACCGCCGCGGTCAGAAAAGGGGAACCAGCGGTTTCCCGCCGGTTTCCCGCTGGCCCAGGGAATCCGCCATGGCGGCACTGCTTGCAGCGCCGCCATGGGGATTCCGACCCCCTTCCCGCCATCCTGTTCCTGGCGGTAATTACCGCCAGGAACAGGATGGCGGGAACGGGTGTCGTGGGGCCCCTGGGGGCCCCTGCACTGCCCATGCCACTGGCATGGGCAGTGCAGGGGCCCATAAAGATTTTCAGTGTCTGCTTTGCAGACACTGAAAATCGCGACGGGTGCCACTGCACCCGTCGCACCCCTTCAACTCCGCCGGCTCCATTCGGAGCCGGCTTCATTGTTGAAGGGGCTTTCCCGCTGGGCCGGCCGGCGGTCTTCTGGCGGTCGCCCGCCGGCCCAGCGGGAAAGCCGGAATGGCCGCCGCGGTCTTTTGACCGCGGAGCGGTCTTTCGGCGGGAACCGCTTGGCGGGCGGCGACCGCCGACCTCCGCGGTCAGAATGACCGCCTATGTCCGTCACCGTTGTGGAGTAACCCCTCCGCCAAACTCGAATTCAGGCTCTTAGTTTTGGAGTGTCATCGGCTGCAGAACTTTTCCAAGATGTCATTTGATGCATCATACAGCCAGTTGCGAATGCCTTCACTTATAGCGATGACATATTAGTTTTCGGAACTACACAGAAGGAGCACAATATAGCTCTCACACAAGTATGTAACTTACTCAGTGATGCATGATTGACTTTGAATACAAACAAGTGTGAGTTCAACAAGACAAAACTGAAAATATTTGGCCATGTCTTTTCTGATAGGTGTATGACAACTACAAAATTACAAGCTTTGTCAAATGCTGACCCCCCCAAAAGACATTTCAATGGTACGTCCTTTTCTTGGCATGGCCAGTTATTTTTCACAATACATACCAGACTTTGCCACTGTTGGTGCTCCATTATGAGAGTTGGCGAAGAAAACTGTTTCTTTTTAATGGTCACAAGAATGTGGGAAACGTTTCAAGAGAATCAAATGTGCCATTGAAAATACTTCCAAAATGATGTGCTTTAATGCACAACTTTATACAGAGGCTGTGGTTGACGCTATCCTGGTCATGTTCAAAACTATCTTTTCACAGCATAGTGGACACCCAAATGTTTCAAGGCATATTGTGGCATATGCTAATAGAATTTTGTTTCAAACTGAACATGCTTAATCACAGCCTTACAATGAAAGTTTGGCTGTGGTATCGACTTCTGAACATTACCATGTATTACTGGGTTGTGTAGCCATTTTAGTTATAGCTCGATGCATGTTACTTTAGCATACTAGGCCTGCCACTGTGCACTTTAACCTAGATGCATTTTATTCAGCTTCGTTTATTATTCTTACAATATCCGCTTTTCGTTCTTCTTTTATTTCTTTCTATAAAGCTGTTTTTGCTTAGGCCAGTACTACGTTCTTAAACAAGACATTTTTGTTCACTCCGTGCTTCTTTCAAGGCTGCAGTAAGATAGGTTGCGAGTAAATGTGGTAAAGGTTTTGTCTCTAACATTCATAGAAAAACACACATCCTTGCGTAGGGACATTTTCTTAGAACATCAGCTGTTTTATTATAAAAACACTTCCTTACACGTTAGAGGGAGATTCCAGCCAGAGAACCACGACTGTATGCTGATTGCTGAATGCTTCGCTACAGCTGCTTATGCAGACTTCAGGCCATTGCTCAGGTATTGGGGATGATGTCTTCCCAGGGGAACCTGAAGGGCAGAATTAGAGCTTAACATGCTGTGCTCTATCATAGCCTAGGTAGGAATTAGTCTATTGACTCTAGTGACAATATGGTAGTGTTATTTCTATGCTTCACTCTCCTTGCCTGTATCATCCTTGTTATTGCAGTACATGCTTTGCTATCTAAGATGCAGTCGCTTCATTAAAACCTTATTGAAACATATACTGTCTCTGTTTGTCATTGTGTATGTGGGACTAATGTAACTGAGAGAAATGGATGAGACCAGAGTGAGCACGATTTCCCTGAGAAATCAACTATGTCATGCGCTCGGCTTCCCAATCATCCTTGCCATTGGGTAGAGATGAGGCACTGCTAGTTAGCCGGAGCAAAACCCCGATTAGGGCGACAGGCTTCAACTGTTGTGGGTAAGACTCAGTCTCCCACACCACAGGCGAATCTGCTGCTCAAAATCCAGTAGTCTCATTAGAATAATGAGAGTCTACATGACACCTGTATGGAAAGCCTTTTACACTGGCTGACCATCTATGGCAATCCAAAAGCCAAGATGCCTCCTTGCATTGAACAATGGAGATTAAGATTGCAAGAGTATGATTATACAATAGTGCATCATCCAGTAAAGGATCAGAATCCTGCTGACTACTTTTCGAGAGTGCCTTTACAAGGTCATGGTACTCCACCCAATCCGGCTGAGGCCTATATTAATTTCATTGTCAAGTCAAGTACACCAGATGATATATCGTATAGCCCAGATTGTTACTGCCACGAGTCATGATAGTTACCTGCTGAAGTTAAAAGTCATAATGACACATCATTCGTGGAACAAACACATTTGACTTCTCAATAATGAAAGTTAATATCAAAAATAAAAAAATGTCAAGAATTGAGTAGTCTATAACTCAGGAAGGAATTATATTGCAAGGGTTGAGGGTCCTGGTTCTGGAGAGACTTCAACAAAAATTGATTGAAGTGGTTCACGAAGGGCATTGTGGTATTGGTGCCACAAAGAGTCATCTCTGAGACTGAGTTTGGTATCCATACTTAGATGAAAGGCTTGAAAAGGAAATCATGGCCTCTCACATATGCAATTGCCTATGAACCAAGGTTACTCAACATACTCCAAACATGCCAGAACTCCCTAAATACACTTGGGAGAGAATAGCCATCGACACCTTCGGTCTACTTGATAATGGACATCATTTTATGGTAATTGTAGATGAATACTCACATTTTCCTTTGGTTGAAGATCTCTCATACATGACTCATGAGCAAATAATTAAAAAACGTTATGCCATCTTTGCAACATGGGTCACACCAGCCATTGTAAAGTCTGACAATGGTTCACCCTTCAAAAAAAAGAATTGAAAGAATTTCTGGAGCATCTGAACATAAAGCATCGAAAGAGCACTCCTTTATGGCCATAGGGTAATGGGCTTGTTGAGTGTTTTATAAGTACACTGAAGAAAGCAGTACAGAGTGCAAATCTTGAAAAGCTCATCTTGAATTCTTCTCCATGAGCTTATTGTTTGACCCCCCACTTGGCCACAGGTGAAAGTCCTGTGACTTTGATGTTTGCAAGACCAATGACAACCAAGTTACCTGAATGGACTACAGAGAGAATTAAAAGGGAAATCATGAATCATCCAAGTGACTTGGTTAACCAACAGAAAATGAAAGTGTATGCAGTCAAGAGGCAACATGCAGAAAAGGAGATGCTCCTTATGATGCTGAACTATCCAAATAGTGTCTACCAAAGGACATATTGTGACTGCCCAGCACCATGAGAAGTCTATTACCAGAGCCTCTTTTTTGTTTAATCAATCATCAACTAAACGTTTTTTAAGAAAGACTGACTCTAAAAGATCAGTGACTGTTGCTGATTCCTTAGCATCTTTAGAAATCTTTGACACTGGCAATGACAGTTTACTGCTCCCTGTAACCTAATCAGCTAGGATGATCAAAGCGCCAAGAAGATTAATTGAGGAGATGTAGTTGTACATGTTTATATATGTGTGAATGTCTAATGAGTTTATACTAATTTATTTTTTTCTTTTAACAGAGGGAGAGATATAGCATCTTGCATGATTTAGAATGGAATCTTTCTGACTCTCAGTGGACTTCATATCGTCGTGAGGCAATCAGGAGAGTATAGTGTAATGAAATCTTGGTTTAGACTGTTGGAGTTCACAGGTACATGCAGAGGAATAAAGAGGTATGATGTGTAGCTTCATGTGTGGTGTAGTCATTGAACGGCACCCAGGCTGTGGAAGATGCTACATAAGTGACACAAAAGAAGATAAACAAACTATCAGAAGATCTAAAAGAGCTAGAGTAGCTTGTTGAAGATATTCAGCACCTGAATGGGCATACTATGCGATTCAAGTGTCAAACATCCCAATTTCAGACTTGAGTGACTGGAATAAAGAATTGTCCGAACTGCCTTGAGACCACTCAAAGCAGAAATTCAGTTGTGATCAAATTATCAAATGAACTACTTGAAACAAAACTGATTTACTGAGGAATATGAGTTCCAAGGTCTGAGGCAGCAGAAGAAGAGTAGGGATAACATTTTAGAAGAACACAGAGTAGGGTTAAAGAATACTATGTGAAGAATGCTGTTAATAAAGTTGCAAGAAACTAACCAGAAGAAGATAATCAAGAACTGTTGCATATTGTAATAAAGACATTAACTTTGTTGTTGCAGACATATTGTTTTTATAAGACCTGACTTTAACCCCTTCGCTGCCAGGCCTTTTCCCCTTCCTGTGCCGAGCCTTTTTTTGGCTATTTGGGGCAGTTCGCACTTAGGCCCTCATAACTTTTTGTTCACATAAGCTACCCACGCCAAATTTGCGTCCTTTTTTTCCAACATCTTATGGATTCTAGAGATACCCAGAATTTGTGGGTTCCCCTGAAGGAGACCAAGAAATTAGCCAAAATACAGTGAACATTTTTTTTTTGTTTTTAAATGGGAAAAAGGGGCTGCAGAAGGCAGCTTGTGTTTTTTTTCCTGAAAATGGCATTAACAAAGGGTTTGCGGTGGCAAGATCACCATCTTCCCAGCTTTCAGGAACAGGCAGACTTGAATTGGAAAACCCAATTTTTCAATACAATTTTGACATTTTACTGGGACATACCCCATTTTTTATATTTTTTGTGCTTTCAGCCTCCTTACAGTTAGTGACCAAAATGGGTGAGAAACCAATTCTGGATCCCAGAGAGCTAAACATTTCTGAAAAGTAGACAAAATTCTGAATTCAGCAAGGTGTCATTTGTGTACATCCTACAAGTGTTTCCTACAGAAAATAACAGCTGAAATTAAAAAAAATTGAAATTGAGTAGAAAGAAACAGCCATTTTTCTCCACGTTTTACTCTGTGACTTTTTCCTGCCGAGTCAGATTTTTGAAAGCAATATACTGTTACGTCAGCTGGACTGTTTTGGTTGCCGGGATATATAGGGCTTGAAGGTTCATCAAGAACTCTTGGTACCAAGCGCCAATAAATGAGCTGCACCTTGCAATAGGTTTTTATTCTATACCGGGTATACAGCAATTCATTTGCTGAAATATAAAAAGTGAAAAATAGGTATAAAGAAAACATTTGCATTTCCTAAATGGCCACAAGATAAGGTGTTGAGAAGCAGTGGTTATTTGCACATCTCTGAATTCCGGGGTGCCCATACTAGCATGTGAATTACAGGGCATTTCTCAAACAGACGTCTTTTTTACACATTTGGAAGGAAAAAATGTAGAGAAAGACAACGGGCAATAACACTTGTTTTGCTATTCTGTGTGCCCCCAAGTTTCCCGATAAAAACTGTACCTCACTTGTGTGGGTAGGCCAAGCGCCCACAAAAGGAAATGGCTCAAAACACAATGTGGACACATCACATGTTTCACAGAAAACAGAGGTGTTTTTTGCAAAGTGCCTACCTGTGGATTTTGGCCTCTAGCTCAGCCGGCACCTGGGGAAACCTAGCAAACCTGTGCATTTTTGAAAACTAGACACCTAGGGGAATCCAAGATGGGTTGACTTGTGGGGCTCTGACAAGGTTCTGTTACCCAGAATCCTTTGCAAACCTCAAAACTTGACCAAAAAAACACTTTTTCCTCTCATTTCGGTGACAGAAAGTTCTGGAATCTGAGAGGAGCCACAAATTTCCTTCCACCCAGCATTCCCCCAAGTCTCCCGACAAAAATGGTAACTCACTTGTATGGGTAGGTCTAGCGCCCACGAAAGGGAATGGCCCAAAACACAACATGGACACATCACATTTTTTGACAGAAAATAGAGGTGTTTTTTGCAAAGTGACTACCTGTGGATTTTGGCCTCTAGCTCAGCCGGCACATGGGGAAACCTAGCAAACCAGTGCATTTTTTTAAAACTAGACACCTACGGGAATCCAAGATGGGATGACTTGTGGGGCTCTGACCAGGTTCTGTTACCCAGAATCCTTTGCAAACCTCAAAATTTGGCTAAAAAAACACATATTCCTCACATTTCAGTGACAGGAAGTTCTGGAATCTGAGAGGAGCCACAAATTTCCTTCCACCCAGCGTTCCCCCAAGTCTCCCGATAAAAATGGTACCTCACTTGTGTGGGTAGGCCTAGTGCCCGCAACAGGAAATGCCCCAAAACAGAACGTGGACACATCCCATTTTGTTGACAGAAAACAGAGGTGTTTTTGCAAAGTGCCTACCTGTAGATTTTGGCCTCTAGCTCAGCCAGCACCTAGGGAAACCTACCAAACCTGTGCATTTTTTAAAACTAGAGACATAGGGGAATCCAAGATGGGGTGACTTGTGGGGCTCTGACTAGGTTCTGTTACCCAGAATCCTTTGCAAACCTCAAAATTTGGCAAAAAAAAATAAATTTTCCTCACATTTCAGTGACAGAAAGTTCTGGAATCTGAGAGGAGCCACAAATGTCCTTCCACCCAGCGTTCCCCCAAGTCTCCCGATTAAAATGGTACCTCACTTGTATGGGTAGGCCTAGTGCCCACGAAAGGGAATGGCCCAAAACACAACATGGACACATCACATTTTTTGACAGAAAACAGAGGAGTTTTTTGCAAAGTGACTACCTGTGGATTTTGGCCTCTAGCTCAGCCGGCACATGGGGAAACCTAGCAAACCAGCGCATTTTTGAAAACTAGACACCTAGGGGAATCCAAGATGGGGGGACTTGTGGTCCTCTGACCAGGTTCTGTTACCCAGAATCCGTTGCAAACCTCAAAATTTGGCTAAAAAAACACGTTTTCCTCACATTTCGGTGACAGAAAGTTCTGGAATCTGAGAGGAGCCACAAATTTCTTTCCACCCAGCGTTCCCCCAAGTCTCCCGCTAAAAATGGTACCTCACGTGTGTGGGTAGGCCTAGCGCCCACGAAAGGAAATGGCCCAAAACACGTGGACACATCACATTTTTTCACAGAAAACAGAGGTGTTTTTTGCAAAGTGCCTACCTGTGGATTTTGGCTTCTAGCTCAGCTGGCCGCAGGGGGGGCAGAAATGGCCTAAAATAAATTTGCCCCTCTAACCCCCCCCCCGGGGAGCGACCCTTGCCTACGGGGTCACTCCCCCTGCGTGACATTGGCGCAAAAAAAAAAGATCCACGGTGCCTAGTTGTTTCTGCCCCCCCTGGGGGCAGATTGACCTACAATCGGCCGATTTGCCCCCAAGGGGGGCAGAAATGGTCTAAATACAATTTGCCTAATGGGTCGCTCCCCATCTCTAAAAAAACAAACAAAAAAAAAATAAGCCCTGGTGCCTAGAGGTTTCTGCCCCCCCTGGGGGCAGATCGGCCTAATAACAATAGGCCAATCTGCCCCCAGGGGGGGAAGAAATGGCCTAAAATAAATTTGTCCCCGCCCCCCCAAGCCTCCCCGGGAAGCGATCTTGCCTATGGGGTCGCTCCCCTTGCGTGACATTGGCGCAAAAAATAAATCCCCGGTGCCTAATGGTTTCTGCCCCCCTTGGGGGAAAATTGACCTAAAATCAGCCGATCTGCCCCCAAAGGGGGCAGAAATGGCCTAAATACAATTTGCCCCTCCAGGGGAGCGACCCTTGCCTAAGGGGTCACTCCCCATCTGTAAAACAACAACAACAACAACAAAAAACAGTGCCTAGTGGTTTCTGCCCCCCTAGGGGGCAGATCGGCCTAATTAAAATAGACTGATCTGCCCCCCAGGGGGGCAGAATTGGGCTAAAATAAATTTGCCCCCCAGGGGAACGGCCCTTGCCTAAGGGGTCGAACCCCTTGCGTGAAATTCGCGGGAAAAAAAAACTCCCTGGTGTCAAGTGGTTTCTGTCCCCCTTGGGGGCAGATTGGCCTCATAAAAATAGGCCAATCTGGCCCCAAGGGGGGGCAGAAATGGGCTAAATATAATTTGCCCCCTAGGGGAGCGACCCTTGCCAAAACAAAACAACAACAACAAAAATTATCCCTGGTGCCTAGAGGTTTCTGCCCCCGCCTTTAAAACAAACGCCCACCCTGGGAGCGACCCTTGCCCAAGGGGTTGCTGCCTTATGCCAATTTCATTAAAAAAAAAAAAATCCCTGGTGTCTAGTGGGCGTTTTAGCAGCCGGATTGCTTGCAATCTGGCTGCTAAAACGCTGAGAGAGACTTCAAAGGGAAAGAAATACATTTCCTTCCCTTTGAAGCCTCTCCGGGCCTCCTCCATGTGATCGGAAGAGATTTTCTCTTCTGATGGGAGGAGGCCTTGTGACAATCAGATCCCCCCACACCCCTGTGACCTACCTTGCACTTACACAGCACCCTGCCCCATGGGTAACCTGTGAAATAAAAGGAAAATTTAAGGCTTGGCAATGAGTTTTAAATGTCAAGTCGAAGTGGCAGTAAAACTGCACACTCAGGCTCTGCAGTGACCTTTTAAGTACTGTGCACCCTGCCCTATGGGCTGTTTATGGATTACCTTATGGCTGACTTATATGTATTATAAAAAGGTTTCAGCTGGCAAAAGGATTATTTGTCCAGGTTAAAATGGCAGTTTAAAACTGTGCAACCAGGATACAGTGGCAAGCCTGAGAAGTGTTCAAAGGGCTACTTAGTGGGTGGCACAATCAGTGCTGCAGGTTCACTAGTAGCATTTAATTTACAGGCCCTGTGTATATGATATACCACTTTACACAGGACCTACAAGGGGGCAAAGTTTTTTATGTGCCTCAGAGATACTTGTTATGCAAAATTAGACACTGAGGTGCCTACAGCAGGGACAGTAGCCCTCAGCCTGAAGGACTAATTGATCTCAGAGGAGTCAAACCTGTCAATCATAGTAGTCTATTGTGTAGCTCCAGGAAGGAATTTCACACCTCATTAAAGGCAAGCAGTTGATTGCCTACTTCTGGTCAGCTGATGTAGATTAGGCTCGAGGAGATTCATACAGGGAAATGGTAACTTTCTAAAAGCTGCTTTTTCTAAAATTGTAATAGAAATGTATCTTCACCATTGATTTGGTCTTTTAATAATGTTTTAAAAGAGGGGTTGAATTATTATGTAGCTGGTCTCAAACTCAAAATGGTTATTTTGTCAGGTTGGGCTGCAGGTTTAAACTGCAGGAGTCAGGCTACAGAGCTAGGCCTGAAGTCATGTTTTCCTTATCAAACAATGAATGGCAATAACTGCTGCAGTCTACAGGTGGCATTTAACTTTCTATGCCATAGGTGTAATTTCTGCACCTTACACTATGGCCTTATAAGAAGGATAAATAAACCATCCAGGCGTTAGCCAATTTATGCATGTTTTAGGGGTCAGATCACATACATTTGGCACAGGACAGCAGTGCCCCAGTATGCAGAGTTTAAAAAAGAGTGATACAAATCAGAAAAATGGGGTAGACCAAGAGACAAGGAGCGTTTCTGCTATTTTTAGAAATGTGATTTAATTACGTTGCCAAAACACTCAGGTGCTCAGGTCTTGAGACCGCCAGACTCGAGGTGGCCATTGGACCGCCGCGGTAGCGCTGCTTGCCCTGCAGTTCATGACTTAGGCCCATATTTATACTTTTTGACGCACAACTGCGCCAACGCAGTTGTGCGTCAAACATTTTACCGCGGGCTAACGCCATTCCAATGCGCCATGCGGGTGCCTTATTAATGGAATGATGTTAGCCGGCGCTGCGGACTGGTGTGCGTCAAAAAAAATGACTCACACCAGGCAGCGCCGGCGTATGGGAAAATGGGGGTTGTGCGTCAAAAAATGGTGCACGTCAGGTCTGAGGCAAAATTCAGGCCTCAAACCGGATTTGCGCCATTTTTTTTTACGCCCAACCTCCATTGACATGACTCCTGTCTTAGCAAAGACAGGAGTCATGCCCCCTTGCCCAATGGCCATGCCCAGGGGACATATGTCCCCTGGACATGGTCATTGGGCATAGTGGCATCAGGCCCCCCTATGCCACAAAAAAAATCGGAAAAAAATACTTACCCGAACTTACCTTGACTTCCCTGGGATGGGTCCCTCCTGGGGTGGGCAAGGGTGGCAGGGGGTGTCCCTGGGGGCAGGGGAGGGCACCTCTGGGCTCCTTCCGAGCCCACAGGTCCCTTAACGCCTCCCCACCACCTCCTGTGCGTCAAAATGACGCCAGAGTATAAATAAGGGGCACAGGCCATAAAGTCATTTTTTGGAAGGGAACGCCTACCTTGCATATAATTAAAGCAAGGCTGGTTCCCCCTTCCAAAAAATTACGCACATGGTGGAATTTTGATGCCCGCGGGGTCGGACGTCAAAGTATAAATATGGGGCAGGGTTTGCGTCGATTGTGCCTCTAAAATTTGGACGCACATTCGGCGCAAACAGAGTATAAATATGCCCCTTAGTTTTGTGAAACTTCCTGGACTGGAAACAAGCATCCTAGGACCGGTTTCAGGGTATACCCTTCATCAGCCAGGCTAGCTTGACTCTAGTGGCATGGGGAGCAAGGGAACCACTACTGGGCATACCCTTCCCACTTGGGGCAGCAAAAGCAAAAAGAACAAGTGATGGACAAGTGATGGACGGAATGCTGAACAATGTCAAAAATTCACCCCCAGTACAGAGATCTGGGCCTAAATCCATTGTTTTTTTGCCACCCATGCCATTCAGTTTGGACCCAAACATATGCAAATCGGTCTTGACCCTGTTCCCCATGGGAACAGTCCAGTCTGAACTGCCAAGCCAGGACATCCCTAAACTGGGAACAAGCATCCTAGGACCAATTCCAGGATATCACGCTTTATCAGCCAGGCTACCTTGACTCCAGTGGCATAGGGAACAAGAGACCCACATCTGGTCATACCCTTCCCATTTGGGGCAGCAAATGCAAAAAGAACAAGTGATGGACGGAATGCTGAACAATGTCAAACATTTACCCCCAATACAGAGATCTGGGCCTAAATCCATACTTTCTTTGGCCACCCATGCCATTCCAGTTTGGACCCAGCCATATGCAAATGAGTCTTGACCCTGCTCCCCAAGGGAACAGTATAGCCTGAACTGCTAAGCCAGGTCCTCCCTGGAATGGGAACAAGCATCCTAGCACCGGTTTCAGGGTATCACCCTTCATCAGCCAGGCTAGCTTGACTCCTGTGGCATGGGGGAGCAAGGGACCCACGTCTGGGCATACCCTTCCCACTTCGGGCAGCAAATGCAAAAAGAACAAATGATGGACGGAATGCTGAACAATGTCAAACATTCACCCCCAGTACAGACATATGGGCATAAATCCATCGTTTTTTGGCCACCCATGCCATTCCAGTTTAGACCCAGCCATATGCAGATCAGTCTTGAACCTGTTCCCCATGGGAAGAGTCAAACCTGAACTGCCAAGCCAGGTCCTCCCTGGACTGGAAACAAGCATCCCAGGACCGGTTTAAGGTATCACCCTTCATCAGCCAGGCTAGCTTGACTCCAGTGGCATGGAGAGCAAGGGACCGACGCCTGGGCATACCCTTCCCACTTGGGGCAGCAAAAGCAAAAAGAACAAGTGATGGACGGAATGCTGAACAATGTCAAAAATTCACCCCCAGTACAGAGATCTGGGCCTAAATCCATTGTTTTTTTGCCACCCATGCCATTCCAGTTTGGACCTAAACATATGCAAATCAGTCTTGACCCTGTTCCCCATGGCAACAGTCCAGTCCGAACTGCCAAGCCAGGACATCCCTGAACTGGGAACAAGCATCCTAGAACCAATTACAGGGTATCACCCTTCATCAGCCAGGCTACCTTGACTCCAGTGGCATGGGGAGCAAGTGACCCACTTCTGGGCATACCCTTCCCACTTGGAGCAGCAAATGCAAAAAGAACAAGTGATGGACAGAATGCTGAACAATGTCACACATTCCTCCCCAGTACAGAGATCTGAGCCTAAATCCATAGTTTTTTTGCCACCCATGCCATTCCAGTTTGGACCTAGCCATATGCAAATCAGTCTTGACCCTGTTCCCCCTGGGAACAGTACAGCCCAAACTGCCAACCCAGGTCCTCCCTGGACTGGAAACAAGCATCATAGGACCAGTTTCAGGGTATCACCCTTCATCAGCCAGGCTAGCTTGACTCTAGTGGCATGGGGAGCAAGGGAACCACTACTGGGCATACCCTTCCCACTTGGGGCAGCAAAAGCAAAAAGAACAAGTGATGGACAAGTGATGGACGGAATGCTGAACAATGTCAAAAATCACCCCCAGTACAGAGATCTGGGCCTAAATCCATTGTTTTTTTGCCACCCATGCCATCCAGTTTGGACCCAAACATGTGCAAATCAGTCTTGACCCTGTTCCCCATGGGAACAGTCCAGTCCGAACTGCCAAGCCAGGACATCCCTGAACTGGAAACAAGCATCCTAGAACCAATTACAGGGTATCACCCTTCATCATCCAGGCTACCTTGACTCCAGTGGCATAGGGAACAAGAGACCCACATCTGGTCATACCCTTCCCACTTGGGGCAGCAAATGCAAAAAGAACAAGTGATGGACGGAATGCTGAACAATGTCAAACATTTACCCCCAGTACAGAGATCTGGGCCTAAATCCATAGTTGTTTTGGACACCCATGCCATTCCAGTTTGGACCCAGCCATATGCAAATGAGTCTTGACCCTGCTCCCCAAGGGAACAGTATAGCCCGAACTGCCAAGCCAGGTCCTCCCTGGACTGGGAACAAGCATCCTAGGACCAATTTCAGGGTATCACCCTTCATCAGCCAGGCGACCTTGACTCCAGTGGAATGGGGTGCAAGAGACCCACATCTGGGCATACCCTTCCCACTTGGGGCAGCAAAGGCAAAAAGAACAAGTGATGGACGGAATGCTGAACAATGTCAAACATTCACCCCCAGTACTGAGATCTGGGCCTAAATCCGTCATTTTTTTGCCACCCATGGCATTCCAGTTTGGACCCAGCCATATGCAAATCCGTCTTGCCCTGTTCCCCATGGGAACAGTCCAACCTGAACTGCCAAGCCAGTTCCTCCCTGGACTGGAAACAAGCATCCCACGACCGGTTTCAGGATATCACCCTTTATCAGCCAGGCTAGCTTGACTCCAGTCCATGGGGGAGCAATAGACCCACATCTGGGCACACCATTCCCACTTGGAGCAGCAAATGCAAAAAGAACAAGTGATGGACGGAATGCTGAACAATGTCAAACATTCACCCCCAGTAGAGAGATCTGGGCCTAAATCCATTGTTTTTTTGCCACCCATATCATTCCAGTTTGGACCCAGCCATATACAAATCAGTCTTGAGCCTGTTCCCCATGGGAACAGTGCAGCCCGAATTGCCAAGCCAGGTCCTCCCTGGACTGGAAACAAGAATCCTAGCAACAGTTTCATGGTATCATCCTTTATGAGCCGGGCTAGCTTGACTCCAGTGGCATGGGGAGCAAGGGACCCACGTCTGGGCATACCCTTCCCACTTGGGGCTGCAAATGTAAAAAGAACAACTGATGGATGGAATGCTAAACAATGTCAAACATTCACCCCCAGAACAGAGATTTGGGCCTAAATCCATTGTTTTTTGCCACCCATGCCATTCCAGTCTTGACCCTGTTCTCCATTGGAACAGTCCAGCCCAAACTGCCAAGCCAGGTTCTCCCTGGACTGGAAACAAGCAAACTAGGACCGGTTTCAGGGTATCACCCTTCATCAGCCAGGCTAGCTTGACTACAGTGGCATCGGGAGCAAGGGACCCACATCTGGGCATACCCTTCCCACTTGGAGCAGCAAATGCAAAAAGAACAAGTGATGTACGGAATGCTGAACAATGTCAAACATTCACCCCCAGTACAGAGATCTGGGACTAAATCCATCGTTTTTTTGCCACCCATGCCATTCCAGTTTGGACCCAGCCCTATGCAAATCAGTTTTGACCCAGTTCCCCATGGGAACAGTCCAACCCGAACCGCCAAGCCAGGTCCTGCCTGGGCTGGAAACAAGCATCCTAGGACCGGTTTCAGGGTATCACTCTTCATCAGCTGGGCTACCTTGACTCCAGTGGGATGGGGGCAGTGGAGCAAGGGATCCACGTCTGGAAATACCCTTCCTACTTAGGGCAACAAACGCAAAGAGAACAAGTGATGGACGGAATGCTGAACAATGTCAAACATTCACCCCCAGTACAGAGATCTGGGCCTAAATTCATAGTTTCTTTGCCACCCATGCCATTCCAGTTTGGACCCAGCCATATTCAAATCAGACTTGACCCTGTTCCCCATGGGAACAGTCCAGCCCGAACTAGCAAGTCAGGCTCTCCCTGGACTGGAAACAAGCATCCTAGGACCGATTTCAGGGTATCACCCTTCATCAGCCAGGCTAGCTTGACTCCTGTGGCATGGGGGCGCAAGGGACCCACGTCTGGGCATACCCTTCCCACTTCGGGCAGCAAAAGCCAAAAAGAACAAGTGATGGACGGAATGCTGAGCAATGTCAAACATTCACCCCCAGTACAGAGATATGGGCCTAAATCCATCGTTTTTTGGCCACCCATGACATTCCAGTTTAGACCCAGCCATATGCAGATCAGTCTTGAACCTGTTCCCCATGGGAAAAGTCCAACCCGAACTGCCAAGCCAGGTCCTCCCTGGACTGGAAACAAGCATCCCAGGACCGGTTTAAGGTATCACCCTTCATCAGCCAGGCTAGCTTGACTCCAGTGGCATGGAGAGCAAGGGACCGACGTCTGGGCATACCCTTCTCACTTGGGGCAGCAAAAGCAAAAAGAACAAGTGATGGACGGAATGTTGAACAATGTCAAAAATTCACCCCCAGTACAGAGATCTGGGCCTAAATCCATTGTTTTTTTGCCACCCATGCCATTCCAGTTTGGACCCAAACATATGCAAATCAGTCTTGACCCTGTTCCCCATGGGAACAGTCCAGTCTGAACTGCCAAGCCAGGACATCCCTGAACTGGAAACAAGCATCCTAGAACCAATTACAGGGTATCACCCTTCATCAGCCAGGCTACCTTGACTCCAGTGGCATGGGGAGCAAGTGACCCACATCTGGGCATACCCTTCCCACTTGGAGCAGCAAATGCAAAAAGAACAAGTGATGGACAGAATGCTGAACAATGTCAAACATTCATCCCCAGTACAGAGATCTGAGCCTCAATCCATTGTTTTTTTGCCAGCCATGCCATTCCAGTTTGGACGTAGCCATATGCAAATCAGTCTTGACCCTGTTCCCCATGGGAACAGTACAGCCCGAACTGCCAACCCAGGTCCTCCCTGGACTGGAAACAAGCATCATAGGACCGGTTTCAGGGTATCACCCTTCATCAGCGAGGCTAGCTTGACTCCAGTGGCATGGGTGAGCAAGGGACCCACGTCTGGGCATACCCTTCCCACTTGGGGCTGCAAATGCCAAAAGAACAAGTGATGGACGGAATGCTGAACAATGTCAAACATTCACCCCCAGTACAGAGATATGGGCCTAAATCCATCGTTTTTTGGCCACCCATGGCATTCCATTTTAGACCCAGCCACATGCAGATCAGTCTTCAACCTGTTCCCCATGGGAAGAGTCCAACCGGAACTGCCAAGCCAGGTCCTCCCTGGACTGGAAACAAGCATCACAAGACCGGTTTAAGGTATCACCCTTCATCTGCCAGGCTAGCTTGACTCCAGTGGCATAGGGAGCAAGGGACCCACGTCTGAGCATACCCTTCCCACGTGGGGCAACAAACGCAAAAAGAACAAGTGATGGACGGAATGCTGAACAATGTCAAACATTCACCCCCAGTAGAGAGATCTGGGCCTAAATCCATTGTTTTTTTGCCACCCATATCATTCCAGTTTGGACCCAGCCATATACAAATCAGTCTTGAGCCTGTTCCCAATGGGAACAGTGCAGCCCGAATTGCCAAGCCAGGTCCTCCCTGGACTGGAAACAAGAATCCTAGCAACAGTTTCATGGTATCATCCTTTATCAGCCGGGCTAGCTTGACTCCAGTGGCATGGGGAGCAAGGGACCCACGTCTGGGCATACCCTTCCCACTTGGGGCTGCAAATGTAAAAAGAACAACTGATGGATGGAATGCTAAACAATGTCAAACATTCACCCCCAGAACAGAGATTTGGGCCTAAATCCATTGTTTTTTGCCACCCATGCCATTCCAGTCTTGACCCTGTTCTCCATTGGAACAGTCCAGCCCAAACTGCCAAGCCAGGTTCTCCCTGGACTGGAAACAAGCATCCTAGGACCGGTTTCAGGGTATCACCCTTCATCAGCCAGGCTAGCTTGACTACAGTGGCATCGGGAGCAAGGGACCCACATCTGGGCATACCCTTCCCACTTGGAGCAGCAAATGCAAAAAGAACAAGTGATGTACGGAATGCTGAACAATGTCAAACATTCACCCCCAGTACAGAGATCTGGGACTAAATCCATCGTTTTTTTGCCACCCATGCCATTCCAGTTTGGACCCAGCCCTATGCAAATCAGTTTTGACCCAGTTCCCCATGGGAACAGTCCAACCCGAACCGCCAAGCCAGGTCCTGCCTGGGCTGGAAACAAGCATCCTAGGACCGGTTTCAGGGTATCACCCTTCATCAGCCAGGCTAGCTTGACTCCTGTGGCATGGGGAGCAAGGGACCCACATCTGGGCATACCCTTCCCACTTGGAGCAGCAAATGCAAAAAGAACAAGTGATGGACAGAATGCTGAACAATGTCAAACATCCATCCTCAGTACAGAGATCTGAGCCTAAATCCATTGTTTTTTTGCCACCCATGCCATTCCAGTTTGGACCTAGCCATATGCAAATCAGTCTTGACCCTGTTCCCCATGGGAACAGTACAGCCCGAACTGCCAAGCCAGGTCCTCCCTGGACTGGAAACAAGCATCCCAGGACCGGTTTAAGGTATCACCCTTCATCTGCCAGGCTAGCTTGACTCCAGTGGCATGGGGAGCAAGGGACCCACGTCTGAGCATACCCTTCCCACGTGGGGCAGCAAATGTAAAAAGAACATGTGATGGACGGAATGCTGAACAATGTTAAACATTCACCCCCAGTACAGAGATCTGGGCCTAAATCCATCGTTTTTTGCCACCCATGCCATTCCAGTTTGGACCCAGCCATATGCAAATCAGTTTTGACCTTGTTCCCCATGGGAAAAGTCCACCTGGAACTGCCAAGCAAGGTCCTCCCTAGACTGGAATCAACCATCCTAGGACCGGTTTCATGGTATCACCCTTCATCAGCCGGGCTACCTTGACTCCAGTGGGATGGGGGGGCGGGAAGCAAGGGACCCACGTCTGGGCATACCCTCCCCACTTGGGGCAACAAACGCAAAAAGAACAAGTGATGGACGGAATGCTGAACAATGTCAAACATTCACCACCAGTACAGAGATCTGGGCCTAAATCCATTGTTTTTTTGCCACCCATATCATTCCAGTTTGGACCCAGCCATATGCAAATCAGTCTTGACCCTGTTCCCCATGGGAACAGTGCAGCCGGAATTGCCAAGCCAGGTCTCCTTGGACTGGAAACAAGAATACGAGGACCGGTTTCAGGGTATCACCCTTCATCAGCCAGGCTAGCTTGACTCCAGTGGCATGGGCAGCAAGGGACCCACGACTGGGCATACCCTTCCCACTTGGGGCAGCAAATGCAAAAAGAACAAGTGATGGACGGAATGCTGAAGAATGTCAAACATTCAAACCCAGTACAGAGATCTGGGCCTAAATCCATCATTTTTTTGCCACCCATGCCATTCCAGTTTAGACCCAGCCCTATGCAAATCAGTCTTGACCCTGTTTCCCATGGGAACAGTCTAGCCCGAACTGCCAAGTCAGGTCCTCCCTGGACTGGAAACAAGCATCCTAGGACCAGTTTCAGTATATCACCCTTTATCAGCCAGCCTAGCTTGACTCCAGTGGCATGGGGAGCAAGGTACCCACATCTGTGCATACCCTTCCCACTTGGGGCAGCAAATGCAAAAAGAACAACTGATGGATGGAATGCTGAACAATGTCAAACATTCACCCCCAGTACAGAGATTTGGGCCTAAATCCATTGTTTTTTGCCACCCATGCCATTCCAGTTTGGACCCAGCCATATGCAAATCAGTCTTCACCCTGTTCTCCATTGGAACAGTCCAACCCAAACTGCCAAGCCAGGTTCTCCCTGGACTGGAAACAAGCATCCTAGGACCGGTTTCAGGGTATCACCCTTCATCAGCCAGGCTAGCTTGACTCCAGTGGCATGGGGAGCAAGGAACCCACATCTAGGCATACCGTTCCCACTTGGAGCAGCAAATGCAAAAAGAATAAGTGATGGACGGAATGCTGAACAATGTCAAACATTCACCCCCAGTACAGAGATCTGGGCCTAAATTTATCATTTTTTTGCCACCCATGCCATTCCAGTTTGGACCCAGCCCTATGCAAATCAGTCTTGACCCTGTTCCCCGTGGGAACAGTCCAGCCCGAACTGCCAAGCCAGGACCTCCCTGGACTGGAAACAAGCATCCTAGGACCGGTTTCAGGGTATCACCCTTCATCAGCCAGGTTAGCTTGACTCCAGCGGCAGGGGGAGCAAGGGACCCACATCTGGGCATACCCTTCCCACTTGGGGCAGCAAATGCAAAAAGAACAAGTGATGGACGGAATGCTGAACAATGTCAAACATTCACACCCAGTACAGAGATATGGGCCTAAATCCATCGTTTTTTTGGCCACCCATGCCATTCCAGTTTAAACCCAGCCATATGCAGATCAGTCTTCAACCTGTTCCCCATGGGAAGAGTCCAACCCGAACTGCCAAGCCAGGTCCTCCCTGGACTGGAAACAAGCATCACAGCACCGGTTTAAGGTATCACCCTTCAACTGCCAGGCTAGCTTGACTCCAGCGGCATGGGGAGCAAGGGACCCACGTCTGGGCATACCCTTCCCACTTGGGGCAGCAAATGCAAAAAGAACAAGTGATGGACAGAATGCTGGACAATGTCAAACATTCATCCCCAGTACCGAGATCTGGGCCTAAATCCATCGTTTTTTTGCCACCCAGGCCATTCCAGTTTGGACCCAGCCATATGCAAATCAGCCTTGAACCTGGTCCCTATGGGAACAGTCCAACCCGAAACGCCAAGCCAGGACCTCCCTGGACTGGAAACTAGCATCCTAGGATCAGTTTCAGGGTATCACCCTTCATCAGCCAGGCTAGCTTGACTCCAGTGGCATGGGGAGCAAGGGACCCATGTCTGGGCATAACCTTCCCACTTGGGGCAGCAAATGCAAAAAGAACAAGTGATGGACGGAATGCTGAACAATGTCGAACATTCACCCCCAGTACAGAGATCTGGACCTAAATTCACAGTTTTTTTGCCACCCATGCCATTCCAGTTTGGACCCAGCCATATGCAAATCAGCCTTGAACCTGGTCACTATGGGAACAGTCCAAACACGAACCGCTAAGCTAGGACCTCCCTGGACTGGAAACAAGCATCGTAGGATCAGTTTCAGTGTATCACCCTTCATCATCCAGGCTAGCTTGACTCCAGTGGCATGGGGAGCAAGAGACCCACGTCTGGGCATGCCCTTCCCACTTGGGGCAGCAAATGCAAAAAGAAAAAGTGATGGACGGAATGCTGAAGAATGTCAAACATTCACCCCCAGTACATAGATCTGGGCCTAAATCCATCGTTTTTTTGACACACATGCCATTCCAGTTTGGACCCAGCCCTATGCAAATCAGTCTTGACCCTGTTCCCCATGGGAACAGTCTACCCGAACTGCCAAGTCAGGTCCTCCCTGGACTGGAAACTAGCATCCTAGGACCAGTTTCAGGGTATCACCCTTTATCAGCCCGGCTAGCTTGATTCCAGTGGCATGGGGAGCAAGGGACCCACGTCTGGGCATACCCTTCCCACTTGTTACAGCAAATGCAAAAAGAACAAGTGATGGACAGAATGCTGAACAATGTCAAGCATTCATCCCCAGTACAGAGATCTGGGCCTAAATCCATCGTTTTTTTGCCACCCAGGCCATTCCAGTTTGGACCCAGCCATATGCAAATCAGTGTTGACCCTGTCACCCATGGGAACAGTACAGCCCGAACTGCCAAGCCAGGTCCTCCCTGGACTGGAAACAAGCATCCTAGCACCGGTTTTAGGGTATCACCCTTCATCAGCGAGGCTCGCTTGACTCCAGTGGCATGGGGAGCAAGGGACCCACATCTAGGCATACCGTTCCCACTTGGAGCAGCAAATGCAAAAAGAACAAGTGATGGACGGAATGCTGAACAATGTCAAACATTCACCCCCAGTACAGAGATTTGGGCCTAAATCAATAGTTTTTTGCCACACATGCCATTCCAGTTTGGACCCAGCCATGTGCAAATCAGTTTTGACCTTGTTCCCCATGGGAACAGTCCACCCGGAACTGCCAAGCAAGGTCCTCCCAAGACTGGAAACAAGCATCCTAGGACCGGTCTCAGGGTATCACCCTTCATCAGCCGGGCTACCTTGACTCCAGTGGGATTTGGGGGGGGGGGGAGCAAGGTCCCACGTCTGGGCATACCCTTCCCACTTGGGGCAACAAACGCCAAAAGAACAAGTGATGGACGGAATGCTGAACAATGTCGAACATTCACCCCAAGTACAGAGATCTGGACCTAAATCCACAGTTTTTTTGCCACCCATGCATTTCCAGTTTGGACCCAGCCATATGCAAATCAGCCTTGAACCTGGTCCCTATGGGAACAGTCCAACCCGAACCGCCAAGCCAGGACCTCCCTGGACTGGAAACAAGCATCGTAGGATCAGTTTCAGGGTATCACCCTTCATCATCCAGGCTAGCTTGACTCCAGTGGCATGGAGAGCAAGAGACCCACGTCTGGGCATGCCCTTCCCACTTGGGGCAGCAAATGCAAAAATAAAAAGTGATGGACGGAATGCTGAAGAATGTCAAACATTCACCCCCAGTACAGAGATCTGGGCCTAAATCCATCGTTTTTTTGACACCCATGCCATTCCAGTTTGGACCCAGCCCTATGCAAATCAGTCTTGACCCTGTTCCCCATGGGAACAGTCTACCCGAACTGCCAAGTCAGGTCCTCCCTGGACTGGAAACTAGCATCCTAGGACCAGTTTCAGGGTATCACCCTTTATCAGCCCGGCTAGCTTGATTCCAGTGGCATGGGGAGCAAGGGACCCACGTCTGGGCATACCCTTCCCACTTGGGGCAGCAAATGCAAAAAGAATAAGTGATGGACAGAATGCTGAACAATGTCAAGCATTCATCCCCAGTACAGAGATCTGGGCCTAAATCCATCGTTTTTTTGCCACCCAGGCCATTCCAGTTTGGACCCAGCCATATGCAAATCAGTGTTGACCCTGTCACCCATGGGAACAGTACAGCCCGAACTGCCAAGCCAGGTCCTCCCTGGACTGGAAACAAGCATCCTAGCACCGGTTTTAGGGTATCACCCTTCATCAGCGAGGCTCGCTTGACTCCAGTGGCATGGGGAACAATGGACCCACATCTAGGCATACCGTTCCCACTTGGAGCAGCAAATGCAAAAAGAACAAGTGATGGACGGAATGCTGAACAATGTCAAACATTCACCCCCAGTACAGAGATTTGGGCCTAAATCAATAGTTTTTTGCCACACATGCCATTCCAGTTTGGACCCAGCCATGTGCAAATCAGTTTTGACCTTGTTCCCCATGGGAACAGTCCACCCGGAACTGCCAAGCAAGGTCCTCCCAAGACTGGAAACAAGCATCCTAGGACCGGTTTCAGGGTATCACCCTTCATCAGCCGGGCTACCTTGAATCCAGTGGGATTTGGGGGGGGGGAGCAAGGTCCCACGTCTGGGCATACCCTTCCCACTTGGGGCAACAAACGCCAAAAGAACAAGTGATGGACGGAATGCTGAACAATGTCGAACATTCACCACCAGTACAGAGATCTGGACCTACATCCACAGTTTTTTTGCCACCCATGCATTTCCAGTTTGGACCCAGCCATATACAAATCAGCCTTGACCCTGGTCCCTATGGGAACAGTCCAAGCCGAACCTCCAAGCCAGGACCTCCCTGGACTGGAAACAAGCATCGTAGGATCAGTTTCAGGGTATCACCCTTAATCAGCCAGGCTAGCTTGACTCCAGTGGCATGGGGAGCAAGGGACGCATGTGTGGGAATAACCTTCCCACTTGGGGTAGCAAATGCAAAAAGAACAAGTGATGGACAGAATGCTGAACAATGTCAAACATTCATCCCCAGTACAGAGATCTGGGCCTAAATCCATCGTTTCTTTGCCACCCAGGCCATTCCAGTTTGGACCCAGCCATATGCAAATCAGTGTTGACCCTGTTATCCATGGGAACAGTACAGCCCGAACTGCCAAGCCAGGTCCTCCCTGGACTGGAAACAAGCATCCTAGCACCGGTTTCAGGGTATCACCCTTCATCAGCGAGGCTAGCTTGACTCCAGTGGTATGGGGAGCAAGGGACCCACATCTAGGCATACCGTTCCCACTTGGAGCAGCAAATGCAAAAAGAACAAGTGATGGACAGAATGCTGAACAATGTCAAACATTCACCCCCAGTACAGAGATTTGGGCCTAAATCCATAGTTTTTTGCCACACATGCCACTCCAGTTTGGACCCAGCCATATGCAAATCAGTTTTGACCTTGTTCCCCATGGGAACAGTCCACCCAGAACTGCCAAGCAAGGTCCTCCCTAGACTGGAAACAAGCATCCTAGGACCGGTTTCAGGGTATCACCCTTCATCAGCCGGGATACCTTGACTCCAGTGGGATGGGGGGGGGAGCAAGGGATCCACGTCTGGGCATACCCTTCCCACTTGGGTCAACAAACGCAAAAAGAACAAGTGATGGACGGAATGCTGAACAATGTCGAACATTCACCACCAGTACAGAGATCTGGACCTAAATCCACAGTTTTTTTGCCACCCATGCATTTCCAGTTTGGACCCAGCCATATGCAAATCAGCCTTGACCCTGGTCCCTATGGGAACAGTCCAACCCCAACCGCCAAGCCAGGACCTCCCTGGACTGGAAACAAGCATCGTGGGATCAGTTTCAGGGTATCACCCTTCATCAGCCAGGCTAGCTTGACTCCAGTGGCATGGGGAGCAAGGGACCCATGTCTGGGAATAACCTTCCCACTTGGGGCAGCAAATGCAAAAAGAACAAGTGATGGACGGAATGCTGAACAATGTCGAACATTCACCCCCAGTACAGAGATCTGGACCTTAATCCAGAGTTGTTTTGCCACCCATGCCATTCCAGTTTGGACCCAGCCATATGCAAATCAGCCTTGAACCTGGTCCCTATGGGAACAGTCCAACCCGAACCGCCAAGCCAGGACCTCCCTGGACTGGAAACAAGCATCGTAGGATCAGTTTCAGGGTATCATCCTTCATCAGCCAGGCTAGCTTGACTCCAGTGACATGGGGAGCAAGAGACCCACGTCTGGGCATGACCTTCCCACTTGGAGCAGCAAATGCAAAAATAAAAAGTGATTGACGGAATGCTGAAGAATGTCAAACATTCACCCCCAGTACAGAGATCTGGGCCTAAATCCATCGTTTTTTTGCCACCCATGCCATTCCAGTTTGGACCCAGCCCTATGCAAATCAGTCTTGACCCGGTTCCCCATGGGAACAGTCTACCCGAACTGCCAAGTCAGGTCCTCCCTGGACTGGAAACTAGCATCCTAGGACCAGTTTCAGGGTATCACCCTTTATCAGCCCGGCTAGCTTGATTCCAGTGGCATGGGGAGCAAGGGACCCACGTCTGGGCATACCCTTCCCACTTGGGGCAGCAAATGCAAAAAGAACAAGTGATGGACGAAATGCTGAACAATGTCAAACATTCACACCCAGTACAGAGATCTGGGCCTAAATCCATTGTTTTTTTGCTACCCATATCATTCCAGTTTGGACCCAGCCATATGCAAATCAGTCTTGACCCTGTTCCCCACGGGAACAGTGCAGCCCGAATTGCCAAGCCAGGTCCTCCTTGGACTGGAAACAAGAATCCTAGGACCGGTTTCAGGGTGTCACCCTTCATCAGCCAGGCTAGCTTGACTCCAGTGGCATGGGCAGCAAGGGACCCACGTCTGGGCATACCCTTCCCACTTGGGGCAGCAAATGCAAAAAGAACAAGTGATGGACGGAATGCTAAAGAATGTCAAACATTCAACCCCAGTACAGAGATCTGGGCCTGAATCCATCGTTTTTTTGCCACCCATGCCATTTCAGTTTGGACCCAGCCCTATGCAAATCAGTCTTGACCCTGTTCCCCATGGGAACAGTACCGCCCAAACTGCCAAGTCAGGTCCTCCCTGGACTGGAAACAAGCATACTAGGACCACTTTCCGGGTATCACCCTTTATCAGCCAGGCTAGCTTGACCTCAGTGGCATGGGGAGCATGGGACCCACGTCTGGGCATACCCTTCCCACTTGGGGCAACAAACGCAAAAAGAACAAGTGATGGACGGAATGCTGAACAATGTCAAACATTCACCACCAGTACAGAGATATGGGCCTAAATCCATCGTTTTTTTGCCACCCAGGCCATAACAGTTTGGACCCAGCCATATGCAAATCAGTGTTGACCCTGTTACCCATGGAAACAGTAGAGCCCGAACTGTCAAGCCAGGTCCTCCCTGGACTGGAAACAAGCATCCTAGCACAAGGTTTCAGGGTATCACCCTTCATCAGCGAGGCTAGCTTGACTCCAGTGGCATGGGGAGCAAGGGACCCACATCTAGGCATACCGTTCCCACTTGGAGCAGCAAATGCAAAAAGAACAAATGATGGACGTAATGCTGAACAATGTCAAACATTCACCCCCAGTACAGAGATTTGGGCCTAAATCCATCATTTTTTGCCACACATGCCATTCCAGTTTGGACCCAGCCATATGCAAATCAGTTTTGACCTTGTTCCCCATGGGAACAGTCCACCCGGAACTGCCAAGCAAGGTCCTCCCTAGACTGGAAAGAAGCATCCTAGGACCGGTTTCAGGGAATCACTCTTCATCAGCCGGGCTACCTTGACTCCAGTGGGATGGGGGGGGGAGCAAGAGACCACGTCTGGGCATACCCTTCCCACTTGGGGCAACAAACGCAAAAAGAACAAGTGATGGACGGAATGCTGAACAATGTCGAACATTCACCACCAGTACAGAGATCTGGACCTAAATCCACAGTTTTTTTGCCACCCATGCATTTCCAGTTTGGACCCAGCCATATGCAAATCTGCCTTGACCCTGGTCCCTATGGGAACAGTCCAACCCGAACCGCCAAGCCAGGACCTCCCTGGACTGGAAACAAGCATCGTAGGATCAGTTTCAGGGTATCACCCTTCATCAGCCAGGCTAGCTTGACTCCAGTGGCATGGGGAGCGAGGGACCCATGTCTGGGCATAACCTTCCCACTTGGGGCAGCAAATGCAAAAAGAACAAGTGATGGACGGAATGCTGAACAATGTCGAACATTCACCCCCAGTACAGAGATCTGGACCTAACTTCACAGTTTTTTTGCCACCCATGCCATTCCAGTTTGGACCCAGCCATATGCAAATCAGCCTTGAACCTGGTCCCTATGGGAACAGTCCAACCCGAACCGCCAAGCCAGGACCTCCCTGGACTGGAAACAAGCATCGTAGGATCAGTTTCAGGGTATCACCCTTCATCATCCAGGCTAGCTTGACTCCAGTGGCATGGGGAGCAAGAGACCCACGTCTGGGCATGCCCTTCCCACTTGGGGCAGCAAATGCAAAAAGAAAAAGTGATGGACGGAATGCTGAAGAATGTCAAACATTCACCCCCAGTACATAGATCTGGGCCTAAATCCATCGTTTTTTTGACACCCATGCCATTCCAGTTTGGACCCAGCCCTATGCAAATCAGTCTTGACCCTGTTCCCCATGGGAACAGTCTACCCGAACTGCCAAGTCAGGTCCTCCCTGGACTGGAAACTAGCATCCTAGGACCAGTTTCAGGGTATCACCCTTTATCAGCCCGGCTAGCTTGATTCCAGTGGCATGGGGAGCAAAGGACCCACGTCTGGGCATACCCTTCCCACTTGGGGCAGCAAATGCAAAAAGAACAAGTGATGGACAGAATGCTGGACAATGTCAAACATTCATCCCCAGTACAGAGATCTGGGCCTAAATCCATCGTTTTTTTGCCACCCAGGCCATTCCAGTTTGGACCCAGACCTATGCAAATCAGTCTTGACCCAGTTCCCCATGGGAACAGTCCAAACCGAACCGCCAAGCCAGGTCCTGTCTGGACTGGAAACAAGCAACAAGGACCGGTTTCAGGGTATCACCCTTCATCAGCCAGGCTAGCTTGATTCCAGTGGCATGGGGAGCAAGGGACCCACATCTGGGCATACCCTTCCCACTTGGAGCAGCAAGTGCAAAAAGTGTGATGGACAGAATGCTGAACAATGTCAAACATTCATCCCCAGTACAGAGATCTGGGCCTAAATCCATTGTTTTTTTTCCACCCATGCCATTCCAGTTTGGACCCAGCCATATGCAAATGAGTCTTGACCCTGTTCCCCATGGGAACAGTACAGCCCGAACTGTCAACCCAGGTCCTCCCTGGACTGGAAACAAGCATCATAGGACCGGTTTCAGGGTATCACCCTTCATCAGCGAGGCTAGTTTGACTCCAGTGGCATGGGGGAGCAAGGAACCCACGTCTGGGCATACCCTTCCCACTTGGAGCAGCAAATGCAAAAAGAACAAGTGATGGACAGAATGCTGAACAATGTCAAACATTCATCCCCAGTACAGAGATCTGGGCCTAAATCCATTGTTTTTTTTCCACCCTTGCCATTCCAGTTTGGACCCAGCCATATGCAAATCAGTCTTGACACTGTTCCCCATGGGAACAGTACAGCCCGAACAGTCAACCCAGTTCCTCCCTGGACTGGAAACAAGCATCATAGGACCGGTTTCAGGGTATCACCCTTCATCAGCGAGGCTAGCTTGACTCCAGTGGCATGGGGGAGCAAGGAACCCACGTCTGGGCAAACCCTTCCCACTTGGGGCAGCAAATGCAAAAAGAACAAGTGATGGACAGAATGCTGGACAATGTCAAACATTCACCCCCAGTACAGAGACATGGGCCTAAATCCATCGTTTTTTGGCCACCCATGCCATTCCAGTTTAGACCCAGCCATATGCAGATCAGTCTTCAACCTGTTCCCCATGGGAAGAGTCCAACCTGAACTGCCAAGCCAGGTCCTCCCTGGACTGGAAACAAGCATCCCAGGACCGGTTTAAGGTATCACGCTTCATCTGCCCAAGCCAGCTTGACTCCAGTGGCATGGGGAGCAAGAGACCCACGTCTGAGCATACCCTTCCCACGTGGGGCAGCAAATGCAAAAAGAACATGTGATGGATGGAATGCTGAACAATGTCAAACATTCACCCCCAGTACAGAGATTTGGACCTAAATCCATCATTTTTTGCCACCCATGCCATTCCAGTTTGGACCCAACCATATGCAAATCAGTTTTGACCTTGTTCCCCATGGGAATAGTCCACCTGGAACTGCCAATCAAGGTCCTCCCTAGACTGGAAACAAGCATGCTAGGACCGGTTTCATGGTATCACCCTTCATCAGCCGGGCTACCTTGACTCCAGTGGGATGGGGAGGGGGGGGGAGCAAAGGACCCACGTCTGGGCATACCCTTCCCACTTGGGGCAACAAACGCAAAAAGAACAAGTGATGGACGGAATGCTGAACAATGTCAAACATTCACCACCAGTACAGAGATCTGGGCCTAAATCCATTGTTTTTTTGCCACCCATTTCATTCCAGTTTGGACTCAGCCATATACAAATCAGTCTTGACCCTGTTCCCCAAGGGAACAGTACAGCCCGAACTGCCAAGCCAGGTCCTCCTTGGACTGGAAACAAGCATCCTACCACCAGTTTCAGGGTATCACCCTTCATCAGCGAGGCTAGCTTGTCTCCAGTGGCATGGGGGAGGAAGGGACTCACGTCTGGGCATACCCTTCCCACTTGGGGCAGCAAATGCAAAAAGAACAAGTGATGGACGGAATGCTGAACAATGTCAAACATTCACCCCCAGTACAGAGATATGGGCCTAAATCCATAGTTTTTTCGCCACCCATGCCATTCCAGTTTAGACCCAGCCATATGCAGATCGGTCTTGAACCTGTTCCCCATGGGAAGAGTCCAACCCGAACTGCCAAGCCAGGTCCTCCATAGACTGGAAACAAGTATCCCAGGACCGGTTTAAGGTATCACTCTTCATCAGCCAGGCTAGCTTGACTCCAGTGGCATGGGGAGCAAGGGACCCACGCCTGGGCATACCCTTCCCACTTGGAGCAGCAAATGCAAAAAGAACAAGTGATGGACGGAATGCTGAACAATGTCAAACATTCACCCCCAGTACAGAGATCTGGGACTAAATCCATCGTGTTTTTGCCACCCATGCCATTCCAGTTTGGACCCAGCCCTATGCAAATCAGTCTTGACCCAGTTCCCCATGGGAACAGTCCAACCCGAACCGCCAAGCCAGGTCCTGTCTGGACTGGAAATAAGCATCCTAGGACCGGTTACAGGGTATCCCCCTTCATCAGCGAGGCTAGAATGACTCCAGTGGCATGGGGGAGCAAGGGACCCACGTCTGGGCATACCCTTCCCACTTGGGGCAGCAAATGCAAAAAGATCAAATGATGGACGGAATGCTGAACAATGTCAAACATTCACCCCCAGTACAGAGATCTGAGCCTAAATCCATTGTTTTTTTTCCACCCATGTCATTCCAGTTTGGACCTAGCCATATGCAAATCAGTCTTGACCCTGTTCCCCATGGGAACAGTACCGCCCGAACTGCCAACCCAGGTCCTCCCTGTACTGGAAACAAGCATCATAGGACCAATTTTAGGGTATCCCCCTTCATCAGCGAGGCTAGAATGACTCCAGTGGCATGGGGGAGCAAGGGACCCACGTCTGGGCATACCCTTCCCACTTGGGGCAGCAAATGCAAAAAGGACAAGTGATGGACGGAATGCTGAACAATGTCAAACATTCACCCCCAGTACAGAGATATGGGCCTAAATCCATCGTTTTTTGGCCACCCATGCCATTCCAGTTTAGACCCAGCCATATGCAGATCAGTCTTCAACCTGTTCACCATGGGAAGAGTCCAACCCGAACTGCCAAGCCAGGTCCTCCCTGAACTGGAAACAAGCATCACAGGACCGGTTTAAGGTATGACCCTTCATCTGCCAGGCTAGCTTGACTCCAGTGGCATGGTGAGCAAGAGACCCACGTCTGAGCATACCCTTCCCATGTAGGGCAGCAAATGCAAAAAGAACATGTGATGGACAGAATGCTGAACAATGTCAAACATTCATCTCCAGTACAGAGATCTGAGCCTAAATCCATCGTTTTTTTGCCACCCATGCCATTCCAGTTTGGACCCAGCCATATGCAAATCAGTATTGACCCTGTTCCCAATGGGAACAGTCCAGCCCAAACTGCCAAGCCAGGTCCTCCCTGGACAGGAAACAAGCATCCTAGGACCATTTTCAGGATATCACCCTTCATCAGCCAGGCTAGCTTGACTCCAGTGGCATGGGGAGCAAGGGACCCACATCTAGGCATACCCTTCCCACTCGGAGCAGCAAATGCACAAAGAACAAGTGATGGATGGAATGCTGAACAATGTCAAACATTCACCCCCAGTAGAGAGATTTGGACCTAAATCCGTCATTTTTTGCCACCCATGCCATTCCAGTTTGGACCCAGCCATATGCAAATCAGTTTTGACCTTGTTCCCCATGGGAACAGTCCACCTGGAACTGCCAAGCAAGGTCCTCCCTAGACTGGAAACAAGCATCCTAGGACCGTTTTCATGGTATCACCCTTCATCAGCCGTGCTACCTTGACTCGAGTGAGATGGGGGGGCAGGGGTGGAAGGAAGGGACCCACATCTCAGCATACCCTTCCCACTTGGGGAAACAAACGCAAAAAGAACAAGTGATGGACGGAATGCTGAACAATGTCAAACATTCACCCCCAGTACAGAGACCGGGGCCTAAATCCATTGTTTTTTTGCCACCCATTTCATTCCAGTTTGGACTCAGCCATGTGCAAATCAGTCTTGACCCTGTTCCCCATGGGAACAGTACAGCCCGAACTGCCAAGCCAGGTCCTCCTAGGACTGGAAACAAGCATCCTACCACCAGTTTCAGGGTATCACCCTTCATCTGCCAGGCTAGCTTGACTCCAGTGGCATGGGGAGCAAGAGACCCACGTCTGAGCATACCCTTCCCACGTGGGGCAGCAAATGCAAAAAGAACATGTGATGGACGGAATGCTGAACAATGTCAAACATTCACCCCCAGTACAGAGATCTGGGCCTAAATCCATCGTTTTTTTGCTACCCATACCATTCCAGTTAGGACCCAGCCCTATGCAAATCAGTCTTGACCCTGTTCCCCATGGGAACAGTCTAGCCCGAACTGCCAAGTCAGGTCCTCCCTGGACTGGAAACAAGCATCCTAGGACCAGTTTCAGGGTATCACCCTTTATCAGCCATGCTATCTTGACTCCAGTGGCATGGGGAGCAAGGTACCCACGTCTGGGCATACCCTTCCCACTTGGAGCAGCAAATGCAAAAAGAACAAGTGATGGATGGAATGCTGGACAATGTCAAACATTTACCCCCAGTACAGAGATTTGGGCCTAAATCCATTGTTTTCTGCCACCCATGCCATTCCAGTTTGGACCCAGCCATATGCAAATCAGTCTTGACCCTGTTCTACATTGGAACAGTCCAGCCTGAACTGCCAAGTCAGGCCCTCCCTAGACTGAAAAGAAGCATCCTAAGACCGGTTTCAGGGTATCACCCTTCATCAGCCAGGCTAGCTTGACTCCAGTGGCATGGGGGAGCAAGGGACCCACGTCTGGGCATACCCTTCACACTTGGGGCAGCAAATGCGAAAAGGCCAAATGATGGACGGAATGCTGAACAATGTCAAAGATTCACCCCCAGTACTGAGATCTGGGCCTAAATCCGTCATTTTTTTACCACCCATGGCATTCCAGTTTGGACCCAGCCATATGCAAATCCGTCTTGCCCTGTTCCCCATGGGATCAGTCCAACCCGAACTGCCAAGCCAGGTCCTCCCTGGACTGGAAACGAGCACCCCAGGACCGGTTTCAGGGTATCACCCTTCATCAGCCAGGCTAGCTTGACTCCAGTCCATGGGGGAAGCAAGAGACCCACATTTGGGCATACCCTTCCCACTTGGAGCAGCAAATGCAAAAAGAACAAGTGATGGACGGAATGATGAACAATGTCAAACATTCACCCCCAGTACAGAGATCTGGGCCTAAATCCATAGTTTCTTTGCCACCCATGCCATTCCAGTTTGGACCCAGCCATATTCAAGTTAGTCTTGACCCTGTTCCCCATGGGAACAGTCCAGCCCGAATTGCCAAGTCAGGTCCTCCCTTGACTGGAAACAAGCATCCTAGGACCGGTTTCAGGGTATCACCCTTCATCAGCCGGGCTACCTTGACTCCAGTGGGATGGGGGCAGTGGAGCAAGGGACCCACGTCTGAAAATACCCTTCCCACTTAGGGCAACAAACGCAAAAACAACAAGTGATGGACAGATTGCTGAACAATGTCAAACATTCACCCCCAGTACAGAGATCTGGGCCTAAATGCATTGTATTTTTGCCACCCATTTAATTCCAGTTTGGAACCTAGCCATATGCAAATCAGTCTTGACCCTGTTCCCCATGGGAACAATGCAGCCCGAACTGCCAAGCCAGGTCCTCCATGGACTGGAAACAAGAATTCTAGGACCGGTTTCACGGTATCACCCTTCATCAGCCAGGCTAGCTTGACTCCAGTGGCATGGGGGAGCAAGGGACCCACGTCTGGGTATACCCTTCCCACTTGGGGCAGCAAATGCAAAAAGAACAAGTGATGGACAGAATGCTGAACAATGTCAAACATTCACCCCCAGTACAGAGATATGGGTCTAAATCCATCATTTTTTGGCCACCCATGCCATTCCAGTTTGGACCCAGCCATATGCAGATCAGTCTTGACCCTGTTCCCCATGGGAAGAGTCCAACCCGAACTGCCAAGTCAGGTCCTCCCTGGACTGGAAACAAACATCCTAGGACCAGTTTCAGGGTATCACCCTTTATCAGCCAGGCTAGCTTGATTCCAGTGGCATGGGGAGCAAGGGACCCACGTCTGGTCATACCCTTCCCACTTGGGGCAGCAAATGCAAAAAGAACAAGTGATGGACAGAATGCTGAACAATGTCAAACATTCATCCCCAGTACAGAGATCTGGGCCTAAATCCATCGTTTTTTTGCCACCCATGCCATTGCAGTTTGGACCCAGCCATATGCAAATCAGTGTTGACCCTGTTCCCATGGGAACAGTACAGCCCAAACTGCCAAGCCAGGTCTTCCCTGGACTGGAAACAAGCATCCTAGCACCGGTTTCAGGGTATCACCCTTCATCAGCAAGGCTAGCTTGACTCCAGTGGCATGGGGGAGCAAGGGACCCACGTCTGGGCATACCCTTCCCACTTGGGGCAGCAAATGCAAAAAGAACAAGTGATGGACGGAATACTGAAGAATGTCAAACATTCAACCCCAGTACAGAGATCTGGGCCTAAATCCATTGTTTTTTTGCCACCCATGCCATTCCAGTTTGGACCCAGCCCTATGCAAATCAGTCTTGACCCTGTTCCCCATGGGAACAGTCTAGCCCGAACTGCCAAGTCAGGTCCTCCCTGGACTGGAAACAAGCATCCTAGGACCAGTTTCAGGGTATCACCCTGTATCAACCAGGCTAGCTTGACTCCAGTGGCATGGGGAGCAAGGGACCGACGTCTGGGCATACCCTTCCCACTTGGGGCAACAAATGCAAAAAGAACAAATGATAGATGGAATGCTGAACAATGTCAAACATTCACCCCCAGTTCAGAGATTTGGGCCTAAATCCATTGTTTTTTGCCACCCATGCCATTCCAGTTTGGACCCAGCCATATGCAAATCAGTTTTGACCCTGTTCTCCATTGGAACAGTCCAGCCCAAACTGCCAAGCCAGTTTCTCCCTGGACTGGAAACAAGCCTGCTACGACCGTTTTCAGGGTATCACCCTTCATCAGCCAGGCTAGCTTGACTCCAGTGGCATGGGGAGCAAGGGACCCACATCTGGGCATACCCTTCCCACTTGGAGCAGCAAATGCAAAAAGAACAACTGATGGACGGAATGCTGAACAATGTCAAACATTCACCACCCAGAACAGAGATCTGGGCCTAAATCCATCATTTTTGTGCCACCCATGCCATTCCAGTTTGGACCCAGCCATATGCAAATCAATCTTGACGCTGTTCCCCGTGGGAACAGTCCAGCCCGAACTGCCAAGCCAGGTCCTCCCTGGAGTGGAAACAAGCATTCTTGGACCAGTTTCAGGGTATTACCCTTCATCAGCCAGGCTAGCTTGACTCCAATGGCATGGGGAGCAAGGGACCCACGTCTGGGCATACTCTTCCCACTTGGGGTAGCAAATGCAAAAAGAACAAGTGATGGATGGAATGCTGAACAATGTCAAACATTCACCCCCAGTACAGAGATTTGGGCCTAAATCCATCATTTTTTGCCACCCATGCCATTCCAGTTTGGACCCAGCCATATGCAAATCAGTCTTGACCCTGTTCCCCATGGGAACAGTGCAGCCCGAAGTGCCAAGCCAGGTCCTCCCTGGACTGGAAACAAGAATCCTAGGACCGATTTCAGGGTACCACCCTTCATCAGCCAGGCTAGCTTGACTCCAGTGGCATGGGGAGCAAGGGACCCATGTCTGGGCATAAACTTCCCACTTGGGGCAGCAAATGCAAAAAGAACAAGTGATGGACGGAATGCTGAACAATGTCGAACATTCACCCCCAGTACAGAGATCTGGACCTAAATCCACAGTTTTTTTGCCACCCATGCCATTCCAGTTTAGACCCAGCCATATGCAGATCAGTCTTCAACCTGTTCCCCATGGGAAGAGTCCAACCCGAACTGCCAAGCCAGGTACTCCCTGGACTGGAAACAAGCATCACAGGACCGGTTTAAGGTATCACCCTTCATCTGCCAGGCTAGCTTGACTCCAATGGCATGGGGAGCAAGGGACCCACGTCTGAGCATACCCTTCCCACTTGGGGCAGCAAATGCAAAAAGAACAAGTGATGGACGGAATGCTGAAGAATGTCAAACATTCAACCCCAGTACAGAGATCTGGGCCTAAATCCATCGTTTTCTTGCCACCCATGCCATTTCAGTTTGGACCCAGCCCTATGCAAATCAGTTTTGACCCTGTTCCCCATGGGAACAGTCTAGCCCGAACTGCCAAGTCAGGTCCTCCCTGGACTGGAAACATGCATCCTATGACCAGTTTCTGGGTATCACCCTTTATCAGCCATGCTAGCTTGACTCCAGTGGCATGGGGAGCAAGGGACCCACGTCTGGGGATACCCTTCCCACTTAGGGCAGCAAATGCAAAAAGAATAACTGATGGATGTAATGCTGAACAATGTCAAACATTCACCCCCAGTACAGAGATTTGGGCCTAAATCCATTGTTTTTGCCACCCATGCCATTCCAGTTTGGACCCAGCCATATGCAAATCAGTCTTGACCCTGTTCACCATTGGAACAGTCCAGCCCAAACTGCCAAGCCAGGTTCTCCCTGGACTGGAAACAAGCATCCTAGGACCGGTTTCAGGGTATCACCCTTCATCAGCCAGGCTAGCTTGACTCCAGTGGCATGGGGAGCAAGGGACCCACATCTGGGCATACCCTTCCTACTTGGAGCAGCAAATGCAAAAAGAACAAGTGATGGACGGAATGCAGAACAATGTCAAACATTCACCCCCAGTACAGAGATCTGGGATTAAAGCCATCGTTTTTTGCCACCCATGCCATTCCAGTTTGGACCCAGCCATATGCAAATCAGTCTTGACCCAGTTCCCCATGGGAACAGTCCAACCTGAACTGCCAACCCAGGTCCTCCATGGACTGGAAACAAGCATCATAGGACCGGTTTCAGGGTATCACCCTTCATCAGCGAGGCTAGCTTGACTCCAGTGGCATGGGGGAGCAAGGGACCCACGTCTGGGCATACCCTTCCCACTTGGGGCAGCAAATGCAAAAAGAACAAGTGATGGACGGAATGCTGAACAACATCAAACATTCACCCCCGTACAGAGACATGGGCCTAAATCCATTGTTTTTTGGCCACCCATGCCATTCCAGTTTAGACCCAGCCATATGCAGATCAGTCTTGAACCTGTTCCCCATGGGAAGAGTCCAACCCGAACTGCCAAGCCAGGTCCTCCCTAGACTGGAAACAAGCATCCCAGGACCGGTTTAAGGTATCACCCTTCATCTGCCTGGCTAGCTTGACTCCAGTGGCATGGGGAGAAAGGGACCCACATCTGGGCATACCCTTCCCACTTTGGGCAGCAAATGCACAAAGAACAAGTGATGGATGGAATGCTGAACAATGTCAAACATTCACCCCCAGTACAGAGATTTGGACCTAAATCCATCATTTTTTGCCACCCATGCCATTCCAGTTTGGACCCAGCCATATGCAAATCAGTTTTGACCCTGTTCTCCATTGGAACAGTCCAGCCCAAACTGCCAAGCCAGTTTCTCCCTGGACTGGAAACAAGCCTGCTACGACCGCTTTCAGGGTATCACCCTTCATCAGCCAGGCTAGCTTGACTCCAGTGGCATGGGGAGCAAGGGACCCACATCTGGGCAAACCCTTCCCACTTGGAGCAGCAAATGCAAAAAGAACAAGTGATGGACGGAATGCTGAACAATGTCAAACATTCACCACCCAGAACAGAGATCTGGGCCTAAATCCATCATTTTTTTGCCACCCATGCCATTCCAGTTTGGACCCAGCCATATGCAAATCAATCTTGACGCTGTTCCCCGTGGGAACAGTCCAGCCCGAACTGCCAAGCCAGGTCCTCCCTGGAGTGGAAACAAGCATTCTTGGACCAGTTTCAGGGTATTACCCTTCATCAGCCAGGCTAGCTTGACTCCAATGGCATGGGGAGCAAGGGACCCACGTCTGGGCATACCCTTCCCACTTGGGATAGCAAATGCAAAAAGAACAAGTGATGGATGGAATGCTGAACAATGTCAAACATTCACCCCCAGTACAGAGATTTGGGCCTAAATCCATCATTTTTTGCCACCCATGCCATTCCAGTTTGGACCCAGCCATATGCAAATCAGTCTTGACCCTGTTCCCCATGGGAACAGTGCAGCCCGAAGTGCCAAGCCAGGTCCTCCCTGGACTGGAAACAAGCAACCTAGGACCAGTTTCACGGTATCACCCTTCATCAGCCAGGCTAGCTTGACTCCAGTGGCATGGGGAGCAAGGGACCCATGTCTGGGCATAAACTTCCCACTTGGGGCAGCAAATGCAAAAAGAACAAGTGATGGACGGAATGCTGAACAATGTCGAACATTCACCCCCAGTACAGAGATCTGGACCTAAATCCACAGTTTTTTTGCCACCCATGCCATTCCAGTTTAGACCCAGCCATATGCAAATCAGTCTTGACCCTTTTCCCCATGGGAACAGTCCAGCCCGAACTGCCAAGTCAGGCCCTCCCTGGAATGGAAACAAGCATCCTAGGACCGGTTTCAGGGTATCACCCTTCATCACCCAAGCTAGCTTGACTCCAGTGGCATGGAGGAGCAAGGGACCCACGTCTGGGCATACCCTTCCCACTTGGGGCAGCAAATGCAAAAAGAACAAGTGATGGATAGAATGCTGAACAATGTCAAACATTCACCCCCACTACTGAGATCTGGGCCTAAATCCGTCGTTTTTTTGCCACTCATGGCATTCCAGTTTGGACCCAGCCATATACAAATCAGTCTTGAGCCTGTTCCCCATGGGAACAGTGCAGCCCGAATTGCCAAGCCAGGTCCTCCCTGGACTGGAAACAAGAATCCTAGGACCGGTTTCAGGGTATCACCTTTCATCAGCCAGGCTAGATTGACTCCAGTGGCATGGGGAGCAAGGGACCCACATCTGGGTATACCCTTCCCACTTGGGGTAGCAAATGCAAAAAGAGCAAGTTTTGGACGGAATGCTGAACAATGTCAAACATTCACCCCAAGTACTGAGATCTGGGCCTAAATCTGTCGTTTTTTTCCCACCCATGGCATTCCAGTTTGGAACCAGCCATATGCAAATCCGTCTTTTCCTGTTCCCCATAGGAACAGTCCAAGCCGAACTGCCAAGCCAGGTCCTCCCTGGACTGGAAACAAGAATCCTAGGACCGGTTTCAGGATATCACCCTTCATTAGCCAGGCTAGCTTGACTCCAGTGGCATGGGGAGCAAGAGACCCATGTCTGAGCATACCCTTCCCACTTGGGGGAGCAAATGCAAAAAGAACAAGTGATGGACGGAATGCTGAACAATGTCAAACTTTCACCCCCAGTACAGACATCTGGGCCTAAATTCATTGTTTTTTTGCCACCCATTTCATTCTAGTTTGGACCCTGCCATATGCAAAACAGTCTTGACCCTGTTCCCCATGGGAACAGCGCAGCCCGAACTGCCAAGCCAGATCCTCCATGGACTGGAAACAAGAATCATATGACTGGTTTCAGGGTATCACCCTTCATCAGCCAGGCTAGCTTGACTCCAGTGGCATGGGGGGGTGGAGCAAGAGACCCACGTCTGGGCATACCCTTCCCACTTTGGGCAACAAACGCAAAAAGAACAATTGATGGACGGAATACTGAACAATGTCAAACATTCACCCCCAGTACAGAGATCTAGACCGAAATCCATTGTTTTTTTGCCACCCATTCCATTCCAGTTTTGACCCTGCCATATGCAAATCAGTCTTGACCCTGCTCCCCATGGGAACAGTATAGCCTGAACTGCCAAGCCAGGTCCTCCCTGGACTGGAAACAAGCATCCTAGGACCGATTTCAGGGTATCACCCTTCATCAGCCAGGCTAGCTTGACTCCAGTGGCATGGGGGAGCAAGGGACTCACGTCTGGGCATACCCTTCCCACTTGGAGCAGCAAATGCAAAAAGAACAAGTGATGGACGGAATGCTGAACAATGTCAAACATTCACCCCCAGTACAGAGATCTAGGACTAAATCCATCGTTTTTTTGCACCCATGCCATTCCAGTTTGGACCCAGCCCTATGCAAATCAGTCTTGACCCTGTTCCCCATGGGAACAGTCCAACCCGAACCGCCAAGCCAGGTCCTGCCTGGACTGGAAACAAGCATCCTAGGACCGGTTTCAGGGTATCACCCTTCATCAGCCAGGCTACCTTGACTCCAGTGGCATGGGGGAGCAAGGGACCCACATCTGGGCATACCCTTCCCACTTGGAGCAGCAAATGCAAAAAGAACAAGTGATGGACAGAATGCTGAACAATGACAAACATTCATCCCCAGTACAGTGATCTGAGCCTAAATCCATTGTTTTTTTGCCACCCATGCCATTCCAGTTTGGACCTAGCCATATGCAAATCAATCTTGACCCTGCTCCCCATGGGAACACTACAGCCCGAACTGCCAACCCAGGTCCTCCCTGGACTGGAAACAAGCATCATAGGACCGGTTTCAGGGTCTCACCCATCATCAGGGAGGCTAGCTTGACTCCAGTGGCATGGGGGAGCAAGGGACCCACGTCTGGGCATACCCTTCCCACTTGGGGCAGCAAGTGCAAAAAGTGTGATGGACAGAATGCTGAACAATGTCAAACATTCATCCTCAGTACAGAGATCTGGGCCTAAATCCATTGTTTTTTTTCCACCCATGCCATTCCAGTTTGGACCCAGCCATATGCAAATGAGTCTTGACCCTGTTCCCCATGGGAACAGTACAGCCCAAACTGTCAACCCAGGTCCTCCCTGGACTGGAAACAAGCATCATAGGACCGGTTTCAGGGTATCACCCTTCATCAGCGAGGCTAGCTTGACTCCAGTGGCATGGGGGAGCAAGGAACCCACGTCTGGGCATACCCTTCCCACTTGGAGCAGCAAATGCAAAAAGAACAAGTGATGGACAGAATGCTGAACAATGTCAAACATTCATCCCCAGTACAGAGATCTGGGCCTAAATCCATTGTTTTTTTTCCACCATTGCCATTCCAGTTTGGACCCAGCCATATGCAAATCAGTCTTGACACTGTTCCCCATGGGAACAGTACAGCCCGAACAGTCAACCCAGTTCCTCCCTGGACTGGAAACAAGCATCATAGGACCGGTTTCAGGGTATCACCCTTCATCAGCGAGGCTAGCTTGACTCCAGTGGCATGGGGGAGCAAGGAACCCATGTCTGGGCAAACCCTTCCCACTTGGGGCAGCAAATGCAAAAAGAACAAGTGATGGACAGAATGCTGGACAATGTCAAACATTCACCCCCAGTACAGAGACATGGGCCTAAATCCATCGTTTTTTGGCCACCCATGCCATTCCAGTTTAGACCCAGCCATATGCAGATCAGTCTTCAACCTGTTCCCCATGGGAAGAGTCCAACCTGAACTGCCAAGCCAGGTCCTCCCTGGACTGGAAACAAGCATCCCAGGACCGGTTTAAGGTATCACGCTTCATCTGCCCAAGCCAGCTTGACTCCAGTGGCATGGGGAGCAAGAGACCCACGTCTGAGCATACCCTTCCCACGTGGGGCAGCAAATGCAAAAAGAACATGTGATGGACGGAATGCTGAACAATGTCAAACATTCACCCCCAGTACAGAGATTTGGACCTAAGTCCATCATTTTTTGCCACCCATGCCATTCCAGTTTGGACCCAACCATATGCAAATCAGTTTTGACCTTGTTCCCCATGGGAACAGTCCACCTGGAACTGCCAAGCAAGGTCCTCCCTAGACTGGAAACAAGCATGCTAGGACCGGTTTCATGGTATCACCCTTCATCAGCCGGGCTACCTTGACTCCAGTGGGATGGGGAGGGGGGGGGGAGCAAGGGACCCACGTCTGGGCATACCCTTCCCACTTGGGGCAACAAACGCAAAAAGAACAAGTGATGGACGGAATGCTGAACAATGTCAAACATTCACCACCAGTACAGAGATCTGGGCCTAAATCCATTGTTTTTTTGCCACCCATTTCATTCCAGTTTGGACTCAGCCATATACAAATCAGTCTTGACCCTGTTCCCCAAGGGAACAGTACAGCCCGAACTGCCAAGCCAGGTCCTCCTTGGACTGGAAACAAGCATCCTACCACCAGTTTCAGGGTATCACCCTTCATCAGCGAGGCTAGCTTGACTCCAGTGGCATGGGGGAGGAAGGGACTCACGTCTGGGCATACCCTTCCCACTTGGGGCAGCAAATGCAAAAAGAACAAGTGATGGACGGAATGCTGAACAATGTCAAACATTCACCCCCAGTACAGAGATATGGGCCTAAATCCATAGTTTTTTGGCCACCCATGCCATTCCAGCTTAGACCCAGCCATATGCAGATCGGTCTTGAACCTGTTCCCCATGGGAAGAGTCCAACCCGAACTGCCAAGCCAGGTCCTCCATAGACTGGAAACAAGTATCCCAGGACCGGTTTAAGGTATCACTCTTCATCAGCCAGGCTAGCTTGACTCCAGTGGCATGGGGAGCAAGGGACCCACGCCTGGGCATACCCTTCCCACTTGGAGCAGCAAATGCAAAAAGAACAAGTGATGGACGGAATGCTGAACAATGTCAAACATTCACCCCCAGTACAGAGATCTGGGACTAAATCCATCGTGTTTTTGCCACCCATGCCATTCCAGTTTGGACCCAGCCCTATGCAAATCAGTCTTGACCCAGTTCCCCATGGGAACAGTCCAACCCGAACCGCCAAGCCAGGTCCTGCCTGGACTGGAAACAAGCATCCTAGGACCGGTTACAGGGTATCACCCTTCATCAGCCAGGCTAGCTTGACTCCAGTGGCATGGGGAGCAAGGGACCCACAACGGGGCATACCCTTCCCACTTGGAGCAGCAAATGCAAAAAGGACAAGTGATGGACAGAATGCTGAACAATGTCAAACATTCATCTCCAGTACAGAGATCTGAGCCTAAATCCATTGTTTTTTTTCCACCCATGTCATTCCAGTTTGGACCTAGCCATATGCAAATCAGTCTTGACCCTGTTCCCCATGGGAACAGTACCGCCCGAACTGCCAACCCAGGTCCTCCCTGTACTGGAAACAAGCATCATAGGACCAATTTCAGGGTATCCCCCTTCATCAGCGAGGCTAGAATGACTCCAGTGGCATGGGGGAGCAAGGGACCCACGTCTGGGCATACCCTTCCCACTTGGGGCAGCAAATGCAAAAAGAACAAGTGATGGACGGAATGCTGAACAATGTCAAACATTCACCCCCAGTACAGAGATATGGGCCTAAATCCATCGTTTTTTGGCCACCCATGCCATTCCAGTTTAGACCCAGCCATATGCAGATCAGTCTTCAACCTGTTCACCATGGGAAGAGTCCAACCCGAACTGCCAAGCCAGGTCCTCCCTGAACTGGAAACAAGCATCACAGGACCGGTTTAAGGTATCACCCTTCATCTGCCAGGCTAGCTTGACTCCAGTGGCATGGGGAGCAAGAGACCCACGTCTGAGCATACCCTTCCCATGTAGGGCAGCAAATGCAAAAAGAACATGTGATGGACAGAATGCTGAACAATGTCAAACATTCATCTCCAGTACAGAGATCTGAGCCTAAATCCATCGTTTTTTTGCCACCCATGCCATTCCAGTTTGGACCCAGCCATATGCAAATCAGTATTGACCCTGTTCCCAATGGGAACAGTCCAGCCCAAACTGCCAAGCCAGGTCCTCCCTGGACAGGAAACAAGCATCCTAGGACCAGTTTCAGGGTATCACCCTTCATCAGCCAGGCTAGCTTGACTCCAGTGGCATGGGGAGCAAGGGACCCACATCTAGGCATACCCTTCCCACTCGGAGCCGCAAATGCACAAAGAACAAGTGATGGATGGAATGCTGAACAATGTCAAACATTCACCCGCAGTAGAGAGATTTGGACCTAAATCCGTCATTTTTTGCCACCCATGCCATTCCAGTTTGGACCCAGCCATATGCAAATCAGTTTTGACCTTGTTCCCCATGGGAACAGTCCACCTGGAACTGCCAAGCAAGGTCCTCCCTAGACTGGAAACAAGCATCCTAGGACAGTTTTCATGGTATCACCCTTCATCAGCCGTGCTACCTTGACTCGAGTGAGATGGGGGGGGAGGGGGGGGAAGGAAGGGACCCACATCTCAGCATACCCTTCCCACTTGGGGAAACAAACGCAAAAAGAACAAGTGATGGACGGAATGCTGAACAATGTCAAACATTCACCCCCAGTACAGAGACCTGGGCCTAAATCCATTGTTTTTTTGCCACCCATTTCATTCCAGTTTGGACTCAGCCATGTGCAAATCAGTCTTGACCGTACAGCCCGAACTGCCAAGCCAGGTCCTCCTAGGACTGGAAACAAGCATCCTACCACCAGTTTCAGGGTATCACCCTTCATCAGCGAGGCTAGCTTGACTCCAGTGGCATGGGGGAGCAAGGGACTCACGTCTGGGCATACCCTTCCCACTTGCGGCAGCAAATGCAAAAAGAACAAGTGATGGACGGAATGCTGAACAATGTCAAACATTCATCCCCAGTACAGAGATATGGGTGTAAATCCATCGTTTTTTGGCCACTCATGCCATTCCAGTTTAGACCCAGCCATATGCAGATCAGTCTTGAACCTGTTCCCCATGGGAAGAGTCCAACCCGAACTGCCAAGCCAGGTCCTCCCTAGACTGGAAACAAGTATCCCAGGACCGGTTTAAGATATCACCCTTCATCAGCCAGGCTAGCTTGACTCCAGTGGCATGGGGAGCAAGGGACCCACGCCTGGGCATACCCTTCCCACTTGGGGCAGCAAAAGCAAAAAGAACAAGTGATGGACGGAATGCTGAACAATGTCAAAAATTCACCCCCAGTACAGAGATCTGGGCTTAAATCCATGATTTTTTTGCCACCCATGCCATTCCAGTTTCGACCCAAACATATGCAAATCAGTCTTGACCCTTTTCCCCATGGGAACAGTCCAGTCCGAACTGCCAAGCCAGGACATCCCTGAACTGGGAACAAGCATCCTAGGACCAATTTCAGGGTATCACCCTTCATCAGCGAGGCTACCTTGACTCCAGTGGCATGGGGAGCAAGAGACCCACATCTGGGCATACCCTTCCCACTTGGGGCAGCAAAGGCAAAAAGAACAAGTGATGGACGGAATGCTGAACAATGTCAAACATTCACCCCCAGTACAGAGATCTGGGCCTAAATCCATTGTTGTTTTGCCACCCATGCCATTCCAGTTTGGACCCAGCGATATGCAAATCAGTCTTGACCCTGCTCCCCATGGGAACAGTATAGCCCGAACTGCCAAGCCAGGTCCTCCCTGGACTGGAAACAAGCATCATAGGACCGGTTTCAGGGTATCACCCTTCATCAGCGAGGCTAGCTTGACTCCAGTGGCATGGGGGAGCAAGGGACCTACGTCTGGGCATACACTTCCCACTTGGGGCAGCAAATGCAAAAAGAACAAGTGATGAATGGATGCTGAACAATGTCAAACATTCACCCCCAGTACAGAGATATGTGCCTAAATCCATTGTTTTTTGGCGACCCATGCCATTCCAGTTTAGATCCAGCCATATGCAGATCAGTCTTCAACCTGTTCCCCATGGGAAGAGTCCAACCCGAACTGCCAAGCCAGGTCCTCCCTGGACTGAAAACAAGCATCACAGGACCGGTTTAAGGTATCACCCTTCATTTGCCAGGCTAGCTTGACTCCAGTGGCATGGGGAGCAAGAGACCCACGTCTGAGCATACCCTTCCCACGTAGGGCAGCAAATGCAAAAAGAACATGTGATGGACGGAATGCTGAACAATGTCAAACATTCACCCCCAGTACAGAGATCTGGGCCTAAATCCATCGTTTTTTTGCTACCCATACCATTCCAGTTAGGACCTGGCCCTATGCAAATCAGTCTTGACCCTGTTCCCCATGGGAACAGTCTAGCCCGAACTGCCAAGTCAGGTCCTCCCTGGACTGGAAACAAGCATCCTAGGACCAGTTTCAGGGTATCACCCTTTATCAGCCATGCTAGCTTGACTCCAGTGGCATGGGGAGCAAGGTACCCACGTCTGGGCATACCCTTCCCACTTGGAGCAGCAAATGCAAAAAGAACAAGTGATGGATGGAATGCTGGACAATGTCAAACATTCACCCCCAGTACAGAGATTTGGGCCTAAATCCATTGTTTTCTGCCACCCATGCCATTCCAGTTTGGACCCAGCCATATGCAAATCAGTCTTGACCCTGTTCTACATTGGAACAGTCCAGCCTGAACTGCCAAGTCAGGCCCTCCCTAGACTGAAAAGAAGCATCCTAAGACCGGTTTCAGGGTATCACCCTTCATCAGCCAGGCTAGCTTGACTCCAGTCCATGGGGGGAAGCAAGAGACCCACATCTGGGCATACCCTTCCCACTTGGAGCAGCAAATGCAAAAAGAACAAGTGATGGACGGAATAATGAACACTGTCAAACATTCACCCCCAGTACATAGATCTGTGCCTAAATCCATAGTTTCTTTGCCACCCATGCCATTCCAGTTTGGACCCAGCCATATTCAAATTAGTCTTGACCCTGTTCCCCATGGGAACAGTCCAGCCCGAATTGCCAAGTCAGGTCCTCCCTGGACTGGAAACAAGCATCCTAGGACCGGTTTCAGGGTATCACCCTTCATCAGCCGGGCTACCTTGACTCCAGTGGGATGGGGGCAGTGGAGCAAGGGACCCACGTCTGAAAATACCCTTCCCACTTAGGGCAACAAACGCAAAAACAACTGATGGACAGATTGCTGAACAATGTCAAACATTCACCCCCAGTACAGAGATCTGGGACTAAATGCATTGTATTTTTGCCACCCATTTAATTCCAGTTTGGAACCTAGCCATATGCAAATCAGTCTTGACCCTGTTCCCCATGGGAACAATGCAGCCCGAACTGCCAAGCCAGGTCCTCCATGGACTGGAAACCAGAATTCTAGGACCGGTTTCACGGTATCACCCTTCATCAGCCAGGCTAGCTTGACTCCAGTGGCATGGGGGAGCAAGGGACCCACGTCTGGGTATACCCTTCCCACTTGGGGCAGCAAATGCAAAAAGAACAAGTGATGGACAGAATGCTGAACAATGTCAAACATTCACCCCCAGTACAGAGATATGGGTCTAAATCCATCATTTTTTGGCCACCCATGCCATTCCAGTTTAGACCCAGCCATATGCAGATCAGTCTTGAACCTGTTCCCCATGGGAAGAGTCCAACCCGAACTGCCAAGCCAGGTCCTCCCTGGACTGGAAAGAAGCATCCCAGGACCGATTTAAGGTATCAACCTTCATCAGCCAGGCTAGCTTGACTCCAGTGGCATTGGGAGCAAGGGACCCACGCCTGGGCATACCCTTCCCACTTGGGGCAGCAAAAGCAAAAAGAACAAGTGATGGACGGAATGCTGAACAATATCTAAAATTGACCCCCAGTACAGATATCTGGGCCAAATCCATTGTTTTTTTGCCACCCATGCCATTCCAGTCTGAACCCAAACATATGCAAATCAGTCTTGACCCTTTTCCCCATGGGAACAGTCCAGTCCGAACTGCCAAGCCAGGACATCCCTGAACTGGGAACAAGCATCCTAGGACCAATTTCAGGGTATCACCCTTCATCAGCCAGGCTACCTTGACTCCAGTGGCATGGGGAGCAAGAGACCCACATCGGGGCATACCCTTCCCATTTGGGGCAGCAAAGGCAAAAAGAACAAGTGATGGACGGAATGCTGAACAATGTCAAACATTCACCCCCAGTACAGAGAACTGGGCCTAAATCCATTGTTTTTTTTCCCACCCATGCCATTCCAGTTTGTAACCAGCCATATGAAAATCAGTCTTGACCCTGCTCCCCATGGGAACAGTATAGCCCGAACAGCCAAGCCATGTTCTCCCTGGACTGGAAACAAGCATCCTAAGACCGATTTCAGGGTATCACCCTTCATCAGCCAGGCTAGCTTGACTCCAGTGGCATGGGGGGGGAGCAAGGGACTCACGTCTGGGCATACCCTTCCCACTTGGAGAAGCAAATGCAAAAAGAACAAGTGATGGACGAAATGCTGAACAATGTCAAACATTCACCCCCAGTACAGAGATCTGGGACTAAATCCATCGTGTTTTTGCCACCCATGCCATTCCAGTTTGGACCCAGCCCTATGCAAATCAGTCTTGACCCAGTTCCCCATGGGAACAGTCCAACCCGAACCGCCAAGCCAGGTCCTGCCTGGACTGGAAACAAGCATCCTAGGACCGGTTTCAGGGTATCACCCTTCATCAGCCAGGCTAGCTTGACTCCAGTAGCATGGGGAGCAAGGGACCCACAACTGGGCATACCCTTCCCACTTGGAGCAGCAAATGCAAAAGGACAAGTGATGGACAGAATGCTGAACAATGTCAAACATTCATCTCCAGTACAGAGATCTGAGCCTAAATCCATTGTTTTTTTTCCACCCATGTCATTCCAGTTTGGACCTAGCCATATGCAAATGAGTCTTGACCCTGTTCACCATGGGAACAGTACCGCCCGAACTGCCAACCCAGGTCCTCCCTGTACTGGAAACAAGCATCATAGGACCAGTTTCAGGGTATTCCCCTTCATCAGCGAGCCTAGAATGTCTCCAGTGGCATGGGGGAGCAAGGGACCCATTCTGGGCATACCCTTCCCACTTGGGGCAGCAAATGCAAAAAGAACAAGTGATGGACGGAATGCTGAACAATGTCAAACATTCACCCCCAGTACAGAGATATGGGCCTAAATCCATCGTTTTTTGGCCACCCATGCCATTCCAGTTTAGACCCAGCCATATGCAGATCAGTCTTCAACCTGTTCCCCATGGGAAGAGTCCAACCCGAACTGCCAAGCCAGGTCCTCCCTGGACTGGAAACAAGCATCACAGGACCGGTTTAAGGTATCACCCTTTATCTGCCAGGCTAGCTTGACTCCAGTGGCATGGGGAGCAAGGGACCCACGTCTGAGCATACCCTTCCCACGTGGGGCAGCAAATGCAAAAAGAACAAGTGATGGACGGAATGCTGAAGAATGTCAAACATTCAACCCCAGTTCAGAGATCTGGGCCTAAATCCATCGTTTTTTTGCCACCCATGCCATTTCAGTTTGGACCCAGCCCTATGCAAATCAGTTTTGACCCTGTTCCCCATGGGAACAGTCTAGCCCGAACTGCCAAGTCAGGTCCTCCCTGGAGTGGAAACAAGCATCCTATGACCAGTTTCAGGGTATCACCCTTTATCAGCCATGCTAGCTTGACTCCAGTGGCATGGGGAGCAAGGGACCCACGTCTGGGGATACCCTTCCCACTTGGGGCAGCAAATGCAAAAAGAATAACTGATGGATGTAATGCTGAACAATGTCAAACATTCACCCCCAGTACAGAGATTTGGGCCTAAATCCATTGTTTTTTGCCACCCATGCCATTCCAGTTTGGACCCAGCCATATGCAAATCAATTTTGACCTAGTTCCCCATGGGAACAGTCCACCCGGAACTGCCAAGCAAGGTCCTCCATAGACTGGAAACAAGCATCCTAGCACCTGTTTCAGAGTATCACCCTTCATCAGCCGGGCTACCTTGACTCCAGTGGCATGGGGAGCAAGGGACCCATGTCTGGGCATAGCCTTCCCACTTGGGGCAGCAAATGCAAAAAGAACAAGTGATGGACGGAATGCTGAACAATGTCGAAAATTCACCCCAAGTACAGAGATCTGGACCTAAATCCACAGTTTTTTTGCCTCCCATGCCATTCCAGTTTGGACCCAGCCATATGCAAATCAGCCTTGACACTGGTCCCTATGGGAACAGTCCAACCCGAACTGCCAAGCCAGGTCCTCCCTGAACTGGAAACAAGCATCACAGGACCGGTTTAAGGTATCACCCTTCATCTGCCAGGCTAGCTTGACTCCAGTGGCATGGGGAGCAAAAGACCCACGTCTGAGCATACCCTTCCCATGTAGGGCAGCAAATGCAAAAAGAACATGTGATGGACAGAATGCTGAACAATGTCAAACATTCATCTCCAGTACAGAGATCTGAGCCTAAATCCATCGTTTTTTTGCCACCCATGCCATTCCAGTTTGGACCCAGCCATATGCAAATCAGTATTGACCCTGTTCCCAATGGGAACAGTCCAGCCCAAACTGCCAAGCCAGGTCCTCCCTGGACAGGAAACAAGCATCCTAGGACCAGTTTCAGGGTATCACCCTTCATCAGCCAGGCTAGCTTGACTCCAGTGGCATGGGGAGCAAGGGACCCACATCTAGGCATACCCTTCCCACTCGGAGCAGCAAATGCACAAAGAACAAGTGATGGATGGAATGCTGAACAATGTCAAACATTCACCCCCAGTAGAGAGATTTGGACCTAAATCCGTCATTTTTTGCCACCCATGCCATTCCAGTTTGGACCCAGCCATATGCAAATCAGTTTTGACCTTGTTCCCCATGGAAACAGTCCACCTGGAACTGCCAAGCAAGGTCCTCCCTAGACTGGAAACAAGCATCCTAGGACCGTTTTCATGGTATCACCCTTCATCAGCCGTGCTACCTTGACTCGAGTGAGATGGGAGGGGGGAGCGGGGTGGAAGGAAGGGACCCACATCTCAGCATACCCTTCCCACTTGGGGAAACAAACGCAAAAAGAACAAGTGATGGATGGAATGCTGAACAATGTCAAACATTCACCCCCAGTACAGAGACCTGGGCCTAAATCCATCGTTTTTTTGCCACCCATGCCATTCCAGTTTGGACCCAGCCCTATGCAAATCAGTCTTGACCCTGTTCCCCACGGGAACAGTCTACCCGAACTGCCAAGTCAGGTCCTCCCTGGACTGGAAACAAGCATCCTAGCACTGGTTTCAGGGTATCACCCTTCATCAGCAAGGCTAGCTTGACTCCAGTGGCATGGGGGAGCAAGGGACCCACGTCTGGGCATACCCTTCCCATTTGGGGCAGCAAATGCAAAAAGAACAAGTGATGGACGGAATACTGAAGAATGTCAAACATTCAACCCCAGTACAGAGATCTGGGCCTAAATCCATTGTTTTTTTGCCACCCATGCCATTCCAGTTTGGACCCAGCCCTATGCAAATCAGTCTTGACCCTGTTCCCCATGGGAACAGTCTAGCCCGAACTGCCAAGTCAGGTCCTCCCTGGACTGGAAACAAGCATCCTAGGACCAGTTTCAGGGTATCACCCTGTATCAACCAGGCTAGCTTGACTCCAGTGGCATGGGGAGCAAGGGACCGACGTCTGGGCATACCCTTCCCACTTGGGGCAACAAATGCAAAAAGAACAAATGATAGATGGAATGCTGAACAATGTCAAACATTCACCCCCAGTTCAGAGATTTGGGCCTAAATCCATTGTTTTTTGCCACCCATGCCATTCCAGTTTGGACAAAGCCATATGCAAATCAGTTTTGACCCTGTTCTCCATTGGAACAGTCCAGCCCAAACTGCCAAGCCAGTTTCTCCCTGGACTGGAAACAAGCCTGCTACGACCGTTTTCAGAGTATCACCCTTCATCTGCCAGGCTAGCTTGACTCCAGTGGCATGGGGAGCAAAAGACCCACGTCTGAGCATACCCTTCCCATGTAGGGCAGCAAATGCAAAAAGAACATGTGATGGACAGAATGCTGAACAATGTCAAACATTCATCTCCAGTACAGAGATCTGAGCCTAAATCCATCGTTTTTTTGCCACCCATGCCATTCCAGTTTGGACCCAGCCATATGCAAATCAGTATTGACCCTGTTCCCAATGGGAACAGTCCAGCCCAAACTGCCAAGCCAGGTCCTCCCTGGACAGGAAACAAGCATCCTAGGACCAGTTTCAGGGTATCACCCTTCATCAGCCAGGCTAGCTTGACTCCAGTGGCATGGGGAGCAAGGGACCCACATCTAGACATACCCTTCCCACTCGGAGCAGCAAATGCACAAAGAACAAGTGATGGATGGAATGCTGAACAATGTCAAACATTCACCCCCAGTAGAGAGATTTGGACCTAAATCCGTCATTTTTTGCCACCCATGCCATTCCAGTTTGGACCCAGCCATATGCAAATCAGTTTTGACCTTGTTCCCCATGGAAACAGTCCACCTGGAACTGCCAAGCAAGGTCCTCCCTAGACTGGAAACAAGCATCCTAGGACCGTTTTCATGGTATCACCCTTCATCAGCCGTGCTACCTTGACTCGAGTGAGATGGGAGGGGGGAGGGGGGTGGAAGGAAGGGACCCACATCTCAGCATACCCTTCCCACTTGGGGAAACAAACGCAAAAAGAACAAGTGATGGATGGAATGCTGAACAATGTCAAACATTCACCCCCAGTACAGAGACCTGGGCCTAAATCCATCGTTTTTTTGCCACCCATGCCATTCCAGTTTGGACCCAGCCCTATGCAAATCAGTCTTGACCCTGTTCCCCACGGGAACAGTCTACCCGAACTGCCAAGTCAGGTCCTCCCTGGACTGGAAACAAGCATCCTAGCACTGGTTTCAGGGTATCACCCTTCATCAGCAAGGCTAGCTTGACTCCAGTGGCATGGGGGAGCAAGGGACCCACGTCTGGGCATACCCTTCCCATTTGGGGCAGCAAATGCAAAAAGAACAAGTGATGGACGGAATACTGAAGAATGTCAAACATTCAACCCCAGTACAGAGATCTGGGCCTAAATCCATTGTTTTTTTGCCACCCATGCCATTCCAGTTTGGACCCAGCCCTATGCAAATCAGTCTTGACCCTGTTCCCCATGGGAACAGTCTAGCCCGAACTGCCAAGTCAGGTCCTCCCTGGACTGGAAACAAGCATCCTAGGACCAGTTTCAGGGTATCACCCTGTATCAACCAGGCTAGCTTGACTCCAGTGGCATGGGGAGCAAGGGACCGACGTCTGGGCATACCCTTCCCACTTGGGGCAACAAATGCAAAAAGAACAAATGATAGATGGAATGCTGAACAATGTCAAACATTCACCCCCAGTTCAGAGATTTGGGCCTAAATCCATTGTTTTTTGCCACCCATGCCATTCCAGTTTGGACAAAGCCATATGCAAATCAGTTTTGACCCTGTTCTCCATTGGAACAGTCCAGCCCAAACTGCCAAGCCAGTTTCTCCCTGGACTGGAAACAAGCCTGCTACGACCGTTTTCAGAGTATCACCCTTCATCAGCCAGGCTAGCTTGACTCCAGTGGCATGGGGAGCAAGGGACCCACATCTGGGCATACCCTTCCCACTTGGAGCAGCAAATGCAAAAAGAACAAGTGATGGACGGAATGCTGAACAATGTCAAACATTCACCACCCAGAACAGAGATCTGGGCCTAAATCCATCATTTTTTTGCCACCCATGCCATTCCAGTTTGGACCCAGCCATATGCAAATCAATCTTGACGCTGTTCCCCGTGGGAACAGTCCAGCCCGAACTGCCAAGCCAGGTCCTCCCTGGAGTGGAAACAAGCATTCTTGGACCAGTTTCAGGGTATTACCCTTCATCAGCCAGGCTAGCTTGACTCCAGTGGCATGGGGAGCAAGGGACCCACGTCTGGGCATACCCTTCCCACTTGGGGTAGCAAATGCAAAAAGAACAAGTGATGGATGGAATGCTGAACAATGTCAAACATTCACCCCCAGTACAGAGATTTGGGCCTAAATCCATCATTTTTTGCCACCCATGCCATTCCAGTTTTGACCCAGCCATATGCAAATCAGTCTTGACCCTGTTCCCTATGGGAACAGTGCAGCCCGAAGTGCCAAGCCAGGTCCTTCCTGGACTGGAAACAAGAATCCTAGGACCGGTTTCAGGGTATCACCCTTCATCAGCCAGGCTAGCTTGACTCCAGTGGCATGGGGAGCAAGGGACCCATGTCTGGGCATAAACTTCCCACTTGGGGCAGCAAATGCAAAAAGAACAAGTGATGGACGGAATGCTGAACAATGTCGAACATTCACCCCCAGTACAGAGATCTGGACCTAAATCCACAGTTTTTTTGCCACCCATGCCATTCCAGTTTAGACCCAGCCATATGCAGATCAGTCTTCAACCTGTTCCCCATGGGAAGAATCCAACCCGAACTGCCCAGCCAGGTCCTCCCTGGACTGGAAACAAGCATTACAGGACCTGTTTAAGGTATCACCCTTCATCTGCCAGGCTAGCTTGACTCCAGTGGCATGGGGAGCAAGGGACCCACGTCTGAGCATACCCTTCCCACGTGGGGCAGCAAATGCAAAAAGAACAAGTGATGGACGGAATGCTGAAGAATGTCAAACATTCAACCCCAGTACAGAGATCTGGGCCTAAATCCATAGTTTTCTTGCCACCCATGCCATTTCAGTTTGGACCCAGCCCTATGCAAATCAGTTTTGACCCTGTTCCCCATGGGAACAGTCTAGCCCGAACTGCCAAGTCAGGTCCTCCCTGGACTGGAAACAAGCATCCTATGACCAGTTTCTGGGTATCACCCTTTATCAGCCATGCTAGCTTGACTCCAGTGGCATGGGGAGCAAGGGACCCACGTCTGGGGATACCCTTCCCACTTGGGGCAGCAAATGCAAAAAGAATAACTGATGGATGTAATGCTGAACAATGTCAAACATTCACCCCCAGTACAGAGATTTGGGCCTAAATCCATTGTTTTTTGCCACCCATGCCATTCCAGTTTGGACCCAGCCATATGCAAATCAGTCTTGACCCTGTTCTCCATTGGAACAGTCCAGCCCAAACTGCCAAGCCAGGTTCTCCCTGGACTGGAAACAAGCATCCTTGGACCGTTTTCAGGGTATCACCCTTCATCAGCCAGGCTAGCTTGACTCCAGTGGCATGGGGAGCAAGGGACCCACATCTGGGGATACCCTTCCCACTTGGAGCAGCAAATGCAAAAAGAACAAGTGATGGACGGAATGCAGAACAATGTCAAACATTCACCCCCAGTACAGAGATCTGGGATTAAAGCCATCGTTTTTTGCCACCCATGCCATTCCAGTTTGGAACCAGCCATATGCAAATCAGTCTTGACCCAGTTCCCCATGGGAACAGTCCAAGCTGAACTGCCAACCCAGGTCCTCCATGGACTGGAAACAAGCATCATAGGACCGGTTTCAGGGTATCACCCTTCATCAGCGAGGCTAGCTTGACTCCAGTGGCATGGGGAGCAAGGGACCCACGTCTGGTCATACCCTTCCCACTTGGGGCAGCAAATGCAAAAAGAACAAGTGATGAACAGAATGCTGAACAATGTCAAACATTCATCCCCAGTACAGAGATCTGGGCCTAAATCCATCGTTTTTTTGCCACCCATGCCATTGCAGTTTGGACCCAGCCATATGCAAATCAGTGTTGATCCTGTTCCCATGGGAACAGTACAGCCCAAGCTGCCAAGCCAGGTCTTCCCTGGACTGGAAACAAGCATCCTAGCACCGGTTTCAGGGTATCACCCTTCATCAGCAAGGCTAGCTTGACTCCAGTGGCATGGGGGAGCAAGGGACCCACGTCTGGGCATACCCTTCCCACTTGGGGCAGCAAATGCAAAAAGAACAAGTGATGAACAGAATGCTGAACAATGTCAAACATTCATCCCCAGTACAGAGATCTGGGCCTAAATCCATTGTTTTTGTGCCACCCATGCCATTCCAGTTTGGACCCAGCCCTATGCAAATCAGTCTTGACCCTGTTCCCCATGGGAACAGTCTAGCCCGAACTGCCAAGTCAGGTCCTCCCTGGACAAAAAACAAGCATCCTAGGACCAGTTTCAGGGTATCACCCTCTATCAACCAGGCTAGCTTGACTCCAGTGGCATGGGGAGCAAGGGACCGACGTCTGGGCATACCCTTCCCACTTGGGGCAACAAATGCAAAAAGAACAAATGATAGATGGAATGCTGAACAATGTCAAACATTCACCCCCAGTTCAGAGATTTGGGCCTAAATCCATTGTTTTTTGCCACCCATGCCATTCCAGTTTTGACCCAGCCATATGCAAATCAGTTTTGACCCTGTTCTCCATTGGAACAGTCCAGCCCAAACTGCCAAGCCAGTTTCTCCCTGGACTGGAAACAAGCCTGCTACGACCGTTTTCAGGGTATCACCCTTCATCAGCCAGGCTAGCTTGACTCCAGTGGCATGGGGAGCAAGGGACCCACATCTGGGCATACCCTTCCCACTTGGAGCAGCAAATGCAAAAAGAACAAGTGATGGACGGAATGCTGAACAATGTCAAACATTCACCACCCAGAACAGAGATCTGGGCCTAAATCCATCATTTTTTTGCCACCCATCCCATTCCAGTTTGGACCCAGCCATATGCAAATCAATCTTGACGCTGTTCCCCGTGGGAACAGTCCAGCCCGAACTGCCAAGCCAGGTCCTCCCTGGAGTGGAAACAAGCATTCTTGGACCAGTTTCAGGGTATTACCCTTCATCAGCCAGGCTAGCTTGACTCCAGTGGCATGGGGAGCAAGGGACCCACGTCTTGGCATACCCTTCCCACTTGGGGTAGCAAATGCAAAAAGAACAAGTGATGGATGGAATGCTGAACAATGTCAAACATTCACCCCCAGTACAGAGATCTGGACCTAAATCCACAGTTTTTTTGCCACCCATGCCATTCCAGTTTAGACCCAGCCATATGCAGATCAGTCTTCAACCTGTTCCCCATGGGAAGAGTCCAACCGGAACTGCCAAGCCAGGTCCTCCCTGGACTGGAAACAAGCATTACAGGACCTGTTTAAGGTATCACCCTCCTTCTGCCAGGCTAGCTTGACTCCAGTGGCATGGGGAGCAAGGGACCCACGTCTGAGCATACCCTTCCCACGTGGGGCAGCAAATGCAAAAAGAACAAGTGATGGACGGAATGCTGAAGAATGTCAAACATTCAACCCCAGTACAGAGATCTGGGCCTAAATCCATCGTTTTCTTGCCACCCATGCCATTTCAGTTTGGACCCAGCCCTATGCAAATCAGTTTTGACCCTGTTCCCCATGGGAACAGTCTAGCCCGAACTGCCAAGTCAGGTCCTCCCTGGACTGGAAACAAGCATCCTATGACCAGTTTCTGGGTATCACCCTTTATCAGCCATGCTAGCTTGACTCCAGTGGCATGGGGAGCAAGGGACCCACGTCTGGGGATACCCTTCCCACTTGGGGCAGCAAATGCAAAAAGAATAACTGATGGATGTAATGCTGAACAATGTCAAACATTCACCCCCAGTACAGAGATTTGGGCCTAAATCCATTGTTTTTTGCCACCCATGCCATTCCAGTTTGGACCCAGCCATATGCAAATCAGTCTTGACCCTGTTCTCCATTGGAACAGTCCAGCCCAAACTGCCAAGCCAGGTTCTCCCTGGACTGGAAACAAGCATCCTTGGACCGGTTTCAGGGTATCACCCTTCATCAGCCAGGCTAGCTTGACTCCAGTGGCATGGGGAGCAAGGGACCCACATCTGGGCATACCCTTCCCACTTGGTGCAGCAAATGCAAAAAGAACAAGTGATGGACGGAATGCAGAACAATGTCAAACATTCACCCCCAGTACAGAGATCTGGGATTAAAGCCATCGTTTTTTGCCACCCATGCCATTCCAGTTTGGACCCAGCCATATGCAAATCAGTCTTGACCCAGTTCCCCATGGGAACAGTCCAACCTTAACTGCCAACCCAGGTCCTCCATGGACTGGAAACAAGCATCATAGGACCGGTTTCAGGGTATCACCCTTCATCAGCGAGGCTAGCTTGACTCCAGTGGCATGGGGGAGCAAGGGACCCACGTCTGGGCATACCCTTCCCACTTGGGGCAGCAAATGCAAAAAGAACAAGTGATGGACGGAATGCTGAACAACATCAAACATTGACCCCCGTACAGAGACATGGGCCTAAATCCATTGTTTTTTGGCCACCCATGCCATTCCAGTTTAGACCCAGCCATATGCAGATCAGTCTTGAACCTGTTCCCCATGGGAAGAGTCCAACCCGAACTGCCAAGCCAGGTCCTCCCTGGACTGGAAACAAGCATCCCAGGACCGGTTTAAGGTATCACCCTTCATCTGCCTGGCTAGCTTGACTCCAGTGGCATGGGGAGAAAGGGACCCACATCTGGGCATACCCTTCCCACTTTGGGCAGCAAATGCACAAAGAACAAGTGATGGATGGCATGCTGAACAATGTCAAACATTCACCCCCAGTACAGAGATTTGGACCTAAATCCATCATTTTTTGCCACCCATGCCATTCCAGTTTGGACCCAGCCATATGCAAATCAGTTTTGACCTTGTTCCCCATGGGAACAGTCCACCTGGAACTGCCAAGCAAGGTCCTCCCTAGACTGGAAACAAGCATCCTCGGACTGGTTTCAGGGTATCACCCTTCATCAGCCGGGCTACCATGACTCCAGTGGGATGTGCAGGGGGGGGGTCAAAGGGACCAAGTCAGGTCCTCCATGGACTGGAAACAAGCATCCTAGGACCAGTTTCAGGGTATCACCCTTTATCAGCCAGGCTATCTTGATTCCTGTGGCATGGGGAGCAAGGGACCCACGTCTGGGCATATCCTTCCCACTTGGGGCAGCAAATGCAAAAAGAACAAGTGATCTATGGAATGCTGAACAATGTCAAACATTAACCCCCAGTACAGAGATTTGGGCCTAAATCCATCGTTTTCTGCCACCCATGCCATTCCAGTTTGGACCCAGCCCTATGTAAATCAGTCTTGACCCTGTTCTCCATTGGAACAGTCCAGCCTGAACTGCCAAGCCAGGTTCTCCCTGGACTGAAAACAAGCATCCTAGGACCGGTTTCAGGGTATCACCCTTCATCAACCATGCTAGCTTGACTCCAGTGGCACGGGGGAGCAAGGGACCCACATCTGGGCATACCCTTCCCACTTGGAGCAGCAAATGCAAAAAGAACAAGTGATGGACAGAATGCTGAACAATGTCAAACATTCCCCCCCAGTACAGAGATCTGGGCCTAAATACATTGTTGCCTTGCCGCCCATGCCATTCCAGTTTGGACCCAGCCATATTCAAATCAGTCTTGCCCTGTTCCCCATGGGAACAGTCCAACCCGAACTGCCAAGCCAGGTCCTCCCTGGACTGGAAACAAGCATCCCAGGACTGGTTTCAGGGTGTCACCCTACATCAGCCAGGCTAGCTTGACTCCAGTCCATGGGGGGGAGCAAGAGACCCACATCTGGGCATACCCTTCCCACTTGAAGCAGCAAATGCAAAAAGAACAAGTGATGGACGGAATGCTGAACAATGTCAAACATTCACCCCCAGTACAGAGATCTGGGCCTAAATCCATAGTTTCTTTGCCACCCATGCCATTCCAGTTTGGACCCAGCCATATTCAAATCAGTCTTGACCCTGTTCCCCATGGGAACAGTAAAGCCCAAACTGCCAAGTCAGGCCCTCCCTGGACTGGAAACAAGCATCCTAGGACAGGTTTCAGGGTATCACCCTTCATCAGCCAGGCTAGCTTGACTCCAGTGGCATGGGGGAGCAAGGGGCCCACTTCTGGGCATACCAGTCCCAGTTGGGACAGCAAATGCAAAAAGAACAAGTGATGGATGGAATGCTGAACAATGTCAAACATTCACCCCCAGTACAGAGATTTTGGCTTCAATCCATCATTGTTTGCCACCCATGCCATTCCAGTTTGGACCCAGCCATATGCAAATCAGTTGTGACCTTGTTCCCCATGGAAACAGTACACCCGGAACTGCCAAGCAAGGTACTCCCTAGACTGGAAACAAGCATCCTAGGACCGGTTTCAGGGTATCACCCTTCATCAGCCGGGCTACCTTGACACCAGTGGGATGGGGGCAGTGGAGCAAGGGAACCACGTCTGGAAATACCCTTCCCACTTAGGGCAAAAAACGCAAAAAGAACAAGTGATGGACGGAATGCTGAACAATGTCAAACATTCACCCCCAGTACAGAGATCTGGCCTAAATCCATTGTATTTTTGCCACCCATTTCATTCCAGTTTGGAACCTAGCCGTATGCAAATCAGTCTTGACCCTGTTCCCCATGGGAACAATGCAGCCCGAACTGCCAAGCCAGGTCCTCCCTAGACTGGAAACAAGAATCCCATGACCGGTTTCAGGGTATCACCCTTCATCAGCCAGGCTAGCTTGACTCCAGTGGCATGGGGAGCAAGGGACCTACGTCTGGGCATGCCCTTCCCACTTGGGGCAGCAAATGCAAAAAGAACAACTGATGGATGGAATGCTGAACAATGTCGAACATTTACCCCCAGTTCAGAGATCTGGACCTAAATCCACAGTTTTTTTGCCACCCATGCCATTCCAGTTTGGACCCATCCATATGCAAATGAGCTTTGACCCTGTTCCCCATGGGAACAGTCCAGCCCGAACTGCCAAGCCAGGTTCTCCCTGGACTGGAAACAAGCAACCTAGGACCAGTTTCAGGGTATCACCCTTCATCAGTCAGGCTGGCTTGACTCCAGTGGCATGGGGAGCAAGGGACCCACATCTGGGCATACCCTTCCCACTTGGAGCAGCAAATGCAAAAAGAACAAGTGATGGACGGAATGCTGAACAATGTCAAACATTCATCCCCAGTACAGAGATCTGGGCCTAAATCCATAGTTTCTTTGCCACCCATGCCATTCCAGTTTGGACCCAGCCATATGCAAATCAGTCTTGACCCTTTTCCCCATGGGAACAGTCCAGACCGAACTGCCAAGTCAGGCCCTCCCTGTAATGGAAACAAGCATCCTAGGACCGGTTTCAGGGTATCACCCTTCATCAGCCAAGCTAGCTTGACTCCAGTGGCATGGAGGAGCAAGGGACCCACGTCTGGGCATACCCTTCCCACTTGGGGCAGCAAATGCAAAAAGAACAAGTGATGGATAGAATGCTGAACAATGTCAAACATTCACCCCCACTACTGAGATCTGGGCCTAAATCCGTCGTTTTTTTGCCACTCATGTTATTCCAGTTTGGACCCAGCCATATGCAAATCCGTCTTTTCCTGTTCCCCATAGGAACAGTCCAACCCGAACTGCCAAGCCCGGTCCTCCCTGGACTGGAAACAAGAATCCTAGGACCGGTTTCAGGGTATCACCTTTCATCAGCCAGGCTAGATTGACTCCAGTGGCATGGGGAGCAAGGGACCCACGTCTGGATATACCCTTCCCACTTGGGGTAGCAAATGCAAAAAGAGCAAGTTTTGGACGGAATGCTGAACAATGTCAAACATTCACCCCAAGTACTGAGATCTGGGCCTAAATCTGTCGTTTTTTTCCCACCCATGGCATTCCAGTTTGGAACCAGCCATATGCAAATCCGTCTTTTCCTGTTCCCCATAGGAACAGTCCAAGCCGAACTGCCAAGCCAGGTCCTCCCTGGACTGGAAACAAGAATCCTAGGACCGGTTTCAGGATATCACCCTTCATTAGCCAGGCTAGCTTGACTCCAGTGGCATGGGGAGCAAGAGACCCATGTCTGAGCATACCCTTCCCACTTGGGGGAGCAAATGCAAAAAGAACAAGTGATGGACGGAATGCTGAACAATGTCAAACATTCACCCCCAGTACAGACATCTGGGCCTAAATCCATTGTTTTTTTGCCACCCATTTCATTCTAGTTTGGACCCTGCCATATGCAAAACAGTCTTGACCCTGTTCCCCATGGGAACAGTGCAGCCCGAACTGCCAAGCCAGATCCTCCAAGGACTGGAAACAAGAATCATATGACTGGTTTCAGGGTATCACCCTTCATCAGCCAGGCTAGCTTGACTCCAGTGGCATGGGGGGGTGGAGCAAGAGACCCACGTCTGGGCATACCCTTCCCACTTTGGGCAACAAAATCAAAAAGAACAAGTGATGGACGGAATACTGAACAATGTCAAACATTCACCCCCAGTACAGAGATCTGGAACGAAATCCATTGTTTTTTTGCCACCCATGCCATTCCAGTTTTGACCCTGCCATATGCAAATCAGTCTTGACCCTGCTCCCCATGGGAACAGTATAGCCCGAACTGCCAAGCCAGGTCCTCCCTGGACTGGAAACAAGCATCCTAGGACCGATTTCAGGGTATCACCCTTCATCAGCCAGGCTAGCTTGACTCCAGTGGCATGGGGGAGCAAGGGACTCACGTCTGGGCATACCCTTCCCACTTGGAGCAGCAAATGCAAAAAGAACAAGTGATGGACGGAATGCTGAACAATGTCAAACATTCACCCCCAGTACAGAGATCTAGGACTAAATCCATCGTTTTTTTGCACCCATGCCATTCCAGTTTGGACCCAGCCCTATGCAAATCAGTCTTGACCCTGTTCCCCATGGGAACAGTCCAACCCGAACCGCCAAGCCAGGTCCTGCCTGGACTGGAAACAAGCATCCTAGGACCGGTTTCAGGGTATCACCCTTCATCAGCCAGGCTAGCTTGACTCCAGTGGCATGGGGGAGCAAGGGACCCACATCTGGGCATACCCTTCCCACTTGGAGCAGCAAATGCAAAAAGAACAAGTGATGGACAGAATGCTGAACAATGACAAACATTCATCCCCAGTACAGTGATCTGAGCCTAAATCCATTGTTTTTTTGCCACCCATGCCATTCCAGTTTGGACCTAGCCATATGCAAATCAATCTTGACCCTGCTCCCCATGGGAACACTACAGCCCGAACTGCCAACCCAGGTCCTCCCTGGACTGGAAACAAGCATCATAGGACCGGTTTCAGGGTCTCACCCATCATCAGGGAGGCTAGCTTGACTCCAGTGGCATGGGGGAGCAAGGGACCCACGTCTGGGCATACCCTTCCCACTTGGGGCAGCAAATGCAAAAAGAACAAGTGATGGACGGAATGCTGAACAATGTCAAACATTCACCCCCAGTACAGAGATATGGGCCTAAATCCATTGTTTTTTGGCCACCCATGCCATTCCAGTTTAGACCCAGCCATATGCAGATCAGTCTTCAACCTGTTCCCCATGGGAAGAGTCCAACCCGAACTGCCAAGCCAGGTCCTCCCTGGACTGGAAAGAAGCATCCCAGGTATTGGATTAAGGTATCACTTTCATCTGCCAGGCTAGCTTGACTCCAGTGGCATGGGGAGCAAGAGACCCACGTCTGAGCATACCCTTCCCACGTGGGGCAGCAAATGCAAAAAGAACAAGTGATGGACAGAATGCTGAACAATGACAAACATTCATCCCCAGTACAGTGATCTGATCCTAAATCCATTGTTTTTTTGCCACCCATGCCATTCCAGTTTGGACCTAGCCATATGCAAATCAATCTTGACCCTGCTCCCCATGGGAACACTACAGCCCGAACTGCCAACCCAGGTCCTCCCTGGACTGGAAACAAGCATCATAGGACCGGTTTCAGGGTCTCACCCATCATCAGGGAGGCTAGCTTGACTCCAGTGGCATGGGGGAGCAAGGGACCCACGTCTGGGCATACCCTTCCCACTTGGGGCAGCAAATGCAAAAAGAACAAGTGATGGACGGAATGCTGAACAATGTCAAACATTCACCCCCAGTACAGAGATATGGGCCTTAATCCATTGTTTTTTGGCCACCCATGCCATTCCAGTTTAGACCCAGCCATATGCAGATCAGTCTTCAACCTGTTCCCCATGGGAAGAGTCCAACCCGAACTGCCAAGCCAGGTCCTCCCTGGACTGGAAAGAAGCATCCCAGGTATCGGATTAAGGTATCACTTTCATCTGCCAGGCTAGCTTGACTCCAGTGGCATGGGGAGCAAGAGACCCACGTCTGAGCATACCCTTCCCAGGTGGGGCAGCAAATGCAAAAAGAACATGTGATGGACGGAATGCTGAACAATGTCAAACATTCACCCCCAGTACAGAGATCTAGGACTAAATCCATCGTTTTTTGGCCACCCATGCCATTCCAGTTTAGACCCAGCCATATGCAGATCAGTCTTCAACCTGTTCCCCATGGGAAGAGTCCATCCCGAACTGCCAAGCCAGGTCCTCCCTGGACTGGAAACAAGCATCATAGGACCGGTTTCAGGGTCTCACCCATCATCAGGGAGGCTAGCTTGACTCCAGTGGCATGGGGGAGCAAGGGACCCACGTCTGGGCATACCCTTCCCACTTGGGGCAGCAAATGCAAAAAGAACAAGTGATGGACGGAATGCTGAACAATGTCAAACATTCACCCCCAGTACAGAGATATGGGCCTAAATCCATAGTTTTTTGGCCACCCATGCCATTCCAGTTTAGACCCAGCCATATGCAGATCAGTCTTCAACCTTTTCCCCATGGGAAGAGTCCAACCCGAACTGCCAAGCCAGGTCCTCCCTGGACTGGAAACAAGCATCCCAGGTATCGGTTTAAGGTATCACCCTTCATCTGCCAGGCTAGCTTGACTCCAGTGGCATGGGGAGCAAGAGACCCACGTCTGAGCATACCCTTCCCACGTGGGGCAGCAAATGCAAAAATAACAAGTGATGGACGGAATGCTGAACAATGTCAAACATTCACCCCCAGTACAGAGATCAGGGCCTAAATCCATCGTTTTTTGCCACCCATTTCATTCCAGTTCGGATCCAGCCATATGCAAATCAGTCTTGACCCTGTTCCCCATGGGAACACTCCAGCCCGAACTGCCAAGCCAGGTCCTCCCTGGACTGAAAACAAGCATCCTCGACCAGTTCAGGGTATGACCCTTCATCAGCCAGGTTAGCTTGTCTCCAGTGGCATGGGGAGCAAGAGACCCACGTCTGGGCATACCCTTCCCACTTGGGGCAACAAACGCAAAAAGAACAAGTGATGGACTGAATGCTGAACAATGTCAAACATTCACCCCCAGTACAGACATCTGGGCCTAAATCCATCGTTTTTTTGCCACCCATGCCATTCCAGTTTGGACCCAGCCATATGCAAATCAGTCTTGACCTTGTCCCCCATGGGAACAGTCCACCCGGAACTGCCAACCAAGGTCCTCCCTGGACTGGAAACAAGCATCCTAGGACCGGTTTCAGGGTATCACCCTTCATCAGCCAGGCTAGCTTGACTCCAGTGGGATGGGGGGGTGGGGAGCAAGGGACCCACGTCTGGGCATACCCTTCCCACTTGGGGCAACAAACGCAAAAAGAACAAGTGATAAACTGAATGCTGAACAATGTAAAACATTCACCCCCAGTACAGACATCTGGGCCGAAATCCATCGTTTTTTTGCCACCCATGCCATTCCAGTTTGGACCCAGACATATGCAAATCGGTCTTGACCCTGTTCCCCATGGGAACAGTCCAGCCCAACTGCCAAGCCAGGTCCTCCCTGGGCTGGAAACAAGCATCTTAGGACCAGTTTCAGGGTATCACCCTTCATCAGCCAGGCTAGCTTGGCTCCAGTGGCATGGGGAGAAAGGGACCCACGTCGGGGCATACCCTTCGCACTTGGGGCAGCAAATGGAAAAAGAACAAGTGATGGATGGAATGCTGAACAATGTCAAACATTCACCCCCAGTACAGAGAGTTGGGCCTAAATCCATCATTTTTTGCCACCCATGCCATTCCAGTTTGGACCCAGCCATATGCAAATCAGTTTTAACCTTGTTCCCCATTGGAACAGTCCACCCGGAACTGTCAAGCAAGGTCCTCCCTAGACTGGAAACAAGCATCCTAGGACCGGTTTCAGGGTATCACTCTTCATCAGCCAGGCTACCTTGACTCCAGTGGGATGGGGGGGAAAGCAAGGGACCCACGTCTGTGCATACCCTTCCCCCTTGGGGCAACAAACGCAAAAAGAACAAGTGATGGACGGAATGCTGAACAATGTTGAACATTCACCCCCAGTACAGAGATCTGGACCTAAATCCACAGTTTTTTTGGCACCCATGCCATTCCAGTTTGGACCTCGCCACATGCAAATCATCCTTGACCCTGGTCCCTATGGGAACAGTCCAACCCGAATCGGCAAGCCAGGACCTCCCTGGACTGGAAAGAAGCATCGTAGGATCAGTTTCAGGGTATCACCCTTCATCAGCCAGGGCAGCTTGACTCCAGTGGCATGAGGAGCAAGGGACCCACGTCTGGGCATAACCTTCCCACTTGGAACAGCAAATGCAAAAAGAACAAGTGATGGATGGAATGCTGAACAATGTCAAACATTCACCCCCAGTACAGAGATTTGGGCCTAAATCCACAGTTTTTTGCCACCCATGCCATTCCAGTTTGGACCCAGCCCTATGCAAATCAGTCTTGACCCTGTTCTCCATCGGAACAGTCCAGCCTGAACTGCCAAGCCAGGTCCTCCCTGGACTGGAAACAAGCATCCTAGGACCGGTTTGAGGGTATCGCCCTTCATCAGCCAGGCTAGCTTGACTCCAGTGGCATGGGGAGCAAGGGAACCACATCTGGGCATACCCTTCCCACTTGGAGCAGCAAATGCAAAAAGAACAAGTGATGGACGGAATGCTGAACAATGTCAAACATTCACCCCCAGTACTGAGATCTGAGCCTAAATCCGTCATTTTTTTGCCACCCATTACATTCCAGTTTGGACCCAGCCATATGCAAATCCGTCTTTCCCTGTTCCCCATGGGAACAGTCCAACCCGAACTGCCAAGCCAGGTCCTCCCTGGACTGGAAACAAGCATCCCAGGACCGGTTTCAGGGTATCACCCTTCATCAGCCAGGCTAGCTTGACTCCAGTGGCATGGGGGAGCAAGAGACCCACGTCTGGGCATACCCTTCCCACTTGGGGCAGCAAATGCAAAAAGAACAAGTGATGGACGTAATGCAGAACAATGTCAAACATTCACCCCCAGTACAGAGATGTTGGCCTAAATCCATTATTTTTTGCCACCCATGCCATTCCAGTTTGGACCCAGCCATATGCAAATCAGTTGTGACCTTGTTCCTCATGGGAAAAGTGCAGCCCGGACTGCCAAGCCAGGTCCTCCCTGGACTGGAAACAAGAATCCTAGGACCAGTTTCAGGGTATCACCCTTCATCAGCCAGGCTAGCTTGACTCCAGTGGCATGGGAAGCAAGGGACCCATGACTGGGCATACCCTTACCACTTGGGGCAACAAACGCAAAAAGAACAAGTGATGGACGGAATGCTGAACAATGTCAAACATTCACCCCCAGTACAGAGATCTGGGCCTAAATCCATTGTATTTTTGCCACCCATTTCATTCCAGTTTGGAACCTAGCCATCTGCAAATCAGTCGTGACCCTGTTCCCCACGGGAAAAGTGCAGCCCGGACTGCCAAGCCAGGTCTTCCCTGGACTGGAAACAAGAATCCTAGAACCAGTTTCAGGGTATCACCCTTCATCAGCCAGTCTAGCTTGACTCCAGTGGCATGGGGAGCAAGGGACCCATGACTGGGCATACCCTTCCCACTTGGGGTAGCAAATGTAAAAAGAACAAGTGATGGATGGAATGCTGAACAATGTCGAACATTCACCCCCAGTTCAGAGATCTGGACCTAAATCCATCGTTTTTTTGTCACCCATGCTATTGGACCCAGCCCTATGCAAATCAGTCTTGACCCTGTTCCCCATGGGAACAGTCTAGCCTGAACTGCCAAGTCAGGACCTCCCTGGACTGGAAACAAGCATCCTAGGACCAGTTTTAGGGTATCACCGTTTATCAGCCAGGCTAGCTTGACTCCAGTGGCATGGGGAGCAAGGGACCCACGTCTGGGCATACCCTTCCTTCTTGGAGCAGCAAATGCAAAAAGAACAAGTGATGGACGGAATGCTGAACAATGTCAAACCTTCACCCCCAGCACAGAGATCTGGGCCTAAATCCATAGTTTCTTTGCCACCCATGCCATTCCAGTTTGGACCCAGCCATCTGCAAATCAGTCTTGACCCTGTTCCCCATGGGAACAGTCCAGCCCGAACTGCCAAGTCAGGCCCTCCCTGGACTGGAAACAAGCATCCTAGGACCGGTTTCAGGGTATAACCCTTCATCAGCCAGGCTAGCTTGACTGCAGTGGCATGGGGGAGCAAGGGACCCACGTCTGGGCATACCCTTCCCACTTGGGGCAGCAAATGCAAAAAGAACAGGTGATGGACAGAATGCTGAACAATGTCAAACATTCACCCCCAGTACTGAGATCTGGGCCTAAATCTGTCGTTTTTTTTGCCACCCATGGCATTCCAGTTTGGACCCAGCCATATGCAAATCCGTCTTCCCTGTTCCCCATAGAAACAGTCCAACCCGAACCGCCAAGCCAGGTCCACCCGTGACTGGAAACAAGCATCCCGGGACCGGTTTCAGGGTATCACCCTTCATTAGCCAGGCTAGCTTGACTCCAGTGGCACGGGGAGCAAGAGACCCACCTCTGAGCATACCCTTCCCACTTGGGGCAGCAAATGCAAAAAGTACAAGTGATGGACGGAATGCTGAACGATGTGAAACATTCACCCCCAGTACAGACATCTGGGCCTAAATCCATAGTTTTTTTGCCACCCATGCCATTCCAGTTTGGACCCAGCCATATGCAAATCAGTTTTGACCTTGTTCCCCATGGGAACAGTCCACCCGGAACTGCCAAGCAAGGTCCTCCCTGGACTGGAAACAAGCATCCTCAGACTGGTTTCAGGGTATCAATCTTCATCAGCCAGGCTAGCTTGACTCCAGTGGGATTGGTGGGGGAGAGCAAGGGACCCACGTCTGGGCATGCCCTTCCCACTTTGGGAAACAAACGCAAAAAGAACAAGTGATGGACGGATTGCTGAACAATGTCAAACATTCACCCCCAGTACAGAGATCTGGGCCTAAATCCATTGTTTTTTGCCACCCATTTAATTCTAGTTTGGACCCAGCCCTATGCAAATCAGTCTTGACCCTGTTCCCATGGGAAGAGTCCAGCCCGAACTGCCAAGTCAGGTGCTCCCTGGACTGGAAACAAGCATCCTGGGACCAGTTTTAGGGTATCACCCTCTATCAGCCAGGCTAGCTTGACTCCAGTAGCATGGGGAGCAAGGGAACCATGTCTGGCATACCCTTCCCACTTGGGGCAGCAAATGCAAAAAGAACAAGTGATGGATGGAATGCTGAACAATTTCAAACATTCACCCCCAGTACAGAGATTTGGGCCTAAATCCATCGTTTTTTGCCATCCATGCAATTCCAGTTTGGACCCAGCCATATGCAAATCAGTCTTGACCCTGTTCTCCATTGGAACAGTCCAGCCCGAACTGCCAAGCCAGGTTCTCCCTGGACTGGAAACAAGCAACCTAGGACCGGTTTCAGGGTATCACCCTTCATCAGCCAAGCTAGCTTGACTCCAGTGGCATGGGGAGCAAGGGACCCACATCTGGGCATACCCTTCCCACTTGGAGCAGCAAATGCAAAAAGAACAAGTGATGGACAGAATGCTGAACAATGTAAAACATTCACCCCCAGTACAGAGATCTGGGCCTAAATCCATCGTTTTTTTGCCACCCATGCCATTCCAGTTTGGACCCAGCCATATGCAAAGCAGTCTTGACCCTGTTCCCCATGGGAACAGTGCAGCCCGAACTGCCAAGCCAGGTCCTCCATGGACTGGAAACTAGAATCCTATGACCGGTTTCAGGTATCACCCTTCACCAGCCAGGCTAGCTTGACTCCAGTGGCATGGGGGAGAAAAGGACCCACTTCTGGGCATACCCTTCCCACTTGGGGCAACAAACGCAAAAAGAGCAAGTGATGGACTGAATGCTGAACAATGTCAAACATTCACCCCCAGTACAGACATCTGGGACTAAATCCATCGTTTTTTTGCCACCCATGCCATTCCAGTTTGGACCCAGACATATGCAAATCAGTCTTGACCTTGTTCCCCATGGGAACAGTCCAGCCCGAACTGCCAAGCCAGGTCCTCCCTGGACTGGAAACATGCAACCTAGGACCAGTTTCAGGGTATCACCCTTCATAAGCCAGGCTATCTTGGCTCCAGTGGCATGGGGAGCAAGGTACCCACGTCTGGGCACTTGGGGAAGCAAATGCAAGAAGAACACGTGATGGACGGAATGCTAAACAATGTTGAAACTTCACCCCCAGTACAGAGATCTGGACCTAAATCCATAGTTTTTTTGCCACCCATGCCATTCCAGTTTGGACCCCGCCATATGCAAATCAGTCTTGACCCTGTTCCCCATGGGGACAGTCCATCCCGAACTGCCAAGCCAGGTCCTCCCTGGACTGAAAACAAGCATCCTAGGACCAGTATTACCCTTCATCAGCCAGGCTAGCTTGACTCCAGTGGCATGGGGAGCAAGGGACCCACATCTGGGCATACCCTTCCTACTGGGGGAAGCAAATGCAAGAAGAACAAGTGATGGACGGAATGCTGAACAATGTCGAACATTCACCACCAGTACAGAGATCTGGACCTAAATCCATAGTTTTTTTGCCACCCATGCCATTCCAGTTTGTACCCAGCCATATGCAAATCAGTCTTGACCCTGTTCTCCATGGGAACAGTCCAACCCGAACTGCCAAGCCAGGTCCTCCCTGGACTGGAAACAAGCATTCTAGGACCGGTTTCAGGGTATCACCTTTCATCAGCCAGGCTAGCTTGACTCCAGTGGCATGAGGAGCCCACATCTGGATATACCCTTCCCACTTGGGGCAGCAAATGCAAAAAGAACAAGTGATGGACTGAATGCTGAACATTTTCTATGCTACTATATGCCATTGGTTGTTCTTATCCTTACTGTTTTGCTTCCATAGAAAGATCGGAAATTAAGCCTCCACTGGTAAATTTGTGTATTTCTTTTAGATAGCTACAACATAGCTTTGTTGAATATCTTTAAAAAGATCAACACTGAGCTTGGCATATATGATTATATAATTGCATTGAACCTTCATGTTTCATAGCTGGCTAAAAGTAAATGCAACTGTAATTGAGTTACAAACTTTGAGCCTGATTTAAATGTTGCAACTGAGTACCATTTCCACCAACCTGAAGGTCCACCTGCCTCATTTAAAGTTAGGCGGAACTTCAGTGTATTGAATACAGACAGTACTCCATCTCCCCTGCCTAAAAACATCTACAATAGCCTGCTGGAGTAAGGGTCATTGGAAGTTTGGCTTTCTATTTAGATTAGGCAGACACATGATCAATTTTAACTGCCCATCAACAACCTGACCATAAGGAGCAGTGAAAATGTTTAAATGACACCAAACCATGAGAGAATGTTCCAAAGTGGCTAATTTTTGTTTTATTTTTAAGAAGGAAGTCCCACATTGTTATTTTCTTTTCACGATTAAAAGAACTTGACAGAGTCCATCATGCTGACAGAGCCGTCCGTCAGACTTTCAATGCATCTCCAGTAATTACTATGGGGGTGGCTCCTGGAAATGCAAGAGAAGTCCACAGAAGCAGTAGAAATCTGTAAATACAGTCAGTGAAATACCCTTGTCATGGTGGGACTAGAACGCTCCTCCATGCGAAGGTAATTACTCCATCTGCCTAAATTTTAAATTAGCTCCAGTGTCAGAAATGCACACATTTATAGAGCTTTCCAAATCAAGACCATGCTCAAAAGCACACATTTAAAGTCAATATACTACATAAAGAATTTTCTGATCACCTTGAACAGAAATGCAATTTTTTCTGCCTCATTCCAAAGATATATGGGGGCATATTAAAGAAAAGGTGCTGCACGCAGTGCAGCACCATTTTTCTTGTACCCCTTAGTGCCCCCTAAGACACCATGCGTGCTCCGTATTTAAATTACGGTGCACCGTGGTGGTAGTTAGGGGACTAGCATCTGAATTTTTGACTCTAGTTCGGTGCTTTGCAAGATTAGCGTTAAAGGTTCTGGCGTTAATCCTGCAAAGCATTAATAGGCCCGCTGTAAGCAGTGGAATCCTCCTTTTAATGCCTGCCCAAAGCAGGCGTTAAAAGTGCTGAAAAACAGTGGTGCAAGAAAATCTCTCAATTTCCTTGCACCATTTTTTTAGTCCCTCTAATGGGGGAACGTCCCCTTTGCATACATTATGCATAGTGCAGGCAAAATGTAGCGCAAAGGATTACAAAGTGGTGCAATGCATGCATTGCCCCACTTTGTAAATATGGCACAGTAGTTTTGGTTTCCTAATGCTATTATAGCATCACAAAATAATGCAAATGTGGCATTAGAATGGCACTAATGGCTCTTAAATATGCCCCTTGGTCTCATAAATTAAGATGCTTGTTTTTATCAATTTTTCTTATAGCAGGAAATCAGTTACAGTAACAAGTGTCTGTTTACCATAGAATGAGCTTTAGACTACGTCTGACCATTTTTGTAGTTAATCTAAAAAGTATGTGGAAATAATGTTACTTTTTCAAAAGCTTTCACAGGCACCACTCACAGTTATTTAACTGGCTCTAAACCTTTCTTGGGTTTCATTGCCTGTAATTTATTTTTGAATGTTGTACTTTTATTTTTATTTTTTTGATCAACTGTTTCCTATTGATCCTGCAGTCGAATCCATTAAACATGTGGATGACTTTAATATTGGGGGATCAAAACGTATTTTAAATTTGTGAAAGAAAGCCTTGGAATTCCCTAAAACAATTGTTATAATATGCTCACATTTGAGCCTTTTCAGATTTCATGTCTACCACGTGGCAAGGTTTATTATATGATCTCTCCAGTCCATAACATGTGCAAAGCTACAATGACAAAATTGCAAAAATATGTTTATGTTATGACGACAAATGCCAATGGCATGATTGGTCACAATTATAAATGCAAACAGGATTATGATTTCCAGTTTACAATTGAATCTTACATTGTTAAGTATTGTCAAATCCTATTTGGGATTTAAACCACTACTTTAAAATAATCAGTATTCACAGCATTCACCTACATTCTTCCCATGTAAGGAGTAGTAAAAGCAAATGGGATGACAACATCTATTTTGCTTCATCTGTTGTGACCCAGAGACCAAGGGCCATATTAATGGCAAAGTGTTGTAGTGGAGCGCAGCAAACCATCTTTCTACACTGCACAGCATTACTGGGAAAGGGCCGAAATGTGCCTCATTTAAGGCATCTAATGCATTCCTTTCCGTTCCTCCTGTGCTGGCGTACAATGGGCTGCCAAGCGCCAAAGTAGCCACCCTTGCACCATGGTGCAATGGTCCCTGCATTGCATGAAGGATTGGTTTTGTGCAGTAATGGACACTTCCTGCTCAAATAAAGATATTTCTCCTTGTTACACTTCTCCTGGGGAGGCATATCTTTTTGCCGCATTCCCCGGTTTATCAGGTTTGGTAAATCTGTCAATACTTAAAAAACCATGGGAATTGCATGGGAACACCCACCCACTGCACATGGAATGCCACTCTTGTGTAGAGTAATGCAATGCAGCAATTTGCCCTGCGTTGCATTACTCCACATTTTTGAAGCCATTCAAAGCCACGCAAAGTGGCACTGCATGGCTTCAAAAATCTGACTTACAGGTTTACATCATGCATGTACCATGTTGCGTGGTGCAAGCATGACACACAGCTCTCATTTATATGCCCCCAAGTGTCTTACATTAGCACTGTGTCCAAAGTCTGTCAATGGCCTTTCCAGATGCAGAAACAGACAAGAGGCAGGCAAAATACTATCTTTCACAAGCCAAACTCTAAATAGCTGTTTTCCGAGCTGTTACAACATTAACACAATATTAATGGCCCAATGGCATAGCACTTAATTAAATTAGATTGTGACATTAAATTAATACTGGGCCCGAGGCATAGAATACACGCCGATTGACAACATCATGGGCACTTTTTCAGTCATCTTAAACAGCACAAAAGTGATGGTTGTGATTTCTTCTGAAACACTGGGAATCAATGTGGGCAAATTCGATGCCAACTTTAGCTTGCCTGTGTATTTGCCGGGAATGAAGGCAAACAGAGCTCAACTATATGCAAATAAGATTTGGTCTCATCCAGATGGGACATGTTAGCCCAAACCTCTAAGCCATTACTTCTGAACATGAACACAAGCAACCCACACATGTTCTGACAAGAAGTGAAAAGAAACTCCAATGCCATATGGGGGCGTGAACCCTCTTGTGGGGCATAAACGGCATTTCCTTAGTGTGTCTGTCATATTTATAGGACTATGGTGGTCATTACAACCCTGGCGGTCGGTGTTAAAGCGGCGGTAAGACCGCCAACAGGCCGGCGGTAAAAAGTTTGCAATTACGACTGTGGTGGAAACTGCCAACAAAGACAGCCACTTTAACATTCCGACCGCCACGGCGGTACAAACAAACAGTGTGGCGGTCACCACCAACAGACAGACGGAGGACAAAGTACCGCCCACAGTATCACAACCTACCAATCCGCCACCTTTTCCGGGGCGGATTCACTGCAGATAAAAATACGGCAGAAACAGGACTTCGAAGGGAAAACGCTCACCTCTACACACCCCACGAGGAACGAGGACGCCATGGACCCGGAACTCCACATACTACCTGCGATTGTCTTCCTGCTCCTCTACCAGGAGCACGAACGCCGGCGGCGAAGACCACGGTGAGTACTGCACCTACGACACAGGAGAGGGGGGAGGGAAAAAACAGTGACACACACACACGCAACACCTCCACCCCCACCCACTACAACACACACACTAATACAGCAAGATACATCACAGTTACACCACCAACCCCCCCGGAAGAATGCAAAGACAATAGAAAATAAGTGTAACCATTGTAATATATTAAAAGCAAGTAGGCAAAAATATATATATACACCATGTACAAAATATATACCAAGCATAGTAGTCCAGGTAGTGCTCCAATTAAGTCCGTGGAACACTGGGCCCACACGGTATGGGCGAGGCCCACACAAGATCCCCGACCATGACGGAGAGAACACTGCAGGGGCATCAGAGAGCAAGAAAACAGGCACCTCAGGGGGAGGGAAAGGGGGGGCACCTCAGCCGGTTGAGTGTACGACGCCAAATCCACGAGAGGGCCACATGCCCACTGTTCAATCCTGGGGAGTGCAAAGCCACAGTCTCAGAAGTCTATACAGTGGGTGGTTTGCCCACTGTTCAATCCTGGGGAGTGCAAAGCCACAGTCTCTTAAGTCTCTACAGTGGGTGGGTTGCCCACTGTTCAATCCTGGGGAGTGCAAAGCCACAGTCTCTCAAGTCTCTACAGTGGGTGGGTGGCCCACTGTTCAATCCTGGGGAGTGCAAAGCCACAGTCTCTCAAGTCTCTACAGTGGGTGGTTTGCCCACTGATCAATCCTGGGGAGTGCAAAGCCACAGTCTCTCAAGTCTCACAATTGGGTGGTTTGCCCACTGTTCAATCCTGGGGAGTGCAAAGCCACAGTCTCTCAAGTGGATAACAGTCTCTACTGGTTCTGGAGGTGGCATGGTGCCCAGAGTGCTTCATCCTGCTAAGGACAGAGGTAGTGGATAACAGTCTCCACTGGTTCTGGAGGGGGCATGGTGCCCAGAGTGCTTCATCCTGCTAAGGACAGAGGTAGTGGATGACAGTCTCCACTGGTTCTGGAGGGGGTATGGTGCCCAGAGTGCTTCATCCTGATAAGGACAGATGTAGTGGATGGATCTCTCCACTGGTTCTGGAGGGGGCATGGTGCCCAGAGTGCCTCATTCTGCCGGTGACGGAGTCAGTAGCGTCAGTGCCCTTGGCGCTCATGGGCCAGCGTTGCCTGAGACGGCGGTGCCCTGTTCAGCGGTGCTTGAGACGGAGGTGCCCTTTTCAGCGGTGCTTGAGACAGTGGTGCCCTGTTCAGCGGTGCTTGAGATGGCGGTGCCCTGTTCAGCGGTGCTTGAGACGGCGGTGCCCTGTTCAACGGTGCTTGAAGCGGCGGGCTCCTTTGCAGTGACTCAGCTGCTGGTGGTCCTTCATGGACCAGCGGGGCTTGGGCTGGCGGTCCTCTCTGTCCCAGCGGGGTTTGTGCTGGAGGTCCTTCATGGCCCAGCGGGGCTTTTGCTGGCGGTCCTTCATGGCCCAGCGGGGCTTTTGCTGGCGGTCCTCTCTGTCCCAGCGGGGATTTTGCTGGCAGTCCTTCATGGCCCAGCGGGGCTGGTGCTGGCCGTGGCCTCCTGGGCAGCTGGGCTGGTGCTGGCCTCCTGGGCAGCTGGGCTGGTGCTGGCGGTGGCCTGCTGGGCATGCTAATGCACACAAGAACAGGGAGACCACAAAAAGGGGGACGACGACAGAAGAAAGACATGTTGAGTGCATGCATTACCGCTACCGTTGGAGGACACGACAGACACAGAAGCCCCCTGCACTATGCCACGCTCTTGGGCTCCACTGTTCAATTCCTGGGAAATGGCCTACTAGGCTATGGACAACATCTGCACACATGGATGACACAGGGGCATAACTAGGTGTACTTGGCACTCTACAGAGGTGCGGTGCCACATGGCCTGCCTTACGGAGGGACCTTGCCTCCGAAACTCGCACTGGCCTAGGTAAACCCACACCCCACCTCCCCCACCCAGACCCCTCCACTGCGCGCAAAATCAGCAGAATGCGAGTGTACTCACCCCGTTGTGGCTGCTGTGATGCCCTCAAGCGCCCATCCAATGCCACCACCAGGATCCTGAACATCAGGGGGGTCATGGTGCGACGGGTACCCCTCCCACGTTGGGAGGCCATCCCCAGCTGAGCCTCCGCTGTCTTTTTGCTCCAGCGGCGAATGTCCTACCATCTTTTCCGACAGTGGGTGCTCCGTCTGTGGTAGACCCCCAGGGTCCGGACGTCCTTGGCGATGGCACGCCAAATATGTTTTTTCTGGTGGGCGCTGACCTACATGATTTGTACAGGGGGAAGAGAAAGTTATTACCAACTGCACCGTCAAAGTGATTGGCCCCCATCCCTACCCTTGCCATGTGGTACATGCACTCACCGTCATTTCATGCACGCCGCACTCACCCCCCTTCCTTCTTACATCCACCCCTCTCCATACAGGCATAGCCCATACAGCATGCTCCCAGTGTACTTACCTGTTTGTCTGGAGGACCGTAGAGTAGCGTGTACTGGGGGAGGACCCCGTCCACGAGTTTCTCCAACTCCTCCGATGTGAAGGCAGGGGCCCTTTCCCCAGACACTCGAGCCATTGTCTCTTCCAGACCGAGGTCACAGCAGCACTTGCAGTGTAGGTCCTCTCCTGTCGAAGATCAGGTATCGAGTGATTGAACAGATAGAAAATGGCGGTCACGTCCGCGGCGATGTGTACCGTCACTGCCGGCATACATCGTCATTGGCTCCTGGGACCCAGAGGGTCCAATGTTAACCAATGCAGCATTGCGCCGTGGTCTTCGACCGCCTACCGCGACGGTGTACAACGCCAGCGCAGTTACCTCACATCCCATTGTCCCACTTTACAGGTCAGGCAGCCGCCATTTCAGGGGCCCACATGCCTACAATTTCAACTGCGTCACACATACCTAGGCCTAGACTCAACACACATACAGGCCACTTTTTAGATTATGAATGGTGTTCTGTGTAAGCTGCGGGTACGTACCTCTGAGTTGTTTGAGTCTGTGCTCGCTGTTGTCCTTCATAGGCACCGTCCGCTGGGATATGTGAGGAGATGGTGGCATCCTCCGGTGTACCGACCGTTGGTGGACCAGTCGACAATGGAGGAAAGATAATCACATACAGGCTTGACCGTGCCACAATCCAGGAACTGTGTACCCAGTTGGAGCCAGACCTTATGTTAGCTATCCGCCATCCCACAGGAATCCTCCCTCAAGTGCAGGTGCTGTCAGTGCTCCATTTCCTTGCAAGTGGGTCATTTCAAACAACAGTGGCCATGGCATCAGGGTTGCCCCAGCCTATGTTTTCCAATGTGTTGTCCAGAGTGTTGTCTGCCCTGCTGAAACACATGCAGAGCTACATCGTTTTCCCTCAGGTGGAGGATTTGCCTACAGTGAAAGGTGATTTCTATGCCCAGGGACATATCCCCAACATCATAGGTGCCATTGATGGGACACATGTGGCTTTGGTACCCCCCCACAGGAGTGAACAGGTGTACAGAAACCGGAAGAGTTATCATTCGATTATTGTACAGATGGTATGTTTGGCCGAGCAGTACATCTCCCATGTGAATGCCATGATCCCTGGCTCAGTGCATGACGCCTACATCCTGCAGAATAGCAGCATCCCTTATGTGATGGGTCAACTCCAGAGGCACCGTGTGTGGCTATTAGGTGAGCACCTGGAAGCTAGTCAGTGGGAATGGTTGTCTGGGTCTGGGGATATCCCTCCAGGTTAGTGTGTGTCTAACAGCTGTCCCTCGCCATTTGCAGGTGACTCAGGTTACCCCAACCTGTCATGGCTACTGACCCCAGTGAGGAATCCCAGGACAAGGGCAGAGGACCGCTACAATGAGGCCCATGGGCGAACTAGGAGGGTGACCGAGCGGACCTTCGGCCTCCTGAAGGCCAGGTTCAGGTGCCTCCATATGACAGGTGGATCCCTATTCTACTCACAAAAGAAGGTGTGCCAGATCATCGTGGCCTGCTGTATGCTTCACAACTTGACTTTGCGACGACAGGTGCCTTTTCTGCAGGAGGATGGTCCAGATGGCGGTGTTGTTGCAGCTGTGGAGCCTGTGGACAGTGAAGATGAGGAAGCAGAGGAAGAAGACATGGACAACAGGGACTCAGTGATCCAGCAATATTTCCAGTGACACACAGGTAAGAACACAGACCTGCCTACTACATGTACTTAAACACTACTGCCTCTCTACTGTCTGCCGTTTTCACCCAGTGTATGGTCACTGAGTTGTCACTTTCCCTTACGATTTCACAGATGTGGGTCCCACTGTGTGACATCTGCTTTGGTTCCTCATGGACTAGAGCTGTGTGACATAGGTATGTTGACATTACCAATGAAAATGCTTTTTGCCACAGTTATTGCTAATACAGTGTTCCGAAATCACAGACAGACTCCAGATTGTTTTGTGCTTTAAGGGTATTTATTTAAGTGCTCAATATTGGAGGGGGTTGTAAAATGGTGAGGGTCGATGGCGGAGGAATGTTCATGGCAGAGTCCAGTCTATTAGTCTCACAGGTGCATTGCCCATATGGGCATAGGAAGTGGAGCTGGGGCAGTTTAAGGATGGACAGGGTGACAAAGTGGGACAGTAGGATGACAATCAGGGTGGTCTCATTTCTTGGCGGGGGTCTTAGCATCGTTCTCTGTCTTGTTCCTGGATCTCAGGGACCGTTTGCGAGGTGGTTCTCCCTCTGCAGGGGGTGGGGTGCTGGTGTGGGGGTACAGTGGCGGGGCATCCTGTCCACTAGCGCTGGTGGAGGTGGTGGGCAGTTCATCGTCCAGGCTAGTGTCACGGGCCCCTTGTAGTGCCACAGTGTCCCTCCTGGTGTTGAGTACTTCCTTCAGCACCCCTACGATGGTGCCCAGGGTGGAATTGATGGTTCTGAGTTCCTCCCTGAAGCCCATATACTGTTCCTCCTGCAAGCGCTGGGTCTCCTGAAACTTGGCCAGTACCGCTGCCATAGTCTCCTGGGAGTGGTGGTAGGCTCCCATGATAGAGGAGGGGGCCTCGTGGAGAGTGGGTTCCCTGGGCCTGTCCGCCCCCTGTCGCACAGCAGCCCTCCCAGTTCCCCTGTGTTCCTGGGCCTCCGTCCCCTGGACCGTGTGCCCACAACCACTGCCCCAGGTCCCTGCTGTTGTTGGGGTGGTGGGTTAGCCTGGGTTCCCTGTAGTGGTGGACACTCACTTATTGACGTGTCCTGGGGACGGAGGTGTGGGCCCGCTGGGTGGGTGCTGTGCTGGTGTTTCCAGAGGGGGGAATCTCTGTGGTGGCCTGTGACTGAGTGTTGGAAACCGACTGTCCCGAGGTCCCCAATGGGCCGGGCTGGTCATCTAGATCTAGTTGGACAGAGGTGCTGTCATCACTGTGGGCCTCTTCTGTTGGTGGTGTGGACATGTGTGGACCCTCCTGTCCGGTGACGTTGGGTAGGGGTCCTGCAGGGGTATAAAAGGATGGTAATTACATCTGTGTGTGTCATGGTGTGCAATGGGTGGGTGACCGTGTAACCCAGTGCTTGCATTCCTGTGTGGGACCTTGTGTGATGATGGTTTACGGGGGTGTATGGGTATGTGCAGTGGGCATGCTTTGGTGATGGGTGTCCATGCTTTGTTGTTGCATGCAGGGCTTGGTGTTAGGATGTGTGGTTTGTGATGTTGGGACATTTGTGAGGAGTTAGAGTGATGGGGTGAGGGTGAGGGTATGTGCTGGCATGCAGGTAGGGTGGGGGATGTAATAGGTAAGATTTGACTTACCAGAGTCCATTCCTCCACCTACTCCTGCGAGGCCCTCAGGATGCAGAATCGCCAAGACCTGCTCCTCCCATGTTGTTAGTTGTGGGGGAGGAGGTGGGGGTCCACCGCCACTCCGTTGAATCGCCAGGTGGTGTCTTGAGACCACGGAACGCACCTTTCCCGTAGGTCGTTCCACCTCTTCCTGATGTCATCCCGATTTCTTGGGTGCTGCCCCACTGCGTTGACGTCCACTATTCTTCGCCATAGCTCCATCTTCCTTGCAATTGAGGTGTGCTGCACCTGTAATCCGAATAGCTGTGGCTCTACCTGGACGATTTCCTCCACCATGACCCTGAGCTCCTCCTCCGAGAATCTGGGGTGTCTTGGCCATGCCATGGGGTGGTGTAAGTGATGTGTGGGGTGGTGTGTGGGGTGATAAGTGTGCTGATATGTAGTGGTGTGTAGTGTGCGGTGCGTGGAAGTTATGTGGGTGATGGTGTTGTGTGCCTGTGGATGCTAGTGTTTCTGATGGTGGTGTCTCTCACTGGCCTTCATTCGTGATTTGTCAGAAGAGTTTGTGGGTGATGTGGGTGTGTGTTTTTTATTGTATTTGGTGTGTGGGAGTGGTGTGTGTATGTGTCTCAGGTGTGTGTATTTCGAATTGTCCAATGTGGCTGTGTTTTGTAGGAGTGTGTGTATTTTGAGCGTGGCGGTGTGTACCGCTAATGGAATACCGTGGTTGAAATACCGCCACGTGGGTTTGTGTGTCGTGATAGTGTGGGTGTATTTCTGTTGGCGTGACGGTGGAGGTTTTGTTTTCGCCAGTTTATCACTGACCTTTCGTGTGGCGGACTTGTGTGGGTGTCTGAATTTTGGCGGATTCCGAGCTGTGGGTCATAATAGCTGTGGCGGATTTCCGCAGCCGCGGCGGTGTGTTGGCAGTCTTCTGCACGGCGGTACGCGCCTTTTACCGTCAATGTTGTAATGACCACCTATATGTTTAAGGGATTGCTGAATCAGCCCGGGTACATTGTGGCAAATGTAATGGGCCTCTCCACCTGTACTAATTTTAAAATGCAATCACATTGCTGCTAGTCACGGTGCATGTACACGGCATAGAGTGTATAACGTATTTCTTTTACATCTTCCCTTTTATGGTTGTACAACAGTCAAACCCGTCAATCATATTGCAAAGCCAAGGCCTGATAAGCTCTTTTTTAAATCTAACTCCATAGAGCAAATAAATCCTTATCTAGCAGACCTAAAAGATAAGAAGTTGATTAACGCTCATTGCAGTAGAGGTGTCAAGCAACTGAGCTAATTCCAAAATGGAAGCTGACGACATCTGAGAGAATCTTGCGGACCTCAAAATGGGTGGTGCAGTGGATGTATAGTTCTTTTTTGTATGGGTGCAAACAGTGCTACAGCCACATGCAGTGACTTAACTGGGATGCAAGTGATAAATAAAAAATCCTGATATTCCTCATGAACAGAGGACCAATACTTGGATTCATACAGCTGTGTTATAGTTTCAAACATGCCTCTAGCCAAATAAATACATAGGGTGTGCTAGCGCAGGTATTTTAATGAAAATATTAATGAGAGATCAGGTATGTTGAGTAATGGATTTGTGTAGAAAATGTAATAACCTAGAAAAATAATGCACACATTTGAAAATATTCATGAAGTATACTTATTAATGGTTTATTAATATGAAATGTTGAGTATATGTTTGACTAATGTAGTAATATAACATATTAAGGGTTATAAATTATGCATTAGCTTTATTAATTGTAGGCTTTAACTTAGCAGAGGTCTTGGCCTAGTTGCATGTCAAGCTGTATTTCTTAACGTTTAATGAAATGGCTGTCTTAGAGAATTAAACTGTGATTTTCCATTGTACTGTCTAAATGTGCTTGTAGCTAAAAGTCTTTCTCATAAGAACCGCTGGCTAGAAGATGCTGTTCTTGCTAAAATGTAACATTATGAGTGTAATGTGTGTAAGACTGACTTTCTCAGGAGGAGGACAATAGAGACACTGACTGGAGTATAAGCTGCAACAATATTGCTACCTGATGAGCCAGATGATGAGGACATTACAGGAGAAGCCAGTCAGCGACATGTGAATGGAGTAGTGGTAGAATTCATAGATTTTAGGTTTTAGTTTTATTGGATAAAGGGTGAACATGCAATCCCTTGACCAATAGGGACTTGGGAAATAGTTTTAGGGAAATTAACTTAACGGGACTGCATTGAGAAGAAGCAGCCATTTAGCCTATTGCCTATTTTCTTGCTGGCCGTAAGATCAATAATTTCCTGAGCATCTTGATGAGAGACATGCTTAATGTTACTGCTTAAAGACTTTGCCTGTTTTGAACTTTGATGCTGAATCCTGATGCCTTGCTGAACGAACTGATGTCCTGATGGCGAAAACTATCTTAACTTGCCGATCCAATTGAGGAGAGGTATTCTTGTACTCATGTGATTGTTATGCCTATTTGCTTTTTCTTTCTAGATACCAACCACACTGCTTTGATAGAGCCATAGTTAGATGTTTTCTAAATTTGTGTTTGCTAAATTGTTTTGCATAAAGCCCAACATGCTGATCCTAATCTGGTGGTAGTTAAGGATTCTCAATAATGAAAGTCTGCGATAGGGAAAAACGTTTGATGCTTCTCTTTGCTGAATCGAAATGTATGTGATATCGTTTGCACAATTGTTATTGTTATTAAATTGCACTGTAAACTTAGAATGTGTAGTAGTTCAAGCTTTGAATGGATTGCGTTTCTTTCGCAGGTTTGGGCAGCCAATATTGTTTCTGTATGTGTACCATTTGATTTTGAGATTATCTTACGTGACTTTTGCATTGTTAATATAGGGAAATAAATTTTCTAACTTTTACTAAAGGTGTGGTTATTCATGACTGAGAGGTCATGGTGTGTGACAATTACTGACTCCAGTGATTACTAATGTTATTTAATGTAATTGATTATTGATGTTACTGATTAATTATTGATTATTGATCTGCATTTGCTGGATCTAGGGTAGGAACATCTTAATTGCGAGTCAAAAGGTTCATTGACCTATTCTCGTCCCCTTGTAAGTTTCCTTATTAAGGTCAGACGCGCTAACAGGTGTGCCTACTCAAAATGCAATCTATTTGTATTGTGTGCCCCACAGTACAGGGACCAGAGTCTACCCCTCACACCCAAGACGATGAAGGTCCTGGTATAACTGGGAGTGGGCACACTGTGCCAGGGGCACAGACACAGGGACCTGGGCAGTGGAAGGGCACCTGTGGGCCACCCAAGGGAAACGACTAGCCTGGAGGCATCACCTAAGTCATGGGAGCATAACAGCAATCCCAAGACAAGATAGGCCAGATACTCTCCACCTTGCATGAGAACCAGAGGCTGCAGGGGGAATACAACCAAGAGGCCAGGCAGCAGTGGCAGACCCTCAGTGCCACCATGGCCACCATTGCAGGGGTGCTCAAAGAACTAAAAACCATCCTGTGTGCATCCTCCACCTTCCAGCAGGTCCCTTCCACTAGCCACATCCCAACTGAGCCATCCACTTCTGCCACATCTAGTGGAATGGAGGCCCTGTCAGAGGACCCACAGGCCACAAGCACCTGTCCCTCTGTAGCTGAGGAACCTGATGCCAAGAACAAAACCACTGCCAGTGATTAACCCTCTCCTGAACATTCTCCCTTGTTTGCTACTGACACACCTTGTTAACTGTCCACTGTCATGTCTTCATTTTCCCATAGCCTTTGGATACTGGACATGTACTACCTGCAGCTGGGCCAACTGCTCTGATGAATTCATCCAGCATGACCCCAATCTTCACCCATTGCACTTATGAAACATGTTAAACACCATTGAGCACAGCTACTGCTTACGTGTCTTTAATGTGACAAGTAAGAATATCTATAGTACAGCACATCATTGCAGTTAACTCATTGACCTGCAAAAGTATGTAAGATTGACAGAAGGGGGAGCAATGTGCAGCTAGTTTGACAGTAGAACAGACATATACTGAAATCCTGAGTCAAGGGAGCCACCAGTCAAGCCAGGAACCAGAGTAGAAGGGCGTAAGTGACCTGAAAATATAGCAAGACAGGGACAACCATCACGATAGGAGTCAATGTTACCATCCAACACACATGCAGTACATTGTCTTCCACCCTAGTGCGAATTAACAAGTGGAATTTAAACAGAAATTACCATGGCAGATCCACATTTGCAAAACATGCATTCCCAATGCTCATACCCTCACAACTAAAGCCAAGTTCCACTGTCAGTATAAGTTCTGTACCATATTTGTCCATGTTGTACAGTGAGGACTGGTAGCTAATCTGATAACACTACATTGGTTGGTAGTGTTTTTGCAGTTGACATTGCATTTCTGGGAACCTCCAACATGGTCAATCTTTTGTAGATTTGATGCTAAGCAACAGCATGGAAACATAGCTCTGACATTTGAACAATAGCACCTCCCCTGATGGCACACACCAGGAGGATCAATGCCATAAGGCAGACAGGAGTACAGTACACATACAATACAGTTCACGCATACCTGATTTTCATTGGAAGTATTGGTGGATCAACTCTGTTCTAGAGTCAGCTGCATCCTTATCATCTGCCTTCTCATCGCTATCTATGTATCCGTCATCAGCCACTGGTCCAGCTGCCACCTCCTCAAAATCAAGTAATGGAATGAGATATCTCAGGGCCAGATTGTGTAGCATGCAGCAGGCAACAACTATCTGGCAGATCTTTAGTTGACTATAGAGCAGGACACCTCTTGAGACGTGTGGACACCAAAATCTGGCATTCAGTAGCCCAAAGGTCCTCTCAATTACATACCGTGTTCTGCTGTGGTCCTCATTGAAACGGTTTTCATCATCTGTTGTTGGGTATCTCACTGGTGTCAGCAGCCACAGAAGGTTAGGATAGCCAGAATCACCTGTGTGCACAAAGGTTGGACCTATCACAATACCGGTAGGGACACAGGGTAGATTGTGATGAGAGGTTATACTACAGTTGCACATATACTATTGGATACATTCTAATGAGCCAGGCACTCTCTCTCTAGAGTTGTGCCATCATGTGTGGGACATTGCTGTTCCTCAAAATGTAGGAATCATGCACAGATCCAGGAAACTTGGCTGTCACTTGGGAGATATTCTGGTCAGCCAGACATACAGCATGGACATTTATGGAATACATGTTTTCCTGTTCTTGTACACCTGTTCATTCACCCTGAGAGGGACCAAAGCAATGTGGGTGCCATCTATGGTCCCAATTTCACATGAGGGACATGTCCCATATCACAGAAGTCAGCTTAAAAAGTGGGCAAATTTGCACGTTGGGGGAACCTGATGTAGCTCTCCGGGTGTTTCAGCAAAGCACACAGTACATCCTTCAACACAATGCTGAACATCGACTGTGACATCCCTGCTGCCAATCCTACTGTCATCTGGAACGAGCATGAAGCAAGGAAGAATAGCACTGATAAGACCTGTTCTGTGGGAGGGATTACGTAGGGATTAAGAATGGCAGGCAAGAGATCCAGCTCCAACTGGGTGCACAGTTCTATGACAGTCTGACGGTTCAGATGCTAGGTCTGAATGATGTGTCTCTCTTTCAGGGTAGCAAGATCGACTAGGTGCCGGTACACCAGTGCATGTCTCATTCTCACCAATGCACGGTATCTAGGAATAGGAGAGAGGAAAAGCCACAGATTGATAACGACATTTAACATGTCACCGAAACTGTGCTTGTAACAAATAATACTAATGTGGACATAACGCTGAAGTATACACTATCCATTGGGGCATGTAGACTGAACGTGTGTGCCATCCTAGATTACTGTTGCAGCCCCAATTATACAGCTTGCCACACAGGAAACATGTGATACTTTCATTTAACAACACCCTCTTTCCACAGGTAATTAGCTGCATGCAACTTTTTGACATACAGATATGAGCACTCCGTCTATGCCGCAGAGAGTGACTGCATGTTCTTCCATTGTCATCAGTCCATCTGACTACACTGTACATTAATGTCATATGTGTGAACTGACCTTTGATGTGTGGACATTGTCAATCCATGCAATCGTCACTACATATCATCCATGACGCACTGATGTTTCACATACGATATGCAGACAACATGTAAAATGGCAGCCGCCTGTCCTACATGCACAGGACAGATGGAAGTGACCTCATTCTGCCGGCATTAGTAATCATGGTGATAGACGGTCTCAACCGCCATGCAACTCCTCATTGGATAACATTGTTGCCTATGGGAGACTGGGGCCAATGAAGATGACCGCCGGCGGTGACGGTCATGTACGCAGTGACCGTAACTGCCATTTTCTGTTGGATAGCTCACTTGACTCCTTACACTCATGCAAGCAAGACCTCCACTGAGTGAGCTGCTGTGTTCTGTCTCTGAGCTATAATACCATGTTCTGCAGGAGATACAGCCCCTGCCTTCACCCACGAGGAGTTGGAGAAGCTAGCGGACGGGGTCCTACCCCTGTATGGACAGTGTATAGGGCACCAGAGCAGCAGATGCGTCCAATGAAACTGTCCTGTCTGATAGGTGTGTGTGTGAGGCTGAGAGACATTGTTATGATGGAGTTGATGCATGCAGGTGGCAATGCGGTTTGTGCTTTTGTGCCGTCCAGACATGTTAGTGTTGGCATGAGATGTGTCTGATGTGTGAATGTCACTGCTGTTGCTGTGATGCCACTCTACATGACTTTCTCCTTCTGTCTGTGTCATCTGTGCAGGCCAGGACCCATCAGAAGAAGGAGATTTGTTGTGCCATTGCCAAGCAAATGCAGATCCTGGAGATCCATAACTTGCAGAGCACCCACTGCAGAAAGCAGTGGGAGGACCTGAGACGCTGGGCCCATAAGACCGCTGAGTCCCAGCTGGGGATGTTCTCTCAACAAGCGGACCTTGACCCTCCCAATGGCCTGCATTTTGGTGGTGGCCTATCTTGAGGTGGATGGGCGCTTGAGGGCAGCACAGCAGCCACAAGGGGGTAACTACACACTCACACCTCGCTAATGTTTGGCCTGTATGGGTCTGGGTAGCCTACAAGTGGTAAGATGTAATGTGGATCATTGGTAGTTGCACATTCACTATGGGTTTCAGCCACCCTGGCAGGATTTGTATGGAGTATGTGTGCCAACATCATGCTGACTATGACATATGAGGGGACTGATTGCATGTTTGGGTTTGTCTGGACCCCCTTCACATATTTTGATTGACCTGCCCCTTCCATCAGCATCGGTATACCTGAGGTGTTAAGGCATTGCTATCAGTAGTACTCTGCCACTATGACAGGGGTTATTTCTGAGTTTTCAATCAGCTGCCTTTAACTAAATGTGTAGATGTCTGCAGGGAGCCAAGTACTTACTAACCACATTGTACATGGGTGTGTGGTCATGCAACCTTCCATGCAGGATAATGTTGGTTTGCATTGTACAGGCTATGTCAAGTTAATAGACAATGGGAATGTGGCAATTACTATGCAACTGTGCATTGTTAGACCCTTCATTAAGTCAATGTGTGCCAATGTTCCTACATTAGTAGGTTTTTTCAGCATAGCTTTGGTTTCCCCAACGATTTACCACAGTTATGCATGTCAATGTTAAGGTATGCCTTGTCATGGCATACCAGCAGAATGATTAGTTGTTGCTCTGTGTGAATGATGGGTAGGTTTTGACCCATTCAACCCTTTTTTTCTCTCTCACCCTCCTTCCCTCTTGCTCCTCCTATGTCTTTGTGTGTATCAGCATCATCAGGCAAAGGAAAAGGGGCACCAGCTAGTGGGGTAGCTGCAACCCACGGGACCCAGGAGGCTGACACCAGCGGAGCCGAGGGGACCAGTGGGACAGAGAGCGAGGGGAGTGCCATGGGGTAGACCAGATCTACAACATCCTGTTTGGATTTCTCCTCCGATAGATGCTCCCTGGCGGTGGCGGACCCATCAGGGACCAGCCCAGCACCAGCATGTCTGCCATCCCCCTTAACAGCACCACCCCCACTGTAGCTCTCCACCCAGTTGCCCGTGCCTGCTCACCCAGGAGGGAGGGTGTCTCCTTCACCTCAGGCACCTCAGCCCTGCTGCCCTCAATGTGGAGGCCATTGACCTAATGATGTCCATCTCTGTGGGACAGTCAACCATCATGAATCCCATCCAGGGACTGGCAACACAGGTGCAGCAGAGCAATGCCTACCTGGAAGGCATTCACAGTGCCCTGACTGCCCTGAAGAGATCCTTTCAGGTTCTAGCCTCCTCGTTGATGGCAGCCAGTGTCCCTTCGTTTTCGGTCCCCACTCCAGCTACCTGTGGCCAATTCACACCCCTCTCCCCACATCCAGCCAGAGCACACAGTCAGACCACTATTCATCCACCTCAACAGACACGGTTCACAAAGACAAACACAAGCGCCACAGAACCCACCACCACCATGTACACAGACAACACACACATGCAGACACAACAACATCCATTCCCTACACAGACTCCCACACCACCACCTCCCTCACAGACACTACACCACACAAACCTGCTATCACCACATCAACACTCCCAGATCCAGCCACAAGTCCCCTCATACCAACCGTCACCACAATAGCAGACCAGCATACATTCACTCCATACACCACATGCTCACTCACCACGACAACTAAAACCCCCACATGCAGCACATCCATCTTACCTGCAGGCACCACCACAACAGACATTCACACATCTACCCTGGCATCTGCCGGCATCTCCTCCCCCTCCTCCCAAGTCACCTAAATGCCCACACCTACCCACCCAACAGAAACCCAGCACACACATGGCTTCCACCCACGCGCCTGCACACAAAACACCTACAGGTACACACCTCACAAGCATCCTTCCACTCACAAACATTTTTCCCATGACCACCCTTGCATGCCTAAAAAAAGATTCCTCTATGAGTTTTCTCTGTTCCCGCTCACTGTCCCAGCATATGGTTCTCCAAGGCACCCTGTTACCCTCCTCAAACTCAGACCTTCCACCTCCCAGTCCTCTCATGCCCCCCCGGTACTGCCAATGGCCCTCCCCCTGCTAGAACTTCAACCCCACCAGACAAAAGGGTAGCCCTCCTAAATCCAAGACCAAGGGCCCTCCCTAAAAGGCTAACGCTAATCCCAAACATCCCCAAACCTAAACCCAAGCCAAAGGACCCCTCCTCCCAAACCCAAGCCCTCACCTCCGTGCTCCCTCATCCCTGAGGTGCATGCCTGCCCCATTGATGCCCCTGCCATGTGGATGCCACTTTGCAGTCAGGAGTCAACTTGGGCCCAGACACTTTGCCCAGTGTGCCTGGGGCACTCTAGAGTTTTGGACTGGCCAGTAGGCCCATGTTGTATATAATTGGACTTTTAAAATGTAATTTATTACAATACATCTGCACAACAGTAACGTTGGTGTTGAAGGTTACATTCATGTCCTGCCTTTCCTTCCACATTTATGTCTTGTATTTGGGGGGTGTGTTCTGTTAATGTGATGTGTTTGTGTAGCAACATGAGTTGTGTAGGTGACTTGTGTTATAGTCTTGTTGAGATGTGTTGTGATGGTATTGTGTGGCACTGTGTGGTAGTGGTGTTTGCACCCGTGTGTGTAGTGATGCATCTGTGATGTGCTTTGTATGTTGGGTAGACGTGGCGTGTGCTCTGACACGTTGTTTGGCAGTGGTTTGGTTTTGCTTGGTTGTGTGCTGTTGTTACGTGTTGCTGCCAGTATGTGTTGTTCTGTGGAGGTGTGCGGTGTGACTCCCTGCCAATGCGTCTGTGTGATTGCGATGGTGTTGTCATTGTGTGAGTCGGTGGTGTTATGTATGAATGTGTTTGACAGTGATGGTGGTGTGTGCCTGTGGTGTGGTGTGTGTATGGCACGTCTATGTTGGTCGTGGTGTGTGTTGTTTGTGTGTGTTGGTACAGGTGTTTTTTTGCGTGTGTGCGTTGCCGTCGTCTGCTGTGCCGGGTGTGAGTGTTGTGTTTGAATGTGCACTAATGACCTTCCCTCCAGTGTGTGCTAGTTGGGTGTACTTACGGTTGTTGTCTTTGTTGCCTTCGCTGGTTCTGGAATTGTAAGGCCATCAGGAGCAGTGAAAGACTGCATGTTCGGGTTCAATGGCAGCAGCAGAAATGTCTGTGTTTCTGAAGGTGAGTGTCTCCTTTGATTTTGTTAATTTCTGCCAGGCTTTTCATGGTGGTGCGACCACCCCGGAAATCCTGGCTGTGTGCTACCTCGTAATATGCTTGGTGGAAACATTGCCTCCACCTGGTTGGATGTCTACCATTGGCCGAGGCAGTCCATCCGCACTGGCCGTACTGGTGGTGTATTGGCTGTGTTCCATTCAGATCACCGCCATGGTCATGTTATGGCGCTCTACTCCACCGGTCTTGCGGCAGTGTGACCACCATAGCGGCTTGGCTTGCCGATCTGGGGACTGGCATACTCGTAATGACCACCTGAGTAACTGTCCTGTGAGCTGATACACAATATGGCTGGAACTGCTTACAAGAATGAGGTGGAAGAGGGCTGAACCAGTCTCTAGCTCATTGTATGCTGTTCTGCAGGCTGAACAAAAGTGTAAATCCTACTCCAACAGAGCTATGTCTGAATGAGGCTGAACAAAAGCAATTTTCTGCATGTATTTTTTTATTAAGGGTATGATGTATTCATTTTCAGCATTATAATAGGACTGGTGAGGTAACTCTGGTTCTCTCTGTGTCACACCATAAAAAAGGTCTTTAAAAAAAAAAAAACATCTTTGAGCACACAAATGTATTTTCTATTACCAGTGGAAATATTTTATTGGAATTTTGTATCTAAACTCTGTTATTATGTCTGCAAGAGAAAAAAGAATCAGAGGTAGAATACCTAGAAGGTGAGTAATTCATTTTAATAGTCTCGGACAGATGATAATGGAAGCCGTGATAGTTCAATGTCTCTGTAGGTTTTACCTGTAAGCAGCTAGCAATGCATTGTTTCATGGATACATGAGTCAGGCCTGCTGTGTAGGTGTTCCATTGTTGCTGTGGCAGCTGAGTATATTGAAAGAGCACTTTATGCAAATGTAGGAAAGGGGAAGGAGTAGATTACAGATAAGAGGGTATAATCATTCTGCCCATTATATACAAGTGTAACATGTTTTGCGTTTTTCATTTGTAACACAAGTAGGGCCAGAAAAGTTATTTGTCGACAACAGTTTTTAGACATTTGCAAATAATCAATTTCATTGGTTTGAATTCCCATATCATAAAGTAAATACAGACATGGTTGTCAAGAGAATACCATAACTCAATGCATAGTAATGAGTGGCTCAGATTCATGAGCAAGTGGTCACTGCTAAAGTATACTCCATGTAATACAGAGGCTACAACTGGACTGAAAGAGCATATTACATTTCACTTCTGGCTCCTCTCGACATCAAAAGCACAGCCCAGTAATCAAGTGATTTTACAAGTTGCCACTGCTGGAGAGGAAGCTGAATCATTGGAGAAGAAGCATAATCACAGTGAGTGGGGCTATAGTGAGGCAAGGCACTGCTGGTGGAGCAGAGGAGCGGAGGTGCAAGGGAGCAGCATGAGCAGGGCCCAGGCGATGCGGTGCAGTGGTGTAGCCTGGCAGTTCAGTGATACCAGCCTAAAGCCAGAGCTCAGTGACGGAGCTGAAGCTGCTACTCCATACTCAAGCTGTAACCCACAAACAAGGCTGGAGCACCGCCATAGCTAAATGCAAGACCCCAGAGGTAGGAGACCCACACTCAAGCCTTTACCTGCAGCCAGAGTGCCAGGGTGCCAGCTCAGCTGCATTCAGGCTCACATTCAGCGTAGTACTCGCTGCACTCACAGCTTCATCTTCCTGCTGCTGCTGCTGCTACTGCCACACCCTCTCCGAGACGTACCTAGAGACAGCATCAAGCCACAAACAACCCCAAGGTAGGGGCTGCCGCCAAAAGCCATAGTTGGTAAATTGTTGGGTTGCAGAACCTTGGAAACTCACCCATCACCCCATCCTGCTGCCTGAGACAGAGGACATAGGCAGAGGAGAAGGGCCCAGTAGGGAAAGGTTACACTGCATTGGTCAAGCCCTAGCTCCACAGAAGCAGCCCTACCAGGGTCAGGTGCAGCTTGTTGCCCGGGTGGGCTCGCTTCCACATCTCTGCATGCACCTCCTCCTTGAACATCACCGTACAGCCCCATCCCTTTCATCCAGGACACTCCCGCTACCTAAACAGCACCCAGACCACTCTCATCTAGGCCTACGACTCCGGTAAGCTCAAGCTCAAGACCACTACAACAACAAGGCCTCAAAGGCAAAGACAAGGAGGTTTCCGACTTTCAACTAAACTAAATCAAATGATAGCCCCTTCCTGCAAATAAAGGCCCAGCAAGACAAGTCAAACTGAAGGTCCCATAAAGGCCATTCGACAGCCAATCCCACTACTGCTACAAACTCAGCCCCTTAGCCCCCCCACAAAAGATGCATCATGTCAAAGCGCTAAGCAATAAAACAAGTATCAAAATTACCAAGAGAGATCACCAACAGAACTTTAAAGATACAGCCCAAAGACCCCTAAAACCTCTGGGATTCTCAGCAGAGCAAGCTCGTGCCCCTTGCCTGCAGTTTGCAGTCATCCATCACATGGGGAGGCAATGCTGCACTCGAACTGGGGAGACAAGGTTCAAGCCACACAGAAGTCAAAAGCCAGGAAGCCACGAGCACAGAGACACGAAGGAAGCAGTCAAACATGGCCTTAATACAGGCTCAGGAGCAGCAGACACCTGGGGAAGCAGGGAGTAGGACATGAGCTGGTCCCGTCAGAAGGCAGGGGAAGCAGGAGAACTGGCTTCCAAGCTCCCAGTTTGTCCCACCGAGCCCCAGGCTTAGTGGGAGCAGTTCAAGCACACACCAAGCAGCCCCACCAGTAGTATGAGGTAAAGGAAGGTCAGACCCTCACTGCTGCAAGGGAGCAAACAGAGGAAGCTCACTCCGTAGATCTCAGCCCCCAAGGGCCCAGTGGCCTACCTTGACAGCCAACCCAAAATAATTTCAAAATCGCAGCTCTTGAAAGACGTAATCTTGACCATTTTTGAGAACACAACTGAAAGTATGGGCCTACCAGCCCCTCTAACACCAACCATAGTTGTACACTCCAATACCGCATTCCAACACCTGGCGTAGGACATGGACCCCCACACCTGAGACCTCTCATGAGGGGATCACTAGCTCTCAATCCCCACAACTGGGCCATCAAGGTGACACATCAAAGCAAAAGGGGGACGTCCAGCAAGCAGGGACTAAGAGCTGAGCTATCAAGGCAACACAACCAAAGCAGAAGGGGGGATGTCTATTAAGCAGGGACTCAGAGCTGGAGGAGATCATTAATCTGACCTCCAACCCAAATAACCTGGGTGAGGGCCTATTAAAGCACAGTCCCTCTGGCTGCAAGAAACCCCAAGGTGAAGAACAGCACTACATTTCAAGACCTATGCCAAGTAACTATTCCCTTTGGACCCAGAAGTGCTAAATTAATCAACGCCTCTGCTTCCCAGGGTTGCCCCCACTGGTTGGAAGAATAGTGCAACTCAGAACCAACAAGCACAAGTGGAAAAGACATCCACCAAGAAGGCAGAACACAGGTAATACCCCAGGAGCCCACAGAGTGCATGGAACTCATCTACTTAAAATAGGAAGAGTGGGATGAGAGGTTAGCTTGTTATACCAGCAAAAATGAACCAGCGGTCACAACAGAGAAAACTCAATCCTGGCCAGGACTCCTTAACCAGAGAATGCAGCAAAAGGGAAAGACTCCCCAGACAAAGGAGTTTGCTATGACCTATCCAATCAATAGCTTACACCATGAACTCAGTGAAAATGAACATTCAAATAGAGATACTAAACACCCCTGCAACACATGTGGCTGGGATCGATGTCAAAATTGCAGACTTAAACAACCTCATCAAAAGGGCTCAAAATTACTCAATGGAGCTAACTCCAAGGTGCATATGTTCCCCATCCTTGAGAAACTAACCTCACTTCCTGACACCTTAACTACCCTCTTTGATGTTCTGGCAGATACCTTTAGACTTCAAGCAAGCAAAGGGAATCCCCCCACCAGATCAGCTCCCACAAAAAGGAGATGTCCCAGTGACAAAACAGCCAGAGTCAATGTCTATCATCAGCATACCCAGTCCTCCTGTAGGTGGCTTATCTCCCTCTTGTCTGCAAATAACTCCTGGCCCCCTACAAGTAACCACAGCAATAGGGCCTAGGGCAGAAGAATAACTCAGAAATAACAGGGATAGCTGTAAAACCAACTCAGACAGCAAACTGGGCAAAGCCAACATGACTCTAAGAGGTCTCCCCAAAACATTCCACTTGTCGTCATGGCCACAGATGGAGCAGATGCAAGATTAAAACAACAGAAAAGAAAATCAGGGAACAGAAACTTCCCCAAAACATACTAAAATTATGCCATCTTTGGAAAAACATCTTCAATGCTGAGAAGGCAAGGTGAAGACACCCTCAGAGGGAAAGGGGCAATAACGGACACTGCAAGTGAAGAAACACAATCCCCTAACATAGCTGCATTAGATACAGAAGGTCCAGAGTCCATGCTGTTGGGTGCAGATCAGCCCAGGATCTGGCCCTTGAGATCAGTTCACCTTCTGACTCAGTTTCCCAGAATTTTAGGGAAGGGCCGCCTTCTAACAAGAGCTAGTCATCACGGTGGAAGAGAACCTGGATGAGAGGGCCAGTGGCATGCCAAATCCATCAGTGAAAATACACAGAAACCCTCCTGTAAACATATTTTGTAACATTGATCTGATTCTAAAAAGAACTATACAAAACAGGCCGGAAGGTCTGGTAGCCCCTCACAGGGGCCAAGAGAACATAGCCCGAACAAACCTCCCAATGCTGGTCAAGAGTATACCAGCACCATGTGAGAACTTCTCCAAAAAAGGGACAAAATACAACTCTGTTCCACTCAACAGGAAATGACGACATCCTGAACAGAGGCAACATCATTAAACTGTTGAATACAATCCCAGCATCACTGAGGTACCTTATGCTGATATCGGATGTATCCACTTTGTAAACATGAACCAAGGGCAGCAGAGAGATTTAACAAAGGCCACTTGGGGCTCACCAGATATGGCCAACAAGGTACACTTTGTGGCCTGGGGTATAATCGTAAAAATATATCAAGAACCTGGATACTTGTATCCATTGAGCAGAGCCTAAGGCACTGAGTCAGAGACAATGAGAACACCACACATGCCCTACTGAGTCCTAAAAAATGCACTGGGTGCAACTCCACCAAACAAGAAAGCGCAAATAAATCAGACCCTACCTCTCACTCTATCATCCACTGTAGGGGAGGGTCCCCGATGAATGAATGGGGATGAATTGCAAGGCCACTAAACGAGTCACTGCCTGTAAATTGACTGAGGGTAGTACAAGCAGACTCTACAGAACACACAACACCTACTTTCCGACTCTGCTCATGGAACATACACCGTCTGGGAAGCAAGCTCAGTGACCAGGAACTCCTCAGCTTCCTTCAAACTTTCTCGGTGACAAGTCACAATCGCAGGCTTCTCACACAACATAATCCAGGCCACTAAGGAAGCAAAATGTGGTTGCAGAGGAGGAGGCCTTGCAATCTACCTGTCAACAGTGATTAAAGCCTGCAGCAAGTAGCAGAAAACAAACTTAATCTCCAAATACTGCACATAACCATGGACGTGAGGGGCACTTTCATTGCAGTGACTTTAACAAACATCTATGCACCATCCAGTAGCTAGGACCATGCAGAGAGCTTGAAAAAGCTGTGTGAAAACCTCCTTAATACAGAGGTATTACACCTGAATTCTATGATCATAGTTACAGGTGATTTCAACATGATTCTGTTAGGCCACTCACCAATGAAAGAAATCATTGAGGTACAAGAGCACTAATTTTTGTGTATCCCATCCCAACAAAAGCAACAACTGAGCTAGGGAGTAGGGCCACTAAAAGGGCCTGAAGCTGCTCGGCAAAATGGAACACCTGAGTCTCAGGGCTCTCAATGGGCACTTTCAAGGTGACATCTCTCCTACTATGCCCTTCTACTCCACCAACGGTAATTCCCTGATTGACTACATGTTTGGATCTCTGCCTTTACTACAGCTATTCCACTCCTTCAAAGTGGGTGAAAGATCTGAAAGCGAACATCTGCCTCAGGAACTAGAACTTGCCCTTGCTGTTACTGAAAAAAGCCACTCTGCAGACTCAGCAGGATCAATCTACTCAGCCAATGGACCTCAACTACAGTTCAACCACTGGAGCCAGAAGCCGAAAAACACCAAAAACAGACTTGGAATAACAGGAATTCCACAAGATAAAACTGGGAAGCCTTCACGGGTCCATTCTCCAAACCAAATGCCTCAAAAATAAAAGCACATGGAGCCTTCCTAGCAACAGGCCACCCCCTGCTAGGTCAAAATCAGTGCAGAAATAGAGAAACTTAATTACTGAAGAAGGAGGTCAACAAAGCCCTGTGAGCAGTGTGACAATTCCCATAAAATGAAACTCTCATAGCTGAATCAAGACTCAAGAAAAGGGAGCTAAAGAGGGTGGTCTAGATTGAGAAGAGAAACAATAGAGAAAATATCTAGGCCAAGCATATTTGAGACACTAAGCATCAGAACCCCAATGCATTCTGGTGAACGGTCAACGCCCTATAGATTTCACCACAGCTATGCCTGGAATCTAACCTGTCTGAAGAAGCCTGGGCCATCTTCCTTTTCACACATTTCAATAAAAATGCAAATACAGCAGATACACAAGAACTCACTGAAGAGGCCTTAGCCAGGGGACATGGCACGTCACAAGGTCCACCCAGTAACTAAAGGCACAACCACTGGAGCCCATGTCCCAAAATGAATGCTTCAAGCCATCTATAAAAATCAATCCGGCAAAATCGGCAGAGTATATGTTCTCTATGTTCAATGATGTTCTAGAAGGAGCTACGTTACCAGTATCCTGAAAACGGTCCATCACAGCACACATTTTCAAGGGAGGTGACAAATCAAAAGCCGAGAACTATAAGCTGATTGCCCTTTTTGAGAACGAGACAAAGTACTGTGCGGGCATTCTGTTGAAGCAGCTTTCTGATTGGCCCAACACAAACTCAATCATCCCAATCAACCAGACAGGGTTCACAAAAAAAACAGGACCTTGACAAACATCATGGCACTGTTACTACTGCTTGACTTCTCTAAATCCGCTAAAGTGCCTCTCTACCTCTGTTACATTGCCGACAAAGGAGCAATCTACTGTGTCAACTGAAACAGGCTTTCGAGCAACCTAAAAAGGCTGATCAGTACCACAGGTGCTCTTAAGAGCAACTGCAATTCTACACTCAAACACCTGTGTCGCTATCAAGCTGGCAGTGATGCCAACCTCTCTACGGCCATTCATGTGACCTCAACAGAGGTGCATATTGGCCCCCATTCTCTTCAATCTATTTCTGGCAGGAATCTTGTCTTCCATCAATTCTCACACCCTGAAGCTTGGCTCCATACTCCTTTCAAATCTCCTCTAGGCAGATGATTTGGTGCTGATAAGTTGGACAAAAGTCAGGCTGCAACGTCTTCTGAACACCACTAATACTCTACAAAAAGCAGACTGACAATCAACACCAAGAAATCCAACATCATGATATTTAGAAGAACAAGTAGTAAAATCAGCTGGTTTCTCAACTCCACCAGTGTCGATGAAGTCAGCAAATACAAATTTTAGCCTTATATGATATAACAAGAGGAATTTTAAGCCCTAAAAAGAGGAGATAAAAAAAGTAAAGGTTTGCACTGGCAGCAGGGCTAAAGAGTCTATAAAGAAATCTGAACGGGCTGTTATACAGCTCTATCTCAGAAACAGCAAGGGAAAAAGTGGTGCCAACCCTGGCATTTGGAAGCGAGGCCCTATGGGAAAGTGACTCAAAAACCGTGGACACAACCATTCTAAGAATTTACAGGGAACTCTTTCAACTCTCCAGATATACCTTGTCTGCTCAAAACAGGCTGGAATCTGGTCTAGTCAAACAGTCAGTTGCCAGACATGCTGCATTACCAACATATGCTACAAGCTCAAGTCTGTTGACAGCGGTCAGAGACTACCTAAAAAGATGAACCAATTTGTTTGGATTAGACCAACTGTGGTCTGCATCACCCAACTTTGAAACATTCAAAAGAGAAATGTGCCCATGCCTGGATGGTGTTAAACAGCTACATCTCCCTAAACCCATAGCAATACCTGTGTGAGGCCTTTAGCTGCAGGATAAAAGGTCATTTCTTGAAATATTGCCCAGGCATCCACCCGTCAAACACACATGTGGTACAATGGCTGAAGGCAGGAGGAGAGGAGGACTGCAAGCTGTGTGGTCACCCAAAGGAGGACGTAATTCACACCATCTGTCTTTGCAGGTGCACTTTAAGCCTTTGCCTCTGTTGGCTGCAGCCCTTCTTGAATCAGGCAAGGATGCATTCCTGCAGACATGCCATATTAGCCTGCCTAAACTCTGGGGACCCGCGAGTAATCTCCTGAACAGCAAAACACCTCCAGAGAGTCAGCAGAGCTTTAAAGAAGGCACTTGACCTGCCAAAACAAATCGCCAGCCCCAATCACCTGTTCTTCCAGAGGAAGGGAGCAATGCACCCCCTCACAATTCAGACCCACTTTCTAAATAACTCTAGCTGGTATCATGAGGACTACTGGAGCCAATCTCCTCGCATGGAATGCTGCCTTTACAACACAATTAGGAGCGTTTCTCATTCCTGGGCCAAAATCAGCCACACCCTTCATAGTACTGCAGTAAAATAACCACTTTTAACTACTGCGCCAAACTAGCCCTCTAGCACAAGTTCTCTTTCTGCGCAAGCACTTTTCTTCCAGACTAGCTCACAGCCTTTATTGGGGACAAGACCACAGGTCAAGATTTCACTGACAATATCCCTACTTGGGCCAGACCGAGAACTAAAAAAGTCCTCAGGACAAATTTCATTGTATGCTTGCACTGACAATGACTACTCTGCAGTAAGGCAACTATTTTTAACTGCTGCTCTCAAACAGTCCTTGCTCAAGTTTTCTTCTTGCACAAGCATTTCCTTTTTAGAGTAGCTCATGGCCTGAAGAAAGGAAAATGACAGTTCATTTCACATGCACCAAATTACACAAGCAAAATTCTAACATTCCATTCAATACCCTAGGAAACCATTCATTCCTATTTCCCCTTTACCTAGCTAAAAAGCTGTTTAGTCACAACTTTAAAAAGTATTTATTGAATATTACTCTTATTGTATTTATTTCACATGACCTATATTGTAATGATTTTAATAGAGTAATAAAGTTACTTACATTTCATAGTTGCAGAGAATAGTTTTTATGTAATATCATATTTGCAGTAAGTGGTTGTGTCCATAGTTTAATATTTGTTTTCATTGTTGGCATTAGAGGGTTTGGGTTTAAAAGAGATGGGAAACACACAAAGTTGTGCACCTATCTAAAAAGACCAGTTATCCCTTATAGCAAATAACTTTGCTGAGTCTTAGGGCCTCGGTAACAGTTGGCAGCATGGGAGCTTCACCATGAACTGATGGAGGTCATGCCACACCAAACTCACAATTCCCCCACCGCATTTAGAAAAAGTGGAACCAGTGGGTTCCCAATGGTAGAGCCTCAGTTGACTCTGTTGTCATAAACCTTTAATCTCACGCTGTCTGCCTCTAGTACACCAGATCATGGTAGTTGTATTTAGGGCAGGTTGACTGGATTTCTCTGCACTGGCCTGCTGTGTGACCCATCGCAGATTAGAACAGAAACAAATTACTATAGCCCTCTCATGCAGGGAGAAAAAACTCTTTGTGCATAAGAGCCATTCACTTTTTGTTTGGCCCATTTTGGGTGTTGCTTGAGTAAAAATAATAGAAAGTGAGCGACAAAACCATGACACAAGTTCAGCATTCAAGCCTACCAACAATATACCTACTGCAACATTGTATTCACTGTAGCAGTGGGTGCACTTTAGGTAGAACGTTTTCCACCAGCTTTAACTAGTTCAAGTTTCTTTGAAATGAGTGGCTCTTTTATTAAGGTTCACATTCTTATAGAGAGATGTTGTACAAGTACTGAAACTGAAACTGAAACTTTATTTGTAAATTGGGTCCTAATATGATGAACAGGATGCAGAGCCAAAACATTTTAATAGCCCTAAATCACTGAGAGAAGTCTCCTTTAAAGTTGCTACTAATAGAAAGCCCCAATCTGAGACAAAGCCATTTCTTTAATAAGGATAACCATGTTAAAGTATTAACTATCCAATCCTTCCTATAGTACATGTTAATTTACTGGTTGGGTAATTATACAGAGGTCACCTCCTTGTTGTGTATGTTGGATATACTATCTGAGGATGTAACATGGTTTCTTCATATTTGCCCTCTCACTCCTATTCCTTTAATTCCACATGCTGCTTCTATCAAAGTCAATCTTTAGGTGCTTAGTAATCAGCTTTGTCAAAATTCACATTTGTATTCTACTTCTCTTACACAGTGATATGTGATTGGTACAGATGAAGCTAGAAAAATGCTTACTAAGGGGCTTATTATGAACCCGGCGGTTCAAACCGCCATGCCGGTTTGCGGCAGAAAATACAGCCATCGGCATGGCGGTCTAAACCGCCATATATAGAACATGGGAGGGCTGCCACAGCTGGCCCTCCGCCACCGCCAGGCTGCCACCAACAGGCAGCCTGACAATGGTGGATATCATTATCCGACAAAGCAGAGCTGCAAGCAGTGATGTCCTCCGGATAATGATCCCTTTCTCCTCCAGCCTTTCCCTGGAAAGGCTGGCAGAAGGGGTGCTCTGGGGCCCCCCAGGGGGCCCCTGCACTGCCCATGCAATTGGCATGGGCACTGCAGCGGCCCCCATGCAGTGCCCCGTCGCGCAGGTCACTGCCCCAATTACGGGCACTGATCTGCACGACAGGTGCTGCTGCACCCGGAGCGCAGCGGCATTGACGGTGGCTCCATGTGGAGCCATCTTCAATGTCCCGGCCCAGCAAAATGGCCATTATGCAGCCAGCGGGGTCTCAAGGGGGCTGGCGGTCTATGAAAAGACCGCCAGCATGAACACGGCGGGGTTTCCCACCATGTTTATAATGAGCCCCTTAGTCTCTGAGTTTAGAGATACCAACATTTTAGAGTTTTTATATGTTTATAGCCGGCATTGAGTCCTTAGATTGACATTAATCTTTTCTGATTACCTCATTTACATCATTAAGAATAAATCTGTTACAAACAATGTCAATGCCTTATCTCAGCAGAACCAACCTAAAAATGTGGCGGTCAGTAAACCTCAAAAGAGTATTATTATAGCATTAATCATTATTGGCACCTTTCTAACTGAAGTATATACACAGTTGCATTCCATTGATAGGTAAACCTGGCTTAGAGAAAATTAATTAATTATTATTATATAAAAATGCCCAATTGCAAAAACACCATAACATGTCCAAAGGTGCCAAGTGCATGTCCAAAGGTGGCTATTTACATTGTTTGGTCTGTATAAAGAGACTTCAAAAGTCTATCAATGGTCAACTTCCACCTGGCGGGTCTATGCAGCAATCATTTGTTCTCCTATACCATGATCTGAGATACAACTGTGGTGCGAATCAATAAAAAAATCATTAAAAAATGAGAGTTGCAAATTAGTCCACTGATTGATTCTGTACAGTGCCAAGGGTTTCTCATCACTGGTGAACCCCTGTAATCATAAGTAGGGGCATTGTGAGATGGTGTGTGTCTATAGTTGAAGTGACCCATGAAGCCTTCTTGTCACTAGTATTGTTGAGTGTGGCTAACGTAACCGCCTTCCCTAAAATGTCCCCACTTGCTCAGTTTGCTCACTATTGTGTGTGGTGACATTGAATCTGTAGGGCTACATTTATCAATACATCAGTTCAATTCAAAGTCACCAAAAGTGGGGCAAAGTGGTTCAAAGTGTTGACTTGGAGTGTACTGAAGTAGCTCTAAATTACTGCAAATTAGTTATTTACTCTTATTTGAGTTACGGGTACATTCCATGGGTATTACATGGGCATCCCCTCACAACCAACAGTGCTTTTTAACACAAGTCTCTACTAACGTTTGTGGAAAGGGCAGTGTGCCAAAAATTGCACCTCCTCAAAAGAGGTGCACAGTTGGAGAAAAGGTTATTGTCTCCAAACCTTTCTAACTTTGCATATGTGCTCTATTGTACAGCACACATGCAAAGAGTTAAAAGTTTTGAACTATGTCTAAGTCTAGTATTTGGTGCTGGAGGGTACCCTCCAAATACATAACCTATGCTAGACACCAAATCATGCACACACCTTTGTACTATGAAGTAAAGGTTTGAGTAAAATAAAGAATTAATTGAGTATGTCAGATCTTTGTCTAGAGTACCATAGTGTTGGAAACATAATAGCCTGGAGCAGTGGCTGAGTGATTGCCAGAGGCTGAGATGAATTCAAGAATTCCTTCCATCACCTTGGAGCTAGGCAGCAAGAATAGATGCCTGCCAGTGCAGGAGATGCCATCAGCAGCACCATATTATAGTAGGCACAGTGTGCTGTGATGCTTTCTAGCTTCCATACAATGCAACCTTGGTTGCTGCAATGCATTCCGTGAAAACATAGTTAATTTGGCCAATATGGTGTGTGGGTCCTCTAATTGTAAGAACATTCTGAAACCGTCATGTTAAGCGAAAAATTGTGTCAAAGGTGGTGTGATTTTTTTTTTTTATTGGCATGCCACTTAGGACATGTTTTGGACCTGGGCCTCTGTGCAGGCTCACTGCAAACCTTTTGCCCTTTACCCTTCACTTTTTGCTGAATTTGTTTTAGTTGGCATTGGGTCTCTGTGCTAACCAGTGCTAAAGTGCATGTGTTCACTCCCCTAAAACATTGTTATATTGGCTTATACCCAATTAGCATACTTACTTTACTTGTAAGTCCCTTGTAGAGTAGGATACCATGTACCTAGGCCTGTAAATTAAATGCTACCAGTGGACCTATAGCACTTGTTGTGACACCCACATAAGGAGCACCTTAAAACATGACCGAGGCCTGCCACTTGAAGCCTGAATGCAGTTTTCAACTGCCATCTCAACTTGGCATTTAAAACCTCTTGCCAAGCCTTAAGTTACCTGTCTATTACACGTCACTCCTGAGGTAGTGTGAAAGCCCAGCTCACCTGAGTCCTTGTTCAGTTCTGATGGAGGTTGAAGATACTCCGACCCCACCCTGAAACTGCTTGTCCCAGCACACTAGTTTTTAAAACAGTGCACTAAGAACAGAAGCTCAAGGGAAGGGGGGAAGTGGATGAAATAAAATAAAGAGACAACAGCGTTCTTGCGTTTCCACTGTTGAAGTGCTGCACAAATCTGCGGCCCTCTCTGACTTCCGTAGAAACTGGTGCCTAATGAAACATAAACAAAGAACAGATAAGTACATCCTATTCCTAACTGGGTTCCTGACTATCCCTTTATTTATTAGAAATTTTCTTCTAAAAGTACCTCTTGGATCCTGGTCTCTAGTTTCCAGGTTTGGAATGTGTTACTGCTCTGGGATGTGCTTTCTATTACTCTAAAGCTTCTAAAACATTAAACAAATACCGTTATCAGAATTATCAATATCAAACATTCATCTTAATATAACTAAAGCCTAAATTGCCAATAGCAGACTCACTTTTCCCATATTTCCAGAATCTTTTATAAAACAAATTCTGTACTTTTACGTCAAAATACAGCATGTAATTTGTGCAAGTCCTTGATTTACTGTTTGCCTTGCTGTTAATGGTTTCCACGGTTCGATTCTTAAAAGTTCCATAAAAAAATGTTTGCTTCACAAAGTTCCGCAAAGTATTGTTGTAACAAAGAGTTTGAATCACAATGTTCGTGGAAGGTATCTTGTTTCAAATTGTCTATACACAAATCCAGAAATTGTAGTCAAAGTTCTTTCAGGTAATAAAAGTTTTGCACTTACTTGTTGCTGGCAAGAGATACTGATCAGTCTAACCTTGTCTTCTTTCTCTTTTGCAGGTTGCTTGTAGGAGAGAGGCTGAGGCAAGGAGGAACCGAAAACCGGAAGAAGGAAGAGCCAGCAGCTGCGCCCATTGAAGCCAATGAAAGTCTGTAGAGAGCAGGAGTGCCAGCGCCGAGGGATCTGTCCTCAGGTAAGCGGGAGGTAGACGAGCACAAGCACAGGGCGAGGCTCGGGGGCTGCCTTTTATAGACAGGGCTGGGTGTGGTCCTCACATGCTGCACATTATCTTGAAAGGTGTGCAGAGCTGGGTGTGGTTTGAAGAGCTGGGTGTGGTCCTCACATGCTGCACATGTTCTTGAAAGGTGTGCAGAGTTTCAGTTCTTATGCAAATGAGTTAAATTAATACATGGCCTAGAGAGGAGTGTTTTAAAGAAGCCTTGGTAAAAGCAAGGCCCAATGTGTAAACAAAACAGCACATTAAACAACATACACAGAAGCCTGGGGGGGGGGGGGAAGGTGAGATAACAAGAAAGGCTTTCAATAGTAAGTTTAAAAGGGAGCTATTACAGAACCCACTAGTGCAGTGAGAGGGGACATGCTCTTTGCTGTGCACAAACCCTAACAGGTAGGCTCTCACTAGCCCATAGTGCATGGGGTTGTGTAATTAAAAGGTTGGACATGTACTTTTACTTTCGTACTTTTAACTTGGACATGTTCTGGTAGTGTAAACCTTTTAAATTCATTTTTGACTACTTTGAGGCCTAGCCCTTCCATAGGATAACATTGGGGGGTCCTTATTGAATTTAATAAACTGTAATTTCCAATTGGGAGCTAGTCGAGATGTCATGTTTGGTGTCTTTGGAATTGTGGTGAAGAGTTCTATAGAATGGTAAAACCGGGGTTTTGATTGCAATTATAACAATTATAACAAGCGTTTTCAACGCAACGGGTCTCGCATTTGCTCGAGTTAGAGTTATTAGTGTTGTAAAGAAAAAAACGCAGCACAATTGCAATATGTAAAATGCAGCGCGATCGCGCTGCATGAAAGATAAACAAATAAAGTAGTCCGGACTCCATGCTGAAAACATCGAGCCTCGTATGTTTTTAGTAGTACCGGTGCTGAGTAGGTGGGCTAAACACCGGAAAAGGCATGACGTATGCATGCCTTTCACTAATGAAAACAAGCAGATTTTAAAAGGCAAGCCCACAAACCAATGTAAGTGACTGACGTGACATTGGCATGGTTGGAAACCCAAAGAGAGATTACAGAATGGGACGGAGCGCTTTGCACTCGCCCAGAAAAATGGCACTTTTAGAAAGTTGGTATTTTTCTACCCTAGCCTTTTTGTGCCCATAGCCTGGCCTAGGTCATACGACTGAGTGTAACTAAGAGTTAGACTGTGAATTCCTCCCAGACAGTCACAAAATAGAGGGATTAGGTGTTCCTGAATGAGTGATCTACTGGCGCGGGAGGGGCGGAGCTGAGCACAGCCCCACTTACAATTGAGTTGCTTGCGCTCTGCCTTCACACAGAGGTCCTAACGGCTCTGCATTGTCACTTCAGCTAGCTTGGAGCCAAGGCAGGGGAGGCAGGAATTTCCATGCACTTCAAAGCCACTGTCTAGAAGCTCCGCCCACCTTTCAGAATCAGTGCACCAGGGTCTTCATGTAAAAACACTAAAACAATAACACTATTTCCCTTTTTTATTGGGTACCTATGAAGTTTAAAACTAAGGTGAAATGAAGACAGGAACACTACCCTACGCACCTAATAAAAAAGGCAGAATAAAGAGTGAAGTACAGCAACAGTGAGCTTCTTCTAATAGATAAATGTGAAACAGAACAAGCAACAGGTAATATATGTAAGCACATACACCAATACTTCACACGAAATGAAGAAAATAATAAACAAACCCTTGGGGACAGCAGCTCTCCCTATCTGGTAAAAGCTATGTTCCCCTTCAAAAAGATATCAGGAAATTGTTTAGCCATACACTTCCCCTCCAAGTAAAGGTCATGTTCTTTGTGGACAGTGTTCCGTTTACATATATTCAATTCACATAAAATCCATGAAGCTTGGTCTACAATACCTATGGGTCATAAAAATTGTAACTCAAACAATATAATTTACATGATCACATTCCCCTGTAGTCTGAGGCAGGAAAAAACAAATTAAAATAATAGAACATTGCAGCTCAATCAGGTGTTGCTGTAACACAAGAGTGACAAATCATTTTGTCTATTGGTCACAGTGAGAATGACAAAGTAGACAATCAAAGAAAAGTGGTAGTAAACTCAAACATTAGTAGGACTTTGACTGAGTGTGAACAAAATAGGTGTATAAAATGAACACCTATATATAGGATCTAAACAGTGAGATACCGTGGAATTTATTAACTCACTGCAGAAATAGCTTAGTGAGAATTACCAGTTCCTCCATACAAGATGGACATTTTTTTACTCTGCTTTAACTTAATACACTTATAGGTCTGTACCAGTACTTTTGTAACCCACTAGTCAATTAGAAGCTTGGTTGAAACCCAGAGGAGTGGCACTATATACACCCTATATTTATTATCAACATAGATCATATTATATTTCATGTTATGATCAGTGACACTGTGACACATTTTTATATACCAAGGTATGAATCCCACACCTGGGAGCAAAGATGTGCTAAGTATTGTAAGCAATTTTTATTCAGTAACCAGTACTTTAGTAAGCCACTATTCATTTTTGCAGTTCAGTTGACATTAATAGGAGTATCACCATATACATCCCACCTTTCATAACAATAGAGATGATTTTATGTTCTATGTTATAATCAGTGACACTGTGACAGGTTTTGGTATATCAAGGTTCCAAATCCACACCTGGGAGCAACTGTACATTAAGCAATTTAAAGATTTTTATTTTTGGTGCGTTTACCCCCTCAAGTACTTTAAGCATTTTTAAAGCTAAACATAAATAAGTATTAGGAGGGGTTATTTTGTGAGGCTTTATATAACATTTTTTTAAGAACAACAATTAAGGGTTTCGTGAAGAACAGACTCACAACACAAAGTACCAGGGGGATTTACAATTCCCATGATTCTTGGCAGTCATGTTATGATATGCCACATCCATCCAAGCAGATGACTCAACTCCCCCACCACAGAATGCTCCCAATGCAAATGAGCGCACATGCAAAGTGAGGTGGTGGCAAATATAGACCAACAGTTGCATAATATCATTGGTGTTGTAAGAAAAGACAATTTTGCATTACCAACTAGAACAACAGTAAGATGGGGCAACAAGAATACTGGCTGCTGACCTTGGTGCTTACTAGAGTGTGACAACATATATGATGTTAGTATACACCTGTTTTGGTAAGATCCTAAGTTGACTACACACTTGTCAATGTATGTTTGGCCACAACCTTCACGTTTGCAGTGATTTATTTTTATATCTAGTTTGCAGTGCAATCCACATTACCACATAGGAATGCTATATGTATGTCTGAATATTGTCCTTCCCAGAAATGCAAGAAGTCTCTAACAGAGGAACCGTTGCGCTTGAAAGAAAGCATGCAGTAGTGTGTAAAAGTATGCTATGTGTGATATATATATACATATGTATATATAAATATATATACATACTTTTATTTGTAACCATTGACTATTTAGCGATGATGTTACTGACTTTATTGGATCCTTCTCCTTCGTTTTCTTTCTGAATTTCTGAATTACTTATGAACTTGATGAGAACAGACATTAATATATGACTTTCCTACCAGGGGACAGGCAAGTTGTCCTGCCTCAAGACTATTGCATGATATATGTGTGTCCAGTGTGTCTTAACTTAAGACATAAAGACATGGCTGTTACAACAGTAGGAACATTAAGCTGACAATCACAAAGCATTTACAGGAATTCTGGGGATCTTTTCAGGCTATTCTAAAGGGCTGAAACATGTAGACAAATAACTAGGGTGTAGTAATAGTAAGCCTTCGTCCTATACACCTGAATAATAGGTTTTTTAGACATACTACAGGAACCCGATAACAAAGGGACACCTCCCTGAAATATGGTTGAGCCCACCCAGGTTTATTGGGACCACGGTGAGACCTGATGATGAAGCATGACACCAATACAGTGTGAAATGGGGCACTCATCAAAATGTTTAATGGTATTTCTAAGCTCAGTCAAAAGAGAGGTAAGATACCTTAGTGTTTAATGATTTACTCCAAGAGACCAAACACGCAAGCTGTTAAATTGTCACTATGGTTCAGAGGCTACAGTGCACTTGCAACCTATCCTTTTTGTGCTAGAGGGACACCCATCCATATTAAGTGAGGGACCCCTTTTCACCTAATCCTAGAGGTTAAAGACCCTAATGCTCGAGTCACGACTGTCCTTTCTGCGGTAAACATTTGATCATTTTCACCCTCTATTGGCCAAATACAGATATTCCCAAATTCCTGATGCCTCATACTATTCTGTTGGGGGGGGAACTTTAATTTAGCTCAGTTTCCTGTCTTGCAGGTTCGCTAACATCTATCAGCTACCACAGCCATATGTTCTCTTACGGCTGATTATATTTGGGTGGATGTGTGGAAGAGGTGACACCTATGCTTAAGGATGGTACATACACCTTCATAGTCCATTGCATGTGGTCCAGGTTAAACCTATAGGTTGGCACCCCGAGGTGTGCACCTGGGCAGAGACAGTGGGGCATCTTCCTTCACCTTTTCAGACCATGCCCCTGTGCACTTTATGCTCATGCTACGTGATTCCAGGCGCAAAGTGTTCACCTAGCACCTATCCCCACAAACATTTCAAGACTCGATTTTCAAAGAAGAAGTGAGATATGAAACAATGTACTACTTTGCTGTGAATAAACACTTTGGCCCGCATTCCAACCCTGGCGGTCTCTGACCGCCAGGGCGGAGGGCAGCGGAAGCACCGCCAACAGGCTGGCGGTGCTTCCTGGGCTAGGGGAACCGGCGGTTTCCCGCCGGTTTTCCCCTGGCCCAGGGAATCCTCCATGGCGGCGCTGCTTGCAGCGCTGCCATGGGGATTCCGACCCCCTTCCCGCCAGCCTGTTTCAGCTGCCGGGAACGGGTGTCGTGGGGCCCCTGGGGGCCCCTGCACTGCCCATGCCACTGGCATGGGCAGTGCAGGGGCCCCCTAACAGGGCCCCACAAAGATTTTCACTGTCTGCTTAGCAGACAGTGAAAATCGCGACGGGTGCCACTGCACCCGTCGCACCCCTGCAACTCCGCCGGCTCCATTTGGAGCCGGCTTCATTGTTGCAGGGGCTTTCCCGCTGGGCCGGTGGGCGCTCTTTTGGAGGGCGCCCGCCGGCCCAGCGGGAAAGTTGGAATGGCCGCCGCGGTCTTTTGACCGCGGGGCGGTCATTCGGCGGTGACCGCATGGCGGGCGGCGACTGCCGCCCGCCGAGGTCAGAATGACCGCCTTTGTGTCCAGTGTGGTACACTGTGGGAGGCCCTTAAAATGGTCATCATAGGAGTGTCCGCATTCCTAAACAGCATGCTGTGAGTTAAATACCCTGAAATCACCTTACGAAGATAGAGGAGAAGATACACACACTGGAGATTATGCACTCATTCAGGACCAATACATCATAGGTGAGATTAAATCTAAGATCACTAAATTTACAGAAATAACTGATAGGGAGATCAAACACCAAATCACAACACAGGAGGCTGAAGGATGATGTCTACTTATATTTATTCTGCCAAGAGTAACTCAGTAAATGAGCCCATGAAGTGCAGGCAGAAGACACAGGTGAATTCTGCCCTCTGTGAAGCAAGCCAAGTAGAATGCCACATCAAATGCCAGCAGGTACCAAGAGCAACAGAACTTGATCGAAGGATATTTGAAAGAATACAAGTGCCTTTAAGCAATACAAGTGCAACAATGCATTAAATAGCTAAGTACCAACACATGCAAACAAATAAACATATATATAATAAAATAAACCCACAATACAACATCCCCCTTCTTACAAAAAAACAAAGAGATAATAAGAATCACAACTGACATTAAAATAAATGATAACCCTGGTATCTTGCAGGCAGCACAATATTTCTTTCCACCTGATTGACAAATGATCCAGAAATGGATTCATCCAATTCATAATTTGATGCATTCATGTCTTCATTAGGAACAACATTTTCAGAATTTCTTTGCAAGAAAATACAACTTCTGCTATCACCTGAGCAAATTACATCTTCAGAGCTTCCTTGTGTGAAATGTGCAGTTGTGCCAGAATCTGAAGCATTACTGTGACCATGGCACATGTGTTTTGAGTTGTGTGCACTACACTCATGACCCAAATTCCATTCAACACAACTGTCCTCAGAAATGTCTCTCTTCTATGTCTAAAAAAAAGTCTGATAAGGTTTAATGCTTACCACAGCTGCCTTATTCCACCAATCATGATTTGTGAGTGAAACAGCTGTGCGTGTGACTTCTGCAATTCGTCAAGGTTCTGAAACATTTCAGCACCCCCTTTACAGCCTAACTAACACCCATTCCCCTATTTCAAAATGTTTTTGAATTTGATGGTTGTCATCTGCAGTTTCAAACATTTTTGCGAAGGTATCACAAACACACTCATCAACACTGGAATGAAACAAATCTCTGAAAGGAATTCTGTTGAATTTGATCCTTTCAACATGGAGTCAGACAAGGTATAGTTTCTCTTCCTTTCAGCAAAAAGAAAGGGGAAAATCATGTTACGGAATAAGGTGTGTTCAAATAACTTTAAACCTTTTCCCACAAATACATCCATACACCTATGTTAGAGGCTAATGCTGTTTGTATGTCCTCTTTGAAAAATGTATTGCGCCTTTCCACCAAACCATTGGCTGCTGGACAATAAAATTGTGTTTTCTGATGCTTGATACCATGTTTAAACAAAACTGCAGTAATTTTTCTTGAAACAAAATGAGTGACATTGTCAGAATCCAAAATCGTTGAATTTCTTTCAATGACAAAGACTTTCTCCAAAAATTCTGTTTCTGCATCTGTGGTAGGCATTGCTACAAAATCCTATAGTAAACATTTTGAATAATTGTCAGTCACAACAATCAAGTATTTCATGTTTGTAGGTAACTTTCAAAATGATCCTGAAAAATCAATAGCTAATTCGCACCAAGGCCCTTCAGGTAGAGACCTCACACCCCTTTTACATTTGATAAGTTTCTAATGCTTATCTGATACTAGACATTCAGATCATTTGTTCACAAATTCCTCAACATAGGCATCCATTCTTGGCCACCAATAGTGTTTCCTTAGTAACATCTTAGTGCCAGACGTACCCGGGTGTTCTTCATGAGCTACGCGTACCTATTTGTGCCTTACGTTTTCCGGTGGTATGAACAAACCTTGCCTCATAACCAAACCATTTTCGAATGACAGTTCTGCAGAGACTTGTTAATATGGAACAAAAGTTTTATTTAGGCTCTTAGCTGGTGGCCACCACTCTGTAATTATTACCACTTGGAATCTATTTTAATGTAAATGTGTACTCCTGTAATTTGGACAGTAACCTAACTCAACTTGACAAATTTGATTCCATTCAATTGCTACTCATAAGACAGATAAAAGGTTTGTGATCTGTTAGCAAGTCAAAGATGTGTCCCCACCTATATGATTTACAATTTCTCCACAGCCAATGCACAGAAAAAACGTCCCTTTCAATAGTGCTGTAGTGTGACTAAGATTTATTCAAAGATCAACAACTAAATGCTATGGTGCTCTCTTTACCGTATAGCTCCAAATCAAATGGAACTAGCATAACAGCACATCTATCAGAACTATTGAATGTTTGCATAGCTGGTGCTTCCATAATCATGTTTAACTGCTTGAAAAGCTTTATCTTGCTCCTCAGACCAAATGAATTCTTCTTTCTTCCTGAGTGGACATCTCAGAGGTTCTACAAGTACAGCTTATCCTTGGACAAATCTTGCATTAAATTCACTGAGGCCTAAAAAATACATTAATGAGTCTTTCTCAGTGGGTGTGGGTGCTTTGATAATGGCACTAATGAAGTATTTTTTGGTGTAATGCCCTCTGCAGTTATGGTGTGTCCTAAATAATCAAGCTCTGTCACAACAAACTTACAATTTTCTTTAGAAAATGTCATGCTCCTGTATCTTACCTTACCTAAAACATGCTCTCAGCATTGTATTCAATAATATTCTTACCATATATAAAAATATCATTTTGGAATGCCAGCACACCTTTGACAAATTTAAATGACAAATGCATTAATTTTAGAAAAATACTGGCAGCAGATGCTAGTCCGAATAGGGAATCTCAATTATTTAAAGGCGCCAAAGAGTGTCACAAACGTAGTCAATGCTTGAGATCTTGGAGATAATGCCACTTGACGGCATGCCAATCTAAGGTCAACTATTGAAAATAATATAGCTCCACTGATTGCCACAAGCATCTTGTGGATTTTCGGCAAGGGGTGGAAATCCACAACTTTGTTTTTGTTAAGTGACCTTAAATCAGCACGCAAATGCATATTGCCATTTTTTGGGCTAAAATTATAGCTGAAATGCACTCTGGTGAATCAACAGCCTTTCTTATCCAGTTTTTACACATTTTATCTAATAATGTTTTAATTTCATCTTTTACAATGAGAGGAGCAGATCTAACTTTATGCCTCATAGGCACGGCATCACCTTTTACACAATCCACTTTGGCATCAAAAACACTAGAATGTTTATATTTATAAAGAATCTTAGTGAGTTTCCAAGTAGAGTGGTCATTTGCAACCACAATAGATGCAACATGTAGTTCACCCAATGCAAGAGGATCAATCATGATGCCCATCGTGCCTGAATCATGCCAACCTACACCTCAACCTTCTGCAGCAACACATATTTTTGTTTTAATTTTGTGGCCTAATACACTTATTGAATCAACAAACTAGCCTAACATATCTATTTATTGACCACCAAAATCTTTTGGGTGAATATATGTATGTGTAAAAATATTGTTTACTTTGTATACCATAAAAATTTACAGCTGAAAAAAGTGTACTAGGCAAACCTGAATCACCCATCATTTATAGATTAATAACACCAATCTATGCAATGCTAGAGGAGCTTTGAAAGAAGAAACACAGATTAGATCATCATCAATTGTTAACACAAGAATATTAATCATATACTCATGCGTTAACTCTCACTGGTCTATTATTGGGTATGACATTGGACTCTGAAAGAGGCCTTGATTTTTGCATTTATTGCATTTCCTGTCAACAGCTGGACAATTAAGATTGCTACCTAGGTGGAATTTGGATCCACATCTCTAACATATTCGTTTTTGGGAAGTGTCCACATTATATTTTTCTTTAGAATTATTATGTTGCCACATTTTATTTGTAAAAGCAGATACAGGATCATTGCTGAGACCAGCACCTATAATCACTTGTGTTGACATGGAAGAGTGTTCCATAATTTTAGCTATGTCAAGCGCTTCACTCAGCGTAGGGTTCCTGCAAGCAAGCATCATTCCTATATTTTCATTCTGGAGCAGTGAAAAACAAATTGGTCATGCAAGAATATAGCTATGTCCTCACCAACCCACATTTGCTAGCTAAAATGCTGTATGTTATATCTATACTCCTCAATTGTTTCATCAACAACTTGTTTTCTGTGAAAGAAACTGTGCCTCTCGATCATAATATTGGGTTCCTTACAAAATCTCTGCTCAATGTACAAATTCCAAGGTATAAATTGGCCAGGTGAAGGTTTGCTTTCCGAAAGATTACTGAAAATCTCTTGACCAACGTCCCCAGTAACCGAAATAACAAAGCTTTCCTTCTCTCATTCTTTGCAACAATTGCCATTTCAGAAAAACAAAATTCAAACATCATAAAAACAAACGACTAACTCAAACTTAAACTACCACCATAAAGATCAGTCATCACATAACTAGTTCTCCAAGGAATCTAAACTGACCAATTAGTAATTAGGGGTACAGACTGAAAAACCCTAATAAAAAGTCAAGACAAGGGGCTAAAACTTCAGAGATGCAGGAGATGTGAGGGGAGAATTGATGACGTCAGGAGACGCAGTTCGAGTTTTTGTCATTGGGTTCATACTCTTGAGAGCCTGATGCGTTGCTGATCTATTTGATCACCTGAATACAAAGACAGACTTTGTTGCTGATCCATTCTGTGGATAGGTAGCTTGAAAATGTGACTGAATAACTTAGTGCCCTTTCTTCTAGGTACCAACTGCACTGTTTTATAGTTTTTCTCTTAGCTAGATGTTTTTCCAAATTCATGTTCTTCTAAATTGTTTTGCATGACGTCCCACATGCTAATGCCAATCTGGTTTAGCTAAGGGTCTTTCAGGTGACTTGACAGTGACAAACGATTGACGGACTGATTTGCTGAACACTGCTATTAATGCTGCTATATTCATCTTTATTGGCTTATGTTGAAGTATTTGAACATATGCTTTCTAAAGTTTTGATTAGATTGTGTTACTGGTGGTTGCTAAAAAACGAATTCTGAGCTGATTAAACAAAGTTTGAGTTAACCATATGCATTAGAATTGTAATTAATAGGGAAATAAAGATTGTTAAATGATTTATTGAGTTGTGGTAATTCATGAATTGTTGGTTATAATCGTCTATTGACTAATAATTTTCTTAGTGGTTATTGATTGATTATATTGATTACTGATGTCTCTGATACATCTAGGATCTGCATGACCAGGACACTCCATGCGATCCAAAATGTTCATCGGCCTATAGGCGTCCTCTTGTAAGTTTACTTATTAAGAACCAGGCGCGTCAGCAGTTTTGGTAGCAGCTTGATGGTTAGTTTCCTTGGAGAACTAGTTATGTGGTGAATTATGTTTATGGTGGTAGTTTAAGTTAGGGTTAGTTGTTTTTTTTTATGAGGTTTTAATTTTGTTTTTCTGAAATGGCAATTGTAGCAAAGATTATGTCCCCTTAAGCCCAGAGATGACTTTCCCAGATCCTGGATCCCGCTAATAAAGGTGGGTATGTTCTTGGCATACTTGTGATAGTGTGAAAGTGGTAGGTTGTGCTTGCAAAGGCTTATGCAAATCACAGGTGAATTGTGATGTATGAGAGACAAAGTAGGGAGGTTGCGTACTCCAGTTGAAGTTTAGTAGGAGTGTGTGTACTCCGCAGTATGAGAGTAGGGAATTCATTGAACTTCATATGTGTGTGGGGCTTTGTGTTAAAAAATTGTCCATGTGGTTGTGGGTGATGTACGGACTCTGCGTGGTCTAAGACTCCGGAATATATTGACAAGTGTAGGAGACACTTGGTTATATGTTGTAATCTGTCTAGTTTAGTAGGTTGATTGGGTGTGGTCAACAATTCGGTGTGTGAGTTAAGCAGGTAAGAGAAATTTTCGACTGAGATTTGGTGAGTCCTATGTGCACCAGGACAGACCCATTGATGAGGGTGAAATTTGCGGGTCGAATTTTACTTGCAAATGTATGAGACTGAGAAAGAGGAATAGCTACATGAGCGAGAGGGCCACTAGTAAAAATCCGTAAGGCCTTTGAAGTGATTGTGTACCTTTTCCTGTAGTAAACCAGCAGGTTTGTTTTGGTTATTGGTTTTTGGATTAGTGCTCATAATATTTTGATTTAGTTCTGTGTGAGTTGAAGTTTAGGACGACAAGCCGCAAGACTTTATCACCTGCTGTGTGTGAGTGTGACTTCAGAGTGAGCCGCGCTGGGATAGAGGTTGGTTAGTGAGAAGAGTTGCGAGCGGAATTGGCAGCCGTCCGTGAGAGGCAATTGGTTGAGTGAGTGGGAGAACGGAATCTTGGGAGTAAAAGTCATTTCCTTATTGAATCAAATACACAAAAGACAGAGAAAATGAAGTTGTTCAAAGCATTCAGAAGTGCCATGAAGGGTGATTCTTACATTAAGTCGACTGTCGGGGAGCCGACCCCACCGGAAAATTCTCCAGCATATAAGAAATAAGAAAGGTAGAAAAGTCCTTGGCAGAAGCAAGGTGGGATTGGGAACAGAAGAAGTGGAGAACCGAGACATTGCAAGGTGTTAAGTTGTATCCTGCTATTGCAGAAGGAGATGAGTCTGATGAGCATGAAGATACTAGCAAGAGAGAGAAGAGCTCATCAGGGGGTAAAAAGATGAAAAAGACCTATGTAGAAGAGGATTCAGATGTTGAGGATCTTATTATACAATTGTTGAGGGACCGACCTCTGCCATATGGGGCGCATGTAGGGGGTCCGAGTACTAGTTCTGCTCCAACTGCTCCAACTGCTACAACACAAGTGTCGGGGACAGTGGGACCAGTGCAGACAGATATTGGACAAGTACAAGGGGTAGTAAAGAGTACTCCTAATGCAGTGACTACTTTGGTGGTCCAAGCGCAGATGCACCCACCATTGATACAGAGAATCTATTCAGATGTACCAGTTCTTGAAACAACTTCGAACTTAGCGGTGCCAAAGGAGCAAGTGGTTCTGAGGCCAATGATAGTTCAGACTGCGCTGACTCCAATGTTGTTGCCTCAGGCACAGACACAGGGTTTGCCGAAGTTTACGCCAATGACAGGGACACAGTTAGATGTGACACCAGTGATGAATCAGAACATGGGAGTAATCCTTTCACAAAATGTGAGTGTCAGAGCAGCACCAGATGCAATATCGTTGCCGATTACAGTTGGTCCAGCGGTACCATTGTTTGTGCAAAAGAAAACAATTACAGGAGATCAGGGTGAAATATGACAGGGCCTCGTGAGGAGCGGAGTGAGTGATCATGTGCAGGTGGTATCGTCTATGGGTCAGACCTTTGATGGATCTAGACCTTTAATGGATCTTAGTCCACTTGCTGGGCTTCCAGATGTGGTAAATGGCCCAAGTGCAAGTCAGAGCTTGAAGCTTTTGACTCTGCAGACTCCAAGGGCAGTGATACAACAGGTGCCAACGTGGAATGTGAGTAACATCTCATTACAGGGATTGACAGCACTGCAATTGAGTGAATGGTTGGATAGTTTAAATACTCCTCAAAATACTTCCAAGGGTGAAGAACAGATAAACTGTGTAAGATTAGCTACAGAAATAGCTGAGCTAGTTTAAGGAATGATGGGAATGAACAGATTGGAATCCTACACAGAAGAAGAGTTGAGGTACTTGTGTCCAAGGAGGATTACAAGGGAAGTGAGCAAGATAAATCAGAAATTGGCAGATATGGCAGACAAACATGACATAGAGATTAAGAGAACCAAAGATTTGAAAAGGAGTTACAGGTTAGATTTTGAGGCAAAGGATTTCGAGCACATGAGGTCAGAAGGGATGAAAGCGCATCTAAAAGAATTATTGCAGAGTGCTCAGATTTGGGGAGCATTAGAGAAGTGGGAATGCCGATGGGCAAGAAGAAGGATAAATGGAAACGTGATTCACAAGAAGTGTCTGAAGGTGTTTAGAAAGAAAAGGATCCAGTAAAGAAATTACTGATGAGGGAGATTCCAGGGGGGCAGTTTTTTCATGTCCCATGGCATAGGAGTGATATACTCTCATTCACAAACAATTATCCAAAACTGACAGAGAAACCGGTTGAGTGGTACCAGCAGACATATAGATTTGTGAAGCTTTGTAAACGTCTGTTGGAAGACTTGAAGACATTGTTAGAAATAGTGGTTCCAGCTGACTTATGGGTTGAGTGCAAGAGAGCAGTAGATTGGCCAAGGAGTGAACCGGAAAGGGACAAGGTTACAGGTGCACCATCACCTGAAGTGATGAAACATTATTATAAGGTGATTGAGTTCCTGAAGATGAGAATCTCGCCTACAAATATTGACTGGCAGAGGATTGACAGGACAGTGCTGGAGACGAAAGAGTCAATACATACCTATTATGAGAGATTATTGAAGGCGTTCAAAGAGTACAGTGGTAAAGAAACAATTGAGCTGAAAGACATGTTGCACTTTGTGTTCAGGTTCTTCGAAGGATTGAGACCAGAAATAGGGAAGATGATTGAGAGTCATTTGATTTGTGGGCAAGCAAAGCCGACTGATGAGGTGTTGCAGTATGCTAAATACTGTAGTGATGAGATTGAGTTAAAGCAGAAAGAGTTGAAGGGGAAGGCGATGGTGATACAGATTAAGGCAGCTAAAACAGGAGTGCAGGGAGCTTTAGTGCAACAGATACCGCAGCAGCAGGGAACTGTCATGCTCCAACCTCAGATGAGAGGGGTCGTGGAGTCAATATGAATCTTGGTCCAGATTTAAGTACTGCAGTGGTTCAGAATGATGTACAAAGGGATGAAAACGATGTTACTGTGTCATCTGTGCGGAAACGTGGGACACTGGAAGTGGGAGTGTCCGGTGATGGTGCAGGATGGTGTTGTTCAGCAAGGTGGTGATATCAATACATTTCAGACTGTGAAAGTCCCTAGAATGAGAGGACTTAATCTGAATGTTCAGAATCAAGTGCAGAATTTTCAACCCATTAAGCAGGTGCAAGTGCCGCGCGCACAAGTGACACAATTGCAACCAATGCAGCAGCAGGTTCCTATGGTACCTAGACAGCAAATGCAGATACCTCCAGCCCCGGTGGAACAGCAACAGATGATGCTTACTCCGCAGGTCACAGGTCAGAGACAAGATAGAATTAATGATATAGTGCACCAATTCCCATTACATAGTGAGAATGAAATAAATGATGAATGGATGAGTATTAGTTCGGATGAAGGGCCATGTATGCTTGCAGCATCCTTATACGCAGATCAGAGAGGACCTTTTGTGAAGGGAAAAGTGATAGGTCACGGAGTCTCATTCTTAGTGGACACAGGAGCTACACGCTCTACAGTGAGAAGTGCAGAAGTTCAGAATTTACCTCTTTCTGGTAGAACAGTTCAGGTTATTGAAGTAGCAAACAGACAATTGACAAATCCGATCACAGATCTAGTGCATGTTGAGATTGGCAACTTCCAGGGACTGCATAAGTTTGCAGTTTGCGACTCAAGTCCAGTATCTCTACTGGGAAGGGACTTATTAGAATTCAGGAATAGAGGTCCAGACTAATAGCGATGATGAGGAAGAGCAAACCTCTGAAACAGTAGATGGAAATGTTAATGAAGAGTACCCATTGATTGAGTTTTTCCCAATGTTTACTGTAAAAGAATTGCATGCAGACTTGCAGGGAACAGTACAGGAAAATGTGGGGGACCTGACAGGTAAAGAAGTGGGAATAATCAAGGGAGTGGAACTGATTAAGATTACTTTGAAGCCGAATGTAGTGTTTCCACAGCTTCCACAGTTTACCATGGCACAGGATGTCCTGATAAAGGTGACGCAGATAATTGGAGATTTTCTAAAACAAGGGGTTTTAAAAGAAGTGTTTAGCAGTCCATGTATTTCACCCATAATGGGCTCAAAGAAGCCGTTTGGAAAAGTGCGCATTGTGCAGGACTTGTGAAAAGTGAACAATGTGGTGGTCCAGTAGTGCCGAATCCTGCAGTGATATTGTTTCAGATTCCTTGTGATGCTGAGTGGTTCACAGTGGTTGACTTGTCACAAGCTTTCTTTTCTGTGCCTCTTCATGAGGATAGTCAGTTTCTTTTTAGTTTCAAATTCCTAGACAGAGTCTACAGCTGGTGCAGACTTCCACAAGGGTATACAGAGTCACCGTCTCTGTTCAATCAGATCTTGTAAAATGACTTGGAGTCATCGAAACTACCGTACCAATCGACTCTAGTGCAGTACATTGATGATTTGCTGATTGCATCTAAGACAAAGGACAAGTGTAAGTATGACTCGATTGCCCTGTTGAATCATTTGGGAAAATTCGGACATAAGGTGTCACCTTTGAAATTGCAGTACTGCCAGAAGTACTTGGGACATCAGATTGAGAAAGGGTCAAGGAGAATCTCCAGAGAGAGGATTACAATGATACTGCAGAGAAGTCCTCCGACTTCACAGAGAGATGTCAGGATGTTTGTGGGAATGGTAGGATATTGTCGTCAGTGGATTCCAAATTTTGCTGAGATTGCCAAACCATTGCAACAGCTGACCCACAAGGATGTCACAGACCCCATTACATTAGATGAAGATCAGATAAAAGCATCTACTGAATTGAGAGAGAGTTTGTGCAGAGCTCCAGCGTTGGGAATGCCTAATTACACAAAGTCATTTACATTGTTTTGTCAGGAACGTGATGCTTGTTCTTTGTCTGTTTTGACACAGGTCCATGGAGGTGCTTATCCCCCAGTAGCTTATTTTTCATCTACCTTGGACCCAGTCACAGCAGCTTTACCAGGCTGTTTGCGGGCAGTTGCTGCAGTTGGTCAAAACCTTTCTCAATGTGAGGGAGTAGTGAGTAGTGATGGGATACCCTTTGACTTTAATGGTACCACGTTCTGTTGAGATTTTACTGACAAGGACGAAAACACAGTATTTGACTGGTGCAAGATTGACAAGGTATGAGACAAGCATACTAGGTGCTCCAAATGTAACATTGAAAAGATGTATAGTGTTGAACCCAGCAATATTACTTCCAAGTGATACTGTTGAAATTGAAAAAGAGGAAGACATTGAGCATGATTGTCCTGAGGTAACTGAACTGTGTACAAAACCAAGGCCTGATATCAGAGATACTTGATTGGAAGAAAATGACCAAATTGTCTTTATCAATGGCTCATGTCTCAGAGATGGTACAGGGACATTGAGAGCAGGATATGCTGTTTGCACAATCACAGGTACATTAGAGGCTTCCTGGCTTCGAGGTGTATATTCTGCACAAGTGGCAGAATTGGTAGCTCTTACTAGAGCATGCCATGTTTCTGCACGACTGAGAGCTACAATCTATACTAACAGTCAACATGGATATGGAATTGTTCATGATTTTGGTCAATTGTGGTCGCAAAGAGGTTTCCTGACCTCCACTGGTACACCACTAAGAAATGGCAACAAGATAAAAGAGTTGTTGTATGCAATACAGTTACCTGAAGAAATTGCCCTGGTGAAATGCAGTGCACATCAAAAGACACAGGATTACATCTCACTGGGAAATGGATATGCGGATCAAGTCGCAAGGTTTTGTGCAATGAACTGTATATTGTTTAAGATCAAATCTGTTTATTGTTTTATAAAAATATAAACATACAAAACACCACTCATCGCAGGACATAAAATGAGATATATCAGCTTAGAAGCAATGTCGTATCTTCATACAAAGGTCTCTCTCGTAAATCCCAAAACCATGCGCAGAGGAACCCCCCAGTCAATCCTTTCCTTGCTGAGCCATGTGCCCACTGGCGATGTCCAATAGTCATCCAAGATGTCAGTCCCGCAGATGAGAACTACATAAACATATAAATAATAACACTTCAACAATGCTTCCCTCCAAGAGTCCATGTCATCCTTCTACCTCTCCCCTCCTCTACCCCTTACGTCATCCAAGCGCACCCCCCTCCAGCAACCTCCCCCACAGCACTCCAACCAGGGATTCAAATCAGCCTCAAAACTCTCAGGTAGGTCGGGGGTGTCAGCTCAGTAAATTCTGCAGAAAGAATCCGAAGAAACGGCTTCCACAATGCGCCCAGATCTCCTACCGGCTGCTGGGAGGCTAATGTAAGTTTCTCCATTGCAAGAATAAACCAGAGCTTCTGGAGCCATGAGACACGAGTCGGGACCCTATCTGTACCCCAGAAAGCTAGAATCAGCTGCAGCGCTGCACTGAGTGCTAGGGCCATCTGCCTCCCTTTTAGAGATCTTAAAGGGAAAGTAAGAGGATTGGGCAGTCCCAATAAAATGTACGATGGGAATCTCGGGATCTTAACCTGGAACGCTGCATCTATATCATCTATAATGTTTTCCCAGTAACGATGTAACTTGGGGCAGTGCCAAAGCAGATGCCCCAGTGTGCCTGTAGCTCCGCACCCTCTCCAGCAAAGGTCTGTCTTATTATGATCCCATGCATGAAACCGCGCTGGAGTGTAGTACCAGTAAGAGGCGACTTTATATGATGTCTCTGTCCCTGCTGCATTATATGCTGTGTGGTGTATTCTATAGAATATGCTGTCCCATTCCTCATCCGAGAGTTCTCTCTCCAGCTCCCTCTTCCATCTCAGCTGACCCTTTGACTTAGGCGGGCGGCTTTCCCCTTGCAGAAGGCGAGAGAGCTCCGAGATAATTCTCCTATCATCCTTCTTTAGGAACAGCCATTTCTCAAATGGCGTAAGAGGCCTATCTATCAGAGCTCTGTTCGCCGGCAAGAGAGCCCAGTGCCGAACCTGATAATACACCAGCCTATCTGCCTCCACTAGGCCTCTCTCTTCTGGTCAAAGGACAAGACCCCGTGTTCATCAAAAAGGCTTCCCACCCTCCTACAGCCCCCCTCATACCAACGTCTCAGGCCTTCCAGACGGAGTCCAGGCTCGAAATCAGGGTTCGCACCTCTGGGGGTCATCGGGGAGGGGAAAGAAGTCAGCCCTAAACAGCAAGCCACCGTATCCCATACCCGTAGCGTTGTCCGAGTAATCGGGGACGCATAAAGACCTCCAGCCCTATGCCTGCGCCGGAGCCAAGGCTCCTTCCATATATGAGAGCCCGCCACCGCCTGATCCATAAAACACCAGTGTTTCTCCGTGAGTGGGCGACTCCACTCTACAAGAAAGCGCAGCTGTGCTGCCGGAAAATATCTTAGAAGACATGGAATCGCCAGTCCCCCACTGCTCTTGTGGCGGTATAAAACCTGCTGCGGTAGACGCGCTGGTCGTCCCTCCCAAATAAATCTCAGGACCGCTGATTGTAGGGTGACAATCGTCCGGGGGGTGGGGTCAGTGGGAGCACCTGAAATATATACAGTATTCGCGGCGAAACTGTCATCTTGACCAGCCACCCTACCCAGCCAAGACAGCTTATGTCTCCCCCACAACTCCAGATCCCGCTGTATATCGCGTACCAGCTTCGTGTAATTCAGGCTCACCGTTTTTGCGGCAGACGTCGCTAACTCAACCCCAAGGTAGAAAAGGTGCGAGGACGACCAAATAAAGGAATATCGAGCTCTCAAATCCTCCTCATGATCAGAGCTCAAAAACAGACTAAGGACCTGAGACTTCTGCATGTTCACTTTAAATCCCGAAACCTGGCTAAACTCAACTAGTAGCTCCATAAGTGCAGGCAAAGAGGTAGCGGGCTCCACAAGTGTAAGAATCACATCGTCTGCATATAGGGTAATAAGATGGTGGTCTCCGCCAAATTTCACACCAGAAACCAAGGGGCTGTCTCGTAAGCGCTGTGCGAGGGGCTCCATATATAGCGCAAACAAGAGGGGGGAGAGTGGGCATCCCTGTCTGGTCCCACGCCCAACCGGAAACGGTGAAGGGAGCACACCATTGACTCGAACCGCCGCTCTAGGGGACCGATAAACTAATTGGATCCAAGATCTAAAGCCCGGGCCCAGACCGAAGCGCTTCAGGACCCGGAAGAGGTATGGCCAATGAACCCTATCAAATGCCTTTTCAGCGTCGATAGAGAGGAAAAGCGCCTCCCTACGAGATCTATCAATTTTATCTAGCAGATGCAAAAGTCGCTTCGTATTATCGCCACATTGTCGATTTGGAATGAAACCTGACTGATCAGGATCAATAAGACCCAGCATATAAGAATTAAGGCGGAAGGCAAGTATTCCCGTGAATAATTTGGCATCTATGTTCAGAAGCGAGATCGGCCTATACGAAGCACAGTCCTCTGGGTCCTTACACGATTTAGGCATAACAGCAATGGTAGCGTCCAGCATACTCGGCGTCAGGGTCCCCGTCGTCCGAAAAGAATTAAAAAGCTGAGCGAGAAGCGGGGCGAGCTCCACACAAAAGGTCTCATAAAACAACACCGTGAACTCATCAGGGCCGGGGGACTTCCCATTCTTCAGACGGGAAATCGCCGATATAACTTCTTCTGGCCTTATCTGCTGGTCTAATAACGTTGCCTCCCTCCCACCAAGAGGAGTGATTGCTATGCCCCCTAAATAAGAGTCCAGGGCCGCATCGACCCGCTCATCCGCCGCATATAAACTCTGGTAAAACCCCACAAAGGCCTCAGCAATCTGATCACTCGTGCAGGCCACTTCACCGGAAGGGGAACAAATCAGTTTGACTGCAGACGCTGCACGCAGCGCTCGCAACCGGTGCGCTAATAACTTTCCGCATCTATTGCTCCCAATATAGTATTTGTGCTTAAGTTGTACTATTGCGTACTCCGCACCTATCCCAGTCTAGTTGCTTCAGCTGCTGCCTTGCCTTCTCTAACTCTCGCCAGATTCTGGGCACGCCAGTAGATTTATGGGAACGCTCCAGGACAGCCACTCTAACTTCTCTCTCACCTTTCTCCTCGCTCTATTATCCCTCGCAGACAATGCCATCACCTCGCCCCGCACTACTGCCTTCAACGCCTCCCAGACAGTCTCCATGGAAGTGCTGCCGTCGTCATTAAAGACAATATAGTCCGCAATCACACGCCGAAGCGACTCCACCGCTGACTCACTCTGAAGCAAGGAGTCCTTAGAGCGCCAGCTCGGGGTATCAACGCGACCTACCTCCATGGCCAGTTCAACAGTAATAGGGGCATGATCAGTCAAGGCCCTGGCTCAATCGTAGCCTCTCTAACCCGGGACATAAACTCTTGTGAGGCCAAAAAAAGATTGAGCCGTGCGTAAGTCTTGGTCGCCGCAGAATAGAAGGAATAATCTCGGAGTGTAGGATGCGACTTCCTCCACACATCTTCCAACCCACACTCAGCTAACCATTGACGCCCCATCTCCGACAATGCCCCAATCTGTCCAAAGCGTTGGCCCGAGCGGTCAAGCTCGTTGTCCATCACCAGATTACAATCTCCCCCTATCAGAGTGGCACTATCTGGCAAACTAAATATAGGGGAAATTGACTGTCTCAGGAAAGCCTCCTGCTGGGAATTCGGAGCATAAAGGGAAGCAACGGTGAAAGAAAAAGCCCCAAGCCTTATTCTAATAGCCAGGAACCTACCTGGGACTTCATGTACCTTCCCAACTACCTCCCCAGCAAAAGTCCTCGAGAGCAATATTGCCACCCCGCATGTTTCGTAGTAGCTGAGGACCAAAGCTGCCTAGGGAACCATCTTGAGCGCATGCGAAACGTGTCTTTGTGTAACAAATGGGTCTCTTGTAACAGGCAAGTGTGACTCCCAGATTTCTCTAGGCCTGACAGAATCGCTAACCGCTTGGTTGGGTTGTTAAGCCCACGAACATTCAAACTTAAACACTTATCTGTCATATCGTCGCTGGGAGAGAGTGGCCCAAGGGAAAAGAGCACAGGGCCGCTCCGCCAATAACACTCATAGACCGGACTCCCAGGGAAGCACACCAACAGACAACCATTGCGCACAACAGGTGCTCACAACAAAAAAGTCCTCTTGCACTCATCTCCAAAGAGGAAAAAGTCTCAACTGGGCCCTCAAGTTCACCAGCTAGGCCCATCCACCCCGCTGCCCAGGCCCCTCCTTGACAGCCCGTAGGCCAGCGAATAAGCGACCTGATGCTGACCAGCCACCCTCAGGCTCCCTAGTCTTAAATATTGGTCCCAGCTGCCACATTGCTCACTGCCGACTGCCGCTCCGACAGTTGCTCCGACGCAGTAGGTCGCTGTCGCTTCCTCCTTCTCTCCTTTCTCCTCCAGCTCGGACAGTCCTCACCGCTCGGGCCCGGCCTCGCACCCAGGTCCTGGCCACCCTCCACCAGGCCCAGGATCCGGTTCGCCTCCGATATGGACTTCACTTGATGGAGCTGCGCCTCCCAGCGAAAGATAAGGCGGAACGGGTGACCCCAAGAGTATGACACATCCTGTGCTCGCAAATGTTCAGTAATAGGCTTGAATTCACGCTGCCGCTGCAAAGTCCATGCCGAAAGGTCCTGAAATAATTGGAAATTGGATCTGCGGCAGATTGCGTGCCCGTTGCAATATACTGTCCTTGAGCCCATAATTATAGACGCATGCCAGGATATCCGGAGGGCGATCTCCATCACCTCGAGCCCGGCCCACCCGATCCACTCTATCAAGCGTAATCTCTCGGGACTCCTCCAGGCCCAGAACTGAACGGAACAGCTCCACCACAAATTCTCCGATGTCCTCCTTCTCAGCCCCAGACGGCGCTCCTCTAATGCGGATATTATGCCTGCATGACCGGTTCTCTAGGTCCTCCACTGCAAGTTGAAGGAGATCCTGTTGCTCCCGCAAGCGAATTCATTCTTGTTGGAGATCCGCCACCTCCTCTCCCCAGTAGATTTCACCATCCTCAACCTGTGCCACCCGCTCACCCAGGGAGGTGACCTCTGCTCTCAGCTCTTTTACCTCGTGGGAGATGTCCCTTCGAAGCTCTTGGAGATCACTCCGGAGCGAGTCAAACAGGGAGGCAAGAAAGCCCCTCGTAACTGGGGCCGCCTCATCCTCCTCCACCTCACCCCTCGCCTCCGGAGACATCGCAGCAGGCAGACCCTCAGGAGCCCCACCCGGCACTGGGCGAGCCCTGGTGAGCATGTCTCTGACAGTCCATTCCCGCTTGCCTTTAGCGGCTGCCATCACTCCAGCTCCCCCACTGCGTTGTGCGTCCAGCTCAATCGAAGCCTTCTCACAAGTACGCCCAGGGGTCGGGCCACCCAAAGCGCACCGAAATCACCAGCTGCCACTGACCTCTCCACTCATGGGCAATGCACGTCACTTCTCCACCACTCTACGTGCCTCGTCTCTAACTAGGCCTGCACTGCCAATCAGTGGTCCCAGGACCCCGCGTCATCAAGGGCCGCTCCACACCCGAATCTGGCCGCCAAACAGTGCACCGGCACACTCGTCTCCCCGACCAGGGGCCTAGGCCTCGCAGCCCTCAAGGCTCCGGCGCTACACGCCACATCAGGAGCACAGCACAGCCCCCGCCAAACACCAGCAGCGCAGCGCCCTCCTGGGCCGCCACCGCACCACCTCTCACGGCCGGCCGGCCACCAGGACCAAGGGCCGCCGCGCGGCTCGCACCGCTGCAAGCCACGCCTGCCTGCTGCAGGTGGCGGCACTAGCCACTCGCCTCCGCTCCTCTGCCCGGCGCCTCCGCAGGCACCCTGGGCCCGCTGGGGCACCCCACTGTCCACGGCGCCGGGCGCGATCACCGGGCCGCCCAAATGCACCCCAACTGGGGTCCCAAAGCTATGTCGGAGGCCTAGGCGGCGGAGCACGTACAAACGCGTCCGCTCATGCCGCCATCTTGGCCACGCCCCCCTGTATATTGTTTAAAGACAAGTGGGAATTAATGCCCGAAGAAGACAACACATGCACTAGTTTTGCATTAAAGGTGATTGATACATTGGAAGAGTTGAAAACATTGCAAAGTAATGTTGACAAGGAAGAGAAATGTCTCTGGGTTAAATGCAAATGTGTTCAACGACCAGATGAGATTTGGGTTTCTGGGGAAGGTCGGATGGTCCTGCCCAGTAGTTTATTGTCTCAAATGGCCAGGTACTACCATGGACAGGCACATATTGGGAGGGATGCCATGGTTAGATTGTTCACAATGGACTGGTTTAACCCTAAATTCAGGCAGGCAGCAGAGGCAGTATGTCACCGCTGTTAGCAATGGGGTCTTTGGTTGGCAGTCAGGTTACCCCCTGTCCAAGCAAGGACCCTCACTCTAGTCAGCGTTAGTCACACACAATCCAAATTATCCTGTGCCCACCCTCTGGTAGCTTGGCACTGAGCAGTCAGGCTTAATTTAGAAGGTAATATGTAAAGTATTTGTGCAATAAACCATACAATACCACAATATAACACCACAAAAATATACCACACAGTGTTTAGAAAAATATATAATATTTATCTGGATGAATGCAGGTCAAAATGATTAAAGATGAAATAAGCAAACGTAGGGATATCACTGAAAGTGATATCAAGTGTCTTAGGGTTGAAATATTACTGTAAAAGCAATAAAACATGTCTTAAGTTCTCCTAGAAATAAGTGTTTCTTGCAGGGCAAAGTACCTTGTTTGAGTTGAAAAATCCTCGCAAGGGACTGCAGAGGAGGAGATGTGTGGAAAATGGTGAGAGTGCGTCGGTTTCGCCCCTTCGCACACGGACTTGCATCGCTATTTTCCACACAGGGAAGATGTTGCGTCGATTTTCGACGTGTGGACTTGGATCCTCTTCAGGTTGTGGGGTTTTCAGATGCCCCGGGGACGATGCATGGAATCCTGGGCTTGCGGAGCGAAGTCACAGGGGCTGCGTCGATTCCATTCCAGTAGGTGATGCGTGGAATTTTCTTCCGCGCAGCAGGCGCTGCTTCGATTCTTCTCAGGAAGTCTGGCGTTGTTGTTCTGAGTCGGCTTGCGTCGATCCAGTAGGGCCGTGCGTTGAAGTTACAGTCGCGTCACTGGTGCTGCGTTGATCTTCTGTTGCGATTTCGGACTGCGTCATTCCAGACTCGGCGTGCGGTGAATTTTTCACCGCGAGCAGGCTGTGCGCCGTTCTTGGCAGGCGGTGCGTTGAATTTTCACCGCACGGGGATGTCAGCTGCAGGAGAGAAGTCTTTTTGGTCCTGAGACCTCAGGAAACAGGAGGCAAGCTTTATCCAAGCCCTTGGAGAGCACTTCTGCAGCAAAGCAAGAGAGCAGCATTACAGCAGGGCAACAGCAAGTGCAGCAGTCCTCTTCAGAAAGCAGTCTGGTAAGTCCTTTAGGCAGCCAGGCAGTTCTTCTTGTCAGGGTGCAGGTTCTGGTTCAGGTATCTTCTCCAGGAAGTGTCTGAGGTGGTAGGGCAGAGGCCCTGTTTTTATAGCCAAATGTGCCTTTGAAGTGGGGAAGACTTCAAAGAGTGGCTCAGAAGTGCACCAGGTCCCCTTTCAGTTCAATCCTGTCTGCCAGGGTCCCAGTTGGGGGTGCAGCAGTCCTTTGTGTGAGAGCAGGCCCTCCACCCTCCCAGCCCAGGGAGACCCATTCAAAATGCAGATGTATGCAAGTGAGGCTGAGTATCCTGTGTTTGGGGTGTGTCTGAGTGAATGCAGAAGGAGCTGTCAACTAAACCCAGCTAGATGTGGATTGTAAGGCACAGAAAGATTTAAGTGCAGATAAATGCTCACTTTCTAAAAGTGGCATTTCTAAAATAGTAATATTAAATCCAACTTCGCCAGTCAGCAGGATTTTGCATTACCATTCTGGCCATACTAAATATGATCTTCCTACTGCTTTCAGATCAACAGCTACCACTCAAACAATGTATGAGGGCAGCCCCAATGTTAGCCTGTGAAGGGAGCAGGCCTCACAGTAGTGTAAAAATGAATTTAGGAGTTTTACACTACCAGGACATGTAAACTACACAGGTAAATGTCCTGCTGTTTACCTACACAGCACCCTGCCCTAGGGGTTACCTAGACAGGAGTCATGTCCCCTTGCCCAATGGCCATGCCCAGGGGACTTCTGTCCCCTGGGCATGGTCATTGGGCATAGTGGCATGTAGGGGGGCACAAATCAGGCCCCCCTATGCCACAAAAAAATAAAAATAAATACTTACCTGAACTTACCTTAATGTCCCTGGGATGGGTCCCTCCAGCCTTGGGTGTCCTCCTGGGGTGGGCAAGGGTGACAGGGGGTGTCCCTGGGGGCATGGGAGGGCACCTCTGGGCTCCTTCAGAGCCCACAGGTCCCTTAACGCCTGCCTTTTGCAGGCGCTAAAAAACGGCGCAAAAGCGGCCGTACGTCATTTTTTTTGACCCGCCCACTCCCGGGCGTGATTTTTGCCCGGGAGTATAAATCCGACGCACATGCCTCGGAGTCGATTTTTTAGACAGGAACGCCTACCTTGCATATAATTAACGCAAAGTAGGTGTCCACGCTAAAAAATTACGCTAACTCCATGGACTTTGGCGCTAGACGCGTCTAACGCCAAAGTATAAATATGGAGTTAGTTTTGCGTTGTAATTGCGTCAAAAAAAATGATGCAATTCCGGCGCAAACGGAGTATAAATATGCCCCAAAGTGTGCAGAGTCTAAAAACCAGCAAAAACAGTATCTCAAAAATGGAGGGAGGCAGGCAAAAAGTTAGGGGTGACCACCCTAAGGCTGTCAGGTCTAACAATCGCTGTATAATTTGTCAGCAGCTAAATGTGGGAAAGGGGACAGTGGTTAATCTGAGTCACATTGGAAGATTCAGCAGAATGCAATTGGATTTCATTGAAATGCCTGAGTGTGGAGGTTTGAAATATGTGCTGGTGATCGTGTGTGTTTTTAGTCACTGGATTGAAGCATACCCTACAAGAAGGAATGACAGTCTCACAGTGGCAAAGCTGTTGCTTAGGGATTTGATACCACGTTTCAGGTTTCCGATCTCTTTAGAATCAGATAGGGGAACTCACTTCAATAACGAGGTGATCAAACTCTTATGTGCAGCACTAAACATCGAGCAAAAGTTGCATTGTAGTTACCACCCTGAAGCATAAGGACTGGTGGAACAAATAAATGGTAACTTGAAATCAAGAATTGCAAAGATGTGTGCAGCTGAAATGGCCAGATGCATTGCCTTTGGTGTTGATGTCAATGAGAAACACACCTGACAGGAATACAGGGCTGTCCCCCCATGAAATCTTCATGGGCAGAGCAATGAGATTACCAGCAGTTCCAGCCAATGCACTTGTCAGAATTACAGATGATATGGTGTTGGACTACTGCAAAGGTCTGGCTGATTTGGTTTGCGCTTTCTTTTAGCAGTTGCAGACCACTATCCTGCCACCCATCCACGATCCAGGTCACAATCTGAGAACTGGAGACTGGGTCATTGTCAGAAAGCACATTCGCAAGACCTGTTTTGAACCACATTGGAGGGGTCCTTACCAGGTGGTGTTAACAAGTACGACAGCTGTGAAGTGTGCAGGACTCCGAAACTGGATACATGCAAGTCATACAAAGAGAGTGGTATATTCACCAGATCATGAAGAATTATTGTTGAGAGCACCAACAACAGGGAAACAGGTCGCCGTCCTGAGCCAGAAAAAGAGCCACAAGAGCCTGAAGTTGAACCAGAGTTGTGGAAGATGGTTCCATTACCCCTGTAAGAGACTAAAGTGAAGAATTACAGGAGGGTGTGCAGAAACCTATCTCAATGGATACAGCAGGAGAGACTAGCTCAACAGAGGTTCTCCCAGACGGTGCTGAAAAACAGAGCAAGTGCCAGACCAAGAGGGTGAAAGAGTCGAGACGGATCAAAGTCAAAGTGATCTGACTCCTCCTGAGCCCGTTGCAGGTCCATCAAGAGAAAACACCATAGAAAAAGAAAAGGAGAAGAGTCCAGTCTTGAGAAGAATATTGACAGAAGGAACAAGAAAAGGAGATAACTGGCCTGAATCGCAAATAGGGAAGAAAAAGGAACTGATCATAAATGAAACAATAGAAGAAGAAGTAGACACTACGAGAAAGGAAGATTTAAGTGAAGGAGAACTAACTGGTAATCGAAGGTTGAAAACAAAGAATAGCAAGTAGACTTTAAGCAGGTCCTGAATGGGCATATGCAACTACCAATGAATGGCAACATGAGTTTATGTCCTTTTGTTTTGATAGAGAAGTTCTGAGTCAGGATTTTGATGTAACCTGAAGGTGATCAAGAAGCTAAATTGTTGAGCTAATCTGAAAATACTAAAATAGACTGTTTGAAAGTAATACTGGAGGAGACATTGATAACTTGATTTGACACTGAAACCCAGATGTGACAAGCTGCTAATCGATTTTGACAAAGGAAGGGGGTTCCTGGATGTGAAACTGAACTGTGAGAGAAGAATGTTTTATTTTTTTACCGCACTTTATGTAAGAATTACGCCTGCTTTCTGATTCTTTACAGATCATGCCTGAGCTAAATAATGAAGATAAAATTGCTAGGCGCTGTAAATATGTGAGTGTAGGAGTGCCAGTTATGTGTGGAATCCTGTTTATAATAATGATTGTGGGAATGTCTGTTCATGATATGAAAACAGCTACTATTACTTCTGCTCCTGAAACTACTACACTAACAGCTTTAAAGAGGTTTAAGTTAGACGAGAAGTATTTGCATGACTATACTAATGCACAAGGAGAGCTTTTTTCTAATGTTTTCTATCGTTTGTTGAGCACACTGACACTTTAAATGTGGGAACAAGTGAATGTAGGCATGTGTTTTTATTTTGGAGTAAATGGACATTTATGCTGAATGGTCAGGACCCTGCTATTCCTGGAATCCACTAAATTTGTGGACGTAATGCTTATTACCGTCTTCCTAGAGGATGGTATGGGACATGTTATTTGGGGATGGTTTTCCTTAACATTTATCAGATAGATGACTTAAAGAAGTTTCTGAAATTGACTGAAATACATCAGAAGCAACAGAGGAGGGAAACCTCTTCTGCAGTTGTGGGAGAAATCTTTGGTGCAGTGATTTCCTCAGTGGGAGTCATTTTGAATTTGATCAAGATACGAAAGTTGTCTACTATTGTGGATAACATGCTGACAAATTTTACACGGGGCAATACTCCTGATAGATACTGAATTAGCCATGGATAGAGCTATGACGCTTCAAAATAGGCTTGCTTTAGACATTCTTTCAGCGAAAGACGGTGGAGTCTGTAAAATGATTAATGCTAGGCATTGTTGTTCGTATATTCCAAACAATGATAAGGAGATAAGAGACTTAGGCCCTGATTCTGACCCTGGCGGTCGGTGATAAAGCGGCGGCCAAGCCGCCAACAGGCCGGCGGTCTAAAATATGCAATTCTGACCCTGGCGGGAACCGCCAACACAGCCCGCCGTATTAACACTCCGCCCGCCACGGCGGTACAAACAAACAGCGCGGCGGTCCCCGCCAACAGCCAGGCGGCAGACAATGTACCGCCCACCCTATCACGACCCACCAATCCGCCACCTTTTCCGGGGCGGGAGCACCGCCGATAAGAACACGGCGGAAACAGACTACGAACGGGAAAACGCTCACCTCTACGCACTCCACGCGAGATTCCGGCAGTATGGAACCAGAGTTGCAGGTCATCCCCGCACTCCTATACCTGCTCATATACCAGGAGCACGCCCGGCGGCGCGGAAGACATCGGTGAGTACTGCACCTACGACACAGGGGAGGGAAAAGATTACCGGCACACACCCACCCACCCACACCCACTACAACACACACATCAATGCATTCCCACAGATCACTGTCACAACCCACAAACCACCCCCCTCCGAAATAACGCAAAGACCAAAATAAGAGATCATAAACGGGCAGATATATTGAAATATGTACACCAGTAATCCCAATAAATAAATAAACTATGTACAAAATATACACAGCTACTAAATGTAGTCCAACCACTGTCCGTGGATCACAGGGGTCCTGTGCAAAGGGGCAAGGCCCAGTCCCACGACAAGAACTCCACGGAGAGAACACTGCAGGGGCATCAGAAAGAAAATAGGACAGGCACCTCAGGGGGAAGGGAAGGGGGGGCACCTCAGCCACTTGAGTACACGACGCCAGATCCACGAGGGGACTCCATGACCACTGGGCCATCCTGGGGAGTGCAAAGCCACAGTCCATACAGTCCATACAGTGGGTGGCCTGCCCACTGGGCCATCCTGGGGAGTGCAAAGCCACAGTCCATACAGTCCATACAGTGGGTGGCCTGCCCACTGGGCCATCCTGGGGAGTGCAAAGCCACAGTCCATACAGTCCATACAGTGGGTGGCCTGCCCACTGGGCCATCCTGGGGAGTGCTAAGCCACAGTCCAAACAGTCCATACAGTGGGTGGCCTGCCCACTGGGCCATTCTGGGGAGTGGCCACAGTCCATACAGTCCATACAGTGGGTGGCCTGCCCACTGGGCCATCCTGGGGAGTGCAAAGCCACGGTCCATACAGTCCATAACAGACCCCACTGCCACTGGAGGAGGCAAGTTGGCCAGAGGACATCCTGCAGCCCTGCCCGAGATAGATCCTGCCCTGCCACGTCTGCCAAAGGGCCAGCGGTTCTTGCCTTGAAGGGCCCAGTTCAGCGGTTCTTGAGACGGCGGGGTCCAGCGGAGCGGTGCTTGAGACGGCGGGGCCCAGTTCAGCGGTTCTTGAGACGGCGGGGCCCAGCGGACCGGTGCTTGAGACGGCGGGGCCCAGTTCAGCGGTTCTTGAGACGGCGGGGCCCAGCAGAGCGGTGCTTGAGACGGCGGGCCCAGTTCAGCGGTTCTTGAGACGGCGGGGCCCAGTTCAGCGCTCCTTGCCTTGAAGGGCCCAGTTCAGCGGTTCTTGAGACGGCGGGGCCCAGCGGACCGGTGCTTGAGACGGCGGGGCCCAGTTCAGCGGTTCTTGAGACGGCGGGGCCCAGCGGAGCGGTGCTTGAGACGGCGGGGCCCAGTTCAGCGGTTCTTGAGACGGCGGGGCCCAGCGGAGCGGTTCTTGAGACGGCGGGGCCCAGCGGAGCGGTTCTTGAGACGGCGGGGCCCAGTTCAGCGGTTCTTGAGACGGCGGGGCCCAGTTCAGCGCTCCTTGCCTTGAAGGGCCCAGTTCAGCGGTTCTTGAGACGGCGGGGCCCAGCGGAGCGGTGCTTGAGACGGCGGGGCCCAGCGGAGCGGTGCTTGAGACGGCAGGGCCCAGTTCAGCGGTTCTTGAGACGGCGGGGCCCAGTTCAGCGCTCCTTGCCTTGAAGGGCCCAGTTCAGCGGTTCTTGAGACGGCGGGGCCCAGCGGACCGGTGCTTGAGACGGCGGGGCCCAGCGGACCGGTGCTTGAGACGGCGGGGCCCAGTTCAGCGGTTCTTGAGACGGCGGGGCCCAGCGGAGCGGTGCTTGAGACGGCGGGGCCCAGCGGAGCGGTTCTTGAGACGGCGGGGCCCAGCGGAGCGGTTCTTGAGACGGCGGGGCCCAGTTCAGCGGTTCTTGAGACGGCGGGGCCCAGTTCAGCGCTCCTTGCCTTGAAGGGCCCAGTTCAGCGGTTCTTGAGACGGCGAGGCCCAGCGGAGCGGTGCTTGAGACGGCGGGGCCCAGTTCAGCGGTTCTTGAGACGGCGGGGCCCAGCGGACCGGTGCTTGAGACGGCGGGGCCCAGTTCAGCGGTTCTTGAGACGGCGGGGCCCAGCGGAGCGGTGCTTGAGACGGCGGGGCCCAGTTCAGCGGTTCTTGAGACGGCGGGGCCCAGTTCAGCGGTTCTGGAGACGGCGGCCGGTCTATGGCCAACTGCTCATTGCCTGGTGGTGCCCTCCTGGGCAGCAGGGATGGTGCTCTTTCAATGCCCACCTGGGCTGTGGGTGGTGGGGCCCTCCTGGCCAGCTGGGCTGGGTCCTCCCTGGCCAGCGGCTATGGGGGTGGTGGGCTCTCCCGGGGCAGCTGTGCCGGTTCCTCCCGGGGCAGCGGCTATGGGGGTTGTGGGCTCCTCCTGGGCAGCAGGCCTGCTGCCTGACCTCTCCGACTTGCTGCCCTTGCCCTCCTTAGTCGTGGGCCTGTGGCCCTTTCCTCCCTTTGGAGCTGTGGCTGGTGACTGTCTCTGGGTGGTGTCCGGGGGGGATGTAGAAGGCGGGCTCCTGCGGCGCCCCTTCCGCCGTCTGCTCCTCTTCCCAGGGGGTGGGCTGCCTGTCCCCTTGCTGCTGGGCGAAGATCCAGACATGCGGGCTGGCGGGCTCCAATACCCCTGCACCCTTGTCAAGGGGGCTGCAGGGCTGGTGGTGGCTGAGGTGCTCTTCTTACCCCGACGAGAAGGAGGGGGGGCTCAGGGTCAGGAAAGAAGTTAGTAGTGGCGAGGAAGAGTTTCTTGGGACAATGGAGAGTGGTAGGTACAGTGGGAATGGGAGTGGAGGGAGAGGATGTGGTTGTAGGTGAGTCACGTTTGCTGTCTTTGGGTGCAGGTGCAGGAGGGATAGGCTGTCGTGAGGTGGATGGCTGTTGGGTGGGTGGGTGGCTGCGTTTGTGTGGTGTGGAAGAGGGGGTGACAGACACGGTGGGAGAGGACACAGGGGACGTGTAAATGGCAGTGGGGGTGGTGACTGCACGTGTGCGGACTGGAGTGGAGGGTGTGCTGGTGATGGAAACACTGGCTGATGGTGAGGTGAATGGAGGTGTGAGTGTAGACGTCACAGGGAGGGAGGAGGGAGACGAGGAGGTGGGGGTCACAGAGGTGGTAGTGACTGTTGGCATGTCTGCATCGGAATGTTGCGTGTGTGAATGTCTGCGTGATCTGTGGTGCTTATGTTTGGATGAGCTTCTCTTGGGTGTTGAGGTGTGTGCAGGCTGGTCTGATGGTGTGGGTGGGACAGGCAGAGGAACAGGAGACTAGGAGGAGGGAGTTAGTAGAGGGAGGCAGGAGACAGGGACAATGGCTGCCGTCAGTGCTGAGGCCAGAGCCTGGAACGATCGCTGATGGGCAGCCTGACCCGAATGAATGCCCTCCAGGTACGCATTGCTGCGATGAACCTCCCTCTCCACCCCCTGGATGGCATTCAAAAGGGTAGTCTGCCCAACAATGAGCGTTCGGAGGAGGTCAATGACCTCCTCACTGAGGGCAGCGGGGGTAACAGGGGCAGGGCCTGAGGTGCCTGGGGCGAAGGAGATGCCCGGCTTCCTGGCAGAGCGGGCACGGGGCGAACGCTGAGGGGCTGCTGGGAGGGCTGAGATGTTGCGCTGGGTGGCGGCTGTACCTGTAATGGCGGGGGGCACGGATGGTGCCACCCCCGCAAGGGAGCCCCCTTCCGAGGACGTGTCCGTGTCGCTGCAGGGTCCAGTCGTCCCCGTCGTGGAGCTCCCCTCGCCCTCCGTCTCACTGGTCCAGTCTGACTCTGTGGCATGGCCCTCCTGGGCCATGTGAGATGCAGCTCCCTCCTGCCCCGATGCCACTTCTCCTCCGCCTGATGATGCTGATGCACACAAGCACAGAAAGACAAACAAAAAGGGGGGGGAGAGAGAAATAAAGGGATTTTGAGTACATGGATCTCCGGTACAGTTAGCGGACATGACAGACACAGATGCCCCCTGCACTAAGTTGTGCACTTGGGGTCCGCTACGCATTCCGTGGAACATGCCCTACACGCCTAGAGTTGACAACTGCACCCATGGATGACACGGCCCAGGGATGGCTGTACTGACAAACTACTGAGGGTGGTGGCTGGGGACACAGGGGCTTACGGGGGTGCCCAGCCTACAGATATCGCCCTGGCCTAGGGGGACCCCCAGCCCTCCTCCCCCACCCAGACACCTCCACTGCGCGACAACAGAGTAGATAATGCTTGTACTCACCCCCTTGTGTCTGCTGTGCTGCCCTCACGCGCCCATCCAAATCAGGGTAGGCCACCGCCAGGATCCGGAACATCAGGGGGCTCAGTTGACGGCAGGCACCCCGCCTACGTTGGGAGGCCATCCCCAGCAGAGACTCGGCGGTCTTCTTGGTCCCGCGGCGGATGTCCTCCCACCTCTTGCGGCAGTGGGTGCCCCGTCGATGGTGGACCCCCAGGGTCCGGACTTCCTTGGCGATGGCACGCCAAATCCCGATCTTCTCATGGGCGCGGACCTATGTGACACGTACAGGGAGGGAGAAATACCACGTTCAAGTTTGTCAGCATTTTCCTTGCCAGTGGCCCAACGCCCCCCATCCCCGCCAGGCCCCCCGCCAGGCCCAACATGCCCCCCATCCCCGCCATGCCCCCCGCCATGCCCCCCGCCAGGCCCAACATGCCCCCCATCCCCGCCATGCCCCCCGCCATGCCCCCCGCCAGGCCCAACATGCCCCCCATCCCCGCCAGGCCCCCCGCCATGCCCCCCGCCAGGCCCAACATGCCCCCCATCCCCGCCAGGCCCCCCGCCAGGCCCAACATGCCCCCCATCCCCGCCAGGCCCCCCGCTATGCCCCCCGCCAGGCCCAACATGCCCCCCATCCCCGCCAGGCCCCCCGCCAGGCCCCCAAGCCAGCCAGTGGCCCCAAATCCAGATTGAATTTAACTCACTTGTTGGTCTGGAGGACCGTAGAGTAGCGCATACTGGGGGAGGACCCCATCCACAAGTTTCTCCAACTCCTCTCCAGTGAAGGCAGGGGCCCTTTCCCCAGGCGCAGCAGCCATTGTCCCTTCCAGACCGAGGTCACAGCAACACTTGCAGTATAGGTCCTCTCCTGTGAAAGTTCAAGTCGCAAGTGGATAAGTAGATAGAAAATGGCGGTCACGTCCGCGGCGGTGCGTACCGCGGCGGTGCGTCCCGCCACCGCCGGCGCCCGTCGACATTGGCTCCTGAAACCCATAGGCTTCAATGTTAACCAATGCGGATACGCGCCGCGGTCTTCGACCGCCGCCCGCCGCGGTGTGCCACGCCAGCGCATTGACCTCACATCCCATTGTCACACTTCACAGGTCAGGCAGCCGCCATTTCCAGGGCCCACATGGCTCAATTTCAACTGCGTCACACAGGCCTAGGCCTTGCATAGCCACTCAGACACGCCATTCACTGCATAGAGAATCGTTTACTGTGCTAGCTGTGAGTACGTACCTGTGGGTTGCTTGACTGTGTGCTCCATGTTGTCCTTCCTAGGCACCGTCCGCTGGGTTGGGCGAGGAGACGGATGAATCCTCCCGTGTACCGACCGCTGGTGGACCTGTCGACAATGGAAGAACGCCACATTATCCTGACCTACCGTCTTAACCGTGCCACTATCCATGAACTGTGTGCCCAGCTGGAGCCCGACCTGATGTCCCCCATCCGCCAACCCACAGGGATTCCCCCTCTGGTGCAGGTCATGTCAGTACTCCATTTCTTGGCAAGTGGGTCATTTCAGACAACAGTGGGAATTGCTTCTGGGATGTCTCAGCCCATGTTTTCGAAGGTGTTATCCAGAGTGTTGTCTGCCCTGATGAAATCCGTGAGGAGCTACATCATTTTCCCTGAGGTGGACGAATTGGCTACAGTGAAGGGTGATTTCTACGCCCTTGGACATATTCCCAACGTCATTGGTGCCATTGATGGGACCCATGTGGCTTTGGTTCCCCCAAGAGACAGGGAGCAGGTGTACAGGAACAGAAAAAATTACCATTCAATGAACATCCAGGTGGTGTGTTTGGCTGACCAGTACATCTCGCATGTAAATGCCAAATTCCCAGGGTCAGTGCATGACGCCTACATCCTAAGGAATAGCAGCATCCCTTACGTGATGGAACAGCTACAGAGACACCGTGTATGGCTAGTGGGGGACTCTGGGTACCCCAACCTGTCGTGGCTACTGACCCCAGTAAGGAATCCCCGGACCAGGGCAGAGGAACGGTACAATGAGGCCCATGGGCGTACTAGGAGGGTGATCGAACGCACCTTTGGCCTCCTAAAGGCCAGGTTTAGGTGCCTGCATATGACAGGTGGATCCCTAATGTACTCACCTAAGAAGGTGTGTCACATCATCGTGGCCTGCTGCATGCTTCACAACCTGGCTTTGCGCCGCCAGGTGCCTTTCCTGCAGGAGGATGGTCCAGATGGTGGTGTTGTGGCAGCTGTGGAACCTGTGGAGAGTGACGAGGAGGAAGACGACGGGGCTGAAACAGACAACAGGGACAGAATCATTGAACAGTACTTCCAATAGGACACAGGTAACATTTCAAAGATAATTTAGTAAATGTGAACTACTCTCCTGCATCTCTGCTGCCTGTCTATTTGCCCCAGTGTATGATGACTGAGTTTTGGCTTTTCCCTCCCTATTTCAGATCTGGGGTCCCCACTACGAGTCCTGTGCTTCGTTTCCCCATGGACTACAGCTTTGTGGCAGCTGTTTGTTGACTTCACCATGTACAAGGACATATTTGCACTGTCATGTCAATTACAATATATTGAAATCACAGCCAGACTCCAGATAGTTTTGTGCAAAATAGGTGTTTATTTAAGTGCTCAAAATGGGATGGGTGGTTTCAAGTGGGTGGGGGCTATGGTGAAGGAATGTCCATGGCAGAGTCCAGAGTAACAGTCACACAGGTGCATTGTCCAGAGGCCTGTGGAGAGATGGAGCATGGGCAGTTCAAGGATGGACAGGGTGACAATGTGGGACAGTGGGATGACATCAGGTGGTATCCATTGCTGGCGGGGGTCTTGACATCCTACTCTGTCTTCTTGCAAGATCTCAGGGCCCTCTTGCGGGGTGGTTCTTCTCCTGCAGGAGGTGGGGGTCTGGTGGGCTGCTGCTGTGCGGGGGCCTCCTGTCCACTAGCGCCGGCGGAGGTGGTTGGCTGTTCTTGGTCCAGGCTAGTGGCAGGGGCCCTTGGGTGTTGTTGAGTGTCCGCCCTGGTGTTGACGAGGTCCTGCAGCAGCCCTACCATGGTAACCAGGGTGGTGTTGATGGCTCTGATGTCCTCCCTGTACCCCCGATAGTGTTCCTCCTGCAGTACCTGGATCTCCTGGAACCGGGCCAGTACCGTCGCCATCGTCTCCTGGGAGCGGTTGTATGCTCCCATGATGGTGGTGAGGACCTCGTGGAGAGTGGGTTCCCTGGGCCCGTCCCCCCCCTGTCGCACAGCTGCCCTCCGAGTTGCCCTGTTTCCCTGGGCCTCTGCCCCCTGGCCGGTGTGCCCACTACCACTGCCCCCAGGTCCCTGTTGTTGTTGGGGTGGTGGGTTATCCTGGGTGCCCTGTAGTGGTAGACACACCGCAGATTGACGCGCCCTGGAGACAGAGGCATGGGCCCGCTGGGTGGGAGCTGTGCTGGTGTTCCCAGAGGGGTTTGGGTCTGTAGTGGCCTGGGCCTGTGTGAGGGGAACCGACTGTCCAGAGGTCCCCGATGGTCCGGGCTGGTCATCGGTGTCCAGGTCGACAGAGCTGCTGTCATCGCTGACGGCCTCTTGGGTGGGGGGTGTGGAGAATTCTGGCCCCTCCGCCGCGGTGTGTTGACGGTCGGGTCCTGCAGGGGTATAGAGGTATGGTTATAGTTTCAATGTGTGGCATATGGGTGTATCTATGGGTTCTCGTGTCCCCAAGTGCTGGCATTCGTGTGTGGGGGCTTTGGTGAGGGTGGCTTGTGGGGGGATGTGTATATGCATTGGGCATGCTTTGGTGATGGGTGTCCATGCTTAGTGGACGCATGCAGGCCTAGGTTTTGGGATGTGTGGGTTGTGATGGTGAGACATTGGCGGGGAATAGGTGTGCTGGGGGTGGGGGTGAGGATGGTGGTGGGGGTGAGGATGGTGGTGGGGGTGGGGGTGAGGGTGGGGTTCGAGGATGGGGGTGAGGGTTGGGGTATGATTTGGCATGCAGGTGGGGGGGAAGCAGTATTGAAGCTTCAACTTACCAGTATCCATTCCTCCGCCGACTCCTGCGAGGCCGTCAGGATGCAGGATGTTCAAGACTTCCTCCTCCCATTATGTGAATTGTGGGGGTTGAGGTGGGGGTCCTCCGCCAGTCTTCTGCACGGCGATGTTGTGCCTGGATACCATGGAACGCACCTTCCCCCGTAGGTCGTTCCATCGCTTCCTGATGTCTTCCCGATTTCTGGGGTGCTGTCCCACAGCGTTGACCCTGTCGACAATCCTCTGCCATAGCTCCGTCCTCCGGGCAATGCTGGTGTATTGTATCTGTGTGCCGAACAGCTGGGGCTCTACCCGAACGATTTCCTCCACCATGACCCTGAGTTCTTCGTCTGTGAAGCGGGGTTGTCTTTGGGGTGCCATGGGGTGGTGTGTATGATGTGTGGGGTGGAGTATGTGGAGTTAAGTGTGTTGAGTGTGGTGGTGTGTGTTGTTTTGTGTGTGGATAGTGTGTGGGTGATGGTGTTGAGTGGCTGTGGCTGTTAGTTTGTGGATGCTGGTGTCTCGCTCTGGCCTTCTTTCAGAATTTTTTTGCGTAGGGGTTTGTGGGTGATGTGGGTGGGTGTTTTATATTGTATTGTGTGTGTGGGAGTGGTGTGTGTATGTGTATCAGGTGTGTGGGATTCAAATCGTCCAATGTGGCTGAGTTTTGTTCGTTTGTGTGTATTCTGACCGCGGCGGTGTGTCCCGCCAATGGAATACCGCGTTTGAATGACCGCCGCGTGGATTCGTGGGTCGTAATGGCATGGGCGTATTTCTGTTGGCGTGGCGGTCGGTTGTGGCTGTCGGATTTTCTGAGGTTTGCCTTCTGCGGGTCAGAATGACCGTGGCGGGTTTCCGCGGCCGCGGCGGTGTTATGGCGGTCTTCTGACCGGCGGTAAGTACATTTTACCGCCGGGGTCAGAATGACCCCCTTACTCACTAATCTGACTAATTCTAGTGAGGATTTGAAGGAATTGAAATAACCAGGTGTTTGGGAGAAAGTCGGAAAGGGATTTGCTTCAGTGGGAAATTGGCTTAGTCAAATTTAGAATGGGGTATTATCAAAAATCATACAAGGAATATTAATTGTGATTGCTTGCATATTAGGATTATGGGGTACATGTAAACGATGTCAAAAGATAAAATTGAAAAGATCTAAAAATAATCAGAGGAGGGAAGAACGAAACAGGAAAAGAATTTCTAGGGAAGATTTAAGGAGACAAAATACAAATGAAACGGAACTATGAAATGATGGAAAAGAAAGATGTGATGACATATTTAGTCATCAGAGGAGGGACCGTTGACACAGATATGCTAATTAAAACATTTAGTAATTAATGTTTATGTTTTTTGTTTATCGAAAAACTCTTAGAGAAATTAACTGTAGAAAAAATAATGTGCACATTTGAAAATGTGCCCCCGGGATATGTCATCCACTTATACAAACTTTTACTAAAATAACTAAAAATGTGTGAAATAATGAAAATGTATAAGAATAATGTAGTTATATGTCATATTGAGATGTATAACCTATGTTTTGTATTAATTTGTAGAATTAACTTAACTGAAGTTATGGCCTAGTCTTTTCCAGGCCTCACACAAGAATCTGAATTTCTAGTGCACTGCAGAGAAGTTGATGCCTTAACCTGACCCTGAACCACCTCATGTTAAAGTTGCTTCGCTAGAATTTTTTGCAATGTACCGACGGACAGGAGATGATGAAGTCAAATGTATACAATTATGTGTAGAGTAGGCTAAATGTACTTTCCTAGGACTTGACCAATGGGACCACTGACTGAAGAGGAACATGCAACATTTTTCGATACCTGAAGAGCCGGATGATGAAGACATCGTACAGTGGACCAATCCATGAACTGAGAAAGAAGAAATATTAGAACTCATAGATTTGAAAAATTAATATTATAGGTTAGAGTCATATCTGCTGATTGACTGACCAATTAGTAATTAGGGGGACGGAATGAAAAACTCTAATAAAAAGTCATGACAAGGGGCTAAAACTACAGAGATGCGGGAGATGCAAGGGGAGAATTGATGTCGTCGGGAGACGCGGTTTGAGAATTTTTTTCATTGGGCTCATACTCTTGAAAGCCTGAGGCATTGCTGATCTATTTGATGACCTGAAGACGAAGACTGACTTTGTTGCTGATCCATTCTGTGGATAGGTAGCTATAAAAATGTGACTGACTAACTTTGTGCCTTTTCTTCTAGGTACCAACTGCGCTGTTTTATATTTTTCTCTTAGCTAGATGTTTTTTCCAAATTCATGTTCTTCTAAATTGTTTTGGATGAAGTCCCACATGCTAATGCCAATCTGGGTTAGTTAAGGGTCTTTAGGGTGATTTAGTGACAAACGATTGACGGACTGATTTGCTGAACACTGCTATTAATGCTGCTATATTCTTCTTTATTGGCTTATGTTGAAGTATTTGAACATATGCTTTCTAAAGTTTCAATTAGATTGTGTTACTGGTGGTCGCTAATAAACAAATTTTGAGCTGATTAAATAAAGTTTGAGTTAATGCATTAGAATTGTAAATAATAGGGGAATAAAGATTGTTAAACGCTTTATTGAGCTGTGGTTATTCATGAATTGTTGGTTATAATTGTCTATTGACTAATGATTTTCTTAGTGGTTATTGATTGATTATATTGATTACTGATGTCATTGATCATTATATGACTAGGATACTCCATGCGATCCAAAAGGTTCATCGGCCTATATGCGTCCCCCTGTAAGTTTACTTATTAAGGACCAGGCGCGTCAGCCGCAGATACAGGATCATTGCTGAGTTCAGCACCTATAATCACTTGTGTTGACATGGAAGAGCGTTCCATACTTTTAGCTATGTCAAGCGTTTCACTCTGCGTAGGGTTCCTGCAAGCAAGCAGGCATTCCTGTATTTTCATGCTGGAGCAGTGAAAAACAAATTGGTCATGAAGAATATATCTAGGTCCTCACCAACCCTCATTTGCTAGCTAAAACGCTGTATGTTATAACTATACTCCTCAATTGTTTCATCAACAAGTTGTTTTCTATGAAAGAAACTGTGCCTCTCGATCATAATATTGGGTTCCTTAAAAAATCTCTGCTCAATGTACAAATTCCAAGGTATAAATTGCCCAGGTGAAGGTTTACTTTCCGGAAGATTACCAAAAATCTCTTGACCAAGGTCCCCCAGTAACCCAAATAACAAAGCTTTCTCCTCTCATTGGAATAGCTTTTTCAATCAATGGCAACAATATAATTTTCAAAGGATCTAAACCAGTGCTGCCACTTGAATGAAAGTTTTCCTGGATTCTGAAAAAAGAGTTAATTTGTAGGAGATTTATTTAATTTGCCATAGTTATAAAATAATGTAGATAGGCACTATTTCAAATAAAATAAAAGCCCACTTTGACAGAAAATGTTAACTTTCACACAACTGAGAGATGTCGTCTGTAAATATATAAATTCAGTTAATATACTCTATGGATTGCAGCAACACAGAACGCCCCACAACACACTGCACGTGCAAAAAGGCATTGAAGATTTCATCCCAGGGTGCTGCGCGAATGATTAAAATGATGAAAACGCATACCGGAAATGGACGAGCATTGAGAACTAAAGATCCAATGAGCCCAAGAATGCTGCGCGAAGCGTGCTACTTGTTGTAAGTGTGTATGACTAAGTACGCATGACAAATGACATTGAAGCCAGTCCGGAACAGTTAGTAAGAATGACGTACCCCAAAATTCCAATAGGCAATGCACCACAGTAATAACTTGAAGACTGCAAAATGGACTCCAAAGTCATACAGATGCATGTGCTGATTAATGTCATGATACAAAACAGGTAAGCGCGTCTTTTAAATTAAGTAAAGTAAGGTTGCCACAAAATATGCTTCTCACCTTCAAATTGTGTAGGAATATACATTTGTTGTAGTCGCGACTTCAGGTTTCATCAAATACCACTTACACAGTTACTGGCCGTCTCCTGTCCCATGATGGTTCTACAGTGGGCTTGAAAAGGAAGAGTATTTTTTTTTGATCGTCGCCAAATTTATGTGGTATGATCACCAAATCACAACCCAGGAGGCCCAAGGATGGATGATGCCCATTTCAATGTATTCGACCAAGGGTATATCAGTAAATAAACCCAAGAAGTGCAGACGGGAGCCCAGACAAGTGCTGCCATCCGTGTAGTAGTCCAAGTAGAATGCCACATAAAACGTCAGCAGGTAGCCAGATAAACAGAACTTGAAAGAAGGATAATTAAAAGAATGCAAGTGCCATAAAGGAAGACAAGTGCAACAATGAGTTGAAGAGATAAGTACCAAAGCATGCAAACAAATAAAAATGTTTAACAAAATAGACCCACAATACAACAGCATAACACGACTTAACAGAGTTGCATGCTGAGACTGGAAATCCCCTATATGAGACAAAACACATGCTATCAGAGTTCCATGCATACTACTGTATACCTAACTGTACACTTCTCGGGAGGCCCACTCCTCCAAAGGCCTCGTACTTTTACTGCATAGGGGTCCTCCTGTTCTGGCTTGACCGGGCCGCTGTCAATTTCCTGACGCTTCCCCAGAGTTGCTCGCATACAACGTGCCTGGTGGTGACGGACTTCCAAGCGAATTTTACATGAATTATGCTGATCTACTAGCACCATGGCTTATGTAAGTCTATGAAGAGTCTCATGAGAAAGGAGCCCTTATACAATCCTTGCGTGAAATCATACTGATTACACTTCTAAAACTGCTCATTTCAACCCCTCTCTCTCATCAATACTCATGCAATAATACTTGTCAAAGTTCTGGCCAATAGATTCTTACAACTCCAACCTGAAATGATGTATCCATACCAGACGGGCTTTATCCCTTACAGATTAACGTCACACAACCTTAGCTGTATCTTTGCTCTGACCCCAATCTTTAGACTGTTAATCAATGGAATGGAACTGCTTCTTCGGGCTCAAGCACAATTTGTGTTCTATTGGCTACACCTACCCCACTCCATGACCATGTTGCTCTCGAGAGAGATGCACTAGCCCGTCTGCCGCTGCTGACTGCACTGAGTGGCCACTCTCCCCGAGGCCACATGTAGATCAGTTCTAAAACTTTTACACAGCTAGCATAGGACAAAGTCCCCAAATGCTGCTAATGCCCAGTACTATATTCTTCTACACAATCACTCATGCATCATCCAATATACCCATTCACTAGGAACAGTACACGTCGTGACAGGCTAGCTGGTTGGGGTGTGACATCACTAGTGGACCTATTCCCTGAGGGATATTCTTTCATTCAAAGCAGACACTCTTGCACCATAGACCGCCTGAGAATGGTTTGTTAGTTAGACTTTCACCCTTTCCTTAAGAATCGAAACCATGTGCAGCACTGTAAGTGATTCTCACTTTCAGGGCAAACAAACACATCATCACGAAACTTTACACCACTACACAAGCTAGTGCCCCCATCCTGGTTCCAGAAGCTAAAGAGAGGTGGGAAACAGATCTACAAACCTCGCTACTGGATAAAGTCTGGATTTACTGTTGCACACAGAGAGGGGTGATCTACCCTAACAATAGACTATGCTTTCTACACTTCCTGTACATACACCAATTTTATAGCACCCTGGTGCTCCTTAAAAAGAAAGGCCTGAGAGATGACTGATGACTGTCAACCCCACTGATGACTGAGCACCGACTTCTTTCACCTGGCCTGGTCCTGCCCCGTGATATACATTTATTGGGAATAAATATTTCATCAGCTGTCATAAAGCTGTCAGAGCAAATGCCACTGCTGAGCTACACCTTCAGGCTTCCCAAAAGCATTTGGCCTTTGGGTTATATGGAGCTTCTTTTGGTAAAGAGAAATATTGCATATGTGTGGGGAAGAAATTGTTATACTGACGGCCAAGTCCTGGCTACTGGACTTTATCTACTGTAACGAACAATTTGACTCTTACTACTTGATATTGCCCCCGGCCAGTCCGCCCAAGAACATATGATCTCTGCTTCAAAGTTTAGTGAATGCTACAACTCTCCTAGGCGGGAACACCCCTTTACCAACATAACAGAGTGGTCAAATGCTCCGAGGTACTCTGGAATGAGGTGGATGTGGGAAGAATTGGGGGGCGGTAATGGGAGATATGTTAAGGTGTGTACTGTCCTACGTATAAACCTTCTGTGCTGTAATGTTTGGCGCTCTATTGACGATACGGAGATACTTTCGAGTTGCTATGCTCAGTTGACTAGGGGATCACTGGTGCTAACGACAGGGAGTTTCTTTTCTTGGTGTTTCTGTTTCACCTGTATGTCCTTAGAAAGAAAAAAAATATATACAAATCCGAAAATGGGGAAAACTTACAAATGTTGCATCTGCAACTTATAGTATAATAAACCTATGTTGATCAATGTTGCTTATTTTTCCTAATTACGTATGTACTGCAAAAAAATGTTTTTGTTCCGTTTACTTACTGGAGGTTTGTAAACTGTGCAAGTTTAAAGGAGTTCAGTCGGAATGTAGCTCCACTGGTTAGATAGCATCAAAGCTTATGTTAACCTTTGAAAACATAATTTTAGATGTACGTAATACAAGGCACCAATCGTGCCAAGGCACATTGTGAGCTGACTCACAGAGTGCTAATGTGTGCAGTTGAATTGCAAATAAGGGCTTTGTTCATTTTTGAGTATTATTAACAGCTGATGTGTATGACAATTACATAGCCAAACCGTTTCCCTATATTATGGTAAAACTATTTGCAGTTAGAACCTGCTTGGCAGACCAAACTGCCCTGTTGGGCAAACACACCAGTTATCTAGGCCGAAAAAGCAGCAGAATCCATGCAAAAGGGATGGGGTTCCTACCCTTTTAAAATACAACATCTCCAGAGGGAAGTCGCTCACTGCCAAAACTAGTGACAGCATACATCAGTCATCTAGGGGGAGGATGCTTCTGGCTTTAGGTCGATTTACTTCTTGACAGAGAGTCGAATTCAGTTGCAACAACAATGGAGTTCTCTCCCTGTCAAGACTATGGTGCGCCCGCCAGATTTTGAATTGGGTGGGCCATAGTTTGACGATGGCTGGTGCTACTTCATCTCCACAGTGGTCCAACTTCTCCAATGGCTCACTGTGGGATTTTCTTTTTGAAAATTAAACAAATTTAACTTTGCTGTATAGGTCAATCGTGTTTAGCGGAGCTGTCTGGCAAAGTTACAATAGATTACAAGAACTCCCTTGGTGGCCGACAAACATTTTAAAATTTGGCTGTCAGCACCTACGTCAGGGTAAATTAGTCACTTCTCCATCGTCCTTGTGGAGGGCAGGCCAACTTCCAAGTTCTTAATGAGTCTGAGTCCCTTTATCTCTATCTCAACCAATCTTCCTGCATCTCCAATTGACAGATTGGTATGTGAAATGCAGGAGGCTACAGTAACAACAGCAGTTTTAAAAGAGAATTAGCAGTGTCATACAGGGTTCAAGACAATCCTCCAGAAGATCTATTCCAGCATTTCACGCTATCACACCAAGAAAGTACCCCTACCTTTGGAGGGTGAAGCACTCAGACCATAAAATCCATGTGTAGTGGTTTCAGAAGAGTTTAGCAGCCTACTCTTTATGGTATCAGTGGCCAATGGGGAATTTCAGAAGCGTTTGAAGTCTTTGCTGGAGATTATCTTCTGAAATGGCCTTTTTCTTGGCTGTCAACTTTGTCAGATGTGAGGGAGTAATAAGACCAGCAGTGATTTTGGCACCCAAAAGTAAGGTCCTCTAAGGACTAGATTATCTTGAGTGTTGGTCTGATGTTATTGCCATGGCAGGGTCTAAAATAAATTCCAAGGAAAACAATTCTTCCCTCTGTTTTTTATTCCTATCTTCTATTTCAAGTTAAGAAGAGGCCCTTTACACCTTGATCCATTCACTCTTGTAATATTGAGTCCCGTGGAAGGGGGAGAAAGGGGCCTCATGCTCTATAGTAAGCAAATGTATGAGTAACTGCAACTGGGATCAGTTACAACTGGTCAGAGGGTAAGCCAACATCATAAGCTGACCTTTTGAGGGTATCTCTGCAGGTTGAACCATGTCGCATGAGGGTTCCATGACTGGGATTTGTTGCACTGCTGCTAAAGTTTTGTGAGGTAAATTTATCAAGAATTACCAGCTAGATGTGTGTGCAGTGTCTGGCATGATTTAGAACAAAACCTTTCTGACTCTCGACAAAGGCCATACCAGTGTGACATAATCGCTAGAATAGAATGAAATGAAAGCCTGGTTTAGAATGTTTTAGTTCACAGGTACACACAGTGGTATAAGGACGTGTGATTTACAGCTCTGTGTGTGGCGTAGTCATTGGTGGGTACCCAGGTGCGGAAAGACACTACAGTCTGCAGGACCCAGAAAAAGTTCTTCAGGGATATTGTCCTCCAGTCATCCAGTCAATGGCAACTTAATACGATGGCCTAATGTTTCCTAATTTCATATAGTGGAATAAAGCAAAGACTGTTATAAGACTATAGTCTTCAATGTCTGGCACGTTGGGGCATCTTAGTTCTTACATGAGGTCAGGGTCAAATTTACCACTACTTGCTTGAAACAAGAGATCATGAGAAAGTACTTGGTAAGGGGGCACTTTGTTGTGATGGATATAGAGAACCGTTTTCATATTTATGATTGTTTTGTTGATTGTATTTCCTTAAAAACGTTTTGGTAGCTGTTAGGCTCAAGTTTCAATGACAATTGATCTTTCTCACACCGTCTCTTTCTGGAGAGGTCCATGTCTTGAGAAATGTGAAGGTCGTATGAGATCTGGAAATCTAAGCAGGTGATAAAAACTGCACGCTCAGTATTAAATTTTTTCATATCGTGTAAGTGGACGTGGTAGTAGTAGGAAGGCTGTCACAATGCTACCATCCAACAGTCTTTCTCATCTTGGCTACGGAATTTTCCATTTGACATGTGAAGCTTTAAAAACATTGAAGCTTGGCGTCCTTAGTCATGGTCTGCACCCACATAAGTGCCTGCATTCTAATCATAGTATTTGGTCTGATGAGAGTTTTCACCTCAGCTGAATTAGTAATATACTGACCTACAAGTATATTTCCGGCCTATCACTGGTAAAGTATATTTTTGGCCTGAATGGAAAAGACATTCTGCTTGTGTACATTTGGCAAGTTTTCTTTGTTGTGTTGCTTTACATAACTGCATCAGAAAAAAACAGAACTATTTGTATGCATTTGAATTAACAGGACCAGATATTTTATTACCAAAAGTAATTAGGAATGGAATTACTAGTTTTAGACCTATGGATATTTGATGATCATATATGAGCACTTTTACTCTACCAGAGTTAATCATGAGCTGATATGCACATACATCTGATATTGTTTTTGAATTTTTCACATTAATTGGCAGGATTTTGGAAGCAAAGAATACTACCAGAGAATTCTAATTCATGCAGCTCTCAAGAAAATCTGAATAGGCTCACGGACAATGTGGGTCAGAGTGGAATGTTGAATATATTAGTAAGGAATGGTGTGCTGTGATGGTCTCTTTATTTCAGGTCGAAACAGACGTAGAAAATAGTAGGAGAAAAATAAGTAACCAGGAATGCTGCTTTTAACTCCAGATTGGCAGGCCGCCCACAAAGAAGAATCACCATTTGCAGTGAGGCATCAGAAAACTTAACCATCAAAACCTGAATTTGAGTGTAGATTACTGGAAAGCAATATTAGCATGCCTTCTCTTGCAAGTGAACTCTCAACGTGTCTCTTTCTGATTTTGTAGTTTTGTTGTAGTTTATTATGTGTTCCCACTCCATTCCCTTTGGGCTTCTTGTTTCCCACTGCATTTATTTGAAGTACTGGAGGTGAAGGTGATCACAAAGGATCATGGGCCCACGCTGCCTCTGTAATACTAACAGCAGAGAGAAGAACACGTTACAATGTTCACGCCTAACAATTAAATACGAGTCATCTTCGTAACCCTAAATCCATGTCTTTCTTTGTCACAGGCCTAAAACCTATCTACTGTATTTAACCTGTCTGCTGAACCTTTTCCTCAACAGTCAGTGGTAACGGGAGAAGAGAATTCATCTGTTCCAGAACATAGACTGAAAAAGAAGACCTCAGAGAAGAACATAAGATAGTATTCTTAAAAAAAAAAAGAAAAGGGTGTTATATCTCAGATAAACAGGAGTTGGATCTGTCTGGATTCCTGTACTTTATTAAATAAACATCTGTCTGTGCGTCCTGGTTGGTGCCCCAAATATCACGGGGTGTCCATTCCTCTGACCCCACCCACAGTCTGTCAACCCTACATCTTAGAAGTGTTAATTTCCAAGAGAGGTCAGATGGCCCCTGGTCGTCTCCAAGATTCTGTCACCCATTCTACATCTCCCCCTTTCATTAAATGAGAATATCCATTTGAACATGTTCTCAACCAGTTGTTGTGGTCTTTGTATGACAAGATTTGTGTGCTGCAGTTCCGGAGATCGTATGACAGTGAGCACGCCATTTACTCCCTATATATTAGGCTAGTACCTTGCATTAGTTTCTTCCTTTCCTTTTGTTAATTCTGAATCTTATTAATGAATATTCATGTATTCTGAGTGTTGAATTTGCATATAAAATGATTTAATGTAGAGAAATAACACACACATTTGAAGTTCTGCCATCTTGAGTGCCCGCCAATGTTCACGAAGTATACGTATTAACAGCTTAATAATGTAAAATGTTGAGCAATTTTTTGACTAATGTAGTAATATGTCATATCAAGGGTCATGTATTATGTATTAGCTTTATTAATCGTAGGCCTTAACCTTAGCGACGTATTCGGCCTATTTGCACGGCCTCATGTTAAGCTGCATTTCTTAGCTGAGTATAAAATGGCTGCTTAGAGAATTAAACTTTGATTTTCCACTCTACTGACCAAATGCTCATAGGTAAAATTCTTTCCCATGAGAACTGCTTGCTAGAATATGCTAACTAGGGATACAATGTATAATGTGTGTATAAAGGCGACTTTCCCAGGAGAAGACAATGGATGCACTGACTAGAGCACAAGCTGATACAATTTTGTTACCTGACAAGCCCAACGATGGGAACAGGAGAAGAGGAGCCAATCACCTACATGTGAACCGTGTATTAGTAAATTCTTAGTTTTGGGGTTCTACTTTCATTGGACTAAACATAACAGTACGATTCTTTGACCAATGACAACGTGGGAAGTAGTTTTAGGAAATTTAACTTAGCCAGACTGCACCGGGAGGAGAGAGGGCATTCTGCGATATTCTTCTTAACTGTTTTGAGCTTTTAGCTATTATTGTTTCCTGAACTGCATAAAGAGAATTTGTTTTCTGAACTTTAATGCTGAATTCCCATGCCTTGCTGACCGAACTTATGTCCAATTGACTAAGACTGTCGCAGCTTGCTGAACCATATTAAGGCAAGGTATAGGACAATGTTACTGATTGTTATGTCTATTTGCTTTTGCCCCTAGGTACCAACCGCTAATTTTGATAGAGCCATAGCTAGATGTTTTTCCAAATTTGTGTTGACTAAAGTTATTTAGCCTGAAGTCCAAACAAGCTATTCTAATCTGATGTAAATTAGGGTACACGCTGATGATGCTCACTACATGTAATAACGGTTGATGTCTTTTGTTTGCTGACTTTAAATATATGTCATTTAGTTTGCACAGTTATTCTTGCTATTGATTTGTACTGTAACCTTAGAAAGTGTAGTGGTCCAAGCTTTGATTAAATTGCGATTCATTAGGCGATTCGGGCAGCCAGTATTGTTTCTGTATGCTTACCATTTGATTTTGAGATTAAGTTACGTGACATTAGCATTGTTAATATAGGAAATAAACATTCTAATTTTTACATAAAGGTGTGGTTATTCATGACTGAAATGACATTGTGTGTGGAAACTACTGACTCCATTTGATTATTGATGTTATTAATTGTCATTGTCATTGATTTGTATTGGTACGGGGTCGCATGGTGGGAACTACTCTAAGCGCAGTCAAAAGGTCCATCAACCTCTGAACGTGTCCCTTTATAAATTAACCAAATAATGTCCGATGTGCTAACAGATATGGTAGCAGAGATTGATGGTTTATCTCCTTAAGAGCCCATCATAAAGGCCCGGTACATGGTTTGTCTCCTTAAGAGTCCATCATAAAGGCCCGGTACATGGTTAGTCTCCCTAAGAGCATGTCAGAAGAGTACCTGGCCCCGGGGATAGTAAGTAAGGAATAACAGGTTTTCCAAGAGATGGTAGTGGGGTAAGGGTTAGTCTCCTACAAAGAGCAAAGTAATTCACAGTTTTGGTGAGAGAAATTGGTGAACGTTTGGGTTTTCTAGATTTGATGATAAAAAGAGGACAAAATGTGCCCATAAGTACATAGAGTGACTTTCCCAAAACCTCTGAGCCCGCCAATGATTGTTTGAAGATGTTCTTGGCGTTCTAGTGACAGTGTGAATGAATGGGTTTTGCGCTTGCATAGCTTACGCAAATCGTAGGTGAATTGTGATGTTTGTGAGGGAGTTTGCATACTCTAAATTAAGTTGTAGAAGGAGTCGCGTACTCCGAAGTGTGAGAGTAGGGAGGTTGTCGAACTTCACATGTGTGTGGCACTTTGTGCTCAAAAATTGGCCAAGTGGTTGTTGGTAGTCGGACCCTGTATACGGACATGGTCCAAGACTCCGGAGTATATTGAAAAGTGAATGAGATACTTGGTTTTTGTTGTAATTTGTCTGGTTTAATAGGTCAATAGGGCATGGTCGACAAGTCAGATTTTGAGTCAAAGTGAGCAAAATAATTTTTGACTGAGATCTAGCGAGTTCTATGTGCACCAGGACAGACCCACTGATCAGTTGAGAGTAAAATTTGCGGGTCGATTTTTGAATGCAAATCGGGGAAAACTGAGAAAGAAGGAGTAGCTGCTAGAGCAAAACGCCGTCAGTGAAACATTCATAAGGTTTCTGAAGTGATTGTGTTACCCTACCTGTAGTAAACGGACAAATTGGGTTTTGATTTTGTTTAGTGCTCACATTAATTTTGCATTAGTCTCATGTGAATTTGAGTTTGGGAGGACAAGCTGCAAGACTTTGTCAGCCTCACTAGAGCCATGCTGGGATAGGTTGGTTAGTGAGAAGGGTCGCGCATGGATTGGCGGACAACCGTGAAGTGCAATTGGTTGAGAAGGTGAGTGAAGAGAAGTCGGATTAAAAGTCACTTCCTGATTTGATTTAGAATAACATAAAGGTAAAAAAAAGTCAAAGATTTTAAGAGTACGTTAAGGGAAGATACGTACATTACAATGAGTATAGGGGATATTGCACCGCCACAGAGTACACCAGCTTACATTGAGATCAAAGAAAAGGGTGCTGCACCATGTCTTTGGTTGAAACAGTGGTGGAAAGTGACAGAGAAATATAGGAGTTTAGGGTTTCTGCCCATAGAACATTTAATCTAAGGAGTTTAGAGAATCTGAGGAGGGTGTTATATGACTTAAACCTCCTCCGAGACCAGCACACATTGAGGCACTGGCAATTTGGGAATTAGTAGCTAGACTGCAACAGCAACAGAAATTTTAGAGGAGAATGAGGAAGGCAGAGAGGACAGTAGCGGATGCAGATGGGACAGTGAGCAGAACGTTTGGAGAACTGAGACTTTACAGGGCATTAAGTTGTTTCCTGCAATTACACAGGACAGCGAGAGAGAAGGAAGAAAAGCCACTAGAAAGACAAACAGAAGCCCTTCCCAGAGTAGGGAGTGGAGATGAAAAGGAGTCTAGGAGATCTTTAACACTTGAGGAAGAGTCAGATGATGATGAGTTTTATAGTTATTGAGAAATCATTCCCCACCATATGTAGTACAAGAGAGTGGTCCGAACACTAGTGTAAATCCTTTAACACCTGATGACGAGTCCAGTGCAGATTAATCCGAGTATGACACAAAGCACAATGCAGAGCAGTCTTAATTCACCTACTACACTGGTGGCACAAAATCAGATGCCAGAGCCTAATGTCCAGAGAATCTACCCTGATGTACCCATTGCGGAAACTGCCACAAACCTAATAGTGCCAACAGGACAGGTTTTCTCAAAACTGACATTGGTTCAGACCGAGTCAACTCCAATTTTACTGCCTCAAGTGCAACCACAATTAATTCTAAAGTACACTCCAATGACAATGACTCAGACTGAGATGTCTGTGCTGATGAGCCAGAAAACATGAATTTTACACCCACAGAACCCGAATGTTAGACCAAGCCCAGATGCTGTATCTGTACATGTCACCATTGGTCCAATTGTACCTTTGTTTGCACAGGAGAATAGTAGTGCAAGTGAACAGGGAGTCCTGAGTCAGAATTCAATGAGGGGAGGACTCAATGAGAATACCCGAATAGTCTCTCCTGTGGGACAAACCTTGTCAATGAGATCATTGCTAGATCTTGGCCCATTCGGAGTTCCTCCAGATACTGTGATAAGGTTGAATGTTAGTCAGAGCCTGAAGTTACTGACACCACAGTCTCCAAATGTAGTTGTGCAGCTGTTGCCTGATACCCAGTCTAATTACATTTTGCTGCAAGGTTTGACTGCCCAACAATTGACTGAATGGTTAGATATGCTGAATACCACGCAGAGTGCACCTAGGGGCGAGGAGTATTTAAACTATATGAGACTGGGAATGGAAGCGGGTGAGCTCATTGAAGGAATTATGGGTGTGAACAGACTCGAATCTTACACAGAGGAAGTATTGAAGTATCTGTGCCCGAAAATCATGAAGGAAGTGAGTAATGTACATCAAAGCCTAGCGGACGTGGCTGAAAAGGACAGAATAGAAATAGAGAAAACAATGCAGTTGAACAGGTTAGATTTTGACACCAAAGATTTTGAGCACATGAGATCTGCAGGAATGAAGGCACACCTTAAGGAGTTACTCCAAAGTGTCCAGACATGGGGAGCATTAGACAAGTGGGAAGGCAGATGGGTAAAGAAGAGAGATAAAATATTCTGTGGAACTTACTGTAAATGTGCAGCAGAGTAAGGATTCAGTGAAAGTATTTCCAGTGAGAGAGATTCCAGGAGGGAATTTTGTTCATGTCCCTTGGAGAAGAAGTGATATTCTTTGCTTTACAAATGATTATCCCAGGTTGAGAGAGAAACCAGTAGAATGGTACCAGTAGACAAACAGGTTTGTGAAACTTGCAAAATGCCTGTGGGAAGACTTGAACACTCTGTTAGAGATAGTTCCAGCTTATTTGTGGATGGAGTGCAAGAGGAGCATAGATTGGCCGACAAAAGAACCAGAGCAAGATCCAGTTAGAGATGCACCTTCTCCCAAGGAAATGAAATAATATTACAAAGTGATTGAATTTTTGAAAATGAGAATTTTACCCCAAAACATTGACTGGCAGAGAATAGACAGGACAGATCAGGAAGCAAAAGAGTCGATACATGCATATTATGAAAGATTGTTGCAGGCATGTAAACATTACGGTGGTACAGAAACAATGAATCCGAAAGACATGATTCATTTTATGTTTAGATTTGTGGAAGGACTCAGACCTTAAACTAGCCAGATGATTAAGAGTCATTTGATTTGCTGGCAAGCAAAGCCAATTGATGAGGTATTGCAGTATGCAAAGTACTGTAGTGACGAGATTGAGCTGAAGCAGAGGAAGCTGAAAGAAAAGGTGATGGTGATGCAGATTAGAGCGGCACAGATAGGAATGGAGGGAAATTTCCCACAGTAGCATCAATAGCAGCAGCAGGGAAACAAGGTATATCAAAATCAGTCGAGAGGCAGAGGTCGCGGAGGAATGGGAATCGGAAACTGTAGTCCTGATTTGTGTACTGTAGTTGTTCAGAATGATGTGCAGGGAATGAAGAGATTGTTGCCTTCTCATGCTTGCAGAGTGGTCGAACATCAGAAGCGGGAGTGTCCAATGATGGTACAGGAAGGTGTTTTTCAGGAAACAAGTGACATCAAGTCATCCCAGAATATGAGAGGACCGAGAATGAGAGGTCGTAATCCAAATTTCCATAACAATGTGAATCAGATACAAAACTTTCAACCCATGCAGCAGGTGCAAATGCCATGTGTGCAGATGACACATTCGCAGCCAATGCAACAGCAGGTTCAAATGGTACCTAGACAGGAAATCAAAATACCTCAAGCCCCAATGGAACAGCAGCAGGTGATGCTTCCTCAAGAGGTCACAGGTCAGAAGTTTAACCAGAGTAATAACACAGCATAGCAATTCCCATTACACAGTGAGCATGGAATAAACAATGATTGGGTGAGCAGAGTTTGGATGAAGAAGGATGTGTGCTTGCAGCTTCCCTAGAAGTAGATCAGAAGGGTCCATATGTGAAGGGAAAAGTAATGCGTCATAAAGTTGCATTCTTGGTTGACACAGGAGCAATATGCTCTACAGTAAGAACTGCAGAAGTTCCATACCTGCCCTTTTCAGGGAAAACCGTCCAGATTGTAGGGGTAGCAAATCAGTATTTGACCAATCCAATTACAGAACCAGTCAGGTTAAAATTGGCAACTTTAAAGGATTACACAAATTTGTAGTATGTGATTCAAGTCCAGTGTCCCTACTGGGAAGAGACTTGCTGTGTAAAACAAGATGCTTGATTACTTGCTCAAATGATGGAATTGAGACACAGATGTACAGTGATGATGAAGATAACCCAGCTCCAGAGACAGAGTATGAAGTAATGAATGAGGAGTACCCCCTGATTAGTTTCTTTCCAGTTTTCGCAGCAAAGGATCTTCCTCCTGACTTGCAAGGAACAGTTAAAGAGTGAGTGTGGGATATGACAGGGAATGACATTGGCCTGATGAAGAGAGTTGAGCCAGATAAAGTTCTGATAAAACAGAACGCAATTTTTCCTCAGATTCCCCAGTACCACATGCCACAGGATATCATTGAGAAAGTTGCTCATATAATTGCAGAATTTGTAAACTAAGGGGTCTTGAAAGAGGTGTTGAGCAGTCCATGTAATTCACTGATAACGGGATTGAAAAAGCCCTGTGGGAAAGTTCGGATTGTCCAGGATTTGAGGAAAATAAATGACATTGTCACTAAATGCTGTCCCATAGTGCCAAAACCAGCCGTGATTTTGTTTCAGATTCCATGTGATGGTGAATGGTTCACTGTCATAGACTTGTCACAAGCCTTCTTTTCTGTCCCTCTTCATCAGTATAGTCAATTTCTCTTTTGTTTGACATTTTTAGATCAAGTTTATTGTTGGTGTAGAATTCTTCAAAGGTTTTCAGAGTCACCTTCCATATTAAATCAGATCTTAAAAAAGACCCTGCAGTCATTGGAAATGCCTTTCCAGTCAACATTGGTACAGTGCATTCATGATTTGTTGATTGCATCCGAAACTAAGGAAGAGTGCAAGTATGACACAATTGCCTTACTGAACCATTTGGGAAAGAATGGTCATAAAGTGTACCCACTTAAATTGCAATACTATCAGAAAGAAGTGAAGTACTTGGGTCACCAGACTGAGAAGGGAATAAGGAAAATATCCAGAGAAAGGGTCACAGCCATATTGCTGAAGAATCCACCAGCCACACAGAGAGATGTCAGGGTGTTTTTGGGGAAGGTAAGCTAGTGTCGCCAGTGGATTCCCAATTTTTCAGTCATTTCAAAGCCATTGCAGAAGCTGACTCACAAAGAAGTCACTGACTCCCTTGTGTCAAATCAGGCCTGTATGAAACCATTTTCTGAATTGAGAGAGAGTGTGTGCTGAGCTCCGGCTTTGGGAATGCCTGACTAAACTAAGTCCTTCACATTGTTTTGTCATGAGTGCAATGCATGTTCTTTGTCTGTCTTGACTCAAGTCCATGGAGGTATAAACCATTCAGTAGCATATTTTTCAGCTACTTTGGACCCAGTTGCAGCAGCTTTATGAGGCTGTTTGCGTGTAGGTCTTGCGGTTGGACAGAGCCATGCACAGTGTGAAGGCATTGTGATGGGACATCCCCTGACTAATATAGTCCCTACCTCCATTGCGGTTTTACTTACCCAAACCAAGACTCAGTACTTCAGAGGTGCCAGGTTGACTCGCTATGAGACAAGTATCTTAGGGTCACCTAATGTGTCATTGAAAAAATGTACAGTCCTTAACCCAGCACCCTTACTTCCAAATGAAAATGTTGAAATTGAAAACTTTGAAGACATTGAGCATGACTGTCTTGAGGTAACTTATCTGTGCACCAAACTGAGACCTGATATTAGAGATACCCGATTGGAATAAAATAACCAAATTATCTTTGTTGATGGTTTCTGTCTAAGGGACAATACAGGAATACTGAGAGCAGGATATGCTGTGTGTGCAATTTCTGGTATAATGGAAGCGTCCTGGCTTCGAGGAGTATATTCTGCATAGGTAGCGGAACTGGTAGCCCTTACTAGAGCATGCCATGTATCTGCTCAGCTGAAAGTCACCATCTATACGGATAGTCAATATGGATTTGGAATAGTCCATGACTTTGGCCAGCTGTGGTCTCAGAGAGGTTTCCTGACCTCTTCTGGTTCACCAGTAAGAAATGGTGAGAGAATTCAACAATTGTTGCAAACTATCCAAATGCCTGAAAAAATTGCTGTGGTAAAATGCAGTCCACATCTGAAATTGCAAGATTTAGTTTAAATGGGAAATGGATATGCAGATCAAGTAGCAAGGATTTGTGCATTGAACTGTATATCGTTCAAAGATAAGTGGGAATTGTTACCTGAAGAAGATGAAACATGTCCAAGTTATACATTGCATGTAATAGACGCTTTGATAGAACTGAGAACACTGCAAAATAATGTTGACAGGAAGGAGAAACAATCATGGGTCAGATTTAAATTTGTACAGAGACAGGATGAATTGTGGGTTTCAGAAGAGGGTCAATCGGTTTTGCCGAACAGTTTGTTGACTCAAATAGCTAGGTATTACCATGGTCAAGAACCTGTTGGGAGTAGTGCCATGACTCGATTAATCAAGCAAAATTGGTTCAATCTGAAATTTAGACAAGTTTCTGAAGCAGTTTGCCATTGTTGCATCATTAGTCAACAAATTAACGCGGGAAAAGGGACAGTGGTCAATTTGAGCCACACTGGAAGAGCAGGAGGTCCATTTAGCAGAATGCAGATGGATTTTATTGAAATGACTGTGTGTGGAAGATTGAGATATGTGTTGGTGATTGTCTGCATCTTTAGTTGTTGGATTGAAGCTTATCCTACACGAAGAAATGACAGCCTCACAGTAGCAAAACTACTGCTTAGGAAACTCATACCACATTTTGGGTTTCAGATCACTTTAGAATCAGATAGGGGAAGTCACTTGAACAATGAAGTAGTCAAATTACTATGTGCAGCCTTAAACACTGAGCAGAAGTTGCATTGTAGTTACTGCCTGAAGCATCAGTACTTGTGGAACAGATGAACGGTACCTTGAAATCAAGAATGGCAAAAATATGTGCGTCCACGAATCTGAAATAGCCCGACGTACTACCGTTAGTTCTGATGACAATGAGAAACGCATTTGACAGGAAGACAGGATTATCACCAAATGAGATCTTCATGGGCAGAGCAATGAGGTTGCCAACGGTTCCTGCAAATGCTCTTGTGAACATAACGGATTATATGGTGTTGGACTACTGCAAAGGTCTGGCTGATGTGGTTCACTCTTTCCCTCATCAGGTGGAAGTCACCACAATGCAATCGGCTCAAGATCAAGGACACAACCTGAGAGCTGGTGACCTGATAACACGTGAGGAAGACGTGTTTGGAACCTTGGTGGAAAGGCCCTTTCCAGATAGTTCTGATTACTACCACAGATGTGAAGTGAGCTGGGGTTCCAAACTGGATCCACGCAAGCCATACGGCATGTCCTCTGGACAATGAAGAGGAGTTGTTGAGAGTACCAACAACGACCGGATCAACCTCAGGCCCGGAAAGAGAAGAAAGAGGAACTGAGACCGGATCTGAGCAAGTTGAGAACAGTTCAGTCACTCTTGTGGCAGACGGAAGAGAAGACCTATAGGAGAGTGACAGTGAGCCAAACTCAATTGAGGCAGCAGGAGAGTCTAGCCAGAGGTGGGATATCCCAGAAGTAGACAACTTTGAGATACAAACAGAGCAGATACCAGACCGCGAGGGGAAAGGAGTTGAGGCGGATCAAAGCCAATGTGGTCTGACCCCTTCTGAACCAGTTGCAGGTCCGTCAAGAGAAAATCCTGCAGAGCAAGAAGAAGTATCAAGTCCAACACTGAAAAGAACATTGACCAAGGGTCCACTGAAAGGAGATAAGTGGCCGGAGTCATAAGCAAAGAGAAAGATAGCAGTCACAGTGACGACTATTGAGGAAGAAGTAGATATGACAAGGAGAGAAGACCTGAGTGACTTGAGTGAAGGAGAGTTGAATGGAGATCGAAAGTTGAAATGAAAGAGAATTGCAAGTAGAAGGTACACTGGTCCTGAATGGGCATATGCAACAAAAAGTGAATGGCAAAGATAATTTCTGTCTTTTTGTTTTGATCAAGACATTCCAGGTCAATATTCTGGCACTTGAAGGAAATCAATGAACTGAACTGTTGAGGCACATTTGAGAAAAGTACAAGGAAGAAAAAGAGACTGTTGAACGTAACCTGATTTGACAAGAGAACCTGATTGGAAAAGCTGGTAAGCTGATTTTGACAAAGGATCCTGAAAGTAAGACTGAAAGCTGTAAATAATTGCTGAAAGAAGATTGAAGATTTAGGCCCTCATTGCAACCCTGGCGGTCGGTGTTAAAGTGGCGGTAATACCGCCAACAGGCCAGCGAAAAAAAAAATTGAATCGCGACCATGGGGGAAACCGCCAACATAGACAGCCACTTTAACACTCCGACCTCCACGGAGGTAGAAACAAACACCGCGGCGGTAACCGCCAACAGACAGGTGGAGGACAAAGTACCGCCCACTGTATTTCAACATGCCTATCTGACACCTTTTCCGGGGTGGAACCAACGCTATCAAAAGCATGGTGGAAACAGTACACAGAAGGGAAAACACTCACCTCTCCACATCCAATGAGGAATCAGGATGCCATGGAGCCCGAACTACAGGTGTTACCAAGGCTGCTTTTTCTCCTGCTCTATCAGGAGCAGGACAGACGCCGTCAATGATCACGGTGAGTACTGCACCTACAACACAGGGGAGGGGGCAGGGAAAAGAGAGTGACACACACACGTAACATGCAATACCCCTACCCCCACCCTCACCCACAACAACATACACACAAATGCATGCAGCAACATTACATATACACCCCATCACCCCCTGGAAGAACACAAGGACAAAATTAAATGATTGTAACGATTGTAATCATGAAAAACCTGATAGTCAAAAATCAAAATTCAGTATATACAAATATTTACACCAACTACACAAGTCTGGATAGTGTACCAATCATTGTCCCTGAACCTCTGGTCCCAAAATGCATGGGTGAAGCCCACACAAGATACCTGACTGGAAACGGAGAGAACACTGCTGGGGCATCAGATCGAAAATAAACAGACACCTCAGGTGGAGATGGAGGGGGGCACCTCAGCCAGATGAACGCACAACGCCACTGCTGCACGAGGGGGCTCCATTTCCATTGCTGTATCCTGGGGAGTGCAAAGCCACAGTCTCTCAAGTCTCTTCAGTGGGTGGTTTGCCCACTGCTTTATCCTGGGGAGTGCAAAGCCACAGTCTCTCAAGTCTCTCCAGTGGGTAGTTTGCCCAATGCTTTATCCTGGGGAGTGCAAAGCCACAGTCTCTCAAGTCTCTCCAGTCGGTGGTTTGCCCATTGCTTAGTCCTGGGGAATGCAAAGCCAAAGTCTCTCAAGTGGATGTCATTCACCACTGGTTCTGGAGGGGGGCTGGTGCCCAGAGTGCTTCATCCTGCCAAGGACTGAGGTAGTGGATGTATTTCTCCACTGGTTCTGGAGGGGGCCTGGTTCCCAGAGTGCTTCATCCTGCCAAGGACTAAGGTAGTGGATGTATTTCTCCACTGGTTCTGAAGGGGGCCTGGTACCCAGAGTGCTTCATCCTGCCAAGGACTGAGGTAGTGGATGTCATTCTCCACTGGTTCTGGAGGGGGCCTGGTGCCCAGAGTGCTTCATCCAGCCAAGGACTGAGGTAGTGGATGTATTTCTCCACTGGTTCTGGAGGGGGCCTGGTGCCCAGAGTGCTCCACGTGCAGTGTGGCTGGTACCATTCCCTCACCTGGGTGTGTGTGCCACGAGATTGCCGAGGAACAGGTAGCATGACACCCCATGGAGGCAGCGACATACCCCACACTGCTGCGGCTTCGCCTTCCACCTGCAGGTGCAGTGATGGAAGTCATGCCTCATGGAAGCTGGCCAGGGTCCAGGAACTCTCCTCCAGCCTTGACTCAACGACTGACCACTGGGGATGGTAGCCATGTCAGCGGTGGTGCCACTGTCCGAGCACATCGCCAGGCTGGTGGTGGTGCTTGCAGCTTGTCTGTGATGGTGGTGCATGGGTCAGCATCTGCTGAGGGACACAGCAGGATGTCTCCTGCAGCCTCGGATGGCTGCCCACTGGGGAAGATGCTCGGGACTGTCGCTGAGGCTGCAGATGTGCCGGTGGCTGGGCAGGTGGCTGTGCAGGTGGCGGTGCAGGTGGCGGTGCAGGTGGCGGTGCTGGTGGTGGGGCAGCTTGCGGTGTTCGCCGCCGTACAGGTTGGTGTTGTTGCGGACAGAAGGGGTGACACTGGTCGCTCAATCGGTGCCACCGTGCCCTGTCCTGACCTGCTCTTCTGCTTTTGTCCCTTCCCCACCTTTGATGGTGCCGCAGGTGTCTTGCTACTATCCCCTTTTGTTTTTCTGGAGCCCTTGGTAGCTGGTAGGTGCGGCTTCTCCCTCTGGGATGTGGGCACTTTCTTCACCTTGGCAGGTGGCGGAATGTCCTCGCTACGTGGCACGCTGGCAGCCCTGATGGGTGGCGCACTCGAATACCCCACAGTTGCTGTCACCACTGTGCCTGGGGATTTCGTGGCTGAGGTGCTGGGCTGGGACCTGGAAAGCCTGGCCCTAGGGAAAGGACGGGAGGGAGGTGATGACAAGAGGTTAAGGGTTGCCAGGAAATGTTTTTTAGACATTCTGGGACGGGAAGATGGAGTGGGTTTGGGAGTGGAGGAAGAGATAGTGGTTGTAGGAGGTGTACGTCTGCTGAATTTGGGTGAAGGTGCATGGGCTGTTGTGAGGTGGATGGCTGTTGGGTGGGTGTGTGCCTGCGTTTGTGTACTTTGGGAGGAGGGCTCACAGACACACTGGGAGAGGACACAGGGGATGTGTGAATGGTAGTGGGGGTGGTGATTGCACATGAGCGGTGTATAGTGATGGGCGTGCTGGTGATGGAGGTAGTGGCTGAGGATGTAGTGCATGCAGGTGTGAGTGGAGACGAGACAGGGAGGGAGGAGGAGGACATGGAGGAGGGGGACACAGTGGAGGCAGTGGATTTTAGTTTGTCTGCATGGGGATGGTGCTTGTGTGAGTGCCTGTGGGATGTGTGGTGCTTATGTTTTCCTGAGCCACTTTTGTGTGTTGATGTGTGTGCATGCTGTTCTGATGGTGTGCTTGGGATAGGCTGAGATAGAGGGGATTGGGTCTGGGTAGTGGAAGTTGGAGGGGGTACGCTGGACACATGGACAATGGCTGCCATCTGTGCTGAGGCCAGAGCCTGAAATGCTCTCCGTTGGGCGGCCTGCCCACAATGAATGCCCTCCAGGTATGCATTTGTTTGTTGCAAATGCCTCTCAACACCCTGGATGGCATTCAAAATGGTAGATTGCCCAACAGTGAGGGATCTCAGGAGGTCAATAGCCTCCTCACAGAGGGCAGCAGGGCTGACTGGGGCAGGGCCTGAGGTGCCTGGGGCGAAGGAGATGCCCACCCTCCTGGGTGAGTGGGCACGGGACACACGCTGAAGGGCTGCTCGGAGGGTGGGGCTGGTGGGGAGGTGGCGGCTGTACCTGTTGATGCGGTGAGCACAGAGGTACCTGCCACCGCAAGGGAGCTCCCATCAGAGGAGGAGTCGCTGTCACTGGTGTATGCTTCTGTCCCTGTCGTGGAGCTCCCCTCGCCCTCCGTCTCACTGGTGGCTTCAGACTCCGTTGCTTCACCCTCCAGGGCCAAGTGGGTTGCAGCTCCCTCCTGCTCCTGTGCTACTGCTCCTCCGCCTGATGATGCTATTGCACAGAACAGGGAGACAACAAAAAGTGGGGGAGACAGAAGAAAAACATGTTCAGTGCATGCAACACCACTACCGTTGGTGGACACAACACATAGGGATCAGTCCTCAGCACTACGCTATGCACTAACAGTTCCTAGAAAATTAACATGCCCATGAGGTACGAGGCCTAAGCCCAATTGTTGCACACCTGGAAGTCACAGGAGCCTGACTAGGTGTAGATGGCTCTTACCACTAGTGGTGTTGGGGTGCCACATAGCCTGCCTCACAAAGGACCTTGCCTACCAAGTTCGCCCTGGCCTAGGGAAACACACTGCCCACCTCCCCCACCCAGACACCTCGTAATGCACGCAGAGTCAGCTGAATGAGAGTGTACTCACCTCCTTGTGGCTGCTGTGATGCCCTCAAGCGCCCATCCAACTCCGGATAGGTCACCGTCAGGATCCGGTACATCAGGGGGGGTCATGGTGCAACAGGCACACCTTCCATGTTGAGAGGCCATCCCCAGCTGGGCCTCTGCTGTCTTCTTGCTCCAGCGGCGCAGGTCCTCCCATCTTTTACGGTAGTGGGTGCTCCGTCTGTGGTAGACCCCCAGGGTCCCGACGTCTTTGGCGATGGCATGCCAAATACCCTTCTTCTGGTGGGCACTGACCTCGAGGAATGGTACAGGGGGAAAGGAAATTACTCACCTGTCCGGACCATCATACTCATTGCCCACCAGTTCCGATCCATGCCCTGACGCACATACACTCACCATCCACACATGCAGGCCTCAGCACCCCCCATGTATCTTCCATCCACACCGCTCAAAACAGGCACTGCCCATGCAGCATGCTCACAGTGTACTCACCTGTTTGCCTGGAGGACCGTGTAGTTGCGTGTACTGGGGGAGGACCCCATTCACTAGTTTCTCCAACACTGTACCCATCGTCACTTCCAGACACAGGTCACAGCAGCACTTGCAGTGTAGGTCCTCTCCTGTTGAAGGTCAGGTATCAAGTGAGTGAACAGACAGAAAATGGCGGTCACATCCGCGGCAGTGCGTACCGTCACCGCCGGCGTACATCGTCATTGGCTCCTGGAACCCATAGGGCCCAATGATAACCAATGCTGAATAGCGCCACGGTCTTCGACTGCCTACCGTGACGGTGGACAACGGCAGCGCAGTTACTTCATTTCCCCTTGTCCCACCTTACAGGTCAGGCAGCCGCCATTTCAGGGGGGCACACGGCAGGCCAAATAACTGCGTCACACCTATTTAGGCCAGAAATACCGACAGACAAAGGCACATAGAGAAATGTTAACGTTAGTGCTAAACAGCCTTGTGAAACCTATGTGCTGTATGACCCTCTGCTCACCGTTCTCCTCCACAGTGCACGTCTGCTGGGGCAGGTGATGAGATGGCGGCATCCTCCGGTGTACAGACCCCTAGTGGACCTGTCGACAATGGAAGAGAGACACATCATAATCTCATACAGACTTGATCGTTCAACAATCCAGGAACTGTGTGCCCAGTTGGAGCCAGACCTGATTTCAGCTATCCGCCATCCCACAGGAATCCCCCCTCTAGTGCAGGTCCTGTCTGTACTCCATTTCCTGGCCAGTGGGTCTGTTCAAACAACAGTGGCCATGGCATCAGGGATGTCCCAGCCAATGTTATCCAACATGTTGTCCAGAGTGTTATCTACCCTGCTAAAACACATGTGCAGCTACATCCTTTTCCCTCAGGTGGAGGATTTGCCCACAGTAAAAGGTGACCTCTATGCCCTGGGACATATTCCCAACATCATTGGTGCCATTGATGGTACACATGTAGCATTTGTACCCCCCCTTAGGAATGAACAGATATACAGAAATCGGAAAAGCTACCATTCTATGAATGTGCAGATGGTGTGTTTGGCAGACCAGTACATCTCCCATGTGAATGCCAAGTATCCGGGCTCTGTGCATGATGCTTACATTTTGAGGAATAGCAGCATCCCTTATGTGATGGGGCAACTCCAGAGGCACCGTGTGTGGCTAATAGGTGAGCCTAAAGTCCCCACAGAGTTTCATTAGGGGTCTGGGTATGGGAGATTCCCTAATGTTTGGAGGATGTCTAACAGTTGTCCCTCAATATTTGCAGGTGACTCTGGTTACCCCAACCTGTCATGGCTATTGACCCCAGTGAGGTATCCCAGGACAAGGACAGAGGAACGCTACAATGAGGCACATGGGCGAACTAGGAGGATTATAGAACGCACCTTCGGCCTCCTGAAGGCCAGATTCCAGTGCCTCCATCTGACAAGTGGCTCCCTATACTACTCACAGAAGAAGGTGTGCCAGATAATCGTGGCCTGCTTTATGCTGCACAACCTGGCTTTGCGACGCCAGGTGCCTTTTCTGCAGGAGGATGAGCTAGATGGTGGTCTTGTGGCAGCTGTGGAGCCTGTGGACAGTGAAGAAGAGGAGGCAGAAGAAGAGGATATCGACAACAGAAACAACATCATCATGCAATACTTCCAGTGAGACACAGGTAAGAAGATGTAACTGCTTCCCACATCTCATACTATTGTTGGAGCTAGCATAAGTCTGTAATTTTCACTCAGTGTATGGACCCTGACTTGTCACTTTGACTTTCCATTTCACAGATCTGGGTCCAACTTTGTGCCCTCTGCTATGCTTACTGCTGGCCTACAGCTGTGTTACATTGGTATGTGAACATGTACATTGACATTGCTCTATTTCATAGATATTGCAATTACATATTCGTGAAAGCACAGACTGACTCTAGATTGTTTTGTGATTGAAGTGTGTTTATTTCTGTGCAAATAAGTGGAGGGGTTTGTAAAACGGGCTGGGGTGATGGTGGAGGAATGTCCATGGCAGAGTCCAGTCTATTTGTTTCACAGATGCATTGTCCAAAGGGGCACAGGAAGGGGAGCAATGGCAGTTTAAGGTGGACAGGGTGACATAGTGTGACAGAAGGGTGACATTCAGGGGGGTCTTATTTCCTGGCGGGGTCTTGGCAATGTTCTCTGTCTTGTTCCTGGATCTCAGGGACCGTTTGCGGGGTGGTTCTCCGTCTGCAGGGGGTGGGGTGCTGGTGTCCTGTTGTTCCTGTGGTGGTGCCTACTGTCCACTAGCGCCGGCGGAGGTGGAGGGCTGTTCATCGTCCAAGCTAGTGTCAGGGGCCCGTTGGTGTGCCACTGTGTCTCTCCTGGTGTTGAGAAGGTCTGCCAGCACCCCTGTAATGATGACCAGGGTGGTGTTAATGGACTTCAAGTCCTCCCTAATCCCCAAGTAGTGTTCCTTCTGCAGCCGCTGGGTCTCATGAAACTTGGCCAGTACCGTGCCCTTGGTCTCCTGGGAATGGTGGTAAGCTCCCATGATGTTGGAGAGTGCCTCTTAGAGTGTCAGTTCCCTGGGCCTGTCCTTCCCCTGTCGCACAGCAGCCCTCCCAGCTTCCCTGTTGTCCTGTGCCTCTGTCCCCTGAACCGTGTGCCCACTGCCACTGCCCCCAGGTCCCTGATCGTCCTGTGTTGGTGGGGTTGCCTGGGTTCCCTGTAGCGGTGGACACACTGCTGATTGACGTGTCCTGGGGACAGAGGGATGGGTGCTGTGCTGGTGTTTCCTGAGGGGGGAATTTCAGTGGTGGTTTGCGACTGTGTCAGGGGAACCGACTGTCCCGAGGTCCCTGATGCGCCGGGCTGGTCATCTTGATCCAGGCATGCAGAGCTGCTGTCGTCACTGTGGGCCTCTTCTGTGGGGGGACTGGATATGTCTGGCACCTCCTGTCCAGTGACACTGGGTAGGGGTCCTGTAGGGGTGTAAATGCATAGTTATTGTATCTGTGTGTGCCATCTTGAGCAATGGATGAGTGACCCTCTACTCCTGTGCTTGCATTATTGGCGTGGCACATGTGTGATTGGTGATTTTGGGGCATGAGTGAGTCTCTGTACTGGACATGCTTTGGTGATGGGTGTCCATGCATTGGTGTTACATGCAGGGCTTGGTTTTGGGATGTGTGGGTTGTGTTAGTGGGGCATCTGTGGGTTGTTGGGGTGATGGGTGTGAGGGTGAGGGTGGGAGTATGTGGCATGCAGGTGGGGTGGGGGGGATAAAGTAGTAAGACATGACTTACCAGAGTCCAGGGCTCCTGCTACTCCTGCGAGGCCCTCAGGATGCATGATCGCCAATACATGCTCCTCCCATGTTGTTAGTTGTGGGGGAGTAGGTGGGGGTCCACCGCCAATCCTCTGTACAGCAATCTGGTGTCTGGATACCACGGAACGCACCTTCCCCCGTAGGTCGTTCCACCTCTTCCTGATGTCATCCCATGTTCTTGGATGCTGTCCCACTGCGTTCACCCTGTCGACAATTCTGTGCCATAGCTCCATCTTCCTTGCAATGGATGTCTGCTGCACCTGTGATCCGAATAGCTGTGGCTCTACCCAGACAATTTCCTCCACCATGACCTTGAGCTCCTTCTCAGAGAACCTGGGGTGTCTTTGAGGTGCCATGATATGGTGTGGGTGTTGTGTGAGGTAGTGTCTGTTGTGATGTGTGAGGGGATGTGTTGGTGTGTGTTGTTAGAGGTACGAGGATATTGTGTAAGTGATGGTGTTGTGTGTCTGTGGATGCTGGTGTTGTTTTAGGTAGTCTCTCTCTCTGAGCCTTCTTTCAAAATGTTGGTTGTAAGGGTTTGTGGGTGATGTCGGTGTGTGCTTTATATGGGATTGGGTGTGTGGGTGTGGTATGTGTATGTGTATCAGGTGTGTGTATTTCAATTTGTCCAATGTGGTTGTGGTTTGTTAGTGTGTGTGTTTTTTTAGCGCGGCGGTGTGTACCGCCAATGGTTTACCGCAGTTTAATTACCACCGTGTTGATTCATGGGTCGTGATACTGTGGGCGTATTCTTATTGGCGTGATGGTGGAGGTTTGGCTACTGCCAATTTATCACTGACCTTTGGTGTGGTGGACTTGTGTGGGTGTCTGTATTGAGGCAGATTCTGAGCTGTGGCTCGTGATACCTGTAGCAGAATTCCGTGGCTGCAGCGGTATGTTGGCGGTCTTCTGCATGGCGGTAAGTGGCATTTACCGCCAGGGTTGTAATGAGGGCCTTAGTTTTTGATTTTGCTGCATAGTCACTATTTCTTCTCTTCCACTTTCTGATTCTTTACAGATCTTGATATTGATTGTGGGAATTACTGTTCTTGACCAGAGTAAAGCCAACCATACTTCAGCTTTAGAAACAACTACAGCAAATAACAGAAATAGAGAAGTTTAGGTTAGATAAGACGTATCTGCACATAGACAATACACAAGAAGAACTTTCTTCTAACGTTTTCTATCACTTATTGAGTGAATATGTTGAGGCGATGGGTGCAAGAGATTGTTATGTCTGCACGCAGATTCCTTCATCAGTCGAGGAAGGAATTACCTATCATAGTTTGCCCCTCACTTATGGGATAAATTGTAGTCTGTTACTAATAAGATTCTATACCCAGAAGTACATTCAGTACTTCCACTCCAATCATGATGTTGTGTTTTTGTTTGTCCCCACAATTAGGTACCTGAGTAGATAGCTAAGGACAATGACATAGTATTAGTGAGAGGAATATTTGAGCCTACATTAACTTTTGGCACAGCACATGTGCATAGAAGTAACCTGACTTGCTTGCTTACACCATTAGAAAAGAGCTTCTTAGATCAGACAGATGACAGGAGAAAGACTTTAAAGGAGAAGTAAGAAAAGAGTTTAGAGAAAAGGATTTTTAGAAATGATTATGCATTTAGTGAAAAAAAACGCACAAAAGAAATTAGCTTTAGATGTGCAACACGTAGGAAAACTTTGTATATATAGGTCTAAATTTAGTACTGGCACTTTATTTGTGGGAACGAGTGAATGTAGACATGTGTTCTTGTTTGAGATTAAATGGACATTTATGTTGAATGGACAGGATCCAGTGATTTCTGGTATATATTACATCTGCGTACCAAATACTTATTACCGTTTTCCAAGAGGATGGTATAGCGCATGTTACCTGGGGATAGTTTTCCTAAAGATATTCCAACTTGAAGACTTGAAAAGATTGCCGAAAATGACTGAGTAACATCACATTAAGCAAAAGAGAGAGTCTCCTTTTGGTACAGTGGGAGATATATTTGGAGCAATGATTCCTTCAGTAGGAGTTCTTCTGAATTCTAAAAAGATCTGAAAGTTGTCCTCTATTGTGGATAACAGGTTGACAAATTTTTCAGGAGACATGATCCTAATGGATACAGAAATGGCTGAGGTAAGATCTATACCTCTTCAGACTCACCTTGTGTTAGAAATTCTTTCAGTAAAAGATTGCAGAGGTTGTAAAATGGTTAATTCGAAGCATTGTTGTTCGTATATTCCTGAAAATAGCAAAGAAATTAGAAATTTACTAATCTGATTAATGAAAGTGCTGATTTGAAAGAATTGAAAGAACCAGGCGTTTGGGAGAAAGTTGGCAAGGGATTTGCTTCAGTGGGAAATTGACTCAGCAACATTGGGAAAGGGATAATAATGAAAATAATACAAGGGATATTGATTATTGTGATTTGCATAATTGGAGCATGGGGAATGTGTAAATTGTGTCGTATGATTAAACTTAAGAAAGTGAAAAATGATCGGAAGAGGGAAGAAATGAAAAGGGAAAATTAGTTTAGGGAAAATTCAAAGAGGGAAAGAAGATTCAAAGGGATACAAATGACAAATTTTAGCTGAAGCAGAAAATTTGTGTGGGAAGCTGTAAATGTGATGACATATTTAGTCATCAGAGGAGGGACTGTTAACGCTGAATTTTATTCATGAAAATTCATATATTCTGACTGTTGAATTGGCATTGAAAATGATTTAATGTAGATAAATAACACATGCATTTGAAGTTGCGCCTACTTGAGTGGCAGCCAATGTTTCACAACGTATACGTATTAACAGCTTATTAATGTAAAATATTGAGCAAATGTTTGATTAATGTAGTAATATGTCATATCAAGGGTCATGTATTATGTATTAGCTTTATTAATTGGAGGCCTTAACTTCAGCGAGTTCTTGGGCCTAGTTGCACGGCCTCATGTCAAGCTGCATTTCTTAGGCGATTATAAAATGGCTGCTTAGAGAATTAAACTGTGATTTTCCACTGTACTGACCAAATGTTTGTAGCTGAAATTCTTTCCTATGAGAACTGCTTGCTAGAATATGCTGTACTAACTAGGGATACAATATATAATGTAGTGTGTGTAAAGGCGACCTTCCCAGGAGAAGAAAATGGATGCACTGACTAGAATACAAGCTGACATAATATTGTTAACTGACAAGCCCAATGATGGGAACAGGAGAAGAGGAGCCAATCATTGACATGTGAACCGTGTATTAGTAAATTCTTAGATTTGGGGTTCTACTTTCATTAGAGTAATCATAACCGTACAATTCTTTGACCAATGACAACGTGGGAAGTAGTTTTAGGAAATCTAACTTAACCAGACTGCACCGGGAGGAGAGGGCCATTCCGCGATATTCTTCTTAACTATTTTGAGCATTTAGCTATTATTCTTTCCCAAACTGCATGAAGAGACTTTGCTTTCAGAGCTTTAATGCTGAATCCTGATGCCCTGCTGACCGAACAGATGTCCAATTGACAAAATCTGTTGCAGCTTGCTGAACTATATTGAGGCAAGGTATAAGACGATGTTACTGATTGTTATGTCTATTTGCTTTTGTCCCTAGATACCAACTGCTAATTTTGATACAGCCATTGCAAGATGTTTTTCCAAATTTGTGTTGACTAAAATTGTTTTGCATGAAGTTCAAACATGCTATTCTAATCTGAGGTTAGTTAGGGTACTCACTGATGATGCTCACTACATGTAATAACAGTTGATGTTTATTCTTTGCTGACTTTAAATGTATGTCATTTCATTTGCGCAGTTATTCTTGCTATTGATTTGTACTGTAACCTTAGAATGTGTAGTGGTTCAAGCTTTGAATAAATTGCGATTCTTTAGGCGATTCTGGCAGCCAGTATTGTTTCTGTATGCTTACCATTTGATTTTGAGATTAAGTTACATGACATTAGCATTGTTAATATAGGGAAATAAACATTCTAATTTTTACATAAAGGTGTGGTTATTCATGACTGAAAGGTCATGTTGTGTGGAAATCACTGACTCCATTTGATTATTTATTTTATTAATTGTCATTGTCATTGATTTGTTCTGGTGTGGGGTTTCATGGTGCGACCTACTTACTCTGAGCGCAGTCAAAAGGTCCAACGACCTCTAAACACGTTCTCTTATAAATTAACCAAATAAGGTCCGACCTGCTAACACTTTCTCCGCCTCCTTTCCCTTGGAGCTAGAATGCGTGAGTGGTTTGAAATGAGAGCCATGAAATACATTCCATTTATGGTTCAGCCTTCTGGTGGAAGCGATCATGCTGCCTTTCCTCCTAGTGATTTTTAAAGGCTCCCACTAATATAGAGTGTCTGCTTCTTTCTTGTGCAGATGTCAGACAAGTACACAGTCACATTTTGCTAGGCTGCCTTCCTTTGCATGTATTTGGAGGTCCTGCTATGCTTTCCTCTTCATCGTCTCTTCTGCATCCTTAGGGCCAGATCTAAAGGAAACTGGTCCTGCGCGGTGCTTCACCATAATTAGCTGCGCTGCACCAGTTTTGAAATGCAGGGATGCACCATATTTACAAGAACAATGCACACCCCTGCATTTCCCCCTGTGCCAATGCTAAAGTAAGCAGTCTGCACCTACACAAGCATCCTTGCACCATACCGCAAGGGTGTCTGCGTTGAGAGGAGGGATTGTTTATGTGCAGGAAGGTGTCCCTTTCTGCACATAAACAACCATTCATGGCCTTTTGGTCTTCCTATGTGTGCTGCAAAAAGCAGAAAACATGGAAAAGCAAAAAACGAGAAGGAATAAAAGTATTCCTCCTCACTGTGCCATGCTAACGCCACCCCAGATTTACACTTTCTAGCAAATCTGTGGCAACGTCAAAAGCAATGGGTGTTTAGGTGGAACGCCCACTCCCACACCCATTGCATGCCCCTCTGATGCAGAAAACTGCATCGGAGTGACCCATAAATAGAAGGCAGTGTAAGCCACAAAAAGTGGCTTAGTGCTACCTTGTAAATGTGGTGTACTGCATAGTGCTACTGGAACATCACTAAAAGAGATGCTCCGGTGGTGCCAGGGCCTTGTAAGTCTGACCTTTGATCCAAAGTTCTGCGTCTCTGTCAGATATCCACTGTGGATCTCTAATGCGGATTCAGCATATGAACATGGGGGTAGTGAGTCATTCTCCAGTTGTTAAGTGTGCAGTGGTCCAAAAGGCCAGAGTACCTTATGAACATGCCATTGGATTAAGGCTGCATAAGTGTTACGTTCCTGCATTGGGTGACAAAACCGCTGATGAAATGATTACATTTCTGACTAGTGAATGGTGCCCCATTGTCTGACTTCACAGTATGGGGAAAAATCCAAAGTTGTGAATATGTCATTGAATGCTATTATCATTTTGGATGCAGCAGTGAATGATATGACCTTTATTAGGGGAATGCACGATTATTCATCTATGATTACAAGCAGGTGTTTCCCGGATGACACAGGATCAAAGAAGTCAACTGCCACCAGGCTCCACATTTGAGCAGGTAGTACTGACATTTTCTATTGTGCTTGCTTGACTCTATGATGCGCAGTCATGGGTGGCATTTTATGCTTATCTTACACTATCTTGTCTAACAGAGAGAACCACATTCTTTTGTGCAAAGCTCTTTTTTGTTGGAATGACCTCTCCGTGTTCATCATGTGCTAAATGTACAGCTTGTTGGCTTCTACCTTTGGACAAAACTAATCTTGACTCTCGTAGTATCGGTCCCCCCACTGTGACTGACAGTTCTTCCTTTACATTGTGAACAAGTGTGGTATTTTCAGCTTCAGTGTCTGAGTAGCTTGCTTTGTGTTATTCCCACTGTCTCCACTTCTGTGACACTGTCCCACTGGGTTATCTAAGCAATGTTTTCATCTTAACCATTCACCCCAATTATTTATCAATATGATTTAAGCATGTTTAACTGCAGGATAGAGTGTACATATTATTCCACAATTTAGGGGACTTCCTTTGTGGAATCTACTGGGTAAGGAGAAAAGTAGTCATTCAGGTTTTGCTTTTTCCCTGCTGTGTGCACAGTAGTGTAGCTGTACTCGTCGAGTATTTTCCCCCATCTTTCTATCCTGGGGGGGCATCTTTACTTCAAGGTTTCCGAAAATTAAACTGTCAGTAGGATTTGGAGATCTGTGACAATGGTGAATGTTTTACTGTAGATCAAAATAGGAAAGTGTTCACAGGCCCACACCATTCCAAGTCTTCCCTTGTCTGGCTGAGAGTAAGCTTTTTCAGTTCCTGTCAGCCTTCTATTGGCATACGCTACTATCTGCCGGGGAAAGACATTTGTTCCCCATGATGTGCCAGCACTGCATCCACACCTCATGGGCAAAATCATCAATAACTTTGGTGTGCAATCTTCGGTTTAAATATGCAAAGAATGATGTCTTCTTTGTTGTATGTATGATTTTTGTTACAGGCCTGTTTACACTTGGTATATAATACGTATTTGCTGTGGTGGATCATAGGTGCTGATAATTATTTTTGTTGTGTTTGAATTACTTCTCTTTTTGTTCAACTTTGTATAGTTTTCTCTTCTGCAATGGCACTGGTACTTCTGGAATTAGGCCTCCTCGAAGATCTTCATGGATTTCAAATGTTCTTACCCCTCACAATATAGCTTTCGCCAGTGGATAACACTTCCAAAATGGCAAAAACCAAGTGGATTTGTTCCACATGACCAACTGGCTTCCTAAATGGCTGCCATTGCATCGTTAATAAGATTGCAGCATCAAGTGAAATTGCATCCACCTATTTACCTTGCCTTCACTACTAAGCAAGCCATCCCTTAGTGTTGCATGTCTGCTGCCTTCTGGAACATTCCACATTCATTCAGTGCGCCAGACTCACTGACTAATGGGGTGCTTTTCAACTTTTTTATGTGTTCAAAGTGTTTCTTTTTCTGAGGGTGCATCATAATTTTGCAAAATGCTGTGCACGTTGCTGCATGGAGCAGGCCTCTGTGTTATGCAAATGCACTATGAATACTGCTGTCTTTTCTCCCGAGCAGCTAGGGGGAACTTTCTGTTGTGAGCTGGACGCTGCTCTTCCCTACCAATTCAGGGCGTTTCCTTGCCTCATGCACCCAAAGTCCCTCCCCTATACTGGGGATTACTGTGTGGATGCTAATCTCTACTTCATCGCTCGTTTGCATATCCCAAGACCCATCAACAGATTAGGGGTCTGCAACGATCCCTTTATTGTTTGACAGCTTTCATTTACACCCAAACATCAGTGAGTGTTCAGAGCCTTCACACTTGGTACTCTCTGTATTCACAGGAAGTGGTCATTGTGCAGAGAGGTCAAATGGCCTCTTAACCCTGTTTTACCCTAGGGTCGTGCCTCCCACTCTACAAAGGGAATACCTCTCTCCAAGATACTTCTAAACCTCAAAGAGAAAGGACTGTGATGAAGAACACCTGAACCCTTACTAATGAAGAACACTCTTAAGATCTGCCCTATGTTAAAATGTCAGACACAGGTATTTTCTTTTAGCATTGCTACTTAAACATGTGGCAAACTGTTGCATAACGTACAATCAACCTATAAGGGACATGCACACGATGACTGCAAGCACCCCAAACGTAGCAATATACTCCCATAATTTAATGAAAATATGTTGAAAATAAACAGCAATAGTATTTCCATGTACAGCTCTTTAATTTCACAACTATAGATAAGGAGAAATCCAATGTCAGTTCATTGTGTAGCATGATTGAGTAGTCCTCCCACAAATAATTAACATGCTGGCACAGAGACCCAGATTTGCTTTTTCAGAATTATTGTCTTTCATATTATGAATCATCGACAAAATTGGCAACGTGGAGAATGCATGTTCCTGCCAAGCATGATTGTTGCTCGTGCTAGGCGTCTCTAGCCAAGTCCACAGTCACACATCACTACACCTGGCAATGTTATGATCAACGTGACCTTTCATTTGGCGGCTGGTACCCTTTAAAAGTGGTGGGGCACAGTGAAGTGCCCCACCACTGCTCCAAAAAAAAAAAACATTCCTTCCCTCGAAAACCCCAAAGTAATCCACCCCTACCTCCAAAAGCTTAAATAAAAACATATCACTAACTACAAAATAAAACACAGCCATTACACAGTTACATGGGTTATACATTTGAAATAAAATAAAATAAAATGTCTCTTACCCACAGGCTGCGAGTCCTCCTCGGATTCTTCTGCTGTAGAAGAAGAGCTCCCCTAACCAATCCAGACCCTGCTGTCATGCTGTAAACCAGCATAAGAAAAGCACCTGGATTTTATAGCACAGGCTGGCTGGACGCTCCTTTAGGCCCAGGAGGCCTGTGCTTGGTCTTCACCCAGATGTCTAAAGGCAACTGAGTGGACTGCTTGAAAGTGGGCTTGTCACTTTGGCAAGTGCAAAACAGCTGGCCAAAGTGACATTCGCACTTTGGAACGTCCAGTCAGCCCTGGTGTGTCCCACTGCTGCCAATCAGCAGAAGAGGACACACCCAGAATGTCTCTGGGGTAGGGTCTGGCACTGCTGTAGAGTGCACTGCACCAGTAAAAATACAATGACAATGAAATCATTTCATTGTCATTTTATTTTTGCTTGCGCAGCTCACAGTGGGCAGGGGGTGACGCTTCTGCACGCTCAAGAAAAAAACTGCCACTGTTCAAATGGTCAGCTGACATACAAATGCAAAGTCATATTTCTCTTAGTGAATTTTGTTGTTCCTAGCTTCATTTTCTGAGCCGCTAGAAGTGTCAATGACTCTTTTGAAATCCTTCCAAAAAAACATTTTTTCATTAAGAGTCCATTTTAGGAGTATTGCTGTAATCAGTAGGTAATGAACGATTAGCTGCAACATTTTAGTATACCTTTAATCTTTTCTTTACTTGAGTGCATTTTAGGTTTAACTACAGACAATTTTAGAACTATTGTTGACCTCTTGTTACCAACACTTTAACAAACGTCTAAGCTTATGACTTTGTGAATTCACAAATGGCCTTTACCATTACTATCTTTATGTTGCATTAGGAGCAGACCTCTGACACAAGTGCAGACATAAAGATAGTGGGCCTGATTCACCTTTTTGAATTGGGTCCAAAAATCGTAAATGCACTTTGCGAATTCAAAAAGTCATAAATTTGGACTGTTAATCTAAGTTTAGACCAAAAAGTCTAAGTTTACCTTTGTGAATAGGGCCCTTAGAGTTAACTTTGGCTTCGCCCCAGAGGAGTACACCTCTAGCCTTATGCCATAGACTATTTCAATTGATCTTTTCAACTTTCATGAATGAAAAGCTATGTCCCTTTTCAAAGTACACTTAACCAACACTTTGAATTATTTATCTTATAAATCAATGCTATTCACATATCAGTTTATTTGTTACATGTCCTTCTGCTGTTCTAATTGTAATATTCTTTCACACTCTTACCACTACATGTAAATATATTAATGGTTTGCTCCTCCATGACACCCTTGCCCATGTATCTGCACATTCCGCTATATATTATCAATTTAGAATGGCCGTGCTCATGCAGTCTTCCTTGAGGAGAGCTTGGATATAGAAGTGAATAAAAGGTTCTTCACCTCTCTGGTGTCTTTGAGTTTCTTTTATTACTGGCGACGAGGGTCAAGGGCTGTGCAGGAGACAGCTGCAATCTATCTTCACCCTTGATAAGGTTTATATCTCCCCAAGTATTGGTGCTACATGAAAGCATACATAATTGTACAACACTGACGGTGAGTGAAACAGCGTAAAACTTCACAACACATTACTTAAGATTTTGTCCAACGACTCCCTAAGCCATATTATCACTATTAAAGCTGTGCATTACATATTGCCTTTTTGTCCCCAACACTTAACATTCTCCCATCTGCAAAGTAATGTACTCTTTAATTCATTTTGAGGGCAATTCAGATAGTCAGGTTGCCAATTCAATTTCATAGAACTGAGGATAGTTTTGGTGTGGCACATTAACTTGGGGACATCTTTTTTCCAAACATTGTGCCTTCAGAAATACCTAAGAGAGAAGTTAATTTCCCCATCTGATTTCCTAACTACACAGATTCACTTTAAATTTGGGTGTGTAACAGCTTTTGTAAGTAGCCAAAAAGTACTCAGAAGTGTAAAATACATTTGTTATTCGGGGCCTGAGTACTGGTTAATATCTCACTTATGCCTTGAATGTCACCCTTAAATTAAAAGAAATTGTGACTATTTATAGTGTGTGTATCATTGTTTCAGTACACAAAAACTAGTAATTTAAATCAGGAACAGCATCACAGTATGGTGTCTCTAATTTCCCCTCAGATTAATCAAGTGCGTGGTGGTGAGAGCACGGCCTTGGCCTATCTATTTTGAGTGAAAATAGTAAGCATTCGGCCTTGGTTAAGGTCGATGAACCTTTTGACTCATTTAACTTAATATTGTAGGGTGTTGCAGCACACATCAATAATAATCAGTTCAACAACAATAGAGAATCAGCAGTTGGAAATCTAGTACTAATAATTTTTAGCAAGTGCTTTGATTATATAGGATGTATAAACGTGGAAATGACTAATAACCTAAACTGTGATTTTCTGATTGGCCACCATCATGTGTGAAAACGTGCATTTATGCTTTGTAAATAATGTACTAATGCTGTACTGATCGGACTGTCACTTTAAATGATTAATTAAATTGACAAAATAATATGAGCATTTCTTGTTTTCTGCTGGGCCTCAAGCAGATGAGTTTACAGTGGCTGCTTATCTAACAAATGTACCCAAGAAAGAAACATTTAGATCTTCACATATTGTATAACAAACTTCTTTTGCTTAAGTCACAAGTTTATTTGGTGCCTGTTTAAATGAAATGTATTTCTCTCAAGGAAATGAGCTGATACAAAAATGTTTCCCCTTCTTTGTAACTATGTTCCGGTAGCAGGGTATTTTGGAATGGTTAAACAAAATGCTCCACTGGCAGCTGTTGGAAGCAAGCCGAAGAAGCTACAATTAGTATTGTTTGGAGTTACGTAAATGGAAAAGCTTCAAATCAATGTTTCGCTAACTTTTACTGTGTCTTTTCAAATGTATTTCCGATATCTAATGTTTTTGTAATTGGATGTTCTTTCTTCGCCTGGTGCTTTTGACCAATAGAAAATATGAGTATATTTTAATTAAATGAACAGCTCACTGAGAGCTCTCTCTCATTCTTTGTTCTGGCACACTTTGCTCTGGAGCACACTTTGGCCCTCATTACGACCCTGGCGGTCAGTGATTAAGGTAGCGGTAATACCGTTAACAGGCCGGCGGTAACTACTGCCAAATTATAACCATGGCAGCAAGATGTCCAAAAGACAGCCAATGTACCACATTGACCGCCAGGACGGAAACAACAGGTACCACAGCGGTAGCCGCCTACAGCCAGGCGGAAGTCAAAGTTCTGCCCACCATATTATGACTACACAATCCGCCACCTTTTCCGGGGCGGTACCAACAACATCAAAAGCCTGGCAGAAACACTGAAAAGAAGGGAAAGAACTCACCATTGGAGACACTGGGAAGAACCACGCTGCCACGGAACCAGAACTGCAAGTCTTTCCAATGATATTCTACATTCTGCTCCACCACAAACACCAACACCGGCGAAGATGACGATGGTGAGTACAGCTGCCTAGCACACAAGGGAGGGGGGAGGAACACAACAGTGAAATACACACACACACACCATACACACCCCAGACACACACACCATACACACAACCAGCTGCCCAAGAAAACAAGTTAATCCCCGTAAATAGGCTGAATAATGCAAGGACAACAGGAATTTACTAAAGTGATTGTAATAAGATCAACATAGTATAAATAATAATTTTGCCAATGCTACAGAAAAGGGACTTTGGCCAGTCCTCAGTTTGCGTGGGCCACATGAACACAGGACAAAGTCCAAGGCCCCACTTGTCACCTGCATCAATACGGAGAGAACACTGCAAGGGCATCAGTTGGCAAATAGGCAGGTACCTCAGGGGGAGGGGAGGGCACCTCAGCCGGAAGCGGAAACAAGACCACTGGTTCTGGAGGGGGCAACATGCCCTGTGCTTGATCCTGGGGAGTGCAAGACCACAGTCTCTCGAGTGGGTGTCTTCCCTACTGGTTCTGGAGTGGACAGGTCGCACAGCAGCCCATGGAGTCAGGATCACATTGCATCCGCCGGAGGTGACGGCTGCATTGTGGTGGTGCTGGTGGGAGTCTCCTGCACAGCCCCTGCACTCTGCGATGTCTGCACAACCACGGTTGATGGTGGGGGCTCTGTGACAGCTGCTGGTGCAGACTCCTTCCCCTTCTTGCCTGCTAGTGCAGGCTCCTTCCCCTTTCGGATGGCAGCTGCAGGCTCCTTCCCCTTCTTGCCTGCTGGTGCAGGCTCCTTCCCCTTTCGGATGTCAGGTGCAGGCTCCTTCCCCTTCTTGCCTGCTGGTATAGGCTCCTTTCCTCTTCAGTGTATGTGGCCTGGAATCCTTTCCACCACAAGTAGGTGACGATGGAACTGGGCCCGTGGAATGTGTGGCTGAGGTACTTGGCTGGGCTCTTGATACCCTGGCCATACGTGTAGGATGGGGGGAAGGTGTAGGGAAGAGGTCAATGGTAGAAAGTTAAAGCTTTTTAGGGACTTTGAGGCGGGAAGAGGGAGAAGAAATGGGAGTGGAGAATGATGGAGTGGTTGTTGGAGGTGTCTGTCTGCTGGATTTGGGTGCAGAGGCATGGGCTATGTGCTGTTGTGAGGTGGATGTCTGTTGGTTGTCTGAGTGCTTGAGTTTGTGTAGTTTAGGATGGGGGGGACAGACACAGTGAGAGAGGACACAGGGGACGTGTGCATGGATCTTGTGGAGGTGTCTGCCAGTGAGGTGTGTGTTCTGCTTGGTGTGGTGATGATGCAGGTAGTGGATGATGATGTAGTGCATGCATGTGTGAGTGTGGACGTAATTAGGTGGGAGGTGGAAGAGGAGGAAGAGAGGGTGACAGTGGAAATAGTGGATGTTGTTGTGTCTGCAACTGGATGGTGTTTGTGTGAGTCCCTATAGGATGAAGTGTGGTGCTTGTCTTTGTCTGTGACACTCTTGGGTGTTGTCCTGTGTGCATGCTTGTCTGCCTGTGTGCTTGGTATGGGTTGGGGTTGAGGAGAATGGGGCTGGGAAGTGGAAGTTGGAGGGGGCGGTAGAAACAGCGACAATGGCTGCCATCAGAGAAGAGGCCAGAGCCTAGATCGATCTCTGTTGGGCCGCCAAACCGGTGTGAATGCCCTCCAGGAATGCATTAGATTGTTGCATCTGGGCTGCCAGCCCCTGGATGGCATTCACAATGTTTGACTGCCCTACAGAGATGGATCTCAGGAGGTCAATAGACTCCTCACTCAGGGCAGCAGGGCTCACTAGGTCAGGGCCTGAGGTGCCTGGGGTGAAGGAGATGCCCACCCTCCTGGGTGAGGGGACCCGGGCAACTCACTGAGGTGCTGCTGGGAGGGCGGTGCTGGTATGGGGGTGGGGGCTGTACCTGTAGCTGGGGTGGTCACAGAAGTGTCTGCCACCACAAGGGAGCTTCCATCGGAGGAGGTATCTGAGTCTGTATTGTCCCCTCAAGTCTCCGCCGTGGTACTCCCCTGGCCCTCCGTCCCACTGGTGCCCTCAACGTTGGTGGACTCTGCCTCCTGGGTCCTGTGGGTTACAGCTCCCTCTGTCGCTGGTGCCCCTGCTCCTCCGCCAAATGATGCTAATGCACATAAGGATAGGATGACAAAACAAGAAAGGGGGAGAGAGTCAAAGGATACCCTAGCAGGCGTAAGTTGTATTGATAGCCACTGTACTCACCCCCTAGTGGCTGCTGTGATCCCCTCAAGCCCCCATCCAGCTCTGGATGGGTTACCGCCAGTATGCGGGCCATCAGGGGGGTCAGGGTTCGACGGGCACCCCTTCCTCATTGGGAGGCCATGATCAGTTGGGCCTCCACTGTCTTCTGTGCCCAGCATCTCAGGTCCTCCCACCGTTTGTGACAGTGGGTGCTCCGCCTGCCATAGACCACCAGGGTCCACACGTCCTTGGCGATGGCACACCATAATCCTTCTTTTGATGGGCGCTGACCTGCAGAGGCAATAAACACAGGAGAACACCATTAGACAAACAGCCGAGCCAGTTACACATATGGCCCACCATACCCGTGTATCGCACTATTAGAACACACATAGCAACACTCAATGTGTACCCAGCCAGGAGGACATCCCTCCCCCTTACAGAGAGCCGCTACACACACCTACATACATGCATGCCACATGCATTGTGCCCACAGTGTACGCACCTGTTGGTCAGCCAATGTTCTCAATAGTGCTGACAAGAGTTTTGTCTGCCCTGGTTAAACACTTGTGCAGCTACATTGCTTTACCCCAGGTTAAGGATTTGGCCACAGTGAAGGCCGAGTTTTATGCAATGGGACATATCCCCAACATAATTGGGGTGATTGATGGTACACATATTGTCCCCCCCAGCCAGAATGAACAGGTGTTCAGGAATCGTAAGAGTTTCCACTCCATGAATGTTCAGATGGTGTGCTTTGTGGACCAGTACATCTCTCCACATCAATGCTAAGTGTCCTGGCTCGGTGCATGAAGCCTTTGGCAACTTACATTTACACTGTGTAAGTGAGGATCATCCCACTATAAAGAGAATAGTGTCAGATATGTGATCAGTAGAATATTTTGATCCCATGATATTCAAAGATGGGGTGAAAAAGAATTTAACTTCATTGAAACAAACAGACCTGACCCTAAAAACTCTAATAAGAATGATCTTGGGACTTGTAGAGTGCATGCCAAAACTTACTAACAATTTCTCTGATATTGAAGAAATTTGGTCACAAAAGACATTCCATTCACTTGGACCCCAGAATATCAGACAGCTTTCAATTGAATTCTAATACATACTAAAAGCATCTTCATTGGTTACATTTTATGTGATTTGCAAAGGTATTTTGATTCCATACGCAAGCACTAAAGAGTTGGGTGCTGCCCTTTTTAAGATAACAGGCAGATAACAAAGAATAGTAGCATTTGTATCATGATGTAAAAAGGATGCTGTGAAAAAATACTCTATCATAGTGAGAGTGTCAACATCAGGACAGTAAGCGCTCTATGGGTGACTAAAATGCAAAAACCCAGTCTTTATGCAAGAGCATAATTCATGCATTGTGTTTATATGCAGTTTGTTTACCTTTTGCATTGCAGAGTTTTACCTTGAAACCACTATTAATGATGTTTGCAAATAATGTTCATTTGCAAGGTATTGCTGCAGGCTTACAGAGTGTATCAGGGTGTGGTCCCTTTCTAGGACCTTCTAGAAGCTTTCCCTGCAGCATGACTGGGTGTGGTTTGTGGGCTGGGCCAGACTCTATATAAGGGAGCCAGCCCAGCTCCACATGCTCACTATTCAGAGGTTCCGGTGCAGAGCAGCAGCAATTTCCTGAGCTCCTGTTCCGGAGGCCTACCTTGACGTTCCAGGCCTGCCCTGCATTATCTTGGTGATCCTTGATCAGGGGGGTAAAACGGAGGTTGGGCTGGGCCCCCGAACCCGTTCTAAAAGACTCAAGTTTTGGGCCTACTCGTGAAACTTTCAGAGTATGCAAATCATTGCTCTGATGTAAATCTTCGTGTTCAGATCGGCAACAGCTTGCGCGATCATTACATGGCATTTGCATATTCTTGTTAGAATCAGCAGTGAGCGTGATTCATTTACTGCATGTAAATCTTGGTGTTCACATAGGCAAAGGCCTGCACGATCATTTCGTGGCATTTACATATTCTTGTTAGAATCAGCAGTGTGTGTGATTCATTTCCCGCATGTAAAACTTGGTGTTCAGATCGGCAACAGTGTGCGCGATCATTTCATGGCAAATAAAAACTTTGATGTGTAATGTTTGTTGAAGTGCACACATTTATCCTGAGCCTATGGATTTCCTGTGAAGATGATAAATTCAAAATGTGACGTTCTTTGTGCATATTAAGTCCCTAGTACAATTCCAATTGTCTTCCAGGGAATGTTTCAGATTGTCTTGTCCTCATGTTAAAAATGCAGTGTTTGTTCTGAAACAGTATTCTAGAAGGTTCTTGTATTTCTAGACATTATGGGGGTCATTCTAAGTCTGGCGGGCGGCGGAGGCCGCCCGCCAGACTTCCCCCACCAAAATACCGCTCCGCGGTCGAAAGACCGCTGAGGGTATTTTGGGATTTGCCCTGGGCTGGCGGGCGACCGCCAAAAGGCCGCCCGCCAGCCCAGGGCAAATCAACCTTCCCACGAGGACGCCAGCTCAGAATTGAGCCGGCGGAGTGGGAAGGTGCGACGGGTGCAGTGGCACCCGTCGCATATTTCAGTGTCTGCAAAGCAGACACTGAAATACAGAGTGGGGCCCTCTTACGGGGGCCCCGCGGCACCCCCTACCGCCATCCTGTTCCTGGCGGGAGACCCGCCAGGAACAGGATGGCGGTAGGGGGTGTCAGAATCCCCATGGCGGCGGAGCCATGGAGGATTCTCAAGGGCAGCGGAAAACCGGCGGGAGACCGCTGGTTTTCCGAATCTGACCGCTGCCAAACCGCTGCGGTCAGAATGCCCTGTGGGGCACCGCCGGCCTGTCGGCGGTGCTCCCGCCGACCCTGGCCCCGGCGGTCTCAGACCGCCGGGGTCAGAATGACCCCCTATGTGACATTTTATGAAATGCTCATATGAAACATTGTATTAACCCATTCTTGATTTTTTCCAGGTACCTAGATTTCTTGAGGCCTAGTTAGAGTCTAGTTCTAGGCCCTTCATGTTCCTTCAGTCTAAGTGTAATTTCATGTTCCGAGCATCATTGAACCCTAGATTCAACAGAGTGTTATTTCATGTTCCGAGTATCATTGAACCCTAGATTCAACAAAGTGTTATTTCATGTTCCAAGTATCACTGAACTCTAAATTCAACAGAGTGTTATTTCATGTTCCGAATACCATTGAACCCTAGATTCAACAGAGAGTTTTTATGAAACTCAATGTGATTATATCTTGATAGTGTGTTGTTTAACCTTTTGCTTCCTACAGGTTCCCTGCCTAATCCCCTTTTCCCCACTTGCACTCTCTTAGGCTCTGTGATATTTCTATCAGAGTTTTGGAGCTGTATTGTGGTGGACATGTTGGGAACGTGCGCAGACCCTGAGGATCTGGTCTCCCTGACAGAGAGAAGTACTGGCATGTTTTGGGTGATTAATCATTGATTTTCTTTTCTTGTGAGGTCTGAGATTCACCCCAGAATTAAGTACAAATCTCTAACATTTATGTTTTCCACTAACAGGGCTGGACATGCTTCTTCACGCATAGACACATGGGTTTTGGGCATTGAAGGTCACAACTTCATTCTGGAATATGATCCTGGTACCAGAAATCTGGCCATAGATTGCTTATCCTGTATGCCCTTAGATCAATCTGAGCAGAAATAAGACTATAAACAGGCAGAACATGTTTTTGTTGTCAGTGTTGCAGCAATTTTCAAAGAAGAATGGGAGGGTTGTAATGTGAAAGATACCATGTTAGTTTAGGTAACAGAAAACATTTTTCATGGATGACCTTCTAAAATATTGTGATCCACTGTTCAGAATTGGCTTCCTAGTTATTGGAGTATGTAGCCTACAGAAGCATGAACCACAATTCTAATCAGGGTAAAGTCAGATACATACTTTAAATTCACCTGTGCTCACCCTCTGGTAGCTTGGTACAAATCAGGCATGCTTAACGTAAGTATTTTTATTCAACACACACAGTAACACAATGAAAACACCACAAAAAGACTCCACAAAGGTTTAGGATATAGAGAATATTTATCTGAGTAAAATGAGACTACAATGACAAAAATCCAATCAGTAGAATTTGTCACATGAATTTTTAAAGAATAAACTAAAAATAGTGCATAGAAGTCACATCGGTCAAAAGTTCCTTAAAGTTGTGAGAGATTGATACAAATGCAAAGTTCTGGCTGACCAAAATAGAACGTGGGTTGGATACATTTTCAGGTAAATCCAGCTGAAGCTTTACCTTCTCAGTTTGTTGCGAAGAGTCCGTCTGCAAGCGTGAAGTGCCCCTGGGCATTGCAGACAGACGGGATAGAGTCTTCCAGTCATGAGGAGCGATGCTGCTGTGGAAAGAGATGAAATTGCACACGCTCATACTGAATCTTTGTACAAGCGATGCAGCTTCAGTGCGAACATGCCCATTCACATTTGTGAAGAGCCCAAAAGCTTAATTTGAAGAGCAAAAACTGATTGAAAATGGATCAAGGAACTGTAGCAGGTGAGTTGGAAGAAGGCTTTTGTGCCCGGAGACTTCAGAAAACAGGAGGCAAGCCAACAAGCACTTGGAGTCACTTTGGGTCCAAGTGAGATAGGTCCAGTCCTTTTCCTCAGCAGGGCAGAGATCAGTAGGAGCAGCTCAGCAAAGCAGCAAAGTAGTTCCTCATAACAGTCAGTCAAGCAGAGTGGCAATTCTTGTAACACAGTAGTCCGTACTCTAGCAGAGTTCTTCCCCAGTCCAGTAGTGAAATGATTTGGTGGGGTCAGAGACCTAGTTCTAATACCCAAAGGTACCTTTGAAGTGAGGGTGACTTCAAAGAAGGGTCTTTGAAGTGCACAGAGGTCCTTTCATTCTATCCCTGGCTCCAGACAACCAATATAGGGTAAACAGCCCTTTGTGTGGGTACAGGCACTTCCCTGTTCAAGTGTGTCAGCTCCCCTCCACTCTTCCTGTCCAGGAAGGCCCATCAGAATGGAGATGAATGCAGATGAGTGCTCAAGTGAAACTAACCTTCCTGTGTTAGTGGCCTTCTACAAGTAATGCACAAAGTATAGCTGTCACCTTCCACAGACGTTTATTTGCGAAAGTCTGCAAGGGACACAGAGCAGTAGGAGCTGGGATAGGTCCACCTTCTAAAGGTGGCATCCCTAAAATAGTACTGTGCAATCCAACTTTAACATGAAAGAGGATTTATCATTACCATTCCAAAGATATGAAATATGATGTAGCTACTCATTTCTGATCAGGAATTAAAGCTTAAAAGTATATTAAGGAATTCCCAAAGTTGACATTTGAGAGTAGTATGCCTCACAGTAGTGAAAAACAACTTTGGGTGTTTGTTACTACCGGGACATGTAAAACTTAAATGTACATGTCCCTCCTTTTACTTACATGGCACTCTTCATTATGGGCTACCCTGAGTCTACCTCTGGGGAGACTTATATGTAATAAAATGAGAGCTTAAGGCTTGGCAAGAGGTTTGAAAGACCAAGTCGAAGTAGCAGAGAAACTGCATACACAGGGTCTGCAATGGCAGGCATTAACATGTTTAAAGGGCTACTTAAGTGGGTTGCACAATCAGTGTTGTGGGACCAGTAGTAGCATTCATTTTACAGGCCCTGGGTATATGGTATACCACTTTACAAGGGACTTACAAGTAAATTAAATATTCCAGTTGTGGATACACTAATGTTACCATGTTTAAGGGAGAAGCACATGCACTTTAGCACTGGTCAGCAGTGGTACAGTGCTTAGAGCCCCAAGGTCATCAACAAGATACAGCAAAAATGTAAGGCAAACAGGGGAAAAAATTGAGAGGAGCCCATCCTATTGCCGTCAGGTCTAATATCCACTTATAAACACCAGAAGCCTTTGCAAAGTGAGCTTAGTTTATTTGTCAACAAAACCTTTCCAGTGACAAATTGATACCCACAAATATTTATAACAAATGCTGCAGTATCCCATCAGTGGCATTTAGGCAGAGCTAGGGCAAGATCAAAAGCAAGAGCTCACTACTGGCTCACTGGTAAGGCTGCATTAGTTAAAGGTTTGGTCAAAGATTGTATTAGTTGTGCAGACAGTGATAAGTCGAAGGTATCTAGAAAAACTTCTCTTGTTCCATTAGTAAAACCATGAAAAATCGTCGTTTATACATAGTATGATTGTCAACAATGCACTCAAAATGTACATGTTAGTCTCAGTGGCCTATCATACACATTGGGTTGTCACACATTGGGTATACCATGTTAAGACAGAGATTGTAATTCAATGTTTACATGATGCTTTTTTTCTGGAAGGAGTTTCCACAATTCTGATTACAGATAAGTATATGCAATTCACCTATAAAGATATGAAGCAATACATATCTGTTGTGTCTGTCAAATGAGTACTGCACTTTATTGTCCTAAAGCTAATGGGCTGGTTGATTGAGTAAACTGAATGGTAAAGGAGTGTATAGAGAGAGCACCTGTTCATAAAATTCCTGTAGAGCTATGTAAGAATCATTATTGTCTTATCATACCTAACAACACAACCACAGTAGCCCTGTTTGTAGTGTTGAACAGAGGAATACTATGTACCAAATTATCACCTTGCTGATCAAATGGTTGTGACCCAGTATGGGCCAATAGAAATGAGAAGGACAACAATGTTTCAGCCTACTAAAATGATTGTAAAATGAGCTAAGGCAGAGGCTATACAGGAAAGAGGGAATAGTGGAATGTGTGTGATTGGTCTTTAGTCAAGAGATCAGAAAACTGCAAAGGAAAATCAACTTTAGTTTCTAAACCAATGTGCATATTCTGTACCAAATGCACTGTAGTTGTGTTGACCAAAGGGCACACATGGAGCATGGACAAGTTGGCTAAGAACTCTGGTGGTCATTATGACATTGACGGTCAGATGAAGTTGAAGTGAGGGTGACTTCAAAGAAGGGTCTTTGAAGTGCACAGAGGTCCTTTCATTCTATCCCTGGCTCCAGACAACCAATATAGGGTAAACAGCCCTTTGTGTGGGTACAGGCACTTCCCTGTTCAAGTGTGTCAGCTCCCCTCCACTCTTCCTGTCCAGGAAGGCCCATCAGAATGGAGATGAATGCAGATGAGTGCTCAAGTGAAACTAACCTTCCTGTGTTAGTGGCCTTCTACAAGTAATGCACAAAGTATAGCTGTCACCTTCCACAGACGTTTATTTGCGAAAGTCTGCAAGGGACACAGAGCAGTAGGAGCTGGGATAGGTCCACCTTCTAAAGGTGGCATCCCTAAAATAGTACTGTGCAATCCAACTTTAACATGAAAGAGGATTTATCATTACCATTCCAAAGATATGAAATATGATGTAGCTACTCATTTCTGATCAGGAATTAAAGCTTAAAAGTATATTAAGGAATTCCCAAAGTTGACATTTGAGAGTAGTATGCCTCACAGTAGTGAAAAACAACTTTGGGTGTTTGTTACTACCGGGACATGTAAAACTTAAATTTACATGTCCCTCCTTTTACTTACATGGCACTCTTCATTATGGGCTACCCTGAGTCTACCTCTGGGGAGACTTATATGTAATAAAATGAGAGCTTAAGGCTTGGCAAGAGGTTTGAAAGACCAAGTCGAAGTAGCAGAGAAACTGCATACACAGGGTCTGCAATGGCAGGCATTAACATGTTTAAAGGGCTACTTAAGTGGGTTGCACAATCAGTGTTGTGGGACCAGTAGTAGCATTCATTTTACAGGCCCTGGGTATATGGTATACCACTTTACAAGGGACTTACAAGTAAATTAAATATTCCAGTTGTGGATACACTAATGTTACCATGTTTAAGGGAGAAGCACATGCACTTTAGCACTGGTCAGCAGTGGTACAGTGCTTAGAGCCCCAAGGTCATCAACAAGATACAGCAAAAATGTAAGGCAAACAGGGGAAAAAATTGAGAGGAGCCCATCCTATTGCCGTCAGGTCTAATATCCACTTATAAACACCAGAAGCCTTTGCAAAGTGAGCTTAGTTTATTTGTCAACAAAACCTTTCCAGTGACAAATTGATACCCACAAATATTTATAACAAATGCTGCAGTATCCCATCAGTGGCATTTAGGCAGAGCTAGGGCAAGATCAAAAGCAAGAGCTCACTACTGGCTCACTGGTAAGGCTGCATTAGTTAAAGGTTTGGTCAAAGATTGTATTAGTTGTGCAGACAGTGATAAGTCGAAGGTATCTAGAAAAACTTCTCTTGTTCCATTAGTAAAACCATGAAAAATCGTCGTTTATACATAGTATGATTGTCAACAATGCACTCAAAATGTACATGTTAGTCTCAGTGGCCTATCATACACATTGGGTTGTCACACATTGGGTATACCATGTTAAGACAGAGATTGTAATTCAATGTTTACATGATGCTTTTTTTCTGGAAGGAGTTTCCACAATTCTGATTACAGATAAGTATATGCAATTCACCTATAAAGATATGAAGCAATACATATCTGTTGTGTCTGTCAAATGAGTACTGCACTTTATTGTCCTAAAGCTAATGGGCTGGTTGATTGAGTAAACTGAATGGTAAAGGAGTGTATACAGAGAGCACCTGTTCATAAAATTCCTGTAGAGCTATGTAAGAATCATTATTGTCTTATCATACCTAACAACACAACCACAGTAGCCCTGTTTGTAGTGTTGAACAGAGGAATACTATGTACCAAATTATCACCTTGCTGATCAAATGGTTGTGACCCAGTATGGGCCAATAGAAATGAGAAGGACAACAATGTTTCAGCCTACTAAAATGATTGTAAAATGAGCTAAGGCAGAGGCTATACAGGAAAGAGGGAATAGTGGAATGTGTGTGATTGGTCTTTAGTCAAGAGATCAGAAAACTGCAAAGGAAAATCAACTTTAGTTTCTAAACCAATGTGCATATTCTGTACCAAATGCACTGTAGTTGTGTTGACCAAAGGGCACACATGGAGCATGGACAAGTTGGCTAAGAACTCTGGTGGTCATTATGACATTGACGGTCAGATGACTACCACTCTGGAGATGGCGGTAGTACCGCTGCGAGGCCGGCGGTAATGACCGCCAAATTAAGACCATGACGGTGATCCCTCCCATAGACAGCCAATGTACCACCCTAACCGCCAGTGCAGCATGACCACTGAACATGGCGGAAGCTACCTACAGGCAGATGGAAGACAAGAATCCGCCCACCATATTATGACATTGCACACCGCCACGATTTCTGGGGTAGTAGCAGAAACGCATCACTTAAAAGGAGACACTCACCTCCAGAGACACAGAGGAGTCCGCGGCCGCCATGGAACCAGAACTGGAAGTCTTCCCGATGCTGTACCATGCCATGGCCATCCATGAGCACCAACGCCGATGAAGACGATGACGGTGGCCCCCGTCATGCCCACGGCTGAGGCATTGGTCAGCGCAAAGGGGAAGCCGCGTTTAGAAGGATCAGACATGCTGGCCATATGTGAGTGGAGGTCAGTGAGAAACAACCCGACCGCCGACAAGGAGGCAGCCTGGAACCCATGTGCGGGACCTGTGCTGAGGTCGCTACCTGCTCGGAGTGCAGAGTTAAGAGAGTGGACATGCATCGAATGGAGGTACGGGGCATGGAGGGGCACGGAGGGGGCAGGATAAGTGATGGGGAAAGGCGGAAATGGCCTTCAGCAGGACTATTCTTGGGGGACCCAAGAGGAGCGGTACCTCCCCTGTGAGGATGAGCGACAAGAGGCAAGAGGCATAACAACGCACTAGGGTAACCAAATAAAAGCAGGAACTAGGAGGAGTGAACCCCTCCCTCTGCCCCCATAGATCCCCACCAAAATAAAGAAATAGAACTTCCTATGGGCGGATTTACCAGCTGCAACATGGCAAAGAACACCCCCCTAACGGGGGGACGGTAGGCCTCCCTAGTAGGCAGTTGGAGTACGATCGGGTGTAGCCATGGGAGCGGTTTGTGGCCCCCAGGCATCTCTGACTGCTCAGAAAGGTGTCCTCAGTGCAGGGGGCAATTTCTGCCAGCAATGAGGCATTCTCCCGGGACATACAGAGTGAGGGCTGCTCCACACTAATAACTCTTAAATCTGCTTGGAATATCAGAAGCAAGCACCCTGTACCCTTGGAGAAAATGGTGAATAATGACTTAAGCACAGGTACTCGCGGGCATCACCAGTTTGCGGTCAATGGCTCCGGATCCAGCTTGGTCCCAGCCCCTAGTTCGATCGACACAGCACAATCAAGCCCTTGCCACAATGCTGCATCACAAAGGGGGTATACTGGGGCAACGGATGGAGATCAAGGGTGCAAGTCCCCTTTAGCACCATCGACAATTTTTACAATATCGATGTATGTCATCAACTAATGCCAGGAACCAGCCGAGCATTTGATAGTGGCGTTTTCCAGGAGGCTGGCGGCATTCATAAACAGATATACCCGCTATTTGTTGGTGGGATCATAAGGGGACCAAAGGAGACCCCTACAGGGCCCCAGCTTCGCAGTCATAATTCAGTCTCTACTGAAGACAGCCTCTCTCCACCTGTTCAGTATGGCTCAGACATACGTATCACCAGGGAGGAGATTGTAACTAGCCCCCCTATGAGTCACATGGAAACCAGGACCTGTCAGCAGCAGCCGGAGAGACCACAGGCAGATTCACAGCTACAAGTGGAGTGATTTGAATGAGGAGGCAGCATCCCTTCAGAACCCCTGCTTCTTCAAATATTAAATGAGCTGAAGTCCATGAAAATTTCAGAAGAAGAAGCACATCTTAAAAACATAGGCTGAGTTAAACTCGATAAGTACCAATATCCAGCAAATTTACCGCTCATGGCGGTAGAACAGCGAGTCTCAGATTTGGAAGATGGTCGAGTGCACCTGACGCCAGCAATCTCCAAATAGCAATCGTATCTGCTGGTATTGCAGATCCGGATAGACAATGTGGAGAACCGGTGATGTAGATCCAATTTAAGATTCACAGGGGTGCCGGAAGGGCAAGAAAATGGGCAGACTATTACAGATTTGATTACAGATCTCATTAAATGACATGTACTCCCAGAACTGGTGGACAGTCATCGGGATCTCTCCATTATGCAAGCTCATCGAGTCCCGCAGTGCAACCACTTACTGCGAAATAACCCCGAACAATACTGGTGAACGTCAGTGATTTTGGCATTAAAGAACGTATTCAGGCGATCAAGAGCAAATTACATCAGATCCACGGTGACTACACCTTTAGATATGTCTGCTGCTGCACGAAGGAGAAGGGAAGTGAAGGAAATGATTCCGGCATTCCAAAAAGCAGGCGCTCTGGCTGGGCTTGTTCAGCAATCAAAGCTAAAAGTTTTTTTTTAAGAACCGGTAAAATATAGTCCACACAGTGGATGCAGCTACAACTCTTTTGCACTCTATACGGAACGGGTATGTGGTGGGTTGAAAAGGGTAGTAATCAGTGGGATGAGTTTCACTGTAATTTTTTACTTACTACACAGAGCACAGCACACCTAGGGCCAGATGTAGCAAAGGCTTTTACCCATTCTGCGTCTATGGGAAAATGTGTTCGTACATATAGCCCCTAGTCACTATGGCCTTCATTATGACCCCTGCGGACAGCGGTATTTTGGAGAAGAGTAATGCCAACAGGCTGGCGGTACTCTTCCCCAAAATATGACATTAGCGGTTTGGCTCAAGCCAAACCGCCAATGTACCACTCCGTCCGCCCGGGCAGTAACAGCCGCCGTGCTGGAGACTTCAGTCTCTAGCCAGGTGGCCATCACTGTCCCACCCACGGGATTATGACCCGCTGACCGCCATGGTTTTTATGGCTCCCTTACTGCCACGAAAACCATGGCGGTAGGCACTATCAGTGACAGGGAACTCCTTCCCTGTCACTGATAGGGGTCTCCTCCGCCCTCCTTCTCCTCCCCAGAGACCTCCCCCACCTTCCAGACCGCCCTATGACATACACGCACATTCCCGCACCATTATACACATGCATACACACACTCATACCCACATTCACCCACACATGCCTACATCCATTCAAACACACATCTACACACACTGACATACATACACGCACCCACGCATTCAGACAACACAACATACACGCACACTCACAACCATGCATGCACACACATATTACACACGCCACACACCCGCATGCATGCACACACAAACATATACCCCCACACACACACAACACCACCCACCCCTCTCCCCTGCTGGAGCACCGACTTACCTTTTGTGAGGGGGTCCTCCAGGAGGAGACGGGACGGGCCGTATCATGGGTCATGATGCAGTCTGCAGTGGTCTACTGCCGTGGCGCTGCTGCCAGCAGCAGCGCCACCTTACTGCCATCCACTACCATGGGCGCAGCCAGAATTCTGCCATCCTTCCGATAGAATTCTGGCTATGGTCATAAAATGACAGACGGTAGGTAGCTGCGGCAACGGTGTTTTGCCGGATGGCTCCGCGGCCGTAGGCGGTCAATAATGCCATTGTTATAATAAGGGCCTATATGTTGTCAATACCCTGTGCTTCTCCCGGTGACCACAGTGCCATGTTAGGGCACCCCATTGGGAGAGCGCGAAGTGGGGTGTGTGATGGTCCCGAATTGCCCAGACAGGAGGGCCCCAGGTGTTGGCCACGTAAGGGGAGAGCTGGTAGAAGGGAGGGTGGGTGGCGGGATTGGGAAGGGGAAGGAGACTCCAACTCAGAATATAAACATCCAATTAAGTAGACATGGGTGGAATATGATAGACAAGAGGTTGAGAAAATTTTGTTATTTCTGCAAAGTAGCAGACAGTAGGTATGGCTGGAAAAAGGCAACTATCAAGCTAATTAAAAAGTATGGTCAAGTTTAAGATTATTTCCTGCAATGCAAATGGCATTTCAAATAGGCAGAAATATAAAGCAATGTTAAAATGGCTGATATCATTCAATCCCGAAGTCATTTATTTTCAAGAAACCCATCCAAAAAGTAATAGCCTCAAAATATATATTCCAAAACAGTACTCAGCCGCTCTGATACTTTCACGTCTCGATTATGGGAACATACTGCTCCTGAGCGCTCCTGAGCATGTTCTAAAGAGACTTCAGGTGGTGCAGAACACTGCTGCTCACCTACTCACAGACACCCTCAGACATTCATCTGCCACTCCAGCCTTGGCTTCCCTCCATTGGCTTCTGATTGAACAATGCATTATTTTTATAGCTATGTGTTTTATTCACCGAGCCCTTCAAAACAAGGGTCCATTCTTCCTCACACGAATGATCACTCCCTATACCCACCAGAGAATACTCAGATCTTCTTCAGCTTTTTTAATTAACTCCTTTTGTGCTAAGAAAGTTAGTTGGGGGGTAGATCCTTTGCCTGTAGAGCAGCTAAGATCTGGAACTCCCTCCCCTTGGAACTTCGTCATGACATGTCAGAATTTTCTTTTCGTAGAAAATTGAAAACTGTACTGTTCCCTGTTTAGGTCTGTTCCTCTTACCTAGTGATTTTCCTCAGTGCTGGGAGGCCTTCGTTTAACCATGCGCTCTACAAATCCTCGAAACTAAACTAAACTATTCGCTTCATCTGCGCTGGCAGTCAGAGAAGTGGCAATATATTTGAGTAACAAAGTCGATTGGATTATATACAAGGTAATTAGAGAGACCCCAAGTGGAGGTGGATCTGGCTCAAAGTCATACAATCAGAAGTTCAAATTAATCTGGTTAATTACTGTGGGCCAATCACAGATGAAGTGAAGCCACCAGTGCAACTCTATAATATAGAAATGAGTGCCACGGGCCCCTTTATCATTGAAGGGGATTTTAATTAGATCTAAGATATAATATTAGATACCTCTAATCGGGCAAAAAGGCAACTAAAACCTAAAACTAAAAGACTCTTGAATATAATAAAAAGTGATTTTTAGGTAATAGACTCTTGGCGAGAAGAATACCCAGCAGCCAGTAAATATACTTGCTTTCACACCGCTATAAAACTGCATCCCGGCTAGACTTTTTTTAAATATCTCGTACATTGAAGCTGGTTTGCATATATGGGCAAACACTTTTTTGGACCATTCAGTGGTCATGGTTATGACAGAATTAGAGCCAGCTAGCACGGAGAGAACCAGATGGCAGTTCTATAGATCTTTACTTAGTAATCAGCAGTGGGTCACAGATATGAGTAAATTCATTCAGGAGTTCTTCCAGCTCAATCAGAATTCCGCATCTCTGTTCAATGTATGGGGGGCATTTAAAGCTACAGCCAGGGGGTAAAATATTTATTTTAAAGCATCGCAGACTCGACAGTGAGAGCTTGAAATTAAAAAACTTCAGATGGCAATAGGCAAGGCAACAGATAAGTGTATGTTACCAGGGGGGCAGGAAGCGGCAAGGCATAATCTCAATCAAACGAAAGCAAAGTTAAAAGATTTTTTAATTTTTGAAGAAGTAACTAGCTCGAGGGCTTATCAGCAGAAGGTTTATGAAGAAAGTCAACAAATAGGTAAATACTTGGCTATGGACCACTGGCATAAAACATGAAAAGCAGACAGTACATCAAATTCAGGATCCCAAAACAAGCGTAATCGTTACTCATGAGAAGGCTATTTCTTGGGTATTTATGTCACATTACTCTAGAATTTATGAAATTGATTACGCAGTTTCACTCTCACAGTTAGACCAGTATTGTAAGCCCATCACGGTACCAAAAATACTGTTAAATATTCAAAACAATATAACACAGAAGATTAAGATATAAGATTAAGGGAGCTATCCATAAAATGCCAGGTGAAAAAGCTTGTGGCGGGGATGGCTTCCCAAAAGAATTTTACAAAACCTTCTGTGAAGAGCTAGTACTGGTTTTTACGCAATTATGCAATGCAATACTCAAGGGTGTAGCAATACCTCCAACATTCGAAGAATCAACAATAGTCAGTTTTAAAAAAAAAGATAAAAATCCACTGACACCAGATGCATACCACCCAATCAGTTTGGGTAATGCAAATTAAAAAAATTTAACAAAGGTCTGGGCTATCAGGATCACCCCAGTTTCGCAACAATTAATACATAAAGAGCAAAACGGTTTCGTAGCCAGCAGACTGATGTCATCTAACACAAATATTTGAATACAGGCAATCAAGTATTTTTTGCTCAATATAATCCCTGCGGTAATGATAATGCTATACTCAGAGAAAGCCTTTGATCTAGTCAACTGGGTAACCTTGTTATATAGCGTAACCAAATTCGGCTTCCCCTTGCAATTTATGTCGATGATAGGCAGCTGTATCAGGTAACTATTTTCTGGTTGGAAATAGAGAAGAAAATAAATCACAGCTCTAACTCAAGGATTGAGCTACATTCAAGCCTAGCCCTGTTTGGAGTATCTGAGAAAACACGTCAGCTAGCAAAATATCAACAACATTTTCTAGTGATAGTTGTTGCAGTAGTTCGATCCTTAATACTCCAGTTTTGGCATACTCAAACAATTCCTACAATGCAGAACTGGTAGAACAAAATGTTAGGAACCAAGAAATATGAGGAAGCATACTCAAAACGAGTTGCGAGTATAAAAAGGTTTACAGCTATATGGCAGTATTTAGAGGAATAGTAAGCCAAATGAGAGGAAAGCCGGGAGTCATAGTAAGAACTGTTTGTTAATAATGTATAAACTATACAAAATGATTGAAATCTCAGTCTGTTTAAAAATCAAGAAGTGATTTAAATGTTTTGCTCAATCTATAATCAAGCAAACATAGCAAGGTCATAGTGATGTGACCAGCTGAAGAAAAATGTGTTGGTATTGCTTAATGCTACTTAGGTATAATTCCTGTTTTATTTATACTTGGGTATAACTCCTGTCTTTAACTGAAATGAAAAAAAAAAAAAAAAGAAGAAGAAGACAACGACGGTGAGTACAGCCGCCTAGCACACAAGGAAGGGAGGGGAGAGTGACACATGCACAACACACATCATACAAACACACACACCACACACACACACAGAAATATCAGCAGAGTAAATCAACAGTAACAGAATCCAGGAGCAAAGAAAGCTAGGACACATACCTCTGTTCCAACCACTGTAATCCTGTTGGATGAAGAGCTCAAATCCAAATATATCAGACACAATTTTACAGACAAGGCCATTGGCCAGTTCAAAGTCTGAAAATGCCTGCAGGACAAATTCCAAGGCCCGACATGACTTCTGACAACATTGAGACTCCACTGGGCAAGGGCATCATGTCAGAAATAAGCAGGCACCTCAGGGGGCAAGGTGGGGTGGGGGTAGTAGAGGGGGCTTCTTTTTTGGAGGGGGCTTGGGTTTGGGAGGGGGCAAGTCTTTACCCTTCCGTTTTGGGGGCAGAGGAGTGGGGTTGGGGTGGGGGGGGGCAGAGTGCCACTCTCATCCCCTTTAGTAGCAGCTGGAGTCTTAGGGGGAGGAACAGGGCTCGATTTGGTACTGGAGGTACTGGGCTGTGAGTGGGACTTTTCTCTTATGGGCAGGAGGGGAGGAGGGGGATGGGGAGGGAAGAGGTCAAGGTGGGAAAGGAAAAGCGTTTTAGGACCAATGGGGCATTTTGTGGGAGGAGGTATAGGAGTGGAGGAAGAGCTAGTGGTTGTAGGAGGAGGTGTGTTGGACTTGGGTGCAGGTGCATGGGCAGTGTGCGTGTGTGAGGTGGATGACTGTTGGGGATCTGAGTGCAAGCATTTGTGTGTCTTTGGAGGACGGTGCAGACAGGGTGGAGGAGGTCAAACAAGACGTGTGGATGGATGTTGCGGTTGTGTCTGCAAGTGAGGTGAGTGTGCTACATGGAGTGGTGATGGTGGTGACTGCGCATGTGGTGTGTGGGTGCATGTCTGTGGGTCTGCTGTTGTGGTGACTGTGGGCAAGGCTTTGCAGGTGGCAGGATCTGGGACTGTTGATGCTGTACATGCATGTTTGAATGCTGATGTGACTGTGAGGAAGGAGGAGGAGGGGGAGACAGTGGAGGCAGTGGCTGGTGTTGTTTGTGCATCTGTGTGTTGGCTGTGTGTGTGCTTGTGGACTGAAGTGTGCTGCCTGTGTTTGTCTGTGCGAGTCCTGTCTGTTGTTTTGGGTGCATGCTTGTCAGAATGTGTGTGTGGGATGGGTTTGGGGAGAGGAGATTGGGACTGGGAAGAGGTAGTTGGAAGGGGGATGGAAGAAACAGGGACACTGGCTGCCATCAAAGAGGAGGCCCAAGCCTGAAATGATCTCTGTAGGGCTGCCAAACCACCCCCTGGATGGCATTCACTATGGTTGACTGCCCTACAGAGATGGATCTCAGGAGGTCAATAGCTTACTCACTGAGGGCAGCAGAGCTGACTGGGACAGGGCCTCAGGTGCCTGGGGTGAAGGAGACACCCACCATCCTGGGTGAGTGGGCACAGGCTACTGGGTGGGGGGCTACTGGGAGGGCGGTGCTGGAATGGAGGGTGGCGAAAGATCCTGCAGCCGGGGTGGCCCCAGAGGGGTCCGTCACCACCAGGTAGCTCCCATCGGAGGAGGAATCAGAGTCAGTTATATCAGCTCCTGCCCCCATGGTGCTCCCCTTGCCCTCTGTCCCACTGGTCCCCCTGGCATCAGTGGACTCTGCCTCCTGGGTCCCGTGGGCTGCAGCTCCCTCACTCGCCAGTGCCCCTGCTCCTTTGCCAGACGATGGCAATGCACACATGAGCAGGATGACAAAAGGAGAAGGGGAGAAAGAAAGGGAGCACAGGGTCAATCACAACACAAAAAAAGCACAGATGGCATACACATCACTCTCACTGACTGGGACTAAGAATGAGCAGTATGGACCACACTGGCACACTATTGGATATATACTACAGCACGTAGGACCTAAACACTGCCATCTATTGGGACCAACTAAGCCCTGTCTGCCATTGAAAGCCAGCTACCTAGCTATTATAAATATGCATAACACCCAAAATACCTAAGCTGGACCACGCAGCAAAGTCTAAACTGGTATATTCGGGCATCAACTGACTAGAACCCTGAATCCCAATTCCATGCCAGGCAACAAATGCTTAATGTCACAAACACTGTACTCACCCTCTTGTGGCTCCGGTGCTTCCCTCAAGCACCCATCCAGCTCTGGGTAGGCCACTGCCAGTATGTAGGCCATTAGGAGGGTCAGGCTCCGATGAGCACCCCTCCCTCATTGGGAAGCCGTCCCCAGCTGGGCCTCCACAGTCTTTCGGCCCCAGCGTCTCAGGTCCTCCCAGCGTTCCCTGCAGAGGGTGCTCTGCAAACTATGGACCCCCAGGGTCCGCACGTCCTTGGTGATGGCACGCCACAACCCCTTCTTCTGATGGGCACTGACCTGCAGAGGAAACACAGACAGAGGGACACCATGTACCATACAATCCAGCCTGTCACACATATGGGCTACATCAAGCACACACATGACCCATACCTCTTCATTCACACTGCCTCCAGCCATACCCCCCAAATGACACACTGCCAGCATACTCACACACATCTACGTGCAGCCATCTCGCATGTAACGTACCCATGATGTACTCACCTGTAGGTCTGGGGGCCCATACAACTGCCCATATAGGGGTAGGACCCCATCCATGAACCTCTCCAACTTCCCCCACGTGAAAGCTGGTGCCCTTTCCCCTGAAGCACGGGCCATGGCAAGTACCAGACACAGGTCACAGCTGCACACGCAGTGGAGATGTAGTCCAGTGGAAAGTCAGGAATCAAGTGAAGTAGTAGGAAGAAAATGGCGGTCACATCCATGGCAATGAATACCGTCACAGCTGGCGTTGATCATCATTGGTTCCTGTACTCCATAGAGCCCCTTGTTAGCCAATGAGGAATTGCACAGCGGTGCAGACCGCCTCCTGCCATGACGCCTAACGCTGGTGGAGTGAGGTCACTTCCACCTGTCCCTGCATAAAGGACAGGTGGTTGCCATTTCCTACTGCTAGTACACATGTATTGATTTAAAAGTGCATCACTGGGGTCAACTGTATACAGCCAGACAATTCCAGTGTCCAACATACATACAAGCTCTGTGTACTCTGCTGTTGTGTGTCCATAGTTCCTGTTGTCACTCCCTTCTTACTTTTGGGTCACTTAGGTACCAACCACTGCAGAGGAATAGAAGATGAGGCAAGCACTTGTGTACAGACCCCTACACTGGCTACACTGGAGGACAGGCACATCATACTCCTCAATCATGAGGACAGGGCCACAATCACAGACCTGTGTGCACAATTGGAGCCTGATCAGATTCCTGCTATCCATTGCACCACAGTGACACCCCCTCTTGTGCAGGTAATATCAATTTTCCATTTCCTGGCAACAGGCTATTTTCAGGTGACAGGGGGCTTGGCTGCAGGAATGGCACAGCCAATCTTCTCGATACAGCTTGCAAGGGTTTTGTCTGCCTTGCTCAAACAAATGCGTAGCTAAATCGTATTCCCCAGGTTGATGATATGCCCACTGTGAAGGCTGGATAAAAAATGTTCTAGCTATCGCGTCAAGAATTTTCAATTCTATTAAGGACACGGAGGCGAGGATTATGCATTCTCTTTCTTTACTGACTTAAACAGCAGCCAATCAAATACAAGTAACAGAAAAAACTACACATCCCAAGATGCCTAACATCCTATCACATGGTCCAATCACCATCCATGTCCTCTGTCATGAGTCCTTTGACCTTTGATGTCACTTCCTCTTTCTTTGGTCAGAACAGATAAGATCAACTTGAAAACAAAACTTCTTATACCATCCCGAAATCCAGAGTCATGAACATCTTCTTCCTACTGGAGATCCGACTCCTGGAGAGCTCAACACCGGAGAATCAACCAGGCAAAACGATAAAACCAAACTTTCTCTGAAGGTACGAATTTCAGGAATTCTTCTGATCAGAACCTGTAATAATAAACAGGGAGGTAACATCCCAACGAAATTGAAATGTCTCAGTTCATCCAGAAGTTATCCCTTCTAGAAAGGGGACCTCGTTGTTCCATTATGCACATTCGATTTACAGATATTTGCCAATCCTTAGAACGGGGGGGAAAGGGGTCAACCCATTTACGACAAATTTCTCGTCTAGCCAAAAGTATTAATACAAACAACAGGTGTTCCTGATGTGCTGACAATTTTTGATAATTCATACCCTGTTCACTGACCCCAAACACCACCATAGAAAGATCCAATTTTACGTTCACATTAAATATTATCTTTAGAGTGTTTCCTATCTCCTCCCAATATTCCCACAACTTTGAACATTGCCAAAACATGTGTATATCGTTTGCCTTATCGTCACCACACCTCGGACAGTTTTTCTGAGTTTTCCCGATAGCTGTTAATCTGGCCGGCGTCCAGTAAACCCTATGAAGTGTGAACAAATGGTTTTTCTTCAACTCTGCCGGGCTGGTCGTGAACCACAATTCTGAGCAGGACCTATTCCATAAAGATTTCACATCTAGAGTTGGAAAGATCCCCCCCCACTTCAACAAGGGAAGGGATGTCCCATCCCTTGTTGCTTCCAACAGAGCATGGTACCACAGAGCAACTTCTTTATAAATGATTTTCTGGTTTAATTTCCCTTCCCATATATTCCTTCCTATTTCTCCTATTTGTTGCGATTTAACCCAACTAGCTATCTGAAGATACTTGAATTTGGAGACTGTCCCTCCAGTCCCTTCATAAAGTGTCGACCAGCTTAACAGTTCTGGTCCTTCCATTATCTGGCCCTATCTTACAATCCCACTCACTCTCAAAGGAATTGATAATTTATCAGTAAGGCATTCAGGAGTGCCAGGTGAATCCCAAATGGGGGAAGAGCTGCAAAAATAGGGTATCTCTAGCACCTTCCGAAAGTACATCCAAATGTTGCATGCATGTCTGAGTGTCTTCAAGCGTACCTTCTTGAAGTACTTAGGATGGCCGAATTTATATAGAAAATGATCTGCTTTTTCCTCGAGGTGTGCCGTTAAGGCTTTCCACGCCGGATCATATTCTGACTTCTTATTCAATAGGTTTCTAATGTTTTTTAATTGAAATGCCAGATAATACTTGAAGAAATCTGGAGACGCAATGCCCCCCCACTCTTTTTTTCTACTCATCTTTTTCCACGAGATCCTTACTCCTTTAGAGGCCCATACAAACGAGGATAAATCCCCCTGTAGTTTTTTAAACCAGCAGTTCTTAAACTCTAATGGAATAGTGTTGAATAAAAAGGTGAATTTTGGGAGAATGCACATCTTCAAAATGTTGGATCTTCCAATTATGGAAAGAGGGAGAGCGGCCCACGTCTTTAGCAATTTTTTGGTTTCTCTGTATGTTATGTTAAAATTTAGTTTAGGTACCTCATTTAGATCATTTGTTAATCGAATACCCAAATATCTGATCTCTTGTTTGACTAAAGGAGAAGCATAAGTCAAATTCCAACACATTATTTCTGTCTTTTCTGTGTTTACGCTGTAACCCGAAAGTGTACCAAATTGCTCCATCAAAGTATTGAACGCTAGTAGGGTAGAACTAACATCCTTTGTGTATAGCATAAGATCATCCGCATATAATGCTACTTTTTTTTCCCAGTCCCCACTTTGAAATGGAATAATTTCCTTACTTAACCTAAGAGAAATTGCCAGAGGCTCAATATATAAGTTAAAAAGCAAGGGAGACAATGGACATCCCTGTCGCGTACCCCGCCAAATCCTAAATTCTTGTGATAACTGGCCGTTGACCAGAATTCTCGCTGAGGGGCATCTATACAATTCCCTGACTGTCCTAACAAAAGGAAATCCCAAGCCTCCTTTTTCCAGCACTAACCTCAAAAAAGACCAATTGACCCGATCGAAGGCCTTTGCTGCATCAAAAGTCAGGATCGCCAGAGGGGTCTTTTCTTGTTCCGCCAGATCTATTGCAGCAAATAACTCATGTGTTACATCCTGGAGATACCTCCCTTTCATAAAACCCTTTTGATCCGTATGAATCAGATTGCCTATGGCACTCCCTAATCTCCTGGCTAAAATCCCTGTATAAAGTTTGTAGTCGGCATTCAACAGGGAGATGGGTCTGTAAGATGCACAAGACATTGGATCCTTACCTGGCTTTAAAACTAGACAAATTATAGCCTCTCTCCAGGATTTAGGCGTCTGAGCCCCCTCAACCAGCATAGAATTAAATAATTCTAATAAAAATGGACTAATAACTTCCCCCAAGACCTTGTACAATTCATTAGGTAGGTTGTCTGGACCAGCGGCCTTTCCTTTTTTTAACGCTTTTATGCCTTCAATAAGCTCAGCCTCATTTATTTTACAATTTAATAGGGTCTTTTCAGAATCTTCTAGAGCTGGAAGGTGTAGTTTTTCTAGAAAATCACTAATCGACTCGTCTGAATTAACCAGGCTTTCTGAGTATACGTCTTGGAAAAAGGATACAAATGCCCCCTCAATCTCTTCTTGCTCCACACAAATCTGATTCGTATTGTCCGATTTGACTGCTGAAATATATCTTTTAGAGAGGTCTGACTTAACCTTCCATGCTAGTAGCTTACTGCAACCTTCTCCATATTCATGGTGAGCATATCGGCTAGCTTCCCATTTTAACTTACTGCGATTTTCCAAAAAAGCCTCTAGCTTAGTCCGAACATTAACCTCTTGACATATCAAGTCCTCTAATAAATTGACCTTCTCTTCTGCTCGTGCTTTATGGATTGCAGCTTGCAAGGTTTTTAGAGATAATTCCATATCTCCCAATTTCTCTTTTTCTTCACGATGTTTGTATATTGCCAGGCTCATAAGCCTCCCTCTAATATAAGCCTTAAAGGCGTCCCAAACACACCATAAACTTGCCGTACCTTGGTTCAAAAGAAAAAAATCTCTTATGTCTTTTTTTAATGCTTCTACTATAGAGTCGTCTAATAGTATAGCGCGATTAATTATACATCTAATACCCTTATTTACGACCCTGATATCCAAGTGTAATTTTACAGCTGAATGATCTGAGAGGTGAGCTGGATTGTGGGCTACCTTTCTGACCTCTGGGCATAAACTTTTGTGTATTAAAAAAAAATCTATTCTAGATCTATGCCCATATTTTTTATTGTAAAATGTATACCTGTCTCCTTCGCCTCCTCTGCAGTGCCATATGTCTACCAATCCTAAATCTTGCATGGCTTGTTTCACCTGTGCCCTCATTTTAGGAGAGTTATCCGTACCTCGAGGGGTTGACTTATCGTGTACAGGGTCTAACAAAATGTTGAAATCTCCGCCTAGTACCACTGGATATCTAGCTAGAAGTAAAATATTGAATAACTCTTGAAATGGTATGGGATCATCTAGGTTAGGTCCATAATAGCCTGCCACCGTGACCCAATAGCCACATACGCACAGTTCTACCACTACCCATCTCCCTCTAGGGTCAACTTGCACCGATCCTATCCTAAGCTTTATGGATTTTTTGATGAGAACTGCCACGCCTTTTATCACACTAGTTTGGGAGGAGCATACGCTAAGAGAAACCCAATTCAACCGTTTAACCCAGGTCTCCCACTCGGTTTGTTGGAGATGAGTTCCTTGCAATATGATAATCTCCTCTTCCGCCAATCTTAAATATTCAAAAATCTTCCTCCTCCTGCTTACCACTCTTAAACCATTCACATTCCAAGAAAGAAATTTCAATCTTAAATTCCCATACTTAGACATATCTGTCAGGAGAAAAGGAAAACGTCATAAGCACAGCACACCCCCCTCCTAGGTAAACAACATATGATGACTTTCTTATTTTTATCCTTTCAACCCACCTAACCCACCTAACCCAACCCAAACCCCCACACCCAGTGCCTTCCACCCCCTCCACCAACACCAACCCCAACTCCCACCCAAACCCAACCCCCCTACCCTGGGGAACCCTCCCTAATTCTAGTAGGATAACCATCCTGTTATCCTAAATTCGAAGGGATAACTTCTGGATGAACTGGGAAAATGTCTACCAATAGTATATTACTGTTTTGCTGTCTGGTTTCCTCCTCGTGCAACTTAAGTCCAATGATTAGTACTCCCCTTACCCAATACTGGGCGATGCTTTGGTTATGACTAGGTTTCATAGAAAATAGTATATCCTGGTTGATGGCATACGATTGGGAGAATAATAAAACGTAGACCAAACGGGACGACCCAAGGGTTACGTTTCCCCCGTCCGGTACCATTTTTCCTCTACCAAAGCATGGGTGATAATTATGAGGACAAAAAAAAAAAAAAATTGAAATGTCTCAATATCACTATAATTGACAATAAATGGGAGGGAGAAATAACAATAGATCATAGATATGCAGAATAATTGATATTCAATATTCATTGTATATAATGGGGGGGGGATAATCCTCGCCTCCGTGTCCTTCATAGAATTGAAAATTCTTGACGCGATAGCTAGAATTTTTTTTATTCTATGTCAGGACCGGAGGCTCTGATTATACTAGTTTAAAGCTGTTCCATTACTACAGTAGCTACGTCCCATACTGGTTTGTGATAAAACTTACAAAAAGTATTTTCTGAAGACCAATCTGCTGCCTTCATAATGTCTTCTAATCAGGAACCTAAGGCAAAAGATTTTGAGGCCATAGCCCCTCTAGCAAAATGAGCTCCAAATACAGAGGTATCAATACCTGCTTCACTCATCAACCACCTTATCCATCTGGCCAAAGTGTCTGAGGTAACTGGTTTAAAAGGTTTTTGCAATGAAATTAATAATTGACCTTTAACATCTTGTCGAAATTCCTCTGTGACAACTTCATAATCCTTTAAACACTGGACTACACATAATTTAGAATTTTCAGTATAAACTGGATAGGATACTGACCTGTAATTTGTTTTAGTCCTTCTTGTCACTGAAAAAGTGACTCCTTCTGGCGAAAAGGTTCTACCAGCTAAATCCAATGCTCTGACGTCTGAAACCCTTTTACAAGAGATAAGACATAAAAGCACGGTCAGCTTGGCTGAAAGCTGCTTGCGAGACAAATACCTGTTGATAGGCCAAGAATCTAGAAATTTTAAAATAATGCTAACATCCCATAATACAGAGTATTTTGCTTGAGGAGGCTTAGAAAGACGTATACCCCTCAAAAGGTTGCAAATTAACAGGTGTTCTCCAATGGGTTTACCTTCTAGATGAGAACGTCCTGCTGAAATAGCAGATCTAAAGTTATTGATTGTGCGATAAGCCAAACCAGAACTAGCCATTTCTGCTAAAAAGTTAACAATCATGCCAAGATGTGTTTCCACTGGATTGGCACCCCTTCCATCACACCAACTAGCCCATCTGCGCCAGGCTGAGTCATATCTCTTATGGGTACTACCGGCCCAGGCCTGCTTAATGTACTCCGCAGCTTGTTTAGAAACGTCTGGGGTACTCCATCTAGTCCTGAAATTAACAAGGCTAGTAGAGTCAACTTCCCTGACAAGACCAGTGGACGTTGACGGCCCCAGGACTCAAAAGAACATTCAGATGAGACGGAATTAGAAGAGGAGAGGCACAGGCTAAATGAAGAGCAATGGGGAACCAAGGCTGTGCTCTCTAAAAAGGTGTCACCAGAACAATCTCTGTCCTCTGTCTCCGCACCTGAGACAACACCCTGGCAATCATCAGAAATGGGGGAAAGGCATAACCTCGAAACTGGGACCAATCCTGAAGAAAGGCATCTGTCTTTATTGCACAAGGGTCTGGACGCCAACTGTAGAATTTTGGAATCTGGCAATTGAGTCGTGAGGCAAACAGATCCACTTCGCAATTGTCCCATTCCCTGACTATCTGAGAAAAAATCAGAGGGTCCAATTTCCAGTCGCTGGAATCCAACAGGTATCTGGAGTTCCAGTCTGCTATGATGTTCTGGTCCCCAGGAAGGTATTCCGCTATGACCACTAGACGTTGAGTTAGGCAGTAGTGCCAGAAGTCCTTGGCAATCTCCGCTAGGATTCTGGATTTCGTGCCTCCTAGTTTGTTGACATACCTCACTGCTGAGACATTGTCCATCCGTAAGAGTATGCAACAATCCGTTTTCTGCTGGGAGAGACTCTTTATGGCAAAGGATCCCGCCAGAAGTTCCAGGCAATTGATATGAAGGGATTGTTCCCATTCTGACCATCTGCCCCCCGTCACTAGGGAGTTGCAACGAGCTCCCCAACCCCATCTGCTGGCATCGGATTCTATCACTACCTCCGGGTGAGATCCATAAATCGCCCTGCCATTCCAAGCTGCCATGTGATGGAGCCACCACTGAACCTCTGATCTTACTTCGGCAGTCAATGGGATTTGTTCTGAATAACTCAGGCCCTGTTGTAGATGTCTGATCTTGAGTCTTTGAAGTGCTCGGTAATGTAGGGGAAGATCGCCTGAATAGATGAAGCTAGTAGGCCCACTACTCTGGCTATATTCCTCAATGAGACGGTCTGGCTGGAAAGAACCGATCTCAATTCCCTCTTGATGTTGCAGCTCTTCTGAGAGGGAAGAAGGAGTTGACATAAAATGGAATTTATCTGGAACCCAGGGAACTCTATCACCTGAGAAGGTTTCAACAATGACTTCTGCACATTGATAAGGAAACCTAAGTCTTGCAGAAGACTGGTGGTCCAATCCAAGTGTGAGAGTAGGACTTGAGGGGACTGGGCCATCAGTAGAATGTCGTCCAGATATATAATCAATCTGACTCCCTTGGCTCTGAGCCACTCCATCACCGGTCTCAAAAGCTTCGTGAAGCACCAAGTGGCTGACGACAGACCGAATGGAAGGGCAAGAAACTCCAAACACTGTCCCTTCCACTGGAATTGCAGAAATCTCCTGTGGGGAGGAAAAATTGGAATCGACAGGTAGGCATCTTTTAGATCCAGTCGAACCATCCAATCTCCTTCCAAAAGGATATCCCTAAGCATGTGGATGCCCTCCATCTTGAAGTGTCCGTATAGGATCCAATGATTGAAATCCTTTAGGTTCAAGACTAAACGGTGACATCCTCCTTTCTTGTCTACTACGAAAATAGGACTGAGTAAACCGTAAGGATGAGGAGAAGCAAACTGCACGGCCCCTTTGTCTAAGAGAGCTTGCACTTCTTTGTCTATAAAATTTTGATTTGCTAGGGAAAAACACATTTGTAACGGAGGGGAGAGTTGCTTGGGAGTACTGCTGAACTCCAGACGAAATCCTTCGACCGTTTGGAGAACCCATGGGTCTCCGGATATCCGTTTCCAATTTGTCAAGCAGGATGCTACTCTGCCCCCAAGTCTGACCTGAGAATAATGAATAATGCTCACCTGTGAAACTTGAGTCCTGTATGGCTCCTTGTTGCCCTCTGCGATGGCCCCTGCGGAAACGGGGATGTCCTCCCCTGGGGCGTGTGGGGTAGAAGGTGGAGTCTTGTTCTCTGTACCAGCCACCTCTGCCTCTCGGGTAGTAGTTTTGGGGACTGGTATATGATCCTTGGCCGGACATACTTCCCCCTGACAAAAAGGCCTCCTTTAAAAACCTCCTTGAGGGACATTTGGGCCTTGTCAAGGGAAGAAAAGGTGGAACAGAGCTTAGCCAAGTCTTTGATAAAAGATGATCCAAAGAGAAGTCCTTCAGCCGAAGGGCCCGCTTCCGAGGTCGCAAGATGCGATAACTTAGGATCAATGCGCATTAGCACAGATTTTCTGCGTTCTGCAGAAATAGCGCAATTAGAGTTTCCTAACAGGCAAATAGATCTTTGTGCCCAACCGATAAGAACATCGGTGTCCACCGGAGACCGTGATTCCTTGGCCACATACGTCATCTCAAGGATCTTGGTCAAAGGTCCTGAAAGATCCAACAGTTTGTCTTGGCAATTACGCCAGGATCGATCCAAACCTTTTTTGGGGTCTTTAGCAAATTTCCTCATAAAGGTGACTATGGTGGGGTCTATATCCGGGGTATCAGCAACTTTGCCTTCTAGGTCAGGTCTGGGGCACTCTGCTTTCAAGCGTGACCTGACTTCCTTATCGAAGCTTTTTAGCAAATTGGATTGGACATATTGAGCCACTTCGGGAGGGGGAACCCAATTGGAGGCCCTCGGGTGGATGATTTCTGTGAGATCGAAGTCCAGAACCTGACAGGGAGTGGGTGCTTTTTTAGCTATTTTACTAGGAAAGGGAGCGTCGGAATCCTCCGAGTCATCAGAGGAGGAACTTTTATCAGATGAAGAGGTAGAAAAGGAAGCTTCCTTTTTTGAGCTGTAATTATGCTCGCCACTGCGTTTCTTACGCAGTTTTTCGAATGCGTCTGCGTGAAGACCACTAACCTCCGCTCCAGATTCCAAATTTTTTAATTTGTCCTTTACTTTTTTAGACTCGTGTTGAGGTTGTTGTCCCTGTGTCCAACCCTGTGATCGAGCGAAGTCAAATTGCTGCCCTGAAAAGGGACCCAGAGCTCTCACCAGGGCATCATTTACTGATTGTTGAACCCTGGTATCAAGGGCTTCCACCAGATCAACTTCCAGTTGATTGCCCAACTCCTCTGTATAATATTCAGTTTCCTGTTCATCCCACTGAGCCATGACCAATGTATAAAGTTACAAAAGTCTTGAGGAGTACTGTAATGTCAAGTATTTAATGAGGGATCAAACAGGGGGAGTACAAAAACCCAAATTCAGGCACAGGAAAAAAGGAGCCTTTTAATAAAGTGTGGAGGGAGCTGCCTGAAATGGCACTCCCGGCAACAGCCTAATTGAATTTTACAACCCAGTCAGTTGAATCTGCTGGGCGTCAGGGAGCAAGTGCTATAAATAAAAGGGGGCACACAATGGGGGCACACCAGCGAACACGCAGCACTCGAGCCGATCGTTTCCAAAATTGGAAAAGGATCGGCTCGATAAGACGCGCACGCGCGCGCAATGTGAAAAATAGAATGGAGACTGCTGAGAGCAGCTCCGCTCCCGCTCCCACTCCACCATAAAAACGGCTCAAAATTGGCAAAAGGCCTAGAAGTCAAAGCGCAAGAGCGCTTACATCTACACAATAAAAGCGCGCTGAATGGCGGCGCTTAAATTCACAATATTACAGCATTTAACATGAATTAAATACAGTGAAATAAGAGAGTAATGAAAATCGTGTACTTATCTGCTGCGAAGCAGCAAAGAAAGAGGAAGTGACATCAAAGGTCAAAGGACTCATGACAGAGGACATGGATGGTGATTGGACCATTTGATAGGATGTTAGGCATCTTGGGATGTGTAGTTTTTTCTGTTACTTGTATTTGATTGGCTGCTGTTTAAGTCAGTAAAGAAAGAGAAAGCATAATTGGAGCCTCCGGTCCTGACATAGAATTCTATGCGACACATACCACATGTGATTGGGGCCATTGACAGCACTCATATTGCCTTAGTCCGCCCAGGGCCAATGAACAGGTAAACAGGAATAGGAAGAGTTTCCTCTTACTCAATGTCCAGATGGTATGCCTTGCTGGCCAGTACATCTCCCACGTCACTGCCAAGTATCATGGGACAGTGTCTGATGCCTTTGTCCTGAGGAATAGCAGCGTCTCACAGCTGACGGCACAACTACAGAGGCACAGAGTGTGGCTTGTAGGTGAGACTGCGTCCCCACCCAAGTATGTCAGTGTATGCCTTCAGGAGTCATTCTCCATGCCATTGTGCAAGGCTAATGTGTGTCCCTCACTTCTTCCAGGTGACTCCAGCTACCCAAACCTGTCCTGGCTCTTGACCCCTGTTAGGAATCCAAGAATAGGGGCTGAGAATAGGTACAGTGATGCTAAAGGGTGTATCAGGAGGATTGTCACATGGACCTTCAGTCTCCTGAAGACCAAATTCAGGTGCCTCCATCTAACATGTTGATCCCTATGCTACTCTCCTGAGAAGGTCTGCAAGATTGTTGTGAGCTGCATGCTACACAAATTAGCCCTCAAATGCCATGTGCCCTATCTGCAGGAGGAAGGGGGTAAAAAATGACCTCCTGGTGGTGTTCCCTCTGCAGCCACTGGTTCTCCTGCATGATGTTGAGCACCTGAACCATCCTGTCCTGGGATTGTTGGTATGCCCCCAGAACATTTGTGAGTGCCTCCTGGTCAGTCGGTTCCCTGGGCCTGTCCTCCGTCTGTCCCTTGCCCCCTGTGCCTGTGCCCCCTGAACAGTGTGCCCACTCCCACTGACACCAGGACCCTCATTGCCTTGCCTGTGTGGTGTGGACTAGGGTCCCTGTACAGCTGGGCACTCTACTGATTGACGTGTCCTGGGGACAGAGTTCTGGAGGCATTGGCTGACTGCTGTGGTGTTAGATTCAGAGGAGGGGCTCTGTGGTGGAATGGCTGTGGGATGGGGTAGGCGATTGACCAGTGGTCCCTGATGGGACAGGGAGTTCATCCAAATCCAGACCTCCTGAGTTGCTGTCATCACTGGGGGCATCTTCTGGTGGGGGACTGGGTAGCCGTGCCACCTCCTCGACGGCTGGGGCACCTGTGGGGATGTAAGTGATGTGTTAGTGTACTTGTCTGTGATATATTTCACATTCCTAGCTTTCCCAATGAAGAAGTTGTTGTCCTCACACTTTTGGTAGTACATTGTGATGGATTTTGGGATTGTTAGTTATCCATACTGTGCATGCATTGGTGGTGGGTGTGCATGTAGATCTAGAAGGGATGTGCATGCAGTGGGTATGGCATGCAGTACTTGGCATTTAGGTTTGGTAATTGGGGTGGTACACTGTGTGAGGTGGAGTGAGGTGAAGGGAGTCAGGGTGAGGGGCCGAGATGGTATGCAGGTATGGGGGGGTGATAGGTTGTAAATCGTGACTCACCAGTTTCCAGTCCTCGGGCTACTCCAGTGAGTCCCTCAAGATGCAGTATTGCCAAGACTTGCTCCTCCCATGTTGTCAGCTGTTGGGAAGGAGGTGGGGTCCACATCCAGTCCTCCTGATGGCGAGCTGGTGACTTACTGCAATTATACGCACCTTCCCCCGTAGGTCATTCCACCTCTTCCTTATGTCGTCCCTTGTGCATGGATGTTGTCCCACGGTGTTCACCCTGTCCACGATTCTCCCCCATAGCTCAATTTTTCTGGCAATGGAGATTTGTTCTCCAACCAGCTGTGGCTCTACCCTGACTATTTCCTCCACCATGACCCGCAACTCCTCATCAGTGAACCGGGGATGCCTTTGTGGGGACATGGGTGTTGTGTGGTGTATGTGTTGTGCAGAGTGAGATGTGTGATGTGGTGGGGTGTGTGATGCGTGATGGATGAATGTGTAGTTGTGGTATGTGTGTGCTGTTGTCTCTGGGATGGGCGTGGCAAGGTGTAGCGGTCTTCCCATGTTTGCAAAGGTTTGTGGGTGATGTGGGTGATGTGGGGGGTGTTTTATAATGCTGGTGGTGGGTGTGTGGGGTGGGTGTATTTGTGTCAGGTGTGGGTTTTTGGTTCTGGCCAATGTTGTCTTGTTTTGTTTTTGGGTGGCCATATTCACCTTGACAGTGTGCACCACCAATGGTTTACTGCCATTGAATGTCAGCTGTAGTGATTCGTGGTTCGTTATTTGGAGGGCGTTGTTTTCGTGGTGTAACGATATGGGTGGTAGTTTTGACAGTTTATCGCGTTCAGTGGGTCAGGCGGATTTGTGGTTGTGGCTGGTTTCTGTCGGTTTTGTGTGTATGTGTCATAATCTGGCGAACGGATGTTCGCCTCTGCAGCGGTATGATAGTGGCAGTCACCATGGCGGTTTTCAGTATTTACTGCCAATGTCATAATGAGGGCCTCAGTGTTTTAATTGCCCTCTGAAAGTCAAACATGTACAGGTTTGCCTGACAGGAAACCAGAACTCACAAAGCCCATCTTCTCTAGATCTTTACAACGTAAAAGTTGGAATGATGATTTTGGAATTTTTTCATCTTTCCACCGTGAAGGGAGATGATGTTGTAAGTTTATTATTCTTGAGCACTGTCACCACTGCATGGACAATCATTCCTTGATGATACCCCTGCCTGTATTTGTACATTCCACAATGTGTTGACAATTTAGAATGTTCAGGCCAAGGCTATTTTCTCAGAGGAATGCTTGAATGTAGATGGGAATAAAATATTCTACACATTTGAAGTGGCTTCAGCTTGCTTTTATCAACTGCCTTATGCATTTCTATTGCTTTATTGTTTGATTACTAGCCGGATGCTAAAATCTCCACATATTGACCCATATTTATGGATTTTGCGGCAAAACTGCGCCAAGGCAGTTTTGCTGCAAAATTCATAGCGCCTGCTAGCACCATTCCAAAGTGCCAGCCAGGCACCATATTTATGGAATGGCAAACGGTGGCGCAAAGGACAGGCTAGTTTCTTAAGAAAAGATGCTATCTGGGGGGATGGAGAGAGGGGAAAAGACGTTAGTGGGTCAGAAAGGACACTAGGCTGGTTAACGGCAATAAATATGCCTCTAACCAGCCTAGTGACCTTTTCTGACACACTACCACCCAGCATTGACTCCTGTCTTACTAAAGACAGAAGACATGCCCACTACCCTAATGGCCAGCCCAGGGGACCTGTGTTCGCTGGGCAAGGCCATAATACCTAGTCCCAGGAAGAGGACCCTAAGTAATGTTGAAGTAAGCCTCAGCAAGGCCTACTAGTGCAAGGGGTTCGCCCTTCTCTGCACAAAGTCCTCAGACCATATAGGAAGAAGTTGGCACAGAAACTGAAATAAAAGACAAAGTTTATTGGTTCTCCAGTTCAAACAGCACCCTTCGGTAATGTTTGAAGTAGCACACTGAACTAAGAGAGCATGCTCCTTTTATACCCACGCAGAGGCTAAAAGAAGGTGGTACAATTATAGAAGCAAGACTTACATACATGTAAGGTCATATGGAAATGCACAGTCGACAGGTAGGAGGGGCTAACAGTTTCAAGGACTAGTTGACACATTACTGTCTGTTACTGATTACTAACAGCTGCAGATCTTACTGGACATGTGCGAAAGTGGGAGATGCTAAATATAACTTGTCACTAGACAGATTTTCAAGAGTAGTTAACAGAAAGGTAGGACAGAGCACATGGCGAGCACATGGCAGAGAAAATAGCTGCCATGAATACAAAATGGATTCCGCCAAATGTTCACAATAATTACTAAATACAAGAGGTCTTCTGCTAATGCTTAATCTAATCGCTATTAAGTTACAACAGACGACCCTTTCAGCATTAGCTGAAGACATTCTTTTTTCTGGGATAATCTAAATATTCAGCTTGCATATTTATGCTCATCATTTCAGCTATTTCCTTATCTAACATATGTTGTGCTTTCATTTCTGTAATATTTCTTTTGGTAGGCATAAAAGCAGTAATACACATGGAGCAGAACATTGGACCACACTGAATACAGATACAGCATGTGAAAAATATTGCAATCATTACACACAGGATAGTCAGTAGTTTCCAGCCCCAAGCGGAAACAAGAGCCCAAAACCATCCAGAAAAAGTCCAAGTACCAGTCTCTGTGTGGATTTCTGCAGCAATTTTATGCAATTTAGATATTGCATCATATACTGAAGGTGAGTGATGTGGAATAAAAACACAGCAACTATTACCGATGATGCGACATGCACCACCTCGATCAGCTAATATCACATCTAGTACCATACGATTTTGGAGCGCTACAATCCTCGCAATTTGGAGCTCCTCAGTAATATTCCCAAGTGCCAGAGCTGCCTGATTGGTAACAGCTCCACAACCCTAGTCAATCGTCTCATTTTCCTACTGTTTAACGCAGCACCCACAAAGGAGAACAACCCTAAATTTAAATCAACATATTGTTGCAGGCTAGTATCCGTTTGGTCTACCTCATTTGTACTTATTGTCCTTTTATATCTATTTTTAATGATGTCATTGAACAGTTTAAAATCTCGGTGATATGATGCAGGGGCCAAAAACACAGGGGGTAATAGAAAAGATACATAACACACACCTGACCACCCAACAGGTAGTTGGTAATATCCATAGTTACCACAAACAAAATATGTATTATGTGAAGCTGTAAAACTACTATTATTTACACCCTCAATAGTTAAAATCAAGGTACAATCGATTATCCCTACTGGAATTCGCCCAATGCTATGTATACATAAATCTGCTTTAGTTTTTGTAACAGAAATCACAAATTGTTCTTTCTTGTCAGAGTCTCTTATATTTGTGAAGACATATGGTATTGAAACATTGTCCGGTTGATACTCTTCCCATTCCAATTTAGTTCCTTTGGCTTGGGGATACCCATCTTTGTCTTGGTAGCATACTTTATTAAGGCGAAAAAGAAGTCCGCCCTCTGTACTTTTTCCAGATTCAAACAAAAGTGTATACCAAGCTTGACAAGAACCATTGTGTGAAAAAGGAAGAGGAATGAAAGGTGTTCCTCCTTTCTTTTGATGCACAGGTATCATACCACATACCCAACAGTTAGTAGTATTTGTAGCATTATGAGTATGATGCAACATCTGAATGAAAGTATTATTGAAGTACGATTGACAGTGCTTCTGCTCCTGATAGGGAACCGTAAAGTAATAGTGATCCTCTGGTACTGGAGTAGTGGCAACAAAAAACTTACGAGCAGGAGCCTTCTTTTCAACAAACCAGGTGATTATTGCTATAACCACCAAAACAACAACAAACCCCATAGTACTAATGATCAGTTTGTTATTCATTTTTAGCAACAGTGATAATCGACCCTTTCAGAAATTAATTAAAAACAATTGTTGGAGCTCTTATCCCTGGGCAGCTGCTGATTTCTTCACCACGGAGCCAAGACGGGTGTCACTACTCTAATGCATGGCTGATCCCCCCCTTGCCACATTGGCTCTCCGTTTTCACTAACCCAGGGCGGTAGCTCAACCGGTTTTCTCCAGCACTACAGGGTCTTTCCTCGGTCTCAAATTATATCGCGACACTCCAGAAATCGTATGGTCCGGGAAGACCTCCGCAGATTTGTCAGGTGATATAGCACGGCCTTTCTCAGTAGTCAAAATCTCTCGATGATCGGTGAGCACAGCAGGTTCCACCAAGGTAGGTAGCACTCTCTTGCAGTGAGTACTATGGACCCAATTATTTCGGTTCGTCACTCGAACTGCTGTCCTTGTCGCAAGGAGCACCTGTTCTGGGCCTCGCCACCTTGGTTCCAAGCTGCTTGATCTTTCCAAGGACTTAATCATCACCTGGTCACCAGGTCGGAGTTCATGGCCTTCACTTGTAGATCTGTTAGGAAGTGCTTCTCGAACCTGTTGATGAATAGAAACCAAATTGTCGATTAACTGTGCCAAATAATCATTTATCAGGACACAAGGTACATCATATATAGAATTTGGCTTAGGAACTCCCCAAATGTTCATTGGCCTTCCAAACACCACTTCGTAAGGACTAAGGCCGATTCGAGAGTGTTGCATTGACCTAATAGACAATAATGCCAACGGTAATGCATCTGGCCAAGTTAAGGATGTGGAAGCCTGTATCTTCGCTAACTTCAGCTTCAAAGTAGCATTATACCTTTCCACCAACCCTGCTGATTGTGGGTGGAAAACCGCATGGAACTTCTGTTTGATCCCTAATCCTTTTAGGACATACTTAATAACTTACCCAACAAAATGAGGTCCGTTATCATTCCATAAAAGTCTGCAAACACCAAACCTTGGGAAAGATTCTTTCAAAAGCACCTTCACTGTGGTAATGGCAGTATTATCCTTTGTGGGGTATGCCTCTATCCATTTACTGAAGGCACATACCACCACCAAGACATACTTTAAATTGTTGCAGCGTTCAAGCTGAATATAATCCATTTGTAGAACTTCAAAAGGTGCAGTTGGTGTAGCAAACCCTCCTGCAGGAGTACGTGTCCCTTTTCCAGGATTGTATTGTAAACAGATCAAACAAGACTGTACTACTCTCTTAGCTGTACTGGAAATTTCTGGAGGCTCCCAAACTTGCGTAAGCAACTTTGTTATTGTTGAAGCTCCGACATGTGCCAGCCCATGTGCCATCTGAACCATAGGTTGTACAAAAGCTATAGGCAATTTCCATTTATCCATCTGCTTATTCCGCCAACAGCCCTCATCATCCAATTCTCCTTCTTCAGACAATTGCTCACGTTCTTTCACAGAAGCATATTTCTGCATTTCTAATACGTCTTGTCTAGCATTATGCCAACGTTCAGCTTGTGACTTCACTACATACATAGAAGTAGTACTTCGCTGCATTGCTGTCTCATGTGCTACGCGGTCTGCAAAGGCATTACCTTGCCCTATCTTATCGGTCACTTTCTTGTGTGCACTACATTTCACAATAGCTAGTTTCTTTGGATATGTCAATGCAGTCAAGAGGTTATGCACTAATTCTCCGTACATTATCTGCATCCCGTGGGATGTGAGAAAGCCTCTCTCCTTCCAAAGCAAACCAAGATCATGAGCCACTCCAAAAGCATAGCAGCTGTCTGTATAAATGTTCACACATAAGTCAGTACTAAGCTCACATGCTCGTGTCTAAGCTATTAGTTCAGCTACTTGAGCTGACTTCTGTGGTATACGAGCTGTCTCCATTACCGTGTGTATTGTGGTGATTGCATATGCAGCTGAGGTCGTACCGTCTGGCAACTTCAAACAAGACCCATCAACCCACAATTCCCCGTCTACATCTGGAATGGGCGTATCTTGTAAATCAATACGACCCTTTGTCTGTTCTTCGGTAAGGAATATACAATCATGTGTTTCTTGTGACTGAGGCTGAGTCACCGGATATGGCAAAAAGTGGCTGGATTTAGTGTTGCACATCTCTTCAGTGTAATGTGAGGAGCCAGCAATGTCAATTCATATCCTGTCAGGCGAGCGCTAGTTAAATGTTGTGTCTTTGTTTGAATTAAAAGAGCATCAACCGCATGGGGTACTAACACCAACAGCTTATGTGACAAAACTATCCCTTCACTCTGACGTATTGACACAGATGTTGCGGCAACTGAACGAAAACACCCAGGCAGCGCTCGAGCGACAGGATCAAGTACTGCTGAAAAATATGCACAGGGACGCTGCTTATCGCCATGTGTCTGTACTAAAACTGACAATGCACATCCATCTTTCTCATGTACGTAAAGTGCAAAAGGCTTCATGTAATCTGGAGTACCTAACACTGGTGCTGAACAAAGGGCTTGTCGTAGCTGCCGGAAAGCAGTCTCACATTCATCAGTCCATGGGAGGGGCATTGGAGTATCTTTAGTCAAAAGTGCTTGCAAAGGTTTGACAATGTGTGAAAATTCTAGTATCCATTGCCTACAAATAGAAGTAAGACCAAGGAATGCACGGACATCTTTCTGAGTAGAGGGTACTGGTGTGTCTAAAATTGCTTGAATACGATCTGATGTAAGTGCACGGCCCTCCTTAGACAAAAGGTGACCTAAATAGGTTACCTTTGGTCTACAATATTGCAATTTCTTTTGTGACACTTTATGATGGTGTGAAGCAGGAAAAGAAAGTAAGGACAAAGTGCACTTTTCACATTGCTCAGGGGTATCAGCTGCCAACAAAATATCATCTACATATTGTATGAGAGCCACACTTTCAGGCAAAACAAAAGAATCAAGTTGTCGGTTTAACGCTTGACTATAAATACTTGGACTCTCAGTATAGCCTTGAGGAACTCTGCAAAATCTAAATGATCGTTTATTCAAAGTAAAACCAAACAAATATCGGCTGTCAGGATGAATAGGGATCGAAAAGAAAGCATTCTTCAAGTCTATCACAGAGAACATAGTTGCTGTCAGGGGAACCAAAGTAAGAATTGTTGTGATGTCAGATACCACAGGATATTGTGGTTTCACAATCTTATTGACTTCTGGTAAATCAATAATGAATCGGTAAATCCTAGTATCAGTATCCTTTTTCAGAATAGGAAGAATCGGACTGTTACAAACATTATACGGAACTTCCTCAACAACTCCAACAAGATCATGCACAATTCGTGTGAGTGCTTCTTCGCCCTCCTGTGAAATTTTGTATTGAGGCAAACGTGGCAATTCAGCTCCCTCCTTGACACTAATTTGTACCAGTGGAATAATCATTTGCCCCACATCAGTATCTGAAGTAGCCGACAAAGTACTAGGGAGTGAAGCTAATGCAATATCCTCTTTAACAAGACAAACTCTTTCCATCAAAGGATGATTATCATTTAAAATAACACGCACCCCTTCAGGAGAGCATCGTATTGTAGCCCTGAAATACTTGAGCATATCAAGACCCACAATATTGTCGGGTTTATTTGGAGAAACCAAAAATGGACATGGAGCAGTAAATTTATCAACATGGAATGCAAGGGGTTGTGACAATGGGCTAGGGGAAGGTGTTCCATCGAAACCTATCAATGTAATGGTTAAGCCAGACAGGGGAGCCCTTGGAATCAGTTGTTTAGACAAGGCGCTACGAGTAGCTCCTGTATCAACCAGAAACTGATCAGTAGAACCCAAAACATGTGCTGTAACATAGGGACCCATCTGATCTACTGGAACTTCAACTGATTCCTTACCCCATCCTAGGCAATCCTATGCATAAGCAGAATCTTGGAAATCAGGCTGCACATGGTTAGACATCTGGTATTGGTTCCGTCTATCAAAAGTGTTAAACCCATCCTGCCCTCGTACATTAGCATCAACCCTAGCATGATCATTCGTGCTTCTTCTAGGCCCTGAATATCCTGAGCGATTCCTCATTTGTCCTCGACCACGTGAACACTGCTGAACACGTAGTGCTGGACAATCGGCAGCCCAATGTCCAAATTTCTTACAATACGCACACTGATCAACATACAAATTCGAACGAGTGTAAGAAGAACCATAAGATCCACGTCCACCTCTATCACTACCTCTAAAAGCGGACCATAAGCTTGAGCCAACATAACCTTCGTCTTTAATTCTTTAATCTTTTTATCCTCGCTACCTTTTGGTTCTAATTCCTGACATTCATAATACTGAGCCATAGTCAAAGGGGAAACCGGAGTAGAGGTAGTCCATGAACTTTCACTAGCTTTTAGATGACTAGCTATTCCTGGTAACAGATTTGCGACATATTTATTGACAAACAAATGTCTGCCCGTATCATCTGACAATAACTGGCCGCTAAAATCATGAAATGCTTCTTCAAAGCGTGTAAAGAAATCAGAGACCGATTCATCTGCCTTTTGCTTACAAGACGCTAAAACAGTCCAATCTATCTTTTTAGGGGGAATAATCGTTTTTAACTTAACTAATATGGCTGCGGGAAGATCTAGAATCAACTGATATGGCTTTTTCGCAGGTTCCCTATCCCCGTTCATCTGTTCTAATTCTTTCGATGACGCCCCAAAAACTACACGATCATCAACTTTACGAACAGTTCTCCACATATCTGGCGGTAATATCAATCCGAAAAATAAATCAATGTCAGCCAAAGTCATAGTACAAGAAATAATTGCTCCCTCAACTTCCTCATAAAAGGCGGCTGGATTTTTCTGCGGGTCAGGTAATGCTGTTTAAGTGCCATTAAATCTGCCCTATTCCAAGGAGTATACAACCAATTATAAATAAAATGACCCTTAGCATCAACAGAAGTTTTATCATCACATGTACCCAATCCTTTAGGAGGAACATACAAAGGCACGGCCTCCCGCATTGGTTTCGCGTGAACTATCATAGTCTTATCTGTTCCGAAGATGGAAGCTTGCACCCCGCTGGTCTGAAATGTCTGCGCAACTACGTCCACGGCCCTTTTCTCCTCTTGCAAACGGACTGCCACAAAACATAATTTCATCAAACGCCTTATTGCATCGGCCTCCTGGGAGAAAACAAAAAGACCATCACGCATTTGCTTATGATCAGCTGCTACATCATCGGGCTCTAACTCATCAGAATATTTCTGATATAGTTCAATAACTTCTGTGCCAAATGCCTCAGTAAAATATAGCTGCTCCTTTTCCGTCCACCCTTTCATGTTATCTAAAAGTTCAGAAGCAGAGACAACGCTACGAATTGTTTTACGAGCAATAGATCTAAGCTCAGACGCACGGTCAGCAGGCAACATAGAGCGACTGTCTCGTATCTTCTGTTGCTCCGAACCGGAGACCTTAGCTAACTCATGAGGGGCAGAAGGAATGACATACGGAGGTGGAGGGTGATCTAGTAACAAAAAATCATTGTGTGGTTTATTAAGGATAGGATAGAGAGGTTGCCTAACGGTGTATTGGCCAGTTACCTGTAATTTACGTTCTTTCTCTTCTAGCTCCTTTAAGTCATTTATTTCTTTCTTTCGCATTTCTAATGCTTTCACATATAAATTTTTCCGCTGCTCTTTCTCAAGCAAGGCTTGCTCACGCTTCACTCGTCCACGCACTTCTTTCTCCCACATTCGTACACAGTCAAACATATCTTGCCTAGACTTTCGCTTACACATACAGTGTTCCATATACTCAATCTTTCGCAAATCAAATGACCCATGCATAGGCCAACGTAACTCAGGATCCGCACAAGTGTATTTATTCCACAATGTGCTGTACATTATAGAAGAAAGACCATGTTTAACATACATATCTCTATTGGGCGTCCCCTCTGGGGGTGCCGGTTGCGATTCTTCCAGTCTCAAATTGGTACCATTACAAAAGCAACACATCCTACGAAGTGCGCTAAAAACAGGCATGCCAAAAATAGTGCAGAATATGCAATATTATAACCAAAGTAGTACTTAAGTGCCGTTCAAATCAAAATTAAATTGGAGAAAATTCTCCTCATTACCTGCCTATATAAATTGCAATTTATATATCAATTCAAAGGACACAAATTGACTAGTCACCGAAAACATGAGAGCCACAGTAAGTAGTGCTAAACTTCATTACCAAACAAAGGCATCAAAACTCACAGCAAATGCCGTAAAACGTCTCTTAGCAATCACAGGGTGTCCAGGTTCCAACTGCCAAGTTCTAAAATCGACCAAATGGTCACTGCATGACGAATGAACAAAAAGGATCTCAGTTGAGGACCTGCGCCACCTGGATGGTCAAATCAGAAAGAAGGGAAAAACGCCGTGGCTGCCAAGACTCGGGTCTCCTCAGGCATTGATCGTCCGCAGCGAGATCCCAATCCTTCGTCGCGACCAATCCGTTGGGCGTCCGAGTCGCCGATGAGTCCCTGTTCGGGTGGCAATTTGTTGAAGTAAGCCTCAGCAAGGCCTACTAGTGCAAGAGGTTCGCCCTTCTCTGCACAAAGTCCTCAGACCATATAGGAAGAAGTTGGCACAGAAACTGAAATAAAAGGTTTATTAAACCTCATGAGGTGGTAATACAGTTCAAACAGCAACCTACGGTAATGTTTGAAGTAGCACACTGAACTAAGAGAGCATGCTCCTTTTATACCCACGCAGGGGCTAAAAGAAGGTGGTACAATTAATGAAGCAAGACTTACATACATGTAAGGTCATATGGAAATGCACAGTCGACAGGTAGGAGGGGCTAACAGTTTCAAGGACTAGTTGACACATTACTGTCTGTTACTGATTACTAACAGCTGCAGATCTTACTGGGCATGTGCGAAAGTGGGAGATGCTAAATATAACTTGTCACTAGACAGATTTTCAAGAGTAGTTAACAGAAAGGTAGGACAGAGCACATGGCGAGCACATGGCAGAGAAAATGGCTGCCATGAATACAAAATGGATTCCGCCAAATGTTCACAATAGTTGCTAAATACAAGATGTCTTCTGCTAATGCTTAATCTAACCGCTATTAAGTTACAACAGTAAGGGGCCCCCAATGGCACAGAAAAACATATATACTTACCTATACTTACCCAGGATGGGGTCCCCATCCTATGACGTTCCTCTGATGTGGGTGGGGGTGTTGCTGGGGGCTTGGGGTGGGCATCTGTGGGCCCATTCCATGGTGTTTGGCCATGGAAATCGGTCCGTAGGTCCCCTAACGCCTGGTCAGACCCAGGTGTTAAATAATGGTGCTAAGCAGGCTTAACACCTTTATTAGGGTGCGCCTACTCCATGCGCATTATTTGTGCACTGGAGTATAAATACAGCAGTAGGGAGTTAGCGTGATATTGTGGAAGAGAACGCTTACCTTGCATTTAATTAGCGCAAGGTAGTTTGCCACATCCACAATATGACGCTAACTCCTTTATTTTGATGCTAGACAAGTCTAGCATCAAAATATAAATATGGGGTTAAGTTTGCCCTGTTTTAATGTAAAGCAAATACGCTAAAATGGTGCAAGCCAAGTGTAAATATGTCCCATTGTATACTTATAAGGAGAGCTGGACTTCAAGGTGACAATCCAAAAGTCATGCAGCATCAAAAACAAAAGATGAAATCTCGTGATACACTGTGGCAATGAGTTGTTGTGCTTTTAGCACTGTAATACATAATCCATACCATAAAATGTAGGAAATTGTGTCATTTTACTAGATACTGCTTTTCGTGGTGCTAGTATTGAATAGTCTAGTTTAACAATGAACAGTGCTGTCTTGGCGCAGCTCTGAGCGCCCTCCTTTTGGGATGCTATCAGAGGCAGGTAGGGCATACAGGTCACAGTACCTGCAGCGTAGATATCTCAGAATCATTTGGCAAGGCATCTTTGTAGAGCTGACTGGGCTAATAAACATCTAAGCATATTTAGCAGTGTGTACTTTTAAGCTCATTTACTTGACCTGTTCTAACACTTTAACTCGGGTGGCATAGACTAAGCAAAACACACATGAGACAAATACTGATAGTCTGTATTGGACATATCTCCACAATTGTATTAGTGCATCAAGAATCAGAATAACCTCCAGGTCCTTATTACTCATAATAATTTCAAAGTGTGATACATCACTTTCAGTTTTCCCACAGTCTTATCTCTGGAGCTGTTTGAGATCTACAAGCCATCGCTAAACATCTGTAGGCTAGTATGGAAGAAAGGTAAAAATATCTACTATAGAATTTTCTTGATATTCAGTTCCAAAGTGATTTGACAATATATATTGCACTCATTTAGATCGAACTTATAGATTCATTCTAGTTGTCTATTTGATCTCACTTGGCACCCATTGGTAATAAACATCCCGGTTTTACACTGTTCGCTATCTATAATTACATATGTTATGTATGGCACTTATAAGCAGTCATTAGCTTGAATAATTGAATTCTAAATCCAGTAATTAACTGCTATGACATAGGAACAGTGGATAACAGCTCTTTTTACCAACTGTTGCAACACTATAAAGGAATTCCAGGCTGCTCAGGCAGGCCTCTCAGAGTGGCTGTCAGTGCTGTGCTGGCTTTCTGCTCCAATGAAAGGCAATGGGTGCCGCTGCAGGAACAGATGGTGATGGAAGGCATAGAAAGCAATGTATTGGGTGCACTGAGCCCAGTTATGTTTCTCTTTTACATTTGGGCAGGTAGGAAAATCCATGTTATGTATGGCTTCACATTACTACTCTACTCCTATGTAACAATTAAAAGAAGTGGATTATGGCCCTCATTATGAGTCTGGCGGTCTCAAGACCACCAAATTACGAGTTTGGTGGTTTGGCCTAAGCCAAACCGCTCATACTCTGCCCTTTTCACCACTTTTCTGTGGTCCACCGGGCTGGAGGTGAGCACCTCCAGTTCGGCTGATGCTATAATACCACTAGCGGTATTACGACGCAGAAGACTGTCAGAAAAATCTGGCGGTGTTGTATCCCGTGACAGGAATCTGCATTCCTGTCACTGGGATACTCCTGCACACATGTCCAGATACCTGCAAACATGCAGCCACATACTCCCACACACAAACACCCCCCCAATTACGCACGCACTTGCATCATACACCCCCATTCACAATAACATACATACACAAACACAGCACTCATGCACGCATTCACTCCCCCTCCAGCGTACACATACATTCACACCCCCCTCCAGGGCATACATACATTCACACACCCTTCCCCCTCCAGCGCATACATACATTCACTCTCCCCTCCCCCAGCGCATACATACATTCAGACACCCCTCCCCCTTGCACTGCATAACGCAATCACCCACTCTCCCTGCCCACTGACACAAACGCTCCTGCTCTCCCCATTCACTCAAACTCTTACCCCCTCACCATCTACAAACACTCATGCACACCCCTCACCTTGTCTACAAACAATCACTCACACACGCAGACACACCTCCCCCTGCATTCACGACATTCACACACGCACTCACACACACACACAAACACACCCTCCCCTGTCGGATGATATACTTACCTGGTCCGTCAAGGAGGTCGTCTGGGAGGGGACCGGACCCGGCACTTCCACCGCTGGCAGCTCCTCACCATCAGGACACCACGCTGTTCTATGTGTCATAATATGGCATGCGGCATCCTTTCAGTGTGGTGTGCTGGCAGTGGAACTGCCTCTTTACCGCCAACTGCCAGCATGACTGGTGTTGGAATTCTGCCTGATTTTGGGCAGAATTTCGAAATCAGTCATAATAGGGCGGTCTTAAGACCGCCACCACTGTCAGTCTTTTGGCGCTCGCAGCCTTGGCTGGCTTATGAAAAGACCGCCCAAGTCGTAATGACGACCTATCACTTTGGGGGCCATGCATAGCCTAAAATTATACTTGAGGTTCAGAGTGACATCATAGACGACTCAAACTTAGGTCTTCTTTTCTATTTGTCATTCAGAAGAACTTGGTCAAAATAGTTTCCATTAATCACGGTTACTCATCTAATAATCCTATCTATAATCCTATGGTTGTATTAGTCAGCCATAATGTCATGAGTTTAAAACCCTGGTGGTTGCCGATAACCATCTGGTGCCCATTGGAGTTGAACTGTCTACATCCGAAAACAAAGTCAACAGCAGGGAATCCGGTTACTTACATAATTTTATGTGACTATGCACCGACAAGATAGTAGAATGGTATAATAGTGTGGGTAACACCACCTTATTCACAAGTGCTAGTTTTCCTGCTGACAGGGGAAGTGATTAAAAAACGTAATATATTCTCTAATGACTAACAGGCCCTATTTAGATTGGTGGTGACTATTTTGCCAGACACTGGGTAAATAGTGAATTTTCTCTGTTATTTACCCGGTAACTTGCTAAATAGCAGAGATTATTTAATGTTTGTCCAGAGGCTTTAAAAAAAGCAGAGAAACTTCATTATTTACCTAGCCACTGCCCGTTATGTACTACTAGGCTGGCCGCCATGCAAATAGCAAAGAAACTTTACTGTGTACCTGATGTGTGGCTAACCAGCAGACATACTGTTTGACGTGGGGTCAAGCATATAGCAAAGAAACTTTGCTCTTCATCCAGCTGCTGGCAAAATAGCATACAGACAATTTGCCAACAGTCATGTGAAAAGCAAATAAACATTATTTATGTGGCTGCTGGTAAAACTGCAGAAATTATGTATTCTGTTTGGCAAGTTATCTTGTAGGTAGTGAAGAAATGTCACTATTTACCCAGCAACTAGCGAAACAGCATATAATATGTACCAAGGCCCATGATCTGGCAAATAGCAAAGAAGCTATATTATTTACCTGGCCTCTGACTAAATAGCAGAAGTTATATACTGTTTTGCCAGCAGCCAAAAAACTAGAAAAGAACTTCATTACTGACCTGGTGGCTGGCTGTGAGTTAAATAGTGGAAATTATGCACTATTTGGTCCGTGATCGGCTAAATAGCAAGGATATTTTACTATGTACCAAGCTCATTACTAAATAGCAGACATTATGTACCATTTGGTCAGTGGCCTGGCAACCATAAAAGGAACTTCATTGTTTATCTGGTCACTTACTAAAGAGGAGATATTATATACCTGCTTTTCCGGGCAACCAAACAAATAGAAAACAAACGTCATTATTCTCCTGGTGGTTGGGCAAATAGTAGACAGTATGCACATCTCGGCTACTAGCCCCATAAATAGCAGCTAAACTTCACTATTTACCTGGCTGTTGTCTAAACAGTTTACATTCTGTATTATTCTGTATTATTGTGGCTTATGTAGATTTCAACAGTACTTACTAACAGAGAAAACTGCAAACAAGGGTAGAACACACTTGGAATCTATCTGCATATTCAAGTTAGGGTCCTAAAGTACTACTATTCCAACCAGCCTATGTACTGGTAAGTATGTTCACAAAATAGTGGATCACATGACTACCTTACCAAAAGAACTAGTGCTGCATAAAAAAAGTGTGCCATTTTGGAAAACTTCAGGAGGAGAAGACAGCAGTTGTTCCACTACTGCCTTCTCTCCATGAGTCTGCCACCACAATTCCCAGAAGGGGACCCCTTCCACATAAATGCAGTGGACAAACTGGAATTTGCTTCCCAAAAAGCATGTTATGGGGAGGCCTACAAGGTAGCCAAAGGATTTGGGCAGATGGGCAGATTTTATGAAGCAGAAAAGGCTAACGCCACATGGGCCTATACCCCATCACCCACAATGCCTACAACATCCACCGGAACCACAACACATCATGGACAGAGGAAGAGCATTAGGAAGAGGAAACACACTGCAGCATCCAAACAATCATGAAAACATATTGTAAATGGCCAAAGGACTGAGCTGACAAAACGGATGAACCAAGGGAGTTTGCGGTGCATAAGTGGACAATTTGAATGTCTAAACATGTGGATGCTAAGCATTGGAAAATGGGTTATTGGTAAGGGCAGGTAAGTACCTACACTTAGCAATAGGCCACTAACCTCCACTTAGGTCCAGTTAGGTCTCAGTAAATTAAACCTAGCTCAACCCTTGGTAGCTTGGCAACGAGCGACACGGCTTAACTTGGGAGACAAAGTATAAAGCATTCAAATATCACAAAACAGTAATCAAATAAAACAGAGGAAACAGATTAAATATATAATAATAGGAAATATTTTTAGCTTTAAAATGACACCAAAACGAATAAAATTGGATAAGGGGAACTGGACGTATGAATTTTTAAAGAATTAATGCTTTCTAGTGCATAGAAACAAAAAGCTCCAATCTGGTCATGTGGGGCAAAGTCAAAGTTTAAGGCCGACCACGAAGGAGCCCAGCTCAGCAACAGCCCGCGGGAGGCCTACGTCAAAAACTTGCCTTAGGACTTAGTCGTTTTTGTGGAGATTTTCTTCAGCAGGATGAACCTGCCAGTCCACTGCGACCTCCTGGAACTCTTCCTCTGATACGCGTCGTGGGAGCCTTCGGTGGAGATTTTTACCTTCGGACTTAGTCGTTTTTTCGAGGTGAAAATCCTTCGACCAGGGCAAACCTGAATCTTGATCCGACATCCTTGGAGCCCTCTTTGGATACACTGCCTGGGAGGTCCCGGTCAACTTCCTACGTTCTGACTTAGTCACTTTTTTGGAGATTTTCTTCACCGGGACGAATCTGCAAGTCAGGCTGGGTCGTGGTTGAGGCAAGCGGGCTAGAGTTGCCGCGATAGGTCGGTCCATCTATGGAGCTTTATTCCAAAAGTTCTCCAAACTTCTCCAAACTTCTAGATCTTCTTCCAGATGTTCTGTTAAGGTTCTTTGGAGGTCCACAGTTCACCCCAAGGTTCCAGAAGCTCTGCGATGCTCCTTGAGGGTGCAGACTACAACTCCCAGAATGTACCTGGCGCAAACTCCTCTTTGGCCACTGGACAGTGGTCAGCTGGTTGGTTTCTTCAGGAGTTGGTGCAGGGGACTCTGGTTAGCAAGTTTTCACCTGTAGCAAACAGGGAGTCCCTCTTTGAACCAGTTTAAGCCAGGCAAAGTCCTTCTTGTGGTGAAGCCCAAGTGTGCAGCTGGTGCAGTCCTCCAGAGTGCAGTATCCAGGTGCAGGCCAGGGGCCCAGCAGGGCAGTCCTTCTTCTTCTGTAGTTCTTCTTTGTTGGAATCTGATAGGGATCTGAGGTGTGGGTGCAGGTCTGCCAGTTTTATCCTTGCTCCTGGATGAAAAACAGGGGGGTCCAGGTTCTCCAATCAGGGGCAGGGTCCTTCCCCCTGTGATGGCCCCTTCCTGGGAAGTGTGGCAAAAATCAATCCCAGGGAGCAACATTCCTCAAAAATCCATCATGGCTGAAAGTGATTTTTTGAGGTCTGGCTGAGCCCACCCACTGGTATGGCTAAAAATCCTAAACACACCTCTCTCCTGCCCTCTCCTAATCTAATCAAGGGGGCACCTAATTGCCTGGGTTTGCAGGATGTGACTTCACTCCTCATCAAGGCAGCCTGTCCAGGCTGCCATAGGCTGGCCAATCAGAGCATAGCAGCAAAAACACTGCAGGGCTGAAGTTGCCAACTTTTCAGGTAAAGTTTAAAACTCTTTACCTGAACAAGCTATATCAAATCTAACAACTGGAAGTTGTGGGATTAATTATAACAATTAATTTGATACGAAATGTGTGGTATCTGTTACTTAAGGGGATTTTCAAAATTAAAATAAAGTCTCCTCATTCTAGCCTATGGAGGCCATTCACTACAGTGTGGGAAAACACATGTGGCTGTTTTACCTCACCAGGGCTTATAAAACTATTTTTATAAGGTCCCTGCTTATAGTTACATGGCACCCAGCCCTATGGGCACATAGGGCATACCTTTGGGGTGACGTATATGTAAAAATAAGGTAGTTTAAGACTTTGGAACTACTTTTAATTTCAAAGTAAAAATTGCAGGGAGCTTTAATTTAAAAGCAGCCAGCAAGGTAGGTCTGCCTTTAAAATGACACTGGGCACCTCAGCAGTGCACCTATGGGGGCACTACCTATGCTGGGATCCCTAAACCTCCATGCCCTATCATATACTAGGGACTTATATATAGGTTAATTTTGCCAATTATAATTAGCCTAATTTGCATATCCACTTTACACAGAGCACTGGCCCTGGGACTGGTAAGCAGTACCCAGGGCACAGCCAAGAGTCAGTAACCACCAGTACCTGTCCAAAACGTTTGGGGGTGACCAGGGCAAAAAGGAGGACTTTCCTACACTAAGACTTCACCATTTGATGTATTTGTGCCTCCAGACTATATATCACTGAAAAAAACAAAATTTACAGGGATTTTTAATTAGGTTCAGATTTTACACATACAAAACCATGGAAATTCAATAGTTATATTTATCTCAAGAGACTATAACTTGTGCTTTAAAGTAACTATGATTCATGGCTATGGCTGTGCTCAGTGGGCATTCAGCTGCAAGCACCTGGCCTGTGCTCAGGCTCTGTGAGTCCACTGCATATATAGACAAGGAGAGGAGCACCCAGCCACCCTCCCCGGGCCTATTACGGACCCAGGGACCCCATCCCTCCAGTCTACCCAATAACTAAAAGAGTTGGCCAATTTCAGCCCAGAAGACCCCATCTCTGGGTGCCTGGACAATTAGTAAAATAGGAGGGGTCGGGTGGCCCCCCTCCCTGGGCTGATTTCAGCCTTGGAGACCCCCCATCCCGAGAGCCCAGCCACTCTTTCCTGGGTACCTTGGCCCCATCAGGGCACCAAGTATGTGCATTTTTAAGGGAGGAGGGTGCCACTTGGCTCTCGTCTCAGGCTGATTTTGGCTACAGGGACCCCATCCCATAGGCCCCAGCACTCTATCCTGCATGTCCTAGCCCCCCCAGGGCATTAGTTTGCATTTTAAAAGGGGAAGAGGGGCTGCATGGTCCCTCTCCCTGGGCCAATTTCAGTCCCAGGTACCCCATTCCCTAGGGCCCAGCCACTCTATCCTGGGTGCCCTAGCCTTACCCAGGATATCCAATGTACATTTTCAATGGAGGAGGGGGCCCTTAACTTGGCCAATTTTGTCCCCGGTGCACCAATCCCCTGGGGCCTGGCCATTTGCTGCTGCGTGCCCTCGCCCCACCAAGGACATCCAATGTGCATTTTATGGGACTTTGGGAGAAGCCTTGAATACACTGCGGTCCCTACTGGCTCCTCATCTCCAGCGGGAGCAGGCAATGCTCCTGCATGCAGGAAGCAGCAGGAAATACTTGAAAGTGAACAGGAAAACAGATGAAACTTTCGCTACCAGCGAGCAGGAACAGTTTTCCTGCTTCTGCTTATCACAGCTCCCGCCAAGTGACAGTAATCTACTCTATCCTGAGAGTGGGCACCTCAGGACATAGAGAACTGGTCCTGGGCCCACAAATGGCCCCAGAGGGGGAGCCTCCCAGATAAAATTCAGCCATGTATTTTAAGGCAGTGTCCTGGGTAGGTGGCAGTCCCCGGGACCACAAAAGGCCTAGAGAGGGGGGGGCGTATGGCCCCTCTCCTCATAATTCACATTGATCTGGCTCCGGAGAGGTGATGTTCCCTAGGTTATAAATCAGCCATGGGGAGGGGGGGCCACATGCACCCCCTATCCCTAATATATATTCTAATATGACCCCAGGACCTGGTCCACCTGGGGTCTCAGATACAAACAAGTGTGGGAGACCATGCTTGTTTTAAAAAAAAATATATCATGGATTTGAGGATCCTTCATGATTTTTACTGTGACAATTTAAAAAAATGCTTTTTATCCTTGGCAGGGTTGCTGGATGACCCGACCAGCACGCCTAAGGGGGACAGGGTATTCCTATCCTGCTCCTTTTCTGTTTTTCAACTTTCTTTTGGGACTTGGCTGAGTCTGAGTCCTAAAATGGCTGCCAACATTTCCTGGTTAAAGTGTTGGCAGCCAATCAGATTGCAATGGATGATCTCTTGGATCTGCAGAGGATCTGATTCCCTAGTTATCTATATATTTGTTTTCCTTAAAAAAGTATGCTTTCTGGACCAAGATATAGCCTTCTGCTAAATTTAGTGTAATTCAGTCCTGCGGTTTTGGCTGTAGTCATGTCTAAAAATCCCTAGGGGAAATTGGATGGGGAAAAAGGATTTTGGGGTCCCCCTTGTTTTCTGCCCCTACTTGACGACTCACTCTGAAACTTTCAAGACAGCAGCTGAAGTGGGTGACTTACTAGTTTTAAAACTTTCATGAGGATTTCTCAAAGGGTACAAAAATTACTGACAAAACAAAAAAAGATTTGCCAATGGAAACTAGGTCCTAATTATCACTACATACTGGAAACCGCCAGTAGGTAATATTTATCTGCACTGGCAAATGCCCACAAATTATGGCACTTATGACCACTTAGATTACATCATTGATAATATTAATGTAATATTTGTTTTTGATGAAAAACTGTGCATAGCTGGGGCATGAGTTATAGTTACCATAGGGCACAAAGTATAGTTAGTTGCGATAACTATAACAGGCGAATTTCTAAGGTTTTGTACATTTAAAATGTGATCCTAACTATAATGTCCCTGAAACCTTTGTTTTTTCCAGTGAATTTCTATGGGTATTTTTAAAATCAATTTCCTAACTATAACGTCCCTATAACCTTTGTTTTTTTCAGTGAATTTCTATGGGTTTTTTAATGTATAATAATTTTCATTACTATACGTGAATCCAACCATCTCCTCTCTCGTCCTTCGGTTCAGCATGGCAGCGAGGCCAGGCACTATGGCCAACCCCCTATAACCACCCAACCTTACACCATGCACAGCCGTTACCCATGTGCAGGGGAGGTTGCGCGCAAGACCTTGCCTACAGCCAGACCCTTCGGCCAACCTCCCTAATCACCCAACCCCATGCTGCACATTGCCCTCTGGCCATGCGTAGCAGGAGTTGTCTGCGGCCTCTCCTGGTGTGAGAATATGTGTGAGAGGGTTATCTGGGGTGAGAGTGGATGTAAGATTGTCTGGGGGTGAGGGTGTGTACATCAGTGTTTTAGTAGGTGCGTCAATGTGTGTGCGGGTCTGTGAATAGGTGCATGAGGGTGTCAGTGGGTCTGTGAGTGGGTGTGTAACAGTCTGAATGGGTGTGTGAGGGGGTGCACAAATATCTGAGTGGGTCTGAGTGGGTGTGTGAGGGTCTGACTGAGGCTCAGAGTCAGTGCATGAGGGTCTGAGTGGGTCTGTGAGTGGGTGTGTGAGTGTCTGATTGGGTCTGTGAGTGGGTGCATAAGTGTCAAGTGGGTGTGTAAGTGAGGAAATCGATTGAAAGAGAGAGAGAAAGAAAGTGAAAGGTAGTGAGATAGCGTTGTTTAGGCTTTGATGGCTGATATACTTAGAATGTGATATTTCTATCCACGTTAAAAAAAAATATCTATATATATATATTTTTTAATGGTAATGAGTCCTTTATGGGCTTTCTTGGAACACTAGGATGCCCTCAAAGGTTCCCCCTGTCCCTACATATTTTTGTATTTATTATTTGTTTAAAAAAAATGTATTTACAATAAAATGCCCTTATGGGCTACCTGACACTGCAGGGAAAACCTTAAGGCCTCCCCTGCAGTGCCATTGCTTCTGCATGCACAGAGCTGCTTTGACAGTAGCTCCCTGCATACTGAAGCATTTAATCTCTGTTCCCTGCACGCATGCAGGAGACAGAGATGAAAGATCTGCTGTTTGACAGTGGGACCTGCTTTAAAGGTCCTGCTGTCAAACAGCAGAGTGTCTTCTGTGGCTTGGTTGCAGTGCTGCAGCCAAGCCACAGCAAACAGCTATGTCACGGGATGGGCACCGCGGGACATAGCATGAGCCGGCCATGGGGGGGTGCGGTTCTGAGGGCCATCAGAGTCTCCACGAGGCGAGCGGCGTGGCCCCCTCCAATGTTTACATAGCTCCAAGGGGTGGTGATCCCTGGAACTTGGGGATCCCACAGGGACCTCCTTTTGTTGATAGCCCTGGGAAGGTTTTGGTCCCCAGGTCTGTGGGGGAGGCCAGCGGGCCTCGCCCCGTGACTAACAAAATGTTTTGCCCTGGGGGTGGTGGTCCCCGGGGCACAGGGGCATGTGGCCCCCGCTCCTATTTGGACATTTACCCTGGGGAGGTGGTGGTCCCCATGGCTTAATAAAGCCCAAGGAGGTGGTACCAATGCATCCCCTCCTATATGATGCCCCCGGGACCAGCCCATCCAGGGGCAACTGAAAAAAAGTGTGGGAGACCGTGTTTTTTGTTTTTTTTTAATCTAAGAAAAATCCACTGATCCATCCATTCATTTTTCAGATGTTTTAAAAAAAAATCCCTTTCAGCCCTTGCGGGGTTAAGGGGTCAAGGTAACTCTACCCTTCTCTCTTTTTTTTTTTTTCTGGGACTCTGCTGACACCAAGTCCCAAGATGGCTTCCAACACTTCCTTTCTTATGTTTGGCAGCCAATCAGATATCCGCACGGCGACAGTTGGAGGTGCGGAGGATCTATATTTTTTGGCCATAAATGTATCCGATACTACTGAACAGATTCACACCAAATCACAAAGGTCTGATCTGCATAACAGAATCTACCTTTGTGCCAAATTTGGTGTAATTCCATTCAGTCGTTCAGGCTGTAGGCGTGTCTAAAAGTCCTATGGAAAAATGAAAGAGGAAAACATGTTTTGGGACTGCTCCTTTTTCTCAGCCCCCACTTGACAGAAAACCCTGAAACTTTCAAGACAGACGCTGAACTTTGCAAAGTATACATTTTGAGAATTTTGTGAAGAGTCATCAAGCGGTGCCAAAGTTATAGTCAAAACTAAAAATGTTCTTTCTATAGAAACGAAGTCCTAACTATAACTACCTACTATATATTCACTGAAAAAACAAAGGTCACAGGGATGTTATAGTTAGGAAATAGAATTAGAAAACATAGAGATTCACTTAAAAAAACAAAGGTTCATGGAAGTTATACTTAGGCTCACACTTTAAGCATACCAAACCATAGAAATTCACCTGTTAGAGTTAGAGTTATCTCAAGTTACTATAACTCATGCCCTATGGTAACTATAACTCGTGCCTCCGCCATGCACAGTTATCTGATCAACAATTTTACTGCTGATGTTACAGTGACATTATCATTGATGTTATCAAAGATGTAATGAGTGCATGAGTGCTGTAGTTTGTGAGGTAATTAGCAGTGCATGGCGATGGGGTGAGTTGTAGTTACCTTAGGGCACTATAGAAACTATGACCTAACTATAACTACTTAGGATATATATATATATATATATATGTATATATATATATATATTTATTTGGCAGGCCATCATAGGAAAGGTGTTCTGATATTTCCTTAACGAGACAGGGCTGAACATCTCACAGTTCCAGGTTCTCAGCCCAAATTAATTTCTCAATTTCTAGGTCCCTTTGAGACTGATGGATAAGGACCTCTGCAGTTTACTTAGTACTGCCTTCTCAATGGCACAATGGCACATTCACCCAATCTATCGTGTCTCCAGACCGAAGAAATCCTCTGCAAGAATTCATTCCACTCTGCCACTGTTTTAATAGATGGTTCCAGAGAGTCTGAAATAGATTTATTCATTTTGAAAGTGGGCACCCCTACGAACACAATAATCTCACTCTGATTAGGTGAAAACACAGTTCTAAGAGAATTTCTGCACAAGCCCTGCTAGCTATGCCACCAGGAGCAGGCAATCTCCAGAGAAGTCTGTGCAAAGTTGGATAATTATTAACTTTTTTAAAGTACATAACACATCCAAAAATTCCCAAATCAATACAGATAAGTAGAATTTTTTTTTAAAAGCAACATGATTTTGAAGATGGTTAGAATAGGTTAAAAGCAACCAGAGACAGAGTTTTAAGGAAAAAGACCCCATGGAAAAAGTCAAGCACTATGGAAAGAAAACAGCTTGAGGTGGACCAGGACCTAGGCACAATTTCAGGTCAACAGCAATGGAGCGGAGGGTTGATGACCTAAGAAGGTTGTCCCAGCCAATGGTTTTACCTTCACACTTACGACTTGATTTAGAGTGTGGCTGATGAGATCTGTCACAAACTCTAAATCGGGCCCTTAGTCTTCAAATGTTGGGAATGCTTCTCCTGGTGAGTCCTGCCGCCCCTAGCTCTTCAGGGTAGGCCTCTGAGCCCTGTTTCCTGCATGATATAGTCCTTTTAAGTCAGATGGGCCCTCTTGAAGTCAAAGTATGTTTCTGCCTTTTGTGTCCCTAAAGTGGATGAACAGGAGGCCAACCACTTGACCTTTGGAAAGCAGTTGCCACCCCTGGGTGCAAGGTGAAATGAGGAATAATTGAATCCTTGTGTGAGTCCTCTTATTCCAGCAGGAGTCATGATTGTTCTTCTAGCAACTACAGCAACAAAGAGAAAGCACAAAAACAATTTTCAAAGCTACGGGAAAGGGATGATTAACCAAAAACATATATATTGTCAGCTTAACCAGTATTAGGTAATCAAATTATCAAGTAAGCGATCTAGAATACAACTTGCATAACAATTACAAAAATATCATCAACATGAAAATTTCAATTATCTATTAAATATTTTTGCGTAAATTACAATATGTATTTATTTAGTGATTCATACATTTATTCATCTTTTTCTTAGGACATGAAGGCATTTATAATTCCTTTAATACACCCTGCCACCTTTACTCATTCACACCAAAAACTCAAACTCACTCATGTCCTACCTCAAAAGAAAGGTTTCCAGGTCATATACATAGACCACAATCATAGTATGTGTGTTAGGCATTCTACAAATAAATCTCCATGTTTAGGCCATGTGCAGAAAACACATCACGGTCAAGGCAGGTTTCGGTGACCAAAAAGTTTTTTCTCTGCATGTTCTTCAAGATCATAAATCTAATAAAAATCATACCTTCTATATATCATGACAGGGCTTGAATTAATCTATGAAAAACATAACATAAAGGGAGACAACTCTTATGCCATAGTTTGTTTTCAGTGTATTTAGCATAAAATGCCAAATAAATTTTAAATATATATAGAAAAATATGCAGTTGGAATTGAAATTGAAAATGCACTTTTAAACTGCAGGTGAATCTTCAAAGATATCCTGGCGCTTGCTTGATAGAAAAACAGTCAAAGCGGGGTTATACTTAGCAATAAATTTTGCCCAAAAAGTCGGCTTTTAAGTGTTTTTCTAAATAGAAGTAAATCTTGGTATGCTTTTCAAGAGGATGGCACACTGTTGTGCAGCTCTAACCGAGAAAGCCCAGCCACCAGTCCTTACCTTATAGAATTTGGAGGTACAAAGATGATTTGCCCTAGAAGAATGCAGCATTGTAGAAGGCGAGTAGTGCTTGAACTTTCTCTGCAAGAATATTGAACCCTTCTGGTGTGCCACCCTAAAAGTAAAGTAAAGAGACTCCAAAATAGCTCTTTCTTTTACAGGAAGCCAATGAAGTTCTGCAAGTGCTTAAGATGACAATGATTATCATAAATATCTGGGCACATTCAATGCTAATTTAGAAGCAACCTATTGAATTTCCTGCAGTCTCTTAAGTAGATGGTTGGGGGAGCCCAAGAAAAATGTATTGCAGTAATCAAGTTTACCCAGAATCGTGTTATGAAGCACAAGTGCTCCTGTGGGTGTAGTAAGATTTTCCAGAGCATACAGAGCAAGGCAAAACAAGTGGCAGTGGTCTTGTTGACACGGAACTTGAGGGAGAGATCACTGTCAAAATAAATACCTAGATTGCACACAGCTGGCAAAACTTCCTGTCTAACGCTACCCATTCGAGACCAGAAGTTAGAAGGTAACCTGGATGTTGGCTTTCCCATAGTACAACAGAGAAACTTAGTTGTGTCTCAATTGATTTTTAGGGACACCCATAAGCAAAATCACCACCTCCTGAAAAACAATAAAATGACCACCCTAGCCACCTGCATCAATGACAGCTCCAACACCAGCAAGGAACTCTTCAACATAGTCAAGGAGTTCACCAACATCTTGGCAACTGAAAACACCATGACACCCTCACAAGCTCTCTGTAACACCCTTTCTGACTTTTTCCACAACAAAATCAACACCATCTAGCAAAACATTGTATCCCAACCCCCGCCAAGGTTAATATCAACCTGCTCATTCCAACCAACACACAACCACACCTGCTCACCTCGTGAGACACCCTCACAGAGAAGGAAATGGTATCCATCATGAGAATCATCGACTCCAGAGCCCCAGCAGACCCCTGTCCCACCATACTTTCAACCACGGCAATCAACCCATCAGCAAAGAACTCACTAAGGTCCTCAACTCCTCGATCACCATGGCCCACTTCCACCAGAAACGGAAGCAATGCAACATGAAGCCATTGCTGGAAAAAAATCCTCTGACCCAGGAGAACCCAAGAACTACCGACCCATCTCCCTGCTCCTCTTCCCAGCCAGGGTCTTTGAGAAAGCTATCAACATCCAGCTAACCTGACCCCTGGAGAACAACAACCTTCTGAATCACTCCCAAGGTGGCTTCAGAGCAAACCACAGCACTGAGACAGCTCTAGTGGTAGCCACAGTGGATATCGGAATGCTGCTAAACAGCAGCCCTCATCCTCATCAACCTCTCATGGCTTCAACACCATGTCCCACCACACACTGATCATCAGATTCCACCAGATTGGAATCCAAGGAGCAGCCCTCAAGTGGATCACCTCCTATATCACTGGAAGGATGCAGAAGATCATCATTCCTCTCTACTCCTCACTCCCCATGAACTTCACCTGTGGTGTACCTCAAGGCTCATACCTCAGCCCAAACTTATTCAATATATACATGACACACCGGACCAACATTGTCAGGTGCAACAGACTCAAAATCATCTCCTACGCCTACAACACCCAACTCATCCTGTCCTTGACAAACAACCAAACAACCATTAAAGATAGGTTCCAAAGATGCATGAAGAATGTGGATGTCTGGATGAACAACAATTGTCTCAAACTCAACACAGATAAGACAGAAGTACTCTTCTTTGGGAAAGCCAAGGACACCCTGTGGAACAACGCAAAGTGGCCACTTGAGCTGGGCCCTACCCCCAAATCCACCAAACAAACCGGTAAACTTGGCATCAACCTCAACAGTCAGCTATTCATGAAGAAGCAGGTCAGTGCCATCTCCTCCGCTTGCTTCCTCACCCTCTGAATGCTCAGATAGGTCTTCAGATGGCTCCCAATCAACACTAGACAAGCCACCACACAAGTCCTTGTCACTGGCAGACTTGACTATGGCAAACCCCTCTAAGTAGGAATCACCCCTTACCTCAGGAAACTCCATTGCCTACCAGTCGTGAAGAGGTGTCACTTCAAGCTGCTAGCCCATACCTAGAAGGCACTACACAATGAAGGACCGATGTACCTCAACAAATGAGTGAATTTTCACCAACCTACCAGGGAACTTCATTCCAGCTCACTCTCCCTAGCAGCTACCCTACGCACCTGCGGGGAAAACAGTGGAGGCCGTTCTTTCTCCGATCAGGCGGCAAAGACCGGGAACACCTTCCCCCTGCACCTCAGAGCTTCCGTCAGTCCAACAGATCAGGAAGGACCTCAAGATCTAGATGTTCAACCAACAAGAACAGGTAGCATGCTCGTGCAGCATGTCCCCACAGCACCTGGAGACCCTTAGGGGTGAAGCAGCCACACTATGCAAATCCTGATTGATTGGTTGATAGGGAGATGTTAGTCAACCATACCAAGACATCTCTCAGAAAATTGTGAAACACATCAAGTTTATCTGGCTGTAAACCAAATTCCATGATTTACTAGGTCAAAGGTGGCAGATAAATTAAGTAATACAAAAACCGCCATATGACCATAATTCACCGACATCCTCAGATCATCCAAAGTTGACAGTTGGCTCTGTTCCATGTGAAGGTCTAAAACCAGCTTGTTCCTCATCCAGGAGAAAATGTGTTTCTAGGTGATCTGAAAGATGCCTTTTGTTGAACACTTCTAAGATTTTAACTGGAAGAGGCAGCTGAGAAATGCAGCAATATTCACTAAGCACAAATGGACCAGCTGAAGTAGTGAAACTGAAACAGTGGGAGTACTACAACCTTTGTCCATGAGAGTGGAACCTGGCTCTCTTCCAAGAACTCATCATTGAGTGGGGGGGGGGCAAATGTCCTGCTATTGTCTTCCAAGCTTTACGGGGTAATGGGTCTAATGGGCAACCAAAGAGACAAACAAACCTAACGCCTCAAAACAGTCCGTGGGCATCAACTGAAAATACTCTAGATTGTTAAGGGGAGCAGTAGGGGCCCTGCACTGCAGGCAGCCATCAACCAGTGACAAAATGGACATAGGTGAAGGCGGATTTGTAACAGAAACAATGCTACAAGCCTTAGTATCAAAGAAGTCCACCAGATTACCACATAAAGACTGCAAACTCGTAGTAGTTTACTTGGTACAATCTGGGTCAGGTAGCTTGTGAATACTTCAAAAGACCTTTCCTATACTGTTTCGAGCCTTCAAGATAACCTTTGCATAGTACTCCTCTTTTGCAGTGCACACACATTTTATGTAGCCATTCAGTGCTGACTTTAGATTTTCCTTATCGTCCACTAGATAATTCCTATGCCATTTTATTTCCATTTTTTTCACAACCTAGTATGGCTAGTCTCAGACACTAGGAAGTCAAAAGAACAGAGAGATTTTTCCAGGTACTGGAGTTGTTCAAAGGCAGTTTCTTGTTTAAGGCACCAACAACCCAAAACTGATAAGTGTTATAATGATCAACAGAAAAAATGGGATCCAAGTGTCCAATTGTATTGATAATTCAAAGGCCTTAGGGCCTGATTTAGAGTTTGGCAGAAGGGGTTACTCCGTCACACATGTGAGATATCCTGTCCGCCTTGTTACGATTCCATTATGGCCCTATTTGGGATGGAGTAACCCTTCTGCCAAACTCTAAATCAGGCCCTTAGTGTCTGTTAGGTGAGTTAACTTGCACCAAGCTTTTCGAGGCGCTTGTATAGTAACCTCAGTTCCCAGAAGTATGTCATACAACAGACCAATGTAGAATGACTCCAAGGCATGGTCTGTCCAACTTAAGGGCTGGATTCCAAGTGAGGAAATAAAGCCCTGTGGGGTAAAAATAAGGATCATGTGTCGGACTGTATGCGTTGAACCTGAGACCAGTTGCTTAAAGCCTAATTTTTCACGTGAACCCTGTAAATCCTTGTAGTATGTTGCCACAAGACAGTGAGGGAGAAAGTAAAATCAGTAAATAATTGCATAAAGGACTGTGAGGGACCAGAGGGATGATAGCACATAATTACTGAAAAATAGTTACTCGCGGACCTACTCAATGAGAAACCTTAAATCTCTGCTTCTTCAAACCTATTTAATTGCAGAGTTTTAAAGTCACAACAGTCCTTAAAAGTTATGGCAACTCCGCCCCCTCTAGGTCTCTCTTGGGGCAGTGCAAAACCTTGTATCCATCAGGACAGGTTAAGCCAAGGTCAAAATGTGACTAAGGCATTACCCAATGTCCACTTTGCAAAAAGAGATTAGTTTTGATTGTGTTTTCACTAAGGAGTGGGCCCACAGTATAGCAATTAGTTTGGCTTCTGAGGTCGACATGAGTGCATGGTAAACACTGATGCCACATGAGTCACACTCTTTTCAGTCACCATAGGTCTACTGGCTAAGAAATTATTACCTATTTGTCTCAGTTGGTCATTAGTATAACTGACACCTTTTGTCTTTACTAGAGTGTTGGGTTCTGCCTGATCTCTGAACCAGCTGGCACAGCTGGTGCGGGAACGGGTCCAGATGGGCTTGCCAAAGGCATGGTCACGGATCTATCAGCCTTATATGGGTGGACATAGGCAGTAGCAAGACCGCAAACCAAAATGATGCCCAGTATCAGTCTGAGCAAAGGGCAGATAAAGCAAAATAAGGTTGCTAGCTGTATGTCTTTACTAGTTTGTCAAATTCATCCAATCAGTGCTTAAATTCATCAAACAGTGTCATATCCTATTAAAACGATAAAAAGCAAATTCCCATCAGAGTTGGCACAATCTCCCCATGAAATGCTAAGAAATCAGCCCCACAGACATGGAATTCTAAAAAAAAAAAGGCAAGCACAGTAGCATGGCAGTCCAACTTATATGGGATGACATGGGCAATAACAACACCATGGGCAATAACTACACCGCTAACCAAAATGGTGCCCAGTCTCCATTTGGGTAAAGGGCCCCAAAACACAGAATCTCTGAATCTATGCTGGTTTATCAAATTCACCCAATCAATTTCAAATTAATCAAACAGTTTCATATTGCATTAAAACAGTTAAAAGTACATTCCCACCAGACTTGTGAAATGCTCAGAAATCAACCCCCCCAAGACAGGGGATACTAAAAAGGCAACTTCAGAATACACTTGTCTACTAATTTCCAGGGTGTGGGTGGAGTTTATGCAGGGTGGCCTCATTAGGATTCAGAAGCAGCTCAGGCACTGAGTCACTCACAGAGTTGGAAAGACATGCATACAGTATGGAAGGCAAGGCTGTGGAAACTGTGCTTATGCAAACACTAGACCACACAACAAAGATTCACTTGACATGCTCACTTTTTGGTCATCAAGCACACATCCTTGATTTTAGTGGGCACATCAGTATTTAGGTTCCTTCTGAGAAAGAGCAGAAGCATGCCAATATGTAATGTAGTTGCTGGGGTTCTCTGCTTTATTAGTTTGCATCTGTTCATGCATCCTAGCCTCTTTGTTATTTTCTCCATTTCCATAACCTCATGGGTAGGGTATTCTTCTGATTCCATTCATTGTTTTTTGTACTGGATTCCTTGTGATTTCCTATTTCCCAATTTGGTTCTTAACTTGTGACTTGATAATCTTCTGGTTTCCTGGGCTTCCATCTAATATCCTTTTTAATATTGGATCAATCAATGCACACAACAACAAGACACCTTTATGCATGAATGATATATTCTTATACACAAATGATGTCACATTACCCTGTCGGATTCCCCCATCATGAACCCCTGGATCTAGGTACATGGTCAGGCAGGCTCTGCAGCCCAGGTCTGAAGGTTAATGACTGACAGGTCACAAGTAGGGTAACACTTAGCCGACAGCCAAATGCACAAGCTTAGATCAGATCACACAGATAGGCAGCAACACTACAATGGTTCCTGGAGACTGGCCCCCAATAATGCATAATTGGCCAGAGGGATGAATGCATCTCTAAAACACCATACAGTTAGATTCCACATATAGTTAGGTACACTAAGCTAACCAGGACACAACACACACAGCACAATCAGTGACCACACCCCACTCAGGCCAGCCATCTGGAACATGCTCTCGGGCCCACTTAGTGTCCACGGCAGGTCGAGGCCCACCTGCATTCCCTATCTGGAAATTGTATCTATGAATCATTGTCAACTGCTTGCATATTTCAGCAGGGGAAGAATGCTTTATGTGTTTATTGCTCCCAGAGAAAAATATAAAATGTGGGAAATTTCAACGTGCTATGAGAGACAGTCCTCAGACCCCAGGGCTGTTAATTCTCCCCCGGCCACAACGTTTAAGTGAACAAACCATTGTCTGTTTTCCAGGTACCTCTTGTCTTTTGTTTTTTAAGGTAAATCCCCATTCAAGCAACATCCCAGTTAGATGCATACTTTGCATACTCATTAGAGACCTTCGACTATACATTTTCCATTAGCCTGCACTGCCAATTAGTTTAACTGTTAAGCCATATTGCTAACCATGATATTCTACTTACCTCCTAACTCACAATGATTCCTTCAAAATACCAAAGTTCCCTGGTAGCAGTCCTCAGAAGGCTCTACCAAAGGAGATTAATCCATCTTCATGTTCAAGGGTGCCATCATCTTGTCGCTGAAGTAAGACATTGCTTGCACAATCAGAGGCATCAGTTTCTACAATTAATTTCTTGGTAGTGCCAAGGTGGTGAAGTATTGGAGTTTGAGTAAAGGCTAGCTTTACCTTCATAAAGGCAGCTTTGGCTTGAGCATCCCACTGAAACCCATGGCAAAGCTTCTCTATCCGAAGGAGTTGATGATAATGCTGGTCAATAGAGCAAACTTCCTAATGAATTGTTGGTAGCAGTGAGCAAGGCCAAGGAAGCATTGTGCTCCTTTGACATTAACAGTCTGCCAGTCTAGTAAGGCTGATACGTGATCCATGTGTATATCTGTGTTATTTAATCGGAAGTCTAACTATTCTACTTCTGGCAGGTTGAATTCACACTTCTCCAGTTTGCAGAACAACTAGTTCTGACAGAGCCTCTCAAGCACTTGATAAACATGATGATGATGTATAGGAACTTTTGAATAAACTAAGATATATCATCCAAGTAGATAACTCCAAAGTGGTTTAGCATGTCAGTAAAGACATGATCCATAAAGCGCTGAAAGATCGCTGGGGCATTACTCAATCCAAATAGGCATTACATGATATTCAAAGTGTCTGAGTGGGCTTCAGATCGCTGCCTTCCACTCATCTCCTTCCTTAATTTGCAGTAGATGAAATGCCCAGCGAAAGTCAATTTGGTGAAAATGCTGACTCTCTGAACAGATTCTAACATGTCCTTGGTAAAGGATGTTAGAGACTGGTTATTAGTAGAGGTAAACACACACATAACATTAGTAATAATGCCCACAAGCCAATGTTAGGTACAGTCAGGATCTCAAAATGTCAGCCCTTGTATCAACCCCTGGTAACTTAGGCAGGCATGAGCAGGCAGGCTTAACTTAGGACACAGGAATGTAAAGCCTGCAAATACACCAATGCAGTAAATAAGTAGGACACAACACACAATAAAAATCCCACACTAATTTATAAAAATAGAAAAATGTTTTTATCTTTAAAATGACACCAAAATGAAAAAAATCCAACATAGAGTACCAGAGTTATGAACTTTTAGAGAATTAATTTAAAAATGTGCTGTCTAGTGCCTAGCGATCAAAAGCGGTAACTGGGAATATCTGGTCGTGCTTGACCAGTACAAAGACAAAGTTTGAGGCAGGCCGTGATGGGGCCATGTTCGGATACACTGAGGGCCTCATACGAGTCTGGTGGTCCTCGGACCGTCAGACTTCCGATGGCAGTCGGACCACCACGAAAGCAGTGGCCCAGCCTACATATTATGACTGTCTGACCAGTGGTACCTCTAGGTTGCCGCCAGTCGAAAGCCTAGCAGTCTCGATGGTCGTAATCCGCAAAGGCAGCGCTGCCTTCTGGTTTACGAGTCCCCTTTCCGCCAGCCTTTGCATGGCGGTCCGACTGCCATGCACAGGCTGGCAGAAAGGGGGCCTTGGAGCCCCCATGGGGTCCCCTACCCTGCCCATGCAATTGGCATGGGCAGTGCTGGGGCCCTCATGGACAGCCCTGTCATGCTTTTCACTGGCCGAATTACGGGCAGTGAAAAGCGCAACAGGTGCTATGGCACCCGGCGTACTGCAACATTGCCGCCAGCTCGATTATGAGCCAGTGTCAATGTTGTGGTCAGTTTTCCGCTGGGCTGGTGGGCAGAAACACTGTTTCCGCCCACTGGCCCAGCAGGAAACTTGTAATAGAGCCCATGGAGGGATGGCCGCATAGGCGATTATCCCTGACGTGGGACTTTGACAGGCAACCTCCGCCTGGGGCACCTAGGTGCGTGGGGCACCTAGGAGAGACCTTAGAGGTGACATATATTTAAAAATAAGGTAGGCTATCACTTTGGAAGTACCTTTAATTCCAAACTTAAATTTGCACCCATTTTACTATTTAAAGACAGTGTGCTAGGCAGGGTTGCCTTTAAAAATGACAGCAGACAACACAGCAGTGCGAACACAAATGTAAGGAATCTACTGGGCCTTTAAACTTGTCTGCCCTATTATATACTAGGAACATATAGGTAGTGTTGGAAAATGGGTTATTGGTAGGGCAGGTAGGTACCTACACCTAGCAACAAGCCACTAACCTCCACATAGGTACAGTTAGGTCTCAGTAAATTAATCCCAGCTCTACCCTTGGTAGCTTGGCATCGAGCGTCAAGGCTTAATTTAGGAGACAAAGTGTAAAGCATTCAAATATCACAAAACAGTAATTAAATAAAACACAGGAAACAGTTTAAAAATCCAAAACCAATTTATAAAAATAGCTTATATTTGTATCTTTAAAATGACACAAAAACGATTAAAATCGGTTCAGGGGAACCGGAGATATGAATTTTTAAAGTATTATTATTTTCTAGCGCTTAGAAACAAAAAGCGCCAATCGGGTCATCTTGTTGCACCAGGACCGGGGCAAAGTCAAACTTTCAGGTCGACCGCGATGGAGCCCTGCTCGGCTACAAGTCGCGGGAGGCCTCGGTTAAAAAGTTACCTTCTGACTTAGTCTTTATTTTGAAGTTTTTCTTCACCGGGACGAACCTGCCAGTTGAATCCGACCTCCTGGAGCCCTTGTCCGGATACGCGAAGTCGGTTTCCTCGGTGGTGATTTTTACCTTCGGACTTAGTCGTTTTTTCGAGATGAAAATCCTTCGACCGGGGTAAACCTGGATCTTGATCTGACGTCCATGGAGCCCTTCTCGGATACGATGGCTGGGAGGTCCCGGTCAACTTTTTACGTTCGGACTTAGTCTCTTTTTTGGATGTTTTTCTTTACCGGGACGAACCACGAAGTCAGACCGGGTCGCGGTTGAGGCAAGCCGGCTAGAATTTCCACGTCGGGTCGGTCACTTTATGGAGCTTTTTTTCAAAAATTCTCCAATCTTTTCCAAACTTCTGGGGCTTCACCCAGATGTTCTTTAAAGGTTCTTTTGGGGTCCACAGCTCACCCCAAGGGTCCAGAAGTTCTGTGATGGTCCTTGGGGGTGCGGACTTCAACTCCCAGAATGCACCTAGCGCAAACTCCTTTTTGGCCACTGGGCAGTGGTCAGCTGGTCGCTTCTTTCAGGAGTTGGTGCAGGGGACTCTGGTTAGCAATTTTTCACCTGTAGCAAACAGGGAGTCCCTCCTTGAACCAGTTGAAGCCAGGCAAAGTCCTTCTTGTGGTGAAGCCCAAGTGTGCAGCTGGTGCAGTCCTTCTGAGTGCAGGGTCCAGGTGCAGGCCAGGGGTCCAGCAGGGCAGTCCTTCTTCTTCTTTAGTTCCTTTCTTGTTGAATTCTGGAGGGGATCTGAGGCGTGGGTGCAGGTCTGCCAGTTTTATCCTTGCTCCTGGGTGAAAAGCAGGGGGGTCCTGGTCCTCCAATCAGGTACAGGGTCGTCCCCCTGTGATGACCACTTCCTGGGAAGTGTGGCAAAAATCCATCCCAAAAGGCAACAGTCTCCAAAAATCCAACATGGCTGAATCTGATTTTTGGAAGTTACATCTGGCTGAGCCCACCCACTGGTGTGGCTAAAAATCATAAACACACCCCTCTCCTGCCCTCTCCTAATCTAATCAAGGGGGCACCTAGTTGTCTGGGGTTGCAGGATGTGGGGGTGTTGCTGGGTGCTGCAAATGTCCTTCTCTGCCTTTGAAGACCAGTTTGGCAGCCCTCCCCTTCCTGCCTCACCATCTGCTGAGGGGAGATTCTCTCCCCCAAGCACATTCCTTTGTGTGAAGTCAGGCCACTTCACACCTCATCAAGGTAGCCTGGCAGAAGCTGCTGCAGGCTGGCCAATCAGAGCACAGCAGCAAAAACAATGCAGAGCTGAAATTGGCAACTTTTTAGGTAAAGTCTAAACTTTTTACCTGGACAAGTTATATTAAATCCAACAACTGGAAGTTGTGGGATTTATTACAACAATCAATTTGATACCAAATTCTTGGTATGTAACATTTAAGGAGACTTTAAAATTTAAAATAAAGTCTGCCCATTCTAGCCTATGAAGGCCATTTACTTCAATGAGGGAAAAACTAATTTGGCTGTTTTTACCTCACCAGGGCTTATAAATCTATTTTTATAAAGTCCCTGCTTATAGTTACATGGCACCCAACCCTAGGGGCACATAGGGCACACCTTAGGGGTGACTTATATGTAAAAATAAGGTAGTTTAAGACTTTGGAAGTACCTTTAATTCCAAAGTCGAATTTGCATATAACTTTAATTTAAAAGCAGCCAGCAAGGCAGGCTTGCTTTTAAAATGACACTGGGCACCTCAGCAATGCACCTAGGTGTGCACCACCTATGCTGTGGTCCCTAAACCTACATGCCCTACCATATACTATGGACTTATAGGTAGGTTAACTTAGCCAATTATAATTAGCCTAATTTGCATATCCATTTTACACAGAGCACAGGCCCTGGGACTGGTTAGCAGTACCCAGGGCACCATCAAAGTCAGGAAAACACCAGCAAAAAGAGGAAAATGGGGGAAAAAAGTTATGGGGCCTCTGCAATCAGCCCTGTTTTCTCACAGGTAGTTTTAATTCCCTTTGCCCTAATATCTACTAGGGACATATAGGAGTTTGTCATTGCCAATTATTATGGTACCACTTTAACATATACCTTTTATTCAGAGCACTGATCCTGTGCCTGGTCAGCAGAGCCCAGGGCACAGACAGGGTCAGTTACCACCAGTATCAGTCAAAACAATTGTGATGAACTGCTAAAAGGATGACTTTCTCACACAGGGCAATGGTTATCTATCTTTGATGGCAATCTTATTTAGACCCCTAAAGACAATACACGGTCTCAAGTTGTTTGTCTTTTAAGGAACAAAAACATAGAGGCAATAACAAAATAAATAGAGGCCCCAGCAAGCAAAAAGAGTTACTAGCCCATTCTTTAATTTTTTTCTCTAGGTATTGTCTCAGGGCCTCCTCCACAGCTCCAGGTTCTAATGGAATGGCACAATTAAATTCTATATGTGGTGGTAAGGACACTTCTTTTGTGTTTTGTAAAAATATTAGCATACATTTGATAATAAGCAGTAAACACTTAGTGGAGGTTTTTTAAACCACCATTGTTTTCGGGATTATTTGGAACTTCTTTGGGAGTCTAGTAGTCTTCAGCTGAGAAACAAAACTGGTGACAAAACTGATGATTCTTGTCTCCCAGGGTTATGATGAATCAGCCATAGGATTCCTAGGATCAATATACGATTAGGAGCTGCAATGAGGTCAACTGGCACAAACTCATAATGTAGAGTGACAGTCTGCTTCATAGGTGTTGTAATCTCCTTAACAGGACCAGAGTCACAGGTGTATCATCCATAGTGTGTACCTGTTCTGGGGTCTCCTTAGTGATCAAGAAGATCCTTCTTTCCTGGGTCCAATCAAAATCCAAATACATTCCACTAGCTCAGCTATCAAGAAAGGGTTATATTCACTCAGTTCACCCAGTAGGTAGTTTCAGCTTCATGGGTGAAGGAAACAATGAGGCTTGCATGTCTCCTGAGAAACTAATCAAAGGGTGAGAACATATACCTGTCGTTAAAATGGATAGATCCTGGGGTTTTGTGAGACTTTCTGAGGGCGAACTTAACAGGCATGTAATAGATACTCCGGTGAATTACAGTAAAGAGATAGTCAATACTTGTGGCGATGATCTCAGAAATACTTTCTCGGGTTAGACCTACTTGCATGGGTTTCTTTCTAGGATGAGCATTTGCTTCTTCGAGAGTGGCTTCTGCTTTTTGAACTAGCACTCAAATACCAGTGAATCAGAGGGGAGTTGTGGCCTACGTCTCTCAGATTGACATTCACATAGTTAATTTTTAACTATTGATTCATCATCAATAGTTAATGCATTGTCCATCAATATGGGCATGGTCTCCGGTCAGGCTGAATGAACTAGATCATCTTTGATATTTTCCTTGATACCTCTGTGAAAAGAGTAACCAGAGCCTGCTCAACCCACATTATCTATGCAGCCACTGGTAAAAACAGGCAATGATGGTTAAAATGTGTGGATTACCGTGCTGAATGTCACATAGGGCATCTTCATCAGATTGTGCACAATTGGGTCTTTCACACTTCTGTTTGAACGTCGTTAGAAATGCTGAATAATAAGCATGGATCTTTTGTGAATATTAAAGGGGCTACCGATGATAATGCTGGTCCAGATAACACACAGATAAAATATCCCACTTAGGCCTTTTCTTGAGAAAACAGAGCCGGGCAGAAGGCAAAAAAACTGTCAAAGAATCCAGAAATTCCTCCAGTTTACTTGGATATCATGAGAAGCATAGTGTACCAGAGGATAACTGGGGGGCATTGTAGATTCTGGTAGCTAAAGCTTGACATAGGGCTAAGTTCTCTTCATGAAGTTGCTGAAACATCGGAACTAAAACTTGAGCTGGGTCAATTAGCACTGCCTGATCAGCTTCCTCAAAGTCTAACTCAGGGCTGAAACTGTGGCATCGCAATCTGTTGGCCCTTTCTGAAGACGGATGCTCAGTGAGCAATCACCAACTACTGGTTGTTCAAGAAGCTCAGTTTGTAACCTTCTTGGTCTGCCAGAGGTAAGAACAGCCCCTTCCAGTAGTCATGCTGCTGCAGACACTTAAAAGTGCCTATGCAGATGGTGCCTCCCAGAGGAGGAAAAAGCCCTAGGGCAAAATGCCTCCTAAAGGCAGGGAATGCAGCAGACAAACGGAAACCAGAAGATGGATCACACAAAGCAGAGAAGGACAGGAGATACAGGAAAAAGGAACCCCTTTATGTGAATAACTGAAGAAAAAAAGGAGCGAAGAAGCACACCCACAGGAAGGAAGAAGTGCTGCAACGCAAGGAGCAGAAGGAAAAGTGGCCTCTTATTCTGTTAGAACAGGAAATACCTCACAGGAATAGAAAAGTCAACATGATAGTTTGGAAAAATATGCTAAAGGCATGAGGAGACATCTTCTTGGATTGTGCTATTCAGTTAACCAGAAAACCTCACTAGAGGATTTTGGGAAGAAGGAGAACCAGAAAGAACATGAAGATTCTGGCAGTGTTCTCCCAGCCGGCCTACCCAAGGAGACGTATGGGCACAAGGGAGGTGGTACCACTGGGCCAGCTGCCACAACTTAAGTTTGTAAAAAGAACAGATGATGGACGGAATGCTGCACAATGCACACATTCAACCCAAGTCACAAGGATCTGGGTTTAATCCATTGTTTTTTTGACCACCACACCACCCCAGTTTGGACACAGCCATATGAAAATCAGACTTGACCCTGTTCCCCATGGGAACAGCCCAGCCTGAACTGCCAAGCCAGGACCTGCCTGGACCAGAAATAAGCATCCTGGGACCAGTTTCAGGGTATCAGCCAGGCTAGCTTAAATCTGGTGGCACAGGGAGCACAGGACCCACGTCTGGGCATACCCTACCAACTTAGGACAACAAAAGCAAAAAGAACAGTTCATGGGAGGAATACTGAACAATGCAAACTTTCACCTCTAGTCACAAAGATCTGGCTTTAATCCATCATTTTTGACCACTCTCCATCCCAGTTTGAACCCAGCCATAAATTTGTATTAAAGCCAGATCTTTGTGACTGGAGGTGAATTTTTGCATTGTTCAGCATTCTGTCCATCATCTGTTCTTTTTGCACAAGTTAAGTTTGCAGCAAAGGAAGTATAGCAGCCCACTGGCTTCTCCCCCTGCCATCCAGGAGCCACACATCCTGCCCATCTAGGAGCAGAGTAGGAGCTGCTGCCGGGTGGGATGCCAGCACAGCATTTGTAGCACATTCCCATGGTCCTGCTGTTTACAATTTGCTGCCCCATGTTCTCCGGACAATGATTCAGTTTTACTAACTATTGCTAGAGCTCAAATAAGAAGCTAACACTGTACTGCACTGTAATTGCCCTTTATGAGTGTGGAGGGTTACTTATCATCATAACTGCTGTCTGTTTCTGTAACAACCCCATTACATGCTGGCACATCACAAGTAATAGGGCACAATGCAGATTTGGGCGTGTTCACATCATGTATAGGTTGTATTTTTAGAGGAGCAGGAATGAAAGAAGACATTCCAAATGCTTAAGAATGTTTGCATGCAGTGATTGTCCTGGCCACATAGACTGCATGTTTTGGAATGCTAGTTGGAGACTCCAAGTAGTCTGATAAGTGTAAAACAGGTCGGAGGGGCATCAAACAGCAGAACCATGATTGTCCTCTTGCCCTTGCTCACCAGCCACAGTGCTTCAACTTTAACTTTCTCTTGATGGAAAACCAGTTTAGAGACTCCAAGGCACATCAGTCATCTCTATTTTATTTGAGCCTGCAGATCAGACCGGTGGTATGAATTTACCGATTATGCATCTTTTTCAAGTCCTTGGTGTTACTGCTAGCTGCTGTTGTCAAAGACATGGCCTAAAACACGAGATCTACACAATTCCGAGCAGGACCATGAGGATCCAAGTAGAGACAGAAGATAGGCTGTGGATTTCAAGGAGCATTAGCTAGAGGTTAGACTGATGTTCAGCAAAGATGATTAGTCCTACAGCTGAACCTTTGCAAAGCAAGTGAGTAGAGGCCGAGTGCTGAGGAGGATTGCAATACAGAATCACTATATTGTGACATGTGGTTAAAGCTGCTCTCCGACAAAGATTAATATAATTACTGTGCTAAGATACTCCTAGACTTGTCTACAACCTTTGTGGCACATGCAGTTCTCTTCTATTATGGCTATGGGAGTAAAGGGTTTTCTTTGTTCTATTTTTAAAACCCCCCAAAAATGCAAACATTCTGTACTGGATTTAGGTGTGATCACAGAGACTCAGTAGGGCCTACATCAATCCTTATCACTGGTCCAGGAAATCACCAGGCCAGGAGCACTTGCACCAGGAGAACTTGAGACCAAATTTAGATGTTGGTGGAATCGGTCCTGCCTTCAATTTACTGTTGGCTTTCCCGTCACCACCTTAGCGCCTGCCCATTCTATTTAGAAATTGGCAGTCCTCTAGACAAAAGACTGCCAATGAACCACTGTCACCACCAGGATTTTTCACCCTGGTCGATGGCGCCATAGGCAAAATCAGCTGGTGATGCAACCCCAGCCACTTTTACCAGTGAGACAATCATGGTGTGCCTTACCACTGACACAGCTGTGGCGACTAACCTGCCAAACCTGAGTTGACAAATTGGGAGGGATAAGAGCACAAAATGTATCTTTTTACTACATTTCTAATTTCCTGACACCATGAATACAAACGTAGAAGTCCTACCTTTTCTTCTGCTACTGGACCAAGACAAAAATCAACCCCGTTGTTGCTGGAACCATTACCTGTCATCCTCTGAATTGCCTGTGTACATTAGTACTGGACTTGTGCATGTTTAAAAATATGTGCAAGCAACAGTACAATGATGTGCACTGCATATGTGTACAATGTGGTAGTTACAAAACCTTAAAATAAAACACCTCAACAAATCATTAACATTCGCCTATCTGGTGCCAACTGCCTGCATGCCAATGGACACCTACCGAAAAAGGCACAACAATCTCTAATTGGGAATGTGTCCATAAAGGTGTGTTTAATCATTTAACACAAACTATCATCTCATATACATAAACGGTACACATGATTGTAAATATATGACGCCAATGTGTAGTATTTGCACTGTACAATGAAAAAGTGGGTTTACACAAACTGTACAATCTAATTTAACCTTCTAACTTCAAACATGTCATAAATGGATTAAGGTCACATGTCCCCTTGGTTTGTGAAATTTCTTTTACACATTAGATGTCATATTCCCTGTGTAATGCATAGGTGTTTATCATTGACACATTATGTTGAAATAAAAACACGTACATATATACTTTTGGTGTAACTGTCCAGTGACATGATGATTGCGTGCACCAAAATCAACATGTCCATCACAAATGTATAACACTTCTGTATGCACTATATAAATCTGTCAGAACTACAACCTGTTCATGTCACCGTCAGAAATGAGAATAAGTGCATGTCACACACATATGCACGGATAACATTATCAACAAACAATTACTAATAATATAAAATTATGGCCAGGAAAAAGATATTAAAAATCAAATAAATGTTAATATGATGAGATACTACTCTCAATGAATAATAACTTTTTAATATGAATTCATCTTCACATGTCCACAATTGGATAAGTGGGCTTCAGGCTCTGAACGTGTCTTCTAATTGCACTGCCAAGTACAACCTCCTCAGGGAGGGGCACTATTGGATGCAGGGCAGGCACTTCAATGATCTTACTTGGGAGGGGGAGTTTGTGAGGGGTGGGTTTATGTTTGGGAGGGGTGGGTTTAGGTATGGGAGGGCTGCGTTGGGGTTTGTGAGGGGTGGGTCTACATTTGGTAGGGGTGGTTTGGGATGTGGAAGGGGTCAGGCCCGGATCAAATAAAAGGTCCTCTTTAGGAAAAAGAATACAATGGTTGGCAGGGAGTTGGGTTTGGAAGGTAGAGGGAATGCCAGTGGGTGATGTGTGTGTCTGTTGAGGGTGCAGGTGCCTGTGGGCCTGGTATATGTGGTGTATGTGTGAGTGCCTGTTTTGCTAGATGTCTGTTGTTCTGGTGGGTGTTTGTGCCCTGTGGATGTGGGTGTGGATGTGGTATTTGTAGATATGGTGGTGCATGTGGGTGTGGTGTCTGCAGGTGTGCTGATTATGGTGGTTGTGGTGTCTACAGGTGTGCTGGTGATGGTGGTACATGTGGGTATGGTGGTGGGTTGGTGTCTGCAGGTGTGCTGGTGGACCTGGTGTTGGTGCATGTTGGTGGGTAGTGGATGTGGCATCTGGAGGTATGCTGATGGCTGTAGTTGAGGTGGTGTGTGTGGTGTCTGTATGTTTGTGAGTGTGCCTGTGTTTTTGCTGTGTCTGTGTTTACTTGTGGATGTGTTCTGTGTGTGTGTTGTAGTGGGTGTTTGGAAAGGAATGAGTGTGCTTTGGACAGGGCTGGGAATAGGATATTGGGATGAGGAACGGGTGGGAGTTGGGGCATGAGGGTGGAAAGATTGGGAGGCTGTGATCACTGAGGACGTCAGAAGTTGGTATGACCTCTGTAGGCTAGATGTTGTACTAAGAATGCCATCCAGGTAAGCCAACATTTGTTGCATCTGGCAAGTAAGTCCCTGGATGACATTCAGGAGTGCATCCTGGCCTACAGAGATAATCCACAAGAGGACAATAGCCTCCTCACTCAGAGCAATCATGGGGGTAGGGGCATGGGCAGGGGTGGAGGTGCCTGCAGCGAAAGAGATGCCACAGTTTTTAGGGCAACAAAAGCAAAAAATCCCTTTTAGAGGGGCTGGTTTGGTCAACGGGGAGCAAGAAGGAGGGTGGTGATAGGAACATGGGTGGGGGACAAGGATGCAGATGCTAAAGTCGCAGTAGGATCCACCACCACTAGGGACTGGTCTTCTGTGGAGGCCTCCGAAGATGATGTAGAGGAACTCATGGCCACCGTGCAGTCCCCTCATCCTCTGTGGCACTTGGTCCCAACAGTTGCCTGCTGCTTTCCAGACCTTGCCACCATGGAGGAAAGAGACATTATAAAGAAATTCAGATTAAATATACTGGATTTATGTCACCAGGTAGAACTTGATCTACTGCCTCAAAATAGGAATACAACAGCAGTAACACAAATAGTGAAACTCACAGCAGTACTTCATTTTGAGGCCACAGCATCTTTACAATACATAGTTGCAGTATCTGGAGGAATGTCATAACCAACTTTCCGTGGTGTGCTACAAATAGTATTTGCTTCAATGATGAGACAACAGCTTCATCCCGTTTCCAAAACATCAGGGTTTGGCCAATGAGAAGGGAGATTTTTATGCTTTGGGTGGCCTACCACGTTTGGTTAGAGCAATTGATGGTACATTTTGCCTTGGTGCCTCCACACAGCAGGGAACGGGTGTACCACAATTGGAAGAACTCCATTCCATCAATGTGCAAGTTGTCTGCTTATCTGATTCACACATCTCAAGTGTGTGTGCCCGATTTCCATGGTCAACACATGAGTCCTTTGTACTATGGAACAGCACTATGCCCCTGCAAATGTCACAACTTGGACTTGATAGGGCCTGGCATGTTGGTAAATACAATATGACTTGAGGATCACTTGTTTTAATACTAGTATAGGGATGTAGAATGGCTTGATATAATTTCAATCTATTTATGTATTGCTTCCATGCAGGAAACTCAGCTTATCCTAATCGGCCATGGCTGTTAGCACCGGTGAGGATCCCAATGACACCAGGAGAAGTTTGTTTCAATGAGTCCCATGAAAAAACATGGAGGCCAGTGGAGCTGGCCTTTTGGATACTGAAGGGCAGATTTTGCTGCCTGGACAAGACCGGTGGAGCCCTCCTCTACTCACCTGATAAGGTGTGCAAAATCATGGTTGCCAGCTGCATGTTGCACAACATAAAGGAATGGGCCTACGTCAAAATGTTATTGACCACTTCTTCACCTGAGTGCGAGTGTACCTTTACATATTGTAACAGCAAATGTCAGAAGAACTTGTGACATACTGATCATATCAGTCTGTGAGTGTAATGTAGTAGGAATGGTCAGTTCATGAAGGTCTAAGGCAACGATTTGTTAATCAAAGTTTCTATACATTGACAACTGTTTATTGACAGATTATCTTTGTTTGTGCTAAGTATATGTGTCCTCCTAACCTAACATTTGTGTCAAATTTCTCATGTGAAATCATTAATTTTCCCTAGTTATTCTGTTTTAGAATCATTCACCACGTCACCTTCATTTGAACATTTCAAAGTTGTGATATTTGCAGTGATATGTTGCTGTTGAAAAGTATGAAGGGAACATGGGTTTTTCCTGCAACAGACACACGCTTTGGATGTACAGATCTTGAACAGAGACAATTTGCACTGTGATTGACTACAAGTTCTTAAGATTGTATCTACCCTGTTTATTGTTGGATGTTTCCACCAAGGCAATATGTGCTGCTCTATATGTCAAGCATTAGTATACTGATCTCTCTTCACATTGGCTAAATCTTCAATTTGTGTTCAGTGTATAAATCTGTTGATGTGTCCTCTCATAGTTGAACAAACTTCTTGTAGCACACCACTGAAAGATGGTTGTGACATTCCACCAGATACTGCCACAGTATACTGAATTGGTCATGTGGCCTCAAATGTTGTTATTATCATTTTGTAGACTATTGGTGTTACTTATGTAGGATTTCTATTGTGAGGCAGTTTGGCTGGCTCTAGCTAAGGTCATGAATCAATAATACTTTGCCTATTTAACTAGGTTTTCCCTTTCTTCCACGGTATTAAAGTAGTGGAGTATGAACTTCTAAATGACACAGCCAATTTGGGTCATGCATGGTTTGTGACCATCATCTATGATTTTGTCAAAGACTTGTTACGTACAAATGTATCACACCAATACATTGAGATTTCATAGTTTCTTTTTCTATCCTTTTTTAAATGGGAAACACATAACCAAGTTATTATCTATTATTTGTCTGTGAAAAATAACAGGTTTAAAAATGATGGTGTAAGGAAGACATAGAAAAGGAAATACCACGACAAATACTACAAGAGTCTTTGACTTTGTGTTATGTGCATTTATTTTGATAACAAAAATGAGTGAAATATCTTTGAAGCCAGACTAAAAAAGAACAAGATAAGTAAATAAAGTCCATCATGGTGGATGAAACTATATTTGTTGAGCAAAAATTGTTTGGAGTCTAATGTAGGGAATACAACTGTCATAAGAAAGGCGAATGTTTCCATGAAATAGTCCAAGCATGAATGGTAGACACACACTGGAGGAAATTAGGTTTGGTGTCTCTTGGAGTTAGTGGTGGAGGTCTTGCCATCCTCTCTTGGTTGTCAAGAGGAACGTCCCCTCCTGCAGGGACTGGGGTGGATGGAGCAGTGTCCTCTTGTAGCATGGTCTCTCTGTCTGTGGCTGGTATAGTTTGTCCTGATGTTGAAGGACCATATAGAGGGGTGCATGGTAGGGGACAGGCCCTGCGCACGTATTGGTAAATATCATAATCTCCTCAGACAGGGAGCACAAATTAGAGTTGAGATTCTTTATCTCTTCATTTTGTTCCCTTTGCACCTACTTCATCTCCTGGATCTTTGTAATGGCCTGGTCAATCATGTCTGGGGGCTGCTGTATTGCTCCCAAGACTTGATCGATGGTGGTCTGGCTGATAACTATCCCAGTGGCCTCACTTTGCTGGTGCACAGATTCCCTCCCATGAGCCTTACCCCCACTGCCCTGTACCCCAGAGGCAGTGTGGCCCATCCCACTGGGTCCTGGCACAACTGGAGGTGGTGGTTGGTTAACAGTAACCAGGACTAGGCGGGCACAAGATGGGAAGTGAAGTGGAGGAATAGGTATCCTAAGGCTGAGATGCTGTAGCAGCTAGGGTGGAAGGTATAGGTGTGGGTCAAGTGTGACTCACTGTAGCTCTCTGCCCAGATAGATGAGATGGACCATGCATGTCCACATTCTCTGGACTTGTAGGAGTGGTGTCCTCACTGAAGGCTTGATCCTGGTCTGAAGTGGAGGTCTTCTGTTTCAGACAGTGGCTGGCTGGCCTGGGTGATGGACCTAACATGAATTACAAATAAAATTAAAAGGTCTGTATTGTACCCCAAATCAGTCTTCAGCTACAAATTAAGCAACCTAGAAAAATATAATTATGATTAATGGAATGATTAGGCCTTTGTGTGATATTTAACTTTTTACACATGCAGGTTAATTTGCACAGATGCAAACATAAGTAACAATGATGGAGAGATGTCCTGAAATGTAAAATGTAAATTTGAAAGTGTGCATTCCGTCTGTCATACATGCAACTCAACACAGTAGAGAGGCGATTTGAAAGCTGAGCCATTTCAAGGCCTAGCAACCTTAAAAACAATCTATGATACTTATTAACATTAATGGCATTGATCATCATATGAACACTGCAAAGTAAATTGTGCATTAATACTACCTATATACAACATGTCACAGAACATGATTGGAGACCTTTGAATCAACAAAGTATGATTTGTACAAGCAAGTACATCAATTCAATGGGGTTACAAGAAAGTGACAATATACTGGATCAAGACAGGATGACAAATACATAAAACCTTGACATTTGTGTATGTATGGAAGAAAAGAGAGGTTGTGCAACATAACATTGCACTATTGTTTTGCAAAGAGGAAAACAGTGCGTCATGGTAGTTATTTGTTAACATCATTGTCAATAGCTGTTAAAAAGTGAGTTACACATACCGATTTAAATAACTACGGTGAACATGAAAACACATTTACAATATGTACACACATATGTGTATGATGTGAATAGGTGAAAAGACCACTCACAAGTACTAGACCTTCAAGTGCAACAACCTACATTGAGATAAAGTAAGGGACTAGGCTAATGTAAGGGTTGATCAATGGAGAACAACGCACAATCTGACAAAACATATTGGTCATTGTTAAAAAGAGACATACAACCCTGATGCTAGTAATTTAAATAAAACAAGACATGTTGCAGACTCAAATTGTGATATATATGTTGTGATGAGGGTCTTGAAACATTCTGAACAGCTAACCTGAGGGCAAGAACTCCATTTGTGATTAGTGAAACATTGGCAAGTCCAGCTTACCAGTCTCTATTCCACCATAGATTGCTGGTAAGCCTTCTCTATGTAGAATCTGCAAGACCTTCTCCTCCCAGGGAAAGAGTTGTCGGGGGGTGCTGGGAGTACCTCTACCAGTACTCTGGGCCTCTAGGTGATGCTTGAAGGCCAAGGAATGCACTCTCCCCCGCAGGTTGTTCCACCTCCTCCTAATTTCCTCCTGTGTGTGCAGATTGTTAACTACAGGATTCATTCTACTCACTTTTCTGGTCCACATATCCCTTTTCTTAGATATGGCTGTATTTTATGCTCCAAACAATTGTGGTTCTACTCTAATAATTTCATCAACCGTAAGAAACAATTCTCCCTCTGTGAAATCAGGACACCTCCTCCCTGTCATAGTGACTGTTCAAAACAAAAGTCTAGTGCCCCAAAAGTTTATGAAAACATATTGTGATCAAGGGAAAGGAACAAATTACAGATGGAGACAAAACTGTGCAAAAACCTGACTTCTGTCTTCAATAACTGCATCAAAATGCTCTGCTGCAGTGGGATGGCAAAAGATCATGGTCTGAAATGAAGTGTTTTTTATAGTGTTGTTTGCAAATGTTCACAATTGTCCAATATATATTAGGTGTGAGCTGCTAGCATCAATCCAATAGCCACAGCCATAGTGCAATGCTGAACAGGTCCCGCAACATAATCCAGCCACCTTGGGACCGCCGCTGGTACACTGTCAGCATGACTGTGCTATCTAAATATGGTCAATACATCCCAACAGAGTAGTAATTCCAGCATTGGAGTCAAATGCATCATCTGTGGGATACAGCTGGCATGAAGAAGTAGACTCCATTGATGCAGACAATGGTTGAAGTGCCATAAATCTAAATACAGCAGTCGCCGCTCCGTCGGTTTGACAGAGTAGTTGAGACAGCGATCGTGGTGGGACAGTGGTATTACCATCAAGATCTAAATTAGGCCCTTAGTCTTGAATTTTTGGAACACGCTGACGTAAAATGATGCTGTAATTGGCATTGGTGATTGAGAACTGCAAAGTTATTCTATTCCAATTTGTCTCCAATTGGATGGGAATAATTTGGAAATCGATGTATTTTTATTACCATTACCACATTCCTGGCTTTTTTGCAGGTCCACATGCCATGAGGTTAAACGTCAAGAAATGTGTGTACAGAATCAACAGCAGTAAATTTACTTGCAGTACTACCACTTGTGAAATGACTGCAGACCTCCTAATGCCACTTCAATAAGAAAATATTTTTCCTCTCAAATAGGTATTTAGACAAACTCATATTAAGAACCTAAGAGGCTGTTTATATATTTATAAATACGTGTGTGTGTTTATAAAACAAACAGCACATCCGCTTACATGTTATATACTGTGACACTATATACTATGATAGTACGTTACTATGTTACTTTAACAAAATACCTTTTAATTATAGAAGGGCACCAGATTTCATTTGATTTTTAATTATATAACGAATGATAAAAGAAAATAGCTGAAAAGCAATGAAATATAATAAACTCGAAGGAGCCAAAGTATTGCAATACAATTTTCAAGCAATTGGACTGTAGGACATTACAGTTATATCCTAAGAAACCTTAGTTAACTCTGTTCTATGAAGTATTTTTGCCTTCTGGCATAACTGAAAGCATGATTGTTTTTCTGGCTGCCCGGGAAAATGTCAATTGATGTCATGCTTATTAACATTCTATTTTCCAGGCCTCTCGGCATGATTTAATCTAGTTTCATAGCATAATAGAAGTTACTCCACACATAGAAATATTACTTGTGGATTGTCAAATGCACATTATGATGATTATGCAAATATCATTGCTGCCTTGGAGACAGTTAAGTTGGTTGTCATGGGACCATAACACAAGACATCTTGCTGGCATCAGAAAACTGCAGAAAGTTCCATAGGCAATATATCATCTTTAGTTATAAATTGCTACGGGGTTTGCAAGGCTGACCTTGTTAGGTAACTATTATTGATGTCTGCAAAAACGCCCGAGAAATCGCATTCTTCTTAGAATAGCACCCTCAAAACGTCTGTAAGCGAATATTTGTTTGTGGTTAACTACATAGTGCCCAAGTGTATTAAATCGACGGGCATCGAAAACACAAAGAAATGTTTTTTATTGAAAAATATCAATTACCACAAACTACAGTGGTTGCTGGAGGCCCCCTTTTCAACTAGCAGACCTCCATTTAGCACTGGGGGTATTCTATCCTTCTGATTCTTTTAAAAACAGGAATGCCAACATTGGCACTTTTTTCAAACGCAGGGATGGAGGTTTGAAGTCTGCCCAAGGCCCTCATGTGTGTACCCATATATGGTTTCAAGAATATGGATAAGTAATTCTGCCACATAAAAACTGATGAGGCAAGATTTGTATGAATCTTTCTAGCAACATTCTATGCCCTTTTTGCCAAGAAAGTCAGTGCTGGTTGTGAACTCCTTTTACCACTCTACTATAAAAGTAGATTTGTGCAGATGATAGTGTGGGACAATAATATTTGTGCGTAACTAAGCAGAAAGACTACAGTCCACAGCATCTTATTACAATGACCCGCAATCAGAACAGCCGTAATTAAATGCTACACAATGCAACCGTGAAACAATAACACAATGCAATGCGCCAGCAAAACAATACAATGCATTGCACACAAAACAACAACGCAATTAGAGTACAACCACACGCAAATACAACATAGCATATCCCACACCAAAAAGACAAAACAATAATACACCAGAGCAAAACAACACACTAGCACACATTTATAATTGTGCCACACTAGATTGTGTTTGAATGTTGTGCTCTGGTACTGTGGTGTGGACTTATTGTGTTGTCATGTGGTTGCGCTGTACTTTTGTTGAGCTGCGTAGTATTAAGACATTGCGGGCCATATTTATACTTTTTGACGCAAAACTGCGCTAACGCAGTTTTGCGCCAAAAAAATTAGCGCCGGCTAACGCCATTCTGAAGCGCCATGCGGGCGCCGTATTTATTGAATGGCGTTAGCCGGCGTTAGCCGACCGGCGCTGCCTGGTGTGCGTGAAAAAAAAACACATACACCAGGCAGCGCCGACGTAGGGAAAAATGGCGTTTGGGCGTCCAAAAATGGGGCAAGTCAGGCTGAGGCAAAAAAATCGTCTTAACCCAATTTGTGCCATTTTTTTTTGGCGCCCAGACGCCATTAACATGACTCCTGTCTTAGCAAAGACAGGAGTCATGCCCCCTTGCCCAATGGCCATGCCCAGGGGACTTCTGTCCCCTGGGCATGGTCATTGGGCATAGTGGCATGTAGGGGGGCACAAATCAGGCCCCCCTATGCCACAAAAAAATTTAAAAAAAATACTTACCTGAACTTACCTTTTCTTCCCTGGGATGGGTCCCTCCATCCTTGGGTGTTCTCCTGGGGTGGGCAAGGGTGGCAGGGGGTGTCCCTGGGGGCAGGGGAGGGCACCTCTGGGCTCATTCTGAGCCCACAGGTCCCTTAACGCCTGCCCTGACCCAGGCGCTAAAATCCGGCGCAAATGCGGGTTTTTTAGTCCCGCCCACTCCCGGGCGTCATTTTTGCCCAGGAGTATAAATACGACGCATATGCATCGCAGTCATTTTTTAAGACGGGAACGCCTACCTTGCATATCATTAACGCAAGGAAGGTGTTCACGCAAAAAAATGACGCTAACTCTATGAACTTTGGCGCGTCTAACGCCAAAGTATAAATATGGAGTTAGTTTTGCGTCGAATTTGCGTCAAAAAAACGACGCAAATTCGGCGCAAACGGAGTATAAATATGCCCCTGCATAACCAAAGGCTGTAGTAGAGGCCCTGGACCATATCACAACAATTTTCACAGGTTCAAATGTCATTGGTGGTAAGGCAGTCTTGGTACAAACAACTTTTACCACTGTGTTATTTTTTTAAGTTTATAGTGAAGTAAAGAGTAGAAAACAGAAAAACTGAAATATACAAAATTCACTTTACAATAAGATTAATAAACAGTATAATGAATAAAATGGAACACGTAAATAGTACAATAGAATGTTTATATTTATGCATGTATATAGGAAAGAAGGAAGAAGAGAAGAGAGGAAAGCTATGACATGTCATGGATTTAACACTGATGTAACCTTAAACAAGAACAAAATTCGGAAGCTGTAGAGTATATAGTACAAGAAAATAAATCAGTAACATATTACCATTGGTATGTAAAATCAAATACGAAAATGGTGAATTCAAGTAGGTTTAAGTACTTCTTCAGTTAAGGGTCGGTGTAGGGTAGTCAATAGAGCAGAAAATGGTTATTGGTACCGGTTGCGGTACAGCATTTGCACCGCCAGCACAACTAGTCTCAGAATTCCACCCGATTTCGGGCTGAAGTCAGAGATTAGTCGTATTAGGGCAGTCCTAAGACCAGCAGTATTTTGGTGCCTGCGGCTTCGGCTGACGTTGGAAAAGACCGCTGAAGTCGTCATGAGGACCTTAGTCTTTTTCTTGGATATTTTTCTCACTAGGACAAAGTCACCCATCTGATCTGACCTCCCTGGAGCTCTCTTTGGATACGCGTCGCAGGAGATCTCAGTTAAGAATTCTACCTGCGGACTTAGTCGATTTTTCAGGACGGAAATATTCCTCTGGGCCAAATCAGGGTCCATTGTCTCTGGAGCCCTCCTCAGATACGCTGCACAGGGAGTACTGGTCAACTTTTTATCTTTGGACTTTGTCACTTTTTTGGAGCTTTTTCCTTCTGACGGTGTCGACCCTCCACACCAAGTTGATTTTGAGGCGAGGTTGTTGGATTGCCTTTCCAGAGGCCCCCGGTGAAATCCTGGAAGTCTGGAGCTTCAGAGGTTTTCAGTGGGATGAACCTGCAAGTCAGGGCAGGTCACGGTTGAGGTAAGCTGCCTTGACTCACCACGGCAGGTCGCTCCCTTTATGGAGCTTCTTACAAAATGTTCTCCAAACTTCTGAATCTTCTTCCCGGAGGCCTTTGCAGGTCTTTTGGGAGTCCACAGCTCACCAAAAAGTTCCAGAAGCTCTCAATTGCTTTATGAGGGTTAGGACTACAACTCCCAGAACACACCTGGCTCAAACTCCAAAATTACAAATGGGCAGTGGTCAGCTGATCAGTTTCTTCAGAATTTTTTACAAGGGACTCCGGTTAGCTATTTTACACCTGCAGGGAGTCCCTTCTTGAACCAGCTGATGCCAAGCAAAATCCTTTTTGTGGTGAAGCACAAGTGTGCAGCTGATGCAGTCCTTCAGAGTGGAGTGTCCTGGTGGTGATCAGTGGTCCAGCAGGGTCACTGTTCCTGGTAGGGATCTGAGTTGTGGGTGCAGCTCTGTGATATTTATCTTTGCTCCTGGGGTGAAAATCAGGTTTGAGTGACTGTCCACTCACAGGCAGGCCACCACCCTCTTGGATGACCACTTCCTGGGAAGCCAGAATTCTCAGAAAAATAGAAAAACGTCACTCTAGTAGAAACATTGAACTGCAACGTGAGCAAACCTGATATTTACCTCATGAGAGGATTCAAAATAGCGGGCACGACCAGGGCCTCAGCCCGCAGTTGCATCGGCAATGATAAGGATTATGGCAGTGAAATGGCACCTGGAGGTGTGGTTGTGCTATTCAAATGTTCTGCTTCATCTGCACAGCAGGAAAAGTGGTCGGCGGCTAAAACAGCGTTACACAGCTGAAGTCTCCTATCGGCCGCAGCACAGCTCCATTAGCCTTTGCACATCTTCAGTGTGCATCAAGTGACACACCCCCAACACTGTGTTATGGAAAACTATTTGAGGAGGTGCTAACGGGTGACCAGATTGTTTGCATATATTTATTGCATTTTGTTGTGGTGGTGATATATTGTGTTGTTTTCTCTGTCGATTTGTTTTTTCTTGAACTGCATTATTAACTTCGGTTGTGCTGTACTGTAGATCTGTTTTGAATGTTCTGTTATGTTCTGCTATTTATTTGTGTGTTCTTATTTGGGTTTGAGTTCTCACTGCTTGATTGTTTACTTTAGATATGCCAACAAATGGTACTGCATTTCTAGACAAAAGTAGCAAATTTCTTTAACGTTCCAGCTACAATAAATTATTTACTACAGTCTGAGGTAGTAAAATAGCACTGCTGCTTGAGTTCTTCAAGCATTTATAACACCCAGTCGGCTCAATACTGAGGCAGTGGCCTGTCCTAATTTAGCTACCATATTGATTGCTGCCTTTATGTGCTCTTTTACTATGTGCTTTGCTGGATGGATGTATCATTTGCTGTGTAGTAGAGCAGATTCCAAGCAGACACCCCATCTGTGATACTATCTAGCCTATGTAACTATCTCTCATACTTTTTGTATTGTTTTCCTCACCATAAGTTGCACCTTTCAGACTATCCCAATGGTCACCTTTTTTCAGATTCTATTATCTTGTTGGCCTACTTGTCAGTGCACCTGAACCAAGGCAAATATACTTCTTGGTCTTTTGTACTGAGGTTCCTGAACCTCTTCTGATGGGATACATCGGGTGATCCCAAACTTTGCATAGGCGACTGAGGTGAGCATCTCCTGCTTCTAGATCAAAGAGAAGGCAGACGTGATCGAGAAATTTTGGTGTTTGGAAAAGTAGCTTGTTAAATTTGTGCAGATCATCCCGAAGCTGGGAATCAAAATAAGCGAGTTTCAGTTTGGCATCTGTTGGGCCTGTGAGTGCCATTAGGTAGGAGATACATCTGCAAAGAGTGCAGAGGAGAATATGGCCCTCATTACAACCCTGGTGGTAAATCCCACTTACCGCCGTGCTGACGCCCGTCAAGATACTGTGGCCACAGTGGAAATCCGCTACAGGTATTACGACCCACATCTCGTAATCCGCCACAATACAGACACCCTCACCAGTCCGCCACAACAAAGGTCAGTGATAAACTGGCGATACCAAAACCTACACCGTCACGCCAACAGGAATACGCCCACAGTATCACGACCCACGAATCAACGCGGCGGTCTTTCAACCGCGGTAATCCATTGGCGGTACACACCGCAGCGCTCCAAATACACACACATTTACAAAACACCCCCACATTGGACAATTCAAAATACACACACTTGACACACATACACACACCACACCCACACACCCAATCCAATATAAAGCACACACCCACAAACCCTTACAACCAAAATTTTGAGAGGGAGATTACCTAACACAACACCAGCATCCACAGACACACAGCACCATCACTTATACAACACCCACGCACCTCAAACAACACACACCAACACATCCCCTCACACATCACAACAGACAGCACCTCACACATCAACCACACCAAACCATGGCACCTCAAAGACACCCCAGATTCTCTGAGGAGGAGCTCAGGGTCATGGTGGAGGAAATCATCTGGGTAGAGCCACAGCTATTCGGATCACAGGTGCAGCAGACATCCATTGCTAGGAAGATGGAGCTATGTCGGAGAATCGTCAATAGGGTCAACACAGTGGGACAGCACCCAAGAACACGGAATGACATCAGAAAGAGGTGGAACGACCTACGGGGGAAGGTACGTTCCGTGGTATCCAGACACCAGATTGCTGTACAGAGGACTGGCAGTGGACTCCCACCTCCTCCCCACAACTAACAACATGGGAGGAGCAAATCTTGGCAATACTGCATTCTGAGGGCCTTGCAGGGGTAGCAGGAGGACTGGACTCTGGTAAGGCAAATCTTTACTACTTTATCCCCCACACCCCACCTGCATGCCATCACATACCCCCACACTCACCCTCACACCCATCACCCCAACACCCCACAGATACCCCACTACCACAACCCACACATCCCAAAATCAAGACCTGCATGTAACACCAATGCATGGACACCCATCACCAAACCATGTCCAGTAGAGAGACTCACTCATGCCCCAAAATCACCAATCTCACAAGGGCCACTGCAATAATGAAAGCACAGAAGTAGAGGTTAACTCACCCATTGCACAAGATGGCACACACAGATACTAACATTATGCATTCACACCCCAACAGGACCCCTACCCAACGTCACCGGACAGGAGGTGCCAGACATATCCAGTCCCCCCACAGAAGAGGCCCACAGTGATGACAGCAGCTCTGCATGCCTGGATCAAGACGACCAGCCCGGCCCATCAGGTACCTCGGGACAGTCAGTTCCCCTAACACAGTCACAAACCACCACTGAACCTCCCCCCTCAGGAAACACCACCACAGCACCCACCCAGCTGGCCCATCCCTCTGTCCCCAGGACATGTCAATCAGCAGTGTTGCCACCATTACAGGGAACCCAGGCAAACCCAGTAACACAGGACGATAAGGGACCTGGGGGCAGTGGCAGTGGGCACACGGTTCAGAGGACAGAGGCACAGGATAACAGGGAAGCTAGGAGGACTGCTGTGCGACAGGGGGAGGACAGGCCCAGGGAATCGACTCTCCACGAGGCACTCTCCAACATCATGGGAGCTTACCACCATTCTCAGGAGACCATTGGCAAGGTGCTGGCCAAGTTTCAGGAGACCCAGCGGCTGCAGGAGGAACAGTACCTGGGGATCAGGGAGGACTTGAAGTCCATCAACACCACCCTGGTCACCATTGTAGAGGTGCTGGCAGACCTTCTCAACACCAGGAGGGACACAGTGGCACACCAACAGGCCCCGGACACTAGCCTGGATGATGAACAGCCCTCCACCGGCACTAATGGACAGGAGGCACCGCCACAAGAACAACAGGCCACCAGCACCCTACCCCCTGCAGAAGGAGAACCACCCCGCAAATGGTCCCTGAGATCCAGGAACAAGACAGAGAACATTGCCAAGACCCCCACCAGGAAATAAGACCCCCCTGAATGTCACCCTTCTGTCCCACCTTGTCACCCTGTCCACCTTAACCTGCCATTGCTCCCCTTCCTACGCCCCATTGGACAATGCACCTGTGAAACAAATAGACTGGACTCTGCCATGGAGATTCCTCCACCATCACCCCAGCCCATTTCACAACCCCTCCACTTATTTGCACAGAAATAAACACACTTGAATCACAAAACAATCTGGAGTCTGTCTGTTTTCACTAAAGTGTAATTGTAAAACCTGTGGAATATAGCAATGTCAATGTACCTGTTCACATACCAATGTAACACAGCTGTAGGCCAGCAGTAAACATAGCAGAGGGCACAAAGTGGGACCCAGATCTGTGAAATGGAAAGGCAAAGAAACAAGCCAGGGTCCATTCACTGAGTGAAAATGACAGACATGCTAGCTCCAACAATAGTATGAGATGTGGGAAGCAGTTACATTTTCTTGCCTGTGTCTCACTGGAAGTATTGCATGATGATGTTGTTTCGGTTGTCGACATCTTCTTCTTCTGCCTCCTATTCTTCACTGTCCACAGGCTCCACAGCTGTCACAAGACCACCTTCTGGCCCATCCTCCTGCAGAAAAGGGACGTGGCGTCGCAAAGCCAGATTGTGCAACATACAGCAGGCAACGATTATCTGGCACACCTTCTTCTGTGAGTAGAATAGGGAGCCACCTGTAAGATGAAGGCACCGGAATCTGGCCTTCAGGAGGCCGAAGGTGCGTTCTATAATCCTCCTAGTTCCCCCATGTGCCTCATTGTAGCGTTCCTCTGCTCTTGTCCTGGGATTCCTCACTGGGGACAGTAGCCATAACAGGTTGGGGTAACCAGAGTCACATGCAAATGTCGAGGGATAACTGTTAGACAGACATTAACCCTTAGGGACAACCCCATCCCCAGACATCTATGTCAACTGTGTTGGGACCTTGGGCTCACCTATTAGCCACACACGGTGCCTCAGGAGTTGCCCCATCACATAAGGGATGTTGCTATCTCTCAAAATGTAAGCGTCTAGCACAGAGCCAGGATACTTGCCATTCACATGGGAAATGTACTGGTCTGCCAAACACACCATCTGCACATTCAGTGAATGGTAGCATTTCCGGTTTCTGTGCACCTGTTCATTCCTGCGGGGGGGACAAATGCCACATGTGTACCATCAATGACACCAATGATGTTGGAGATATGTCCCAGGGCATAAAAGTCACCTTTCACTGTGGGCAAATCCTCCACCTGAGGGAAAACGATGCAGCTGCACATGTGTTTCAGAAGGGCAGATAACACTCTGGACAACACGTTAGAGAACATTGGCTGGGACATCCCTGATGCCATGGCCACTGTTGTTTGAAAAGACCCACTGGCCAGGAAATGGAGCACAGACAGAACTTGCACTAGAAAATGGATTCCTGTGGGATGGCGGATAGCTGAAATCAGGATAGGCTCCAACTGGGCACACAGTTCTAGGATTGTTGCACGATTAAGTCTGTATGTGATAATGATGTGTCTCTCTTTCATTGTTGACAGGTCCACCAGGGGTCTGTATACCAGAGGATGCCGCCATCTCATCACCTGCCTCAGCAGACGTGCCCTATGGAGGAGCACAGCGAGCAGAGGGTCATCCAACACTTAGGTATCACAATGTGTTATTTGGCAAAACGCTGGAAAATCGCAATGTGCCTGTATCTCTCTGTATTGCAGGCCTAAATAGGTGTGACGCAGTTTTTTCCCATGCCATGTGGCCCCCTGAAATGACGGCTGCCTGACCTGTAATGTGGGACAAGGGGAAATTAGGTAACTGCGCTGGCATTGTACACCATCGCAGTGGGCGGTCGAAGACCGCAGCTCAATTCAGTATTGGTTAACATTGGGCCCTATGGGTCCCAGGAGCCAAAGATGATGTATGCCGGCGGTGACGGTACGCACCGCCGCGGACGTGGCCACCATTTTCTATCTGTTCCCTCACTTGATACCTGACCTTCAACAGGAGAGGACCTACACTGCCAGTGCTGCTGTGACCTGTGTCTGGAAGCGACGATGGCTACAGTGTCTGGGGAAAGGGCCCCTGCCTTCTAGAAACTGGTGGATGGGGTCCTCCCCCAGTACACGCAACTGTACGGTCCTCCAGACAAACAGGTGAGTACACTGTGATCATGGTGGATGGCACATGAGTGTATGGAGTGTCGTGGATGCAAGAGGGTGGGGAGGGGGACAGGCCAGCATGTCAGGACTGTGTGTGTATGTATGGCTGGGCCAGGGTGGGAGGTGTTTGGCAATGCATGAGAGGAAAGGTACAGGCTAGAAACATCCATATTTTCTTCATTTTTTCTCTAGGTCAGCGCCCACCACAAGAAGGGTATTTGGCGTGCCAGCGCCAAGGACGTCCGGACTCTGGGTGTCTACTATAGACAGTGCACCCACTGCTGTAAAAGATGGGTGGACCTGCGCCGCTGGAGCAAGAAGACAGCGGAGGCCCAGCTGGGGATGGCCTCCCAACGTGGAAGGGATGCCCGTCGCACTATGAACCCCCCTGATGTACCGGATCCTGGCGGTGGCCTATCCGGAATAGGATGGGCGCTTGAGGGCATCACACCATCCACAAGGGGATGAGTACACTCTAATTCAGCTGCCTCTGCGCGCTTTACGAGGTGTCTGGGTGGTCGAAGTGGGCTGTGGGTTCCCCTAGGCCAGGGCGAACTTGGTAGGCTAGGTCCCTTGTTAGGCAGGCTCTGTGGCACTCCAACCCCACTACTGGTAATACCCATCTATACCTAGTCAGGCTCCTGTGACTTCCAGGTGTGCAGCAATTGGGCTTAGGCATCGTCCCCCATGGGCATGTGAATTTGCTAGGAACTGTTAGTGTATTGCTTAGTGCATAGGGCTGCTCCTTGTGTGTTGTGTCTGCCAACGGTAGTGGTGTTGCATGCACTGAACATGTATTTCTTATGTCTTCCCCCCCCTTTTTGTTTTGTCTCCCTGTTCTTGCGTGCAATAGCATCATCTGGCGGAGAAGCAGTGGCACCGGAGCAGGAGGGAGCTGCAACCCACATGGCCCTGGAGGGTGAAGCAACGGAGTCTGAAGCCACCAGTGGGATGGAGGGCGAGGGGAGCTCCACGACGGGGACAGGAGCATACACCAGCGACAGCGACTCCTCTGATGGGAGCTCTCTTGCGGTGGCGGGCACCTCTGTGCCCACAGCATCAACAGGTACAGCCGCCACCCCCCCACCAGCACAGCCCTCCCAGCAGCCCCTCAGCGTGTGTCCCGTTCCCGCTCACCCAGGAGGGTGGGCATCTCCTTCGCCCCAGAAACCTCAGGCCGTGCCCCAGTCAGCCCTGCTGCCCTCAGTGAGGAGGCTATTGACCTCCTGAGATCCCTCACTGTTGGGCAATCTACCATTTTGAATTCCATCCAGGGTGTTGAGAGGCATTTGCAACAAACAAATGCATACCTGGAGGGCATTCATTCAGGGCAGGCGGCCCAACAGAGAGCATTTCAGGCTCTGGCCTCAGCACTGATGGCAGCCATTGTCCCTGTGTCCAGCCTCCCCCTCCAACTTCCTCCACCCAGACCCAATCCTCTGTACCTCAGCCTATCCCAAGCACACCATCAGACCAGCCTGCACACTCATCAACACACAAGAGTGGACATGGCAGACATAAGCACCACACATCCCACAAGCACTCACACAAGCACCATCCCCATGCAGACACAGCAACATCCACTACCTCCACTGTGTCCCCCTCCTCCACGTCCTCCTCCTCCCTCCCTGTCTCGTCTCCACTCACACCTGCATGCACTACATCCTCAGCCACTAACTCCATCACCAGCACGCCCATCAGCACACACCGCTCACGTGCAATCACCACCCCCACTGCCATTCACACATCCTCAGTGTCCTCTCCCAGTGTGTCTGTGAGCCCCCCTCCCAAAGTACACAAATGCAGGCACACACCCACCCAACAGCCATCCACTTCACAACGGCCTCCGGCCCATGCACCTTCACCGAAATTCAGCAAAAGTACACCTCCTACAACAACTACCACTGCCCAGCTACCATGAGGCATGACTCTCATCACTGTTTGCACCTGCAAGTGGAAGGCGAAGCCGCACCAGGGTGGGGTATGTATCTGCCTCCATGGCTTATCATGCTTCCTGTTCCTAGGCAATCACGTGGCACACACACCCATGTGAGGTAATGGGACCAGCCACACTGCATGTGGAGCACTCTGGGCACCAAGCCCCGTCCAGAACCTGTGGAGAAAAGCATCCACTACCTCAGTCCTTTGCAGGATGAAGCACTCTGGAGCACCAAGCCCCCTCCAGAACCAGTGGAGATTCACATCCACTACCTCAGTCCTTGGCAGGATGAAGCACTCTGGGCACCAAGCCCCCTCCAGAACCAGTGGAGTAAGGCATCCACTACCTCAGTCCTTGGCAGGATGAAGCACTCTGGGCACCAAACCCCCTCCAGAACCAGTGGGGATTCACATACACTACCTCAGTCCTTGGCAGGATGAAGCACTCTGGGCACCAAGCCCCCTCCAGAACCAGTGGAGTAAGGCATCCACTACCTCAGTCCTTGGCAGGATGAAGCACTGACATCCACTTGAGAGACTGTGGCTTTGCATTCCCCAGGATAGAGCAGTGGGCAAACCACCCACTGGAAAGACTTGAGAGACTGTGGCTTTGCACTCCCCAGGATGCAGCAGTGGGCAAACCACCCAATGAAAAGACTGTAGAGACTGTGGTTTTTCACTCCCCAGGATTGAGCAGTGGGCAAACCACCCACTGGAAAGACTTGAGAGACTGTGGCTTTGCGCTCCCCAGGATACAGCAGTGGGCAAACCACCCACTGCAAAGACTTGAGAGACTGTGGCTTTGCACTCCCTAGGATTGAGCAGTGGGTAAACCACCCACTGTAAGGACTTGAGAGACTGTGGCTTTGCACTCTCCAGGATACAGCAATGTGCATGGAGCTCGCTCATGCAGCAGTGGCGTTGTGTGTTCATCCGGCTGAGGTGCCCCCCTCCCCTTCCCCTTGAGGTGCCTGTTTATTTTCGATCTGATGCCCCAGCAGTGTTCTCTCCGTTTCGAGTCAGGTATCTTGTGTGGGCTTTGCCCATGCATTTTGGGACCACTGGTCCACGGACAATGATTGGTACACTATCCGGACTTGTGTAGTTTGTGTACATATTTGTATAAATTGATTTTTGAACTTTCATTATCTGATTTTTCATGATTACACTTGTTACAATCATTCAATTTTGTCCTTGCGTTCTTCCGGGGGGGAGGGAGGTATATGTAATGTTGCGGCATTTATTTGTGTGCATGGTGTTGTTGGTGCAGGTGGGATGGGGGTATTGCATGTGTGTGTCACTCTCTTTTCCCTCCCCCCTCCCCTGTGTTGTAGGTGCAGTACTCACCGTTCTGTTCGACGGCATCTGTCCTGCTCCTGATACAGCAGGAGGAAGACCAGCATGGGCAGAACATGTAACTCGGGCTCCATGGCCTCCTGGTTCCTTGTTCGGTGTCAAAAGGTGAGTGTTTTCCCTCCTGTGTACTGTTTCCGCCGTGCTTTTGATAGCATTGGTTCCGCCCTGGAAAAGGTGGCGGATAGGCGTGTTGAAATACAGTGGGCAGTACTTTGTCTTCCGCCTGTCTGTTGGCGGTTACTGCCGTGGTGTTTGTTTCTACCGCCGTGGCGGTCGGAGTGTTAAAGTGGCTGTCTATGTTGGCAGTTTCCGCCATGGTCGTGATTCCATTTTTTTTCCACCGGCCTGTTGGCGGTATTACTGCTGCTTTAACACCGTCCGCCAGGGTTGTAAATGAGGGACTATGTCTTTAGTGACTGCCAAAACTCCAGACCGCTTTGGGCACACCTAGCTCATCACCAATGTGAATGCTTCAGGGACAGTCCCTAACTGTTCCCGAGACACTGCCATCTTACTATCCTGAAAACTGGTAGCCCTTATTTTGATCATGAAACATACACATAAAAAGCAGTCAATACACTTCTCATTCTTTTGTCCCAAAAGTTTTGTACTCACTCATTAAAATGCACTTCTGTTTGTGAGGAATATGAGGACAATTATTCTCATCTGGTATTGCTCTGGTCAGACTTTGCTGCAAAGCAGTTCATTCCTTCCTAAAATGAAAAACTGCTTTGTAGCAAAGTCTGACCAAAGCAATACCAGATGAGAATAATTGTCCACATATTCCTCACAAAGAGAAGTGCCTCCTCATTGACAGAGGTGTGTGTTATTGTGTTTGAGTGTGTGGGGGAGTATTGTAAATTTGGACAAAGATTTGCTGTGAAAGAAGACTGATGACGGTAACTACAACTTGTGAAGAGGATTAAAGAAAATATCTTGCACATACTTCTTCACTTCAGTTAGGCCACGCATCCTTGAAGTTCCATGACCTCATAAAATAATCTATATGGTCACGGAGATATTCACTAACTCGCAATATTCTTATAATGCGTGGAAGGCTGTACTTTACCCCAATGTATTATGTACAATTACTCCTGCATTCAATAACTTTTCAGAAGACTGCTGCTACAGGTTCCAGTCTGGCACACTTCACTAAATACTTATTGCATTATGTATGAATGCTGAGCACTGTTGTCTCAAGTTTTCTCTGTTATTTCAAAAACAAATGATTGTGTGGTTGACTTCAGTAACATCCCCAACAATTTAAATTGATTATGGAAATATTTCTCACCAATACTCCTGCATTATTGGAGCAGTGGAATTACTCACAACAAAGTTCCTGATTGATTACTCCCACCTTACTGTGTATACACCTAAAACATTCTTCTTGTGACTCTTTAGAAAATGTTTACTTCAGCTCTCTGTGTGCAATTTAACTACCGAAAAACAGCACATGGGAATTTTTTTGTGTTGACTGGCATCAAAACAAATTTGGGCCAACAGCCATTTACATTCAAAGATTAATGTTATCCTGCTAACCACTAAGTTTTCACAAATATTTCCCATTTTTGAGTCTCCAGTAGCTATTTTTCTCCAGGGCCACGTGTTTCAAGTGAGAGAAATATTAAGGGGGAGGGAAAGAAAGAAATAGTGTGTCAGACAGAGTAAGGGAAAGAGCAGAAGGGAGAGAGAGCGAGAAAACACACATAACCAGGAACATTCGCTTATCAAACTTCACATTTTTTAAGAGGGTTAAAGCATTGTATTTATACTGTGTAAACAAGGATGTGTCTGGCTGTTAGCTATGACATGTAGGGTCATGGTAGATGTGCTCCAGAACTTTCAATCTTATTTCTGTAAAGCTAATTAAGAAGGATTTGCAGGTATATTTTATAAATGATCATCATGTGTATGTCAAAGAGCATGTTTTAGACTCCAGAGGTGTGCCGGAAATCCAAAAACATTTTGCAGGGTACCTATCAAAATGTGATTTTATCGAGAACATTAATGTTCATTGCAATGCTTGGAATGTTAAATACTTCACCAAATGAAAAGACACAAGGCAACAATATTTTGTGGCCAAATTTCCTGGATGGAGATTCCATACCCATGAACCCCTCAATGCTCATGACTCATTTGTTCACTTTCTCTGCTATTCCAATGACTATTGTATTAATGAAAGTAAGCATGAAATATTGGGCCAGATTTATAAGAAAATAGCGCATCAACTGTGATGCAGCACTTTTCTTGCCCTCCCCTGCCCCTCCCCATACTTGCAATATGTCACACCATGGCGCATGTTAGGACAATAGTGCCAGAATTTATGATGCTTGTTAGAAATGGGGTCTTTGGTTGGCAGTCAGGTTCCCCCTTGTCCAAACAAGGACCCTCACTGTAGTCAGGGTAAAGGAGAATCACCCTGAGCTAACCCCTGCTCACCCCCTTGGTAGCTTGGCACGAGCAGGCAGGCTTAATTTCAGAGCACTAGGTGTAAAGTTATTGTACCAACACACACAGGAAATCAATGAAAACACTACAAAATGACACAACACAGGTTTAGAAAAATAGAAAATATTTATCTAAACTTAACAAGACCAAAATGACTAAAATCCAACATACACAAGTCAAGTTATTAATTAAAAAGCAAAAAGAGTCTTAAATCCTTGAGAAAACAGGTAAAACACTCCAGCAGCTCGTTATTTTTCAGCCGCGTCTCGGAAGGTGTGTCCAATTTTTCCCACACACAGCGGTCTGTGCGTGGATTTTCAGTCTTGGTCTGACAGCTTCACCTTCCAAGGCCCCAGGAACTGGATAGGGCACCACTTGGCAGGGCAGGAGTCTCAGCAGAGAGTGCAGGTGCTGGCAGGAGAAGTCTTTGATGGCCCTGAGACTTTAACAACAGGGGCACACTCAGGACAAGCCCTTGGAGATTTCTTCACAAGCAGGAAGGCACACAAAGTCCAGTCTCTGTCCTCTTGCACAGGCAGAAGCAGCAACTGCAGATTAGCTCCACAAAGCACAGTCTTAGTCAGGGCAGCACCTCCCCTCAACTCTTCAGCTCTTCTCCAGGCAGAGTTTCCTTTTGATGTCCAGAAGTGATCTAAAGTCTGTGGTTTTGGGTGCCCTTCTTATACCCATGTCGGCATTTGAAGTGGGCTTACTTCAAAGGAAAGTCTCTCTTGTTTGTGAAATCCTGCCTTGCCTAGGCCAGGCCCCAGACACACACCAGGGGTTTGGAGACTGCATTGTGTGAGGGGAGGCATAGCCCTTTCAGGTTTAAGTGAACACTCCTCCCCTCCCTCCTAGCACAGATGGCTCATCAGGATATCTAGGCTACACCCCAGCTCCCTTTGTGGCACTGTCTGGAGAGAGGTGCAAACAGCCCAACTGTCAAACTGACCCAGACAGGGAATCCACAAACAGGCAGAGTCACAGAATGGTAGAAGCAAGAAAATGCCCACTTTCTAAAAGTGGCATTTTCAAACACACAGTCTTAAAACCAACTTTACTAAAATATGTTTTTTTAAATTGTGAGCTCAGAGACCCCAAACTCCACGTGTCTATCTGCTCAAAAAGGGAATCTACGCTTCAATCATTTTTAAAGGTAGCCCCCATGTTAACCTATGAGAGAGATAGGCCATGCAACAGTGAAAATCGAATTTGGCAGTATTTCAATATCAGGACATATAAAACACATTAGTACAGAATATGTCCTACCTTAAACATACACTGCACCCTGCCTCTGGGGCTACCTTGGGCCTACCTTCCTTAGGGGTGTCTGAAATGTAAGAAAAGGGAAGGTTTAGACCTGGTAAGTGGGTACACTTGCCAAGTCGAATTGGCAGTTTTAAACTGCACACACAGGCACTACAGTGGCAGGTCTGCGCCATGTTTTCAGAGCTACTATTGTGGGTGGCACAACCAGTGCTGCAGGCCCACTAGTACCATTTGATTTACAGGCCCAGAGCACCTCTAGTGCACTGTACTAGGGACTTACCAGTAAATCAAATATGCCACTCATGGATAAACCAATCACATACACATTTTAAACAGGTGCTTTTTAGCACTGGATAGCAGTGGTAAGGTGCCCAGAGCAACACAAACAGCAAAAACAGCACACATCAATAACCTGGGATACAGAGGCAAAAGGTTAGAGGAGACCACGCCAAGGATAAAAAGTCTGAAAATGCTGTTGTGGTGTTTTGCAGGATTAGCGCAAAGTAAAGGGAGGCCCATTGAAAGTAATGGGCGTGTCATTTTAATGCCTGCTCTGAACAGGCGCTAAAAATGACGCAAAAAATGGCACAGTGAAATGTTGGACATTTTTCTGCACCATTTTTACAGGCCTCCCTGCAGGGGGATGCCCCCTTGCAGACATTGGGGGTCATTCTGACCCTGGCGGCCGGTGGCCGCCAGGGCCACCGACCACGGGAGCACCGCCAACAGGCTGGCGGTGCTCCCACGAGCATTCTGACCGCGGCGGTTCAGCCGCGGTCAGAAGCGGAAAGTCGGCGGGCTCCCGCCGACTTTCCGCTGCTCGGGGGAATCCTCCATGGCGGCAGAGCGCGCTCCGCCGCCATGGGGATTCAGACACCCCCTACCGCCATCCTGTTCATGGCGGGAAACCCGCCATGAACAGGATGGCGGTAGGGGGTGCGCGGGGCCCCTGGGGGCCCCTGCAGTGCCCATGCCAATGGCATGGGCACTGCAGGGGCCCCCGTAAGAGGGCCCCAAAAAGAATTTCAGTGTCTGCTTAGCAGACACTGAAATTCGCGACGGGTGCTACTGCACCCGTCGCACTCCAGCAACTCCGCCGGCTCCATTCGGAGCCGGCTTCATCGTTGCTGGGTCTTTCCCGCTGTGCTGGCGGGCAGCCTTTTGGCGGTCACCCGCCAGCACAGCGGGAAAGCCAGAATGGCCGCCGCGGTCTTATGACTGCGGTGCGGTCATTTGGCGGTAACCGCATGGCGGGCGGCGACCGCCGCGGTTAAAATCAGGCCCATTATGCCTGGCACAGGCATAATGTAGCGCAAGTGGTCACAAAGTGGCGCAATGCAAGCATTGTGCCACTTTGTAAGTATGGCAATGGAGAATAGCCTCCTTAAAAGCACATTAGCGTTAAAAAAATGACGCTAGTGTGTCACTAACAGATGCTAGGGCCTTGTAAATCTGGCCCATTATGTTTTGGACTTCTCTTTTAAGGAGTCCATCCAAGCACAAGTTGAAACATTTGCCTTGCTTATACTGATTAAACATGACACTATACATGTGAATTTTGTTATAAGGCCAGAGTCGGACTACTGGGTTCCCCAAACTGATATACTGAATCATTAAGTAAGCTATTTGGATAGAAAACTATTAACCCCTTTATGCTTTCTAATGGTACTGTTGGATGGAAACTGCTGTTAGGAATAAATCAGAAGTCCTAGTCTGAAAATCAAAAGGGACACAAAGCCAAGAAAATACTATGTTTAATGGTGGCATCATAAATCTAAAATGAAACAGTTTGTATGAGAAACATTTTTGTACATATGAAAATCCAATTACAATTGTATATGTATAAATTTACAATAAGGTTTCTGCTCCGTGGACCGACCACCCTTCATTGGAATGCAGGCACAGGTCCCATGCATATTATCCCCATTGATTTTTACAAGAATGTGAATGATTCCTATTTTCCCTCTGCAACCCTTTGCAATGCACAACATACCCCTCTGGACTGCTGCTCTTGAAGAACTGCTTTACTGCTGTGCTGTCCTTCAATTCATCATCAACAGCACCTGGGCAATGCTTGCTGTAAGTCTTGCCCTTCCATGTGGTGCCAACCCAGTCCTGGGCCCTTGGAGGTAGGTATACCCTTGGAGGTGGTTATAAAGTGCTGCAACTGCCAGAATCCACGCATCGATGCTCTTGCCCCAATTGGAATCGGCTTATCAACACTGATGCAATCACACTCCTACATTGATCGAGAGGTTTGCATCGCCACCATCGCTTCACCACTACAGAGAGGAGCATTGCATTACCGACTGCATGATGCATTGACACCATTCCTGATTGTTCTATGACTTTGAGCTGCTTGGAGCAGATGCATTGCCTACATCTCCAGGATCAACACCAATGCAGCATCTCCCTTGCTCCTTACATCTTCTTCTCGACATCGATGTATCTCAGAACCAAGGTACCGTTTCAGCTGTCCAAAAGTGGTCTCTGTATTTGACCCGTCCTCCATCAGAGTTGGCCTGACTTTTCAGATTTGGCCTGGTCTAGCACGACTAGATAGCCCCAGTTGGCACTTTATGCTTCTAAGCACTACAACTAAGTTTATTCTTTAAAAAATAATATTTCTACTTCTACTTATTGGAATTTTGTTGTTTTGTTCTTGTTTTGTTCATTAAACCAATCTCTATTATTTTAACCAGTTGTGGTTTCTTTTTGTTTGGTGTTTTCACTGTTGTACTGGTCTAAATGTTGCAGAAATACTTTACACATTGCCTCCTAAGTTTAGGCCTGACTGCTCTGTGCCAAGCTGCCAGCGAATGAGCACAGGTTAATTTATGGTGTGTAACAGACTTACTCTAGCTAGGTGTGGGGTCCCTACTTGAACAGAGTGCATACCTCTGCTAACTAGAGACCCCGTTCCTAATAATATCCCACCCACTGGTTGAGTCTGAGGGGGCCATTGAATGTTTAAGGTGTGGGAGCACCACTGTAAACCATTGATGCTCCTTCCCCATCAAATTTGCAGTTCCTCAGCCTCATGTACGACTAGGGAAACTGATAAGTGTACATCTGCACAGTTTCTGCTGGCTCTGCAGGTGGAAACCCCTGACCTGGTGGCCTGTCTGCCAGATCATAGTGATGGTTATTCTGGGAAATTGTGGGACCGTCAGGCTAGAGATAGCGATTATTTGAAGAACAATTATATATTGGCCCCCACAAACAAGAAGATAATTCCCTGTGTGTGAGTGCCAAAATGTTGTGTGCTGTGTTTTGACTTTCAGCAATAAGTCGCCACTTTCTGGGTTTATTTTTGGAAAGCAAAAATCTGTTGAGCATTTAGCAAAGCAAATGTCACAGTCGTTACTGCATCTGCCACACCAGCAGTTTCAGTGAATGCTTAAGATATCCCTGCCAGAAAGTTGGAGATCTCCAAATAGGGTGGGTGACCCTCCACTAACAGAGCAAGCGCAGTATTTTCCACTGACCTGATTTGGGTAGCTACCCACCAGAGTCTAAATGAGACTACAAGTATTTCTGAGCTTCCATGTTACATATTCAGAAAACACAAAAGACAGTGACATAATGGTTTTGATTTGTTTATTAATGGAGCACAATCACATACACATACAGATATACACATGCACACACACACCACACATTTGCCTCCCGCAATAGGACTAATGAGCTAAGAGACGATAAAACATGCTGAGAACGTGTGACTGCAAATTATATGGGTTGGCTAACTTAACTGAAAGACCCACAAAACCACTTAAAAAGACAATTCTTAATGACTTCCCTGAATGACAAGTGAATTCGGATTTGTGTTAATGACAGATCTTTCCACATCTCAGGAGAGAGTGAAATGGATGAACAGTCGGCCCATATTATCCTTTCCACTTGTAGAAGCAGATAATCAGCAGATCTTAATTGTCCCTGGGGTCAATAATGTTGCAGATAACAACCTAATCCAGAGCAGTCCATTACATACAATACTTTTGTCCGCCCTATACCAGTGAGTGTTTCTCTCGCTTCCAGTAAATTTGGTCATGGTAAAAATAATCTTTTGAGCATAATTCTGAACACTCTGGGTCCTTGACAGTTGGGATGCTGGAAGGCCCAGACACAGTAAGCTACAATAGTCTAATCAGGACAGGATGCAGGAGGCAGCAGCAAACACATCTTTTTGATCTACATTATCTAAGATGAATTTGATGTTGCCAGCAATACTAGTAACAGCGGTTTCTGCACCCTTTCTGGGCCAAACTTCCACTTGCCAGTCATGAAGCTACTTTCTGTGCTCAAACATGGTGAGCAGTTGTTTGGCCACCAGTTTCTCCAAACGTTAGCTTGTGATAGATCTTCACCTTTATCACATCCAGATGATTTGTTCTTAAAAAGTGGATATAACACCTTCCTTCATTCTGGCAGGTACTACACCCTCCTATTTAGACATATTGAGGAGTTCAGTGAGTTCATCACTCAGCACTGAAGTTAAGTACACATTATGGAGAGGGATGAAAGTCACCTTTACAGCCAGACTGAACATGAGCCAGTCTTTGTGGGTGGTATTGAACATTGACTATTTTACTTCCATTTCTCAAGATGAGGCAGGATAGAGTCTCTACTCTGCTTTACTTTCATTATTCTATATCTCTGCATAGACCGTTATGCCACATCCTGGCCCCATTGAGAGTTAGTAAAGTTGTTAATGATGAATTAAGCTGTCAAGCCAAATTTACTTCATTTAAAATCTGACAACTGAGAAAGATACTTTTTGCTGCCTTGAGTGTTTGTTTTAGTAGTGTTTACTTGTTCATTATGCAAGCTAAGTTTTCCTTTGAGTAGGAAGACCTCCATCATGTTAGGGGATCCACGCAAGCCACATCTCCCTGGACTCCTCCAAGTATCTAGTTTTCAAAAAATGTTTGGGTTTGGTAGGTTTCCCTATATGACTGCGTCTCATTGGACCAAAAATGCAGGTGCACGCCCCCTCAAAAAACAGGTAGTTTTGTAATAGATCATTTTTACTTGTCCACGTTGTGTTTTAGGGCATTTCCTAATGTGGGAGGTGGGTCTACCCACACAGGTGAGGTACCATTTTTAAAAACAACAAGTGATGGACGGAATGCTGAACATTGTCAAACACTCACCCCCAGTCATAGATCTGGGTTTAATCCATCGTTCTTTTGCTCACCATGCCACCCCAGTTTGGACCCAGCCATATGCAAATCAGTCTTGACCCTGTTCCTCATGGGAACAGTCCAGACCGAACTGCCAAGTCAGGTCCTCACTGGACCGGAAAAAAGCATCCTGTGACCGGTTTCGGGGTTTCACCCCTCATCAGCCAGGCTAGCTTGAATCCAGTGGCATGGGAAGCACGGAACCCACGTCTGGGCATACCCTTCCCACTTAGGGCGACAAAGCAAAAACAACAAGTGATGGACGGAATGCTGAACATTGTCAAACACTCACCCCCAGTCATAGATCTGGGTTTAATCCATCGTTCTTTTGCTCACCATGCCACCCCAGTTTGGACCCAGCCATATGCAAATCAGTCTTGACCCTGTTCCTCATGGGAACAGTCCAGACCGAACTGCCAAGTCAGGTCCTCACTGGACCAGAAACAAGCATCCTGTGACCGGTTTCGGGGTTTCACCCCTCATCAGCCAGGCTAGCTTGAATCCAGTGGCATGGGAAGAACGGGACCCACGTCTGGGCATACCCTTCCTACTTAGGGCGACAAACCAAAAACAACAAGTGATGGACGGAATGCTGAACATTGTCAAACACTCACCCCCAGTCAGAGATCTGGTTTTAATCCATCATTCTTTTGCTCACCATGCCACCCCAGTTTGGACCCAGCCATATGCAAATCAGTCTTGACCCTGTTCCTCATGGGAACAGTCCAGACCGAACTGCCAAGCCAGGTCCTCACTGGACCGGAAACAAGCTTTCTGTGACCTGTTTCGGGGTTTCACCCCTCATCAGCCAGGCTAGCTTGAATCCAGTGGCATGGGAAGCACGAGACCCACGTCTGGGCATACCCTTCCCACTTAGGGCGACAAAGCAAAAACAACAAGTGATGGACGGAATGCTGAACATTGTCAAACACTCACCCCCAGTCATAGATCTGGGTTTAATCCATCGTTCTTTTGCTCACCATGCCACCCCAGTTTGGACCCAGCCATATGCAAATCAGTCTCGACGCTGTTCCTCATGGGAACAGTCCAGACCGAACTGCCAAGCCAGGTCCTCACTGGACCGGAAACAAGCATCCTGTGACCGGTTTCGGGGTTTCACCCCTCATCAGCCAGGCTAGCCTGAATCCAGTGGCATGGGAAGCACGGGACCCACGTCTGGGCATACCCTTCCCACTTAGGGCGACAAAGCAAAAACAACAAGTGATGGACGGAATGCTGAACATTGTCAAACTCTCACCCCCAGTCATAGATCTGGGTTCAATCCATCGTTCTTTTGCTCACCATGCCACCCCAGTTTGGACCCAGCCATATGCAAATCAGTCTTGACCCTGTTCCTCATGGGAACAGTCCAGACCGAACTGCCAAGCCAGGTCCTCACTGGACCGGAAACAAGCATCCTGTGACCGGTTTCGGGGTTTCACCCCTCATCAGCCAGGCTAGCTTGAATCCAGTGGCATGGGAAGCACGGGACCCACGTCTGGGCATACCCTTCCCACTTAGGGCGACAAACCAAAAACAACAAGTGATGGACGGAATGCTGAACATTGTCAAACACTCACCCCCAGTCATAGATCTGGGTTCAATCCATCGTTCTTTTGCTCACCATGCCACCCCAGTTTGGACCCAGCCATATGCAAATCAGTCTTGACCCTGTTCCTCATGGGAACAGTCCAGACGGAACTGCCAAGCCAGGTCCTCACTGGACCGGAAACAAGCATCCTGTGACCGGTTTCGGGGTTTCACCCCTCATCAGCCAGGCTAGCTTGAATCCAGTGGCATGGGAAGCATGGGAAGCATGGGACCCACGTCTGGGAATACCCTTCCCACTTAGGGCGACAAAGCAAAAACAACAAGTGATGGACGGAATGCTGAACATTGTCAAACACTCCCCCACAGTCAAAGATCTGGGTTTAATCCATCGTTCTTTTGCTCACCATGCCACCCCAGTTTGGAACCAGCCATATGCAAATCAGTCTTGACCCTGTTCCTCATGGGAACAGTCCAGACCGAACTGCCAAGCCAGGTCCTCACTGGACCGGAAACAAGCATCCTGTGACCGGTTTCGGGGTTTAACCCCTCATCAGCCAGGCTAGCTTGAATCCAGTGGCATGGGAAGCACGGGACCCACGTCTGGGCATACCCTTCCCACTTAGGGCGACAAAGCAAAAACAACAAGTGATGGACGGAATGCTGAACATTGTCAAACACTCACCCCCAGTCAGAGATCTGGGTTTAATCCATCGTTCTTTTGCTCACCATGCCACCCCAGTTTGGATCCAGCCATATGCAAATCAGTCTTGACCCTGTTCCTCATGGGAACAGTCCAGACCGAACTACCAAGCCAGATACTCACTGGACCGGAAACAAGCATCCTGTGACCGGTTTCGGGGTTTCACCCCTCATCAGCCAGGCTAGCTTGAATCCAGTGGCATGGGAAGCACGGGACCCACGACTGGGCATACCCTTCCTGTTAGACCTGACAGCCTTAGGGTAGTCACCCCTAACTTTTTGCCTGCCTCCCTCCACTTTGTGGACACTGTTTTTGCTGGTTTTTAGACTCTGCGCACTTTACCACTGCTAACCAGTACTAAAGTGAATATGCTCTCTCCTTTTAAACATGGTAACTCTGGATCATACCTGATTGAACTATTTAATCTACTTATAAGTCCCTAGTAATGTGCACTACATGTGCCTAGGGCCTGTAGATTAAATGCTACTAGTGGACCTGCAGCACTGGTTGTGCCACCCACTTAAGTAGCCCCCTTAACCTTGTCTCAGGCTTGCCATTGCAAGGCCTGGGTGTGCAGTTTCACTGCCACCTCGACTTGGCATTTAAACGTACTTGCCAAGCCTAGAACTCCCCTTTTTCTACATATAAGTCACCCTTAATGTGTGCCCTAGGTAACCCCTAGAGCAGGGTGCTGTGTAGGTAAAAGGCAGGACATGTACCTGTGTAGTTATATGTCCTGGTAGAGTAAAGCTCCTAAATTCGTTTTTACACTACTGTGAGGCCTGCTCCCTTCATAGGCTAACATTGGGGCTGCCCTCATACACTGTTGAAGTGGCAGCTGCTGATCTGAAAGGAGCAGGAAGGTCATATTTAGTATGGCCGGAATGGTAATACAAAATCCTGCTGACTGGTGAAGTCGGATTTAATATTATTATTCTAGAAATGCCACTTTTAGAAAGTGAGCATTTCTTTGCACTTAAATCTTTCTGTGCCTTACAATCCACGTCTGGCTGGGCTTGGTTGACAGCTCCTTGTGCATTTACTCAGACACACCCCAAACACAGGGTACTCAGCCTCACTTGCATACATCTGCATTTTGAATGGGTCTTCATGGGCTGGGAGGGTGGAGGGCCTGCTCTCACACAAAGGACTGCCACACCCCCTACTGGGACCCTGGCAGACAGGATTGAACTGAAAGGGGACCTGGTGCACTTCTTAGCCACTCTTTGAAGTCTCCCCCACTTCAAAGGCACATTTGGGTATAAAACAGGGCCTCTGCCCTACCTCATCAGACACTTGCTGGAGAAGAAACCTGAACCAGAAACTACATCCTGCCAAGAAGAACTGCCTGGCTGCTCAAAGGACTCACCTGCCTGCTTTCTACAAAGGACTGCTGCCTTTCTGTTGCCCTGCTGCCTTGCTGAACTCTTGTTTGGCTGTGAAAGTGCTCTCCAAGGGCTTGGATAGAGCTTGCCTCCTGTTACCTGAAGTCTCAGGACCAAAAAGACTTCTCTTTTTCACTTGGACACTCCGTGCGCCGAATATTTCGACGCACAGCTTGTTCCGCGGCGAGAAAAACATCGCGCACACCGGCGCTGACCGACGCGGCGCTCTTGGGACGACTGAAAATCCGACGCACGGCTTCGCAAGGACAACGCCGCCCGACCTCTAGAGGAGAAATCGACGTGACGCCTGCCGTGAGATCGTAATTTCAACGCGCAGCCCCGCAGACAGACGTCTAGAGGAGAAATCGACACGACGCCTGCCGTGAGATCGTAATTTCGACGCGCAGCCCCGCAGACCGACGCGCAGCCGGAGAACGAGCAGGAAAATCCACGCACAGACCCGGGATATCTGGTAATCCCCGCGATCCATAGAAAGAGACAGTCCGCGCGCCGGAAAACGACGCACGGCTTCCCCGCGTGGAAAATAACGACGCGAGTCCGTGTGTGCTGGGGAGAAATCGACGCACACACCCTTTTTCCACGCACCTCTTCCCTTGTGGCCCTCTGAGGAGATTTTTCCACGCTAAACCAGGTACTTGTGCTTGAAAGAGACTTTGTTTATATTCTAAAGACTTATGACACTTTATATCACTTTTCAGTGATATCTCAACAATTTCCCATTGCAACTTTATTCTTTCTGACCTACAATTATCCTGATAAATATTATATATTTTTCTAAACACTGTGTGGTGTATTTTTGTGGTGCTATATGGTGGTATTGTATGATTTATTGCACAAATACTTTACACATTGCCTTCTAAGTTAAGCCTGACTGCTCGTGCCAAGCTACCAGAGGGTGGGCACAGGATAATCTTGGATTGTGTGTGACTTACCCTGACTAGAGTGAGGGCTTTTGCTTGGACAGGGGGTAACCTGACTGCCAACCAAAAACCCCATTTCTAACCCTTCCCACTTAGGGCGACAAAGCAAAAACAACAAGTGATGGACGGAATGCTGAACATTGTCAAACACTCACCCCCAGTCATAGATCTGGGTTTAATCCATCGTTCTTTTGCTCACCATGCCACCCCAGTTTGGACCCAGCCATATGCAAATCAGTCTTGACCCTGTTCCTCATGGGAACAGTCCAGACCGAACTGCCAAGCCAGGTCCTCACTGGACCGGAAACAAGCATCCTGTGACCGGTTTCGGGGTTTCACCCCTCATCAGCCAGGCTAGCTTGAATCCAGTGGCATGGGAAGCACGGGACCCACGTCTGGGCATACCCTTCCCACTTAGGGTGACAAAGCAAAAACAACATGATGAATTAAGCTGTCAAGCCAAATTTACTTCATTTAAAATCTGACAACTGAGAAAGATACTTTTTGCTGCCTTGAGTGTTTGTTTTAGTAGTGTTTACTTGTTCATTATGCAAGCTAAGTTTTCCTTTGAGTAGGAAGACCTCCATCATGTTAGGGGATCCACGCAAGCCACATCTCCCTGGACTCCTCCAAGTATCTAGTTTTCAAAAAATGTTTGGGTTTGGTAGGTTTCCCTATATGACTGCGTCTCATTGGACCAAAAACGCAGGTGCACACCCCCTCAAAAAACAGGTAGTTTTGTAATAGATAATTTTGACTTGTCCACGTTGTGTTTTAGGGCATTTCCTAATGTGGGAGGTGGGTCTACCCACACAGGTGAGATACCATTTTTACCAGGAGACCAGGGGGAATGCTGAGTAGAAGGAAGTTAGTGGCTCCCCTCAGATTCCAGAACTTTCTATCAACGAAATGAGAGGAAAAAGTGTCTTTTCTGGCCAAATTTTGAGGCTTGCAAAGGATTCTGGATAACAGAACCTGGTGAGAGCCCCATACGTCACCCCATTCTGAATTCCCCAAGATGTCTAGTTTTCAGAAATGTCCAGGTTTGCTAGGTTTTCCTAGGTGCTGGTTGAGCTAGAGGCCGAAATCCACAGCTAGGCACTTTGCAAAACACAGGTAAGTTTTCTTTGGGAAAATGTGATGTGTTCACATTGTGTTTTGGGGCATTTCCTGTTGCGGACACTAGGCCTACCCCCACAAGTGAGGGTCTATTTTTATCGGGAGACTTGGGAGAATGCTGGGTGGAAGGAAATTTGGGGCTCCTCTTAGATCCCAGAACTTTCTGTCACCAAAATGTGAGGAAAAAGTGATGTTTTTTTGCCAAATGTTGAGGTTTGCAAAGAATTTTGGGTAACAGAACCTGGTGAGAGCCCCACAAGTCACCCCATCCTGGATTCCCCTAGGTGTCTAGTATTGAAAAATGCACAGTTTGGTAGGTTTCCCAAGGTGCCAGCTGAGCTAGAGGCCAAAATCCACAGCTTGGCACTTTTAAAAAAACACGGCAGATTTCAATGTAAAAATGTGATGTGTCCATGTTGCGTTTCCTGGCCCGGGCATTAGGCCTACACACGCAAGTGATGTACCATTTTCATCAGGAGACTTGAGGAACACAGAATAGAAGAACAAGTGTCATTGCTCCTTGTCTTTCTCTACATTTTTCCCTTCCAAATGTAAGAAAGTGTGTAAAAAAGGCGACTTTTTGAGAAATGCCCTGTAATTCACATGCTAGTATGGGAACCCCGGAATTCAGAGATGTGTAAATAACCACTGCTTCTTAACGCCTTATCCTGTGACCAGTTTGGAAATACAAAGTATTTTTGTAAATATGGCGCATATCTGCATTTCAGAACTGATGCTGCGCAGCGCTGCCTATTTTGGCACAGTGTCGTGCTGCACCAGCTCCTTGTAAATCTGGCCCAAAGTGTTATGCTGGGACAAATAGTTTTCCAAAGTAACACAAAGTTGTTCTATGTGCTGCTTTGCATTTCGTTGTGTCAAAGGGGTGTTCTATGCAACAACCTATCGGTTTTGATGCAAATCCCAATCTACAAACATATTTAGACAGTGTTAAAGGATAGTTTTTGTACTGAAAATATTTTATTCCAGTGCAAAAGCTATATTGTACGGAATGCACAGTCCCTTGCAGCCTAAAGTGTGCCACCAAAGTGTGCCACCAGAGGGAGGGAAGAAAACAGCACCATATTTGAGTAGATTTCGTGCTGTTTTGCTCCCCCTTTCATGCAACGTAGCACAGTACCTTTATTTGCTGCAGTGCGTTGCATGACTTTTTTGTAACTCCATCTGGGATTTTAACGTAATGGTAGAGTACTTGTAAAGGCCACTATGGCTAGGTCTGGACAAGGAGGAATGTTATTATTGCACCACTTATGAAAAGAATATAAAAGAGATATTGAACTTTCATTGTTTCCTTCAGTATTCCTAGACTGAAAGTGGAGGAGGAGGCAACGTCATTCTTAAATGAGTAAATCTGTATTATGGAGTATATGACTTCGTATGTGTATATATTTACTCATTGCAGGGATTCACAGCTTTTAAATCACAATCCAGGAAAGCCTTTGTAAATTATGTTTTGCATCTCCACAGATACAATGCTGGATAAAAAAATAAAACACAGTGCAACCTGAAACATGTTTCAACCTTTCTTTTTGACTCAGGGAAATATTCCTCACCCTAGAGAAAGTTCTTCCTCTATACCGCCACTGATTTTTAGGATTGTTCCTTTCCCCTGGACAACCTGGAGCGTGACTGCTGCCCCTGATTGGAATAAATCGCCAACAATATCCAGGGAGTTCAACGAGTTGGAACATGGTTTGTGAATGCCCACAAACATGCCGGTTTGCGGACGTACACACACTTTGGGGAGCAGGCTTCACTGGAAGAGACCCTACGCTCCGATAGGAGTAGAATTACCTTGTGAAAAAAAAAACTGCCAGTGTTATTTCAATTACACATACGAACCCGACATTTCTGAATTCACAAACAGTTTTGCACTCATAAATAAAGCTATTTACAGGAGTAATTCTGGCTTACACACTGACATGGCTTCAAGAATATGGCCCAGTGTACTGCAATTTGGAGGTTCAGAGAGCTTAATTTAGGTTTTGGCAGATTATGAGTCCTTCCACAAATTGATGAGGCCCCACCAACCAAATGTAAAGTTTCGTGGTCAACTTAAAGTTGGTGGACCTGCTGATCATGTGCTGTGGTGCCTCTGCCGGCTCCACTGGAGCTCAAAGATTGAAGGTAGTTTATCTGCTAAAGATCTGTTGTTATTAGTGCATTAGGACTCACACTCTACTTAGGTCAATCCTCTTCGTACTGAATTTTCCTGATAAATTCCCAACAATGGACCCCACATTCAGGGAATAAATTCCCTGCTTATCTCGGCCAGTGCACTTTTCAGAAACAAACATATGCATTGGGAGCTTTTTTTTTTTTAAACAAAAAAAAGAATGACAACGGGGCTGCCATGGCGTGGTGGCCTGCCCATTGTTAATGCCTAATGAAAGTGCCATGTCACTGGAAGATGTTTCATCAAAAATGAACTGCCAGAACAGTGGGTCTCCCTAAACGGGGTGGGTGGAGGAGCGGCTCTCTCAGGCCACGTGCCAGGGTCTAAATGACCCTCTTGTGTAGGTCCTCAATCAAAAGCTAATGAGAAAATAGTTGAGCGGAACTATACCAAATTCGAGGTTTAATCAGGCCTTATTGTCACACATACTGTCTAATTAGTGACCCTAATTAACATATGAATTTCTGAAGTACAATGACAATGTCCATAAATCACATGATAAGACCAAAAGCGCAAATTTGTGGTCCTGTTAAAATGATATTTTCAGAAAAATGTAAGCACGCATGCTTATTTCATTTTCTAAAGAATAAATTCAAAATGATAGATTGGAAGGAGAACCTTGAGTTACATTTTGAATCCAGCTCCATTCCAGAGGCAGACCAAGTAGTAAAGGGCTGGAGATAATATCTATTGGACATATAACAATGCCAGATACTGTCAGGCATATTTATTTATTGTTACTGTGAGTTCTGGCATCCTTTCACTACAAGTTCATACACACGTTCGCAAGAATTCCACACTGTTATTTTTATAGGCTTTATTAAAGCCAGTTTTAGTGCAGAAATAAATGAAACAAAATAACTGCAGAACTCAGCAAAATAATAGTAATACTAAGAAATATAAAGATTATGAGATTTAGCAACATGTGATAAACAAGGCGTTCCTAGAGTCCTTACATGCATAACATTTAGGTACGACAAGTATTTGCCATAATAAGGGTCAGTAATTCAACAGAATCAACACCAATTCATACAAGTACTTAATTTATGCTTGTCAGGGTTGCAGTGATGGCTGCAAAACAGAGCCAAGTTATGTCTCCATTGAAAGATTTGCTATGAGACATGGAAGCTCAAATGCCCTTAGATGACTCGCCTCTGAGTGGATTTCTCACTCAGAAAGGGCTGTGAACCACTGTTATTAAGTACTATTTAAACATTTGTTTTTAGTAGAATAAACCTCATGACTGTGATATAAGTTGAGGGTAATAATAGAAGAATTCTATTGCACACTCACATGATAAACGGTTCTGCTTTCCCCTCAGCACAGTTGGACCAGGCCATATTTGCAGTGTAACCCCTAGGTTTTTGCTAAACCCGTTTTTGTTGGCATAAGGACTTTGTGCACTTTTTTTCTGCTAACCAGTGGTAAAGTGCTTTCGGTCTCCCCCTAAAACACGGTGGAATTGACATATACCTTTTGTTTGTAAATTATGAATGTTCTAGCAGTGAAAAGCTCCTAACAACGTCTTTCGCTGTTGTAATGCCCATCTCTCCCATTGAGTTTCCTTGTTACATTTAAGAAGTGCCAACTTTAGAATGGGAGAAGATAGAGACATGTTGTTTACACTCAAATGAATTCTAATCACCTTTAGTGATAAAGTCTGAATTTAGGTTAGAACTTTGGAAATTACACTTTTAGAAAGTTGCCATTTTCTTGTCCTAACCAGCTGTGTCTTTTGCCAGTACCCTGGGCCACATGACTGTGAATGGTTCAGCTATTAAGGGTTTGTGCAATACTTTCAGACACGGAGACTAAGGGAGCTTAGGTGTGGAAAGGATGGGCCATACTGGCAGGATGACTGGAGAGGGGTTGTGACAGCCCCACTTACACTTCAAAGGGGTTTGATTACAGCACACTCAAAGTAAGCAGTCCCGCCTTTTGTCACACCTGACAGGCAAAGCCTTGAATAGGGAAAGGGGGAGACCTTTCCAGAACCAGTATTGGGGGTAAGTCAGGGGATCCCTCACACAATGGCTGGCGCTAAGGCCCTCATTATGACTTTGACAGTAAATACCGCTTACGGCCACGCAGACGGCTGCCAACTTACCACTGTGCTGGCGAATATCCGTTCACCATATTATAATACACACACACCAATCTGACAGAATACAGCCATATACACAAATCCGCCAGACCAAAGGTCAGTGATAAAGTGGCGGTCCAAAAACCCATACCATTATGCCAACAAAACAACGCCCATCACATTATGACCCACGAATCACCACGGCAGACATTCAACGGAGGCAAACCATTGGTGGTACACAACATGTCATCACACACCCTCACCCTCACTCTTATCACTCCAACACATCCCACCCACTCCACCCACACATCTCACTAATCCCAATGCCAGGCCCTGCATGCTGTACCAATGCATGGACACCCCTCCCAGCCCTGCATGGACACCCATCACTGAAGCATGCACAGCGTAGGGAAACTAACAATCCCACAATTCACCAACATACACAAGCAGAAGCGGGCAGGGTAACACCAACCATAGAGGAGAAGCTACGGAAGTACAAATGTCATTCACTTGAAGCATAATACATCATTTACATCCCCACAGGTACCCCAGCGAATGTCAGTGGATAGGAGGTGCCACCACAATCCAGTCCTCCAACAGAAGAGGCCCCTAGTGATGACAGTAACTCTGGACTTCTGGATCTTGAGGACCTACCTGGCCCATCTGGGACCACTGAACAGCCGGTCACCCAAGCCCACTCACAGAACACCAGAGAGACTCCCCATCAGGAACCAACACCACAGCACCCACCCAGCGTGCCCACACCTCTGTCCCCAGGACATGTCAATCAGCAGTGTGCCCACCTGTACAGGGACCCCAGGTCACACCTTGCCCCAAGACAATCAGGGACCTGGGGTCAATGGCAGTGGGCATACCGTTCAGGGGACAGAGGCACAGGCCAACAGGGACACTGAGAGAACTGCTGTGCGCCAGGGGGAGGACACGAACAGGGAACCAAACCTCCAGTAGGCACTCACCAAGATCCTGGGAGCCTACCAACGTTCCCAGGACACGATCAGCCAAATCCTAGACACTGTGCAGGAGAACAGGTATCTGCAGGAGGGACAGTATCAGGAGATCAGGAAGGACTTGCAGGCCATCAACACCACCCTGATCTCCATAGCAGGGGTGCTGGTAGAAATGGCCAACATTATGAGGGAGGCAACAGCACACCAGTGGGCCCCCACCACTAGCCAGTCATCTGAACAGCCCTCCACTTCCGCTGCCGCTAGTAGCCAGGAGGCCCCGCCACAGGACTCACGGGCCACCAGCATCCCTCCCCCTGCAGAAGGTGAACCACCCCGCAAATGTTCCCTGTAAACCAGACAGAAGCTAGAGACACTTGCCAAGACCACCACCAGGAAATCTCCTGATTGTCCCCCTTGTGTCCCACTCAGTCACATTGTCCACCTTGATCTTCCATTGCTCCCCTTCCTATGTCCCCATGGACACTGCACCTGTGCTACAAATAGACTAGAACAATACCCTGGACTTTCCTCAATCATCACCCCATTCCATTGAACTTTCCCCTCTATATTTTAGCACAACAATAATCACCCTTGGATAAAACTCGACTACTAGTATTTCATGTCTTGCAAATTTGTATTGATTGAAACAGCTACAACCATTGCAAATGAACTGTACATAGTGTGAGAATAGAATGTATGACCAGTTGCTGGCTGTTGTGATCACATCAGGACATTGTTGTCATATCACCAACATCTGTAAAATGGATATCCATAGGTAACAGTAAGTAGGGCAAAGAAGTGGGTAATGCCAGCATGCCAATGCCACACAGAATACACCAATAGTTATAGAAATGTGAAGTTGCACTGTCTCCCCTGTGTGTCATTGGAAGTACTGACGGATCACTAAAGTTCTGTTGTCCACATCCCCATCTTCTGCCTCTTCATCCTCACTGTCCTCAGGGTCCACTGCTGCCACAGGGGCATTTTCAGTCTCCTCCTCCTGTGGAAAAGGTACATGGTGTCTGAGGGCCAGCTTGTGCAGCGTGCAGCATGCCACTATTATCTGGCAGATGTTCTTGGGTGAGTAGCACAGGGATCCACCTGTAAGATGGAGCACCTGAACCTGCCCTTCAGGAGGCCAAAGGTTCTCTCAATTATCCTTCTGGTTCGCCCATGTGCCTCATTATAACATTCTTCTGCCCTTGTCCTGGCATTCCTCACAGGGGTCAGCAGCCACGATAGGTTTGGGTAACCAGAGTCACCTGCAAATATTGAGGGACAACATTTAGCCACACACTATCCTATTTGGCCAACAGCATAGGCATACACCAACATACACTGGGTGGGGACCAAGGCTCACCTATTCGCCACACCCTGTGACTCTGTAGTTGGGACATCCCATTTGGGATGCTGCTATTCCTTAGGACAAAGGCGTCATGCACCGACCCAGGATATTTAGCATTGACGTGGGAGATGTACTGGTCCGCCAGGCACACCATCTGCAAATTCATGGAGTTGAAACTCTTACAATTCCTGTACACCTGTTAATTTTTCTGGGGCGGACAAACGCAATATGTGCTCCGTCAATCGCCCCAATAATATTGGGGATATGTCCCATTGCATAAAACCCAGCCTTCACAGTGGCCAAATCCTCTACCTGGGGGAAAGCAATGTAGCTGGATATGTGTTTTATCAGGGCAGATAAGACTCTTGCCAGCACTATTGAGAACATTGGCTGTGACATTCCTGCTGCCAAGCGCACTGTCACTTGGAAAGAACCAGTTGCCAGGAAATGGAGCACTGATAGAACTTGCACAAGAGGGGGGATCCCATTCGGATGACGGATAGCTGAGATCAGGTCAGGTTCAGACTGGGCACACAGCTCTGTGATTGTGGCCCTGTCCAGTTTATAGGTGAGTATAATGTGCCTGTCCTCCAGTGGAGCCAAGTCCACCAGGGGTCTGTTCACAGGAGTATGTCTCCATCTTCTATTCATCCGCAGCGGTAGGTATCTTAGGGACACAAGAGTGAGTAGGCTGTCACAATTTGAACAACTATACCACAACAGCAGTCCACATCGTGCAATCATGTTTGGGACAGTGTAGTTTAAAAGTATGTGCCTATATATCCTGTGATGCAGAAATTATCGATAGGTCTATTCACCCGCCCCTGAAATGACAACCGCCTGTCCTGTGTAGAGAGACAGGTGGATGTGAGGTAATGCCGCCAATGTTGTGCACTGTGGCAGTAGGCGGTCGTGAACCACCTAATATTCCACATTGGTTTATTTTGGGCCCTATGGGGTACAGTGACCAATGGGGATCTACGCCAGCGGTAACTGTATACACCGCCACAAATGTGACCGCCATTTTATTTCACATTCCTCACTTGGTTCCTGACCTTCCATAGGAGAGACCTACACTGCATGTGCTGTTGTGACCTATCATGGGCTGTATGACCGGGGAAAGGGCCCCAGCCTTCACTTTGGAGGAATTGAAGCTACTAGTGGACGGGGTCCTACCCCAGTACGGACAGCTGTATGGGCCTCTAGGCCAAAAGGTGAGTACACTGTGGGCAAGATGCATGTGTCATGAATGCATGGAGTTGTGTGTGAAGGCATCTTGTGGGGGGTGGATTTCCTCTTGGCGGTGTACATGGTGTGCTCTGGGCTATGTGTGTGCAAATGGTGATGGAAACAGGTATGGTGGGCCACTTGTGTGACAGGCTGGACTGTTTGCCTAATTGTGGTCTCCTGTCTGTATTGCCTCTGCAGGTCAACACCCATCAAAAGAAGGGAATATGGCGTGCATTCACCAAGGACGTGTGGACCCTGGGAGTCTACGGCACCCACTGTCGGAAACGGAGGGAGGACTTGAGACGCTGAGCATGGAAGGCGGCGGAGGCCCAGCTGGGGATGGCCTCCCAACAAGGAAGGGGTGCCTGTTGGACCCTGACCCCCCTGGTGGCCCGCATTCTGGTGGTGGCCTACCCTGAGCTGGACAGGCGCTTGAGGGCATCACAACTGCCACAAGGGAGTGAGTTCAGTGGCTAACATTAAAACGTATGCCTGTTGGGGTGGTTCTGGGTGAGGGTTGTGTGTTAGTGGGTGTCCCTAAGGCCAGGCCAGACATAGCAGTGTAGGTCCTTTGGAGGCTAAGGGTTTAATGGAAAATACTGGTTACCTAGCTTATTAGTATTCACTTCTAGGCAGGGCTGCGTGGTTCACAGGTTTGCTGCAGTTGGCAGTGTGTACCCCTTCTCATGCCTTGGTGACTAGCCATTTCACTGGTAGTGCAATGCATAGTGCGTAGGCCTGTTCCCTGTGTGTGAGGGTGCTGTGCACGCCAACGGTGATGTTGGTGCAGTATTACCCAGTGTATCCTTTGTCTCTCTCCCTCCCGGTTTCCTGTTTTGTCATACAGTGCTTATGTGCATTAGCATCATCTGGCGGAGGAGCAGAGGCATCAGTGACAGAGGGAGCTCCATCCCACAGGACCCTGGAGGGACGCGGAGCGAACCAGTGGGACGGAAGGCAAGGGGAGACTGGAGGGCACAACACAGACTCTGATACCTCCTCTGATGGGAGCTCCCTGGTGGCGGACACCTCTGTGACCACCCCAGCTGCAGGTACAGCTGCCAGCCACCGTACCAGCACCACCCTCCCAGTAGCCCCTCAGCGAGTTGCCCCTGCCCACTCACCCAGGAGGATGGGCATCTCCTTCACCCAATGCATCTCAGGCCCTGCCCCAGTGAGCCCTGCTGCCCTGAGTGAGGAGGCTATTGACCTCCTGCGATCCATTTCTGTAGGACAATCAACCATTGTGAATGCCATCCAGGGGCTGGCATCCAAGATGCAGCAATGCAATGCATTCTTGGAGGGCATTCACATGGATTAGTGGCCCAACAGAGATCGATTTAGGCTCTGGCCTCCTCTCTGATGGCAGCCATTGTCCCTTTTTCAACCGTCCCCCCTCCAACTTCCACTTCCCAGTCCCATTCTCCTCAACCCCAACTCATCCCATGCACACAGGCAGACGAGCATGCACATAAGACAACACACAAGAGTGGCAAAGGCAAACACAAGCACCACACATCATCCCACAGGCACTCACACAAACACCATACAGTTGCAGACAGGACAACATCCACTGCCTCCACTGTCTCCCCCACCTCCTCCTCCTCGACTTTCCACCCAGTTACGTCCACACTCACACCTGTTTGCACTACATCAATATCCGCTACCAGCATCATCACCACACCAAGAAGAACACACACCCCACTAGCAGACACCTCCACAACACCCATGCACGCTTCCCCTGTGTCCTCTCCCAGAGTGTCTCTCCCCCCTCCTAAAGGACACAAACGCAAGCACTCAGACACCCAACAACCATCCACCTCAGAACAGCATACAGCCCATGCACCCAAATCCAGCAGACAGACTCCTCCAACAAAAACCCCCTCATCCTCCACTCCCATTACTCCTCCCACCCCAATGCCCCTAAAAAGATTTTCCTTTCCCAGATTGACCTCTTCCCTACCCCTACCCTCCCTGTCCTGCACGTATGGGCAGGGTACGAAGGACACAGCCCATCAACTCAGCCAAACAGTCCATGGGGACAGTAGTAGAACCACCTACTCGTGGTGGTAGGGATACAAGACCAACAACACTGAAGGGGAAGGAGCCAGCACCACCTGGGATGAAAGGGAGGAGTCCGGACCCAGTTGTGAGGAAGGGGAAGGATCCAGCACCACCGGGTATGAAAGGGAAAAAGCAGCTGTCACGGGGCCCCCACCTCCATCCATGGATGTGCAGCCATCAGTGAGTGCAGGGGCTACCCAGAAGCCTTCACCAACCACCACCAGAATGCAGCCATCAGTGAGAGCAGGGGCTGTCCTGGAGCCTCCCCAAACACCACCAGCATGCAGCCTCAGTGAGTGCAGAGGCTGCCCAGGAGCCTCCCCCAACCACCACCATCATGCAGCCATCACCGTTGGCAGACGCCATGTAGTCCACCCTCCAGCGGCTACTGTGCTGGCTGCCCCCTTCAGAACCAGTGGGCAAGTCACCCACTCAAGAGAATGTGGCCTTGCACTCACCAGGACAAAGCAATGGGCATGTTGCCCCCTCCAGAACCAGTGGGCAAGGCACCCACTCGAGAGACTATGGCCTTGCACTCCCCAGGACAAAGAGCAATGGGAATGTTGCCCCTTCAGAGCCAGTGGGCAAGACATCCACTCGAGAGACTGTGGCCTTGCACTCCCCAGGACAAAGAGCAATGGGCCTGTTGCCCCTCCAGAACCAGTGGACAAGACACCCACCCGAGAGACTGTGGCCCTGAACTCACCAGGACAAAGCAATGGGCATGTTGCCCCCTCCAGAAGCAGTGGGCAATACATCCACTCGGGATACTGTGGCCTTGCACTCCCCAGGACAAAGCGATGGGCATGTTGCCCCCTCCAAAAGCAGTGGGTAAGACACCCACTTGAGAGACTGTGGCCTTGCACTACCCAGGACAAAGAGCAATGGGCATGTTGCCCCCTCCAGAACCAGTGGGAAAGATACCCACTCCAGAGACTGTGGCCTTGCAGTCCCCAGGACAGAGCAATGGGCATGTTGCCCCCTCCTTTGAGCCAAACCACCAATGTCATAATTTGGGAAAAGGTTCTGTCAGCCTGTTGGCAGTACCTTTTTTCCAAATTACTGCCGTCCGCCAGGGTCATAATGACCCCCTATACTCGTGCCCTAAGGAAACTATAACTCACTTACTCTCCTTGTACTGCTAACTACCCCAGATATTACATCATGACATTGTTGCTGGAATTAGAATTTACCTTAAAAAACAAAAGGCAAGAGGCATCTGGCAAAACAGGAAACCTTCATTTAATTAAATAATTATATGAGGTAACTATAACTCGCGCCCTCACCATCCACAAATTCACAAATTATGTCACTTATGACTTATGACATCTTTCATAACATAATTGATAATATCAATGTAATATTTGCAGTAAAAAATGTTTACAAAAACTGTACTTGGTGGGGGCACAAGTTATAGTTACCTTAGGGCACAAGTTAAAGTTACTTGAGATAACTCTATAACAGGTGAATTTCTGTGTTTTGGTACACTTTGAAAATGTGAGCCTAATTATGACGTCCCTGTAACCTTTGTTTTTTTAGGTGAATTTATATGTTTTCTTTTTTAAATTCTATTTCCTGCTTATAACATATAGGATTTGTTTTTTTCAGTGAATATATATATATATATATATATATATAGATATATACTGTATATATATATATATATATATATATATGCATATGTATATATACAAGTAAAAAGCAAAAGTTATAGGGATGTTATAGTCATTCTTATCTGCAGAAAATCATAGAAAATTCAACAGTTATAGTTATTTTAGCTAACTATAACTTACGCCCCTGCAGTTTACTGCTTATGACCACACATATTACATCACAGATGAAATCATCTGCAACATCACTGATGACATCACCGATGACATCTGGAATTACATCATCCACAAAAAAGATTACACATCCACTCATACCCACACTCAAGCAGTCCTGCATCCACACACAGTAGTCACAATCTAATTCATGCACCCACAACATTACTTGTACACTACCAATCAGTTGATCACATAGGCATTAATAAAGAAATGCATTGACCCAATTATCCATACATTTTCTATATGCATATTTTATTGACATATGCTTTATTTAAAAAATTTTTTTTTTACTGAAGTTGCATACCCATAGCAAAAGTTCACGCTAGAGTTGCGTCTTTATCATATTTTCAATATTGCTTAAAAATAGATAAACACATTTTAACATTATAATGCAAATTAACACATTTATTGGTAGAGAGTTAGAAAATACGATTTTCAATATAAAAGTGATTTTTAGGGTAGTTTTTTTTTTGTCACAATGCATATGCGAACCTTGGCATGACGTATTTCAGGTGTAGTGATGGAGACGTGAATCAACTGTACTTTTAACAATATGAATTTCTGTATAACTCAATATATAGATATATTATCAAATGAACTTATAGACTTATTTTGGAATCAGAAAAACTATTATAAATGTAAATACATCTGCATAATTTCTTGTTTTCATATTATTTTGCTGTGCCGCGATGAAGACGATCCCGTCGTAAACACCATATGACTAACAAAAATAAGTAGATTGCTTGAAGACACTTCAGTTACTTGTACAGGAAAACCCCTCCTGTTTTATTTAGCATCCTTTAAGCTTCTTTCAAGTAGTTCAAACCTTTGTTTGTTTACTCCAATTTGGGTTATTTATTTTTATGGTGTCTCTGACTTTTTCCTCCTGACAACATCATGGCAGCTGCTTCTCCAGCAAACAACAACTTGCCAAGCAGTCACTCTGAAGATGAGGAGCCTCCAAGGAAGAAGAGGGAAAGTATTGTATGGACCTTCTTCACCATTCCAGAAGAGAAGAAAGTGAATGCCAGGAAGGTCGCTTGCGTTCTCTGCAACAAAGTATTGTCTTAGGGGTCTGATCACAAGCACCCTTGTGGAACATCTTCAATTAATAAAAACCTTGAGAGCATGTATAGATCTAGGATAGCTCGCACACAAAGAGAAAGAGACCTCTCCCTTGGGAGTCCTACAAGCCAGGATCCTCAACCAGGAACATCTTCAGGATCTTGTGTGACTCCTACTTCTGCTGTTACTGTTCCAGTATTCGCTGGAATTGAACAACATTGTGTAAAGTGCAAATGCACATTGTGCTTAGGTGAACAGTCTATTCAAAACTTTGTAAATGCGATCAATGCACACACGTGCTAGTTTTTTGTTTCTTATTAAAAACAAAGTTTGCTATTTTTTTATAACAATACAGTTTAATGTTTTTGTGAAAAAATCATCAAAACAATAACCAAAATTATTGAAAAAAACGGAGAAAAATTAAAAAAAGTTTTTTTAAAATGGTTCTTTTCAGAACCACTATATTGGTAAAAAGGCTACTTATATGTTATATATTTGTTTGTTGATTGTATCTTTTAGAGTATCTGTATGTGTGAGAGGTTGCTTGAGTGTGTCTATGGGTGGCTGCGTGCGTATGGGTGAGTGAATGAGTGCATGACTGGTTGTATGAATGAGGGACTAGGTGCATAAGTGACTCAATGGGTGAGTGACTAGGGGGGTCATTAAGAGTTTGGCAGGTGGCGGATGCCACCCCCCAAACTCATCCTGCCCTCAGACCGCTTGTGCGACCTGAACCCCGCCGGCCCTAATAGCACTCCACCGCAGGGCCAGCGGGTGGAAACAGTGTTTCCACCCACCAGCCCTGCGGTGAATAGGGCCTTAACATTGACTCCGCTCCTAATGGAGCCGGCGCCAATGTGGCATGCAGTGTCGCACATTCCACTGCCCAGAAATCAGGCAGTGGAAAGTGTGATGGGGCTGTGGATGGGGGCCCACCGAGTCCCCCATTCGGTCAGCCTGTCCATGGTGGTGTGAACCACCATGAAAAAGCTGTTGGATGGGGAATCCTAATCCCCAGGGTGGAGCTGAAAGCAGCACTGCCCTGGAGGATGAGAAAACACCGGGACCGCCAGGCTGCCGGCTTGCGGCACCCTGGCGGTGTCGGTGGTCTGACCGAGGCAGCTCCGCCACAGTCATAATGTGGCAGTCCCACCGCCAGCCTGTTGGTGGTGAGGCCGCCACCGCGAGTCTGGTGGTCATGCGACCGCCAGACTTGTAATGACCACCTAGGTGCGCAATTGGTTGTGTGTGAGTGAGTGGTTACAAAATTGCTGTAAGGCTGAGTGAATGGGTACGTGAATGTCTGTATGCCTCCATAAATGAGTGTATGAGTGGCCGTATGGGTAAGTGAAGAGGTGTATAAGTGACTGTATTTTTGAGTTATTGGATGCATCAGTGGCTCTATAGATTAGTGAAGGGCTGCATGAGTGAATGTATGATTGAGTCATTTGGTGCATAAGTGGCTTTATGGCTGAGTGAATGAGTGCATGAGTGTCTGTATAGGTGAGGGAATGAGTGCATGAGTGACTGTATGGTGAGTGATTGTCTGCATGAGTGACTGTATGTGTCAGTGGCTCTATGAAGGAGTAAATGGTTGCAAAAGTGACTGTATGGGTGAGTGACAGGGCATGAGTGGCTGTATGGGTAAGCGAATGACTACATGAGTGGCTGTGTAGGTGGGGGAATGGGTGCATAAGTGACTGGATGGTTGAGTGAATGGATGCATCAGTGTCTTTGTGGGTTAGTGAATGGGTGCATAAGTAACTGTAAGGATTAGTGATTGAGTGCCTGAGTAGCTGTATAGGTGACAGTACTTCTATAAGTGAGTGAATATGTGCATGAGTGACTGTATGGGTGAGTGACTGGGTGCATATGTGGTTGTGTAAGTGAGTGAGTGGTTGCTTAGTGGCTTTATGGCTGAGTGAATAGATATGTGAGTGTCTGTATGGCTCAGTAAATGGATGCATGAGTGTCTCTATTGGTGAGTGAATGTGTGCATGAGTGATTGCATGGTTGTTTGACTGGATGTATCAGTGGGTGAGTGAATGGCTGCATGAGTGACTGTATGGGTGAGGTATTGCGTGCATAAGTGGCTGTATGAGTGAGTGAATGGATGCATGAGTGACTGTATGGTCGAGTGTCTGGGTGCATCAGTGGCTGTATGGATTACTTAATGGGTACATGGCTGACTGTATGGATGAGTTACTGGGTACGTGAGTGGTTGTAGGGGTGAGTCAATGGGTGCATGAGAGACTGAATAGGTGAGTCAATGGGTGCATAAGTGCCTGTAAGGGTGAGTGACTGGCTGCTTTAGGGTATGTATTGATTATCTATTAATGAATCAACATTTAATCACTACATTAAAAAAATTCCTTTCATCTGTATTTAAAGGAAAAGAAGACAAATAATAGTTAAACCTTAATATAAATATTATATTTATTAAAACTTGTTAATGTGTAATATGAAATTCATTATTAATAACAAAACACAAGCAACTTTTGTTGTTTTATATGCCAAGTATAAATATTATATAGACATGTCATGTCCCCAATGTCTATTGTTCTCAGCTGGTATACTTTATCACCATAAAAGAAGAGTGTATAGCTGCTGATCACTGAACAGTATGGTTGCTAACAACTTGTTGCTTGTTATTATACCTGGTGCAAAAGTATAAAGAGATGTGATCCACCACTTACATTTTTCATTTGTATTTCTATACATGAGTCCCAGTATAATGAACAGTCTCTCAAAGAGTTATTACATATGTGCACAAAAGACTTTATAGGTATTTTTCCATGGCAATAGTATTAACATATTCATCCACAGTTAATTTTTCCATAGCTTTTCTTGACATCATCCTTGATAGGCCGAATGATATTTTAACCAGTGATGATAGATGTACAGAAAAGGCTGTATATCCGGTGTTTTTCCTTAAAAGTATTTGAATATATTTCATGCACACAATACTTTTTGACATTTTATTGAAGACATCACCCTTGCTAGGCTGAAAAATGTCTGAAGTAGAAATAATCCACATAGAAATAAGACTGTTTCCAATTTTGTGCCACTCGTCCATCTTAGAACTTTGGTTGAAGAAGTAATAAATAAGAATTAGGAAGCTTGAAAGGTGGTTTTTGCTTGAACTGCAGACCGCTATCATTGCATCTGTCCTTCCAGTTTCCGTCTTGAAATATACACTATAATGTCCAGATGTAATATAAAAGCCTTTATGGAAGATAATAGCCAAAAGACGGTAGGTTCTCCCAGAAATAGATATTTGTCCTGGTTTAAAATTTGTAATCTCAGTGTTCAATTTTGATCCATCCAAAACATTGTTAGAATGTATTTACCACTTATCTGTATAAGCAATGTAGACAACACATTTGATTTACAAGTTGGGCATGTCATGTTTTGATCATTCCTTTTTTATTAGTTCAGCAAAAAGGACACATTTACAATTGAGTTATGTTATGTTATGGTATCCAATTTGTAGAGCGCATGGCTACCCTAAGGCTTCCCAGCGCTAGAGGACCGTGACCAGATCTCGGCATTGCACACGCCAGATCTAAAACAGCCAAGTTTTCAAAGCCTTCTGAAAATTGTATTCATGGTTTATCAGTCGCAATCTGGGAGGCACAGAGTTCTACAACTTGGCACCCAGGTATGCAATTGGGGCGCCGCCCCACCTAACTTTGTTTACTCTGGGTCGAGTAGCCAATGCTGCTGAGGACGATCTAAGGTCTCTATTCAGTTTGTAGAAAGAGGCAAGGTTCAATGCTGCTGAGGACGATCTAAGGTCTCTATTCCGTTTGTAGAAAGAGGCAAGGTTCTTTAAGAGTGAAGGACCACTATTATGAAGGGACCTGTGCATACAGCACAGAGCCTTGAATTTTATGCGCTGTTCGATGGGTAGCCAATGTAAAGAGACTAAACCCGCTTTTACCGAGGTCCATCTAGGAATATCCAACAGCAAGCGGGCAGCAGCATTTTGTACCCGCTGCAGTTTCTTCTTTACATAAGACGGAGAGCCAAAAAATAGACCATTCCCATAATCTAACCTGGAAAGAACGGTAGCCTGGATGATGAGCCTTCTGGCCAAGGCAGGCAGAATTACAAAGAACTTCCTCAGGAGTCTCAGTAGGCCGAAGCAGGTAGATGATATGTGCCTAGCATGCTTTTCCAGTGTTAACAAGGGATCCAGCCATATCCATAGACTTTTGATATGTTTCTTTGGAGTAGGAAGTTCCTCCAAGGTGCTAGGAATCTTAATCAGTTTGCTTGGTAAAGATTCAGGTCCCAAGATCATTAGTTCAGTTTTCTCACCGTTTAGTTGCAGTTTGCTGTCCGACATCCATCCTGACACAGCTTGTAGACAGGAGGACAGTGTGGCGCCTTCTGAGGCTATGTCCGATGAGAAGGAGACCACCAATTGGGTGTCATCTGCGTAAGACACCAAGGTTAGTCCTAAGGATTCCACCAACGTGGCCAGAGGGGCCATATATATGTTAAAAAGTGTCAGGCTAAGATATGATCCCTGTTGAACGCTGCAGTTGTAATGGAATTTATCCGAGTAATGGGACCGGTCAAGGACCTGAAATGTTCTACCTTCTAAAAAGGAGATGAGCAGCCCAAGGGCTCGTCCCTGAATTCCGCTGTTCCTCATTCTCTGGGCCAGCACCTGATGGTCTACAGTGTAGAAAGCTACACTCAGATCGAGCGGTATGACCACTGTAGTCCGTCCCTTATCCACACACTTCCTAGTTTCCTCCACCACTGCGATGTGGCCTGCTTCTGTGCTGTGTCCCAGTCTAAAACCCATCTGTGATGGGTGGAGAAGGTTGTTATCTTCTAGGAAGGTGGAGAGTTGCGTATTAATGTGCTTGTCTAGTATTTTGGCCGGGGCGGGTAGTAAGGAAATAGGCCTATAGTTCTTGAATTCCGCTGCATCTAAGCTGGTTTTCTTAAGCAGTGGTTTAACTATGGCGTGTTTCTGCAGACACGGAACGGAACCTTTAGTTATTGATGTGTTCAGAATTTCTGTTAAGACCGCACTATTACAGTCGCCACTCTGGCTAGTATGTGAGTGGGGGCTGGATCTAACGGAGATCCTGACTTGAGTGCGGTGAGGGACGCTGTGACCTGTGCCTGAGAAATGGGGGTAAACTGAGAGATGAAGGCTAATTGGTTATGGGTGGGAATATCCGGCTCTTCTGACTTAAATACTGTCAAACTTCGAATAAATGTCGAGGAGTTTTGGTTGGAGGAAGCCCGCTAGCTTATTGCTATGCTCTCTGGAGGCTTCCATGGGGTTCTCCTCCATGGTGACCGGGAGAATTTCTTTTAGAACCTGAAAAACTTCTTTGGGGGAACCAGAGGCATCTTCAATTCTTTTCTGATAATAAGTGCTCTGCACTAATTTAATCTTGGCATGATAAACCCTGATTGCTTTTCTGTACGCCTTCCTATCCACTAGTTCGTATGATTTCCTCCATCTTCTCTCTAGCCTTTTTCAGTCTTTTTTTAGGAGGTGCAGCTGGGGAGTAAACCATAGGGCACTAGCTTTCCTACGAGGACCATTTTTGTTCCTACGTGGAAGAACCATATCTAAACTGTCCGTAATCCAGTCATTAAAAGCCTTCACTTTGTTGTCATCATTGTTTCTGAACCGGGGTTTCCTATTATCCATCATATTTATCAGTTCTTTGGTACTTAGCTTATGCCAGTGCCTGCCAACCTGCCCTACTGAACTGTTACTCTTTCCTGCTGTGTCAATGGCTAATTCCAGTGGGATTAGGAATTGGTTGGACCAGGCCAGAGGAGTAGGTGGTTTAGAAGTTAGGGCAGTTAAGTTGCTTAATACTAAGTCAATGGTGTGTCCCTTTTGGTGTGTGGGACCTTTCACCAATTGAACTAATCCCAGTGCCTCCATATCTCCCAGCAAACGTTTCCATGCTGGCTGGTCAACATTTTCCGCATGAATGTTAAAATCGCCTAAAATGTTAAAATTGAGTCTTGTACATATGAGGTCGGCAAAATAGTCTGAGAAGGAATCTAAACACTTCTCTTGTGAGCCTGGGGATGATAGAGTAAAATTCCTGATAGAGTGAAACTTGGGTTAAGTTCACAGGAAAAGAGCATGCCTTCCCCTTTCGTTAACTGAAGGGGCTGGCAGCTCATTTTGAGAGAATCCTTGTAAATAATCGAGATTCCTCCACCTCTAGAGGTCTTTCTATCCACCCTGGCTATCAGATAACCTGGTGGTAAAACCAGGTTGATATCAGGGCTAGATCCTTCGTGTAGCCATGTTTCGGTAAGGAACAGGGCTGTCGGCTCCACTTCATTAAGTAAAAGATTAATATCTAATTTGTGGGCAGGCAGAGAGCAGCAGTTCATGAGTGCGAAAGAGTTAAGTAGTGAAATCACTCAGATTGGATTTCAGTTGTAGATGAGAAAAAGCAATCTTCACACTCATGGTTCCATATGTAAATAAGTCCAAATATATCATCAATATTTACATTTTCTTCTTCTAAAATTCCAAAGATCACCATAATAAATTCATGTGCATTGAACGTTTAGAGTAAATACTAGAGATCCTCTATATTAGTTCTCTAATCCCTGAAGCAGATCGTATTACAGTTCTGTTTTGAGATAAGCCTTGAAGGAAATTAAAATGTGCTGTGCACAATATGTTCCATGGTTATTCCTGGATTGCTTTTACAACATGTGGTAGATGGAAGAGAACACTGAGAACAACATTAGCATAGCAGTTAACACCAATAATATTATCCAACTTGTAACCTACAATATCTCCATCATTTTCCATTTTGTTTTTTGACACCTTCTTCTTTAGCTTTGCTTTCTGTCTTCTCTATAATCTTTTTTGACTGTTTTGTCAGTTTCCACTTTGGAAATAATACCTGCTTTTCATAAACAGGGTACTGTCCTATATGAGGAACATATTTATTTCTTAACCTGTTGTATTCTCTCATGCAAATTATATCTGCACTTAACTTTTTCTCATCAAAATCAATCAGAAACAAACCAGCTAATGTTCAAGTTCGTGACAATGCTACATATGACATTCCTTCTTTTAAAAACTGAACTTCCAATATTAAAAAATTCAGCAGCAAAACTCAAGCCTTGAAACTTGTGGATTGTTATGGCATATGCAAGACAGACCTGGAACTGTCTTTTTCAGACATATACATTTTTAACAAGCAAAAAGCATACAACACATTGTTTAATTTGTTTCACACCATTGACCTCATCAAACTTTATAGCTAGGAGTTATGCCCCAACACAGTTAGGAAAATTAATAAAATCCACAATTATACCCATGACACCATTTACCAATCCTTCTTCAATGTTTAAATGTTTAAATTATGTCTTAAAGTTATTCTACAATTTTTGTAGACACGCAAACACTTCTGTAGTCAAGCAGTACTAGAAACAGATTTCTCCCAAGAGTTCAATTTATCACTGACTAGCATAGTTACTCCTCGGTGATCCATTTTGTCAATAGGAGTAACCTTCAAAATGTCTTAATTCTCTAGTTTTAGTAATTCTCCATTAACTCCATCACACTCTTTAAGTGTAGGCATCAAATAAACTAGATGTTTCCTCTCTTTACAAAAGTTATACATTGGCTCTGCTGCCATCTTATTAGAGGAAAACAGTTTCTTAATAAGTCAACTTTCCAACATAGTTTTTCTCTCTTCTGTTAGAATTCCCACTTTATGTCTTTTAGAATGTTTCCATTCTCCATGTCAGGAGGTTGACACATATTTTTCACAGGTTCCTTGTATTGAAAATATTACCTAATGTTGACCTTGCCAATATGTCGTAGTGAGTTTTGATTCTCTTCATATGAAGGAGTTTTAAAAACAGGCTGTCTTTTTACAGGAATAAGTTCTAGTAGGTCTCAAATGCTTTCCTCCAAACAAAACATCAGATTCAGTTTGTAAAATCTCTTGGCAGGTGAACAATGGCAAGCATTACATTGGAAACCATGTTTACCTCATCAATAATCAGAAGCTTAATTTTCTTCAAAACTCTTGCTACTTCATGACAAGCTTCAACCATGTTCTACTGGTAGCATAAGTAGTCTATGTAATGTTATTCCCTTGATATTGGGTGAAGCTAATCCAGTAGGTTCTGTTACCACACATGATACGTTTGAATCTGTAGTTTTCTGTATGTTGAGATAACGTTGATTACAAAGCTTGTTCCAGTATCAGTCTGACCACTAATATATAATAGTATTGGTTTGAATGATGAGCAATTGCTTTCTTTTTTCTCATGTTGTAATCAATGTTCTATTTTATCTTTTACTTCAATGTAAATCTCATTCTGTTTGTTATTCTGTAGTCCAACTAACTGTTCAAGATCTACTGATTCCTGTCTACCTTGTTCAATTGCGGTTTCCACTTCATTCATAGAGATTGCTGCTTCAGTTTCAATTATAGGTATTCTAAGAGGATCCTGACATGAAAATGCCTAACTTTGGATGTTTTGAGAATTATATTTAGCTACCTCAGCAGCAATAATTTCTTTCTTTGTATCTCATACTTTAAGTAGTTATTGAATATAGGACACTTGTTATAAATTAGGTTCTTGGTTGGCAGTCAAGTTACCCCGTGTCCAAGCAAGGACCCACACTCTAGTCAGGGTAAGTCACACACAATCACACACAATTATCCTGTGCCCACCCTTTGGCAGCTTGGCAATGAGCATTCAGGCTTAACTTAGAAGTCAATGTGTAAAGTATTTGTGCAATAACTCATGCAATAACACAGTATAAACACAACAAATATACACCACACAGCTTTAGAAAAATATATAATATTTTTCTGAGTAGATTAAGGTCAGAACGATCAAGATTTGATAAATACAACTTGAAATATCACTTTTGTAATGATAAATAGTGTTTCTAGTTCTTAAAAAGCAATAAGTGTCTCTTGCAAGCACAAGTACCTGGATTGCGTCTCAATTATCTGCACGGAACCGCAGAGGAGGAGATGCGTGGAAAACGGGGAGGTGTGCATCAGTTTCTTCGGGCGCACACAGGCTATGCTTAGAGGGTCCCCTTTCAGTTCCATCCTGTTGCCAGGGTCCCTGTAGGGGGTGTGGCAGTTCTTTGTGTGAGGGCAGGCTACTGTCCTTTGACATGTAAGTGTCAGGCCCTCCACCCTCCCAGCCCAGGACGACCCATTTAGTATGTAGATGTGTGCAGGTGTGACAGAGCATCTTGTGTTTGGGGTTGTCTGAGTGAAATGCACAAGGGTGCTTTCAACTAATCTAGCCAGACATGGATTGTAAGGCACAGAAGGATTTAAGTGCAAAGAAATGCTCACTTTCTGAAAATAGCTTTTCTAAAATAGTAATATTAAATCTAACTTCACCAGTCAGCAGGATTTTGTATTACCATTCTGGCCATACTAAATATGCCCTTGTTACTCCGTTCAGGTGAGAATCTACAACTCAAACATTATTTGAGGGTAGCCCTAATGTTAGCATATGAAAGTAGCAGGTCTCACAGAAGTGGAAAACACATTTAGGAGTTTTATCCTACCAGGACATATAAACTACACAGGTACATTTCCTGCCTTATACCTATATAGCACCCTGCCCTGTGGGTTACCTAGGACCTACCTTAGGGTGACTTATATGTAGAATAAGAGGTCTTTTAGGGCTTGGTAAGTACTTTTAAATGCCAAGTCGAATTGGCAGTGAAACTGCACACAGGCCTTGCAGTGGCCGGCCTGAGACATGGTTAGATGGATACTTATGTGGGTGGCACAATCAGTGCTGCAGCCCACTAGTAGCATCTAATTTACAGTCCCTGGGCACATGTAGTGCTCTTGACTAGAGACTTAAAGGTAAATTAAATAAGCCAATTGGGTAGGAGCCAATGCCACCATGTTTAAGGGAGAGAGCATATGCACTTTAGCACTGGTGAGCAGTGGTAATGTGTGCAGAGTCCTAAAGCCAGTAAAAACATTGTTAAAAAGTGGAGGGAGGCAAGTAAAACGTTCAGGGTGACCACCCTAAGGCTGTCAGGTCTAACAACACTGAATACAATCTTTGACAGCATTAAAACAATCTTCATAGCAGTAGTATTCTTCAAGTAATTCCAAATCAGTATGTCACAGTTTAAACAGTTAAAGAAGTGCTGAATAAATAATGTCTCTTTGTTTACGAGTTTGACAGCTACGGCCCTCATTACAACCCTGGCGGTCGGTGATAAAGCGGCGGTAATACCGCCAACAGGCCGCCAACAGGCCGGCAGTACAAAAAAATGGGATCCCGACCATGGGGGAAGCCACCAACACAGACAGCCACTTTAACGCACAGACCGCCACGGCAGTAGCAACAAACATCACAGCGGTAACTGCCAACAGACAGGCGGAAGACAATGTACCACCCACTCTATTACAAGCCACCAATCCGCCAGGTTTTCCGGGACAGTACCAACAACATCAAAAGCACGGCGGAAACAGTACTCTGAAGCGGAACCACTCACCTTTTGACAGTCAATGAAGAACCAGGACGCCATGGAGCCCGAACTACAGGTCCTGCCGATGCTGGTGTATCTGCTAATACACCAGGAATATCAAAGAAGGCGGCAGTGATGACCACGGTGAGTATTGCACCTACCACACGGGTGGGGAGGAAAAAGGAAGTGACACACACACACACAACACCCCCTCCCCCACAAGACTATACACACAAAAACATGCAGCAACATTACATTTAGACCCCGCAACCCCCTGGAAGAACGCAAGGACAAAAGGAATTGAGTGAAATAAGTGATATTTGGAAATATGCAGATAAAGTTAACGATTGTAAACAACAGTGTATACAAATATTTACAATATGTACAGAAGGCCGTACACTGTCCTTTGCAAATGTCCTTGGCCCAGTGGGCAAAAAAAACATGGGCGAAGCCCACACTTGACTTCTGCCTCAAAACTAAGAGAACACTGCAGGGGCATCAGATCGAAAACACACAGGCACCTCAGGAGGGGGCACCTCAGCCAGAAGATGGAATAACGCTACTGCTCCTGTAGGGGGCTCCATGCCCACAGCGATGTCCTGGGGAGGGCAAGGCCACAGTTTCACTAGTGGGTGGTTTGCCCACTGCTTTGTCCAAGGGAGTGCAAAGCCAGTCTCTCAAGTCTCTCTAGTCTCTCAAGTCTCTCAAGTGGGTAGGATGCCCACTGCTTGGTCCTGGGGAGTGCAAAGCCACAGTCTCTCAAGTCTCTCTAGTGGGTGGTTTGCCCACTGCCTGGTCCTGGGGAGTGCAAAGCCACAGCCTCTCGAGTGGGTGGTTTGCCCACTGCTTGGTCCTGGGGAGTGTAAATCCACAGTCTCTCAAATGGGTGGTTTGCCCACTGCTTGGTCCTGGAGAGTGCAAAGCCACAGTCTCTCAAGTGGGTGGTGTGCCCACTGCCTGCTCCTGGGGAGTGCAAAGCCACAGTCCCTCAAGTCTCTCAAGTGGGTGGGTTGCCCACTGCTTAGTCCTCAGGAGTCTCTCAAGTGGGTGACATGTTCCGCTGGTTTTGGAGGGGGTCTTGTGCCCAGTCTGCTTCATCCTGCCAAGGATAGTGATAGTGGATGCATATCTCCACTCGTTCTGGAGGGGGCATTGTGCCCAGTCTGCTTCATCCTGCCAAGGATAGTGATAGTGGATGCCTATCTCCACTAGTTCTGGAGGGGGCCTTAGCCCAGTGATGCTGCACCTGGTGTGTGGCAGTTCCCATTCCCTCACCTGGGTGTCTGAGACACGAGATGTGCAGTAATACTCCATGGAGACAGAACCAGACTCCATCCTGCGGCGACTTAGGCTGCAAACTGCTGGTAGTACCGGTGCTGGTGGTGGTGTTTTAAGTGGTGGGTGGAGGGTCCAGGCCGTCTCCTGCAGCCTCGGACAAATGCCCACTGGGGATGCTGCTGATGAGATGTAGTGGCACCGGCTGGGCATGTGGCGGTGCATATGGCGGTGCAGGTGGCAGTGCCTCCGATGGTGTCTGCGGTGGAGATGCTGCTGATGCTGCCCGTGGTGCAGGTGCTGGTAGTAGTGGAGGGAGACACCAGGCCATCTCCTGCAGCCTTGGATGGCTGCCCACTGGGGATGATGCTGCTGACTGTTGTTGTGGCAGCGATGGTGCAGGTGGCGGTGCAGGTGGCAGTGCAGATAGCGGTGCAGGTGGTGCCTGCGGCGGTGCTTTCCGCGGTACAGGTTGCTGGGCTATCAGGACTAATGGTGGGCACCAGTCCCTCACCTGGAGGCTCCGAGGCCTGAAGAGCCTTGTCTTGGGTTTTCTAGCCCTTTCCCACATTGGGGGACGCTGCTGGGACCTTGGCACTGGCAGATGCAGTTTTTGAGGAGCCCTTGCTGGGTGGGTCGTGCTTCTTGGCCCTGCGGCATGCTGGCCCCTTCTTCACCTTGGCAGGTGGCGGAATCAGTTGGTCCTTTGCATTGGTTGGTGGCACACTGCCAGCCCTGACAGGTGCTCCCTTTGATCCCCTGGGACTTGCAGGTACCACAGCGGACGACGAGTTGGTGGCTGAGGTGCTGGCCTGGGATCTTGACACCCTGGCCCTAGGGGAAGGACGGGGGGAGGCATAGGGAAGAGGTCAATGTTAGTCAGGAAAATCTTTTTAGACACACTGGGACGGGAAGATGAAGGGAGTTTGGGAGTGGAGGAAGAGGGAGTGGTTGTAGGAGGCGTACGTCTGCTGAGTTTGGGTGAAGGTGCATGGGCTGGATGCTGTTGTGAGGTGGATGGCTGTTGGGTGGGTGTGTGCTTACGTTTGTGTACTTTGGGAGGAGGGCTCACAGACACACTGGGAGAGGACATAGGGGACGTGTGCATGGTTGTGGGGGTGGTAACTGCCCGTGAGGGGTGTACAGTCATGGTTGTGCTGGTGATGGAGGTAGTTGATGATGATGTAGTGCATGCAGGTGTGAGTGGAGACGCTACTGGGAAGGAGGTGGATGAAGAGGAGGGGGACACAGTGGAGGCAGTGGATATTGGATGTTGGTATGTTTGCATGGGTATGGTGCTTGCGTGAGTGCCTGTGAGATGATGTGTGGTGCTTATGTTTTCCTGTGCCACTTTTGTGTGTTGATTTGTGTGCATGCTGGTCTGAAGGTGTGCTTGGGATAGGGTGAAGTAGAGGGGATTGGGTCTGGGTAGTAGAAGTTGGAGGGGGGAGGCTGGACACAGGGACAATGGCTGCCATCAGTTCTGAGGCCAGAGCCTGAAATGCTCTCTGTTGGGCCGCTACGCCAGAATGAATGCCCTCCAGGTATGCATTTGTTTGTTGCAAATGCCTCTCGACACCCTGGATGGCATTCAGAATGGTTGACTGCCCAACAGTGAGGGATCTCAGGAGGTCAATAGCCTCCTCACTGAGGGCAGCAGGGCTGACTGGGCAGGGCCTGAGGTGTCTGGGGCGAAGGAGATGCCCACCCTCCTGGGTGAGTGGCCACAGGAAACATGCTGAGGGACTGCTGGGAGGGCGGTGCTGGTGGGAGGGTGGTGGCTGTACCTGTTGTTGGGGTGGGTACAGAGGTGTCCGCCACTGCCAGGGAGCTTCCATTGGAGGAGGAATCGCTGTCACTGGTCTCCCCTCCTGTCCCTGTCGTGGAGCTCCCCTCACCCTCCGTCCCACTGGTGCCTTCACCCTCTGTGGATTCGGCCTCCAGGCCCATGTGGGATGCAGCTCCCTCGTTCGCTGGTACCTCTGCTCCTCTGCCGGATGATACTAATGCACACAAGGACAGGATGACAAAACAAAACGAGGGGGGAGACACTGAGGATACACTTGATCAATGCCAGAAACACCACTACCGTCGGCATACACAACATACAGGGAGCAGCCCTATGCACTAGGCCATGGCCAACCAGTCACTAAGATAGTCACCAGCCAATGGGGTACAATGTCTAACACCAGCATCTGCACACCTGACATCCACAGGACCCTGCCCAGTAGTAGTTGGCCACTTGTATCATTTGGGTAGGAGTGCTTCAGAGATTGCACACAAGGGACCTACCCCGCCATGATCGCCCTAGCCTAGGGGCACCCACCGCCACCATCCCCCACCCTGCTAGCTCCTAAAGCGCGCAGTCAGCTTTCAGAATCTGTACTCACCCCCTTGTGGCTGCTCTGATGCCCTCAAGCGCCCATCCAACTCCGACTAGGCCACCGCCAGTGTGCGGAACATTAGGGGGTCATGGTGCGACAGGCACCCCTTCCATGTTGGGAGGCCAGCCCCAGCTGGGGCTCTGCCATTTTCTTGGTCCAGCAGCACAGGTCCTCCCATCTCTTGCGGCAGTGGGTGCTCCACCTGTGATAGACCCCCAGGTTTCGCACCTCCTTGGCGATTGCACGCCAAATACCCTTTTTCTGGTGGGTGCTGACCTAGAGGGAAAAGACAGCGGAAAAGGAAATTACTCAGCCGTCCGGACCGTCATACTCAATGCCGACCAGTTCCCACCCATGCCCTGATGCACATACACTGACCACCTCTCATGCAGCACTCAGGTCAGGACGCCTTAGCACCCCCAACATGTGGCCTACATCCACAACACTCCAAAAATGTATTGCCCACACATCATGCTCACAGTGTACTCACCTGTTTGTCTGGAGGACCGTAGAGTAACGTGTACTGGGGTAGGACCCCATCCTCCAGTTTCTCCAACTCCTTCGCAGTGAAGGCAGGGGCCCTTTCCCCAGACACTCTAGCCGTTGTCGCTTCCAGACTCAGGTCACAGCAGCACATGCAGTGTAGGTCCTCTCCTGTTGATGGTCAGGTAGCAAGTGAGTGAATAGCTAGAAAATGGCAGTGACGTCCGCGGCGGTGCATACTGTCACCGCTGGTGTACATCGCCATTGGCTCCTGGGACCCTTAGGGCCCAATGATAACCAATGCAAAGTTGCGTGGCAGTCATTGACCACCTACCGCGACGCAGCACAATGCCAGCGCACTTACCTTATTTCCCCTTGTCCCTCCTCACAGGTCAGGCAGCCGACATTTCAGCTGGACACATGACATGGCACCTAACTGTGTCACAGCAGACACTGGCACATCAACTGACTCTCTACTTCACACACTGCTTCTGTGACGTAAATTCAACAACAGTTGTGCCATCTATGTGGAAATATGACCTTCTGCCACCGTTCTCCTCCATAGGCTACAACCGCTGAGGCAGATGATGAGATGACGGCCTCGTCAGGTGTGCAGACCCCTGGTGGACCTGTCGACAATGGAGGACAGACACATTATCATCACATACAGACTTGTTCGTGCCACAATCCAAGAACTGTGTGCCCAATTGGAGCCAGACCTGATGTCAGCTATCCATCATCGCACAGGAATACCCCTTCTAGTGCAGGTTCTGTCAGTGCTCCATTTCATGGCAAGTGGTTCCTTTCAAATTACAGTGGCCATGATATCAGTAATGTCTCAGCCAATGTTCTCCAACATGTTGATCAGAGTGTTGTCTGCCCTGCTGAAGCACATGCGCAGCTACATCGTTTTCCCCCAGGTGGATGATTTGGCCACAGTGAAAGTTGACTTCTATGCTGTGGGATATATCCCAACATCATTGGTGCCCCATTGATGGTACACATGTGGCATTTGTTCCCCCCCCGAAGAAATTAACAGGTTTACAGGAATAGAAAAAGCTATCACTCGATGAATGTGCATGGTGTTTGGTGGACCAGAACATCTCCCATGTGAATGGCAAATATTCTGGGTCTGTGCATGACTCCTATATCTTGAGGAATAGCAGCTTCACGTATGTGATGGGGCAACTCCAGAGGCACCGGGTGTGGCTAATAGGTGAGCCCAAGGTCCCCACACAGTATAAGTTGGGGTCTGAGTATGGGGTTGTCCCTAAGGGTTAGTGTGTGTCTAACAGTTGTCCCTCGATATTTGTAGGTGACTCTGGTTACCCCAACCACTCATGGCTACTGACCCCAGTGCGGAATCCCAGGACAAGGGCAGAGGAACGTTACAATGAGGCACATGGGCGTACAAGGAGGATTATTAACAGAACCTTCGGCCTCCTTAAGGCCACGTTCCGGTGCCTCCATCTGAAAGGTGGATCCCTGTACTACTCACCCAAGAAGGTGTGCCAGATCATTGTGGCATGCTGTATGTTGCACAACCTGGCCTTGAGACACCAGGTGCCTTTTCTGCAGGAGGATGAGCCTGGAGATGGTCTTGTGGCAGCGTTGGAGCCTGTGGACAGTGAGGAAGAGGAGGCAGATGAAGAAGATGTGGACAACAAAACAAATATTATACAGCAGTACTTCCAGTGACACACAGGTAAGAGGCTGTAACTCAACTTTACATTACAGTAATCTTTTGGATATTGTACATGGCAGGCTCTTACCCTCTGTCTATGGACACTGACTGTTCTCTTTGGATTCTCTATTTTCAGATCTGTGTACCCCATTCTGGCTCCTGCTATATGTACTGCTGCCCACCAAAGGTCATCCTGTAGTATATTTCACTGAACATAGACGTTGCAATGCTTTGATAATGTTGTATTAAAACATGTTTCTAATCATTACACTGACTCCAGTATGGTTTATGTTTCAAGGGTGTTTATTTTTGTGCAAATAAGTATGGGGGTAAGTGCAAGGGGCTGGGGTGATGGTGGAGGAATGTCCTGTTAGAGTCCAGTCTATTGGTGTCACAGGTGCATTGTCCAAGGGGGCATTGGAAGTGGAACAATGGCAGTTCAAGGTGGACTGGGTGACATAGTGGGACAGAAGGATGACAATCAGGAGAGTCTTATTTCCTAGCGGGGTCTTGGCAATGTTCTCTATCTTCTGCCTGGATCGCAGGGACCGTTTGCAGGTTGGTTCTCCTTCTGCAGGAGGTGGGGTGCTGGTGGCCAACGTGGGGGGGGTGCCCATCGCACCATGACCCCCTTGATGCTCAGAATCCTGGCGGTGGCGTACCGGAGTTGGATGGGCGCTTGAGGGCATCACAGCAGCAACAAGGGGGTGAGTACACTCTCATTCTGCTGACTTTGCGCGCAGTGGAGGTGTCTGGGTGGGGGAGGTGGGCTGTGGGTTTCCCAAGGCCAGGGCGAGTTCCGTAGGCAAGGTCCCTCCGTAAGTCAGGCCATGTGGCACCCCACCCCACCTCCGTAGAGTGCCAAGTACATCTAGTCATGCCCCTGTGTCATCTATGTGTGCAGATGTCGTCCACAGCCTTGTAGGCCATTTCCCAGGAACTGATCAGTGGAGCCCAAGAGCGCGGCATAGTGCAGGGGGCTTCTGTGTCTGTCGTGTCCGCCAACGGTAGCGGTAATGCATGCACCCATCATGTCTTTCATCTGTCGTCCCCCCCCTTTTTGTGGTCTCCCTGTTCTTGTGTGCATTAGCATCATCAGGCAGAGGGGCAGTGGCACCGGAGCACAAGGGGGCTGCATCCCACATGGCCATGGAGGGCCACACTACGGACTCAGACTTCACCTGTGGCACGGAGTGCGAGGGGAGCTCAACGCGGGGACAGGAGCTGAGACCAGTGACACGGACTCGTCCTCTCCCTTGTGGTGGCGGCAACATCTGTGCCACCCCCATCTACAGGTACAGCCACCACCACCCCTTCCAGCACCGCCCTCCCAGCAGCCCCTCAGCCTTCGCCCGTGCCCGCTCACCCGGGAGGGTGGGCATCACCTTCGCCCGAAGGCACCTCAGGCCCTGCCCCAGTCACCCCTGCTGCCCTCAGTGAGGAGGCCATTGACCGCCTCAAGTCCCTCACTGTTGGGCAGTCTACCATTTTGAATGCCATCCAGGGTGTAGAAAGACAGTTGCAACAAAGAAATGCATTCCTGGAGGGCATTCATTCTGGTCAGGCGGCCCTTCAGCAAGCTTTTCAGACTCTGGCCTCAGCACTGATGGCAGCCATTGTCCCTGTCTCTAGCCTCCCCCCTCCAAATTCCTCCACCCCGACCAAATACCCTGTACCTCAGCCTATCCCAAGCACACCTACAGACCAGCATGCACACACGTCAACATACAAGGGAAGCTCAGGCAAACATAAGCACCACATATGCCACAGGCACTCACGCACGAATCACACACATGCAGACACACCAACATCCACTGCCTCCACTGTGTCCCCATCCTCATCGTCTCCCTCCTCCCTCCCTGTCTCGTCTACACTCACACCTGCATGCACTACCTCTGCAGCCACTACGTCCCTCTCCAGCACACCCGCCACCACACCCTGCTCACGCGTAGTCACCACCCCCACTACCATTCACACATCCCCTGTGTCTTCTCCCAGTGTGTCTGTGACGCCACCTACCAAGATACACAAACGCAGGCACACACCCACCCAACAGCCATCCATCTCACTTCAGCCTCCAGTGCATGCACCTTCACCCAAAGTCAGCAAACGAACCCCTCCTACAACCACCACCTCTTCCTCCACTCCCAAACCCCCTCCAGCTACCCGTCCCAGTGTGTCAAAAAAACTTTTCCTGTCCAACCTTGACCTCATTCCCACACCTCCCCCACCCCGTCCGTCTCATAGGTCCCGAACTAGCACCTCAGCCACAACATCTCTGGGACCAGTGGTGCCTGTAGTCACCGGAATCTGGAGTGCACCGGCCACCAGGGTAGCCAGTGTGGCACGGAGCCACAGCACAGACAGTCCCCCACCTGTGAAGCATCAGAAGTTGGCCAGTGCCCGGCAGGAGAGGGGGAAGACTCCAGCCACCAAAGCCGCTCCCAGGGATCCCAGTGGGAGTGTGGAGTCAGCTGTGACACCTTCCAAGGTGGCGAAGGGCCACAAGAAACCAGGCAAGTCTGGGAAGAGCAGCACGGCGGAGAAGACCACCATCATGCCTGCTGCCCAGGAGGCCACCTCCAGCACCAACCCAGCTGCCCAGGACAGGACCGCCAGCACCAGCCCACTTGCCCAGGACAGGACTGCCAGCATCAGCCCAGCTGCCCAGGAGAGGACCGCCAGCACCAGCCCACTTGCCCAGGACAGGACCGCCAGCACCAGCCCACCTGCCCAGCACAGGATTGCCAGCCCCAGCCCACCTGCCCAGGAAAGGCCAGCCAGCACCAGCCCACCTGCCCAGGAGGCCACCGCTAGCACAGGCCCAGCTGCCCAGGAGGCCACCGCCAGCACAGGCCCAGCTGCCCAGGAGGCCACCGCCAGCACAAGCCACGCTGGGCCATGAATGAAAGCCAGCAAAAGCCCCGCTGGGCCATGAAGGACCGCCAGCACAAATCCCGCTGGGCCATGAAGGACCTCCAGCACAAGCCCCGCTGGGCCATGAAGGACAGCCAGCAAAAGCCCCGCTGGGCCATGAAGAACCGCTAGCAGCTGAGTCCCTGCAATGGAGACCACCGCCTCAAGCACCGCTGCACAGGGCACCGCCGTCTCAAGCACCGCTGCACAGGGCACCGCCGTATCAAGCACCGCTGAACAGGGCACCGCCGTCTCAAGCACAGGGCAACTGCTGTCTCAAGCACCGCTGAACAGGGCACCGCCCTCTCAAGCACCGGTGAACAGGGCACCGCCGTCTCAAGCACCGCTGAACAAGGCACCGCCGTCTCAAGCACCGCTGAACAGGGCACCGCTGTCTCAAGCACCGCTGGCCCATGAGCGGCAAGGGCACTGACACAACTGAGTCCATCACGGGGTGAATGATGCACTCTGGGCACAAAGCCCCCTCCAGAACCAGTGGAGAAAGTCATCCACTACCTCTGTCCTTAGCAGGATGAAGCACTCTGGGCACAAAGCCCCCTCCAGAACCAGTGGAGTATCACATCCACTAACTCTGTCCTTAGCAGGATGAAGCACTCTGGGCACAAAGCCCCCTCCAAATCCAGTGGAGACTGTCATCTACTACCTCTGTCCTTAGCAGGATGAAGCACTCTGGGCACAAAGCCCCCTCCAGAACCAGTGGAGTATCACATCCACTACCTCTGTCCTTAGCAGGATGAAGCACTCTGGGCAAAAAGCCCCCTCCAGAACCAGTGGAGAAGGGCATCCACTACCTCTGTCCTTAGCAGGATGAAGCACTCTGGGCACAAAGCCCCCTCCAGAACCAGTGGAGTATCACATCCACTACCTCTGTCCTTAGCAGGATGAAGCACTCTGGGCACAGAGCCCCCTCCAGAACCAGTGGAGTATCACATCCACTACCTCTCTCCTTGGCAGGATGAAGCACTCTGGGCACAGAGCCCCCTCCAGAACCAGTGGATATTGCCATCCACTACCTCTGTCCTTAGCAGGATGAAGCACCCTGGGCACCATGCCCCCTCCAGAACCAGTGGAGACTGTCATCCACGTGAGAGACTGTGGCTTTGCACTCCCCAGGATTGAACAGTGGGCAAACCACCCACTGTGGAGACTTGAGAGACTGTGGCTTTGCACTTCCCAGGATTGAACAGTGGGCAAACCACCCACTGTGGAGACTTGACAGACTGTGGCTTTGCACTCCCCAGGATTGAACAGTGGGCAACCCACCCACTGTGGAGACTTGAGAGACTGTGGCTTTGCACTCCCCAGGATTGAACAGTGGGCAAACCACCCACTGTAGAGACTTGAGAGACTGTGGCTTTGCACTCCCAGGATGGAACAGTGGGCATGTGGCCCCCTCGTGGATTTGGCGTCATGCACTCAACCGGCTGAGATGCCCCCCTTTCCCTCCCCTTGAGGTGCCTGTTTAGTTGCTCTCTGATGCCCCAGCAGTGATCTCTCCGTCATGGTCGGGGATCTTGTGTGGGCCTCGCCCATACCGTGTGGTCCCAGTGTTCCACGGCCTTTATTAGAGCACTACCTGGACTACTATGCTTGGTATATATTTTGTACATGGTTTATATATATATTTCTGCCTACTTGCTTTTAATATATTACAATGGTTACACTCATTTTCTATTGTCTTTGCATTCTTCCAGGGGTTTGGGGGGTGTAGCTGTGATGTATTGATATGCATTAGTGTGTGTGTTGTAGTGGGTGAGGGTGGGGGTGTTGCATGTGTATGTCCCTGTTTTTCCCCTCCCCCCCTCCCCTGTGTCTTAGGTGCAGTACTCACCATGGTCTTTGCCGCCGGCGTTCATGCTCCTGGTAGAGGAGCAGGAAGACTATTGCAGGTAGAATTTGGAGTTCCGGATCCATGGCGTCCTCGTTCCTCGTAGGGTGTGTAGAGGTGAGCGCTTTTCCTTCGGTATTACTGTTTCCGCCGTGTTTTTATCCGCTGTGAATCCACCCCAGAAAAGGTGGCGGATTGGCCTGTTGTGATACTGTGGGTGGTACATTGTCCTCCGCCTGTCTGTTGGCGGTGACCGCCAAGCTGTTTGTTTGTACCGCCGTGGCGGTCGGAGTGTTAAAGTGGCTATCTTTGTTGGCAGTTTCCGCCACGGTCGTAATAGCAAAACATTTTCCGCCGGCCTGTTGGCGGTCTTACCGCCGCTTTATCACCGTCCGCCAGGGTTGTAATGACCGCCTATGTGTCTTATCCATAGAAGCAAGTGAATGTGATGAGCACCTCTTGTCTGGTACTCTTTCCGCCAAACAAAGTCACTTATTTCTCCAAGAGGAGGATTACTCTTGTTGCAGATAAAAGCAGGCATAGCTTGTAACCTGTGGTTGAAACATCTACAAACATTAGCAAGATCTAATGAGCACAGTTCTCCAGCTGTTTTTACATTAATGTCTTTTATATTACAGTTTGGTTCTCTCAAAAATACAATCAGGTCATCCCACGCATACTCAGCACAACTCAATGTCAAAAACCACGTTGGTGGCTCCAGGTTTCTAAACATACACTTCAGTGCTCCATGATGCCTGAACCAATATTCGTTGGTACCCCATTGGCACGGCATTAAATTAATTAAGCTGCATTCTAAGTTCTCATCCTTTTCATGGACTTTGTTAACAAAATCTCTTACAGATATATTTTGAAGATGGACTCCTGTTTTTAGAATGTGATTTACTGCATACGAAAGTCCAGACAAGACACTCTCAAATAGAAGGTGAAATATGTAAGGGACACACTGCCTGAATCTTGGATCCTCTGAATACAAATGTGTTGATGGTATTCAGCTGCAGGTGTTTGTACAGGCCGATCATCATACCTACCTCCAACTCCAGTGGGAAACAAGTGTGGAAAACAGCAAGCCTCTAAACTTTTTTCCCACAAAGTCATGGAAGCTCCTTTAGCTTGCTTCATTTGGAAAAGGTCAATAGTATCACCAATGACTTCTTTGGAATGTAACAGATGGATACTGTAGTGCTCAAACATTTACTCTGATCAGGATGGATTTATTTTTTCTATTTGCCAACTGCCTGTCAAACTGTCATCATCAACATTTGGAACATCAGGTTCCACATTAACATTCTTACAATAAACATTACTTTGTACAATGTATAATGTTCCTTGTTTAACTTTATTAACATCAACTAACTCTTGCCAAATTGTTTTATTCTTAATTAGTACACCATTTACCAGGATAATAAGCGGCTCTTCATTATCTTTCTCTACTCCTACAGTTTCTACAATTTTTAAAGTCTAATGGCAAATACACCACTATTCCTTTAAGGCCTTTCAATAAATCTGTTGGATGCAATTTGTCTTTTTTTAGTTCTGATCGTACAATCGCTTGAAATGGCTGTGCAGATTGTATAAGGATAGATTTGTATATATTTAAGTCTCGTAGTTGTTCAGGAATAGTCACAAGTTCTAACCTGTTTTACACCGTTCTAGCTAGTGTTTTCCAATCCTCTAACTTATCATATCAGTACTTACATATAACTTGGAGAGTGGATGAGTCAAAACACTCATCAACAAATAAATAAGCAGCAAAATCTTGCCACTTTTGTGTTTTCCCCTTCAGTTTTGGAAAATACATCTACATTTCATGTTTGACTTTTATAGTGAGTGTGTCTACAGCAAATGCAAACATAGTTTGGCTTTTCAGAACAAGCTCACTTATACTTTATAATCTGTTATTCAAAATTGTCAGTAGCAACAGCTGTGTTCTCTTCCTCAACAGGTACACCTACGAATTCCTCATTCCCCCTAGATTCCTCTTCAAGACCAAAGAACCAAAACTGCACATCCTCCCAGACATTTCCTACCTCTTGTACAGTACCACGCAAAAGTACTTATTCATCTCTCCTAAACGTAACACTGGACTTTACACAAAGTAAGGTCTCCTAACTAAACTTTGTATTTTTGGCTGGTGAACTGCCAACATCATAAAGTGATGAAAGGTACTTTGGCACACTTTATTGGATAAGCATGTTAATGAATGTCCTAGTAAATCGGTATGCTTTCTAACTTTGCATGGGTCCAATCTTCAACAAATCAATCTGTTGCTGCTGAATACTACAAATACTACTACAATTCAATTTATACACAGGAGCCTGTCTGTGCCTTCCCCGAACCTCATATGCTACCATCTCTTCTACATTTCTAGGAACAATCTCTTCTCTTTCAATATGACTTCCATCCTTCATCTCATAGCATCAACCAGTTGAATCTACTGCATGCACTAATGTATTCTCTTGTGAATACCCTACTTCATTAAAGAAAGACTCAGTACTGGAGGTATGCTTCAATTCACCTCTAAATAGTTTAATTTTTTTTATTAATCACTGTTTTCCTTTGTCTATATCTCTTTATACATTGCACTGTTTCATCAAGTGTTCTCATTCTTCTCAGAATCAAAATAACAACATCTTTCTTTAAGGCAATAACCTTATCAACTACAGCTTCAACATGTTTCAGTTTCATTTCCATTTCCCTTTTGTACGTCTTCATATTTTTGATAAGATTGTGAATTACCCCGGCACGAAACATTCGTAATCTATTTTATTTGAACTGTTGCTGCCTTCTGTTTAACCTATCTGGTTTCTTAATGATTTCTAAATGTGCATCTCACATAATTTTGTACCTTCTTCAATGACTTTGAATATTCCTTTTTATTTACATCATTATTCACAGTTTGCAGTTTCTCACATATACTTTTAAGAAATGTTGTGCTTCCCTTACCAGCAGCTGTTTTCTCTTTAAGCACAATCACCTCCAGTGCTGCCTTTTTGTCTGAGTTCCAAGTAGATAATAGGCTTTCCTCTGTTATCTTTTGGTTTTCCGTTTTGTTGACATCTTGTTAAATACAAATCTGAAAAAACAACAACATAGCAACAGATTTACATTTCTATAAGACACTATGAATTATATATTATTATAATATACTGCTAAAACATTAATTCAGTTACTCCATTGTGGGCCTCCATGTCCAGCACCGTCTGAATGCGCACTGTCTGCTTTGGAGACTGTGAGAATTCCGAAGGTACTGGCCAGTCCCCCTGTGTGAGGGCACTGGCCTCGGCTCCAAGTGGAGCCAAGGCCAATGCAGCTGCACGTTTTCCACTGGGCTGACCGGCCAAAACCTTGCTTTCCACTGATCAGCCCAGTGGAAAACTTGTAATTGGTCTGGTGAGGAGACCGCCAGCACTGTGGCGGTCTCCTCACTGCGAGTCTGGCAGTCCGGTGTTCCGACCTCCAGACTCGTAATGAGGCCCATATACTTTTATCACTCATATTTTAAAACTAATACTTTTAGTCACATACCTGTTAATAGCTATAGTGGACAGGTGAAATAACATCACAATATTACTCTGTCTGCTTTTCTGTATAAAATAATGAAGTCTCAGGATAAGAATGGTAAACCACTAACCAGTAATGGCAATTTATTCACCTTTGCTCTCAGTGATACTATGCAAGTTAGCAAATCACATACTGCGTTTCATATTGTATTTATGATATCCGACTAGTGAATGGTTAGTGACTTGTAACCCTATCTTGTGGTTTTGGTAGGTAGCCCAATTCGCTACTGTGTGCTGCTGGAGACGCGACTTCATCGTATCCCTCACCGCGGCTGCCCAGGTAGCTTCGCGCCGGGGTCGCGATTCCAGTCGGGGTTTGTAAACATATTTATTATTATTTTTTGTAGGAGTTTTTTTACATCCTAAATGCAGTGATTAGACCTATTTAGGGAAGCTCATGTATTTTCACTTCTTTGTCCTACAAAATGTATATTTTGTTTAACAAAATATGTCTCCTTAAATAACGATTCTTTCCCCACCAACTTTCTCCTCAGCTGCCATAGCAACCTCCTGTAGAATACTCCACTGTGCCATTAGTTCAAAAGTTCACAGCATTCCTGCTTAGCAGCGGACTAGCTTTAATGTGTGCTCTAGCAGGTGTGGTTCACTGTTGCAGAAGCCAAGAATATCCAAAAAGGAATTACTTATTTTAGAAAAAATAAGAAACAATCACACACTGACTAAATATTTTTAGTCACCATCTATTTTTATCTACCATTGTATTTATAACACTCAATGAAATGTGTGTTTTTTTAAATCAAGGGTTCCCTCCATTGTATGCACCTCACAGCTGCAGCCTTCCTCTGTGTGCAACTACTCCTTCAATTCAAATTGTTCAGAGTGTGGGTGGTAGGTCACACCTATGTGTTTTGGGCTAATGAGTATGCTAGAAAGGGTGGGATTGACAGGGACCTGGGTTTGCCTAATGTGGATTTAAATTGGGTTGGTTAGAGAGGGTTAAAGTGGCAGCATTTGCTTCCATTGGTTAAAAGCATTAGAGTTTGCCAACCACCTCACCTCATGATTATGCACTGTGGTCATGATCTGGGCACACTGACTTGGATAGGATTAGAACTCCTAATGAAGGATACCTTTGTTCAGTTAATGCACATTTTCCCTCACTGCCTTTGTGTTCTTTAAAAAATGTCAAAGGAATAAATGGAAGTAGTCAAACCAGTTCTGTCCACAGTTTGACAAAGCCAGGAAAGATGTTAATAAAACTGTTTCAGAAATCCTCGGAGACAATAACATGGGTTCTATATACAACAACAACCTGTGGTTTCACATGGTTGGCATGTACAGAAGAGATGGTGTGCACTTTACAGATGAAGGCAACAGAGTGTTTCTCATCAACTTGACACTCTGCATCTGCTCATATATATACCAAAGATATATACACAATAAGCAAAAAGGCTCTTTGTAGAGCTGCCCCATATCCCAAACTCTTTAAATTTGAAAGACATGCTCATTTTTTTAAGGTTGGAGTTGTGACTCCGTAGCAGGTTCTCAAACCAAAAGTACATATTCAATGCACAATAGCACCATATTTTTTCATATATTTAATATGTATGTCTTGCACCACATTTGTAAATATCTCATTGGAAGTCTACTAGGGTCACTAAGTGGATGCATCAGTGCAAGGAGGAGACTTAAAATGGGTGTAATTGGATTAGTAAGGCTCTCACTAGCCTTGTGAGAAGACAAGTGATGGTCAGACTGGGTTTGTGACTGGATTCATAAGAGTCTCAGTAGAACTGTGAGTGAGTGCAATAGAGTCTGACTGGACCTGTGACTGTGTATGCCAGTGTCTGAGTAGGTATCTGAGATGGTGCATGGGGGTCTGACTGGGTCTCTGAGTAGATTCATGAGAGTATGAGTGAGTCTTTGAGTGGGTGTATCAGTGTATGAGTAGGTCTGTAAGTGAGTGTATGAGGGTCTCAGTGGGTCTCTGAGTGGGTGCATGAGGGTGTGAGTGAGTCTGTGAGAGTGTATACCTCTGAGTGAATGGATGAGGGTGTAAGTAGGTCTGTGAGTGTGTACATGAGAGTATGAGTATGTCTGTGAGTAGGTGCATGAGTGTAAGAGTGGGTCTGTGAGTGCATATATAAGGGTCTGAATGGGTCTGTGCATGGCTGCAGCAGGGTGTCAGGGGGTCTGCGAGTGGGTGCATGTGAGTCTCAGACAGTCTCTGAGTGGTGTATGAGTAGGTCAGTGAGTAGGTGCATGAGGGTCTCAGTGGGTCTCTGAGCCGGTGAATGAGGGTCTTTGTGGGTCTGTGAGTGGATGCATAAGGATGTGAGTGGATCTGTGAGTGGATATGTGAGGGTCTGAGTAGGTATGTGAGAGGGTGTTTGAGGGTCTAACTAGGTCTGGGAGTAGTTTCATGAGGGTCTGAGTAGGTCTTCGAGTACCTACGTGATGGTCTGACTGGGTCTGTGACTGCAGATGTGAGGGTCTGTGTTGGTCTGTGAGGGGATGCATAGGGATGTGAGTGGATCTCTGAGTGCATATATATGGGTCTGAGTGGGTATCTGAGAGGGTGCATAAGGGTCTCACTGGATCTGTGAATGGGTTTATAAGAGTCTGGATGAGTCTGTGAGTGGGTGCATCAGTTTATGAGTAGGTCTGTGAGTGGATGCATGAGAGTCTGAGTGGTTCTGCAAGTGGGTGCATAAGAGTGTGAGTGGGCCTGTGAGAGCATACTTAAGGGTCTGAGTGGATTGCTGACTGGATGTATGAGGGTGTGAGTGGGTCTGTGGCTGAGAACGTGAGAGTGTGAATGGGTCTGTCACTGGGTGCATGAGGGTCTGACTGTGTCTGTGAGTGTGTACCGAGGGTCTGATTGGGTCTTTGAGTGTATGCATCAGTGTATGAGTGGATCTCTGAGTCATGTATGAGGGTCTAACTGGGTCTCTGACTGTGTATGTGAGGGCCTGTGTGGGTCTGTCAGTGGATGTGTCAGGGTCAGACTGGGTCTGTCAGAGGGTTCATAATAGTTTGAGTGTGTGTGTTTGTAAGTCCATGAGTGTATGAGTGGGTCTCTGAGTGAGTACATGAGGGTTTTGATTGGGTCTGTGAGTGGCTACACGAAGGTGTGAGCAGATCTGTGAGAGCATAAGTAAGGGTTTGAAGGGATCTCTGAGTGGATGTATGAGAGTGTGAATGGGTCTGGGACTGCATATGAGGGGATGTGAGAGGGTCCGTGAGTGGGTGTATGAGTGTAAGAGTGTGTCTGTGATTGCATACATGAGAGTATGAATGGGTTTGTGAGTGGCTGCATGAGGGTCAGAGTGAGTCTGTGAGTGGGTGCATGGTGTATGACTGAATGTGTTTTTTTTTTATTTTGCAGCATGGTTTGTAATTTCACCGCAACGTTACAACAGGGAGCCACGCTGAGAGCCGCAACTGAGTTGCGACTCCACAATAGTGGAAAAATAAAAGATTTTAAACCATTTTACAATCATAAATGGTCCCTCAGTCACTCATTAGTGTACATCAAGGGGTCAGAGTACCTCTACCCTGACTATAGTCAGGTGAACTGGTGCAGGCAACACAGGCACAGTAAGGGCAACACCAATGACAATTCAAATGATCCAAGACTATCTCAGTGACCCAACGAGGTGTGTCTGGCTCAATACCTATTGACCTGTTGGCATGGGAAGAAGGAACAGTGGCCAGAAATCAGCAGAGTGACAACAAAGTATCTATCATGTAAGGAAGTCAATGTATCATCAGAGCATGATTTCAGTGCAGCTGTCACAGTGAGAAGGACCAGTTCCTCCTCTCAAAATGTGGAGAGATTGATGATGATAAAAATTAACAAACAATTCATACCAAAAAATTTTAGTGCTCTTCCAGACACAACAGTGGATATGGAGGGCAAAATGGTCAGAGTGATCATCCACTGGACAACCCCTACAAACGCAAGAACAAAATCTACTTTCCTGAGTAATACATTACACAAAAAGAGAACAGACATGACTACTTTAAAACAAACATTTATACACACACACATACACACACACACACACACACACATATACCTATATATTCCCTTGTGGCAATTGCCACTAGATACTTATTGTTAGGTCAGCTGTTCTATAGGGAAAACATTTCTTGTTTGCTAACAACTTTGGTTCTGTCTGATGAATCTCCACAAAGCTTTCTAAACAGGTGCCACTGTTTGATTAGTTTTGTTCATGGAAGGTTGTGGAGTGATCTGTCCATTGGGGGCTGAAAAAGGGGGTCCCAAAATGCCACATCTCTATCCGTTTTCCATCGACTTCTTTAAGAAGCACTACAGCAAAAACTGCAAATCGGAACTACACAAATTTTAGTAGGAAGCTAGATTATGGTCTTTAGATATCTGGACAGTTGGGTTCACAAGAGGCTTGAGATGTCTTGTGGGAGCAACAATTTAAAATTAGAGCAGTCTCATGGGCTCAGAGAGCTTTTTTCCCGTGGGCAATCTTGCTCCCACAGGAGTAAGACTCCTAGGGGAGCGAGCTCTCTGATTAGCTGCCAGCAACATGAGAAAATGTTGCTGGCAGCCATTACAGGGCTCGGGTCTTGACTCCTTGTCCTGAAGTAAAAGAAAAAAAAACATACAAGAGAAAGATATAGAGAGGGACAACCCTGGGGCCAAATGCAGACAAATTTGGTGGGACAGGGGAAAAAAACAAAATGGTAGCTGAGAAGCCTGTCCCTATGGCTGCATTTTATTGGGGGAGGAGGCGCATTGCCCTCTTCTGAGACAGTATGGGCCCTGGTGAGCCCCATGGTGAGCCCACCCAAGGGGCATCATTTTATAAGTGGTTGGGGCACAACCTCCCCCTTCCCAAGCAATTGTAGGCCCCTGGGTTCCACCTCTGGAGCTGAAAGAGGAAGGGGCCATGCACCCACCCGAGCCTCTAAAGGCCACTACTTTTAGCAAAAAAGTAGGGGGCCCGCACTGATGTGGGCATGTAAACAGATCAACAGAACTGGTCCTGCCCGGAGGAAGCAACATAAATAGCTGTTCCCTGCGGGCAACAGCAATGATGACTCCCTCAGCATGCAGGGAGCCGGCTGGGGCTTCAGGGGCCATGAGGCTCTCCTGAAGCCCTTAACATTGGGTATGGTGGGTACGCTGGGTGAGCACTAAGGCACTCACGTATGTTAAATATAGGCCCCGGGGGATGGGATCTGTGGGGTCAGAATAGAATAGGCTTAGGGATGTGCACCCTGGGGGATGGGTTCCCTGGGGGCCTTTTAAAGGCTCAAGGTGCGGGGCTGCGCTACCTTCGCCCCTTTAATAAAAAAGCACCAAATCACCTACAAGTTCTGCCTGTTTGCCCCACTCCTTTCACGTTCCTGCCATTTCCCAGGCTGATGTACAGTGTGTCTTCTCTAAAATTGTATGCTGGAAAATTATCTCACATCCTTGATGAAGGTGAATGCATCATTGATTTATTGAAGAGTAATCTCTTCTCTAGTGCGTATCCAAGGTGAGTGGTCTCTTTCTTGCAGAGTCCACTGTTCTCCCTTTTAATTGCTGCTGAGTATGCACAGGTACCAAATCACCTACAAGCTCTTCTCATTAGGCCCTGCCCCCTCATTTTAGTTGTATGCAACAGTGCTGGCTCCAGATGGTTTGGCAACATGGCTGGCCGCAGACCTGGCCTTGTTGCCCACACATTGATTGCCAAGCCAAAGGAAGTGTGCAGTGTTGGGTTGACTGTCTGTGGGAGGTTTGCAGCATGGCCTGGCCCTACAGTCAAACCCCTGCTGCCCATGGCCAGAGGTTGTGTGCAGTGAGGGGTTGGCTTTACAAATGGTAATAAAATATTACTTTATGTTAAAAACACCTATAAATTTACTGCAAAAAACAAAGGTTAAAGTAATGTTATAGTTAAATGCGATAAAAAGATCTGTTTTTGCTTAAAAAACTTTTGAAATTCACTGAAAATACCAAAGGTTAAAGTAATGTTATAGATATGTGGATATGTCAGTGTCAACCTTAACGTTTTGAACTAAAAAAGCACAGAAATTCACGAGTTATAGTTGGCTGAGTTAACTATAAGTTGCGCCTCTGCCATGTACTGCTTATGACTTCACATACTCCATCACTCATGACGTGCTCTATAACTTTATTTTTGATCTCATTGGTGACTTCTCAAATGACATCACTAATGACATATATATTTCCTACACCCGTCGTCTGATAGAGAGGTCTGACAGGAGAGGCCAATCTTTCTCAATACACTACGGGGTTTGTACATTATTTTTCCCCACAATTATATAATAGAATGCATTTCATTAAATTAAACATACTGTTATTATTCTGGTGTATATAAATTATAAACACTGCATCAGGATATATTCAGTGTAAGTGCAAATTTCATTTTAAAAAGTACACTTCCGCAAGAGGCTCATAAGAGCAAACCAGAAAGCACTGCCCCCCTCAGACAGCACACAAGGGATTGCCTCCCAAGCTCTCACAAATTCTTCTGAGAGGCATGCGAGAGCCACTGCTTATGATGGGCTTCTCTGACTCTTGCAAGAGTCTCAGGAGTGAACATAAGAACAACAAAAGGGAAACAGTACAAAACAACATGCATGACAAAATTAGAGGGTAGCAATGTAAGGAGCTGTTTTAGTTAATAGTTTAGAGGCTGAGAGTAATGATACCTTAAAAATAGATTGCTGGTATCATGAATCCATATGAGACATACTGGAACTGAGCAAATACACATTCACTACTGAATTATTGAATATTTGTCTGTTTAATACTCACACATATTTTAGAAACATTTTGCAAAGTAATATTTAGCACAACATATGTTACAAAATCCTTCTACCATACATACACATACCTAAATAATTAATTTACATTAAAATAAAAAAAATAGAAACTCACTACAAAATCAAAGGTTAATGAAACAGTTACAGTTAGGTGTAATAAAAATATCTGTTTTCGATGGAAAAAAAACGTAAAAATTCACTAAAAAGAACAAAGGGTAAAGTAAAGTAATAATTAGGTTCAGTTTATCAGTGAAAATGTTAACGTTTTGAACTAAAAAAAGCACAGGCATTCACAAGTTATAGTTAGCAGCAATAAGTTTAACTTGCAACTCAGCAGTGCACAGCTTATGACCTCACATATGACATCACTCATGACATGCTCTATGACATCACTGATGATATCTCAAATGACATAATTGATGATGTCATTGATGGCATCATCCAAACTTTGTTTTCCTGCATACAGCTGTATAAATTACTACAGCATTAGAAGTCTGACAGTAAGTACAAAAAAAGCTCAAGAGAAGATCAGACATCATCTCTACAAACACAGAAAGAACTCCTCTAGGTGTTGAAAACAACCTTTATGTCGAACATTGACCCTATACCATACACATTACACACAGCATAGATCACATTATCAGTCAACCACAGACATATGGGAATACCGCATTTCATAAACTGTTCAATATCTCTATGACTCTTCAAAGAAAGCTAAAATAGTGAATGTCACTTCCAAAACAAATGCCCTACTAGGGATAGCTTTGATGTGTATAAAACCTCAGACACACCCACACACCTACATAAAGAAATAGATTTTAAATCAGTAGAAAACTGAGCAGTGTAAACAGTGTTTACTCTATGAACAGAGTTGATTCTATGCAACACTGTTTGCAAACAGTCAAACTCTCATGGGAAATACACCACTGAGTATTCAAAAGAATCTACTAAGAGCAGTACACACTCTATTCAACAGTTGTCAAAAAAGACACTACTTGTGAAAAAAACAAGATCTGAGGATGCTAAATATCATACTACCTGCACCCTTCATACTCTCTACTTTACAGATAGACCATCTTCTGAAGGAAAACAAGCAAAGATACATAGATTAGTATCTGATGCACACACTCTTCTATGGTAATTATAAAATATTATGCTGACACAATTCTCTCTAATAACTCAAGGATTATGACAAAAGTTATTATATACTATGTAGAGTATTTCTCCTGTTTGAAAGTTTTTTTGTGGAACCAAAAAGTTCTGTAGACACTAATGAACCTAACTCAACTGTTCCTTGCACACAGAGTTTCTCCTCAATAGAAAGATTTGGTCTTGAGACCTCTTGGGCATGAATTGGTTCCCCTGTTTTCCTTATTTCATTTTATATTTCATGGTACATGTTTTAGATGCGTTGCTTTAGCTGTGAAGTTTTACATGATATTATACTGTGAATATATTACACTAGTTGCTTTAGTTAGCCTTTTTTCTTGACATGAAATCAGTACATTCTGAATATATTTATATATTCACTGAAAAAGCAAAATGTTACAGGTACATTATAGTCAGGCTCACATTTTATTTCTACAAAACCACTGAAACTCAGTATTTATAGTTACCTGAGCTAACTATAAATTACGTCCCCGCAATGCACTGCTTATGACCTCACATATTATATGACTCATGACATGGTCAGTGACATCACTGATGACATCTGAAATCACACAACTGATGGCATCATCCAGCAAGTGTGTTTACTAAAATGTTATGAGTTTAACCATATATGCCAGGGTACTACAAAAGTTAAAATATTATACTTTCTGTACTACTAATGGATGATACTATTTCTAACATATATTATGTGGGTGTCTTTTTTGCCTGTGTATATCTGTCTGTGAGTGGGTGTCTGAGTGCCTCTATGGGTGTGTGAGTAGGTATGTGAGGGCCTGTATGGGTGTACAAGTAGGTATGTGAGTAGCTGTGTGGGTGAATGACTGGATGTGTGAGTGACTATACTGGTGAATGAGTGGGTGTGTCAGTGGCTATATGGGTGAGAAAGTGACTGTGTGAGTGGCTGTATGGGTGGGTGAGTGGGTGTGTAAGTGGCTGTATGGGTGAGTGAGTGGGTGTCTGAAAAGCTGTATGAGTGAATGACTGACTATGTAAGTGGCTGTGTGGGCGAGTGAGTGACTGATTTAGTGCTTAGTTATGTGAGTTGGTGTGTGAGTGCCTGTTCTGTAGAGTAAGTGCCTGTGTGAATGGATGTATAATATGTCAAAAAATGTTTATTTAGACCACATATCTTTAACCCCTCCACTGCCAGGCCTTTTCCCCTCCTATCCCAAGCCTTTTTTTGGCTATTTAGGGTACATTGCGCTTAGGACCTCTTAACTTTTTGTTCACACAAGCTATCTACGCCAAATCTTTGCCCTTTAACATCCCCGGTATTAAAGAGGTACCCAGAGTTTGTGGATTCCCCTGGAGAAGACCAAGAAATTGCCCAGAAAAATGGGAAAAAGGGCTGTAGAAGACACCATGGCCCTCATTACATCCCTGGCGGTCGGTGGTAAAGCGGCGGTAAAACCACCAACAGGCCGGCAGAAAAAAAAATGTAATTATGACCATAGCGGAAACCGCCTACATAGACAGCCACTTTAACAATCTGACCGCCACGGCGGTACTAACAAACAGCTTGGCGGTCACCGCCAACAGACAAGCAGAAGACAATGTACCGCCCACACTATTATGACAGGCCAATCTGCCACCTTTTCCGGGGCGGATTCTACGTGAACAAAAACACAGCGGAAACAGGACTTGGAAAGGAAAACACCCACCTCTACACAGCCCACGAGGAACCAGGACGCCATGGAGCCTGAACTCCAAATACGCCCTGTGATAGTCTTCTTGCTCCTCAGGAGCATGAACGACGGCGGTGACGACCACGGTAAGTACTGCACCTACAACACAGGGGAGGGGGGAGGGAAAAGAGAGTGACACACACACGCAACATGCAACACCCCCTCCCCACCCTCACCCACAACAACACACACACCAATACATGCTGAAACATTACATTTACACCCCCAACCCACATGGAAGAACGCAAGGACAAAAGGAAATGATTGTAACCATTGTAATCAATAAATATCCATTAGTCAAAAATGTATATACACTATAAACAAATATGTACACCAAGAATTCAAGTCCAGGTACTGCACCTATATAGACCGTGGACAACTGGGCCCAAAATGCATGGGCGAGGCCCACACTCGATACCCGATCGAACCGGAGAGAACACTGCAGGGGCATCAGATCGAAATAAAACAGGCACCTCAGGGGGAAGGGAAGGGGGGAACCTCAGACAGATGAGTGCACAACGCCAGCTCCATGAGGGGGCTCCATGCCCATTGGTGTATCCTGGGGTGTGCAAAGCCACAGTCTCTCAAGCCTCTCCAGTGGGTGGTTTGCCCACTGCTTAATCCTGGGCAGTGCAAAGCCACAGTCTCTCCAGTGGGTGGTTTGCCCACTGCTTAATCCTGGGGAGTGCAAAGCCACAGTCTCGGAAGTCTCTCCAGTGGGTGGTCTGCCCACTGCTTTATCCTGGGTATTGCAAAGCACAGTCTCTGAAGTCTCTCCAGTGGGTGGTCTGCTCACTGCTTTATTCTGGGGAGTGCAAAGCCACAGTCTCTCAAGTCTCTCCAGTGGGTGGTTTGCCCACTGCTGTATCCTGGGGAGTGCAAAGCCACAGTCTCTCAAGTCTCTCCAGTGGGTGGTTTGCCCACTGCTTAATCCTGGGGAGTGCAAAGCCACAGTCTCTCAAGTCTCTCCAGTGGGTGGTTTGCCCACTGCTGTATCCTGGAGAGTGCAAAGCCACAGTCTCTCAAGTGGATGTCAGTCTCCACTGGTTCTGGAGTGGGCTTTCTGCCCAGAGTGCTTCATCCTGCCAAGGACTGAGGTAGTGGATGTATCTCTCCACTGGTTCTGGAGGGGGCTTGGTGCCCTGAGTGCTTTATCCTGCCAAGGACTGAGGTAGTGTATGCCTTTCTCCACTGGTTCTGGAGGGGGCTTTGTGCCCAGAGTGCATCATCCTGCCAAGGACTGAGGTAGTGGATGCCTTTCTCCACTGGTTCTGGAGGGGGTTTTGTGCCCAGAGTGCTTCATCCTGCCAAGGACTGAGGTAGTGGATGCCTTTCTCCACTGGTTCTGTAGGGGGCTTTGTGCCCAGAGTGCTTCATCCTGCCAAGAACTGAGGTAATGGATGCCTTTCTCCACTGGTTCTGGAGGGGGCTTTGTGCCCAGAGTGCTTCATCCTGCCAAGGACTGAGGTAGTGGATGTGACACTCACTGATGGTGGGGCAACATCGAAGATGCCCAGGGCCCTGGAACTGACCAACAGCCTCGTAGGAATTACCACTGGGGATGGCAGCCATGTCTGCGGTGGTGCCAGTGGCTCAGGATGTTGCGTGGCTGCTGACGGTGCTTGCGGCGGAGTCAGTAGAGGCAGTGCTTGCGGCGGTCATTGGGCCGGCGGTGCCGTTGGCGGCCTCCCTGACTGCGGTGCAGGTGGCTGGCTCACTGACTGCCCTGCTGGTGGGTGGCTCACTGACTGCCGTGCTGGCGGCACTATCAGTAGCGGCAGTGCTGGTGGCGGGCTCACAGACTGCAGTGCTGGAGGTGGTGTGAGTAGCGGCGGTGCTGGTTGCGGGCTCACTGATAGCGGTGCTGGCGGCGGTGTCAGTAGCGGCGGTGCTGGTGGCGGGCTCACAGACTGCGGTGCTGCTGAAGGCCACAGTGTTTGCAGTGCTGGTGAAGGGCTCAGTGTCTGGGGTGCTGGTGGCGGTGTCCGTGGCGGCGGTGCATGTGGCGATGGCGGTCTTGTCCACCGTGCAGGTTGGCGGCGAAATTGACTTGCCTTTCTTTCTCAGGACCTTCCCCACCTTGGATGGTGGCGCAGCTGTCCTGCCACTCCCAACTGTTGTCTCGGTTGAGCCCTTGGTGGCAGGTGTTTTGTCCTTCTCCCTCTGGGATGTGGGCAACTTCTTCTGTTTTGGAGGTGGGGCAATGTCCTTGGACTCGCTCCTTGGGACACTGGCAGCCCTGTTGCTTGGCGCACTCCAGAATCCAGATATTGCTGGCACCACTGTGCCCGGTGATGTGGTGGCTGAGGTGCTGCGTTGGGACCTGGATAGGCGGGCCCTAGGGGGCGGACTGGCGGGGAGGTGTAGGGAAGAGGTCAACATTTGAGAGGAAAAGTTTTTTTGAAACACTGGGACAGGTAGATGGAGGGGTTTGGGAGTGGAAGAAGAGGTAGTGGTTGTAGGAGGTATTTGTATGCTGACTTTGGGTGAAGGTGCATGGGCTGGAGGCTTTCGTGAGGTGGATGGCTGTTGGGTGGGTGTGTAACTGCGTTTGTGTAGTTTTGGAGGAGGACTCACAGACACACTGGGAGAAGACACAGGGGATGTGTGAATGGTAGTGGGGGTGGTGAGTGCACGTGAGCGGTGTGTGGTGATGGGCATGCTGGTGATGGAGGTAGTGGCTGAAGATGTAGTGCATGCAGGTGTGAGTGGAGACGTGACAGGGAGGGAGGAGGGAGACGTGGAGGAGGGGGACACAGTGGAGACAGTGGATGTTGGTATGTGTGCATGGGTATGATTCTTGTGTGAGTGCTTGTGGGATGTGTAGTGCTTATATTTGCCAGATACACCCTTGTGTGTTGAGGTGTGTGCATGCTGGTCTGATGGTGTGCTTGGGATAGGCTGAGGTACTGGGGATTGGGTCTGGGTGGAGGAAGTTGGAGGGGGGAGGCTGGACACTGGGAAAATGGCTGCCATCAGTGCAGAGGCCAGGGCCTGAAATGCTCGCTGTTGGGCTGCCTGGCCAGAATGAATGCCCTCCAGGTATGCATTTGTCTGTTGCGACTGCCTCTCTAAACCCTGGATGGCATTCAGAATGGTAGACTGCCCAACAGTGAGAGATCTCAGGAGGTCAATAGCCTTCTCAATGAGGGCAGCAGGGCTGACTGGGGTAAGGCCTGAAGTGCCTGGGGCGAAGGAGATGCCCACCCTCCTGGGTGGGCTGCACAGGACACACGCTGAGGGGCTGCTGGGAGGGTGGTGCTGGTAGGGGGGTGGCGGGTGTACCTGTAGATGAGGTGGGCACAGATGGGCCCACCACTGCAAGGGAGCTCCCATCAGAGGAAGAGTCGGTATCGCTGGTCTCAGCTCCTGTCCCCGCCGTGGAGCTCCCCTCGCCCTCCGTCCCACTGGTGACTTCAGACCCCGTTGTCTAGCCCTCCAGGGCCATGTGGGATGCAGCTCCTTCCTGCTCCAGTGGCACAGCTCCTCCGCCTGATGATGCTAATGCACACAATAACAAGGAGACCACAAAAGGGGAGGGGAGAAAGAAGAAAGACATGTTCAGTGCATACAATACCGCTACCATCGGTGGACACTACAGACACAGCGTCCCTCTGAACTACGCCATGCACTTAGAGTTCCCTAATTATTCACAGGGACATGGGGTACATGGCCTATGCTGGATTGCTCCACACATGGAAGTCACAGGAGCCTGAATAGGTGTAGATGGCTCTTACCACTGGTGGGGATGGGGTGCCACTTAGCCTGCCTCACAAAGGGTCCTTGCCTACAAAGCTCGCCCTAGCCTAGGGTAACCCACTGCCCAGCTCCCCCACCCAGACACCTCCAATGCGTGCAGAGTCGGATGGATGTGATGGTACTCACCCTCTTGTGGCTTCTGTGATGCCCTCATGCGCCCATCCAACTTCGGATACGCCACTGCCACATTGGGAGGCCATCCCCAGCTGGGCCTCTGCAGCATCTTCTTGCTCCAGCGGCAAATGTCCTCCCATCTTTTATGGCAGTGGGTGCTCCGTCTGTGGTGGACCCCCAGGGTCCGGACGTTCTTGGCGATGGCACGCCAAATATCCTTCTTCTGGTGGGCGCTGACCTAGAGGAATAGTACAGGGGAAAATGTAAAACTTTAACCGTCCGGACCGTCACAGACATTGTCCCACGTTCCCACCCTTGCCCTGACGCACATACACTCACCTTCCGATCATGCAGGCCTCATCTCCCCCAGTATCTTCCATCCACACCACTCCAAACAGGCATTGCCCATACAGCATACTCACAGTGTACTCACCTGTTTGTCTGGAGGACTGTAGAGTAGCGTGTACTGGGGGAGGACCCCATCCACTAGTTTATCCAACTCCTCTGATGTGAAGGCAGGGGTTCTTTCCCCAGACACATGAGCCATTGTCGCTTCCAGACTGAGGTCACAGCAGCACTTGCAGTGTAGGTCCTCTCCTGTCGAAGATCAGGTATCAAGTGAGTGAACAGACAGAAAATGGCGGTCACATTCGCGGCTGTGCGAACCGTCACCACTGGCGTACATCGTTATTGGCTCCTGGAACCCATAGGGCCCAGTGTTAACCAATTCAGGATTGCACTGCGGTCTTCGACCGCCTACCGCGACGGTGTAGAATGCCAGCGCAGTTACCTCAAATCCCCTTGTCCCACATTACAGGTCAGATAGCCGCCATTTCAGGGGGCCACATGGCATTAATTTTTAATGCGTCACACATTTATAGGCCTTGCATATACACAGAGACAGGCACATGGCGTATTGACAGATGTGTGCAATAAAATAGTTTTTTTATTACCTCAGTGTTGGCTGACTCTGTGCTTGCTGTTCTCATCCATAGGGCACGTCCGCTGGGGCAGGTGAGGAGATGGCGGCATCCTCCGGTGTACAGACCGCTGGTGGACCTGTCGACAATGGAAGAGAGACATGTGATAGTCACCTACAGACTTGATCGTGCCACAGTCCAGGAACTGTGTGCCCAGTTGGAGCCAGACCTGATGTCAGCTATCTGCCATCCCACAGGAATCCCCCCTCTAGTGCAGGTCCTGTCAGTACTCCATTTCCTGGCAAGTGGGTGTTTTCAAACAACAGTGGCAATAGCATCAGCGATGTCTCCAACGTGTTGTCCAGAGTGTTGTCTGCCCTGCTGAAACACATGTGCAACTACATTGTGTTCCCTCAGGTGAAGGATTTGCCTACAGTGAAAGGTGACTTCTACGCCCTGGGACATATCCCCAACATCATAGGTGCCATTGATGGGACACATGTGGCTTTGGTCCCCCCGCAAAAGTGAACAGGTGTACAGAAATTGGAGGAGCTCCCATTCAATGAATGTGCAGGTGGTGTGTTTGGCCGACCAGTACATCTCCCATGTGAACGCCAAGTTTCCTGGCTCAGATTATGACGCTTACATCCTGAGGAATAGCAGCATCCCTTATGTGATGGGGCAAGTCCAGAGGCACTGTGTGTGGCTAATAGGTGAGGACAAGAACCCTATACCCTGTGAATAGATGTCTGGGTCTGGGGTTGTCCCTAAGGGTTAGTGTGTGTCTAACAGATTTCCCTCGACATTTGCAGGTGACTCTGGTTACCCCAACCTGTCATGGCTACTGACCCCAGTGAGAAATCGTAGGACAAGGGCAGAGGAACGCTACAATGAGGCACATGGGCGAACTAGGAGAGTGATAGAAAGGACCTTCGGCCTCCTGAAGGCCAGGTTCCGGTGCCTCCATATGACAGGTGGATCCCTATACTTCTCACCAAAGAAGGTGTGCCAGATCATCTTGGCCTGCTGTATGCTGCACAACTTCGCTTTGCTGCAGGAGGATGGTCCAGAAGGAGGTCTTGTGGCAGCTGTGGAGCCTGTGGACAGTGAAGAAGAGGAGGCAGAAGGTCACAAATCAATCCTACATGGTATATCACAAATCAATCCTACATCGCAATGCGACTCACAAATAGGAAGGGGAATACCCCTCCTTTTTGCAACTCGCAGTCCCATTTTGCGAGTCGGTACCCAGGTTACTGACTCGCAAAATGAGAATGGACATCGCAATGTGGCTCCCTTGGGGGCAGATTGTCATAATTTTATTAAGCCAATCTGCCCTAAAGGGGGGCAGAAACCACTAGGTACCAGAGTTTTTGTTTTTATGCCAATTTCACTCAAGGGGTGCGACCCCTTAGGCAAAGGTTGCTCCCGTGGGGGGGTCATTTTTTTTAAGGCCTTTTCTCCCCCCCTTCGGGTCAGATCAGCCTACTTTCACTAGGCCAATCTGCCCCCAAGGGAGCAGAGACCACTAGACACCAGAGATATTTTTCTTTACTATTTTACTTAAGGGGGGCGGCCCCTTGGGTAAGGGCCGTTCCCCATGGGGACAAATTGTTATACGCCATTTCTGCCCTCCCCTTGGGGACACATAAGCCTATTTCTATTAGGCCCATCTGCCCCCAAAGGGGCAGAAACTACTTAGGCACCCAGTATTGATGTGTGTGTGTGTTTTGTTTTGCAGGGCAGCCCCTTGGGCAAGGGTCGCTCCCCATGGGGGAACATTACTGTTGGCCATTTCTGCCCCCCTTAGGTGCAGATCGGCCCATTTTTGTAAGGCCCCAAAGGGGGCAGAAAGCCCACTAGATACCAGGAAGGGTTTTTTTTTTAGAAAAGAGTGTGGGGGCGTGGCCATACCCACACCCCAAATAAATGTGGACAAAGTTGTTCTGCCCAAAGGGGGACAGATGGGGCAATTACCCTTGATCCACTCCCAGGAGGCGCAGAAAGCCTACTAGATGCCAGTGAATTAAAAAAAATAAAAAATAGTGGGGTGTTGGCTACCAACCAGTATGGGCATGGTTATGCCCCCAACTCCAACTGAAAAGATTAAGAGTCTTTTAGCTTTCCCCCGCACACTAAAAGATCCTATCCCAAATGGCAAGCAAGAGGACATTTGATTATTTTGGGTTTTGATTTTTCATTTGGGCCATGAGAGCTTGGCTAACTCTCAAAATTGTCCCACTTGGAATGGTGACGCCTGCACTTTTTGGATTTTGGGATGGTGCCATCAAGTAAAATCTACGAGACCTCGACACATCTGAAAACTAATCATCAGGGTGAGTCCAGGGTGGTGTGCTTCACATGCACCTGCACCATTTTCTTACCTGCAATGCCCTGCAAATCTTGAACTTTGCATTTTCTCCACACTTTTGTGATGGAAACTTCTGGAATCTGCAGGAATCCACAAAATTCCTACCACCCAGCATTGTAGCATCTATACCAATAAAACTTCTACCCATTTGTCAGCCTAAAAATGTTTTTTTTTTTTTAACTGTCCTTTTGGACATGCTTTGGTTCCCTCTCAATTTCAACATGTTTTTGGCTCTTCCCTGTCACAGGCACTTGGCCCAGCTACACAAGTAAGGTATCATTTTTATCAGGAGACTGAGGGGAACACTGGGTGGTAGAAACTTTGTGCTGGTGCAGTGATCCCACACAAAAATGAGGGGAAAATTCAGGGTAAGGAAACACTGGGGGATCCACGCAAGTCACACCTCCCTGGACTCCCTTGGTGTCTAGGTTTCAGGAATGTCTGGGTTTGGTAGGTTTCCCTAGATGGCTGCTGAGCCCAGAACCAAAAACGAAGGTGTCGCTCCCCCACAAAAACAGGTAGTTTCGTAATTGATAATTTTGATATGTCCATGTAGTGTTCTGGGGCATTTCCTGCCGCGAGCAGTAGGCTACCCACACAAGTGAGGTACCATTTTTATCAGGAGATGTGGGAGAATGCTGGGTAGAAGGAAGTTTGTGGCTCCCCTCAGATTCCAGAACTTTGCAGCATTGAAATGTGAGAAAAAAGTGTTATTTTTGCCAAATTTTGAGGTTTGCAAAGGATTCTGGGTAACAGAATCTGGTGTGAGCACCCCAAGTTACCCTATCCTAGGTTCTCCTTGATGTCTAGTTTTCAGAAACGGCCAGGTTTGCTAGGTTTCCATAGGTTCCGGATGAGCTAAAGGCCAAAATCCACACCTAAGCACTTTGCAAAAAACAGGTCAGTTTTCATAAGAAAAAAATGATGTGTCCATGTTGTGTTTTGGAACCTTCCCTGCTGCGGGCACTAGGCCTATCCACACAAGTGAGGTACCATTTTTAGCCGGAGACTTGAGGGTACTTGTGAACTTATGCTCTTCACCCGCCTCCAGCCGACACCAAAATCTAAGTAGCGCTACTTGAGTTAATACACTTCAAGATACCACTCCTGTTTGTATGTATGGGTGAGTGAGCAGATACATGAGTTCAAGTATGGATGTGTGAATGGGTATGAAAGTGGTTGTATTGGTCTGTGAGTGTGTGAGTGCTTGTATGGGTGAGTGAGTGGCTGCGTTCAGACACTATATGGGTGAGTGAGTGGGTGTGTAAGTGGCTGTATAGGTGAATACCTGGGTGTGTAAGTAGCTGTATGGGTGAGTATATGGCTCTGTGAGTGACTATATGGGTAAGTGACTGTTTGTATGCGTAGATGTACAGGTGAGGGAAGTGGTTGTGTGAGTGCCTGTATGAGTGATTGAGTGGGTATGTAAGTATCTGTTGGAAAGTGGTTTATTGATAAGGGTAGGTAATTACCTACACTTAGCAATAGGTCACAAACCCCCACTATATCCAGTCAGGATCTCAATAAATTAATCCCAGCTCAACCCTTGGTAGCTTGGCACCGAGCAGTTAGACTTAACTTAGTAGACAGGTGTGTAAAGCATTAAAAAATCACAAAACAGTAAATAAGTAAAACACAGAACACAATAAAACTCTAACACCAGTTTATAAAAATAGATTTCATTTTTATCTTTAAAAAGACACAAACACAACAAAAATCCAATAAAGGGAACCAGAGATATGATTTTTTAAAGAATACATGTTTTCTAGTGCATAGAAATCAAAAGCGCCAATCTGGACATTTGGTCACACTGCACTGGAGCAAAGTCCAAATTTGAGGCTGCGCGCGATGGAGCCCTGCTCAGCTACAGTGGGCGTGAGGCCTCAGTTAAAGTTTTAGCTTCTGACCTAATCTTTTTCTTGAAGATTGTTTGAACAGGAACAAAGTCACCTGTTAAAGCCAACCTCCCTGGAGCCCTCTTCAGATACACGTCGCAGGAGGCCTTGGTCACGGATTCTACATTCGGACTTAGACAATTTTCATGACGGAAATCTTCATCCATGACGAAGCTGAAAATGAAGCCAGCCTTCCTGGAGCCCTCCTCCGATCCACTGCATGGGAAGCCTCAGTCAACTTTTTACATTTGGACTTAGAAACTTTTTTGGAGCTTTTTCTTTCCAACGACGGATGACCCTCTACAGCAAGCCGATTTTGATTTAACATCATTGGATTGCCTTTCCATATGTCCCCAGTGAAATCCTGGAAGGCTGGGGCTCTGGAGCTTTTCAGCAGGACAGACCTGCATGTCAGGCTTGGTCACGGTCGATGTAAGCCGGCTTAACTCACGACGTTGAGTTGGTCCACTTATGGAGCTTTTTTCCAAAGTTGCTCTAAACTTCTTCAAACTTCTGTATCTTCTTCCAGAAGGTCTTAGAAGGTCTTTTAGGAGTCCACAAATCACGGCAAGGTTCCTGAAGCTCTGAGTTGCTCCTTGAGGGTTAGAACTCCAACTCCTGGGTCACATCCAAAAATGACCACTGGTTACTGGTCAGCTGGTCAATTTCTTCAGGGCTTGATGCAGGGGACTCTGCCAAGCTTTTCTATACCTGTAGCCTACAAGGAGTGCTGTCTCAAAGCAGTAAAACATAGGCAAAGTCATTTTCTTTGTGAATCCCAAGGGTGCAGCTGGTGTAGTCCTTCTGAGTGCAGTGCCCAGATGCAGGAAAGGGGTCCAGCATACTAGTCCTTCTTTTTCTTGTCTTTTTCCAGTAGGGTTCTGAGGTGGGTGTAGCTCTGCAATTTTATCCTTGTTCCTGGGGTAGAAAGTAAGGGGGAGGCTCTGTCCCATCACATGCAGGCCACCACCCTTCCTGGGAAGTGTGGCAAAAATCGATCCCAGGGAGCACATTCCTCCAAAATCCAAGTTGGCAAAAATTCAATCTTAGAGTTTAGGTCTGGCTGAGCCCACCCACTGGTGTGACTAAGTTTCCTATAAAACATCCCTTCCTTAATCTAATCAGGGGGCACCTGGATGTCTGGGTTTGCAGGAAATGGGAGAGGTACAATGGCTGTCCCAAATGTCCTTCCCTCATTTGAAGACCAGTTTGGCTTCTCTCCCCCATCCCCTTCTACCATCTGCTTAGGCAGATCTCCTCCCACTAGATGCTTCCTTTGTTTCAGCCCTGGCCACTTCACACTTCATCAAGGCAGGGCTGAAACTGGTAACTTTAGTAAGAGTTGTGAAACTCTTTCTGGGTACTAGTTGCATTAACTTTAACTGAGGCAAGCTGTTGGATTTATTATAGCTTTTAATTTGATACTAAACATGCCATAATTAGCTCCTTCCAATCAAAATTAAGATGTTATTATTTTAAAATAAAGTATCTCCATTTTAGCCTATGAAGCCGATTCACTACAATGGGGAAAATCAAATATTGATATTTTGCCCTCACCAGGGCTCATAAAACATATTTTCTAAAGTCACTGCTTATAGTTACACTGCACCCAATCCTATGGGCACCTAGGGCATACCTTAGGGGTGACGTATATGTAAGATAAGGTAGCATAGGACTTTGGAAGTACTTTAATTCCAAAGTTGAATATGGGTTTAACTTTAACTTAAAAGCAGCCAGCAAGGCAATCCTGCCTTTAAAATGACACTGGGCACAAATGCAGTGCACCTATGAGTGCACCATCTATGCTGGGGTCCTTAAACCTACATGCTCTACCATATACTAGGGACTTATTGGTAGGTTGACACAGTCAATTATAGATAGCTTAAGTTGTATATCTATTTTAAACAGAGCACAGACCCTGGGACTGGTTAGCAGTGCCCAAGGCACCATCAGAGTCGGAAAAACACCACTATAAGTGAAAAAATGGGGGCAAAAAGTTAGGCGGCTTCTGGAATCAGCCCAGTTTCCCCATAGTAGCTCTATGGATGAGTGAGTGGTTGTGTGAATACTTGTATAGGTCTTTGAATGGGTATGTGAGTGGTTGTGGGGGGCATGAGTGGGTGCATGAGAGGTTGTATGGGGTGTGAGTGAGTGTGTAAGTGCTTCTGTGGATAATGTTATCAGTGATGTCGTCAGTGATGTCATTTGAGATGTGCTGACCATGCCATGAGTGATGTGTTTTGTGAGGTAATAAGCAGTGCATTGTAGGGGCACAAGTTATAGTTAGCTCAGGTAACTATAACTGCTGAATTTCACGGGTTTTGTATGAGTGAATTGTGAGCCTAACTGTAACATCCATGTAACCTTTGTTTTTTTCAGTGAATTGCTAAGGTTGTTTTTTAATGTTGCTTCCTAACTATAATGGCCCTGTAACCTTTGCTTTTTAAGCTAATATCTAAGATTTTTTTAATTGTATTTCTTAACTGTAATCACTAACCACTGGCAGTGAGTGTCTGAGTGAGTGCATAAGTGTCTGTGGAGGTCTGTGAGTGGATGTGAGTGTCTAAGTGGGTCTCTCAGTGGGTGAATGTGTGTCTATGTCGGTCTGTGAGTAGGAGAATGAGTTTCTGAGTAGGTCTGTGAGAGGGTACATGAGTCTTTGAGTGCATCTGTGAGTGAGTGCATGTGTTTTTGAGTGTGTCTGTGAGTGAGTGCATGAGTCTCTCAGTGGGTCTGTGAGTGGGTGCATATGCCTGAGTGGGTCTGTGAGTGGGGGAGTAAATGTTTGAGTGGGGCTATGAGTGCATACATGAGTTTCTAAGTGGGTCTATGAGTGGGTGCATGTTTGTCTGAGTGGTTCTGTGAGTGAGTATACGAGTCTCTGAGTGGGTGCATGAGTGTCTGAGTGGGTGTGTGAGTGTCTGTGTGGGAGTGGGAGTCACTGTGTGGGTGACTCAGCCACAAAGGAACCACACATGCCCATTTTTCCAACAAAAGTCCACAGTTTTGCACAAAATGTCTACCCGACTGAAGTACTTTCTACTAGTTAGTTAGTGATATTGTGTTGGGTAAATGCCCAGCGTGTTTTATACAATACAGTGGTATAATGGGCCACGAATAAATGTCCCCAACGAGCTTGTGTGCATTTGAACAATGTGCATCTTAAGCCAGAATTCTGTGATAACATGAATCCTCCTATAAAGAGGCCAATGAGACTGCAAAGACGTGAATGTCCACCAAACCAGGGTCCTATCTCTCAGCTATGTGTCATAAGTACTTCTTTAGTTGCTGGTGATGTCCTCATATTCCTCGGCATTAAGAACACACCACCTAAATTGGCAAGGAACACACAGGGGCAGTTGGTAAGCTGTCCATCATCACAGTGGGAGGACCTCTGCATACTACTAAGGTGGACAGGGGGGCAAGCGGGCAGAGCTTCCAGGTGATTTGCATATTTGCATACTTGTAGCAATTTAAAGGGAGGACCATGGACTCTGATCTTACCAGGAAAGGACAAGAAAGAACTCACTCGTCACCATCACATATAGATTGTGCTCTAATAGATGAAAGATGCAGTCACCTCCACAAATAATTTCAGATAATTTTTCAATATGGAAGTGCTGAGTAAACACACTTGTGTGGCCTTCACCAAGTCCAGGAGTTAGGATCATTTGTCCTTTCCAGAAGTGGAGCTTCAGCTGTAAGTAAGCCCCCGGGTTGGTTAAGTCCTGGGGGCATTCTTTTTTATAGGGGGACCTCCTGGCCCTCCCACAGCCCCGGGGACCATATCCTCCCTGGGGCGAATATAGAAATAGGAGAAGGGTAGCATGGCCCCCTGTGCCTTGGGGACCACAAACTCCCTGGGACTATACTGAAATATGAGGGGGGCGCTCAGGCCCCCCGCAGCCCTGGGGATCACCACCTCCCCGGGGCTACAATACAAATGTAACAGGTCCGTTTCGGACCCGCTTTAGCCCTGGGGACCACCACCTCCCCGGGGCTTTAAAAAAATGTAACGGGGTTCTGTTTCAAACCCCCTTTAGCCCCTCGGACCACTAGCTCACTAGGGCTTGGACTATAATATTCGTGGGGGGCCCATGGCCCCCTGCACTCTAGGGACCATGATCTCCCTGGGCAAAGAGTAACAATAAGTAAAGGGGGTCTGATTCGGACCCCCATTAGCCAGGGGGACGACCACTTCCCCGGGGCTATGTTCACATTGAACGGGGGCCTCGAGGAGCCACAGATGGCCTTGGGGACCACCATCCGATAGGGCCAACTCTGCTATGTCCTGGGGTGCCCACCCCCAGGACATAGCTGCTTTCTGTGGCTTGGCTGCAGCTTCATAGCAAACACTCTGCTGTTTGTAAGTGGTAACCTGTAAAGCAGGTCCCGATGTCAAACAGTGAAGCTTTTATCTCTGTTCCCCACACACGTGCAGGGGACAGAGATCAAATGCTTCAGAAAGCAGGGAGCTGCTGTTAAAGCAGCTCCCTACTTGCTAAAGCAATGGCAATTCAAGGGAAGCCTTCAGGCTTCCCTAGCAGTGCCAGGTAGCCAGTAAAGAGCATTTTCAGAAATAATTAAACTAAATAAATAAATGTGTAGGGACTGTGGGAGAGCTCTTGAGAGCTCTCTCACAGTCCCATATAGCCCATAAAGACTTAAAAAGAGAAAAGAAAGAATAGCTCAGTGTAAAGGTTGCAGACTTTCACCCTGAGCTTTGAGAGTTGGAGTCCAGCTGGGCTTCCTTCCCCATTTTTTTTAAAAGTACAAATTATTTTACATTAAGAAAATGACAGATACATTTTTTATTTTAATTTGTGCAGAAATATCTAATTCTATCATACATTACAGCCTAAATAACTTCCTGTCTCTCTCCCTCTCACTTTCTCTCACTCTCTCTCTCTTTCACTCAATGTCTTACACTCACACACCCACTGAGACACACATGTACCGAGTCACAGTCCCACTAAGGCCCTTCTGCACCCACTCACAGCCCCAGTCAGACCCCCGGACCACTACCTCCCCGGGGGTTATAACAGATATGATGCAGAGGGCCACGTGTCCCCCCGCTGCCCCAGGGACCTCCACCTTCCTGGGGCTTTCATGATATTTACTGTGGGGGGCACACATCCCCCGGTGCCCCAAGCACTGCCAAATATGATGGAGGACCCTGCGGCCCACACGCTGCCCCGGGGACCGTCACCTCCCTGGGGCTATACTAAAAGAGTGAAGGGGGTCCATTTCAGCCTCCGCAGCTCCTGGACCACTATCTACCCGAGGTTATGTTCATTGGAGAGGGGCCGCACTGCCCCCCTTGAGAAGATACTGATGGCCCTAGGGACTGCTATCCTCCAGGGTCAGCTCCTGCTATGTCCAGGGGTACCCACCCCGGCCTGGCAAGAAGTTTATTTTGACAGGTCGAAAGGGCAGTTTAAAACTGCTCTTCTGGCTGAAGTGGCAGGGTTGAGACTTTTATGGCCACTTTAGTGGGTAGCTCGAGTGCCACAGCCCACTAGTAGCATTGCATTTACAGCTCTGGGTACATGTAGTACCTTTTACTAGGGATTTGTAAGTACATTAAATGTACCAATCAGATGTAGGCTAATTTTAGCCTGTTTAAGGGAGAGACCACAGCTCTTCATCAGTGGTCACCAGGGATAAATCACACAGTCATAACAAACGCATTATTGAGATATACACTGATGAGAAGCAATAGACTTCGGTTTGAGGTCTCATTGTTTTGATGGTGAACTCACAGTCCCTGTGCTAGTGCCAGCAGTATATCCTTCCCACATCTTGGCACATCTCTGCTTCTTGCTTCCAGGACATTGTATTGCTCACAACTCGCATGGCAAAAACAGAAGGGAGAATGCAAGTGGACACATTAAACTTGCTTAATGGAGACTACATTGCACCACTCACGGTACACGAGTAAGACAAGTCCGCACCACAACATCTTTATTGGATTTCATGTGACTAAATACATTTTAGGAAAATGATTTAGATACTAGAGGTATGTTCTAGGTGATCAGAGGAATCTGTGTTGGAGCTTATAAAAGTACTTCTGGTTACGCTTTGCACAGGTACATATTTTCATCAATTCCAATATGGGCAGTTCTTCGAAAGTCTAGTTTCAGAGGCATCTAATGTAGAATGATTGCAAAGTCCATTGTGGGTATGTGGTATCTTTGCTTGCCTAGAAGCATCCTCTTCATCGGAGATGAATCCGATTAAAACGCGTAATACCCATAGACGTAATGTAGGGGTCACCAGGGGTTGCAGCTGCGACCCCCTAGCCTGCCCTTTGTGACCCCTGGCACTGCCTTGGCGACCACTGGCCTCCAAGGTGGCAAATTCACTGCCAGGAACACAGTGACAGTTTGTCCTTATGTACATCAGCTGGGGCTCCACACTCCGTATTTTCTGTGAATTTTTATTACACTAATAGTAAATAATAACATATTATTTACTATTAGTGTAATAATAAATGGGGTGTAGTTTGCTGGAATATGCATTTAAGTGTATGTTGTGCTTGTGCGTAAGAGTATGTTCATGTGAAAGAGAGCGTATGTAAGGTGAATTTGTGTGTATGTGTAAGTATGTGTGTGTGAGTGAAAGTGGAGGTCAAAGAGCGTGTTATGTCACTTCCGCTCCCCCTGGAATTTCGGTGAATTAACACCTACTCAGAACGACGGGGGAACAGTACACCACACATAAACAAGTTGCACAGATCTCTGGCTATTTCCTGTCTCTGTACTGTTCTTACTCGTCACAATATATGTTCTTGGGTCACTCAAGAAGTCATACAAGGTGTACTGCACCGTGATGTGTATCACTACCATCCAAGTGTTAGGCAATATAGAAAGTGATGGATGCACCCTCAACCTGCACCCCTCCCTCCAGCCCCACCGAGCTCCAAGAAACACAACATTCAGCACATGCCACGCTTTTGGTTCTTGGGAAAGCCTGGACCTCGAGGGGTATTGCTGCAGAATTCTAATATTAAATGCAGACCGTATCAAGGAATGTCACACCGCTTGTGTGTTACCTCAGTTTCAGCATGAATTAAATAATCACAGCTCCACTAATTAGAAGCTAAAATTTTCAATTAGAAATAAGCAGAAGTAACATGAACAGCTTAATAGACTCACAGACTTACTTGCAATAGAAAACTGCTATCCAGGCACTACAGTATCAACAACACCAACAAATGACGTGTGAATGCATTTCACAAATTGTGAAGCTCTACTCCACAGAATTTCCTTTTTACGGAAGCACATTTGCCTTATAGACTAGTACACTGAATTCAGCCGACCCACGCTTAACACAAACATGGTTTTCATAATACGATATCTTAATTACTACCAATGGGACAATTTGGTGTCTATCGGAAGATCTTTTTCCAAGCATGTGTTATGACAGTCTGCATACCGGAAAAACAGGTTTTCGGTCAGTCTTATCTGCATCAGATGTTAAACTACTAAAGTTCTCTTGGAATGCAGAAGACATTTCCAGATGTTTTTAGTCTTCAAAGGGCATTTCCTTGTTACAGATTCTCAGACACCTGTGTTTCCTTCTATGTAACATATTGTGCAAGTGCACATGTTTCGCCTATGACGTGAGGCGAAAGCTTACTTATTAACAAAGGGAACACGTTGTGTGCCACTCCAGAGGTGCACAGTTAGTGTGCCCCCCAATGGTTTCCTTTTGGAGAAATACACAATTTTCTAGGGACATCCACAGGGGGTCCTGTATACCCCTCAAAGGCAGAAGTTGCACTTGCAGTGTCTCTGCATGTGCAACAGGTAAAGCGCTTGTGAAATAGGTGTTCACTTCGGTGTCCTCCTCAAGGCCCCCTGCAGAAAAACAGTGGTTTTCACCACCAATCTCTGTTTTCTTGCCTTTAACTCTCCAGCACAGAATTTAAGTTAGTTCCCGTGCTGAAGAAAGCAAATTCTCTTTTGCTAGTGCGGCAGGAGGCGGTTTTCACCTGAGGTCTGCTTCCCCCCCATTTCTCAGAATTTCCAGAAATTATGTCCATTTGTCCCTTGGGACTCCAGGGTTCTTCTGCCCTTGGATGACATACATGTTATGCTGCTGACATTGAACATGCCATTGTTTGCTCCATGAGGGGTCCCTAGTGTGCTCCTAGCAGACGGCAATAAGAGCTGAAACCAGTACTGAGGCATTACTAGCTCCAATATATTGTTCCTTTTAATTGCTGTAGGTTAGTGGTAATCCAACAAGAAGATACAGCTCATCTTGTGGTGATATTACGAGGTGGTGGTGTTATGTGTAGTGTTTCTGTAAAAAAGCACACGCCAACGGTGGTATAAACATGGCTTACAATGATATCAGAGATTAAGAGCCATAAGAACAAGCCTGAGTTGTGACACTCCAGCATCCCGTCTACTTCCAAGTATTTTTAGCATCAGTCTGGTCAGCCCTGGCTCAAACTGGGGAACACCTACCAACGGTACACACCAGAACAAACCTAGACCATGCAAACGGTTTTGTTATTCAGCTCTACTTGCCATATTACTAAAATGTCTTAGTTATACAGATAGATGTTTGTGCCTTCTTTTAAAACTCCTAGAGTCGGTACTTCACCACAAGTTTTACGGTAGAAGGTGGTCTCCTGCTCAACAACATCTGCCTCACTCTTCATGTTTTTACCTGTGGGAGTTATCACTTCTAAAACAGACAATTTCATACACTCCTATTAACTGTGTACAATCCACTCCATTCACTTATACATGTTTTCCTCATATGACTTGATCCTGTAATTTATTTGTCTGGCCAATGGCTGGAGTCTAAAGGTGGGTCAGTGGGATCAAGATTTGAATTTTTGTTGTTAGGGATAACAACAGCAATTTAGTGACAGGGAAAAGCCGCCTTGAAGAAGTAGACCCTGGTAGGGTTTCGCTGCTGATGCAGTGCACTAGAATGGCAGAGATCTAATGGCAATAAGGAAGAAAAGATAAATACAAGAGAGAAACCTGGCTGTTAGGTGTTACATAAGAGTAACGTGTTAAGGGAAATTGTCCCTTCTTACCAAATGACAGGCGTGTTCCTAAATCCAACAGACAATTGTAAGAAATTGGATTATTGGTTGAGGCAATGGAATTCCCAATGAGCCAACAGGGACAATCCTTAACAGGTTGAATGACAAAAATCACTAAATTAATTTTATGTTTAACCCTCTGGTAGCTTGGCACAAAAGCAGTCAGGCTTAACTTAGAGGCAATGCGTAAAGTACTTATGAAGCACATATACAGTAATAAAATTAAAACACAACACCAGAAAAATCCCAAACCGATAGAGAAATAGAGTAAATTTGAATTAATAAAATGATACCAGAACAAAAAAACTTCAATCAGCAGAACCAGAAATATTCAATTTTGTATTTTTTAGTAAAAATAGTGTCTAAAAGTACAAAGCGCTACTAGCGGTCATCTGGTTTGGCTAGATCCGGGGAAAATCATGCGTTCATGCCGATTGCAATGGAGCATGGGTCAGATAGAGGGGCCAAGTTTGACCCTTTGATCAGTTATATTCTAAGTCCGAGGCAAAGAGTTCTGTTAATGTAGGTGAAGGTCATGAGGAGCGGATAGTCATCGCAACAGCACGAAGGTCAGGTTAGGCATTGTGGACAGTAGTCACTATAGCATGAAGAGTGTTGTGGGCAGGCACTGCTGTAGCTTCACTTTGCTGGTTGCTATGGACTAGCTTTGTAGGTCTGAAGTGCAGATTTCACTCGAGCTTTGTGATGGCAATGTCAGGCATGCAGAGTTTTAGCGAGAACAGCCCCGTCCGCAGTCATAAGGAGCCTACACTTTAGGAGATTCGCCTTTCCTTAAGGAGGAATACACTCTAATGCCAGCCTAGGGTCCAGGATCTGGGAAGGCACCTCTTGGGGATAAGGGACTCACTCCAGCAGAGGCCACCAGGGCTCAGGCAGCTCCATTTGCAAGACCAGGCAGCTCCAGTGGCAGAAGGCCATCATGGTAGTTGCAGGGAGGCCTCTGAAGCTTGTTGTGTGCCTGTAGCTCACACAGGAAGTCAGCCAATAGGTCTTTGGAGTCACACTGGTTAGCCTGGAATGAAGGCAAGCAGGTTCAGTCTTCCCTCACAGACAGCAAGGCAGTCCTTCAAGGAGCAGAGCCATCCTCTGGCAGAAGGGCAGTACATCTTCTGTGTCTTCCACAGTTTTAAAAGGGGTTTCTGATGGGTGGCTTTGTAGGTCCAATATTTATACCTGGGGCAGCCTTTGAGTGGGGGTTTTCCTGTGGAGGGTTCCTTGGCCCATCCCCTGTCTGATGTGACAAAAGGCAGGACAAACTTGGTGTCAGGTTCCTTCGTGTGTTCTGTAGGCAAATCCCTTTGAAATGTAAGGGAGGCTGGGCACATCTCGCCCCCAGTCACCGTGTCAGGATGTGGCCAATTCCATTCTCACCTAAGCCCCCTTTGTGTCACTGTCTGGAAGTAATACACAAACTTCAACAGCAGAGTCATTCACAGTAATGTGAGCCAGGACACTGACGGGACGGCACAGTTGGTTAGGACAAAAAAATGGCAACTTTACAAAAGTGCCATTTTCAGAATCGTGACTCAAAATCCAACTTTATCATTAAAGAGGATTTTACATTACAATACATTTTATTAAATGTAATAAGGCAATTCAGTGTTAGTGAAGGGGATAGATAGGCCAGTGAAAAATGAATTTAGCAGTTTTTCACTGCCAGGACATGTAAAACATAAACATACATGCCCTATGTTTTAAATACAATGCACCCTGCCCTATGAGCATTTAGGGTGTATATTAGTGGTAACAAAAAGGAAGGTTTAGGCCTAGTAAAACATTTTGTCAGGTCGAAATGGCAGATTAAAACAGCACTGTGGGCTGCAGTGGCAGGCTTAAGACGTGTTTTAAAGGACTACTTTAGTAGGTAGCACAAGAAGTGCTGCAGGCCCACCAGTAGCATTTAATTCACAGACCTTAGGAATATGTGGAACCACTTATTAGGAACCTTCAAGTAAATTAAATGTGCCAAATAAGTGTAGGTCAGTGTTACCATTTTTGAAGGAGAGATCAATAGCACTTTATCACTGGTTAGCAGTGATTACGTAAACAGATTTTTAAAGCCAACAGACACAAATTCATCAAAACATAAGGGATAAAGGGAAAAAGTTTGAGGAATACCACTCCAGGGAAGTTAGGTCTAACACTTGGGAGAATAAGAGAATCTGTGGTTGTAACTCGGATTAAAGAATGCTTGGTGTGGTTTTGGTAGTGTAGCCGAAATGTTGTATACTCAATTATGAGAGTCTGGTGCTCGCGGATGAAAATGTGTAATTCATCAATGAAAGGTGTGGAAGAGCCTTGTAAACGGTTGATGACTGCAATGATGGAAAATAATGGAGTTGATAATTAGCCACCGAAAACATACGTTAGAACAGGGGTCTTCAAACTGGGGGGCGGACCCACCTAGGGGGGCCTCAAGTGACCCCAGGGGATGCGCCAGGCTCTGGCCAAAACAGGCATTACATAGATAATGTTTTGTTTTAAGCAGAAACATGTTATTGCATTTTTTTATATGTAACAATACTTAACTGCAATGTTTAAATACATCTAGACACATTTAAACATTGCCATCTTTATAAAATATTTGTGAAAAATTCTGAGGGGGGAACCAATGATTTTTATTTTTCAACTGGGGGGGGCGCGGCATTAAAAAGTTTGGAGATCACTGCGTTAGAAAAATGCAGATTGATGATGCAAAAAACGATCATGGAGAAAAATGAAGTAGTTCCCCAAACTGCCAGTAATATAGTAAAGTCCTTGATTGCAAAGTATCTTTACTAAAAAGAAAGAGGCGCCAATGCACGTGTCGTTAAAATACCATGAGTCCACAATGACAATTTTTTTGGCCTATCACATGCCTAACAAACACGCCTCCCGACTGTAAAAATATCAAAATGCCACATTCAGTGCTTCGTAAGCTGGCCTTAGTTTCCCATAGTTCTTCAATACTCAGGAAGCTATCCTAGCAGAAGTTAGCATCAGTAAACCATTTCATAATGGTACCCGCATAACACAGGGAATCCCGCAAAAACAAACCCTCAACCACTCAGTGGTATGTCTGAAAAGGCTCAAACCCGTAATTCCCTCACAAAATAACATGCTTGCTCCCCAACACATAATATAGATACCCCAGCGCGCCAGATGACAACACCATGAGCAGAAATGTCTGCTGCAAACATATTGATACGTAAAGAACACATTATCCACATAAATCTTTCAGAACTGCTGCTCAATATATTTCTATTCATCAGTTGTAAATGCAACTCTGCAGAGCACGTTGACTGAAATATCTTAAAACGTTTCAAGCTAATACTGTTTTCTTCTGCGATAAGAAAAAAAAACTATCTAAAAGCCACAATTTAAGTATGATTTCCTAGAATTATATAATCAAATAATCAGCCTCTGTACACAACCACGAGGAAAGGTATTAAAGTATTTCAGCTAAAGCATTTTCTCTTGGATGAATCATTATGGAACCTCTGGAGATACACTTTTACTGCGGAGGCGTCTCTACGGGACTTCAAATCTCATTTATAAAATTCATAAATTTAGCAATGCCACTAGAAATTCCCTTCCCTGCATACTCGTGAGAGCATATTTTTTACCTTGTACACCTAGAACTCATTCCTTGCGCTACATAGAAAGATCTAAGGGAAAGAAGGGGTCACAGATAGAATGGATTTGCTTAACAAGGCTAGTCGTTAGGAATATGTGAAATTGTGCATCTTAACGTTTGAAAATTTAGTGAAATTCTATAGCAAACTGTACAAGCTGGAACTCTGAAAACGTCACCTGCAGATGCAAATATCGTGCTCAGCGGGATACATAAGTGCGGTGAAAACATACTGTACCAGATACAGTTCGTGTTTTTTTCCCCTTTGAACAGCCCTTCGCAATTTAATTCCCCACGAATCTGAATTAATTTGTAAGGTAGTCCAAAATCTTTGCTTTGCAGCATGTATTTTTGTGGAAAGTAAAATATAGCAATGATCCCATCAAATGCGTTTCCGATGTCCGAGTTTGATGTCGCTTGTGCAGAATTTATGTAAGCAACAAGTTAGAACGTCTTTGTAGAGAGCTGCACCCCACCAGAACCACTCAGCCTTTTCCATTAAGGGCCCTGCTGAACCAAATCTGGCCTAGGACCTGATTTGAACCTGTCCTGGGCCAAAACTAGTCTTTTTGACTACTTTCCATTTATGTTTTGAAACCTGAGTGGACCCGGCACCTGAATTTCCTATGAAAAGCTTGACATTTTTTGAGGGCAAGATTGACTGCTTTTTCCTGTCTCTATTCCGGTATCTGGTCAAGTGTGTGGCAAACGCACCACCAGGCAAGCAAATCAAGAGTGGGATGACAATGGATGCTTTTCGCTGGACCTGCTTGAAAGCTGGCTGTCAGCTCAAAGATATCACTCAAAAGCACTCCAACAGCAGTAATCGCAAAGGGCATTTGGGAAGATCAGTCAGGACCGCTATGAATAGCTCCTTTTTTGGTTTGATGTGTATGGCTCTTCCTCCAATTGTATCCATTATATCGGGTTCAATTCACAAAAGTAAATGTACGGGTGCATGCACAAAGATTTATGCCTAAGCTTGGGAATACATTTCCACCTAGTTGCATTTAAGCAACTCCAGGTGGTGGTGCATGACCAGTAGAAGGAATACGTGCCCCCAAGTTCCTTACATGATGGGGTGGATACATGTAAATCTCAAAACCTGACCATAAACTTACAACTTGATTCAGGTGTAAATTCATGAAATGCAGTTCTGTGTAGCATAGGCAGATATCTCTGCCTAAGCTCTACAGAACCCTGAATTAAAAAGTGTTAGACTTTTCATCCTTGGCGTGGTCTCCCTTAACTTTTTGCCTCTGTTCCCCAGGTTGTTGATGTGTGCTGGACTCTGATTTTACTGTTTTTGTTACTCTGGGCACTTTACCACTGCTAACCAGTGCTAAAGTGCAAGTGCTCCTGTTTAAAATGTGTACGTAATTGGTTCTCCATGATTGGCATATTTGTTTTACTGTTAAGTCCCTAGTAAAGTGCACTAGAGGTGACCAGGGCCTGTAAATCAAATGTTACTAGTGGGCCTGCAGCACTGGTTGTGCCACCCACACAAGTAACCCTGTAATCATGTCTCAGACCTGCCACTGCAGTGTCTGTAAGTGTATTTTTACACTGTAAATTCGACTTGGCAGTGTACCCACTTGCCAGGCCTAAACCTTCCCTTTTCTTACATGTAAGGCACCCCTAAGGTAGGCCCTAGGGAGCCCCAGGGGCAGGGTGCAGTGTATGGATAAGGTAGGACATATAGTAATGTGGTTTATATGTCCTGACAGTGAAATATTGCCAATTTCGTTTTTCACTGTTGCAAGGCCTGTCTCTCTCATAGGATAATATGGGGGCTACCTTTAAATATAATTAAAGTGTAGAATCCCCTAGAGAGTAGATGGACATGTGGAGTTTGGGGTCCCTGAACTCACAATTAAAAAATACATCTTTTAGTAATGTTGATTTTAAGATTATGCGACTGTTGCTGTGTCACAATTTAGTGTTATTTAAGAGGTGTATCTCCAACTTTGTCTTGAATTGGAGCAGGATTGTGGCAGTTCTGATGGACATTGGCATGTTGTTCTAGATCACAGATGTACAGATGGATAGAGCCTGTTCCCTGTTTTCCACTTTTTTGTTTCCAGTTAGGTAACTGCCCTGGCCGCATGGTGTCCTTGCTGTGGTGTGCTAAGAGCCACCGGGAATAGTGAACTTCTCAACCACATAGGAATGGGTGGCATTTCATAATAGCTTTGTAGAATATGATGCTGGTTTTGAAGATGGTCCAGGCGTGCAGGCAGAGTCAGTGGAGTTCCATCAGGCTGGGGTGATATCACGTTCATTAAGGCCCTTGGTGAGTTATACTGTAGGATGTAGGATGCTCTAAAGGGGCCAGTGTGCAGTCTGGGACCCCAAAGAGCAGGACACTGCCACCATCCAGATGCATCCAGTGTATAAGTGCTTAAATGGCCTTTCTTAAGTAGCACACTCCTTGGAATAGTTTCATTTTCTTTAGCAGTGAGATTCAGTACTAGGCTATCTTTGTTTTCTTGTCAAGATTGTCCTAGAAAGTAGTACAGGTGTTCAGTGTGAATCGAAGTGACATAGCATTTGGGTCAAAGTAGGAGTACAAACCCATCCAGGGTCATGCTGTTGAGGAAAGGTTGGACTAGTTTCTTGTTGTTCTTGGGAAATAATGGAATTTCCAATTTGGTGGGACTACTTTGGGTAGATGCTGGATATCCAAGCCTGGGTTAGTTGTAAGTATTGCTTGAAGCGATAGAAGTCTGGTGAAATATATACTTGTGTGTCATCAGCATGTTGATACATTTAGAGATATCCCCTAGTAGTGTTGCAGTGGGCTTGATGGAGAGGTTGAAAATGGTGAGGGATGAGATGGAATCATGGTAAACCCACCAGGGATCAGGATTTTTTAGTTGTTTTTAGGACACAGTGGTGAACATGTGGGCAAAATGCCATTAGTTTGAATGATAGGATGAGTACCAGTGAAGCACTTTTGCAGTGAATTCCAGTTGAGGAATCCCGGTACATATGAGGGTGGGATGCTTGACCAACTCAGTGGCAGCTGAGAGGTTCCTTAGTACTAGGGGGTGGGGTCCTCTTTATCTGTGGTCAGGAAGTTCTTGTCTATGAACTGTAAGGTAGCTGTCTCCATGCTGCAGCAGACTCTGAAGCCAAATTGACAAACTGCAGGAGATGGTTGGCACTAATGTGCCTTGAAGATGTGCATAAACTATTTCTAATGATCATGCAGCAAAAAAGTAGATGAGTGATGGGCCAGTAGTTGAAAAGGTCATCAAGATCTAGTGTGGGGTTTTTCATGAGCAGGGGCATCTGGCCTTTCTTTAGAGCTTCCTTTAGAATGGTGAGTTGTGGTGGGAGAGTGTCTCCAGAGTGGGCTCTGATGAAGGATGAGGGAAAGTTGAGAAAGAAGTTCGGCTTTGAGAAAGTTGAGTATGTTGCTGAGGTTTTCAAGGGATATGGGACTATGCAAGTGTTTTGGGACATGCAATGTGTTATGCGTCTGACTCTCTTTATATTTTTATACTGTAATTGGTATAGAAGTCTACAATGTCTAAAGTATATGCCTATTTTTTAAAATTACTTTTATTTTTTCAAAGATATTTAACACTTTTAAAAATATCATTGGTTTTAGTGTCTGTAATGTGTGCGAGTATTTGACTTTTTTTCATATTTCTTTTATTATTTATGTGTAGGCCTTTGTGCTTGTAGTATTATAGAGGCTGGTTGCATCAATTGGTTAGTGTGTGATTTTTTGCAGAGCCTGTGAGTAGCCATGTGTGATGTGTGACTTACTTCAAAGTGCTGCAGCAATAGACCTGCTAATTTGCACTTTAGTAGGTGTGTTTTTGCATTTGCAGTGCAACTGACTTACACATTTGTAGGTGAGTTTTTTCAATTTGCATGTCTTTCCCTATCGCCCTCATCCCTCATCCGTCTTTGTTGTACATACTGACCATTTTCCAGCTGCTCACTTTTGCCACTCTCACATTTATATCTTTCAACATAAGGACAAATTGTGCACATTTCTACAAACTATTGGCGGGGAACTCCACAAACCAGTGACAGGGCTGTAGTAGGTGTACATCTCCTCCTGTACCTTTGAAAATTGCATTTATGAAAATGTGAAGTAGCAGTAGGGTAGTATGTACTTGCAAATGTATTTTAGACGTGCCCACAAAGTACTTCTAATGTGGATACAGACTTTTCATGATAACAGACTCCTTTCTCATATGAAAAGAATTTGTCATGCCTGTTCCGTGAACGTGGGATTTTCAAGTGCTCTTAAAATTCCACTTTCTTGACACCCCACCCTACCAGAGCACAATAGGAAATGTGGTCATTTTATCTTTGGAAAGTGTCACCTCACCATACAAGAGCATGGGGAGGTATTTCATCATTTTACCTTTGGATATTGTCAGTCCATCGTTTTTTCTAGATTTGCAACAGCGTTCGTCTCTACCCTGCTGATCACTTCTAGGTAGAACATAAATTATGTATGTAAGTAAAATCTCTGTTTACGAAGTGGTGTGGCCAGTGGTACTGGTCAATATTTTTTTAAGGCTACATGAATTTGGACTATTTGTGAAAACAGTTGCAAAATTAAAAAAATCTATTGTTCTATGTTTTTTGGATACTTATTCTGGGGCCTGTGGTCTGCTGACCTGGCAGATGCCCCACCTGCTCTCTAAAATAAAATTTCCTTCTATACCAGTGCAGCCTCCGTGAACACAGAACAGGTCTGGCACTTTGGCACGTCACTAGGCTAACGCGAGAGGTTTAATAAGTTATTACCAGGAAGCTAAAAAGTGACTGTAGTTTCAGTTTGACTTATGTCCCTGCGTAGTAGGTAACTTTTTCCTTCCCACATACATACATGTTCAATCAAGCTTGCGTGTCACAAAAAGCAGCTAGGTTGTTTATAACTCCTGCTGAGCTTCTTCTAATATGTGTGTGTCCAGAAATTATTTATGGACTAATGTCATCCAGTAATGGAATTTTTGGAAGTGCTATAGGGAGCGGACTAAAACCTCTCTATCTGACATCATAGTTCACTTACCTCAATCACATCAAAGATTATGAAAGCACAGCTTTAATAGTTTTATCCAGCCAGTGAATGCGGACTGTTACAGAGTGGAACCACAATGCAGGAAACGTTCACATCACAAATCCATCTGCCTACTTTTAATGTTATAAAAAGGTGTCGCAATAATATTACAGCAATTGAAGTCCAATCCAATTACACACATCGGCCTACTAAGATGCAACACCAGTGTTTTCCTACACAGGACTTGCTAACTGTTACACAGATGCTGAAGCAACATGTTATGGAGCTGTACGCCATTAGCATTGGCTGACAGAAATATCTTGACATCAACTGTGCAGCAAAGCAAAGAAGGCACAGTCACTGCATGTATATAAGACAAAAAAGCTGCACAGTCTAGCATCAAGATGCATTTTGTTCCACTGCATTGCAGTGCATACTAGAGGAACATGCACACAAGGCCAATGTAATCATACAAAAAAAACAGGGGTTGCAGAATGGAATTGCTTTACTCCATACACTGAAAATGTAGGTACAGTCCCATTACACCTGAAACCTCTCCTCTTCTAAGTGATGCTAGAAAACCACACAGTAAGAGCACCATACATAATGCAAAGCTTACAGTTTCGGTTAGGCTCCCATTGATGAGCACACATAGAGAATGAAATAAACAAACACAGCAGTGCATGCTCAGTCAGACATACACCTTAGTAGCCTGAAGTGCTTCTAGCGCAACCATGCACCAGTTATGGTGGGCTTGAAATACTTGACCAAGAAACATATTCATATTCTCGAGAAATCTGCCAGATGCAAAAATTTCAGGATTTCATCCTTCTACTCTTAGCCCAATACCGGCCATTCTGGCAAAAACCTCTACACATTTTAAACCTGCGCTCCTAAAGTAATGTCACTTTTTCAAAGGATGATTCAGAATTAATGAATATTTTTCTATGAACCTGCATACTGTATCCTGAACGCCACAATCATTATCCAAGTGTATGTAAGTTAAAAGCATAGGTACGAGGTATCTTGGCTATGGTAATTGTTTAAGGCTCGTATTAATGCTGATGCCTTGTTTTGCCGCAAAGCACGCAGCCACCCGGCTTAAAGGATTGTTTGCAGAGTCAGTGTTAGTGAAGGAGCAGTATAACAAGCAAATATCTGACAAATATATTGATGTGCCACATTGCAATTCATGCAACAATTCTGTACAACTGACGGCCAAAACTATGAATTTCCATCTGGAAACGGATAGCTGAAAGCACAGGTACAATAAACAAATGCATTATATTATGTAATGATAGAAAGTGTAAGAGCTAGAGAACCATGTATAGTGCACAACCTAAGGCTCTGGTTACATACATATACAAAGACACACATGGAGAAATAAATAACAAGTACTGATAAAGCCAATAGGTCGTGAGTTTCTAATGAAGTACTTACATAATGGCTTTGCAGTGAATTTTGAAAAGTATTGTTAAAAAAGAAAAAGACGGGGCGTGGCTTGGCGCCGATCCAAGATGGCTGCACCTCCGTGAGGTCCAACGCGGTCGTGGGTCAAAATCGCCATTTTTTTCTGTCAGAAGGGGCAGAACTGTTTGGAATGTAAGGAAAACTGCTACTAAAGTTTCTACAACCTGCAGGTCGGTTTTCCTCTGCGACTATGCCCTTTTTCATATTTATTTAATGGAGTGACTACTCTGAGGAGAAAACTGTGGCTGCCATTATGTGTTCACACAAATCTTCATTCTCTTCATCTATATTATGGCATTTGCTTTGCTATCTTTCATGTTTTCAACAAGGCTGTTTTTTATTGTCTGTTCCAGTATCTCTGGCTCCATGACTTTTATATTTTAACACATATATTTTTGCACTGATTGGACTCAGTCTGAAGTTCTCACAATATCGTCTATATGGGAAAATATTATCTTTTCAGCCTTCCCATTGACTAATTTTAAATATATATGAACATGTTTTTATGGGAAGAACTAAGAGCCAGATGCGGTTTTGTGTTTCCGCTAACAACTACCAAAGATTTTTTCAGATAACCCTTTCTCAATTCTTGCATCAAGTATGAATAGCACTATTTTGGAGAATGTGACATCCTCCTCTCCAAATGAGAATCCAACGCAAAATAATAAGTCAACTTCCAAACAAAATGTAGGCATGACTTCAGCAACTAAACGTGTTAAAAGGATCCTTCATCACCAATTAAATCTCCTACTGCTATTTCAATGGAGCTACTTGTCAGATGACATTCGTGCCTTAAGACCTTTTATGGAAGAAACTAATAACAAACTGCTGACCATTGGTCTCTTATGGAGCATAGAGTTACTCAAGTGGAACAACGAGTCAGTGATGTTGAAGCTACAGTTCAAAGTTTGCAATTGCTTAAATCTGAACGATTTCATCTCAGGCAGCATGCTGAAGACCTAGAAAATCAAAGTAGAACGAATAATCTACGTATTTATGGCTTATCAGAAGGAACGGAAGGATCAGATCCTATTACATTTTTCCAATCTTTTCTTCCCATGCTTTTGGACCTTCCTTCTACATCTTTATTGAATATACAATGAGCCCACAGACTAGGTCATTCATCTCATAAAGCATCATCATCAAGAAAACCGAGAGGTATTATTATATACTTCCTAGAATATGTTGAACTGCTTCAAGTACTTACAGCTGCTAAATCGAAAGGAAAGATTCCATGGTCGGCTTCACATTTGTTCTTTTCACAGGACTGTGCTAAACCTAAGGCTGACAGAAGAAAACAATTTTTGGACATGAGACCAGCCCTTCATACTTTAAATGCCAGATATGGTCTTTTTTATCCATGCTCCTTTAGAGTAACAAAAAAAACAAAACAACGGTATATGAAGATCCCAAGATTTTACAATGCTTTATCGACTCATGTAAAGGAGAAGACATGGACTTTTTAAATCAACCTGCAACTTGAATCTCATTCATCCTTTTTCACTTCTAGATATTGTCCTTCGTTTTCATGTTTTATTATTCATTATTATTAATACAAGTTATTTTTTTATGTCCTTTTCCTTATGTATCTTGTTTTCAAGTATTAACTTTTTATCTCTTTTATCAGGTATTGGTTGTTGATGATATTATGATTACGTCATCGTCTTTGTAGTTGGTCCGATTCCTCTCCTGTTGACCTCGTCAAAGTTCTAGTTGCGCCATCTTATTTTTGTGGTGTCACCACCATCAATTACTTATGTGTTATATAGGTATGTTCTTTTTGTTCGTTTATTTATTATGTCTTTTCTTTTCTTGACATTACAACTCTTCTTTCCTTTCTTTTTCTTCTCTTTTCTTCTTTCCCCTATTTCAATTCCTTCTTCATAACTATATCTCTATATTTTGTTATCATTTTTTATTTGGTTTTACTGATATCCTTTTCCTTAATCTTTCAATATTTTTTCAACTGTTACATATTTCTTATTCTTTTCATATCATATTTAACTGTTACCTTGGTGCTTCCTTCTCTCAATGGTTAATTTATGTGCCTTTACAAGTTCTTTCTTTTTACTTTAACGGTTCTTTCCTAGATATGACTATATTTGCTTATGTGTCTATCAATTATATGTATACTGTTACTTTTGTAACTTTTCTTAATTTTGATATACTTCATTTCTTATGTCTCTTCGAATACCTACTTGGAATGCTAAAGGGTTAGGTTCACCTATTAAGCGACAAAGAGTTCTCACGCATCTAGCCAGATTGAACACAGATATAGCACTGTTATAAGAAACACATGTTATAGATGCTGAGGTTAGTAAACTCATACGTAATTGGGGAGGTTATGCCTTTACTTCTCCTGGCACAGGTCAGCATAATGGTGTTTTCTGTAAAACAAAATGTACATGTTAAATTACTTTTACAAGAAAATGAAACAGAAGGTTGTTGGCTACTTTTAAAAGTTATGATCACTAACCCAGCAATAACAATTTTTAATGTATATGCACCTACTCACTTGGATAAAAAGTTTTGGCATGATATTGCCAATAAGATGATGTCTATTACAGATGATTACTTAATTTTTGGAGGTGATTGTAATCTTGTTTTGGAACCTTTTTCAGATTGTTACTCTAAAACTAATTTTATTCCCACATCCATGCATAAACAGTTTACTTCAGATATTGCACAGAGAGTCCTTCTTGATTCATGGAGATTCAGTAATCCAGTGTTACAAGAATACACATTTTTCTCTCCAGTACACTTTTCTCAATCTAGGATTGATTATTTCTTTACATCTAAGTCCTTATCTCAACATATCCTAGGTTCAGAGAATGGTACTATTCTAATTTCCGATCATGCCCCAGTTACATGAGATCTGGAATTACCTTCTGTTACTCCCAAAGTTAATCGTTGATGCTTTAATACCTCTCTTTTAAGAGACACTACTTTTATTAAAAGGTTTTAAGAATTTATACATTAATACTTTTTATAGATTGATAGACCTGAATTCTCGTTTCACACAATATGGGATGCTTTCAAAGCTGCTTCACAGGATTTTATTTTAACATATGTTTCTAACAGAAATAAATCTAATAATAAAACATCACATGACATTATTAAACATATTCAATCTCTTGAACATATTTATTATACATCTAAAACAAAAGAATGTCTGAATGAATTAGTTAACAATAAATTACAATTCAATAAATTCTCTACAGCTGATGCTGCCTCATTTCTTCTTAACCGCGGCCGACGCCCACGCACCCTCCCTGGTGTGGGTCACGACCAGTGGCCGACACCAGGAAGGGCATTAATAAATCCTCCGGTGCGTCGCACCCGAGGATTTTTATTTTTATTTTTTACTTCCCTGGGGAGACACGGAAGCTACCGTGTCTCCCCCCGCCCCCCACCCGCCCCTTTGTGACGTCAGGGCGCAGCGAGGCGCGCTGACGTTGCAAAAGTGTTTTCCCCATCAAAGCAGGAAGCAGCCTTGCGGCCGCTTCCTGCTTTGATAGGGAAAACGGCCTTTTACACGTTCGGGAAGGCCTCGTAAGAAAGGGGAGACACTCCCCTTTCTTACGAGGCCTTCCTGAAAGTGTTTCCTGGCCCCCGGTCGCAGCTGTGCTGCGATCGGGGGCCAGGAAACACTTTCAGGTTTTCCTGGCCCCCCCGATCGCAGCTGTGCTGCGATCGGGGGGGCCAGGAAACACTTTGAAAAGGCCTCGTAAGAAAGGGGAGACTCTCCCCTTTCTTACGAGGCCTTCTGAAATGGTTTCCTGGCCCCCGATCGCAGCACAGCTGCGATCGGGGCCAGGAAACCCCACTAGACACCAGGGATTTCACTTTTGGGGGGCGGCCCCCCCGGAAAACGGCATATTTTTTTTTTTTTTAAATGGTAGGGGCCCTGGGGGGGGGGGGGGGGCGCAATCGCGCCCCCCCAGGGGATTTAAAAAAATAATAATAATAATAATAATAAAAAAAAAAAAATGAAATGACAGGGGGTCGCCCGTGGGCAGGGTGACCCCCTGTGGGGGCATTTTTTTTTTTAGATGTTGTAGGGTTTCCCTGGGGGCCATTTTGGCCCCCAAGGAAACCATACAACAACTAAAAAAAAATATATGTATATATCTATATATATCTATGTAGATAGATATATCTAGGTACATGGATATATCTATAGATATATCTATGTAGATATATATATATATATATATATATATATATAGAGGTAGATCTGTATCAAAGAGATTTATAAAGCGCGCTACTCACCTGTGAGGGTCTCAAGGCGCTGGGGGGGGTGGGGGGTGGGGGGAGGGAAAGGGGCTGGGAGGTTCACTGTTCAAAAAGCCAGGTTTTGAGGCCCTTCCTGAAAAGAAGTAGGTTTTGGGTCTTGCGAAGGTGGGTTGTGAGTGCGTTCCAGGTTTTGGGTGCAAGGTAGGAGAAGGATCTGCCCCCGGTGGTGGTGTGTTTGATGCGGGGGACAGAGGCGAGAGAGAGGTCAGCTGAGCGGACGTTTCGTGTGGGGGTGTGGAAGTTGACTCTCGTTGAGGTAGGCAGGGCCTGTGTTGTTGAGTGATTTGTGTGCAAAGATGAGGATCTTGAAGGTGATCCTTTTGTCAATGGGGAGCCAGTGGAGGGATTTGAGGTGTGGAGAGATGTGTTCGTGTCGGCGGAGGTCGAGGATGAGTCGTGCTGCTGAGTTCTGGATGCGTGTAGTTTGCGCTTGAGTTTTAGAGTGGTGCCGGCGTAGAGGGCGTTTCCGTAATCAAGCCTGCTGCTGATGAGTGCGTGAGTGACAGTTTTTCTGGTCTCTGTGGGAATCCATTTGAATGTTTTTCAGTATACGGAGTTTGTTGAAGCATGAGGAGGTAAGAGCGTTGATTTGTTGGGTCATCGAGAGGGAGGAGTCTAGGATGATGCTGAGGTTGCGTGCGTGGTTGGCGGGGGTGGGTGCAGGGCCTAGCGTGGTGGGACACCATGGGGGGTCCCAGGTGTTTTTGTGTGGGCCAAAGAGGATTATTTCGGTTTTGCTTGAGTTTGAGTTTCAGGTGGTTGGCTGTCATATATATATCACTTTTGTCAATATGTGTGTGGTTTCCCTGGGGGGAAAAGGGTCCGACTTGTCTAGTGGCAGTTTTAGTGCCATAAAGAAGCGCAGAAGGTTTATATGCCTACTGCAAAGAGCACATCTGTATTTTATGTAAATAGCTGAGTACATTAGTAAAGTCTATGGAGAGATGAAGGGCACTTTTGCTGGGTGGTAATGAGGGAATCCGAGGAGGAGGGAGTGGGAGCACCAATAATGATTGTTGGACTGGGCGCAGGAGGTGCTAAAGACTGTGACGAATGGTATGTGAGAAGGTGTTTTTTGAGTGGCTTGAAAGTACGTGCTGATTGAGGGAAGAAGCGCAGGTAAGGTGGCCTCTACTGTTGCACGTATCTCACACACACCATCGATTTTGTGACTGTCTACGTAGGCTAGTGTTTTAGAGCAACAGTTTAGCCAATAGCAGAGATGGCATCTTGATGGATGACTGCTGCCTGCACTCGGGTTATAGAGGACCGTTCTGACATAGGATCAGAGACTGAGACATCAGATACTGAGACAGCATCTGAGGGATAGGATAATGGCGCAGACTCTGGGAGTGATTTTTCAGTCAGAGGAGTCCCATTCGAAAACTCCTCTTCCAGTACATTATGAGGGAGGTGATGAGGACAGTTCTGCTGTCCCTTCGCAAGCTGTTCGTGCAACTGGGTAATAGTGGGTTAGGCCAACCCAGAGAGCAGGTGAATGCGGCGGCAAGCAGAGAGAGAGTGCTCTCTTGGGAGCTCACCAATTTAGTTCAGCCCCAAATTCCACCACCCAAATCATATTGTGGAGACATCAAAATTGTCTATGGCAAAACAAACTGGTTTTGTAAGGCAGGCACCTGTGTTTTTGGTCCTGGATTCGGCGGCCATATAGAGAAACACACTAAACACAAACATTTCTGGAAACTAGACATTCGGGGGAGTCCACAGAGGTGTGACTTGTGTGGATTCCCCAAAGTTTTCTTACCCAGAATACCCTGCAAAGCTGAAATTTTGAAAAAAAACTCTATTTTTCTCGCATTTCTGTCACACAAACTACAGGAATATGCTGGGATCCACAACATTTCTACCACCCAGTGACTCCTCACCTGTCCTGATAAAAACACTACCCCACTTGAGTGCCTACATCTAGTGCCTGTGTCAGGAATGGATCACCCCAGGGTCAACAGCTGCCTCACGTAAGGACCAACATTGACCGTTGTGTGATCTATTCCTGTCGCAGGCACCAGGCCTAACCACACAAGTGAGGTATCATATTTATCGGGAGACTTGGGGGAACGCTGGGTGGAAGGAAATTTGTGGCTCCTCTCAGATTCCAGAACTTTCTGTCACCGAAATGTGAGGAAAATGTGTTATTTTAGCCACATTTTGAGGTTTGCAAAGCATTCTGGGTAACAGAACCTGGTCCGAGCCCCACAAGTCACCTCATCTTGGATTCCCCTGGGTTTCTAGTTTTCAAAAATGTGCTGGTTTGCTAGGTTTCCCCAGGTGCCGGCTGAGCTAGAGGCCAAAATCCACAGGTAGGCACTGTTTTCTATGAAAAAATGTGATGTGTCCACGTTCTGTTTTGGGGCATTTCCTGTTGCGGGCGCTAGGCCTACCCACACAAGTGAGGTATCATTTTTATAGGGAGACTTGGGGGAACGCCGGATGGAAGGAAATTTGTGGCTCCTCTCAGATTCCAGAACTTTCTGTCACCGAAATGTGAGGAAAACTTGTTTTTTAGCCACTTTTTGAGGTTTGCAAAGGATTCTGGGTAACAGAACCTGGTCCGAGCCCCGCAAGTCACCCCTCCTTGGATTCCCCTAGGTCTCTAGTTTTCAGAAATGCACAGGTTTGGTAGGTTTCCCTAGGTGCCGGCTGAGCTAGAGGCCAAAATCTACAGGTAGGCACTTCACAAAAAACACCTCTGTTTTCTTCAAAAAATTTGGATGTGTCAACGTTGCGCTTTGGGGCGTTTCCTGTCGCGGGCGCTAGGCCTACCCACACAAGTGAGGTATCATTTTTATCGGGAGACTTGGGGGAATGCTGGGTGGAAGGAAATTTGAGGATCCTCTCAGATTCCAGAACTTTCTGTCACCGAAATGTGAGGAAAACTTGTTTTTTTAGCCACTTGTTGAGGTTTGCAAAGGATTCTGGGTAACAGAACCTGGTCCGAGCCCCGCAAGTCACCCCTCCTTGGATTCCCCTAGGTCTCTAGTTTTCAGAAATGCACAGGTTTGGTAGGTTTCCCTAGGTGCCGGCTGAGCTAGAGGCCAAAATCTACAGGTAGGCACTTCGCAAAAAACACCTCTGTTTTCTTCAAAAAATTTGGATGTGTCAACGTTGCGCTTTGGGGCGTTTCCTGTCGCGGGCGCTAGGCCTACCCACACAAGTGAGGTATAATTTTTATCGGGAGACTTGGGGGAACGCTGGGTGGAAGGAAATTTGAGGATCCTCTCAGATTCCAGAACTTTCTGTCACCGAAATGTGAGGAAAACTTGTTTTTTTAGCCACTTTTTGAGGTTTGCAAAGGATTCTGGGTAACGTAACCTGGTCCGAGCCCCGCAAGTCACCCCTCCTTGGATTCCCCTAGGTCTCTAGTTTTCAGAAATGCACAGGTTTGGTAGGTTTCCCTATGTGCCGGCTGAGCTAGAGGCCAAAATCTACAGGTAGGCACTTTGGAAAAAACAGCTGTGTTTTCTATAAAAAAAATAGGATGTGTCCATGTTGTGTTTTGGGGCATTTCCTGTCGCGGGCACTAGGCCTACCCACACAAGTGAGGTATCATTTTTATCGGGAGACTTGGGGGAACATAGAATAGCAAAACAAGTGTTATTGCCCCTTATCTTTCTCTACATTTTTTCCTTCCAAATATAAGAGAGTGTGTAAAAAAGACGTCTATTTTAGAAATGCCCTGCAATTCACATGCTAGTATGGGCACCTCGGAATTCAGCGATGTGCAAATAACCACTGCTCCTCAAAACCTTATCTTGATCCCATTTTGGAAATGCAAAGGTTTTCTTGATACCTCTTTTTCACTCTTCATATTTCAGCAAATGAATTGCTGTATACCCAGTATAGAATGAAAACCAACTGCAGGGTGCAGCTCATTTATTGGCTCTGGGTACCTAGGGTTCTTGATGAACCTACAAGCCCTTTATATCCCCGCAACCAGAAGAGTCCAGCAGACAAAACGGTATATTGCTTTCAGAAATCTGACATCGCAGGAAAAAGTTACAGAGTAAAACATAAAGAAAAATGGCTGTTGTTTTCAGCTCAATTTCAATATTTTTTTATTTCAGCTGTTATTTTCTGTAGGAAAACCTTGTAGGATCTACACAAATGACCCCTTGCTGAATTCAGAATTATGTCTAGTTTTCAGAAATGTTTAGCATTCCGGGATCCAGCATTGGTTTCACACCCATTCCTGTCACTAACTGGAAGGAGGCTGAATGCACCAAATATAGTAGAAATGGGGTATGTCCCAGTAAAATGCCAAATTTGTGTTGAAAAATTTGGTTTTCTGATTCAAGTCTGCCCGTTCCTGAAAGGTGGGAAGATAGTGATTTCAGCACCAGAAACCCTTTGTTGATGGCATTTTCAGGGAAAAAACCACAAGCCTTCTTCGGCAGCCCTTTTTTCCCATTTTTTTGGAAAAAACAAAATTTTCACTGTATTTTGGCTATTTTCTTGGTCTCCTCCAGGGGAAACCACCAACTCTGGGTACCATTAGAATCCCTAGGATGTTGGAAAAAAAGGATGCAAATTTGGCGTGGTTAGCTTATGTGGACAAAAAGTTATGAAGCCCTAAGCGCGAACTACCCCAAATAGCCAAAAAAAGGGCTCAGCACTGGGGGGGGAAAAGGCCCAGCAGCCAAGGGGTTAAATCAAGTGCCAAATATGATGGTGGACAAAACAAAGCGGGCAAACTTCTAGCAAATTATTTAAAAATTAAAAAGGGTAGAACCAAAATTGAAATGATTTTACGTGATGATCATACCTCAGTCACTAATGATAGAGAGATTTTGCATGAATTCTCTGACTACTATAACAAACTTTATACCCCAGAAAATTCACCTTCTATTTGAATATCATTACATACTTAAACTCTATTAAACAGGAATTTGCTTCAAATATTGATTTTTCCCCTCTAGATGCTGATATTTCATTCAAAGTTATTCAGGGAGCAATTAATTCTATTAAAACAAATAAAGCCCCCAGAACAGATGGCTTTCCTTTGGAGTTTTGTTTATCTTTCTCAAAGATGTTAATCCCCAAATTACACAAACTTCTCACATCTTTCCAATATCTATTAAAGCGTCTGGCACTTTTCAAGATGCTTTGATTTGCCTCATTCCAAAAGAAGGTAAAGATGTTAAATTATGTAAAAATTATCAACCAATATCTATAGTTAATACTGATTACAAAATATTCGCTAAAATTCTTGCAATTAGACTAGAATCTTTCCTTCCCATTTTAATTGGCAAGGAACAGTCTGGTTTTATTAAAGGTAGATATCTTTCAGATGGTACTAGACTTTTATTTGACATTTTAAATAAATCTAAGACTTATTTGAAATCATTAGCTGCCATATCCTTAGATGCTGAAAAAGCGTTTGATCGTATCCATTGGGATTATCTTTTTGCTACTCTTTCTTGGTTCGGTTTTGGACAGAAATTTATCAAATTAGTGTCCATTTATATAGCTCTCCTAAAGCGTGTGTTTTTGTGAATGGTATTACTTTTTCAAATTTTTCTCTTCACAGAGGAGTCAGACAAGGATGTCCCTTGTCTCCTTTACTTTTTATCTCGGCACTTGAACCCTTTTCATCTTCTATTTGTCAGAATACTAATATACAAGGATTCAATTATAGAGACTTGCATATCAAATGTTCAGCATATGCTGAAGATATTCTACTATATTTATCTTCCCCTTATATTTCCTTAAAACCTTTTTTAGATACAGTCTCAAATTTTGCACAAAGTTCAGGATATAAGCTTAACACTGACAAATGTGAGATTCTTCCACTTAATAAGTGGTGCTTTTAACATGAATTTACATCTTCAAACTTTCTTTGGAATCCTGTAAAAATAAAATATCTAGGCATCTGGTTTACAAATGGCGCCTGTGCGATGAGCTTCCTTATTCAATGATGCAGTACATAGAAGCTCCAATTGTTTGTGAGCGAGAATGCACTGGAGGACTTGCGCACACCAGCAGCAATGGAATGCGCCAGAGGGCTCGGGTACGCCGGCAACAAACGGAATGCTCTCCTGCACCCTCCAGGTGAGGCATGAGGATATCAATGCACTGCGGCAGTGCACGCTGTCAGTAAACCGCCAACCTTCTTCAAAACTGCGGAGCTTTAAGAGATAGTTTTAACTGAGAGCTAAACCCATAACTATGGGCTGTAAGTCCCAAACTGGGCTTCAAATGCCCAAAACATATATTATTTTTCTTGTTTTCTAGCCAGATGCGCTCCCTTGCCATCATTCAACACATACTCCCACGATGGCTAGCTAAATGTCACAAACATACTTCAAATGCTAAAAAAAACACAGTCATGTATCTCAATGCACTCTGTCATGCACACTTATGTTACTTCAAGCACACCTCCGTGCTGTTCCTTCTTCTGCTTGTGTTTGCCCTTCCCCTGGAGCATAACGTCTCTACCAGGGTGACCACCTGGCTTCGAGACAAATTCTGGAGAGGACTTAAAAAAATTCAGGGCAAAGGGTCAAAATTCAGGACAAAATTCAGGACAAAGGATCAAAATTCAGGACATACATTTAAGAGCAAACGTCAGTTTTACAGACACTCCCAAGAGAGGCCATACCTCATTAAGTTATCATAGCATTTATTTACTCTTTTTTTATAATAGCACTATTTATTCACTGTGGTCTTTTTTTTATTGCCTCCTGATATGCTTCATTAAGGTGTCACATTACATTCTTGTTCAGTAGTAAATTAATGCCCTTCAGTACTGTGTCAAGGCCAACACCCCAATCCAATCTTTCTTGGGGAGAAAGCAACAGCAACATTTTGATTATGTTTCTAAATATTTTTAAACCCCTGGCAACCATTCGGAAAGCATTAAGGTAAGTAACACTATGCTAGTTTAAACATGTTGAATAAAAACATCTGGCTCACCTCAACCTCCAATGGACTTTCAACCTACTTTTTTTTAATGAGACAGAGCAGATGGTGTGAACGAGAATCTCACACCTAATGTCAGGATGTGAGGTGCCCACAACTTGTCTGTAGTCTCACAGCACTAGAGTGTACATCCAGGACTCTACATTTATCTCAGAACGGGGCACCCAGACTACCAATCAAAGATAAAAGAGGAAGATGAAATCAAAATCAGATTGGAGCTCAGCAACTGATTCAAAGGGCTGTTGCTAAGAAATGGATAAATAAAGAAGAAAAGAATTGTTGAAAAAAGAAAATACCGGTGTACACGTAGTATCAGAAAACAGTAGTAAGAACAGATCATGAGTAAAGTGGGTTATCAGAGAAAGAGCCAGGAAGCATGTGTTTTTCAAACAGAAAAATATTTGTTTTAGATCTGATTATCCCAGTCACACACCTATGGGTCGACCTTCTTTAACTAAAAATGCCACATGCAAAAGTTGCAGATAAATTGGTCATTTTGCAAAAACGATTTCAAAGTAAGATGTTGCAGGACCAATAATAGGAAAGATTGAGTACCGAGGTGGTTTGCAACAAAGAGTGTCTTTATTTATGTTTTCTTAAAAGGTTACTGAGTTTTATTCCGATTTCTCAATTTTGTCTTGGTTCTTTCATCAGTTATTCTTCAGGTACATTCCGATTCTTGAATCCAGGACAGCCGTTCTTCCGGTTTCCCTCGGAATAAGAAGAGGGCTCAGGTACGTATTTGTTCTTGTAAGTATTTGTAAGTATTTCAATTCCACACCCAGTGCTTAATAGAGAGTACTTGTGACCACCACCACATTTTAGGGTTTGCAGGGAATCAGCATTCATTCAAACTGCATATGGGGACTGTTAGAAATGGGGTTTTTGGTTGGCAGTCAGGTTACCCTCTGTCCAAGCTAGAACCCTCACTCTAGTCAGGGTAAGTCACACACAATCCAAATGATCCTGCGCCCACCCTCTGGTAGCTAGGCACGACCAGTGAGGCTTAACTTAGAAGGCAATGTGTAAAGTATTTGTGCAATAAATCATAAAATATCACAATATAGCACCATAAAAATACACCACACAGTGTTTAGAAAAAATTTCTCAAACTTGCTGGCAAGGGTATTGTCTGCCTTGGTGTAACACATGTGCAGCTACATTGCTTCCCCCAGGTGGAAGATTTGGCCACTGTGAAGGCAGGATTCTATGCAATGGAACATATTATATATTTTTATATATTATTGGAGCAATTTACAGTACACATATTGCGTTTGTTCCTCCCCCACTCCTGGCAGAATGAACAGGTGTTCAGGAATCGCAAGTTACCACTCACTGAATGTGCAAATGGTGTGCCTTGCATACCAGTACATCTCTCATGTCACTGCCAAGTATCCTGGGTCGGTGCATGACGCCTTTGTTCTGATGAATAGCAGTATCCCACATGTGATGGCCCAACTACAGAGGCACAGGGGTTGGCTAATAGGTGAGCCAGAGTCCCCACCCACTGTATATCAGTGTATGACTTCAAGTGTTATCCCCATAGGATTGTGTAAGGCTAAATGTTGTCCCTCACTATTTGCAGGTGACTCTGGCTACCCAAGACTATTGTGGCTCCTGACCCCTGTGAGGAATGCCAGGAGAGGGGCTGAGAACCGTTATAATGATGCACATGGGCGAACCAGGAGAATAATCAAGAGTAACTTCGGCCTCCTGAAGGCCAGGTTCAGATGCCTTCATCTGACAGGTGAATCCCTGTGCTACTCACCCGAGAACACCTCCAGATAGTAGTGGCATGCTGCATGTTGCACAAACTGGCCCTCAGACAACATGAGCCTTTTCTGCAGGAGGAGGGGACTGGAGACGCCCCTGTGGCAGCAGTGGACCCTGAGGACAGTGAGGATGAGGAGGCAGAGGATGAGAATGTGGACAACAGAACATCCGTTATACGTCATGTCCTTTGCATCTCAACTTACTGTCCAGGGTATTGTTCCAGTCTGTTTGTAGCACAGGTCGAGTGTCCAAGGGGCCATAGGAAGGGGAGCAAAGGCAGTGGACAAGGTGACAGGGTGGGACACAAGGGGGACAATCAGGAGAGTATAATTCCTGGCAGTGGTCTTGGCAAGTGTCTCTAGCTTCTGTCTGGGTTGCAGGGAATGTCAGCGGGGTGGATCATCTTCTGCAGGTGTAGGGGTGCTGGTGGCCTGTTGGTCTTGCGGCGGGGTCTCCTGCCCACTAGCTGCTGCGGAAGTGGAGGGCTGGTCAATAGATTGGCTAGTGGTAGGGGCCCGCTGGTATGCTGTCCATTCCCTCATGATGTTGGCCATGTCTGCCAGCACCCCTGCTATGGAGATCATGGTGGTGTTGAGAGCCTGCAAGTCCTCCATGATTTCCTGATGTGTTCTCCCTGCAGCAGCTTGTTCTCCTGTATGTTAGTAAGGATCTGGACCATCACGTCCTGGGTTTGTTGGTTGACCCCCCAGGACATTGGTGAGTGCCTCCTGGAGAGTCGGTTCCTTGGGCCTGTCCTCCCCCTGGTGCCCAGCGGTCCTTCCACTGTCCATGTTGCCCTGTGCCTGTGTCCCCTGAACGGTGTGCCACTGACACTGAGCCCAGTTCCCTGATTGTCTTGGGTGTCAGGTGTGGACTGGGGTCCCTGTACAGGTGGGCACACTGCTGATTGACATGTCCTGGGGACAGAGGTGTGGGGATGCTGGGTGGGTGCTGTGGTGTTGGATACTGATGGGGGAGACTCTGTGGTTGACTGGGAGTGGGCTGGGGTGACAACCAGTGGTCCCTGATGGGCCAGGTAGTTCATCGAGATCCTGAAGTCCAGAGTTACTGTCATCACAGGGGGCATCTTCTATTGGGGGACTGGTTAGTCATAGCACCTCCTCTCCACTGAGATAGGCTGGGGCACCTGTGGGGATGTAAGAGATGTATTATAAGTCATATCTGTGACATATTGTACATCCCTATCTTCCCCTCTATCGTTGCTGTTGCCCTGCCACCTTTGTTTGTGTATGGTGATTTATTGTGGGATTGTTAGTTCTCCATGCTGTGCATGCTTTGGTGATGGGTGTACATGCAGGGCTGGGAGGGCTGTCCCTGCATTGGTATAGCATGCAGGGCTTTGTATTGGGGTTAGTCATATGTGTAGGTGCAGTGTGTGGGATGGAGTGGAGTGATGGGAGTGAGGGTGAGGGTGTGAGATGGTATTCAGGTATGGGGGTGATAAGTAGTAAATGTTGACTCACCACTGTCCAGTCCTCTGGCAACACCAGTGAGTCCCTCAGGATGCAGTAATGTAAAGACTTGCTCCTCCCATGCTGTGAGCTGTGGGGGAGGAGGTAGAGGTCCACCACCAGTCCTCTGTATGGCGAGATGGTGCCTTGCTGCCACAGATTGAACCTTCCCCCGTAGGTCATTCCACCTTGTTTTTATGTTGTGCCTTGTACGTGGATGTTGTCCCACGGTGTTCACACTGTCCACGATTCTCCACCATAGCTCCATCCTCCTAGCAATGGATATTTGCTGTACCTGTGCTTCAAACAGCTGTGGCTCTACCCTGACTATTTCTTCCACCATGACCCGCAACTCCTCATCTGTGCCTTTGTGGGGACATGGGTGTTGTGTGGTGTGTGTATGGGTGTTGGGTACTGTGGTTGGATGTGCGAAGTGGGTGTGGTGTGTGTCCAGTTGTCACAGTGGTCTTGATGTCAGTCTGGTGGCAATAATTTGTAAATGGTTGTGGGTGATGTGGGTGTGTGTTTTATAGTGCTGTGGGTGGGTGTGTGGGTGTGTGTGTGTATGAGTGTCCGGTGTGTGTATTTGGTATTGGCCGATGTTGAGTAGTTTAGTATTTGGGTGTCCATTCTGAACGCACTGGTGTGTACCGCCAATGGTCTACCGCCATTGAATTTCTACAGTGGTGATTCGTGGGTCATGATGTGGTGGGCATTGTTTTGATGGCGTAACGGTATGGGTGTTGGTGCTACCACTTTAGCACTGACCTTTGGACCTGCGGATTTGTGTATGTAGCAGTATTCTGTCAGATTGGTGTGTGTGTGTCATTATATGGTGAACAGATATCTGCCACTGTAGCGGTATGTTGGCGGCTGTCACAGCGGCGGTAAGCGGGATTTACCACCAGTGTCATGATGAGGGCCATAATGTTTTTTTGGATGCTCATAAGCACATCATAACAGCCCCACCTTTCGCTTTATTTGCCTACTGGATCTTGATGTAGGTAGCACTTCTTTTTCAGTCTTTTATCCACTGCCTGTCAAACAGTCCTTGGATCTGTGCTACATTATTGCAGGCTTGGTGACAATAAAGTGTAAGCAAAGCAGAATAGCTACATATGCAGTTCACAAAGCCTAGCACATCCAGAGTTACCTAGTGCTGCTGAAGTACTCAACTGTTCAAGCGGCTCCACATCCTTTCACCCTGAATACACTGTGCCTAAAGAGTAGTTGTTGCTGAACAGCATAATAATCTTGCTTCTCTTAAGAAGGCCCTTCTTTGTTGCTTATGTAAGCTGATAATTATTTCCTCATAGACAAGTTTCTATTTTCTTCTGGAAATAAAGACAAAATAACAAAAAATATAAAAGTTTCATATAGGTCAATAATTGAAAACAGTGATTTGTAAACACTTATACTTGTTTTGACCCACAATCAAATATTTAAATCTAATGGATCAGTAACTTGTTATTCCTTTCGGTTGAAAAATTCCACAACCTCATCCAGTGCACTTTTTTCACAAATAAATTATAACATACTATCAAACCTCATTTAAAGAAAGTTTATAAAGTAATACATTCCTTTTGAAAAAGCTTTGCTAACACTCACCGAGTATCACCACTTACAGATTTCATAGGGCTAAAGTATATGTACAATAAGATTAATCGCAACAGTACAGTTTGGAGTACTACATTACTTGCTTTATCATTAGAGAAACACTGCTTCCTTTAATTAAAAGCACACACAGTTTGTACATTTCACAATCTGCAAACATTGCTCACATCTCTATACATTCTAATCTGTACCTCTCAAAAGCTATAATAACATATCAACACTTGCCAAAACAACTTTTCACTATGTAAACATAATATAGAATAATTGTACCAATATTAGAACACTTACTAACACTTCACAAGAAAGGTTTTGAAATATCTGAACTTGGAGTTCTTTCTTAAATGCTAATGGCCACACTAGTCCCTTTAACTCCAGATAAATTGACTTCCACTGAGCACAACTCAAAGACACTTCCTTCTGCTTTCGAAGCACCAAGGAGAAACTGAGCTGTCTCTGGTTCTGCACCCTATCACATCACAGCATTCCTCCAACCAGGTAATAAGAATGGTAACTGTTGGCTGAGCCTTGGCCCTTTTCTTAACTTCTCCCCATACGGTATTGCAGGATCTTAATTCACCTTGTGGCAGGGCCAGTAATGTCCATGTGAGTCTTGCAGGATACTCACACAACCCCAATGAAAAGTATCCATCTACTCATTGAAGTACTTATCTCTCACACACTTTCTCACAAAAACAGGAAATACATTAAAACTAATGGAGTGTATGGAAAACTCATCTACTCCTTGTTACTATTTGTAATCCTGAAAGAGTCCCACAAGATAATAAAAATTTGTTAAAAACAATATACATTTATTGTCTTCAGAGTAGTTATCCCTTAGACACCTTTTGATAGTCTTGACACACACACAACAATCTCAACTAAAACCTCTGTCTTGCAACAGATTTTCTCTACACCACTACTGCCTTCAGCTATGTATTTCTCTGTCAATAGCAAGAATCTTACGAGCTCGAGCATTTAGTGTATTTCTCATGCACAACAGGTGTGTATCCTTCAGTGTGGATAGTAGAGTATTCAAACGCATAAGCCTGTACACTGATACCTTTCTCTATAAATAATTTTCTCTACCACCCCTTAACATTTTTTCATGATCTCGCAAGACTTTCACGAGATCATAATTTTTTAAGGTCACATAATGTAGACTCTTCTTCATTACAGTACTTACAACTTTTACTTCCTTTCCTTGGACTTTAGGAAAAAGTGACCACTCCAAGCCCAGCTTTCCACAGTATGGCAGCATTATATAATAGGGAGTGAGGAGAAACTGCACTCTTCAAAAACACCTCACCACCGGATAACTACTCTACATAGTGTGATATATTAAGGACTGGTCATCCCACTGGGGCCTCTCCCCAGGACAACAACTATGTTTAATATAATGTGGGAAAGAACTGCCCTCAACACTGAAAATTCCCTCTTCAATGAAGGGTGTGTGTACTAGGATGTAGGAAGAAACTGGCCTCTATCCCGAGACCTTTCTCAGACTACAGGGGTGTGTAGTTGGGTGTGGGAAGGTAATGGCCTCTCCGCTGTGACCTCTCTATGGGATGACAGATTTGTGTAGAAGGGTTTGGGGAGGGACTGGCTTCTCTCCTTAGATCTCTCTCTTAGATTATGTGAATGCATAGTAGTATGTTGGGAGGAACTGCTCTGTCTGCTGAGACATAGCTGTTGAATGACAGATCTACAGCTAGGGTGTGGAGAAGAAATAAGCTCTATACTGAGAAGTTTCTCTTGAATGATGAGCATACAGACGAGATTATAGCGAGACTTCTGGGTCAGCTCACACAAATCCCCAGAGTAACATATGTGCAAAATAGGCTGTGGGTAAAGACTGAACTCTCTGCTCATACCTCTATTCAAGATAATGAATGTAATTAGTAGGATATAAAATGGAGTATCTTTTTTGTTAACAACTGTGTCCTAGACAACCAGTGTGCATAGTTGAATGTATGGACACACTCAGCTCTTCCTCAGACATTTCCATACGAGGACAGGGTTTTATAGTAAGGTGTACACAGAGACAGGCCTCTGCACTGAAACCTCTCTCCAAAGAGACAAGCATATATACTATATGCAAAAGAACTGCCCTCTTCACCAGCTGACAGCAGTCTGTAGCATACTATGAGAAGGTCAAAACCTTTATATTACACCGGGAAGAAACACTGATCCGTCAATAATACCCTAAAACTTATATATTCATGCAGCAGTACATTTATAGTCCTTGAAGATGAAACTGCCACTTTAAGTAAACACTGTGAGACTGTATTAATATTGAAATCCTTAAAAGCTATTAAGGAAAGAAATCAGTAGTAACTTTAAACATTTTATTTAACAAAATTAACAACATTACAAACAACAGCTATACTAACAGCAACAACTGTTAAAATTGAAAACAACAAACTTTACCAATTTATGTTCCCTCCTATAACTAAACAGTAACACCTCCTGTCCTTTTGCTTCATTTGCCTACTGGATTTTGATTCATGCAGATCTTTTTTTCCTTTGTTTCAGTCACCCTAGCCCGCCAAAATATGTCTCCTTTCATAGTATTTTACTGGAAGGCGGGTGGCAAAAGAGTCTCTTCAAATAAAATAAAATGTGCATAAACAAGTTCTGCTGGGGTATTGGAAACAACTAGTGCATTACAACCATTTTAGAAATGTAGAAGTATTGTAGATGCAGTCATTCTAAAAGGATAGCTAAGACAAACTTAGCTCATGCAGCCAAACTAAACAGTCCTTCAGCACTCTACACATTCATTCAACTGGCAAATACAACCTCTCCCCAGGTACTTACTTTTCAAGCAGATAACAGCCATTCTTATATGAATAAATAATGTTTTGCTGTTTAAGTAAGCAGATTATTTTGTCAATAAAAACAAGTAGAGCTACAAAAAACAAGCTTCTCCAAGGGTAAAAATGTTGCTATAGGCAGTAACAACATCAGTTGTGCAATTTCACTTTGTCCTGACTTTCTACACAGTTACTGTTCTATCTTTCTTTTAAATTAAACACTTTTTGTTTTTCTCCTCCATATACTGTGTGACATGGTACTTCTGTTTTTCAGAGCCTCTTCTTTCTGTTTTTCTCCTAAAAACAACAAAATACCCCAGAAATTTTAAGTTACATACTGATAAATAATTAATAACAACGATACATCACTATTGTTAGAAATGGGGTCTTTGGTTGGAAGTCAGGTTACCCCCTGTCCAAACAAGGACCCTCACTCTAGTCAGGGTAAAGGAGAATCACCCTTGGTAGCTTGGCATAAGGAGGCAGGCTTAACTTCAGAGTCTACGTGTAAAGTATTTGTACCAACACACTGAGTAACTCAGTGAAAACACTACAAAATGACACAACACAGGTTAAGAAAAATAGCAAATATTTATCTAAACAAAACAAGACCAAAACGACAAAAATTCACCATACACAAGTTAGGAATTAAAAAGCAAAAAGATTCTTAAATCCTTTAGTAAACAGTAAAAACACTGTTAGCATTGAAAAGTACCTGGGTAGCGTCAAAATAACACGGACGGGTGAGTGTGTGTAGGAAAAAGGTTAGCGATGCATCAATTTCTCACCGGCAAGTGAGACCGTGCATCATTTCTCCACCTCCGGTCGGGTCAGCGTGCGTCGTTTTTCCTCTCCACAGGAGAGCGATGCGTTGGTCTGGGCAAGCACTCGGGTCCGGGCAGGCTTGCGTTGTTTTTCCACACCCAGCAAGGTTTGAATAAAAAATCCTGCCACACAGTATCAGCAAAACCACGCAAAGTGAGTTGCGACGTTATCAGCTTCTTTCAGCAGGTGTTGCGCATCATTTTTCCCGCTGCGTGTATCGATCTTCTAGCCACAATGCCCGTGGAGCATCGATTTCTACCGCTAAAATGTCATGCGTAGTTTTTCAGCTGCGTCTCGGAAGGTGCGTTGATATTTTCCCTGCACGGAGGTCTGTGCGTGGATTTTCAGTCTTGGTCTGCCAGCTTCACCTTCCAAGGCCTTAGGAGCTGGATAAGGCACCACTTGGCAGGGCAGGAGTCTCAGCAGAGATTCCAGGTGCTGGCAGGAGAAGTATTTGATGGCCTTGAGACTTCAACAACAGGAGGCAAGCTACATTTTTTAAAAAAAATTTCAGGAGCAGGAATGCCAACAAAGTCCAGTCTTTGTCCCCTTGATGAGGCCTGGCCCCATACACACATCGGGGGATGGGAAACTGCATTGTGTGAGGGCAGGCACAGCCTTTTCAGGTGTAAGTGACCACTCCTCCCTTTTCTCCTAGCACAGATGGCTCATCAGGATATGCAGTCTACAACCCAGCTCCCTTTGTGTCACTGTCTAGAGAGAGGTGCACACAGCCCAACTGTCAAACTGGCCCAGACAGGGAATCCACAAACAGGCAGAATCAAAGAATGGTTTAAGCAAGAAAATGCCCACTTTCTAAAAGTGGCATTTTCAAATACACAATCTCAAAACCAACTTCACTAAAAGATGTATTTTTAAATTGTGAGTTAATCGACCCCAAACTCCACATGTCTATCTGCTCCGAAAGGGAATCTACGCTTTAATCATATTTAAAGGCGGCCCGATGTTAACCTATGAGAGAGATAGGCGTTGCAACAGTGAAAAACGAATTTGGCAGTATTTCACAGTCAGGACATATAAAACACATTAGTATATGTCCTACCTTAAACATACATTGCACCCTTCCCATGGGGCTACCTAGGGCCTACCTTAGGGGTGTCTTACCTGTAAGAAAAAGGAAGGTTTAGGCCTGGCAAGTGGGTAAGTTGAATTGGCAGTTAAAATCTGCACACACAGACACTGCAGAGGCAGGTCTGAGTCATGTTTACAGGGCTACTAATGAGGGTGGCACAACCAGTGCTGCAGGCCCACTAATAGCTTTTGATTTACAGGCCCTGGGCACCTCTAGTGCACTGTACTAGGGACTTACCAGTAAATCAAATATGCCAATCATGGAAATCCAACTACACATACACTTCACATAGGAGCACTTGATAGCAGTGGTAAAGTGCCCAGAGTAACAAAAACAGAGTCCAGCACACATCAACAACCTGGGAAATAGGCAAAAAGTTAGGGGAGACTACGCCAAGGATGCCAAGTCTAACAACTATATTCTCTGAAGAGTTCTTCATTTTTTACCTAAATCACATATTTATATGTACTGTACCACTGTACCTCCTGGTCAGAGTCTGCTGCCCTCCCCAGCTCCTCTGGCTGCTGCCTCTGCCTTTTGCTTGGGATGAACTGAGAGTCACCTGACTCTCAGTTCAAGGCCTTCCTCCACCCGCAGGTTCGATCCCTGCGCCTCATCCCTGGTGGACTAGTGGCCATCACAGGTAAGTATTGTTTCCTCTGTCTCACTTTCACTCTTGCTCTTCTGCTTTTTTTTCACTCATTTTTTCCTTTTCTTTTCCATCCCTTCTCCTTTCCTCTGCCCCCTCTGGCCCCTGCAGCCTAGGTCCCCCATAAAGCACCTTTTCCACCCCCCAGCTGACCACTCCCCCATCCCCCTCCCCTCCTTCATGGCGGCTGCAGAAGTGTGAGAGAGCAACTGCACTGGTCTGCTGCCCTCCCCAGCTCCTCTGGCTGACGCTGCTGTTGCTGCCTCTGCCTTTTGCATGGGATGAACTGAGAGTCTCCTTACTCTCAGTTCGAGGCCCTCCTCCTCCCACAGGCTTGTCCCTGCACCTCATCCCCGATGGTCTAGTGGCCATCACAATTAATTATTTTTCTCTCTTTCGCTTTTTCACTTTTGCTCTTCTGCCTTTCTCACTTGTTTTTCTTTTTCTTTTCCATCTCTCCTCCTTTCCTCTGCCTTCTTTCACTCTTGCTTTTCTGCCTTTTTTTTCACTCGTTTTTTCCTTTTCTTTTTCATCTTTTCTTCTTTCCTCTGCCCACTTTCACTTTTGCTTTTCTGCCTTTTTTCACTAATTTTTCCACAGCCCCATCAACTGCCTGCTCCTGAACATCCTCTCCCTCCACAAACACGCCACGGAACTCTGGGATTTGATCGACACCGCCCGACCAGACATTGGGGGTGATTCTAACCCTGGCGGTCGGTGTTAAAGCGGCGGCCAACCCGCCAACAGTCTGGCGGTAAAAAATATGGAATTCTGACCCTGGCGGGAACCGCCAACACAGACAGCCACTTTAACACTCCGCCCGCCATGGCGGTACAAACAAACAGCGCGGCGGTCACCGCCAACAGCCAGGCGGTAGACAATGTACCGCCCACACTATCACAACTCACCAATCCGCCACCTTTTCCGGGGCGGGAGCACCGCTGATAAAAACACGGCGGAAACAGACTACGAACGGGAAAACGCACACCACTACGCACTCCAGGAGGAAGGAGGACAGCATGGAACCCGAATTAAACATCCTACCTGCTCTTGTCTACCTTCTCATCTACCACGAGTACGAAGTCCGGCGCAGACGACAACGGTGAGTACTGCACCTACGACACACGGGAGGGGGGAGGACGAAAGGTTACGGGCACACACATATGCGATCCCCCCCCCCAACTATGTACACACCAATGCAGAGCAACAAGTCACAGTGACACCACCCAAACACCCCTGAAAAATGCTAGGACATAATCAAAATTGGAATAAATATTTATGTACCAAAAAGCTCCAGAAAATTATCGTACAACCATGAAAGATATTCACAAGAAAACAAATGACATACACATCAGTGTATAACTGAAGTAACAAGTCCTGCACATCCTACGAATTCATCATGTCCGTGGGGCAAAGTTTTGAGAAACAAGGGCAAAGCCCACACAGGAGACCTGAGTCCTTTGGAGAGAACACTGCAGGGGCATCAGATGTAAAAACTACAGGCACCTCAGGGGGAAGGGAAGGGGGGGCACCACAGCCACATGAGTCCACGACGCCAGATCCACGAGGAGCCACCATGCCCACTGTACCATCCTGGGGAGTGCAAAGCCACAGTCTCTCAATGTCTCTACAGTGGGTGGGCTGCCCACTGTACCATCCTGGGGAGTGCAAAGCCACCGTCTCTCAATGTCTCTACAGTGGGTGGGCTGTCCACTGTACCATCCTGGGGAGTGCAAAGCCACAGTCTCTCAATGTCTCTACAGTGGGTGGGCTGCCCACTGTACCATCCTGGGGAGTGCAAAGCCACAGTCTCTCAATGTCTCTACAGTGGGTGGGCTGCCCACTGTACCATCCTGGGGAGTGCAAAACCACAGTCCATCAGGTGGATGACAGTCTCCACTGGTCAAGGAGGAGGCATGGTGGGCCCAGTGAACCATAAACAGTGATTGAGACGGCGGTGCCCAGCGGAGCGGTGTTTGAGAAGAAGGGCCCAGCGGAGCGGTGCTTGAGACGGCGGGGCCCAGCGGAGCGGTGCTTGAGATGAAGGGCCCAGCGGAGCAGTGCTTGAGATGAAGGGCCCAGCGGAGCGGTGCTTGAGATGAAGGGCCCAGCGGAGCGGTGCTTGAGATGAAGGGCCCAGCGGAGCGGTGCTTGAGGTGGCGGGGCCCTCTTCAGCGGTGCCTATCCTCACGGCGGGGCCCTCTTCAGCGGTGCCTATCCTCACGGCGGGGCCCTCTTCAGCGGTGCTCTTCTCCACGGCGGGCCCTGTTCAGCGGTGCTCTTCTGCACGGCGGGCCCTGTTCAGCGGTGCCTATCTTCACGGCGGGGCCCTGTTCAGCGGTGCTCTTCTGCACCGCGGGCCCTGTTCAGCGGTGCCTATCTTCACGGCGGGGCCCTGTTCAGCGGTGCTCTTCTGCACGGTGGGCACTGTTCAGCGGTGCTCTTCTGCACGGCGGGCCCTGTTCAGCGGTGCCTATCTTCACGGAGGGCCCTGTTCAGCGGTGCTCTTCTCCACGGCGGGCCCTGTTCAGCGGTGCTCTTCTGCACGGCGGGCCCTGTTCAGCGGTGCCTATCTTCACGGCGGGGCCCTGTTCAGCGGTGCTCTTCTGCACGGCGGGCCCTGTTCAGCGGTGCCTATCTTCACGGCGGGGCCCTGTTCAGCGGTGCTCTTCTGCACCGCGGGCCCTGTTCAGCGGTGCTCTTCTCCACGGCGGGGCCCTGTTCAGCGGTGCTCTTCTTCACGGCGGGGCCCTGTTCAGCGGTGCTCTTCTGCACCACGGGCCCTGTTCAGCGGTGCCTATCTTCACGGCGGGCCCTGTTCAGCGGTGCTCTTCTCCACGGCGGGCCCTGTTCAGCGGTGCTCTTCTGCACCGCGGGCCCTGTTCAGCGGTGCTCTTCTGCACCGCGGGCCCTGTTCAGCGGTGCTCTTCTGCACGGCGGGCCCTGTTCAGCTGTGCTCTTCTTCACGGCGGGGCCCTGTTCAGCGGTGCTCTTCTGCACCGCGGGCCCTGTTCAGCGGTGCCTATCTTCACGGCGGGGCCCTGTTCAGCGGTGCTCTTCTGCACGGCGGGCCCTGTTCAGCGTTGCCTATCTTCACGGCGGGGCCCTGTTCAGCGGTGCTCTTCTGCACCGCGGGCCCTGTTCAGCGGTGCTCTTCTGCACGGCGGGCCCTGTTCAGCGGTGCTCTTCTTCACGCCGGGGCCCTGTTCAGCGGTGCTCTTCTGCACCGCGGGCCCTGTTCAGCGGTGCTCTTCTGCACGGCGGGGCCCTGTTCAGCGGTGCCTATCTTCACGGCGGGGCCCTGTTCAGCGGTGCTCTTCTGCACCGCGGGCCCTGTTCAGCGGTGCTCTTCTCCACGGCGGGGCCCTGTTCAGCGGTGCCTATCTTCACGGCGGGGCCCTGTTCAGCGGTGCTCTTCTGCACCGCGGGCCCTGTTCAGCGGTGCTCATCCAGCAGGTCAAGGGAGCCAGACCTGGCCTGGACTCCCTGCTCAGTCGCCCTCGGACCGTGACGTTTCTGGACCCTTCGGGGACGGACTCCTGGCCTCCTTAGTGTCCTCCTTCCCAGCTGGGATGTGACATGTGGGGTCCACCTTCTCCGCGTTCCTGCTGCCCTTCCGCTCCTTTGATGGGGCTCTCGGGCCCTTGCCTCCCCTAGATGGTGTGGCTGGTGAAGTGGCCGCACATTGCTCCTTGGGGGCAGCCCTGTCGGTCCTCGCACTTCGGCCCTTGTTTTTGCGGGTCCTCTTGCCGGGGGGGGGGGGCTGGACGTGTCCTTGCTGCTGATCGATGTGTCACTGCTGGCAAAGGGTGGACTCCAGATCCCATGCACAACAGTGACACGCGAAGCTGGGCTGGTGGTGGCTGCGGTGCTCTTGGGACTCTTTGCAGATGGAGGGGGGAGCTCATCGGAGGGAAAGAGGTCAAGATTAGCCATGAAAAGTTTTTTAGGGCCAAGGTAAAGGGTAGGAGAAGTGGTGATGGGAGTGGAGGAAGAGGAGGTGGTTGTAGGAGAGTCAGGTGTGCTGTCATTGGGTGAAGGTGCTGGTGCTGTAGGCTGTCGTGAGGTGGATGGCTGTTGGGTGGGTGGCTGCCTGCGTTTGTGTGTCTTGGAAGAGGGGGTGACAGACACAGTGGGAGAGGACATAGGGGACGTGTACATGGCAGTGGGGGTGGTGACTGCACAAGTGTGGACTGTACTGGAGGGTGAGGTGGTGATGGAAGCACTGGCTGATGTTGGGGTGCATGCAGGTGTGAGTGTAGACATCACAGGGAGGGAGGAGGGAGACGAGGAGGAGGGGGACACAGAGGTGGTTGTGACTGTTGGAATGTCTGCATCTGGGTGTTGCTTGGGTGAGTGTTTGTGGGATCTGTGGTGCTTGTGTCTGGATGAGCTGCTCTTGGGTGTTGAGGTGTGTGCAGGCTGGTCTGATGGTGTGGATGGGATAGGCTGAGGAACAGGAGACAGAGAAAGGCTGGAGGCAGTAAGAAGAGGGAGGATGGAAACAGGGACAATGGCTGCCGTCAGTGCTGAGGCCAGAGCAGTGAACGCTCGTTGATGGGCAGCCTGACCCGAATGAATGCCCTCCAGGTACGCATTGCTCTGTTGCACCTCCCTTTGCACACCCTGGATGGCATTCAAAAGGGTCGTCTGCCCAACAATGAGCGTCCTTACCAGGTCAATGAGCTCCGCACTGAGGGCAGCAGGGGCAACAGGGGCAGGGGCTGAGGTGCCTGGGGCGAAGGAGACGCGCGCCTTCCAGGGCGAACGGGCACGGAGCGAAGACTGAGGGGCTGCTGGGAGGGCGGGGCTGGTGCGCTGGGTGGCGGCTGTACCTGTAGAGGCGGGGGGCACTAGGGAGCTCCCATCCGAGGACGTGTCGCTGTCGCTGCTCTCACCAGCGGTCCCCGTCGTGGTGCTCCCCTCGCCCTCCGGATCACTGGTGCCCTCGGTGTCTGTTCCTGGGCCCACCGGGGCCTTGTGTCCTGCAGCTCCCTCGTGCTCCGATGCCAAATCTCCTCCGCCTGATGATGCTAATGCACACATGCACAAGAAGATGAAGAGAAAGGGTGGGGGGAGAAAAAAGAAGGCCAGGTTGAGTGCATGCAATGTCAACACCGTTGGCGGAGAGGACAGACACAGGAGCCTAATGCACTAAGCCGCGCATTCGGGGTACACTACTCAGTACTACTGACTAGGACAACAGGCCAAGAGACGTCAAACGCGCACATGGGAGATGCTGGACCTTCAATGGCTGTACTTGTCACCCTACAGAGGTGGGGGCCGGGGGCACAGGGCCATGCCTAAGGGAGAGGACTACACTACAGAAAGCGCCCTGGCCTAATGTCACCCACAGCCCTCCTCCCCCACCCAGACGCCTCCACTGCGCAGAAAGATAGGAGAATGTGCTGATACTCACCACCTTGTGTCTGCTGTGATGTCTTAAAGCGCCCATCCAATTCAGGGTAGGCCACCGCCAGGATCCGGGACATCAGGGGGGTCATGGTGAGACTGGCACCCCTCCTAGGTTGGGAGGCCATCCCCAGCAGTGTTTCTGCGGTCTTCCTTGTTCCGCGGCGGATGTCCTCCCACCTCTTGCGGCAGTGGGTGCCCCGTCTGTTGTGGACCCCCAAGTTCCGGACTTCCTTGGCGATGGCACGCCAAATCTCGATCTTCTGATGGGCGCTGACCTATTTGACATGTACAGGGTGGAAAGGAGGAAATCATCAATGACCTGCATGTTAGATGTGATTGGCCCCCCCCACCAACTTTGCCATATGGCACATGCTCTCATCTGTCGTGCGTTGCACTCCTCATTCGCCCCCCACCCCACCAAGTTACATCCACCCCAATCCACACAGGCATAGCCCATTCCATGTGCACCCGGTGTACTCACTTGTTGGTCTGGAGGACCGTAGAGTAGCGCATACTGGGGGAGGACCCCATCCACGAGCTTCTCCAACTCTTCAGACGTGAAGGCAGGGGCCCTTTCCCCAGTCGCAGCAGCCATTGTCACTTCCAGACCGAGGTCACAGCAGCACTTGCAGTATAGGTCCTCTCCTGTGGATGATCAGGTCTCGAGTGATCAATCAGCTAGGAAATGGCGGTCACGCCCGCTGCGGTGCGTACCGCGGCGGTGCGTACCGCGACCGCCGGTGCACATCGTCATTGGCTCCTGAAACCCATAGGGTTCAATGTTAACCAATGCGGCTTTGCGCCGCGGTCTTCGACCGCCTACCGCCACGGTGTGCCCCGCCAGCGCATTGACCTCACATCCCATTGTCCCACTTCACAGGTCAGGCAGCCGCCATTTCAAGGGCCTACATGGCTTAATTTTGACTGCGACACACAGGCCTAGGCCTTGCATTGCCACACATACACGCCTTTCAACCCATTGCCATTCTTTAACTGTGCAAGCTGTCTGTACGTACCTGTGGTTTGCCTGACTCTGTGCTCCATGTTGTCCTTCCTAGGCACCGTCCGCTGGGACTTGCGCGGAGAAGGACGAATCCTCGCGTGTACCGACCGCTGGTGGACCTGTCGACAATGGAAGAACGCCATATAATACTTCGATACAGACTTGACCGTGCCACTATCCATGAACTGTGTGCCCAGCTGGAGCCAGCCCTGATGTCCCCCATCGGCCAACCCACAGGGATTCCCCCTCTGGTGCAGGTTTTGTCAGTCCTCAATTTTTTGGCAACTGGGTCATTCCAGACCACAGTGGCCATGTCATCTGGAATGTCTCAGCCTATGTTTTCAAAGATTTTGAGCAGAGTGTTGTCTGCCCTGATGAAACTCATGCGGAGCTACATCATTTTCCCAGAGGAGGGTGACTTGCCTACAGTGAAGGGTGATTTCTATGCCCTTGGACATATCCCCAACATCATTGGTGCCATTGATGGGACCCATGTGGCTTTGGTACCCCCAAAAGACGATGAGCAGGTGTACAGAAACAGAAAAAGTTATCATTCGATGAATGTCCAGGTGGTCTGTTTGGCTGACCAGTACATCTCCCATGTAAATGCCAAGTTCCCAGGGTCAGTGCATGACGCGTATGTGATGCGAAATAGCAGCATCCCCTATGTGATGGAGCAGCTACAGAGACAACGTGTGTGGCTAATAGGTGACTCTGGTTACCCCAACCTGCCTTGGCTACTGACCCCAGTGAGGAATCCCCGGACCAGGGCAGAGGAACGGTACAATGAGGCCCATGGGCGAACTAGGAGGATCATCGAAAGGACCTTTGGCCTCCTGAAGGCCAGGTTTAGGTGCCTGCATATGACTGGGGGATCCCTGATGTACTCACCAAAGAAGGTGTGCCACATCATCGTGGCCTGCTGTATGCTTCACAATCTGGCATTGCGACGTCAGGTTCCTTTCCTGCAGGCGGATGGTGCAGATGGTGATGTTGAAGCAGCTGTGGAGCCTGCGGAGAGTGAAGAGGAGGAAGACTCAGAGGACGACACAGACAACAGGGACAGAGTAATAGAACAGTATTTCCAGTAGCACACAGGTAATAATCACCCATGCCATTTTACATTTCCTGAAAGCCTCCTGCATCTCAACTTTGTCGATTTCCCCCCAGAACTATAAACATGAGGTTTGATTTTCCCTTCCCTTTTCTGTGCTGTATGAGCCACTGCGTGTCCTCGGCTTGGTTGGCCCGTGGACTAATGCTAAATTACCTCGGTATGTGTAATTCACAATGTTAATAATACGTAATTGATATGTAATGTGTCATACATTTGTAAATAAGACAGGCTGAGTCCTGATTGATTTCAGTGCAATGTGTGATTTATTATTAGTGCATAGATATTGGTACATGATAGTGAAACAGTGGTGGGTGGGGGTGGAGTAATGTCCATGGCGGAGTCCAGTTCTCAGTCTCACAGGTGCATTGTCCATATGCCTATGGCAGGATGGAGCAGGGGCAGTTGAAGGTTTGACAGGGTGGCAATGTGGAACAGTGGGAGGACTTCAGGGGGTATGTGATGCTGGCGGGGGACTTGACATCCTACTCTGTCGTTTTTTTTTATCTCAGGCTCCTTTTGCGGGGCGGTTGTTGTTCAGCAGTAGGTGGGGTTCTGGTGGGCTGTCGTTGTGGTGGGGCCTCCTGTCCACTAGCGCCGGCGGAGGTGGTAGGCTGTTCCTGTTCCTGGCTAGTGACAGGGGCCCTGTGTGATGCCACATGGTCCCGAAACGTGTCCTCTATACGATTCAGGGCCTGGACTATGCTCCCCATAGCGGTTGAGATGTTGCTGAGTTGGTCGCTGAACCCCATGTAGCGTTGCTCCTGCTGTGCCTGGATCTCCTGGAACATGGCCAGTACCGTCGCCATCGTCTCTTGTGAGTGGTGGTAGGCTGCCATGATGGTGGTGAGGGCCTCTTGGAGAGTGGGTTCCCTGGGCCTCTCCTCCCCCCCTGTCGCACAGCAGCCCTCCGAGTTGCCCTGTTTCCCTGGGCCTCTGTCCCCTGGACGGTGTGCCCACTCCCACTGCCCCCAGGTCCCTGTTGTTGTTGGGTTGGTGGGTTACCCTGGGGGCCCTGTAGTGGTAGACACACCGCTGCTTGACCTGTCCTAGAGACAGAGGCATGGGCCCGCTGGGTGGGAGCTGTGCTGTTGTTCCCAGAGGGGGTTGGGTCTGCAGTGGCATGTGTCTGGGTGAGGGGAACCGACTGCCCAGAGGTCCCCGATGGTCCGGGATGGTCGTCAGGTTCCAGGTCGACAGAGCTGCTGTCATCACTAGGGGCCTGTTCCGGGGGTGGGATGGACATTTCTGGTCCCTCCTGACCGGTGTGTTGTCGTTCGGGTCCTGCATGGGGTAAGAGGGTATGGTTATTGTTTCTGTGTGTGCATTAGCTTGCGTTTTATGGGTGCCCTTGTCCCCCAGTGCTGGCATTCCCTTGGGGGAGGTGTTGTGAGGGTGTTTTGTGGGGGGGGATGGGTATGTGCAGTGGTCATGCTTAGGTGATGGGTGTCCATAGTTTGGGGGTGGCATGCAGGGGTTGGTGTTGGGTGGGTTGTGCTGGGGAGACATTCTCAGGGAGGATATGTGCTGGGGGGTTGGGGGTGAGGGTGGGGGTTAGCATGCTGGGGGGGGGGTGAAGTGGTTGGCCTTGTACTTACCAGAGTCCATTCCTCCGTGTACTCCAGCGAGGCCATCAGGATGCAGGATGTTTAGTACCTCTTGCTCCCATGTTGTGAATTCGGGTGGAGTGGGTGGGGGTCCCCCGCCAGTCTTCTGCACTGCGATGTTGTATCGCGAGACCATCGAGCGCACCTTCCCCCGTAGGTCGTTCCATCGTTTGCGGATGTCCTCTCGATTTCTGGGATGCTGTCCCACCGCGTTGACCCTGTCCACGATCCGCTGCCAGAGCTCCGCCTTCCTTGCTATGGTAGTGTGCTGGACCTGTGAGCCAAAGAGCTGGGGTTCCACTCTTATGATCTCCTCCACCATGACCCGGAGTTCTTGGTCCGAAAAGCGTGGGTGCCTTTGTGGTGCCATGGGGTGGTGTGTATTAGGTGTGGGGTGGTGTATGTGATGATGTGTGTGTTGGTGTGTGGTGCTTTGTGCTTCTATGTGGTGTGTGTGATGTTGTGGTGTGCCTCTGTGTGTCTGGCTCTCTATTCTCTGATGTGTCTCTCTCTCCTTCGTCTCTGGTTTTTGTTGGTAGGGGTTTGTGGGTGATGTGGGTGTGTGTTTTATATGGTATTGGATGTGTGGGAGTGGTGTGTGTATGTGTTTCAGGTGTGTGCCTTTCAAATTGTCCAATGTGGTAGGGGTTTGTAAACGTGTGTGTATTTTGACCGCGGCGGTGTGTACCGCCAATGGAATACCGCGGTTGAATGACCGCTGCGTCGATTTGCGGGTCATAATGGGATGGGCGTATTTCTGTTGGCGTGGCGGTGGAGGTTTGGTCTTCTCCAGTTTACCGCTGGCCGCTGATGTGGCAGGCTGCAGTGGAGGGCGGATTTTCGGAGGTTTTGCAGTTGTGGGTCAGAATGTCCGTGGCGGCTGACCGCGGCGGTATTGTGGCAGCCTTCTGACCGGCGGTAAGCGGCTTTTACCGCCGAGGTCAGAATGACCCCCATTGTCTTCCTTACTGAGACCTGAACCGACCCCGCCTCGGGACCAGATATCGCCAACGCCATTCCTGAAGGATACAGCATCCTAAGGAGGGATCAACCATCCCACCAGGGCGCCATCATGCATAAGTCCTCACTAGGTCTCAGGGACGTCCCAGAAGAACAATGCACCACCATGGAACACCTTCACTTCCCGGTCTACTCCAACCCAAACTCCTCCATCGGCGGCACCCGGGTGTACAGCCCACCCGGCCCCCGCCCAGCTTTCATAGATGACGTTGTAGACATCGCTACCCCACAGGCCCTGGCATCAGACGACTACCTCCTCCTCGGCGACCTGAATTTTCACCTCGAGGACTGCGCCGATACAAACACCACCGCTCTACCCAACAAGCTCGCCACCGTCGGCCTCAGACAGCTGGTTTCTGCACCCACACACATTACAGGAAACACACTGGACCCCATCTTCACCTCAAGCAACCGGATCACCATCGAGACCACCTCCACCCTGGACTGGACTGACCACTGCTGCATACACGTCACAATAACTGCACCCAGAAGACACACCCACACCCCCAGGGCCCCCTCCGAGAATGCAACGAAATCACCAACACGCAACTCACATAATCTTTTGCCAAAACCCCACCCTCCTCCCGCTGAAGACACCAACACAACAGCATGCAATCTCAATACATGGATTACCAAATGTGCCAACACTCTAGCCCCCCTCCGGCTGACATCGGACAAACATGAAGAAAGCCAAATGGTTCATCACTGAACGTCAAGAATCAAAGCGTACCCACAGATGTTTAGAATAAAAATGGAGGGACAGCCAAACCAGCGAAGACCTCACCTCTTTCAGAGCTGCAACCGTCGCCCACCACTGAAAAATCAAGAACACAAGGAAGGATGCACTCGGGGAGCGCATCAACTCCTCCACACACAGCTCTAAGGAACTCTTCTCAGTCATCAATGAGTTCACTGATCCCCCCTCTGAAACCACCAGCATCCTCCCGTCACAGGACCTCTGTGACAAACTCGCCATCTTTTTACACCTTAAGATCCAGGACATCTACAACAGGTTCCTCCCGGAAAATCCTGTAACCGGAACCTGGGACTGACGCATCTCTTCAGAACCCACCCAGACCATCCACAGCTGGTCCAGGCTCAACACGGAGGAAACAGTCAGCATCATGAACAGCACCCACTCCGGAGCCCCACAGACCCCTGCCCACACCACATGTATACCAGAGCGAGCACATCCATTGCCCCGAGCTCTGAAACACAATGAACTGCTCCATCAACACTGGCACATCCCCCGAGGACTGAAAACACACTGAAATACGCCCTCTCCTGAAGAAATCTGAGGCTGACCCATCAAAACTATAGAATTTCTGGCCCATCTCGCAGCTACCCTACCCCGCCAATGTACTGGAGAAAGCAGTCAACGCACAAATACAGAATTTCATCGAGGCCAACAACTCCCTGGACAGCTCCTAGTCCGCAGCAACCATAGCACCGAGACAGCCCTCCTGGAAGCCACCAATGACATCTGATTACTCCTAGACTGTGGCCACACCGCAGCACTCATACTCCTCGACCTCTCAGCAGCCTTCGACATGGTCTCCCACAGCACTTTACGCACCAAGCTCCACGACATAGGACTCCGCATAAGAGCCTTGGAATGGATCCACTCCTTCCTCTCTAGGAGGATGCAGAGGGTCAGACTCCCACCCTACACATCCAGACCAACAGGAGTCAACTGAGGAGTACCCTAAGGATCCTGACTGAGTCCCACACTGTTCAATGTATACATGGCCTCTCTCGCAGCCATCGTCCATGGTATGAACATCATGTCATATGCCAATGTCACACAACTCACCATTTCCCTCGCCGAAGACCCGGATACGGCCAAAAGGAACTTACCCTCCCCAGCTCAGGAACGAAAGCCATCGCACCTGGATGAGAGAAAGCTGCCTCAAGCTCAGCTCCGACAAGACTGAGCTGATCATCTTCAGAAATACCACCTAATCTTGGAACGACTTGTGGTGGCTCACATCCCTCAGTGTCCCCCCTGCACCGACTGAGCATGACCACAACCTAGGCATCATCCTGGACTCCTCCCTCCCATGACCCTCCAGGTAAACTCAGTCACCTCCTCCTGCTGGCACATACTCCAGATACTTCGGAAGATCTGCAGATGGATCCCAGCAGAATGTCGCAGGACAGTCAGCCATGCCTTAGTCACAAGCAAGCTCGACTACAGCAACACCCTCTACGCTGGCACCTCGACTAGAAACATCAAAATACTACAACTAATCCAGAACGCCGCCGCCAGACTCATCCTGGACCTCCCACGCTGAGAACACATCTCCCAATACCTGAGAACCGTCCACTGGCTCCCAGTCGAGACACAAATCACTTCCAAGCTACTCACCCACATGTACAAGGCCATACACAATGCAGGACAAGCCTACCTGAACCACTGCGTCTCCTTCCACACCTCCGCCAGATCCCTCCGCTCCGCCAAGTTGGCCCCGGCTACCATCCCTTGCATCCGCAAAACCACCGCCGGAGGACGATCCTTAACCTACATTGCAGCAAAGAGCTGGAACAACCTCCCCCTGCACCTGAGACAAAGTCTGTCGCTCACCATCTTCAGGAAGAACCTCAAGATGTGGCTCTTTGGATGAGGTCCCTGCCCCCAGCACCTTAAGACCCTCACAGGTGAGTAGCCACACTTTACAAAAACAGATTGATTGACTGATTGTACTTCATATTCCTTTCTCTTAAACAATTCCACACCCTCAAACATTTCATTTTGTATCCACTATTAATTTATACCATGCCTTCAAACAAAGTTCCATAACAATTTGTAAAGTAACACATTCTTCTTTGCATACCTTTCCTAACATTGAGCACAGTTTTTTAGTATAGAAGCAACAATATCACCACTCAAACATCTCATGGGGGTTCAATATTTGTACAGTAAGATTCAATAAAAACACCAGGCCTTAGATTAACAGATGGCATATTCTTTGTTTTAAAATTTCAGAAACGCTGTGGTCCTCATTATGACAATGGCGGTAAATGCCGCCTACAGCCATGGTGTTGGCTGCCAAAAGACAGCCACCGCAGCTACCATCCGTTCGACAAATTATGACTGCAGACGGAAATCCGGCTGTGGCCATACTGGCTGGTGGTGGTAAGGTGGTTCTGCTACCATCAGCAGCGCCACGCCAGCATGATACGGCCTGGCAGTGTTCTGCTGGCGGGCGCTGCTGGCAGTAGCAGCGCGCAGTCCCGTTCCCTGCCAGAAAACCCCCTGGATGCAGGTAAGTTGGGCTTCCGACAGGGGAGGGTTTGGGGGGCATTGTGTGTGTGTGAGGTTGCGTGCATGTATGTGTGAGTGTGGGCATGAATGCAACTGTGTGTGTAGTGTTGTTTGTGTGGATGTATGCATGTGTGAGAATGCATGTACAAATGTAAATAAGAATGCGTCTCTGCATGTCAGTGTGAATGTGTGTACGGATGTGTGCAAGAATGAACGGATGCATGCGTGAATGAATGTATGTATGCCAGTGTGAGTGAGTGTGTGTATGCGTGGTGCATGTCTGCAAGTGTGCATGTATGGGGGGGTTGGGAATCAGAAGGGGGGAGCATGGATGGAGGGGGTGGGGGAGTGTATGGGGAGTGTTTGGGGTGTAGGTGAGCCTCCTACCAGTGACAGGGAAATAATTTCCTGTCACTGGTAGGGCCCACCGCCAATGCCACGAAAACCATGGCGGAAGGCAGGCTCAAAATGCAGCCAGGGGTACAATAGCAGCCACCGGGCTGGAGATTGTTACCATGGTGGTAAGAACGGTAAATTGGTGGGTTGGCTGCAGCCAACCCGCCTATGTCATAATGTGGCGGTATGTACTGCCAGCCTGTTGGTGGTACTACCGCCACATTATCATCTACCGCCGGGATCATAATGACCCCTTGTATCTTTTACCTACAACTACATATACATTGAACATTTAATTTTTCAACAAAACTTCCAATACCTGGTAATGTCTCTCTGTGTTCTAAAGTCTACCTTTCAAAATGTATATTAAGAAACATACACCTCTACAAACAGCTTCTGACTTACTAAATGTTATATGGAATAAGATTACCAACAGTAATGCATTACTAACACTTCTCAACAAAGCTCATTAGGTATATTTGTTATTATTTGAACTTAGAGCAGTTTCTTAGATGCACCTAAATACACCAGTCTGTCTCAGTTCCAAATTCAGTCACTTGTGTTGAGCATAACTCCAACAGACTTCCTTCTCTTCCAAATCACCAAGAACAATGTGAACTATCTCTGGTTCTGCACCCAGTCACATCAAAACATTCTTTTAACCATGTAATAAAAATGAGAACTATTGGTTGAGCCTTGGATCTTTTTTTCTACTTCTCCCCATTATGATCTTGCAAGATTCTCACAGGATCATAAAACACCTTGTAGTAGGCTAAGTAATTTTCCCTCAGGTCTTGTGAGCTTTTCATGAGACTACACATGTCCATGCAACAAACTTCACTCCTTGACGTTTGTGAGCTACTCTTGCAAGACTTTTGCTGGATTGCAACAAAATTGTAGGGACGTAGTAGTAAGTGGGACACAATATACCCTCCACTGAGGCCCATCTCTTACATTACAGATGTGTGTAGTAAGGTGTGAGAAGAAACTGGCTTCTCTATATAGACCCCTGTCTCAGATGACAGCTGTACATAGTAGTGTATTTGAAGGGACTGGTCTCTGCCCTGTGACCACTCTCCTTGATGATAGGTGTGCATATTAGGTTGTGAGAAGAGGCTGCTCTCCTCCCTCAGACTTCTCTTTTACATGAGAGGTATGCATAGCAGTGTGTCTGCATGGACTGCCCTCTCATTTTATACCTCTTTTTGAAATGACAGGAGTGAGTAGTAAGGAGTATGGCAGACAGGTTTGCATAGTAGGGTATACAGAGAAAGACTGCCTCTCTACTAAGTTCTCTCTTCCAGGTGACGGGTGTAAATGTTAGGGTGTATCCATGGACAGGCCCTTTCTTTCAGACCTCTGCCTCAGATGATGGCTGTCTATAGTAGGGAGTATCCATGGACTAGTCTCCCCTTCCAGACCTCTCTCTCAGATAACGGGTGTGCATAGTAGGATGTGAAAGACTGGCCTCTCCACTGAGGTCTCTGTTTCAGGTGACAAGAGTCTCACAAGTTCCTAACTTTTGTTTAAAATAGGATTGACAATCTACACATCACAGTACTTATACTTCTTCTAAAAATCAATGACCACAATATGATTTCATTCAAACGGGGTGCATTCAGAACTCATCTGTCCCTTTTTACTATTCACAATCCCACAAGAGTCCCGCAAGATCGAAACAAATTATTTAAGAACAATATACATTTATTTTTAGCATAGTAATTATCCCTTAGACACCTTCTCTCTAAATCTAGGGGGACATCATACCTTTCTGCTGCCTCCTTATATAGCTTTTTCACTTCATTTCCACAACACCTTGATTTTTCACAGTAAACAGTAATGACTGCCATTTTATTTCCAACATTCCAACAGCCAGTATTTGTAGAGTGTACTATCATCCGTGAGGGTATGCTGGTGATATGCAAGTGCTGGAGCTTAGTCTGGCTAGAGCTAGGAGTTACTTGAAAAGCCATATCTGCAGTGTTTTCAGGAACATAAGAAGAGAGGAGGAGGCTCTGATGTGAGGAAGAAAGTAATTTCATGGTTTACAAGCAATATACAAGATATCCTCGCCTCCAGCTTTGTATCTGTATATGTCTGGGATTTATGTGAGAAGGAGTTTGTTCAGGTAAGTAGGGCCATGGCTGTTTAATGCCTTGGGTGTATGTGTAAAGAGTTTGAAGTGAGTACATTTGTTTAAAGGGAACTCATGGACCTCTTTGAGGGGTGGTGTGATGTGTGTCCTATGTAGGAGTTGTTTTGGTGCTGAGCTCTGGATGGTGTGCATAAGGGTTGTTTCTGCAGTCTAGTTTTCCTTCCTTAGCATTTTTAGAGTGTAAAAGCACAATGTTGTTAGGGTGTTGAGTTAGTTCTTCATGTCCACTTTGCTGTCTATGATAATCAAGAGGTTCTTGGTGTGGGTGTTGAGTCAAGGTGTAGGAACTAGGTCAGCTGTCTTCCAGTTGGAATTCCAATGTGAGGTGCTGTTGCCAAAGATTACTACTTCTGTCTTGTTGATGTTGAGCTTAGGGTAGTTGGTGACTTTTGTCATGCAGGTGGCAAACATCTTTCTTGTGTTGGGGATCCTGTCTGAGATGGAGGGTATCACTTATGTCATCAACGTAGGAGATGATGTTGATGTCATGAACACAGATAATGGTGGTCAGCAGGAACATGTATGCATTGAAAAGTGTGGGGCTGAGGGAAAAGCCTGGCAGCACTCCACAGATCAGTTTGCGAGCTGCTGAAGAGTACGGTACAAGGTTGACAGCATGTGTTCTCTCAGTTAGGGGGGAGCAGATCCATCAGAGTGTGGGTCCCTGAATGCCAATCTCATGCTGGCTTTTGATGAAGAAGGGTGTGAGATTATGCCAAAAGCTGCTGAGAGATCCAGGGGGATAAGAGCCACCAATTCTCCTCTGTCTAGGATCATGCTTGTGTGAAAGTGTCATTTCCAAGATGTGTTGGGGCATGAAACAGGACTGAGTGACATCAAGGAGCAGGAGGTTGTTTAGGTGGTCAGTGGTCAGTTGATTAGCTTTTCCAAGACCCTTAGGGTTATCCTCAGGAGATGCCAAGTTAAAAAACTTCAGGATTCCAGAGCCACTCTAAATCGTTGAGTCAAACCAGAATTCGATAGTTCTCAAATAAGCGGAATTCTTCTACACTGGGTGAGGATTAGATGAAAATGCATCATAGTTCAAAGTTCGTAGAATCACACCTAATGTCCGTTAGTACACTAACCACTTGTCTCTATGCTTTGCAAGGATTCATGCGGGTTCCACGATGATGACACTGTTATTTCTTTTTTCAGGTACACAAGAAGACTGACCACAGGAGAAAGTGACAAGAGGTCACTCTGGAGAGTTTAGATCTTCTAGGCAGCAAAGCTTCCAAAACTCCACAGGCACAAGGAGAGGGCTGAGGAGAAACACTTCATCTAGCCAAAACAAAGCCACACAAGGAGTTGTACTTTGGTCACGTTATTTATACTGCACCCAAACAAGATAACCGTCATACAACGTGAAGTCCCGAAGTCCAGCAAGACTTCCGGAGTCACCAAAATACCTAGGGAGCGAGCTAGATGACCAGAAAAAAGGGCTTCAGGGGAAACAACGGTACCAGAATATAAATGATTGCCAGCAAGGCCTCGGGGGATGGAAACAAAAGCAACAACACAAGCCTAAACGGTGAAAGGTCCAAGGGATGGCAATGTGGGAAATAGTCTGGAAAGATAGGGCATAAATGGAAGCAGCAACACAAGCCTAAGTGGGGAATGGAACCTGGAAGATGGCAATGTGGGAAATATCCTGGAAACCTAGGGCACAAATTAGACAGCAGGGGGCACAGGAATCCAGAGATCCGAGAGCTCCCCCCTGAAAAGTGTCCTATTGGGTGGGGCTTGGTAGGATGGTGGGAGTGTAAAAGCTGCAACAGACGTTGTGCGTGAGCATTCATAGTGGGCTCCCATGACCAATCGTCTGGCCCAAACCCATGTCAATCTATTAAGTAAAACATGTGACCCCCTGATTCATTTAGCATCAAAGACATAATGTACCTCAAATTCCATGTGTTCGTCTACCCGGATGGGGGAGAAGGCATCTTAAGATGGGTTTGAACTTGACAAGGCAAGAATATAGAAACAAGAAATACTATATTGAGAGTAAGATTGTCAGGCAACTTTCATAGCTATTGGGTTGAAAACTATGAGGACAGGAAAGGGAACCACGTACTTGGGTTACAAATTGTGAGGCCCTTCAAAAAACATGACCCCCTTCCTTGTAATTGGGCTGCTGTTTTTAATGTTGATTGGCATGGGATTTCATGTGTTCCTTTGACTCATGTAATCATTGTTTAATGTCTTGTTGAACTTGGCAAAAGTAATTGCAGTAGTCTTAGATGGAATATGGTTCATGCTCTTTGGTTGTTCTAGTGGTCATATCCATGGATATTTCCCTGTTAAACAACAGAAAAGGGAACTGCCAGTGTCACTGTGTTCAGAATTGTTATGTGCCAATTTCTCTAAAGGGAGAATTTATTCCCATTCAGATGAATAAGTGGTTAATAAGCATCTCATAATGTGTTTTAATCACTCGCTCTATTTGCCCATCAGTTTTGCGATAACAGGCGGGCGAGAGATGAGCACCAATGTCCAAGGAGGTGCTAAGCTCTACCAGAATCTATAGATTCATTTCTACACAAACCCAGCTTAAACTATACAAGCTTTAGAAATTCTTAAGTTATAACTTAAATTTCTCATTTGTGCACTACCTTCAACGTACTACTAGTTGCACACCTCTGTGCACAGTCTTCTCACCTCATTTGTCACATTACATTAACTAGACAAAGTGTCACAGAGTGGAGTTCTGTGTGATACAGAGTGGAGTGGAGTGGTGTATTGTATAGTGTGTGAAAGTTTTGTACCATAGAGTACAATTGAGTGGCATACATTTGAGTAGAGTATTGTGGAGTAGAGTGGTGTACAGTAAAGTGTCATACATTGTGGTAGACTCTAGTAGTATAGAGTGTTGTAGAGTTGAGCAGCAGAGAGCCGCATAGAGTGGAGTGGCATACAGTTAAGTAGTGGAGCACAGTGGATTAGAGTGGAGTAGTGTGTCATAGATTACAGTTAAGTAAAGTGTGGTGGAGTAGTGTAGAGGAAGCTGTGCAGTGAGTGCCTGAGTGGAGTAGAGTGACGCTACAGTGGCATAGAGTTCAGCAGAGTGTCATACCGTGGCATAACTTGGAGTAGAGTATTCTAAAGTGAAGTGTAGGGGCACACAGTGTAGAACATTGTCATACAGTTGCATACAGTGTAGTAGAGTTTTGTAGAGTGCACTTTTATAGAGTACAGTACAGTGTTGAACAGTGGAGCTGCAGAAACTGGAGTGTCATAAGGTGGTGCAGAGTGAGGTTAAATTTCATACAGTAGAGTGGAGTGGGGTGGAGTAGCATAGAGTGGACTAAAGTGCTAGATACTAGAGTGGTGTCTTGCATAGTACAGTGCCGTGGAGTGGAGTACAGTGTAGAAGTGTAGCATAGAGTGGAGTGGTTCGGAGCAGGGTTCTGCAAAGTCGGCCCTGGAGAGCCGGGTCCATGCCAGACTTTTAGCATATCCACATTTAGAAAAATATAGATTTCTGGAACATCTTTTTTCTAAATGTGGATATGCTAAAAACATGGCATGGACCTAGCTCTCCAGGACTGACTTTGCAGAACCCTGGTATAGAATATAGTGTTGTGTTGTTTAGTGGAATGGTAAGCTGTGTGGTAGAGTGTGCTAAACTGTCATACTATGGAATACAGTGAAGTGGAACAGACTGGAGTATAGTGTTGTGCAGGGGAGTATTATAGAGTGGAGTAGAGTTGGTAGAGTAGAGGGGTGTAGAGTATCATACAGGTCCTGTGCTGTCTCTACCCCTGAGGACCGTTGCCTGACCCGTATCCCGTCCCGCGATTGGTGGGACTCTCAGGATCGGCGGGCCACCGCCAAGTTAAAATTGCCTCCGACAGCACTGATGGAAAAAAATGGTGTGGAGAAAGCGGACGGACGAACCCAAGAGGAGGAAAGAATCAGGCTACCAGAGACCAGCAAAGAAGAAGAAGGGCGGCGCTTCGAGACCCAGCAACCACTGGATACATCTTGGAGAAATCAACCGGAGACGTCTGACAGGTCCCGTGGGAGCAGGCAGCCTGGAGGACGAAACGCTAATGCCCGCCACGCTTCTGGAGAAGCGTGGCGAACTCAGGTGCGTGGGATCAGATACCTGAGAGGGGAAGAAAAGAGAGAAAGAGAGCGAGAGTGAGAGAGACGTATGAAGGGGGGGGAGAAGAAGAAAACGGGAGAGGGGAAGGAACAAGGGAATAAAAGGGAAGGGGGGGGAAACAGAACACAGACACCCTTCCGCATCGAGCACACCGAAGCACATTTTTTATATATATATAGATTAAGGCACCTTGAAAAGCACTGCACCTACGAAAATATAGAAGGCACCATGGAAGAAAGGGAAGAACAGTAACGCACGGGAAAGGCCAGAAGAACGGGTTTTCAGACGAACAAAGAGAGACAGAGAGATCATAGCCATTGTAAACCACACAGAAAAATGACAGATGCTAGAAAGGGAAAAAGGAAAGAGAAAACTCCAAAGTGCTCCTTCCAGTTACCTTATGTCCTCTGTTCTTTTACATGTACCTCACGGGACACCTGTATACCGAGGAAATAAAAGAGAGAGAAGAGTGAGAACGACCACAACAAGAGACCACCACCCACCCAAAGGAGGAAAAACCCTTTAATCTTACCTGTACCATACCTCACCGACTATCTTCTTGTTATAATAAAACACTGGCACACCTGACCAACGCGTTCGAGTATTCCTTCAACACGGGAACCGATCACAAGTGGTGTCAGAAGTGGGATCAAATAGTATCCCCACCATGGAAGAAAAGGCAACCATGGCCGATGTAATCGCACAATTAGCTGAAGGACAATGCCACCTACAGTTAATATGGGAGCAACAAATGAAAGAGGCAAAAGAAGAGCGGGAGGCATTACAAACTGCTCCTAAGAGTCAGGCCACAATTATGGCCAATAATCAGTTGGTGCATGAGACCGCATTGGGGAAACTGATAGACACTATCACCCATACTAAAGTACACCCTAATGTACCGAGCAGTGTGTTGCAGCGATATCAGGAGCAGGAAGATCCCGACTCATTCTTTACAAACTTTGAGAGAGTAGCTAGCACAGCTAATTGGCCCGAGGATAAATGGGGCCAGTACATCGCCCCACTTCTCACTGGTCACTTGCAGTCTGCCTATCAAGCAATTAATCCGAGTGGGACTCTTCCCTATAGAGACACCAAGAAAGCCATTCTAGAAAGAGTGGGCCTCGATAGTGAAAGCTACCGGACCAGATTCAGACAAATGAAATGGCAGCATCAGGAGAACCCCCACACTTTATACTACCGCGTGCAACACGCAGCTGGCAGGTGGTTACATCCCTCTGAAAAATCTAGGGAAGAAATGTTTGATATCATAGTCCTAGAGCAATACCTGGACGCATTACCCTCTACTACTCGCAATTGGGTACGGCAGCATACCGGTCTCACTAATGAAACGGCTATGGATCTAGCCTGTGCTTATCATAGGAGTCCGGATTTCAGCGCTACCGGAAGAAAAGCTCCTCCCCCTTCAATCCGACCAGGTGTATCTAGAATTGTTCCCCCTCGGCCTGTGGCGAGCCACGGATCTGACCGCCCCCAGCCTATGGGCCCAGTCGGTTCCGGATACCCCGGCACAGGCCCACAATGTTACAACTGCTCTGAATGTGGCCACATAGCCAGGTATTGTCCTCAAAGAAAAGACGCTGAAGAACCCATGGAGATCGGCCTGACAAAAGGGAGAGTATTTTGGACGGGAGGGGGACAACCCAAATATACCCTCCCTATCCTTGTCAATGGTATAGAAAGAATAACATTAATTGATTCAGGCTGCAGCCAGAGTGTTATCAGAGCGAATCTGGTTTTACCAGGTCAAGAAGATCCGGAAACACAAGTACTCATCGCCTGTGTACACGGTGTTCGACGATACTACCCCCTTGCCACAATCTGGTTGAAATGGAGTGAACAACTGGAGAAATTACAGGTCGGGGTACTCTCTAAGTTAGAAGAAGTGATTATAATAGGGACTGACTATGAGGGATTTCCTTCTTTATTAGAAAAGGCTGGACAGGAGCATGTGTTTAAAGACTGGTGGAAGGAGGCACCCAGTGGGGTGGTTATAGAGGACCTAAAACCCATGCGAGCTAATCTCAGTAGGAGACAAAAAAAGGAGCAACGGCGTTCTTACGGGCAGAATAACACATCCCCGGAGAAACCTAGAAATGCGGGAACAGTTTGTACGATCACTGGGGATTTCCGACGGAGTCAGAATGAAGACCCCACATTGAAGCATGCATGGCAACAGGCAACTGTCGGGGCAGTACAAGGGGTAGGTCCCAGATTCCTGATCCAAAATAATCTATTATATAGGAAACCCAACAACTCGAGAGGGAATGTCCTGCAATTAGTGGTTCCCCGTAGTCACCGCCAACAGGTATTACAGCTAGCACATGGGGATCATGGGGAAGGCCATTTAGGAAGAGAGAAAACCGAGGAAGCTGTACTGAAACGATTTTATTGGCCGGGTGTTTATGGAGAGGTTCGTAGACATTGTTCAGAGTGTACAAAATGTCAGCTATACAATCCCTCTAATACAAGACCTGTTCCCCTACAACCACTTCCCGTCATAGATATTCCCTTTACCAGAGTTGGAATGGATATTATTGGTCCTCTCACCCCTTCTACCCGAGGTAGACAATATTTCTTAGTATTAGTGGATTATGCCACAAGATATCCAGAAGCTATTGCCCTCCCCAGCATGCATACGAAAGCAGTTGCCCAGGCAATGATAGAGTTCTTTTCGAGGGTAGGATTCCCAAATGAATTATTAACGGATCAGGGGACTCCTTTTATGTCCAGACTAATGACTGAGGTCTGTCGATTACTAGGGGTGAAACAAATCCGTACTTCCGTATGCCACCCTCAAACAGACGGACTAGTGGAAAGATACAATAAAACCATTAAGTCTCTCCTCCGGAAAAGTATATCTGAGGCGGGGAAGGATTGGGAAAAGAAACTTCCTCTGGTCCTATACGCTATCCGGACCCATATACAATCCTCTTTAGGTCATAGCCCTTTTGAAATGTTGTTCGGCCGCCAATCTCTTACATTGCTAGATATGTTAGCGGAACAATGGGAAGACACTGAAGAAGAGGTCAAAGATTTGTTAGCTTATACCTGAGATTTACGAGAAAACCTAAATATCGTATGGGAAGAAGCCCACACTGCCTTGCGTGCTGCCCAGCAGAAACAGAAGCAGTTGTATGACACTCACAGTGCTGTTAGAACATTGGCAGTCAGTGATAAAGCATTGGTCTTACTCCCCAGCACTGAAAATAAATTATTGGCCTGATGGCAAGGTCCCTTTGAAGTAACCGCCCAAATAAACCCCACCACGTATAAGTTATCCATGTCCCAAAACGGCAGAAGAGAACAGATATATCATATCAACCTTCTTAAGAAATGGATAGAGACCACTGATGGACAGACCATTCATTATGTCACCGCCGAAGCAAATGATGATATTCCGTATCCCATCCTTACACCCCCCCATGAATCTAGTCCAGGGAAACCTTGGATCAATCCTAATCTGACGCGACAATATCTGAACCAGCTACAGCACGTGGTGACCCAAAATCAAGACGTATTTTCCAAATATCCGGGAAGAACCTCCCTTATACAACATCCCATTCGCCTTAAAGAAAATAGGGTATCTCGACAGAGACCGTACCGCATCCCTGAGGCCAAACAAAAAATTATAGAGAAGGAAGTCCAGGCCATGTTAGCAGCCGGTATTATAGAACCGTCAGCCAGCCCCTGGTGCTCGCCAGTCGTGTTGGTTCCTAAACCTGACGGCAGCACCCGATTTTGTGTTGATTATAGGGGTGTCAATGTCTTAACATACTTTGATGCATATCCTATGCCTAGAATTGACAAGCTGGTTGAAAGGTTGGGCCAAGCCAAATATCTAACCACACTGGACCTTACGAAGAGATATTGGCAAATACCCCTGAGAGAGGAGGATAAAGAAAAAACAGCCTTTGCCACCCCTTCAGGATTGTACCAATTCACTGTCTTGCCGTTTGGGTTACACAGGGCTCCTGCCACCTTCCAAAGACTCATGGATAATATTTTAAGACCATACAGGCAGTATGCAGCTGCCTATCTGGATGACATTGTTATCTATAGCAAAACATGGGCTGAACACCTGTCCCACCTTGAGTCCGTTCTAAGTGCTCTTCGAAAAGCCCAGTTAACCGCCAATCCGGAGAAGTGTAGACTGGGACAAACTAGTATTAAATATCTGGGTTACGTTGTAGGAGGGGGTAAAATAAGACCACAAATAGAGAAACTAGACGCTATTTCACAGATGTCCTATCCGAAAAAGAAAAAAGATATTAGGACGTTTTTGGGACTGGTTGGCTATTACAGACGTTTTATACCCCACTTTTCAACCATCGCTGAACCCCTTTCTAACTTGTTGCGAAAGTCATGTCCCAATACACTTAAACCTCCTTCGGATACCGAGTTGGGTAGTTTTGACAGACTTAAGACCGCTCTTATCTCTGCACCAGTCCTCTGCTGTCCAGGTTTTGATAAACCTTTTGTGCTCTTAACTGATGCCTCGGAGGTAGGCCTTGGGGCTGTGCTAACGCAGCCTCAGGATGATGAGTCTCTTCACCCCCTTCTGTACATCAGTCGGAAACTTCTCCCGCGTGAACGGCACTATCCAGCTTTGAAAAGGAGTGCTTAGCCATTAAATGGGCTATTGAATCTCTTCGGTATTATCTGTATGGTCGAACTTTTACCCTGGTCACTGACCATGCCCCTCTCCCCTGGCTCGCCCATCATAAAGACACTAATTCCCGGGTACTGTGCTGGTTCCTTTCCTTACAACCTTTTTCGTTTCAAATCCGGCATCTCCCAGGTAGCCAAATGGTGACGGCTGATTTTTTGTCTCGGTATCCTGCATCCTCGTGTCTCGACAGTCCACTCTCTAGGGGGAGTGTTTGTGACGGGTTGATTGGAGATCACCCGCACACTTCCAGGTCCTGTGCTGTCTCTACCCCTGAGGACCGTTGCCTGACCCGCCTCCCATCCCGCGATTGGTGGGACTCTCAGGATCGGCGGGCCGCCGCCAAGTTAAAATTGCCTCCGACAGCACTGACGGAAAAAAATGGTGTGGAGAAAGCGGACGGACGAACCCAAGAGTAGGAAAGAATCGGGCTACCAGAGACCAGCAAAGAAGAAGAAGGGCGGCGCTTCAAGACCCAGCAACCACTGGATTCAACTTGGAGAAATCAACCGGGGACGTCTGACAGGTCCCGCGGGAGCAGGCAGCCGGGAGGACGAAACGCTAATGCCCGCCACGCTTCTGGAGAAGCGTGGCGAACCCAGGTGCGTGGGATCACATACCTGAATGGGGAAGAAAAGAGAGAAAGAGAGCGAGAGTGAGAGAGACGTATGAAAGGGGGGGGAGAAGAAGAAAACGGGAGAGGGGAAGGAACAAGGGAATAAAAGGGAAGGAGGGGGGGAGGAAAACAGAGCACAGACACCCTTCCGCATCGAGCACACCGAAGCACTTTTTTTTATATATATAGATTAAGGCACCGTGAAAAGCACTGCACCTACGAAAATATAGGAGGCACCATGGAATAAAGGGAAGAACAGTAACGCACGGGAAAGGCCAGAAGAATGGGTTTTCAGACGAACAAAGAGAGACAGTGAGATCATAGCCATTGTAAACCACACAGTAAAACGACAGATACTAGAAAGGGAAAAAGGAAAGAGAAATCTCCAAAGTGCTCCTTCCACTTACCTTATGTCCTCTGTTCTTTTACATGTACCTCCCGGGACACCTGTATACCGAGGAAATAAAAGAGAGAGAAGAGTGAGAACGACCACAAGAAGAAACCACCACCCACCCAAAGGAAGAAAAACCCTTTAATCTTACCTGTACCATACCTCACCGACTATCCTCTTGTTATAATAAAACACTGGCACACCTGACCAACGCGTTCGAGTATTCCTTCAACACGGGAACCGATCACAAGTGGCATAGAGAGAAATAGTGCAGAATGGATTAGCGTGCAGTGTAGCGGCATACAGTGTAGTGACATACACTGGAGTGGGGTAAAGTAGAGTGGGGTAAAGTAAAATAGCATAGAGTGTTCTAGAGTGGAGTTGCAAACAGTGCAATAGCATTGCATAGTTAGGTGTACAGAGTAGTGTACAATGGAGTGACATAGAGTGGAGACACATACAGTGGAGTGGTATACTTTGGAACCACATAGAGTGGAGTGGTGTAGAGTGTAGTAGTGTGTATTGGAGTAACATAGAGGGGAGTAGATTACAGTGGAGGGGCATAAACTGGAATGATATAGAAATGAATGGTGTACAATGGAGTGGCATACAGTGGAAAAGCATAGAGCGGAGTGTTGTACAGTGGAGTGTCATACAGTGGAATAGAGTGGCATGGCATACAGTGGAATGGTCTAGAGTGAAAATGCATATGGTGGAGTAGCATAGAGTGAAGTGGCAGTACAGTGGAGTATAATGGAGTGGCCTAGGTGGAAGAAGCATACTGTGGAGTGGGGTAGAGTGGAATAGCATACAGTGGAGTGTTGTAGAGTGGAGTACCACACAGAAGAGTGGCATACAGTGGAATAGCGTACAGTAGAATGGCATACAGTGGTGTGATGTACACTGGAGTGGCATACACTGGATTGGCGTACACTGCATTAGTGTACAGTGGAGTGGTGAAGAGTGGAATAGCATACAGTGGAGTGGATTGCAGTGCACTTAACTATAATCAAATAGTGTTGTGTGTAGAAGTATAGAGTGAAGTGGCATATACTCCAGTGTCATAGACTGGACTGGCATAGAGTGGAGTGGTGTACAGTGGAATAGCATATAGTTGAGTGGTGTACAGTGGAACAGTGTTTGAGTGGAGAGGCATAGAATGGAGTTGTGTACGAGTAGAATCGCGTACAGTGGTGTGGCATAGAGTGGATTAGCGTACATTTGAGAGACATACAATGGAATAGCGAAGAGTGGAGTGGCATACAGTGGAATAGAGTAGAGTAGAGCAGAGTAGAGGGGTAAGCAGTTTAATGGTGTGTAGTGGAGTGTAATAGACTGGACCAATGAAGAATGGAATGCTGTACGAATGTAGATTTAATTGTCACATGAATGTACAATATGGTGTGCAGATTAAAGCAATTTGCACTGCCTTGCATTTCTCCAGCTTTACCAAGAAACGCTGAGGAAAGCATGGTGGTCTTGTGTTGCTTTGAAAATGTGACTTAAGTATTGCATTGCCCATGCAAGACCAGGCGTGCTGCAAAGCTAACACTATACAATAATGCATCTGTGTTGGAAAGTGGATTATTGGTCAGGGCAGGTAAGTACCTATACTTAGCAATAGGCCACTGGCCCCCACTGGGTTTAGTTAGGTCTCAATAAATTAACCCCAGCTCAATCCTTGGTAGCTTGGCAATGAGCGACAAGGCTTAACTTAGGAGACAAAGTGAAAGCATTCAAGTATCACAAAACAGTAACTAAATAAAACACAGGAAACACATTAAAAATCTAAAACCAATTTATAAAAATAAGAAATGTTTTTAGATTTAAAATGACATCAAAACTAATATAATCAGATAAGGGGAACCAGAGATATGATTTTTTAAAGAATTAGGCCCTCATTACGACCCTGGTGGTGGGTGATAAAGTGGCGGAATACCGCCAACAGGCTGGCGGTAACTACTGCCAAATTATGACCATGGCCGAGAACCACACCATCATGGAACCCGAACTGCAAGTTTTCCCGATGATCTTCTATGTTATGCTCCACCTGGAACACCAACACCAGAGAAGACGATGACGGTGAGTACAGCCGCCTAGCACACAAGGGAGGGTGGGAGGAAAACGAGAGTGACACACACACACAACACACCCCTAACACACACAAACCATACACACAACCAGTTGCATTACAACAATAATTTGACCCCAAAAAACTGCAGAATAATGCAAAGACAACAGGAATTGATGAAAGTGATTGTAATCAGTTCAACATCAAAATTAATAATTTGATTTGGCCATGAAACAGATATGTACACTTGTATAAAAAAAGGGACACTGCCCAGTCCATAGTTCAAAGGGCTCACATGGCCACAGGGCACAGTCCAAGGCCCAACTCGAATCCTGCACCAATCAGGAGAGAACACTGCAGGGGCATCAGTTGTCAAATAGGCAGGCACCTCAGGGAGAGGGGAGGGGCACCTCAGCCGGACGCAGGAACAAGCCCACTGGTTCTGGAGGGGGCAACATGCCCTGTGTTTTATCCTGGGGAGTGCAAGGCCACAGCTCCTGGAGTGGGTGTCTTCCTCACTGGCTATGGAGGGGGCAACATGCCCTGTGTTTTGTCCTGGGGAGTGCAAGGCCACAGTCTCTTGAGTGGGTGTCTTGCCCATTTGTTCTGGAGGGGGCAACATGCCCTGTACTTTGTCCTAGGGAGTGCAAGGCCACAGTTCCTGGAGTGGGTGTCTTCCCCACTGGTTCTGGAGGGGGAAACATGCCCTGTGCTTTGTCCTGGGGAGTGCAAGGCCACAGTCTCTCAAGGGTGTCTTGCCCACTGGTTCTGGAGGAGGCAGCCGCACAATAGCCCCTGGAGGGTGGACTACATGGCGTCTGCAGGTGGTGATGGCTGCATGCTGGTGATGGTTGTGGGAGGCTCCTGGCCAGCCCCTGCACTCTGTGATGGCTGCATGCTGGTGGTGGTTGTGGGAGGCTCCTGGACAGCCCCTGAGCTCTGTGATGGCTGCATGCTGGTGGTGGTTGTGGGAGGCTCCTGGACAGCCCCTGCACTTTGTGATGGCTGCACATCCACGGCTGGAGGAGGGGGCCCTGTGATAGCTGCACGTGGTGGCGGCGTTTGGCTGACAGCTTCCACTGGCGTAGAGTGCCTCTTCTCCTACTGGTCATGAGTGGGGGATTGCTTACCCTTCCTGGCAGGGGTGGATGAGCTCTTCCCCACTCTGCCTGGTGGTGCAGGCTCCTTCCCCTTCTTCTCAGCTGGTGCAGAGTCCTTCCCCTTCTTCCCAGCTAGTGCAGGCTCCTTCCCCTTCCTCACAGCTGGTGCTGGACTCTTCCCTTTCATCCCATGTTCTACTGCCTCCTTCCCCTTCAGAGTTGTTGTTCTGGGATCCTTATTACCATGAGTAGGTGGTGCTACCACTGTCCCCGTGGACTGCTTGGCTGAGGTGCTGGGCTGTGTCCTTGCTACCCTGCCCATACGTGCAGGACAGGAGGGAAGGGACGAGGTCAAGTTGGACAAAGAAAAGCTTCTTAGGGATGGTGGGGTGGGATGAGGGAGCAGGGAAGGGAGTGAAGGTTGAGGGAGTGCTTGTTGGAGGACTTGGGTGCAGGTGCAGGTGCATGGGCAGTGTGCTGATATGAGGTGGATGGCTGTTGGGTGTCTGAGTGTTTGCATTTTTGTCCTTTAGGAGACGAGGGGACAGACATGGTGGGAGAGGACACAGGGACCGCATGCATGTTGTTGATGTGTCTGCCAATGAGGTGTGTGTTCTGCTTGGTGTGATAATGATGCTGGTAGTGGGTATTGATGTAGTGCATGCAGGTGTATATGTGGACGTAACTGGGTGGGAGGTGGAGGAGGAAGGGGAGACAGTGGAGACAGTGGATGTTGTCGTGTCTGCAACTGAATGGTGTTTGTGTGAGTGCCTGTGGAACAAAGTGTGGTGCTTGTGTTTGCTTGTGCCACTTTTGGGTGTTGTCTTGTGTGCATGCTCATCTGTGTGCTAGGAATGGTTTGGGGTTGAGGAGAATGGGACTGGGAAGTGGAAGTTGGAGGGGGGTGGTAAAAACAGGTACAATCGCTGCCATCAGAGAGGAGGCCAGAGCCTGAATCGATCTCTGTTGGGACGCCAATCCATCATGAATGACCCTTTAGGAATGCTTTGCATTGCTGCATCTGGGCTGCCAGCCCCTGGATGGCATTCACAATGGTTGATTGCCTTTCAGAGATGGATCTCAGGAGGTCAGTAGCCTCCTCGCTCAGGGCAGCAGGACTCACTGGGGCAGGGCCTGAGGTGCCTGGGATGAAGTAGATGCCCACCCTCCTGGGAGAGCGGGCACGGGCAACTTGCTGAGGGACTGCTGGGAGGGAGGTGCTGGTACAGGGTTGGCGGCTGTACCTGTAGCTGGGGTGGTCAAAGAGGTGTCCAGCACCACCAGGGAGTTCCCATCGGAGGAGGTATCAGAGTCTGTGTTGTCCCCTCCAGCCTCCGCCATGGTGCTCCCCTCGCCCTCCGTCCCACTGGTTCCCTCAGCGTCGGTGGACTCTGCCTCCAGAGTCCTGTGGGATGCAGCTCCCTCTGTCACCGGTGCCTCTGCTCCTCCGCCAGATGATGCTAATGCACATAAGGACAGGATGACAAAACAAGAAAGGTGGGGGAGAGAGACAAAGGATACACTGGGTCAATGACTGCAACAACACCACTGTTGGCGTACACAGCACCCACACACACAGGGAGCAGGCCTACCACTACACTACCATTGAAATGGCTAGTCACTAAGGAATGAGGAGGGGTACACACTGCCAACTGCAGCACACCTGGGACCCACGCAGCCCTGTCCAGAGGTTAGTACTAACAAGCTAGGTAAGCAGTATTTTCCATTCAAACCCTTAGCCACCAGAGGACTGACGCTGCTATGTCTGGCATGGCCTAGGGGTACCCAAGGACACACAACCACCACCTGTGTACCATCCCACCAGCCGTAAGTTGTAATGATAGCCACTGTACTCACCCCCTTGCGGCTGCTGTGATTCCCTCAACTGCCCATCAAGCTCAGGGTAGGCCACCGCCAGTGTGCGGGCCATCGGGGGGGTTCAGGGTCCGACGGGCACCCCTTCCTCATTGGGAGGCTACCTCCGTGGTCTTCCATGCCCAGTGTCTCTGGTCCTCCGACTGTTTCCAAAAATGGGTGCTCCGTCTGTCATAGACCCCGAGAGTCCACACCTCCTTGGTGATGGCACAACATATCCCCTTCTTTTGATGGACGCTGACCTGCAGAGGAAAGACAGACAGGAGAACACCATTAGACAAACAGTCCAGCATGTCAAAAAATGCCCCCCCATACCCGATTCCATACCATCACCATTGACACACACATAGCCCAGCACACAACATGTACACCGCCAAGAGGACATCAACCCACTCCCCTTACATGATGCCTTCACACACAACTCCACGCATTCATGGCCCATGCATCATGCCCACAGTGTACTCACCTGTTAGTCTAGAAGCCCATACAGCAGTCCGTACTGGGGTAGGACCCCATCCACCAGTCACTCCAACTCCTCAGAAGTGAAGGCTGGGAACCTTTCTCCAGTCACACGGGCCATGGTAGGTTCCAGAGACAGGTCACAGCAGCACATGCAGTGTAGGTCCTCTCCTATGGAAGGTGAGGAAACAATTGAGGATTGAGATAGAAAATGGCGGTCACGTCCACTGCAGTGCATACCGTCACCGCCAGCGTAGATCCCCATTGGCCACTGTACCCCATAGGGCCCAATATAAACCAATGAGGAATCGCACAGCAGTTTACGACCGCCTACCCCCACGGCGCACAGCGTCGGCAGAATTACCTCACTTCCACCTATCTCTCCACACAGGACATTCGGATGCCATTTCAGGGGGGGGTGAACAGGCCTATTGATAATTGCTGCGTCACAGGATAAATAGGCACATACATTATAAATCACACTGTACCAAAACATGTTTGCACGATGTGGACTGCTGTTGTGGTATAGTCGTTCAAATTGTGACAGCCTACTCACTCTTGTGTCCCTTAGATACCTACTGCTGCGGATGAATAGGAGATGGAGACATACCCCCATGTACAGACCCCTGGTGGACTTGGCTACACTGGAGGACAGGCAAATTATCCTCACATTTAGACTGGACATGGCCACAATCACAGAGCTGTGTGCCCAGTTGGAACCTGACCTGATTTCAGCTTTCCATCATCCCACTGGGATCCCCCCTCTTGTGCAGGTTCTATCAGTGCTCCATTTCCTGGCAAATGGTTCTTTCCAAGTGACAGTGGGCTTGGCAGCAGGAATGCCACAGCCAATGTTCTCAATCGTGCTAGCAAAGAGCCTTGTCTGCCCTGATAAAACACATGGGCAACTACATTGCTTTCCCGAGGTGGAGGATTTGGCCACTGTGAAAGCAGGGTTTTATGCAATGGGACATATCCCCAATATAATTGGGGCAATTGACGGAACACGTATTGCTTTTGTACCCCCCGGCAAAGTGAACAGGTGTAAGGAATCATCACAAGAGTTTCCACTCCATGAATGTGCAGATGGTGTGCCTGGCAGACCAGTACATGATGCCTTTGTCCTAAGGAATAGCAGCAACCCAAATGTGATGTCCCAACTACAGAGGCACAGGGTGTGCCTAATAGGTGAGCACTGGTTCCCACCCAGTATCTGTTGGTGTATGCCTATGCAGTTGGCCGCATAGGATAGTGTGTGGCTAAATGTTGTCCCTCAATATTTGCAGGTGACTCTGGTTACCAAAACCTATCATGGCTGCTGACCCCTGTAAGGAATGCCAGGACAAGGGCAGAAGAACATTATAATGAGGCATATGGGTGAACCAGAAGGAACATTGAAAGGGCCTTTGGCCTTCTGAAGGCAAGGTTCAGGTGCCTCCATCTGACAGGTGAATACCTGTGCTATTCACCCAAGAAGGTCTGCCAGATTGTATGGCATGCTGCATGTTGCACAACCTGGCCCTCAGATGCCATGTACCTTTTCTGCAGGAGGAGGAGACTGGAGATGCCCCTGTGGCAGCAGTGGACCCTGAGGACAGTGAGGATGAGGAGGCAAAGGATGAGGATGAGGACAACAGAACATTGATGATACATCAGTACTTCCAATGAAACACAGGTGAGACAGTGCAACTTCACATTTCCATAACTATTGGTGTATTCTGTGTGGCATTGGCATACTGGCATTACCCACTTCTTTCCCTTACTTACTGTTACCTATGGACAGTCATTTTACAGATATTGGTGATATGACAACAATGTCCTGATGTGATCACAACAGCCAGCTACAGGTCATTAATTCAATGTTCATGCTATTTACAGTTCATTTGCAATGGTTGTAGCTGTTTCAATCAATACAAATTTCCAATACATGAAAAACTAGTAGCTGAGGTTTATCCAAGAGTGTTTATTTTTGTGCTAAAATATAGAGGGGAAAGTGTAATGGAATAGGGTGATGATAGAGGAAAGTCTGGGGTATTATTCCAGTCTGTTTGTAGCACAGGTGCATTGTCCATGGGGACATAGGAAGGGGAGCTAGAGCAGTTTAAAGTGGACAAGGTAACAGTGAGGGACCCAAGGGAGACAATCAGGAGAGCCTCATTTCCTGGCGGTGGTCTTGGCAAGTGTCTCTGGTTTCTGTCTAGTTCGCAGGGAATGGCCACTAGTGGCAGCGTACGTGGAGGGCTGTTCAGATGACTGGCTAGTGGCAGGTGCCCGCTGGTGTGCTGTTGTCTACCTCATGATGTTGGCCATGTCTGCCAGCACCCTTGCTATGGAGATCAGGGTGGTGTTGATGGCCTGCAGGTCCTCCCTGATCCCCTGATACTGTCCCTCCTGCAGCCGCCTGTTCTCCTGCACGTTGTCTAGGATCTGGCCACCGTGTCCTGGGAATGGTGGTAGGCTCCCAGGATCTCAGTGAGTGCCTCCTGGAGAGTCTGTTCCCTGCTCCTGTCCTCCCCCCCCTGGCACACAGCAGCCCTCCCATTGTCCCTGTTGGCCTGTGCCTCTGTCCCCTGAATGGTGTGCCCACCGCCACTGACCCCAGGTCCCTGATTGTCTTGGGGGCATGGTGTGTCCTGGGGCCCCTGTATAGGTGGTTACACTGCTGATTGACATGTCCTGGGGACAGCGGGTGTGGTTATGCTGGGTGGGTGCTGTGGTGTTAGTTCCTGATGGGGGAGGCTCTGTGGTGGTCTGTGAGTGGGCTTTGGTGACCGGCTGTCCAGTGGTCCCTGATGGGCCAGGTAGATCATCCATATCCAGAAGTCCAGAGTTACTGTCATCACTATGGGCCTCTTCTGTTGGGGGACTGGATAGTGGGGGCACCTCCTCTCCATTGACATTGGCTGGGGTACCTGTGGGGATGTAAATGATGTATTATGCTTCAAGTGTCTGATATTTGTATTTCTGTAGCTTCCCCTCTATGGTTGTTGTTCCCCTGCCAGCTTTTGCTTGTGTATGTTGGTGTATTGTGGTTATGTTAGTTTCCCTATGCTGTGCATGCTTTAGTGATGAGTGTCCATGCAGGGCTGAGAGGGGTGTCCATGCATTAGAACAGCATGCAGGGCCTGACATTAGCATTAGTGAGATGTGATGGTGGAGTGTGTGGGACGTGGCGGAGTGATGGGAGTTAGGGTGTGTGATGGCATGCAGGTATGGGGGCGATAATTGTTAAAAGTTGACTTATCAGTGCTCAGTCCTCTGCCAACTCCGGCGAGTCCCTCAGGATGCAGTATTGCCAGTACCTGCTTCTCCCATGCCGTGAGTTGTGGGGAAGGAGGAGGGGGTCCACTGCCAGTCCTCTGTAAGGCGAGCTGGTGCCTTGCTGCTATGGAACACACCTTTCCCTGTAGGTCATTCTACCTCTTCCTGATGTCATCCCTTGTTCTTGGGTGTTGTCCCACAGCGTTGACCCTGTCCACGATTCTCCACCATAGCTCCATCTTCCTTGCTATTGATATCTGCTGCACCTGTGCTCGAAAGAGCTGTGGCTCTACCCTGATAATTTCCTCCACCATGACCCTTAACTCCGACTCAGTGAAATGGGGGTGCCTTTGTGGTGCCATCGTTGTTGTGTGATGTGTGTTGGTGAGGGTGTGTTGGGTAATATGGTGGGGTGTGTGATGTGGAGTGCGTAAGGGGTGTATGGGTGTCAGTGGTGCGTGTGTCTAGTTGTCTTTGTGCTCTTCTTCTCAGTCTTGTGGTGGCAATAGTTGTTGGTAAAGGGTTGTGGGTAATGTGGGTGTGTGTTTTATAGTGGTGTGGGTGTGTGGGTGTGTATGAGTGTCAGGTGTGTGTTTTTCGTATTGGCCAATGTAGTGTTGTTTTGTATGTGGGTGTCCATTGTGAGCGTGGCGGTATGTACCGTCAATGGTTTACCACCATTGAATGTCCGCCATGTTGATTCGTGGGTCATAATGTGATAGGCATTGTTCTGTTGGCATAACGATGTGGGTTTTGGGACCGCCAGTTTATCACTGACCTTTGGTCTGGCGGATTTGTGTATGTGGCAGCATTCTGTCGGATTGGTGTGTGTGTGTCATAATATGGTGAACGGATATTCGCCAGCGCGGCGGTAAGTTGGCAGTGGTAAGAGCGGCCGTAAGCAGCATTTACCGCCAATGTCATAATGAGGGTCTTAGTGTTTTTTAACGCATAGAAACGAATAGCGCCAATCTGGTCATCTGGTTGCACCTCGACCGGGACAAAGTCAATGTTTAAGGCTGACTGCAATGGAGCCCTGCTCGGCTACAGCAAGCAGGAGGCCTCAGTCACAAGTTTACCTTCAGACTTAGTTGTTTTCTTGAAGATTTTCTTCAGCAGGATGAAGTTGCCAGTCCGATCCTACCTCCCTTGAGCCCTTCCTCAGATACGCAACGCAGGACACCGAGTTGAAGATTTCTACGTTTGCACTTAGATGATTTTTTTAGATGAAAATTCTTTGACCGGGCCGAACTTGAATCTTGACCTGACGTCCCTGGAGCCCTCTTCAGATGCAATGCGTGGGAAGTCCTGGTTAACTTTCTACGTTTGGACTCCGTCACTTTTTCAGAGATTTTCTTCAGCAGGATGAACCTGCAAGCCAGGCCGGGTCCCAGTTAAGGCAAGCTGGCTAGAGTTGCTGCGGCGGGTCGGTCCCTCTTAGAACTTTTTCCAAAAAGTTCTCCAATCTTCTCCAAACTTCTGGATCTTCTCTTTTAGGAGACCACAGCTACCCCAAGTTTCCAGAAGCTTTGAGTTGCTCCATGAGGGGTGCCGACTACAACTCCCAGAATACACCTGGCTCAATCTCCAATTTGGCCAATGGACAGTGGTCAGCTGATCAGTTTCTTCAGGATCTGAGTCAGGGGATTCTGTTTAGCAATGTTTCACCTGTAGCAAACAGGGAGTCCCTCGTTGAACCAGTTGAAGACAGGCAAAGTCCTTCTTGTGGTGGGTCCCAAGTGTGCAGCTGGGTCAGTCCTTCAGAGTGCAGTGTCCAGGTGCAGGTCAGGGGTCAAGCAGGGCAGTCCTTCTTCTCCTAATGTTCTTCCTTGTATGGATCTGAGGTGTTGGTGCAGCTCTGCCATATTTATCCTTGCTCCTGGGTGAATAAAAGGGGAATCTGGGTTCTCCAATCAGAGGCAGGGTCCTTTCCCCTGTGATGACCACTTCCCGGGAAGTGTGATAAAAATAAATCCCAGGGAGCAACATTCTTCAAAAATCCATCATGGCTGAAAATGATTTTTGGAGGTTAGATCTGGCTGAGTGTGGCTAAAAATCCTAAACACACCCCTCTCCTTCCCTCTCCTAATCAGCCTGGGCTACTTCACACCTCATCAAGGCAGCCTGGCCAGGTTGCCAGAGGCTGGCCAATCAGAGAAGGGGACTACAGAGATGAAGTTGGCAACTTTTCAGGTAGAGGTTAAAACTCTTTACCTGACCTAGTTATAGTAAATCCAACAATGGTAAGTTGTGGGATTTACTATAACAATTAATTTGATGCGAAATCCGAGGTGTCTGACACTTAAGGAGACTTTGTTAATTAAAATAAAGTCTCCCCATTTTAGCCTATGGAGGCCATTCACTACAATGAGGGAAAAATTAATTTGGCTATTTTACCTCACCAAAAATAAGGTACTTTAAGACTTTGGAAGTACTTTTAATTCCAAAGTTGAATTTGCATGTAACTTTAGATTAAAAGCAGCCAGCAAGGCAGGCCTGCCTTTAAAATGACACTGGGCACCTCAGCAGTGCTACCTATGCTGGGGTCCCTAAACCTACATGCCCTATCATATACTAGGGAGTTATAGGTAGGATGATAATGCCAATTTTAAGTAGCCTAATTTCAATAACCACTCTACACAGGGCACTGGCCCTGGGACTGGTAAGCAGTACCCAGGGCACAGCCAAGGGTCAGTAACCACCAGTATCTGTCCAAAAAGCTTGGGGGTGACCAGGGAAAAAAGGAGGACTTTCCTACACTCTGATACTTAGTTATTTATTGCATAACAGTATAAAGAGTTAAGTTTGCAGTATACCATGGTATATGAAAATGTAAATGCATTATGTAATTGGCTAAAGGCTGCTTTTACAAAATTTAAAGGCAGGCACATTCCTTTTAATACACATTACCAGGCTATGGCCTTAATTATAGCTATGTAGTAATTTTGTCATTACTCCCTACCTATTACCACTTTATTAAAGCATTAATAGATAGGGAAATTATTTTATAATTTTCTATATATTTTTAAAACATTTATGGACTACCACAGTAGTACCTAGGAAGTTCAATTTTCTTCAAGAAATGTCCTTGTTTTAATTGTATTAAAGTTATGCTGTCATTTCTTGGTATTTCCATAGTACTCCGTCCACTTTTTTTTATTAACAAATTAAATATGTATACATTGTAAAATACACTGTAGTACACCACATTTGTGAAATATAGCGGATTACAGTGTTTTGCATGCTTTTTAACATATATTATTTTTGTGTAATTGTTTTTTAAACATTTTGGTGTGGAGGATAGCTCCAGGTTCCTACCTCCAATCTGCCCCTAGGAGGCAGAAAGCTCACTAGGCACAAGGGATTAATTTTTTAGTACCGGGATGGCTACGGGGTAGCTATCCCGGACATCAGGCCTTGCCGCACCCACCCATATAACAGTCAGCAGTCTTTCTGTCCCCATTGGAGGCAAATAGGAGGTGCTTTCCTCTAATCTGCCCCCAGCGTGCGGCAGAAAACCCAGTAAATCACCAGGGATTATATTTGGAGAGGGGGAACTCAGTCCCCCAGCGCTGGGTTAGTGCTCCCTTTCCCCAGACCCAAAAGTCTTTCTGTCCCCCTGCGGACAGATTGGAGATTCTTACCTCCAAACCGCCCCCGGGGGGGGGGGTCAGAAATCCCACTGGACACCACGGATTTATTTAATAGTGTAATGGGTGGTGGCCTTCCCAAGCATAGGGCCTAGACCCCACACACCTAAATGACCCTTAGGAGTCTTTCTGCCTCCTGTTGGGGGCAGATAGGAGGTGTTTTTATCTAATATGCCCCCTGTGGGGGGCAGAAAGCCCACTAGACCACCAGAGATTATATTTGGAGGGAGCGTGCCCTCCTTGGCTATGGGCTAATGTTCCCCACTACCCCCAGGCCCAAATATCTCTCTACCACCCCAGGGGCATATTGAAGGTTGTTACCTCCAACCTCCCCCTGGGTGGGGTGGCAGAACTACCACTAGATAATGGTATGATTTATCTGTGGAGTAATGGGCATTGTGCCTAACCCCACCCCTCATATAACTCGCAACAGTCTTTCTGGCCCCTTCAAGGGGAAGATAAGAGATCTTTAACTCCAATCTGACCTGGTGGAAAGGGCATAAAGTCCACCAGACCCCATTTATTTTATTTTGTGACAAAGTGTGGGGGTTTCCTGCCCACACACCCACACAGAGGGTCTAATCTCCTTCTCCAATATGGCCCCAATGGTCTTTCTCTCCCCATGGAGGCTAAAGCATCTCAATTTTTTTTGCAAGAAGGGAAATTTTTATTTGGGATGCTTCTTTTAAACGTATGGGTAGCAGAGTTGGGCTAAGTCCCAATATCTTCCTACTTCTATGCTGAATAGCTTCACATTTTGGTTTTGGGTCAGTTGCTACCTGGGGAAACCTATGAAACCCAAACATTTCTGAAAATTAGACATCTGTTGGAGTCCATTGTAATATATCTTGCATGGAACCCATAAAGTTTTCTTACCCACAATGCCCTACAAACTGCAAACTTTGCCTAAAATTGCACATTTAGCTTGCATTTCTGTGACTTAAACTTCCGGAATCCCTACCACCCAGTGTTCCCCCACTTGTCCTGATAGAAATTCTGCCTCACTTTTGTGACTTGGCTTAGTGTCTCGGACAGGTAAAAATCAAACCAGGGTCAATGAGAGTCGCTCCACAAGACTCCTATTAATAAGGAGGAGAAAATGATCAAACCCACTGCTTACCTTTACCTTAGTAGCTAGCCTAGAACACATGGAAAATGGCCTGAAAATCAACATGGCTGCCTAACGTTTTGTAATGGCAGTCATTAGACAATTACATAATGACTTGTCGATGTTAGGTACAGTGAAATTACTGTGACAACAGATATCACCAAGTTAAGGTATCTTATAAATTTACAAATATCCACCCTACTTACCTGCAGTGCCTAAACTAATCTCCTTACACACCATAATCCATAGTCCTGGCAAATTTCATTTCAATCCGACCAGCCATTTTCGTCCTAGGCATTAGTACAAAGTCTATGGAAAATGCATTGGTGCCATTTACGGACCCCCCCCCCCTTTTTATTTGCAACTCCTTGACAAATCTCTGTGAAACAATGCATATTCCCCCAACGAAGAAAAGGAATAGGTCTGAAAATATGATGGAGATTCATCAAACAGGAGCAAAGTTACTAGTGGTGAAAAATTTGAGGAATTCATATTTCCGGTAATCCTAACTGTAACAGTCACCACAAGGTAGTTATAGTTAGGACCATTTTTTCATAGAAAAAGCATTTTTTGGGTTGCCTATATCTTTGGCACCATTTGACAAATCTTCACAAAACTTTCCCAAATAAAGGGCATCGTGATTGTATAGAAAGTTTTGGGGTGACCTGTGAAGCGGGGGCTGAGAAAAAGGGGGGTCAAAAAAGATGTGTTTCCCATGTTATTCCCCATAGGACCTTTGAGAAAGACTACAGCCGGAACTGCTTAACGGAATTACACCAAATTCGGTAGAAAGCTAGCTTTCACTACACAGATTGTGCTTTCACTTATTTTGTGTAAATCTGTCCAGAGGTGTTAGACTTGACAGCCTTAGGGTGGTCATCCCCCAACTTGTTGCCTGCCTCCTTCCACTTTTATGACACTATTTTTGCTGGTTTTAAGACTCTGCACACTTTACCACTGCTAACCAGTGCTAAAGTGCATATGCTCTATCCCTTAAACATGGTAACGTTGGCATTGGTTCATTCCCAACTGGCATATCTGATTTACTTATAAGTCCCCAGTAAAGTGCACTACATGTGCCCAGGGCTTGTAAATTGAATGCTACTAGTGGGCCTGTAGCACTGGTTGTGCCACCCACATAAGTATCCCCTTAACCATGTCTCAGGTCTGCCATTGCAAGGCCTGTGTGTGCAGTGTCACTGCCACTTCGACTTGGAATTTAAAAGTCCTCAGAAAGCCTTAAACTCCGCTGTTTCTAAATATAAATCACCCCTAAGGTAGGCCCTAGGTAACCATTGGGCAGGGTGCTATGTAGTTAAAAGGTAGGACATATACATGTGTGTTTTATATGTCCTGGTAGAGAAAAATTCCTAAATTCTTTTTCCGCTACTATGAGGCCTGCTTCTTTCATAGGATAGCATTTGGACTACCCTCATATTCTGTTTGAGTGGTAGATTCTGATCAGAAAGGGGTAACCAGGTCATATTTAGTATGGCCAGAATGGTAATAGAAAATCCTGCTTATTGGTGAGGTTCGATTTTATATTACTATTTTAGGAATGTCACTTTTAGAAAGTGAGCATTTCTCTGCACTTAAAATCTATCTGTGCCTTACAGCCTGTCTCCAATCCATGTCTGGGCTAGGCTGGTTGACAGCTCCCTTGTGCATCTCACCCAGATAACCACAAACACAGGATAAATAGTCACACCTGCACTCATCTGCATACTGAATGGGTTTCCTGGGCTGGAAGGGTGGATAGCCTGACACTTACATCTTAAAGGATAGTGGCCTGCCCTCACACAATGGACTGCCAAACCAACTACTGGGACCCTGGCAGACAGACCTATACTGAAATGGGACCTTGTGCACTTCAAAATCACTCTTTGAAGTCTCTCTATCTTCAAAGGCATTTTGGGGGATTTAAACTTGGTCTCTGACCCCACCAACTCAGACACCTCTGGACCTGAACCTGCAACCTGTCAAGAGGAACTGCCTGGCTGCCCAAAGGACTGCTTTACTGAGAAGGATTGCTGCCCTGCTGCCATGCCGCCCTCTGACTTTGCTCAGAAGTGTTCTTCAAGGGCTTGGATTGAGCTTGCCTCCTGTTTTCTGAAGTCTCAGGGCCAAAAAGACTTCACCTCTTCAAGGAACTCCTGGAGCACCGAAAATCGAGGCACAGCCTGCCGGAAACAACCCAGAAAATCACAAGAAAATCACCGCACAGCCGAACCAGAACAATGCAGCCAGACTCCCTGAGTGAAGAATCAATGCAGCGCCTGCCTTGTACCTGGAAATTTGACACACAGTCTACTGGATTGGCGCACAGCTGAACCGGAATGATGCAGCCTGACTTCCCGGATCAACGCAACGCCTGTGACTTCATCCTTCACACCCAGGACTTCCAAGCATCGTCCCTGGGCATCAAAAAGATCCCTGCATTACAGTGAGGAACCAAGACTGCACACTGGAAATTGTTGCACAGCCCCTTGCAGCATGGAAAGAAACAATACAAAGTCTGTGCTGCCCTGGAAATTCCAACGCACACCCTATTTTTTCATGCGGCTCCTCCTCTGTGGTCTCTATGCATATTATTTTGGACGCAAACCAGGTACTTTGTGAAACTAAGAGACAACTGTTGATTTCTAAAATTTAAGTTTTTTTTTAAATCTTGCAAAAGTGATATCTCCACTTTGATTATTGAATCTTTATCAATTTAACCAGATAAATATCTCATATTTTTCTAAACCTGTGTGGTGTACTTTGGTGGTGTTTTTACTGTGTTATTCTATGGTTTATTGCACAAATACTTCAAATACTTTACACATTGCCTTGTAAGTTAAGCCTGACTGCTCAGTGCCAAGCTACCAGAGGGTGGGCAGAGGATAATTTGGATTGTGTGTGATTTACCCCAACTAGGATTGTGGTCCCTATTGGGACAAGGGTGTATACCTCTGCCAGCTACAGACCCATTTCTAACAAGAGGTTTAGGAGATATTAAAGGGAAAACAAATTTGTAAAAATGACTTTGTGAAGATTAGTGCCTCGTGCATGACAAATGCAGAGCTCTGATTGGTTACCAACGCTTCAAACCAGGAAGTGTTGACAACCATCCTGTGACTCAGCTTCACGTATGGACATCCTGGCCCCTTAGTTCTGGTGCTGGAATCCTAGGGCTAAAAAGCTTTTTTTCAAAAAGTTTTGCAGAGAATTTGCAGCAAAAAATTAAAAAAACAAGCACAGACTCCCATGCTTGTTTTTTAATAAGCTCCCGGGTGAGGCAAGTCCTGTGGGCATTGTTATTTGTAAATGGGGTGGCCTCCTAGCCCCCCTCAGCCCTGGGAACCACCACCTTCCCAGAGTTATTGTCAAAAGAAATATGGCAGGCCGCCCGGCCACCTCGCAGCCTTGGGGACCACCACCTCCCCAGGGCACTAATCCGAAAAAAGGTGGGAGGCTTGTCCCCCGCAGCCCTGGGGATCACTACCTCCCTGGGGCTTTAAGTAACATGATGTGAGGGGCAACGCGGCCCCCCCACAGCAGCAGGGACCACCACCTCCCTGGGGCAAATAGTTAAAAAAATAGAAAGGGGCTCTGTTTCGGACCTACTGCAGCCTCAGGGACCACTACCTCCCTGGAGCTATTCCATTTTTGAGGGGGTCCACGCAGCCCCCGCTCGAGGAGCCACTGATGGTCCTGGGGACCGCCAACACCAGACCCAGCTCCTACAATGTCCCAGGGTACCCACCCCCGGGACATAGCTGTTTGCAATGACCTGTCGGCAGCTTTGAAGCTGCCGCAAAGTCATAGCAAACACTCCGGTCTGATGAAGGGAGAACAGCTCTCTCTTCATCGGAGCAGAGGTTTCCTCTGTCCCCCTGCCCAAGGACATGCAGACAGGGAGACAGCTTTCTCTCTGTGACAGCAATGGTGGCTCCCACAGGAGGCGAGGAGCCAATTGGGACTGTGGGGGCCATCAGGCTGTCTCATGGTCCTCAAATTTGTGTTTGAGTGCCATGGGGAGCACCTAGGTCTCATGCCTGTGCCCTTTTGGGATGGGGTCCCCAGGGCTGAGATCAGCCTGGGAGGGGGGACCAAGTGGGTCCCCTCCCCAAACAAAATTAAATATTTAGGCTGGGCCCCGGGGGATGAGGGTCCCTGGGTCCAAGATCAGCCTGGGGATGGGGAATCATGCAGGTTTGGATTGTTATAAGGGTTGGTTGGCTGCAGGGACAGGCCGAAGGCCGTGCACAGTGCAAGGTTGGTGGTTATAGAGGTTGACTGCAGGGCCTGGCCACAGGCCAGGCTCTGCAGCCAGCCACCGCCACGCACAGCCGAGGTCATGTGCAGTGGTGGTTGGATCAACGTCAAGTAATGAAAATTACTTTACGTAAAAAAAAAACGTAGAAATTCACTGAAAAAAACAAAGGTTACAGGCATGTTATATTTAAGAAGTAGAATTAAAAAAAAACTTAGAAATTCACTGAAAAAAACAAAGGTTACAGGAACGTTATAGTTAAGTTCTGCATTTACTCATACAAAACCATAGAAATTCAGCAGCAATAGTTGGAGGTATTTCAAGCAACTTAACTCGTGCCCTAAGGTAACTATAACTCACGCCCTCGCCATGCACTGCTAGTTACCACATATATTACAGCACTCATGACACTGCCATAACATCATTAATATTATAAATGAAACAATATCACTAACGTCTTTGAAGAACAAACAGTGCATGGCAGGGGCGTGAGTTCTAATTACCTTAGGGTACTTAGGGAATTAATTTCTATGCTCACTGCTCCCACAGTGGCTAGGGCCCTAATTGGTGTGTTCACCACAGTGAGTTTCTCCAAGGAGGTTGTCTCAGAAAGGGACACATACTTTATGTCTGCCTATCTGCAGGTGATGTGGAAAGAATGTGGTGTTACTTATAAGTTCACCACGCCATATCATCCCCAGACTGATTGTCTGGTAGAAATATTTAACAGGACCTTGAAGGGTATGATCATGGGTTTGTCTGACAAACTCAGGAGGAGATGAGATGTTCTCCTCCGATGTCTGTTGTTTGCTTACATGGAGGTACCCCAAAAGGGAATTGGCTTCAGCTCCTTTGAGTTACTGGTTGGGCGCCCTGCAAGAGGCCCATTGTGTTTGGTGAGAGATTCTTGGGAGAAGCCTCTTAGGGCGTCCAAGCACAATCTGCTTGACTATGTGCTAGGCCTGCGGTTTCGCATGGTGGAGTACATGGAGAAGGCAAGCAGCAACCTGGAGGCTAGCCAGGAGCTCATGAAGGTCTGGCATGATCAGAAGGCTACCATGCTTGAGTACCACTCTGGTCAGTTGTTGAGGGTTTTGGAGCCTCTGGCTCTCAGTGCCCTCCAGGCCAAGTTGACTGGGCCCTACCCCATTCTAAAGAAAAAGGCCAAGGTTACCTACCTGGTGGACCTTAGCATCCCCAGGAATCCCCACCAGATCCTGCATGTCAACAGACTTAAATCCCACCAAGCACAGCAGACATGTCCATGCTTATGGTCACAGATAAGGGGAAGGAGGAGAAGAGTGAATCTCTGTCAGACCTCCTTTCTATCAATGTGCAAGATGGGTCACTGGAGAGAGTGGTACTCTCCCCCAAGCTGACAACACAGTAGCAAAAAGACTGCAAACAACTGTTGGAGCAGTTTGCTGGGCTAATCTCCCCGACCAACGGACTCACCACTTAGTGTCTCTATGACATTTATACTGGTGGCAGCTTACCTGTCAAACACAAGTTAATTAAGTTGTCAGACCAGGTCAGAGCCAAGGCTGAGGTAGCTAAGATGTTGGAGCTAAAGGTCATTGAACACTCAGATAGTCCTTGGGCCGGTCCAGGTTTGCTGGTACCCAAACCTAAACCCCAAGGTGGGAAAAAGGAGTTGAGATTCTGTGTAGACTAATGAGGAGTAAACTCAGTCATAAAGACTGATGCCCACCCCATGCCTAGAGCTGATGAGCTAATTGATAGGTTGGGGGCTGCTAAGTTCCTGAGCATGTGTTATGTGCCCTCAGGGCACTCGCAGATTACCCTATGTCCAGGAGCTGAGGAGAGGTCCGCATTTTCCACCCCAGAGGGACACTTTCCATTCAAAGTGATGCCCTTTAGTTTGAAGAATGATCCTGCCAACTTCCAAAGTTTGGTGAACAGTCTGGTTTGGCATCCATTAGTGTAGCTTATTTGGATGACATAGTTGAATTCAGTTCCACGTGGGAGGATTACCTGGTCCACCAGAGAGAAATTCTCCAGGCAGGCCTGACTATCAAGGCAAGTAAATGTTATATAGGGCAGAGCTCAGTGATGTACCTAGGCCACCTTGTAGGTGGAGGCCATTTACAGCTCTTCCAGCCCAAAAGCCAGACCTTCCTTGATTGCGAGGCTCCTAAAACCCAGACTCTGATCAAGGCCTTTTTTGGCCTGACTGGGTATTACAGGAGGGTTGTCCAGAATTGTGGGACCATTGTGGCTCTTCTAACAGAACTCACCTCTGAGAAAAAGCCCAAAAAGTTAATTTGGACCCCAGAGTGTCTGAACACCTTTGACACTCTGAAGGAGGGTATGTGTTCAGCACTAGTGCTACTAGCCCCTGACAACTATTTAGGCCCATATTTATGAAAAGGTGGGCCACTTTTTCTGCACCCCCCTACCGGCACCTAACGACACCATGGTTGCACCGTATTTATAATACAAAGCACCATGGCGGTCGTTAGCAAAATAGCGTCAACATTTTTGATGCTATTTTGGCGCTTTGCTACACTAGCGTCAAAAATGTTGATGCAGTGTAGCAAAGTGCAAGGATGCCCATAGGTTTCTTTTAGTCGTCATTTTAATGCAGGCTCTGAGCAGGCATTAAAAATGACACCACAAATTGCTCAGTGCAATCTGGTAAATTTCATTGCACTATTTTTGAGGGCCTCCTAGCACCAGAACGCCCCCCCTTGCATGCATTATGCCTGGCACAGGCATAATGTGGTGCAAGGGGTTAGCAAGTGGTGCAATGCATGCATTGCAACACTTTGGCCCTCATTCCGAGCCTGGCGGGCGGCGGAGGCCGCCCGCCAGGCTTCCCCCCTCCGAAATACCGCTCCGCGGTCGTAAGACCGCGGAGGGTATTCCGAGTTTTCCCCTGGGCTGGCGGGCGGTCTTCACAAGACCGCCCGCCAGCCCAGGGGAAAACTCCCTTCCCACGATGACGCCGGCTCGTAATAGAGCCGGCGGAGTGGGAAGGTGCGACGGGTGCAGTTGCACCCGTCGCGTATTTCAGTGTCTGCTTTGCAGACACTGAAATACTTTTAGGGGCCCTCTTACGGGGGCCCCTGCCGTGCCCATGCCATAGGCATGGGCACGGCAGGGGCCCCCAGGGGCCCCGCGACTCCCCCTCCTGCCATCCGGTTCCCGGCGGGAGAACCGCCAGGAACTGGATGGCGGGAGGGGGAGTCGGAATCCCCATGCCGGCGCAGCATGCTGCGCCGGCTTGGAGGATTCCTTTGGGGCAGCGGGAAACCGGCGGGAGACCGCCGGTTTCCCTTTACTGACCGCGGCGAGAATGCCCCGCGGGGCACCGCCGGCCTGTCGGCGGTGCTCCCGCGTGCCGCGGCCCTGGCGGACTTGTTCCGCCAGGGTCGTAATGACCCCCTTTGTCTATATTGCTCTGGGAAAAGTCCTCCTTAGCTCTGCCTTAGGGTAAACAAAATGATGCTAAGGCAGCACTAAGGCACGGCAAGGAGTTCTTAAATATGCTCCTACTTGCGCAAACAGATGCTTCAGAGACACGGAATGGGGCAGTGTGGCACAAGTGAATGTGGAGGGCCATGATCAGTCAGTTCCCTTCATCAGCAGGCGACTACTGCCCAGAGAGCAAAAATGGAGTGCCATTGAGAGGGAGGCCTTTGCTGTGGTCTGATCCCTGTAGAAGCTGAGGCCATATCTGTTTGGCACTCAATTATGTGTTCAAACTGACCACAGACCACTCATGCAGATGAGAGGGGAGAGCTCAAAACTGTTGAGATGGTCCATTTCCCTACACGGGATGGACTTTATATTGTAACATAGACCTGGGACTGCCCATGACAAGGCAGATGGACATTCCAGGTTTTTCCACTTAGCTGATGAGGACTATCAGGGTGTAGTCTGGAAGGGGGCAGTGTGGGAAAGTCATCCTTTTTTGCCTGATCACCCTCAAACTTTTAGACTGATACTGGTGGTTACTGATTCTTACTGTGCCCGGGGCACTGCTAACCAGACCCAGGGCCAGTGTTCAGTGTAAAATGGTATGTGCAAATTAGGCATAACAATTTTTGGTTCTGACAACCTACTAATAACTTCCTAGTATATGGTAGGGCATGAAGGTTTAGGGACCCAAGGATAGAAAGGGCACCCCTGGGTGCACTGATGTGGCCACTGGTGTCATTTTAAAGGAAGGCCTGCATTGCTGGCTGCTTTTAAGTTAACGTTAACCCCAAACTCGACTTTGGGTTTAAAAGTACTTCCAAAGTCGTAAACTATCGTATTTTTACATATACCTCACCCCTAAGGTCTGCCCTAAGTGCCCCAAGGGTTGGGTGCAATGTAAATATAAGCAGGGACTTAATAAAATATGTTTTATAAGCCCTGGTAAGGGACAAACAGTCAAATTCATTTTCCCTACTGCAGTCAATGGGCCCCACACAGAGAGACTTTGGGCCAGATGTAGCAAAGGTTTTTACCCATTCTGTGTCTATGGGAAAAAGTGTTCGTACATATGGCCCTTTATTTTAAAATAATAAAGTCTTATTTTAATACAGATGAGCTAAATATAGCAGGTTTGGTATCAAAATGAATGTTATGATAAATCCAACAACTTGCCAATGTTAAATTACTAGCACAGGGAAAGGGTTTTAGAACTCTTTCTGAAAGGACCCAAATTCAGCCCTGTAGTGCCCTTTCCTGATTGGTCAGCCTCTGGCAGCCTGAGCCAGACTGCCCTGATGAGGTGTGAAGTGGCCTGGGCTGACACAAAGGAAGCATTTGGTGGGCGGAGAACTGCTATAGCAGAAGGCAGAACGGGATGGGGAAAGAGTAGCCAAACTGGTCATCAAAGAAGGAAAAGCCACTTGGGGCAGAAACTAGATCTCATTTCCTTCAGCCCCAGACAGCTAGGAGCCCCCTGATTAGATTAGAGGAGGGGCTGGAAAGGGGTGCATTAAGAGAAACTTAGCCACACCAGTTGATGGGTTAAGGCAGATCTAAACTCTAATACTGAATTTTTGCCATCTTGGATTTTTGAAGAATGTTGCTCCATGGGATTGATTTTTGCCACACTTCCCAGGAAGTGTCACTCAAGAGGGTGGTAGCCTGCACTCTATTGGACAGGAGCACCCCCCCTGCTTCCCACCCCCAGGAACAAGGATAAATATGGCAGACCTGCCCCACAATTCCGATCCCTGCTGGAAGAAGATACTTGACAAGAAGGTCTGCCCTGCTGGACCCCTAGCCTGCACCTAGACACTGCACTCACAAGGAATGAACCAGCTGCACATTTTGAGATTCAACAAGAAAAGGACTTTCCCCTGCTTCTGCAACTCCAGGAGTGGACTCCCTGTAAGCTACAGGTACAAAGGAGCTAACCAGAGTCAACTGCATCAAGTCCAGCTAGAATAGCCCATCTGTCCAGTGGCCATTTAAGTATTCTGACCAGGTGCATTCTGGGAACTGAAGGCCCAACTTCCAAAGACCAACTCAGAGTTTCTGGAACCTTGGAGCAGGTTTGTGGACACTTTGCACTCCTGAAAGAAGATCCAGAAGTTTAGAGAAGTTTCAAGCAACTTTGGAAAAAAGCTCCATAAGTGGACCGACCCATCATCGAGAGTCAAGTCAGCTGCGATCAACCACTACCGGGCCTGAAATTCAGGTTTGTCCCGCTGAAAGCCCCAGACCCCCAGGATTTGACCAGGGGCTCGCAGAAAAGCAATCCAACGTGTTGCATCAAAATCGGCTTAATGCCGTTATATTTCTTTATCACGATTAACAAGCCTGTGGAGTGAGTTTTTTCAGGTACCAGAGACAGTGGCACCTGGATTCCTCTTTTTTCTTATATAGAGCGGTGGCGCACCGACCCTGTTAGTGTGGAAGTAGCTGGGGAATGCCGGCAAATGTAAAGTATATATAAATATATATATATATATATATATATATATATATATATATACACACACACACACATATATATATATATGTGTATATATATATATATATATATATATATATATATATAAATAAATAGATGGATAGATACATAGATATATGTGTATTCACACCAAACGGTATTAAAAGTGGGGCACTCTCACTGCTGGTGCAGGTGTTGGGGTAGAGACCAATACCTCCAATATATCCAAAGACAAAAAAGCGCTGCACTCCCGAAGGTTTCTCTGTTCGATTTCCATTTATTCATTAAAGCAGCATGAAAACAGACCCCACAACGCGTTTTAACTATCATCTTTATCAAGTGGTATGTAGTCTGTATTCTCACATTATTCTTACAATCATGGCTTTTTATATGCACAAAAAGCATTCCAGGATTTGTAATTCACGCAAAAGCATTCTGGGATTTGCAGTTCTCAATTACAATCCACCTGGGGCTTATCACTACGCTGTGGTCGTTAATTCCATACTTAACGCTCATCTTTCAAACAACGAGACTTCAATAATTTCAATAATTTATGTTGTGTAATTTTACTCTGTGCACCTTAACTTTCCAAACTAGTAACAGTATTTTTAATCCTCTCACAGTATCATTAACAAGCCGTACCTCTATATTTCAACAGTACCATTAACACAGCGATAGTTGCGTAATATCTTTCCAGTCCCAGGCTGCTTGAAAACATGATTGTAAGAATAATATGAGAAGACAGACTACATACCACTTGACAAAGACGATAGTCGAAACACGTTGTGGGGTCTGTTTTCATGTTGCTTTAATGAATAAATGGAAATCGAACAGAGAAACCTTCGGGAGTGCAGCCTCTTTACACTCTTTAACTCGATTAAAATGCTGAGTTAAAAAGTAATTCCAAGACAACTTAGAAATATCTAAACTAGTCAGAATTGTAGGAGTTTTATTTAAGTTATTTAGCATTTTCCAAAACCCCTGTGAATTGCTTTTTTTTACTTAGGAATAAAGACTTTGCCCAAAAATCCTTCTTATTCTATGACTTATATTCCAGTTTATTACAATAAGAGCTATTAATGTTTTTCAAGTCATTTTGGATGTGAAGATCAGTTGGGTGCTTCTTAGCAAGTCTCAAAAGTCTGTTCCGCTTCCTTCTCAATAGAGCGATAAAGCTGAAAGTTTTATTTTACTTTTATTTATTACCTTTTTAAATATGTGACATTGATGGTGTTTTTTTAGGGTTTCCAGAGAGAAACCTGACTGCAAACTCATCTAGGAAAGATGACCATAAGATTATTGGACCATCAGTTGACTCACATCTACATTGTTTAAGCAGTGCCATTGAGTTTGCACCTATAATGTCCATTGAGTCTTCACGCCACAGAAGTTTTTTTATAATTAATAGTAGTAACGCCCCTGGGAAGTGTGGCTGCAGGTTTACACCTAGGGAAACCATTCTTTGTAGACCATGGTCACTTATATTTGACCTTACAATATGATAATCTGGTACTCAATTTAGTAATGGCAAGGAAGTCACTGTGTAATCAATTAGAGATTGGTTTCCGGAGGCAAAACAAGTTACTGAAAGGGGGATATCTTGTATGTACCTCCCGTTCAGGATTCTAAGTGCTAACGCCTCCAGATTCTTTTTTTTTTATAACTGTGTTTTTATTGGTTTTCATAAACAGAACCATCAAAAGCAGTACAGTTCAGTGCACATCAATACAAGGATGACATACTATTTTTCTTTTATACCTATTGGTCAGATTCCTAAAGGGGGCTAAGTCCCAGATCTTTAACCCTCTATCAAACGGGGCACGCTTGAGAACCTTTTTGACCGCCTGCTCTCATATCCAAGCAGTAGTTCTAACCAGATATGGTACATCAAACTCATACCGGCCACCTGGCATTAGTAAATGTGCCAGCGTCTTCCCGCCCAACAATCCTACAAACAATCTCTTCCCCCAGTTGTCTGAGTCTGTCATTGACTACACAGCGTGCTGTAGGTGTGCTGCATAGTAGTATTTTCTCAAATTAGGGATTGCCAATGCTCCTTCCTCCAACTCCCTCTGCAACATTGACAATGCCACCCTGCTACGCTGACCAGCCCATACCAACATCAGCAACGCTTCTGATAATTCTCCCCTTACTCGAACATGTGCAATGGGTTTAGTATATAACAGTTGCACCCACGCACAGAAGTGTGGGCCATACCCAATACCCCGCAGCACTACTAGTAGGTAGCCCCATTCCACTGTGTCAAAGACTTTCTCCGGGTCCAAAGACACTAGTGCCAGCTCATCCTTCCCACCCACAGCCTCATGAAGCACATGCGCCAAGCGACATAAATTATAGGCCGTGCTGCGACCTGGAATAAAATCACATTGGTCTTCATGCACCAAACTCTGAATTACTCCTCGAAGCCTAGTGGTTAATATTTTGCATAGGACCTTCACATCACTATTCAACATAGTAAGCGGGCGATAGGAGGAGGGATCACCTGGATCCCCCCCAGCTTTAAGCATCAACCAAACAATGCCCTGGCGCATGGTTTCCAGCAGGATGTCACGCTGACGCGCCTCTTCAAACACCGCCAACAGTTTCTCCCACAAGAGTAGAAGAAATGCCTGATATAGCTCAATCAGAAATCGCAGATCATGCAGCATCTGCATGAGCGGTAGAAGCCCAGCCAACTTCTCATCTGGGACTGCAGCACCCGCTCGCGACACTCTCTGCAGATGCTCCACAAATACCTACTGTATGTCCTTGTGCTTGGTAATCATCTCAACTTTGGCATTCCTAATATACAAAATGGGGGAATTCACCACTTCTCTTTTCAGAATCCATGCCAATAATTTGCCTTCCCTATGCAAGCGCTGCCTATATGCTTGAAGTTTGACCTTGCTTAATGTATCCCAGCATCTTGTACATCCAAAGTTGTTCCTTCTCAGCCTCCTGCGTAAGTGGTGTTTGACCCTGCTATGCCGCCAGCTTGTCCTCCCATTCAGTAAGTTCTTGCTCCATTTGTTTACGCATCCCACAAGCAATACCAATGCACCCCACCCTCACAACCACCTTCAGCGCCTCCCATTCCATACCTCTAGAATCCGTAGTGGACCAAATTCAGTCCAAATAGTCCTTGATAGTCACCACCACGTTATCCAGACATCTAGCATCCTCCAGAAAGCCCTCTGGCATCCTCCAGCTACATGTTAGCTCAGTATTATCGGGTCCCCACCGCAGCTGCATCAACACAGGTGCATGATCAGACAAATTCCTGCCCAGATGACCAACGTCCAGGATCTGTGAAGAGTTCAGTCCACCCAGGAGAAACCGATCAAGCCTATTATGTGTGTTATGCATCGTAGAGTGGCATGTATATTCACTGCCTTCCAGGTGTAGTACCCTCCATGCAACCCATAGCCCTAACTTATGCATTACCTCCGTGAGGGATCTCGTCATCAGTGGTTTAGTCCCCAATCTGGGCAGGAGGTGATCCTTTTTGCCATCCAGGATACAGTTTTAATCACCTACCCAAAAAAGAGGCACATCCACCCCATCCCCTATCATCTCAGGTATGCTATCAAAAAAGGAGGAACCATCCACATTAGGTGTGTAAATATTCAGAGTGGTGAGGGGCTCTCTGTCTAACGTGCTTGCACAAGCACATACCTCCCCTCAACATCCACCTCACTGTATTCATGAGTAAAGGGAACACCAGGGGTGATCCATATCCTCACCCCTCTCGCATAAGAAGAAAAAGATGAGGAGAAAATCTGACCCCGCCACTTCTTCGCCAACTTTTGAGTTTCCTCCTCAGTCATATGCATTTCCTGGAGACCGGCAATATGGGCTGTATGACGTCTCAAAAAGGAATGCACCCTATACCGTGTGGTGTAATTCTTCAGCCCCCTGATGTTCCACATCAGTATATTAATCTGCCGCCTCATACCTAATAGGTTTTCCCCTCCAGTCCCACCTGCCCCTCATCCCTACCAGGGAGCTAAATAGAGTGAGGGCCCATTCCTTCTGCTACACACACATATGCATTGCTATTGTAACCTGCAACCATTCACGCAATGGACCAGCCAAACAACCCAACTCCCCAGTTCCCACCGTGGATGAGCAGTAATTCAAACACATCAAACCATACTGTATATCCATACATATTATTGATGCCAGAACAACAGCCTAACCCTCAACTCCCCAGTTACAAGATCCTACCACTACTTTGGAGTGACCACCCTCCACCCCCACCACAGTAGTTGAGTTGAGTACCTACACATAGAATGCAGAAAACAGCTTGCTCCCCCCATCATACAACCTATGTGAAAATGTAAAGTTTAACAGTGCCCCCACGGTGTAGCAGACCCCCCAGCAACATTTCAGGCTCCACCGACTAAGGTCCAGACCCTCCATTAAGAATGCACAACATCGGTATTCCAAAGTCAGATAACATTTCAAGTGTCTCCCGGGAGCAATTCCACATCTGTAACCATTGGTCCCATTGATCCATCCATCGAACCAGGAGAACCAGAAGTAACCACAGCCATTGTTCCATCTTGTTGAATCTTGACTCTGGTTGGAGCAACAATGTCTATTATCTGGTCTGCAGTGTCCTCCAGCTGTCTCTCACTGTGTGATCTCCAATCCGGGCTAGCTGGACCCGAGGGGCAGTGAACAGCCAGGCCAGTCCTCTCCGTCCTACTAGGAGCAGCTTTGTCCCACATCTCCAGGCACCTCCAAACCTCCTCTGGTCGATCGAAAAAGTGAGATTTCCCCCCCGGATATCACCTTCAGGTGCGCCGGGTATAACAACATGTATCTGACGTTCATGGCACAGAGTTTGGCTTTCACCTCCATAAACCCCTTCCTAGGGGTCTGAACCTTGTTTGTATAGTCAGGATAAATCGAAATTTTACAGTTCTCAAAAACTGTTCTCTCAGACTTGTGCGCTGCCCTCAGGCCCTTGTCTCATGGCCCAGTTGTTTCCGGTTGATCTGCTTGGTCCGAGAACGGACGCAAGCCCTCAGTCCAGGAACTGAGGGCATCTGGAAGGTCTGGGCACCTTTCCCTGCAGTGGGGGGGGAGCTTACAAGTGAGGGTACCTCAGGATAATATGCAGGATTAGGCCGGGGAGTGGGAGCTCACCAAGAGCACGTCCTGCTGGCCATCTTGCTTGGCCATGCCCCTACGCTTCCAGATTCTTAGCAAGGCTGACCACCTTAGCATCTTTTGTACCGGTACCTATAGTCCCCAATGATTTTTGAGGGACCGACCACATATAATTCTGTTGCACAATTTGTTCCTCACTTTCGTAGGATTACAATAGTTTCATATTGAAATCCCCTGTTATTAAGAGCCCTGGAGCAGCAGATTCTTGCTAGTATTTTAAAATTATTTTTACTAATTTAGAAGTCATAGGTTTCCTAGAATGGGCATCTGGATGAAGGTAGACGGTAATAAGCAATAAAGGTCTCCCTATCTTTTTATGCCAATTTAGTAACTTTGGGCCAGATGTAGGTACATTCTGAATTGCGACCCGCAAATTGCGAGTCAGACCGACTCGCAATTTGCGAGTCACAATTCAGAATGTTGGATGGTGTCCCTGACACCATATGCGATTCGCAGGGGGTTCGCAAACGCCCACCTCATGAATATTCATGAGGTGGGTTGCAATTTGCGACCCCCTTGCGAGTGGCGGCTCTCACAGGGATGGTGGCCTACTGCAGCAGCAGACCACCATGTCTGTCACTGCTTTTTAATAAAGCAGTTTTTTTTTTGTTGTTGTTGTAATGCAGCCCATTTTCCTTAAAGGAAAACGAGCTGCATTACAAAAACGAAAAATGACCACTGCCTGCTCTAAAAAAATGTTTGCAGTGCCATTCTCAACAGGGAAGGGGTCCCCTGGGGACCCCTTCCCTTTTGGAAATGGGTTACCACCCATTACAAAAGGGTTCAAACTGTGATTGGTTTGCGACGCGTTCGCGGTCACAAAGCAATCCTGCATTGCACTGTGACTCACAATTAGGAAGGGAACACCCCTTCCTAATTGCTACTCGTAAACCCGTTTTGTGATTCGGTAACCAGGTTACCAAATCGCAAAACGAGGTCTGTGCATTGCAAAGTGCATTTTGCATGTCGCAAACAGCAAAATTCGCTGTTTGTGACGTGCAAACTGCTTAGTACATCTGGCCCTTTATTACCAAAAAATCTGCATTTTCCTCTTTTTGTTGTATGCAGGACATTTTTACCCTGCTGCAATAAAAGTCACCAATTCCCCCTTTGGATGACCAAACTTTTTCACCTTATATGCAGTGGAAAGAAAAGCCCAGATAACCATAAGTGGTAAATGTTTTTGTTGCCCATGTCTCTTGTAGTAAAATAATCTGAAAACCCTTTATTTGGGAAGTTAAATCTTTTAACTGGTTGTTGGCACTAATTCCATTTATGTTCCATGAACAAATTTTGAGTGAATTTTGTTGGGATTTTGCTTTATCCGTTTGTAATATTTTAGTGTGTAGCTGTCAGGGGCTCCTACTTTTATGAAGAGCAGCTGATAGCCAGCCTAAATTTAATTGCCCAGAATGATGTCTGTTATCTAATTTATAATTTAATTGGATAGCAAATAGATGGAGTGGAATTTCCAATTGCAATTCTAAGAATTGAATAGGGTTGTTGAAAATCTCCCTTTCTGTTTAGTTTTGGAGACCCATTGTGAATTTCTAGGAGGTCTGGATAATCAATATGCGGGGGAGTTGTAAGCACAATTCCCCAATGTTTAAAGGAACCTTTCTCATTTAAAACCTTGCTGACATACTGAGACGAAGCCCAAGTCACCAATGAAGAGTCTTGGTTATTATTATTTTCCACCTCTGGACCAGGCAGAAATTCTATAAAGTCAATATCCATAGTCTGAATATACTCCAGGGATGGTATTGCTCATAAAAGATGTAATATATTACCATGATTCAGTATATCATGCGGGTCCATAGTCTGGTTTAGTGGAGAAAAGATTATTTAATTTCAACCCGCAAGGAAAGTGAAATGAGAACCCCCAGAATGCGTATCCTGGTTAGTTGCAAAGGATTGGCCAGGCTGGTCTTTTTTTGAATTTTGTGAGGAACACTCCCTGCAGGTCTGTAGTTGCCACTTGTTCGATGAAAGGATTCATTCCCTTAATCTCAGTTGCCTCTACCATGGGGACTGCTTGTTCAAGCGGATTCTCTACCGATGTCAAACTCAGTTTCTCCACTTGACCCTCATCAATTGTAAGTTCAATATCAGCCCCTTGATTTGGACCTTTCCTATTGTAGGAGGCTGGCCTGGCTTATAGTGGTACCTTGTGGTACTTACACCTTGTGCCAGGTCCAGTTATCCCTTATTAGTAGATTAGAGGTGTTCTAGCAGCTTAGGCTGATAGAGGTAGCTATAGCAGAGCAGCTTAGGCTGAACTAGGAGACATGCAAAGCTCCTACTATACCACTTATATCAGTTAGCACTATATCATAAGAAAACACAATACTCAGAGTTACTAAAAATAAAGGTACTTTATTTTAGTGACAATATGCCAAAAGTATCTCAGAGGATATACTCCCTTAGGAGGTAAGTAATATACACAAAATATACACACACAAACTAAATCAGGTAAGTAAAACAGTTAGAAAAGTAGTGCAAACACTGTAGAACACAATAGCATTCAATAAGAGAAAATAGGCCTGGGGCAACACAAACCATGTACTCCAAAAGTGGAATGCGAACCACGAATGGACCCCAGGCCTAGTGTAGTGTGTAGAGGGTTGCTGGGAGTGCAAGAAAACACTAAGGGTGTCCAAGATACCCCACCCCAAGATCCTGAAAAGTAGGAGTAAAGTTACCCTACTACCCCAGAAAGACAGTAAAGTCGAGATAGGGGATTCTGCAAGAACAACAACTGACTGCAAAGCACTGAAGATGGATTCCTGGACCTGAGGACCTGTAAAGGAAGGGTACCAAGTCCAAGAGTCACGCAAGTGTCCAGGGAGGGCAGGAGCCCACTAAACCCCGAATGAAGGTGCAAAAGGGCTGCCTCTGGATGGAAGAAGCTGAAGATTCTGCAACAACGGAAGGTGCCAGGAACTTCTCCTTTGGTCAGAAGATGTCTCACAGCGTGCTGGAGGATGCAGAGTTGTTTCCATGTGGAAAGACCGCAAACAAGCCTTGCTAGCTGCAAGGGTCGCGGATGAAGGTTTTGGGTGCTGCCAGGGTGCCAGGAAGTACCAGGAGGTCGCCCCTTGGAGGAGGAGACAGAGGGGGCGCTCAGCAACACGGAGAGCCCACACAGAAGCAGGCAGCACCCGCAGCGGCACCTGAACAGGTGCTTAGAAATCTGAGGACGGCGATCAACTCAGCACAACTAAACGGAGTCCCACGAAGTGGGAGTCCAACTCAGCGAGTTGGGCAATGCAAGACAGAGTGCTGGGGACCTGGGCTAGGCTGTGCATGAAGGAAGTCTTGCAAGAGTGCACTGAAGCCCTAGCAGCTGCAGTTCACGCAGTACACAGTATTACTGTCTGGTGTGGGGAGGCAAGGACTTACCTCCACCAAATTTGGACAGAAGGGCCACTGGTCTGTCGGGGACACTTTGACCCAGCTCCTGTGTTCCAGGGACCATGCTTGTCAGGATGAGAGGGGATGCAGAAGTTTGGTGTCTGCGTTGGCAGGGGGAAGATTCTGTCCACCCACGGGGGATTTCTTCTTGGCTTCCAGTGCAGGGTGAAGGCAGACAGCCCTCAGAGCATGCACCACCAGGAAACAGTCGAGAAAGCCGGCAGGATGAGGCGCTACAATGTTGCTGGTAGTCTTCTTGCTACTTTGTTGTGGTTTTGCAGGCATCCTGGAGCAGTCAGCAGTCGATCCTTGGCAGAAGTCGAAGAGGGAAGTGCAGAGGAACTCTGGTGAGCTCTTGCATTCTTTATCTGGTGAGATACCCACAGGAGAGACCCTCAATAGTCCTCAGAGGAGGATTGGCTACAGAGAAAGGTAAGCACCCATCAGGAGGGGTCTCTGACATCACCTGCTGGCACTGGCCACTCCGAGCTGTCCATTGTGCCCTCACACCTCCGCATCCAAGATGGCAGAGGTCTGGGACACACTGGGGGAGCTCTGGGCACCTCCCCTGGGAGGTGCTGGTCAGGGGAGTGGTCACTCCCCTTTCCTTTGTCCAGTTTCGCACCAGAGCAGGGCTGAGGGGATCCCTGAACTGGTGTAGACTGGCTTGTGCAAGGAGGGCACCATCTGTGTCCTTTAAAGCATATCCAGAGGCCAGGAGAGGCTACTCCTCTCAGGCCCTTCACACCTATTTCCAAAGGGAGAGGGTGTAACACCCTCTATCAGAGGAAATCCTTTGTTCTGCCTTCCTGGGACCAGGCTGCCCAGGCCCCAGGGGGGCAGAAACCTGTCTGAGGGTTGGCAGCAGCGGTAGCTGCAGAGAGAACCCCGGAAAGTTAATTTGGCAGTACCTGGGCTCTATGCTGGAGACCCGGGGATGCATGGAATTATACCCCCAATACCAGAATGGTATTGGGGTGACAATTCCATGATCCTAGACATGTTACATGGCCATGTTCGGAGTTACCATTGTGGCGCTACATATAGGTATTGCCCTGTATGTAGTGCACACGTGTAATGGTGTCCCCGCACTCACAAAGTCCAGGAAATTTGCCCTGAACAATGTGGGGTCACCTTGGCTAGTGCCAGGGTGCCCACACACTGAGTAACTTTGCACCTAACCTTCACTAAGTGAGGGTTAGACATATAGGTGACTTAAAAGTTACTTAAGTGCAGTGTAAAATGGCTGTGAAATAACGTGGACATTATTTCACTCAGGCTGCAGTGGCAGTCCTGTGTAAGAATTGTCTGAGCTCCCTATGGGTGGCAAAAGGAATGCTTCAGCCCATAGGGATCTCCTGGAACCCCAATACCCTGGGTACCTAGTTACCATATACTAGGGAATTATAAGGGTGTTCCAGTGTTCCAATCAGAATTGGTCAAATTAGTCACTAGCCTGCAGTGACAATTTTTTAAAAGCCGAGAGAGCATAAACACTGAGGTTCTGGTTAGCAGAGCCTCAGTGATACAGTTAGGCACCACACAGGGAACACATACAGGCCACAAGCTTATGAGCCCTGGGGTCCTGGCTAGCAGGATCCCAGTGACACATATCAAACACACTGACAACATAGGGTTACCACTATGAGCACCGGGGTCCTGGCTAGCAGGATCCCGGTGAGACAGTAAAAACACCCTAACATATACTCACAAACAGGCCAAAAGTGGGAGTAACAAGGCTAGAAAGAGGCTACCTTCCTACACCTATCCTCTATCCGGCCTTCAAGAATCTTAGATTTTCTGGGACCAGGATATTCCATAACTGCTGAGTGCCCTAAGCATTGAGCAAGCTCCTGGCGAAGTACAGGTTTGTAACTTTCCTTTTGAGTATTAAATCATGGGAAAAATTGGTAGTCAAAGGACTGCTTTTATGGTTAGTATCATTCCTTGAGCTACTTACTTTCCCGTTTCTTATGAGAGAGGTGTTTGCAGTAATTGTCACACTATCAAGGATAGCAACTGAAACACCCTTTGTCTTTTTCCTAGCTTTTTGTTGTTTTTTTCCTTTGCCTTTTAGTAACAGGCTCGGCTGATAATTTCGATGAAAGTTTTGCTTGATTTATTTGGAACAATGGTAGTGGTGATACAATGGGGATAAAGTCTGTTTGGCTGACCCTCCAGTACTATCAACTATCTCTTTTGGTAGAGGCTCTATAACTCCTGAATGTCAGTGACACTGGTTATCATTGTTAACATCTTTACTATAGTACCCGCTGTCTCCCCATTGCCCTTAACACCGTCTATCGAAAACCCAACATTCAAACAAGCACTAGCGCCTTGTTGATGATTAAGATGTATCACATTTTTATCATTTTTTTAACTACCAAGATTAGCCTTAAAGTCATCCATCAATGCATTTATAACCTCTGGAAGAGTAACAAGCTTATTGATTATTGGATCACAAGTACATTTGTGCTCTATTGGTTCTGCATAATTATGTGCTCATTTGATCAGAGCACTTAAGTCTGCCAACTTTCGGTTGATCCCTTATACAGATTGAGCCATAATGTATAGTAAGTCCACCTGCACATCAATTTTTGAAGACTGGTAAGACAAAGCATCAAGTGTTAATTGCGAAGTCTTAAAGAAAATATCCCACATTTTGCCTTGCTCTTAATTCACGGAGGGTCTCTGTAGAGACTGAGAACACTCACTGCTCCTCACCTGGCTAGGGAAGTCCTATAGTTTAGCTTGAAGTGGAGCACTGCTTCTGAAAGCTCTTTGACCTTGGGATAGTGAACTCATGTGATTATCCAAAAAGGTGGCCTGCTCCGCCTGTGCCATAACCTCAGGATCAGGTGAGTCACTAACTTTAATAACTTTAGGCAAACATTTATCTAAATTACAGCAGGGGGCATGCTGGCAAATATTACCTGGACCCACACTGTCGATGGCATGAGGGGTAATTGACAGTTTTATATTGTTGCATCTTTGATCACCCTCCAAGGACCCTTTGTTTGTTATGGTCTGTAGCCTTCTTTCTGATAACATTCACTTCTAAGGGGATCAAACCTCTGTGTACCGCGGGGCCTTTAAGCATATCACCTATTGAGAAAGAGGTAGCAGTAGGCAATAGAGATGAGATCTTGAAGTAAGTAGCTCTATGTCACTGATTGAGCTCCAGGAATTTTCTTTTTCTTTTGGTGATTTAGTAACATTTCCAATCACACTTTTCACCTCTTCTTCCACTTCCAATCCACTTCAATCCCCAGTTTTATAATCAAAATGACTTTCACTTATTATTGGGGTATTTACATGATATAGAGTCCCCTGGACTTTAGAAATTGAGGAATCGATTAGCTTACCAGCTGCACCTGTTGATTCGCCCCACACCACATCCGATCCATTAGTGCCCCCCTTTTCATTTACAAAGCTACTTTAACTTTTTATTGGTGAAATAGGCTGTGGGAGGACTGCTTCTTCTTTAGCAGTAGAAAAAATTGCTTCAACACGGTCCTTCAAAAAATCATATTTATATGGAGCTTTCAGTGATTTTCCAAACATAACCGCAATAGGAGAAATCAAAGTCTGATACTCATCCTCATTGTTTTTAGACCGCCTGGTCTTTACTGATAACAAGGTAGGGGATTTATATTTCCTCTTGATTCTCTTTACTAGCGGGTGGACTGTCCTTTCCTTCCCTGAAAGCATCTTCCCGGGTGGAGGATATTGCTTCAGTAAAAAATGTATTACAGGCTTTGTGAAGACCATAATTACTGGAATGCACTGCCATACCTCAGCAGCTGAGGGGCACGAGCACGCACTGAAGGGTTGGTAAAAAAGGGGTTAAGAGGGGGTAAAAGGGATAGTGGGGGTTATCTCCACTGTGACCTCCCAGTCGTAAGCTGCACCCATTAAGACAAGCTGCTTCTGCAACCTCGGACACTTGTCCCAAGTGTAGGAGGCTGGACTGGCTTGTAGTGAGTACCAAGGGGTACTTGCACCTTGCACCAGGCCCAGTTATCCCTTATTAGTGTATAGGGTGTCTAGCAGCTTAGGCTGATAGATAATGGTAGCTTAGCAAAGCAGCTCAGGCTGAACTAGGAGACGTGTGAAGCTACTACAGTACCACTTAGTGTCATATGCACAATATCATAAGAAAACACAATACACAGTTATACTAAAAATAAAGGTACTTTATTTTTATGACAATATGCCAAAGTATCTTAGAGTGTACCCTCAGTGAGAGGATAGGAAATATACACAAGATATATATACACAATAGCAAAAATATGCAGTATAGTCTTAGAAAACAGTGCAAACAATGTATAGTTACAATAGGATGCAATGGGGAAACATAGGGATAGGGGCAACACAAACCATATACTCCAGAAGTGGAATGCGAACCACGAATGGACCCCAAACCTATGTGACCTTGTAGAGGGTCGCTGGGACTATTAGAAAATAGTGAGAGTTAGCAAAATAACCCACCCCAAGACCCTGAAAAGTGAGTGCAAAGTGCACCAAAGTTCCCCTAAGGACAAAATAGTCGTGTTAGAGGGAGAATGCAAGGAAAACACAAATCAGCAATGCAACAACGATGGATTCCTGTCTGAGGGTACCTGTGGAACAAGGGGACCAAGTCCAAAAGTCACAAGCAGCTCGGGGATGGGCAGATGCCCAAGAAATGCCAGCGGTTGGTGCAAAGAAGCTCTTACTAGGCTGAAGAACTGTGAATACTGCAGGAACGACAAGGGCTAGAGACTTCCCCTTTGGAGGATGGATCCTTCACGCCTTGGAGAGTCGTGCAGAAGTGTTTTCCCGCCGAATGGACGCCAACAAGCCTTGCTAAACGCAAATCATGCGTTTGACGTTTTTGGACGCTGCTGGGGCCCAGGAGGGACCAGAAGGTCGCAAATTGGACCTGCAGAGAGAGGGGACGTCGAGCAAGACAAAGAGCCCTCACTGAAGCAGGTAGCACCCGGAGAAGTGCCAGAAACAGGCACTACGAGGATGCGTGAAACGGTGCTCGCCGAAGTTGCACAAAGGAGTCCCACGTCGCCGGAGACCAACTTAGAAAGTCGTGCAATGCAGGTTAGAGTGCCGTGGACCCAGGCTTGGCTGTGCACTCAGGATTTCCGCCGGAAGTGCACAGGGGCCGGAGAAGCTTGCAAAGTTGCGGTTCCCAGCAATGCAGCCCAGCGAGGTGAGGCAAGGACTTACCTCCACCAAACTTGGGCTGAAGAGTCACTGGACTGTGGGGGTCACTTGGACGGTGTCGCTGGATTCGAGGGACCTCGCTCGTCGTGCTGAGAGGAGACCCAAGGGACCGGTAATGCAGCTTTTTGGTGCCTGCGGTTGCAGGGGGAAGATTCCGTCGACCCACGGGAGATTTCTTCGGAGCTTCTGGTGCAGAGAGGAGGCAGACTACCCCCACAGCATGCACAAGCAGGAAAACAGTCGAGAAGGCGGCAGGATCAGCGTTACAGAGTTGCAGTAGTCGTCTTTGCTACTATGTTGCAGGTTTGCAGGCTTCCAGCGCGGTCAGCGGTCGATTCCTTATCAGAAGGTGAAGAGGGAGATGCAGAGGAACTCGGCTGAGCTCATGCATTCGTTATCTAAAGTTTCCCCAGAGACAGAGACCCTAAATAGCCAGAAAAGAAGGTTTGGCTACCTAGGAGAGAGGAAAGGCTACTAACACCTGAAGGAGCCTATCAGCAGGAGTCTCTGACGTCACCTGGTGGCACTGGCCACTCAGAGCAGTCCAGTGTGCCAGCAGCACCTCTGTTTCCAAGATGGCAGAGGTCTGGAGCACACTGGAGGAGCTCTGGACACCTCCCAGGGGAGGTGCAGGTCAGGGGAGTGGTCACTCCCCTTTCCTTTGTCCAGTTTCGCGCCAGAGCAGGGGCTAAGGGGTCCCTGAACCGGTGTAGACTGGCTTATGCAGAATTGGGCACATCTGTGCCCAACAAAGCATTTCCAGAGGCTGGGGGAGGCTACTCCTCCCCTGCCTTCACACCATTTTCCAAAGGGAGAGGGTGTCACACCCTCTCTCAGAGGAAGTTCTTTGTTCTGCCATCCTGGGCCAGGCCTGGCTGGACCCCAGGAGGGCAGCTGCCTGTCTGAGGGGTTGGCAGCAGCAGCAGCTGCAGAGAAACCCCAGGAAGGGCAGTCTGGCAGTACCAGGGTCTGTGCTACAGACCACTGGGATCATGGAATTGTACCAACAATGCCAGGATGGCATAGAGGGGGCAATTCCATGATCATAGACATGTTACATGGCCATATTCGGAGTTACCATGGTGAAGCTACATATAGGTAGTGACCTATATGTAGTGCACGCGTGTAATGGTGTCCCCGCACTCACAAAGTTCAGTGAATTGGCTCTGAACAATGTGGGGGCACCTTGGCTAGTGCCAGGGTGCCCTCACACTAAGTAACTTTGCACCTAACCTTTACCAGGTAAAGGTTAGACATATAGGTGACTTATAAGTTACTTAAGTGCAGTGTAAAATGGCTGTGAAATAACGTGGACGTTATTTCACTCAGGCTGCAGTGGCAGGCCTGTGTAAGAATTGTCAGAGCTCCCTATGGGTGGCAAAAGAAATGCTGCAGCCCATAGGGATCTCCTGGAACCCCAATACCCTGGGTATCTCAGTACCATATACTAGGGAATTATAAGGGTGTTCCAGTAAGCCAATGTAAATTGGTAAAAATGGTCACTAGCCTGTTAGTGACAATTTGAAAGTAATGAGAGAGCATAACCACTGAGGTTCTGGTTAGCAGAGCCTCAGTGAGACAGTTAGGCACCACACAGGGAACATATACATGCACACCTATGAGCACTGGGGCCCTGTGTGACAGGGTCCCAGTGACACATACATATAGGCCACAAACCTATGAGCACTGGGGTCCTGACCAGCAGGATCCCAGTGACACATAACAACCATACTGAAAACATAGTGTTTTCACTATGAGCACTGAGGCCTGGCTATCAGGATCCCAGTGAGACAGTGAAAACAGTGACAAACATCCTGACATACACTCACAAACAGGCCAAAAGTGGGGGTAACAAGGCTAGAAAGAGGCTACCTTCTCACACAACCCCCCCCCAAACGAAGGACAATAAGGCTAACCTTGGCCAGTTGAGACTTTATTGTCTAAGTGGTGATAAGTAGAGAGTAGCTCTGCAATAGACTGGTTGCTCCCTTTATCATCCACTATATGGTTACTTCCCTGTGGGGATGTAAACCACCCTGTTTGAAGTGTTTTAGCTAACCAACAATGTGAAGATGTATTTTCAGAGTTTCTATCAGTAAGTTTTAGTTTAGAGCAGTGGGAATTATCCACTGAACCTATTTGTAATGATGGAAATGCCAGACAGGGATGCTGTCTCAGTAAAGCCATAGCTGGACAAAAACTTTGTCCATTTGGCTGGAAGAGAGAACAGGGATGCTGTTTCTCTTGAGTTGGAGCAGGGCAGGGATGCTGTCCTATGAGCTCCACACTAGGGCAGGGATGCTGTCCTAAGTGTTGTGAGGCAGTACAGGGTTTCTGCACTAAAGTTTCTCTGGGAGGGTTGGAGGGATGCTCCATGTTAACTAAAATGGTGCTCTTTTTGTCACCAATGTTAGTTATCCCACAGAGAGGTACTTCTACCTCAGGGAGTCCAGCTATGCCAGCTGATGATTCCCTTGGAACAGGTGCCACCCCAGGAGAGGTTTCTCCCACCACAGGAATAGTATCCTGAATGGTAGGGTGGTTAGGGGATACTGTGATACCCTTTTTACCTGTTGATGGAGAGGGATCCTGAGTTTTCAGGCCTTCTCTCCTTTGCTTTTTCATTTCACTTGAAATGAGAGGGAACAATTCCTCAGGGATGCCCAGCATGGCTGCATGGGCATAAAACTCTACATCAGCCCAACCTGAGGCCTCTAGGTCATTACCTAAGAGACAGTCTACAGGTAAGCTAGGTGATACCACCACCTGCTTAGGGCCAGTAACTCCACCCCAACTAAACTGAATTATAGCTAAGGGAAGAAACTTAGTGGAGTTATGGACATCAATAATCTTATACTGTTGTCCAATGATGTGTTGTTCAGGAGGCACTAGGTTTTCAGTCACCAAAGTGAAACTGGCACCTGTGTCCCTATAGGCCAAGGCCTCAACACCATTTATTGAAACTGTCTGCCTGTACTTATCCATTGTAAGGGGACAAGCAGCCAGTGTGGCAAGGCCAATGCCACTAGGTGTGACAGAAACTGTCTTGGGACTGATTACATCAGTTTCCACTATGGACCCATAAGTGAACCCAACTACACCCTTTGCTTGACTGTTGCCAGCAGTCCCACCACTAGTACCACTACTGCTAGGGGCACTAGAGCTTGATGTATTAGTGGTGGTAGGCTCAGGGGGTTTACCTGGACAGGACTTATCCCCTGGCCTATGGCCTCTGTTTTTACACACAAAGCACCAAGGCTTTTTAATGTGTGCAGGTTGGGAAGAAGAGTAAGAATTTGTTTTATCCCCACCCTCTGAAGAGTGTTTAAGATTTGAAGTGGGATCTTTGGTTTTACCCTTATCCCCATGCTTATCTTGAGATTTTTCACCATCTTTCTTCTTATTGCCATCTTTGTCACCCCCTGTATGAACTTTTCTGTTCACCCTTGTTCTGACCCATTTGTCTGCCTTCTTTCCCAATTCTTGGGGAGAGGTCAGATCAGAGTCTACCAGGTACTGGTGCAACAAATCAGACACACAATTATTAAGTATATGCTCTCTCAGGATTGTGTTATACAGGCTTTCATAATCAGTAACTTTACTGCCATGTAACCACCCCTCCAAGGCCTTCACTGAATGGTCAATGAAATCAACCCAGTCTTGTGAAGACTCCTTTTTGGTATCTCTGAACTTTATCCTGTACTGTTCAGTGGTTAAGCCATAACCATCCAGGAGTGCATTCTTAAGAACTTGGAAATTGTTAGCATCATTTTCTTTTACAGTAAGGAGCCTATCCCTACCTTTTCCAGTAAATGATAGCCATAGGATAGCAGCCCACTGCTTTTGAGGGACATCCTGTACAGCACAGGCCCTCTCAAGTGCAGCAAACCACTTGTTAATGTCATCCCCCTCCTTATAAGGGGGAACTATCTTGTGCAGATTCCTGGAATCATGCTCTTTTGCAGGATGACTATGGGGAATACTGCTGCTGCCACCATGGGTTTCTAAACCCAACTTTTGTCTTTCCCTCTCTATTTCTAAAGACTGTCTATCCAAATCCAGCTGTTGCTTCTTGAGCTTCAGTCTGGTTTGTTCCACTCTCAATCTATTGAGCTCCCTTTCTAACAATCTGTCATCAGGGTGGGTGGGAGGGACATTTCTAGATACAGAGGTATGATGGGAATGAACAGAAGGAGACCTGTCCCTTACAAGGGGCACCCTAACAGCTTGGCTACCAGCATAATGTGAGAGCACATCATCAGTATGATGTGATTCAACCTCTGTACCAACTATGCTAGACTGTCTAGTAATGGGCAGGCTGAGAAGTTTCTTTCCTGAACCTTTTCCTGGGGGAGTCCCTGGATCAGATTGAGAACCATTAGCTACTTTTTCTACAGATTGGGCACTTATGGCCTTATCCTGTACTCTAAGCATATTAATTAACAGTTCTACGGAAGGATTCTTCCCTACACTCAAACCTCTCTCTATGCAGAGACTCCTTGCTCCTTTCCAGCTAAGGTGATCATATGCAAGTTTGGACAGTTCAACTTTTTGGCCTGTGCCAGACATTTTTAGAGAGAGTTAAAGTGATAGACAAAGAGAAAAAAGTTTTCAGAACTTTTTGGAAAGACAGAAAAAAAACTTTTTAAACTTTTAAGAACTTTTTGAAAGTTTAGAAGTACTTTTCAGCACTTAGAAAAGAGTGAAAAGAGGAAATGCAAAACTTTTTGGCTATGTGTATATACACTGACCTTGTTTTGTATATTTTTCTCTTATGAAAAGTACAATGACAAGAGTGGTAAGTAGTCTCAAAGCACTTATCCCACCGCTGCACAACCAATGTAGGAGGCTGGACTGGCTTGTAGTGAGTACCAAGGGGTACTTGCACCTTGCACCAGGCCCAGTTATCCCTTATTAGTGTATAGGGTGTCTAGCAGCTTAGGCTGATAGATAATGGTAGCTTAGCAAAGCAGCTCAGGCTGAACTAGGAGACGTGTGAAGCTACTACAGTACCACTTAGTGTCATATGCACAATATCATAAGAAAACACAATACACAGTTATACTAAAAATAAAGGTACTTTATTTTTATGACAATATGCCAAAGTATCTTAGAGTGTACCCTCAGTGAGAGGATAGGAAATATACACAAGATATATATACACAATAGCAAAAATATGCAGTATAGTCTTAGAAAACAGTGCAAACAATGTATAGTTACAATAGGATGCAATGGGGAAACGTAGGGATAGGGGCAACACAAACCATATACTCCAGAAGTGGAATGCGAACCACGAATGGACCCCAAACCTATGTGACCTTGTAGAGGGTCGCTGGGACTATTAGAAAATAGTGAGAGTTAGCAAAATAACCCACCCCAAGACCCTGAAAAGTGAGTGCAAAGTGCACCAAAGTTCCCCTAAGGACAAAATAGTCGTGTTAGAGGGAGAATGCAAGGAAAACACAAATCAGCAATGCAACAACGATGGATTCCTGTCTGAGGGTACCTGTGGAACAAGGGGACCAAGTCCAAAAGTCACAAGCAGCTCGGGGATGGGCAGATGCCCAAGAAATGCCAGCGGTTGGTGCAAAGAAGCTCTTACTAGGCTGAAGAACTGTGAATACTGCAGGAACGACAAGGGCTAGAGACTTCCCCTTTAGAGGATGGATCCCCCACGCCTTGGAGAGTCGTGCAGAAGTGTTTTCCCGCCGAATGGACGCCAACAAGCCTTGCTACACGCAAATCGTGCGTTTGGCGTTTTTGGACGCTGCTGGGGCCCAGGAGGGACCAGAAGGTCGCAAATTGGACCTGCAGAGAGAGGGGACGTCGAGCAAGACAAAGAGCCCTCACTGAAGCAGGTAGCACCCGGAGAAGTGCCAGAAACAGGCACTACGAGGATGCGTGAAACGGTGCTCGCCGAAGTTGCACAAAGGAGTCCCACGTCGCCGGAGACCAACTTAGAAAGTCGTGCAATGCAGGTTAGAGTGCCGTGGACCCAGGCTTGGCTGTGCACTCAGGATTTCCGCCGGAAGTGCACAGGGGCCGGAGAAGCTTGCAAAGTCGCGGTTCCCAGCAATGCAGCCCAGCGAGGTGAGGCAAGGACTTACCTCCACCAAACTTGGGCTGAAGAGTCACTGGACTGTGGGGGTCACTTGGACGGTGTCGCTGGATTCGAGGGACCTCGCTCGTCGTGCTGAGAGGAGACCCAAGGGACCGGTAATGCAGCTTTTTGGTGCCTGCGGTTGCAGGGGGAAGATTCCGTCGACCCACGGGAGATTTCTTCGGAGCTTCTGGTGCAGAGAGGAGGCAGACTACCCCCACAGCATGCACAAGCAGGAAAACAGTCGAGAAGGCGGCAGGATCAGCGTTACAGAGTTGCAGTAGTCGTCTTTGCTACTATGTTGCAGGTTTGCAGGCTTCCAGCGCGGTCAGCGGTCGATTCCTTATCAGAAGGTGAAGAGGGAGATGCAGAGGAACTCGGCTGAGCTCATGCATTCGTTATCTAAAGTTTCCCCAGAGACAGAGACCCTAAATAGCCAGAAAAGAGGGTTTGGCTACCTAGGAGAGAGGAAAGGCTACTAACACCTGAAGGAGCCTATCAGCAGGAGTCTCTGACGTCACCTGGTGGCACTGGCCACTCAGAGCAGTCCAGTGTGCCAGCAGCACCTCTGTTTCCAAGATGGCAGAGGTCTGGAGCACACTGGAGGAGCTCTGGACACCTCCCAGGGGAGGTGCAGGTCAGGGGAGTGGTCACTCCCCTTTCCTTTGTCCAGTTTCGCGCCAGAGCAGGGGCTAAGGGGTCCCTGAACCGGTGTAGACTGGCTTATGCAGAATTGGGCACATCTGTGCCCAACAAAGCATTTCCAGAGGCTGGGGGAGGCTACTCCTCCCCTGCCTTCACACCATTTTCCAAAGGGAGAGGGTGTCACACCCTCTCTCAGAGGAAGTTCTTTGTTCTGCCATCCTGGGCCAGGCCTGGCTGGACCCCAGGAGGGCAGCTGCCTGTCTGAGGGGTTGGCAGCAGCAGCAGCTGCAGAGAAACCCCAGGAAGGGCAGTCTGGCAGTACCAGGGTCTGTGCTACAGACCACTGGGATCATGGAATTGTACCAACAATGCCAGGATGGCATAGAGGGGGCAATTCCATGATCATAGACATGTTACATGGCCATATTCGGAGTTACCATGGTGAAGCTACATATAGGTAGTGACCTATATGTAGTGCACGCGTGTAATGGTGTCCCCGCACTCACAAAGTTCAGTGAATTGGCTCTGAACAATGTGGGGGCACCTTGGCTAGTGCCAGGGTGCCCTCACACTAAGTAACTTTGCACCTAACCTTTACCAGGTAAAGGTTAGACATATAGGTGACTTATAAGTTACTTAAGTGCAGTGTAAAATGGCTGTGAAATAACGTGGACGTTATTTCACTCAGGCTGCAGTGGCAGGCCTGTGTAAGAATTGTCAGAGCTCCCTATGGGTGGCAAAAGAAATGCTGCAGCCCATAGGGATCTCCTGGAACCCCAATACCCTGGGTATCTCAGTACCATATACTAGGGAATTATAAGGGTGTTCCAGTAAGCCAATGTAAATTGGTAAAAATGGTCACTAGCCTGTTAGTGACAATTTGAAAGTAATGAGAGAGCATAACCACTGAGGTTCTGGTTAGCAGAGCCTCAGTGAGACAGTTAGGCACCACACAGGGAACATATACATGCACACCTATGAGCACTGGGGCCCTGTGTGACAGGGTCCCAGTGACACATACATATAGGCCACAAACCTATGAGCACTGGGGTCCTGACCAGCAGGATCCCAGTGACACATAACAACCATACTGAAAACATAGTGTTTTCACTATGAGCACTGAGGCCTGGCTATCAGGATCCCAGTGAGACAGTGAAAACAGTGACAAACATCCTGACATACACTCACAAACAGGCCAAAAGTGGGGGTAACAAGGCTAGAAAGAGGCTACCTTCTCACACCAAGCCACAGTGCACTTGACTCTCTCAGAGCCCCTTTTATACCCGCGACCAGTTCCTAATGTTTGTGCACTGCCTAGTCCTCACCAACCTCACCCTTGCCCCTGGTAGGCTGGTGGCAATACTGAGGCAATACGGTGGCAATCAGGCATTTGAGTTGCTGGAAGCCAGAGGGCAGCCAGAGGGAAGGAAGGATCAAGGGGGATCAACTGCAAACCTCACTACTGGGCCCTGCAGAGCTCAATGATGCAACCAGGTGAACCCTGCACCCTGGCAACCAGGCACCCCTCTTTTGCACCTCCTCTGCACCTCCCTTCGAGCACCTAACTCGACGACCGCCAGACCCTGGGGTCCTCCCTGCCTTCATGGGGCTCCTGGTGCTCTTCTAGTGTAGCCTCGGGTCCGTGATCCTCAATGGGGCTGGGCCAAACTTCCTTGGTCCTCGTCCCTCAGCCCCCATTTCCCACGCCACGTCCTCAGCACACTTCTGGAACTGTGGGCAAATCTCCACCTTCTCTGCCGGGGGGTCATGTCACTGGCCGGCGGCCCGGCACAGCAGTGGGAACCCCAGAAACCTCAGATCGGGCCTTGGGTCGGGCCTCGCTGCCTTGCTGCCCTCACTGTCTCCCGACAGCCCTAACATGCACGGCTTACTGCATTACTGTTTCACTGCATCATTCCCCTCTCTTGCTGGCTTCACTTATCCAGTGTAGCTTTTTCATTACTATACGCACAATTTTCATTCTATACGTTAATCCAACCACTGTCGTGCATGGCCTTCAGTGGTGCACTGCAGCAGTTGGCCACAGGACCAGGCCCTAAGGACAGTCAATGCAGTCAACCCCCCCAACACCCAACCCATCTCTTAGAGAGAGAGAGAAAGTGAGATATTGAGAGAGGGATTGATTTAGGCTTTGATGATTGCAATACATGGAATGAGATATTTCCGGACAAAGTCGAAAGAAAAATTTTTTTGTCAATTAGAAACAGTGAGATCACCTTTCAGTATGTAAATCAAATATTTATAGTTGTAAAGAAGAAAATGACCACAGACTCACCTATACTAGAACACTTAACCTTTAGTGTGTATCTCTGAGACATTAACCACTAGGCCAGAGGTGACTCCTTACTCTGCAGTGTCCGTACTTAGCTATGACATTCAACCCACAGATTTTGAGAATAAAAAGACTTAAATGGTTCATCACTAGGCATGTTTTTATCAGTAAAAACACTAGAAAAGAGACACACAGCCTACTAGAATATGAACCTTCAGCCTATTGAGTGACAGCACAAGACCCTGACCATTAGGCCAGAAGCGACTCTGTTCTGCATCCAAAAGTAACTATAATAATTCATTCTAAGCATCTTTCTAGTCTGACTCTTTGAATTCATTGTATGGAGAGAGCTTTGCAATGACAATCTTTCTCTCTCTCTCTCTCTTCCATCCCATTATGGGATGGAACAGGGAGAGAGAGAGAATGAAACAGCTGCAGGGGGAACCTCATGTCCCTCGTGGTATTAGCAAGCTCCCTGTCCTGTTGGAGCTGACATTGCCCCCACAAGCAGGAAGCTTTAAATAGCAGCTCCCTGCTTGTGGGAGTAATGATTTTAATGGTCCCAGGGAGGTAATGGTCCACGGGGCTGTGGGGGGGGTCGAGAAGCCCACCCTCATTTATTTACTTAGATACCATGGGGGAGGTGGCGGTCCCCAAGGTTGCGGGGCCATGTACCTCTGCATCCATTTTCTTTAAAGCCCCGGGGAGGTGGCAGTCTCTGGGGCTGCGGGTGAGCCAGGCAGCCCCCTGCATTCATTTACTTAGATGCCCCTGGAAGATAGTGGTCCCCAGAGCTGCACCCCTAAAAATATTTGTCTCAGGAAGGTGGCAGTCTCCGGGGCTGCAAGGGGGCCACATGGCCCCCATGCACACCGAATATCTTTGGCCCTGGGGAGGAGGCACTCCCTGGGGCTGAGGGGGGCCAGACAGCCCCCCACACACATGAGTTTAGCCCCAGGGAGATGGTGGTCCCCAGGGCTGTAGGGGGGGCTGGGTGCCCCACCCCACATTCAAAATGGCAGTGCCCCCAGGACCTGGCCCATCTGGGACTTCTTAAAAACAAGTGTGACTTAGAAAATGTCCTAAATGTTCGTCAAGCGTTGCCAAAGATATAGGCAAGTCAAAAACTGCTTTTTGAATGGAAACATATTTATATATACATATATATATATATATATATATATATATATATATATATATATATATATATATATATATATATATATATATATATATATATGTTTCCAATGTCTCCAACCAGTAGCTCACAGTAACTTTCAACTTTCAGAGTAGCTCACAGCCCGCAGGTCATTTTTAACTAAGAACTGCAACAAATGAGTGTTGTGCTTTCCTTTTAAAGTTAAGGAAAAGCTATGTTTGTTTTACATTTCTATCAGGCTGCAGATAGCAGAGCCTTTTAATGAGCAGTGCTCCACTCAAACTTATGACCCAAGTGGTTCACTGAAGTTCAGAAGTACAGCACTGAGGCATTAAACTCTTACGTCGTTCTTTATTCAATATGAGAACATGAGAAGAAAATGATATATCTGATTGGTTTTAAATGAGAGAAATTTAAAAAGCAGAGTTTACTTAATGATTAAGTTAACTCTTTGTTTTAATTTTCTACATTTTCAAAGTGTCACGTTTACAAACAGGAGGCACCTCGCTCCCAGTAGCTGGTGGACACCTGCCACATTTATAACTGAAAAATAAAGTCATTTTCTTTTAAATAGGAGAAATTTAAAGTGAAGAAAAATGTTTCTATGAAACGTTGTAATGCTATTTTCTACTTTAAATTAAGCAAATTAAGTACTAATGTTTCATAAAACATGTTTCTTCACTTTACATTCCTCACATTTAAACAAATGACTGTATTGTCCTGTTATAAATGAGGCGTCATATCTACAGACCACTGGGAGCAATATGCCTGCTGTTTGTAAATACACTTTGACATGAGAGAAACATAAACTTATAAGTTTTATGTAATGCATATAAACATAAAGTTAACTCTTCGGTTGAAATTTCTCCCATTTCAAAGTGTCTCATTTGCACACAGCAGGCATCTTTCTCCCAGTGGCTATTAGACAGGTTGTCATATTTATAACAGAAAAATAGAGCCATTTTATTTTTAATAGGAGAAATGTAAAGTGCAGCATTATTGGCAGAGCAATGCACACGTTTAAGACAACAAAACCTGGAGTGAATGATCTTTCTATTTTTTGGATTTTAACTGCAAAAACTGCTTATTGGCAATAATTGCTTGAATTATTTTATTTCTCTTCTGACGTGATTGCAACGTGGGGCATGGAGACTTTAACCCCGTGATGAATACAAAACCGAGATTAAAGAATACCTTGTTTATGTAATTGGCGTCCCATGTGGAGAGTGTTTAAATTGCTCAGGAAATGACACTTTTTTGGGTTGACAAAGGCTGACTGAACAGCCTAAATGCGTTCCTGTCTCAAGCGCTGTCCACAATGAAATAGAAAATTCTCAAGATTATGAGTGCAGGCTTTCTCTTGATAGGCAGAAATAGTGGTAAATGTAAATGTTGAAAGGCGTTTTGTGGTATTGTCTTTTGCTGCACAACCGGCAATCAGGAAGCACACCAGCAAACCACAGAACCTTGTTTTTTTATATATATATATGTATATATATATATATATATATATATATATATATATGATCGCCAGTAGGTAGTTATAGTTAGGCGCATGTTTCCATAGAAAAACGTTTTTTGACTTGCCTATATGTTTGCCGCCGTTTAACTAATATTCATAAAACTTTCCAAAACAAAGTGTGCAGTGATTCTTGTTGTGAACAGAAAGTTTCAGGGTGATTCGTCAACTGGGAGGTATGGGTGGGTAATCACAAAATGTGGGTTTCCCATGTCAATTCCCATATGAGAATTGAACACGACTGCAGCCCAAACCGCTGGATGAAATTACACCAAAACTGGCAGAAAGCTAGATTTTGTTCCATAGATTGTGCTTTTGGTTATTTGGTATAATTCCGTTCAGTAGTTGTTGAGAAATTCAAATAAATACAAATTTGTATATCTGTGGCCTGACGACTTCACAAATAATGACGAGCTTGTGTAGGGAAATGCAAAGCTCTGATTGGTTGCCAACACCTCAATCAGGAAGTGTTGGTATTCATCTTGGGACAGGGCTTCAGCTGAGTCCCACAAAAAAATGTGAAAAAAAAGAAAAAAGGCCAAGGTACGGACACCCTGACCCTTTAGCTCAGGTGCTTAAAAACACTCTTTTTAAAACAATTGTTGCTGTGAATTTGCAACGACATCACAAATTTGTGGCAACATTTAAAAAAAAAACAAGCAAGGGCTCCTGTGCTTGCTTTGATGAAGCCCCTGGGTGGGCCAGGTCCTGGTGGCATGTAAAAATAAAGAAGGAGGGCACACTGGACCCCCCCAGAGCATTTTTATGCCATGGGGACCACCACCTCCCCGGGGCATATGAATTTTATAGCCCCAGGGACTGCCACCTCCCTTGGGCTAAATACATTGTGAATGCAGGGGGACTGCACCCTAAGGTAACTATAACTCATTTGCTTGCCATGTGCTGCTAATAACCCCACAAAAGACATGTAAGAAAGTACTCCTTTTTGACCTGGTCACCCCCCAAAGGTTTTGACTGATACTGGTGGTCTCTGACTGTGCCTTGGGCACTGCTAACCAGTCCCAGGGCCAGTGCTCTGGGTAAAATGGAATATGCAAATTAGGCTAATCATAATTGGCTGCCCCAAACTACCTATACGTCCCTGCTATATGGTAGGGCACATAGGTTTAGGGACCCCAGCATAGATAGTACACCCATAAGTGCACTGCTGTGGTGCCCAGTGTCATTAAAAGCACACCTGCCTTTCTGGCTGTTTTTAAGTTAAAGTTAACCTCAAATTCGACTTTTGAATCAAAAGTACTTCCAAAGTCCTAAGCTACCTTATTTTTACATAAGTCACCCCTAAGGTACACCCTAAATGTCCCCAGGTGTGAGTGTAGAGTAACTATAGGCAGGGACTTTATAAAGGATGTATTATAAGCCCTGGTGAGGGAAAAATAGCCACATCTATTTTCCCCATTGTAGAGAATAGGCTCCATAGGCTAACATAAAGAGACTTTTTTTTTAAATGATAAAGTCTTTTTTTATATAGGAAGGAGCTAAATATAGCAAGCTTGGTACCATGGTTGAATTTGATATAACTTGGACAGGGAAAGTGTTTTAGAACTCTTGCTAAAAGTTACCAACTTCAGCTCTGTAGTGCCCTTTTGGGTTCGGTCAGCCTTTAGCAGCCTGAGCTAGGCTGCCTTGATGACGTGTGAAATGGCCTAGGCTGAAACAAAGGAAGCTTCTGGTAGGAAGAGATCTGCCTCAGCAGGTTGTAGAACACGATGGGGGAGAGCAGCCAAACTGGAGTTCAAAAAAGGGAAGGGCATTTGGGACAGAAACTGGACCTCCCTCATTTCCTGCAGCCCCAGACAGCCAGGTGTCCTCTGATTAGATTAGGAGAGGGCTGGAAAGGGGTGTATTAAGGGAAACGTAGTCAAACCAGTGGTGGGACTCAGCGAGATCTAACTCTAAGATTGAATTTTTGCCATCTTGGATTTTTGGAGGAATGTTGTTCCCGTGAATTGATTTTTGCCATACAAGGAAGTGGTCACTCAAGAGGGTGGTGGCCTGCATGTGATTGGACAGGAACACTCCCTTGCTTTCTACCCCAGGAGCAAGGATAAAATGGCAGAGCTACCCTACACTTCAGATCCCTACTGGGAAAAAGACAGGAAAAAGAAGGACTGCCTTGCTGGACCCCTAGCCAGCACCTGTACCCTGCACTTAGAAGGACTGCACCAGTTGCACACTTTGGGCTTCAACAATAAAATGACTTTGCCTTACTAATACAACTCCAAGAAGGGACTTCCTGTAAGCTTCCTGTAAGCTAATGGTAGAAAGGAGCTGACCAGAGTCTCCTGCATCAAGTCCTGTAAAAATAACCCAGCTGACCAGGGGTCATTGTAGGATTTGGAGGAGGTGTATTCTGGGAGTTGAAATCCTAACCCCCAAGGAGCAACTCAGAGCTTCTGGAACCTAGGGGTGAGTTGTAGACACTTGAAGGACCCTAGAAGTACTTCTGCACAAAGATCAACTTTGGAAAAAAACTCCATAAGTGGACTGACCTGACAGCGAGAGTCAAGCCTGCCATCGTCAGCCACAACCTGGCTGAAAAGCTCTAGAGCCCCAGACTTCCAGGATTTGACCGGGGGCTCGTGGAATGGCAATCTGACGACTTGCATTGAAATCAGCTTGCTAGCCAGGATTAATTTATTGAGACCTTAACTGGACCTAGAGGGGGTTTGTGGCCTATTACTAAGTGTAGGTACTGACCTGCCCTTACCAATAAACCACGTTCCAACATTACTGCATTCATGATATTTTTGATAACATCATCGATAGTATTGATGTAATATTTGCAGTAAAATTTTTGATGAAAAAACTGTGCATGAAGGGGGCGAAAGTTATAGTTACTTAAGATAAATATAACAGCAAAATGTATATGGTGTGTCTCCCCTCGGGACATAGCTGTTTGCTCTGACTTGGTGGGAGCTTTGACAGCTCCCGCCAAATCAGAGCAATCACTCCGCTTCCAGCGGGTGAGAGCCTTCAAAAGTGCTCTTTCACGCTGGAAGCTGAGGTTTCATCTCCTTCCCTGCCTGCAGAGAAGCAGGCAGGGAAAGAGATTAAACTATTGCTCTTGCACTCGGGGAGCTGCATGTGTATCCGCTCCCTGTGTGCAAGAGCAATGCCAGCTCCCGCAGAAGGCCGGGAGTCAGCTGGGACCTCAGGGGCCTTGAGGCTCACCCGAGGTCCCATTGTACATTGAGTGCCTGGGGAGGAACCCACAAGACATGGCAATGCCCTGGGGGATGGGGTTCCCTGGGGCCATAATAGGGCCAGGGAGGGGGGGTACACTTCCCCCTCCTCCATTTCTTTCTTCTCCTCTCCTGGCGAGAGCAGAGTCCATGGCTCCCCCTTTAAATTGCTACAAGTATGCAAAGGTGCATATAACCTAGAAGCTCAGCCCGCTTCGCCCTTAGTAGTAAGGAAAGGTCTTCCGGCATTTAGCCAGGATGATAGACAGCTTATCAAAAGTGGCCCCCAGGGCATTTGCCGGTGATTTTGGGGGCACCTTCTTGATGACCAGGAACATGAGGATATCTCCACAAAGCAAACAAGCACTTATGTCATACCGATAATGAGAAGGACCCTGGTTTCATAGAGATTTACATCTTTGTATTCACGTTGGCTTCTCTATAGGAGGATTCATGTAATCACATATCTGTAGATGAAAAAGGACCAGGCATAGTCATATTGCCAAAACTCACACAAGGTCACTGGTGACATTTCCTTGTGCTCTATTACACAGCTGTAGTGTAGAATACTACTGGAAATTTCACCAAGGAGGCAGAAAGAACTCAACTTGGGTAGATATTTTGTGCAAAATTGTGGATTCTTGTTGGATAAAAGGGCAGGTGAGGTTCCTTTATGGCTGACTCACTCACACAGCTACTGACACACACACAAAGACAATCACACACCCACTCATAGATGCACTCAGACATTCACAAACCCACTCACAGAGCCACTCACACACTCATGCACTTAAAGCCCTCTGCCTAACCTTTAAAGCGATATATGGGGACGGTGCTGAACACCTGGCCGATAGACTCAGGTGGTATCGTCCAGGACGAGTCCTAAGATCGGACAATTCCTACCTGATTCAGGTTAGTCGAACGCGTAGAGTCAGGTGGGGAGACAAAGCCTTTACAGTGGCAGCTGCCAGATATTGGAATGCTCTACCGCTAGACATCAGGAAAGAACACAACTTCACGATATTTAGGAAGCGAGTGAAAACTTGGTTGTTTCCACGGTAGAGTTACTGGCTTTCGGTCGTCCTCTCGTTATTTATGTCCTCGAGTGATTCGATGCTAAGGCCGGAACGCGCTATATAAATCTTCATATACATACATACATACATGCACCCACTCACAGACCTACTCAGAGACTCACACACTGACTAAGTCAGGCTGACTCAGACTCACGTACTAATAAACAGACCCTCTCAGAGACTCATGCAGCCACTCACAGACCTACTCAGAGATTCACAAACACACTCACAGAACCACATGGACAATCATACACCTTCTCTCAGACACACTCGGAAAACTCAGGCACCCACTCACAAACTCACTCACAGAATCACATAGACACTCACATACCCACTAACAGAGGCACTCTTGTGCCACTCTCACACCCAGAGACTCTTTCTCACACCCACTCTCACACCCAGACAGACACTGTCACACCAACGCTCACATCAAGAGACACCCTCTCACACCTATTCTCATATCCAGAGAAACAGTTGTCATGAGTGCTAAAGAAAAGGATTCTTTTCTTTATAATGACCCTCAACCACTCTAGTAGTGGCATGCTTCATTACCCGATCCACCCTAACCCCTAAAAGTAAGGGTGGATTCTACCAACATTCTGGGAGCAATTGAAAATATCCTACTGAGGAGCTAAAGATTAAAAATGCCTCACTATTCACAAGTATATCCCTTTAATGGTAAAGATAGTAGGCATGATTAAAAATAATAATAATGATCGGGGTATAGCAAGATTTTATGGTCCAATAACCCTTACTTAAAACTGTCGACATGTTTTAACCCCTGTAACTGGCTTGTACGGTCCCAGGCTTTCATTAGGATGTGTATCAAATACCTGCTCCAGTATCAAACAGATTTGCCTCTTAGGTGAAGGCTTGATCGTGCAGTGATAATCAAATGCATTCAGGGAGCAAAGTTACTCCCCAGAATCTCATAAAGAGCAGAAACATGTTCCCTTTGTTAAGAGAGACAAAAAAGCACAGAGCATATTCACTATGCCACAAATCATGCAAAACCTTACTTCATCTGAGGATCATGGGAGAACACAAGGTGGGTCTGAGGACACCGACCTGTGACTATGCAAATCACACCTTTTTGTTTTTGGCATGCACCACACATATCAAAAAGTGGACATGTGGTCGGATCATGTAATCTGTGTGCAAATTAAACTAAACCCCACTTGGTTGACTCAGATGAAAGCACATTAGTGAAAACACAAAACATTAATATATATATATAAAATGACAATACTGATGTTTCATATTATATCCACATGTACGCTCCTATGTGTTTTGGGTAACCACTCCTCTTAGGGATTCAGGGGACATAGCCACACACTAAAAAATGGCATCATCAGAAATGAATGAGGAGGAATGAAATGACCCAAGATACTCGGTTGTGTAGCAAAAGGGACAACTTCCTAGTTTGGTGAAGAAGGGACCCTCCTTACTCACGTCGTCAAAGAGAACACACTGCAACTGCACCTACTGCTGCTCGCTCATCCTAGGTGTGTGCCACTGTTTCCAGTAACTGGGGTGTCCTGGCCAGTGCCATTTTGAGTGGCAGCATGAGGGCATGACTTACAGGGAATGTCCTCCACGACGCGACATGTCATGATGTCACGTCAAACATAAAGAAAGCATAGACAAGGAAAAGACATCCCTATTCGAGGTATTGTCCTCGGTTATTATCTCCCTCACAACAACAATCACGTTCAACCATTTGTCAAAAGAACAAAATCATAATAAATGAAAGGTATAATCCAAGTAAACCTGTCTGGGAAATATTCTATGGCAATTTTAAAATTGGGAGCTTCACTGATGCGGAGCTTTCACACTCCGGGCCTTCACTATCTCTCTTTTGTAAGCTAAGTATTGCAAAATGTAAAATAATATCAGGGTCACGTTTCAATGTGACAGTTCTTTAAGGAAGCAGTTGTGGCTAGGGGCTAGATGTATCAAAGGATTTTGCATTTGCAAACGGTGCGAATCAGTAAATTCCACTGTTTACGAAGGCAAAATCGCCTTTCACAATGTATGAAAAGAATTCACAGTGTAATATTAAGGGTTCGCTAAATAGTGATTCCATAAAATTGTGACTAGATTTTGCAAATCACAGAGTGCAGTTCATTATTACTGAATTGCAAATCAATGTATCAAGCATTCGCAAATTGCAATTAGTCGCAAAATGGGATTTGCATGTGTAATTTACCACTAATTGCAATCAGTTGGTAAACAGGTGCAACCTATATAAAGAGGCCCAGAGTGCTTCACCTCTTTTTAACAATGGCTGCACCCTACCTCATGGTGAGGAGGAAGAGGATCCTGTCAGGTTTGAGGAGAGGGAGAAGGAGCACATGTTTAGAGTGGGCATTACCCTCTTTGAACAGACAGAGGAGGAGATTTTTGACAAGTACAGGTTGAACTCTGCAATAATACTTGACTTAATAGCTGATTTACAACCCCTACTACAGCGACACACACACAAACAGAACCAATGCCATGCCCACTCATGTGCAGGTATTATGCTCTCTGCACCTCTTAGCCTCAGGAATCTATCAAGGTGTCATAGCAGCAGCAGCTGGAGGTGTATCTCAACTTTCACACTTCTTCAATGCATTCCTAAGTGCAATGTTACCCAAAATCCATCCGCACATAAAATTCCCCAGCATCCCACAGGATTTGCCCAAAAAAATGATTTCTACCAGGAAGGCCAATTTCCACGTCACTGGCTGCATTGATGGGACACATGTAGCAATCTGTCCACCATCTGCCACAGAGTATGTATATCGGAATAGGAAGAGTACACATTCCATGAACATCCAGGCCATATGCAATGCCTCCAACATAATAATAGATCTTGTGGGCAGATACCCAGGTAGCACACATGATTGCTACATCTTCAGGCACAGTGAAATACACACAAGACTTCTTGCTTGGGAGTTAGGCGAAGGATACCTACTTGGTAATGTAACAGTGAACAATGTCGCATAACGCCTATGTGATGTCACAGATAACAATAACTAATTTTACTCTCCTGCCATTCTAGGAGACAGTGTATATGTAGTACGGTCCTTCATCTTAACACCCTATCTCAATCCTGCCATGCCAAATGAAAGGAGATACATAGCAGCACACAGAAAGACATGTAGTTCGATTGAGAGGACCTTCGGCCTGCTGAAGAGTTGTTTCCGATGCCTGCACAAGAGTGGGGGTGCACTGCAATACAGCCTGGAAAACACCTGCAAAATCGTGGCCATATGTGCAATGTTGCACAACATCGCAACAACAAGAGTCATACCAGTGGAACCCACAGAGCCAGACTCCAATGAGGATGACGACCCCTTGCCACCCCTTCACCCAGCAGACGGAACTAGTGCAGCAGAGGGCAGGCAAAGACGTGCTGAGGTTACACGCCACAATTTCTGATGTAAGTAATGACAACACCAGGTCTACTTTCATTTTTTGCTTCAGGTTATATATGTGTGAATAGGACGTAAGTATGCAAAATACACAATCAGGTCCCAATTACAGTGACACTATTGACATCATAGTATCAATGCAATGCTACATGATATGCAAATCCCCTGTATTTTTTAAATCCATGCACTCCACTTGAATGCTCAGTTGTCTCAGTAGCAGCACCTCTTGTTGCGGGTTCGGAGACAGTACTGTGTCTGGAACTGCGATCCTAGGATCCATCACAGGGGCTGTGACACTGCTGAGGCTAGAGAGCTCCTCACTAACCCCACCACCCAGTTCGCTGTTTGTAGCACTCCGGGCTGTCTGCATTGTCTCCAACACATTGGTGACTTGCATCAATCCTCGTGCAACATCCCGACTGCAATGTGCCATTTCCACTTGCATGCCCACAGCACGTCGTGACACCAAAGCAGTTGTGGTAGTCAGCCGATTGACAGATCTGCTGAAGCCATCCAACCTGCCCATCAATTGGTGTTGGCGCCTACGGTGGGTGATATGCTCCTGCTGCATTACAGTGCCAAGTTCCCTAATGGCATTTGTCATCTCCCTTACGTGTTCTGCTATAGCTTGCTGTCCCACATGCAGCTTGCACATGATGTTATTGAGAGACACCAACTGCCTGTGCATTGATCCCATGTTGTGATCGATAGACAATAATTGCCTGTGCATTGATCTCATGGGTTTACATTGCAGGCGCTGCACTTTCAACATGGATGCCTCAAGGCCACCAAACAGTGATGTACCCTCACCTTCCTCTGTACACTGCCTTTTTCTCAATGCCTCCTGAGGGGAGTAGACAGACGCTGTATCAGGGACCGCTGTCTGTTGGTGCTTCTAACCTCTGGAGGTGGTGTGGGTACTTCTTCCGGCAATTCTTTGGAGTCCTCTGTAAACTCAGGGAGGGGTAGCACTCTTGCCCTGCGTCTAGCTGGTGCACGTACGATGGACTCACTAGTGTTTGAATCAGACTGTGGCTTACTTTTGTCATTCCCCCCTTTTCCACTTTCTGCTGCGTTAGGGCCCGGAACATCTGCAACAACAAAGCACAGCATGTCTTTCATGATGTTCACCTTGGATATGTAATCTCACAGTTACTTTCATGATAAACATTTCCCCTGTTATAGTGTTTCAAATTGTCTGTTCTGTTATTTCTCTGTTTGGTTTTACACTATATTGATATTAGTGTAGTAGATGCACTTTTGAGGTGTGTACTACCACTCCCATAAGGCATTGTTGTGTTGAATGGAATATGTGGCATGGACTACTTATCACTGTGCAGAGTGACATTGAAATTTTTTCTAAGGGACTTTTGTACATGCACATATGGTGATTCAAATCATTACTGCCCTTACCTTTTCTGGTGCTGGGTGTGCCTGAGATGTCAATGTGAGTGACACCACTAACTGCTTCAGGCAGCAGTGTTGACTCCACCATGTCTTCCATGGGGGTGGACGCTGTCTGGGTGGGTGGTCCTCCTCTAGTGCTCCTTGCCTCCTTCAGCCTGCTTGCTACCCTCTCTTTGGCATGTGATCGCAAGTCGTACCAGCGCTCGCGTATCTCCTCGATGCAACGCTGCGCAACACCCACCGTGCATATTTTGGTTTGGATGTCAGTCCACATTTTCCTCTTCTCACTTTCTGGGACCTGTAGTGAGTGTTTGCCAAATAACTGGTCATGGTTTTTTACCACCTCTTCCGTGAGCACCTCAAATTCCTGCTCACTGAATTTAAGTTTTCTCTTTCTTTCTCCTTTATTCTTCCCATTCCAGTCAGTGGCCATAGTTTTTTCTGGTCCTGGCTGACTCTCCTGAGTGCCTCTCTGATGCTGTGCTGGGTCTCTCTGTTTGCTCCTGTGGCTCAGGCTTCTGAAAACAGCATGCACTGACTCACTTCCTATTTGTGATGTCATCAAGCTGCTCCAGAATACAGAAATTACAATTTCCAATTTCCAAATACCAATTCGCTATTTTACCTAACCGCTATTTGGTACTCCCTATTTGTGATTGCGAATTTTAGGAAATCACAAAAAATTCAGCAGTGGTGTTGTTATATTGCATTTTGAGAATCCCAGTTAGCGATTCGGTAAAAATCGCTATTTGGTATTCGCAAATGCGAACCATAAAACATCTGGCCCTAGGTCTATGAGAGAGAGACCCATAATTATTTTTACGTTGCAGGAATACCTTGTTTTGAGCATTATTGGTATTGGAAGAGTATATGTCTTGGATTTCCCAGGGTTAACCCAAAAATTATTCTCTGAGTTCTCTCGAGTTATGCTTTTTGGCGTTAGTTCTCTCGTGTTCTGATAACATGCCTGGCCACAGGCCAGGCCCTGCAACCAATTTCCCACCACACAAGGGCGATGGCTGTGCACAATGGTGGTTGGATTGCTGTACAATAATTGAATATTACTTTTATGTTAAAAAACCCTTGCAATTCACAAACAAAAACAATGTTTATAGGGGCTTTATAGCTAGGAAATAGCATTAAAAACATAGAAATTCACTGAAAAAAAACAAAGGTTACAGGGATGTTATGGTTAGTAAATTATAACTGCATTTCTATGGTTTCTGTGTGGAAAATCTGAACCTAACTGTCACATCCCTGTGACCTTTATTTTTTTAGTGCATTTGTTGGAAAGTGATTTATTAGTAGGGGCAAGTAGGTGCCTACACTTAGTAATAAGGCCACAATTATGCATAAGGTCCAGTCAAAGTCTCAATAAATTAACTCTCTCTCAACCCTTGGAAGCTTGGTTCATGAGGAGACAGGCTTAACTTAGGAGACAGGTGTGTAAAGCATTTAATATCACCAAAACAGTAAATAAGAAAGACACAAATCACAATCCTTCACCAATATATATAAATAGGAGATATTGTAATCTTTAAAGTGACACCAAAATGACAACATTCTGATGTAAGGAACAAGAGATATGAATTTTTTGAGAATAACATTAAAACTAGTGCTTAGAAGCAAAATCTCTTAAAGGGTTAAAAAAAAGGTTGTACTGGATCAGAACAAAGTCTAGAGTTCCAGCCACCCATTATGTAACACTCTTACACTTATTTCCAAAAGTGTTTCTTGATGCAGGAAAGGGGTCTACAGTACCAGCCAAGGGTTCATGAGCTCTGGTTTGCCTCTTCGAGTCCAGGACTACAACTCCCACAATGCACCTGGTGAACCTTGTCATATGGAGTTGTTCTTGTTGTTGATGTTGCAGGTAGCCCTTCCAGCAATTTTCTACCTGCTGCTCAACAGGGAGTTCACTCCTTAGCCTTTAAGAGAGACAAAGTCCTTTTATTGTGAAGTCTTGTGTGTGCAACAGGTGCAGCCCTTTTGGGTGCAGTCCTCTCTTGTGTAACACAAGGGTCCAGCAGGGCAGTCCTTCTTCTCCAGTTTTTCCTTTGGGTCTTTGGGGGTCCACAACACCAATCCAAGGTTCCAGAATCTCTGAGTTGCCCTTTAGGATGTTGGAACTATAATTCCCACAATGCACCAGGTCTACTGGACGTTGTTCAGTTGGGTTCTTCTGACAGGTGTTGATGCAGGTGTCTCTAGATAGCTCCTTTACACCTGTTGCTTACAGGAAGTCTACTCCTGAATCCATTAGAAGCCTGCCAAAGTCGTCTTTTTTGAAGCCCAGAGTGTGCAGCAGGTGCAGCTGTTGTGAGTGCAGTTCTTCTTGGTGCAGACCAGGGGTTCAGCAGGGTAGAATTTCTTATTATTATTATTACAGGCAGGGATCTGAGTTGCTTGGCAGCTCCCACATATTCATTCATGCTTCTGGGGTGACAAGCAGAGGGCACCCCTGACCAATGGGATGCAGGGTGCCACCTTCAGGGATGACAAAGTCTTCCAAAGTGTGGCATTTTCTTGTCTTAGAAAGCACTGTTTCCTCAAAAATCCAAAATGGAGAAAATCTCTACTGGAGGTTCAGGTCTGGCTAAGCCCACACACTAGTGTGGCTAACGTTTCCTAAGACTCCCATTCAAGCCGCCCACCTAATTCAATTACAGGGGCTCCCATCTGGCCGGGGGTGCAGGAAATTAGGGAGGTCTGGTTTCTATCCCAACTATCTTTCCCTCCTTTGAATACCAGTTTGGTAATGGAGTCCCCTTCCATCTCTGGCATCTGCCCATGCAGTGCTACACCCACCAGATGGTTTATTTGTCTCAGCCCAGGCCCCTTCACATATCATTAAGGCAGCCTTGCTCAGTCTGCCGGAGTCTGACCTATCATGAAAGGCTAAGAGAGGGCTGGTTTAGGTAACTTTAGAAAATATTTCTAAAACCCTTACCATGTAATAGGTATAATACATCTAACCTTTGCAAGTTGTTGGATTTATTCTAACGATTATTTTGACACCTTAAATGACATTTTAGCTTGAATGACATTTTAGCTCACTCCTATCAAAAGTAAGACTACAATTGGGAAAAAACTAAATTGGCTATTTGTTCCTCACCGTGGCTTAAGAAACATCTTTTATAATGTCCCTGCGTATATTTACAAGACACCCTACAACTGGGGCACCTAGGGGAGACCTTAGGGTTGGCATATGTAAGATAAGGTAGTTTAAGATTTTAGAAATACATTTAATTCCAAAGTCGAATTTGCATATAATTTTAATTTAAAAGCAGACTCGCCATGCACTTATAATTACCTCACAAATTACAGCACTCTTGACATCTTTGATAACATCATTGATAATATGAATGTAATATTTGCAGTAAAGGTTTTGACGAAAAAACTGTGCATAGCAGGGGTACCAGTTATAGTTACGTTAGGGCACTAGTTATAGTTACTTGTTGAATTTCTATGGTTTGTTACATTTGAAAGGTGAGTCTAACAACGTCCCTGCAACCTTTGTTTTTTAAGTAAAAAAAAATAAAAAATGTATTGGGTGGGTAGCTGCCTTAGTGGCTCATTGTGTAAGTTAGAAGTTGTCCCAGTATCTGCATGGGGTAGTCCATGGGTGTGTCATTGAATATATGTGTGAGTGAGTGTGTCGGTGAATGTATAGGTGAGTGTATATTTGTATCAGTGACTGTATAGGAGAGTGAGTATATGTGTTACTATCCATTTGACTAAGTAAGTGGGTGGGTATGTGGGTGAGTGAGTTGTTGTGATATTTGTTGTATGGGTGAGTGAGTAGGTGTACAAGTAGTTCATTAGATGAGTGACTTATTGTCTGGGTGGATATATGCCTGTGTGGTTGGGTGTCTGTGTGACTGTATTGCTTAGTAACTAGGTGTATGATTGTGTGTATGGGTCTGTGGCTGGGTCAGTTAGTGGATATATATGAGAATAAGCTGTCTAAATGGCTTTATGGGTGTATAAGTCAGTGTGTGAGTAAGTTCATGGCAAAGTGAATGGAGTGTGTGACTGGCGAGATGAGTAATGGAATTGGTGTGTGAGTGCATTTCACAATGAGAGAGTGTTGTTGTATGTAGTATGTAGTTGTATGTGTGTGTGAATGGGAATGTGAGTAGTAGTGTGACTGTGAGCGGGTGTATGAGAGGTTTGTATGGGTGTTTGAGTGGGGTGTGAGAGTCTCTAGATAGATGATGTCAGCAGTGATGTCATCAGTGATGTCTCTGTTCATGTCCTCAGTGATGTAATATTTGAGTTCATATGCAGTGTATTGTGGGGGCATAAGTTATAGTTAGGGCTGGTAAATATAAGTGTTGAATTTCTATGGTTGTGTGCCAGAGTTGACTCTGTTCTGCTGTGAATCAAAATGTAAGTATAACATTCAGGTGGAAAGTGGAATATTGGTAATGGCAGGTAGATACCTACACTTATCAATAGGCCACAAGCCCCCACTAGGTGCAGTCAAGGTCTCAGTAAATTAATCCTTGCTCAACCGTTGGTAGCTTGGCCCACAAGCAATTAGGCTTAATTTAGGAGACAGGTGTATAAAGAATTTAATATAATCAAAACAGTAAATAAGTAAAACCCAACACACAATAAAAATCCAACACCAATTTATAAAAATTGAAAATTTGTATAACTTCAAAGTGACACCAAAACTATAAAATAAAAAAATCCAATTAAGCCAACAGGAGATACGAATTTATAAAGATTAAATGAATAAAAATATTTTCTAGCACCTAAAAAATGAAAGTGCCGGCTGGGAACATCTAGTCGAACTCGACCAAGGCAAAGTCAACATTTGTGGATGACCGCGATGGTGCCCTGCTCAGCTACACTGAGCGGTAGGCCTTGGTCAAGGTTTTAATTTCAGACTTAGTCACTGTTTTGAAGCTTTTTCTCTCATCGTCAGGCGAGGCTCTGCTACAGGCCATGCTGTGATGCAACAACAGCGGCTTGCTTAATCACAGACACCAACTTATGGTGTTTTTTTTTTACAAAGTTGCTCTAAAAGTCTCCTGGATCTTCTTCAAGAAGCACTTTTTGGGTCCTTAAAGGGTCCATAATATTGCTCCAAGTTTCCAGAAGCTCTGAGTTGCTCCTTGGAAGATGGGACTTCAGTTCCCAGAATGCACCTCGTCGGAATCCTCAAATGGCAACTGAACATAGGTCAGCTGGATGATTCTTGCAGGACTCAATGCAGGGCACCCTGGTCATCTCCTTTGTACGTGTACCTTACAGGAAGTCCACTCTTGGAGTTGCAGAAGCAAGGCAAAGTCCTTTTCTTGTTGAAGCCCAATGTGTGCAGCTGGTGACGTCCTTCTGAGTGCATTGTCCAGGTGCAGGCCAGGGGTCCAGCAGGTCAGTCCTTCTTCCAGTATCTTCATCCAGAAGGGATCTAAATTGTGGGGCAGCTATGCCATATTTATCATTGCTCCTTAGGGTGGAAAGTAGGGGTTGATCCTGTCCCATGGAGTGCAGGCCAACACCATCTGTGGTGACCACTTCTGTGAAATGTGGCAAAAATCTGTACCAGAAAGCAACATTCTTTAAAAATCCAACATGGAGGATATCTCTCCTGGAAGGCTATATCTGGCTGAGCCCACCCACTGGTGTGGTCAGGTTTCCCTACCACGCCTCCTCCAGCCCCTCTCTTAAACTAATCAGTGGGGCTCCTAGCTGTCTGGGGGTGCAGGAAATGGGGGTGGCCCTATTTCTGTGCCAAGTGTCCCTCCTTTGAAGACCAGTTTGGATACTATTCCCCTGTCCTGCTCTGCCATCTGCTGTAGCAGTTCTCCATCCTCCAGATGCTTCCTTTTTGTCAGTCCAGGCCACTTCATACCTCCTTAATTTGTGCTTTTGGTTTGCGAATCCACAACAGTGCTGTGACTGCATTTTTTGTTTTATTCAGATTTTCATTACAATTTACATAGTGCTTGAGGTATAGGGTGGCTCTAAGAAGAGCCTTTGTGTTTATTGTTGGTATATGATTAGTACACATAGGAGCAGCTGTAGAGTTTCAAGTTGTTCAGAAAAACACTGTTGCCTTCATCTGGGAAGTGAACACCATCTCTTCTATATATCCCATCCATGTCAAAGTGCACATTATTATTGTAGATCAAGCCCATGTTATGGTCTCTGAGGAATGCTGAAGCTTTTTTATTAACATGTTTCCTAGCTTTGTCTATCTCTGGACAGAATTCAGCTGACCACTTCCTTTTCTGCCTGTGGCATATGTTAGAGAACACGAAGGCAGTGTGAAGGAAAAGATGCATTAATTGAACAAAGGCATCCTACATTAGGATTTCTAGTCCTACCCTTACTCAGTGTGCCTAGATCATTACCACCGTAGTGCACAATCATGAGGTGAGGTGGTTGGAAATCTCTTATACTTTCTACCAATGAAAGCAATTGATGCCACCTTAATCCTCTCTGGCCAACCCAAGTAATATCCACATTAGGCAAACCCAGGTCCCTGCCAATGCCACTCTTTCTAGCATACTCAATAGCCCAACAAATATAGCTGTGACCTGCAATCCACACTCTAACCATTTTGAAGGAAAGGAGCAGTGGCACACAGTAGAAGGCTGGAGCTGAATGAGGTGGTTTTCAAAATGTGAGGTGGTTAAAATGGAGGGACCAGTGGATTTAAAATAAATACACAATTTCAATTGGATATTGTACATAGATTGGTAGACGAAAATAGGTTGTGATTAAAATTATTAAGTCAGAGTATCAGTGATTGGTTCTTAATGCTTATAATCAAGTAAACTAATTTTACCCATTTTCAATATATTAACATTCTGTAATAGTCAACCACACCTGCTACAGCACACCTTGAAGCTAGTCTGCTGCTAAAAGAAATGTCATGAACCTTTGAACTACTGGTACAGTGGAGTGTTCCAGAAGAGGTTGCTATGGTAGCTGAGGAAAAACAATGTGGGGTAAGGGGAGTTTTTAAAGCCCACATACAATTTTGTATAAAAGAGAGGATTTGGAATACAAGGATACTTACAATTATTTTTCCAACTCACTATTGTCATTAAATTTGAAATGTAGATGAAATTCAACAAAAAACAATGAGAAAAATATTTTACAACCCCCGACTGGAGTCACAACTCTGTTGAGAATTTACACGGGGCGCTCTGGGTGCCATGGCTTAGTCGCAACTCCAGCAGCACACAGTAGAAAATTGGGCTTCTTACCAAAACAACAAGAAAGGGTTAGCAGCCAAAAACCCTCCAAATGTGGGATACCATAAATAAAACGTAAAACACATTGTGTGATTTGCTAACTAGGACAGTATCACTGAGAGCAAAGGTGAACAGGTTGCCAGTACAGGTTCATTGGTCTAAGAGTGGTGTACCATTCTTATTCTGAGATTTCATTGTTATACAAAGAAAAGAGTCAAAGTGATATTGTAACAGCATTTTATCTAAAAATGAAAGCCATTCATAGGTAAGTGAATTAGAGTATTGGTTTAAAAGCAAGATCTGTTAGTAACTAAGAGTGATAAAAGTAGAAGCGCTTTTACTTGTCCATTCAGCAAGTTATATGTAAGTACTGCTATGATAAGTAAGATAATCAGAAAACAACATGTTAGAACTTGTGACTCTTTCAGAACAACTACAAGACATAAATGTATGTGAATTTATCCTTATAGAAAATGCTCATCCATTTCAAGTGATTATACGCTTGGAACTAAAAACAGGTAAATTGCTTCCAACAGAGTTACTGAAAGGCCTTAAAGGACAGGAAGGTGGCAGTCCCCGGGTCTGCAAGGGGGCCACATGGCCCCCATGCACACAGAATATCTTTGGCCCTGGGCAGGAGGCACTCCCTGGGGCTGAGGGGGGCCAGACAGCCCCCCACACACATGAGTTTAGCCCCAGGGAGGTGGTGGTCCCCAGGGCTGTAGGGGGGGCTGGGTGCCCCACCCCACATTCAAAATGGCAGTGCCCCCAGGACCTGGCCCATCTGAGACTTCTTAAAAACAAGTGTGACTTAGAAAATGTCCTAAATGTTCGTCAAGCGTTGCAAAGATATAGGCAAGTCAAAAACTGCTTTTTGAATGGAAACATATTTATATGTCTCCAACCAGTAGCTCAAAGTAACTTTCAGAGTAGCTCACAGCCTGCAGGTCATTTGTAACTAAGAATTGCAACAAATAAGTGTTGTGCTTTCCTTTTAAAGTTAAGGAAAAGCTATGTTTGTTTTACATTTCTATCAGGCTGCAGATAGCAGAGCCTTATTATGAGCAGTGCTCCACTCAAACTTATGACCCAGGTGGTTCACTGAAGTTCAGAAGTACAGCACTGAGGCATTAAACTCTTACGTCGTTCTTTACTCAATATGAGAACATGAGAAGAAAATGAAATATCTGATTAGTTTTAAATGAGAGAAATTTAAAAAGCAGAGTTTACTTAATGATTAAGTTAACTCTTTGTTTTAATTTTCTACATGTTCAAAGTGTCACGTTTGCAAAGAGGAGGCACCTCACTCCCAGTAGCTGGTGGACACCGTGCCACATTTATAACTGAAAAATAAAGTACTTTTCTTTTAAATAGGAGAAATTTAAAGTGAAGAAAAATGTTTCTATGAAACATTGTTGTAATGCTATTTTCTACTTTAAATTAAGCAAATTAAGTACTAATGTTTTATAAAACATGTTTCTTCACTTTACATTCCTCACATTTAAACAAATGACTGTATTGTCCTGTTATAAATGAGGCGTCATATCTACAGACCACTGGGAGCAATATGCCTGCTGTTTGTAAATACACTTTGACATGAGAGAAACATAAACTTATAAGTTTTATGTAATGCATATAAACATAAAGTTAACTCTTCGGTTGAAATTTCTCCCATTTCAAAGTGTCTCATTTGCACACAGCAGGCATCTTTCTCCCAGTGGCTATTAGACAGGCTGTCATATTTATAACCGAAAAATAGAGCCATTTTATTTTTAATAGGAGAAATTTAAAGTGCAGCATTATTGGCAGAGCAATGCGCACGTTTAAGACAACAAAACCTGGAGTGAATGATCTTTCTATTTTTTGGATTTTAACTGCAAAAACTGCTTATTGGCAATAATTGCTTGAATTATTTTATTTCTCTTCTGACGTGATTGCAACGTGGGGCATGGAGACTTTAACCCCATGATGAATACAAAACCGAGATTAAAGAATACCTTGTTTATGTAATTGGCGTCCCATGTGGAGAGTGTTTAAATTGCTCAGGAAATGACACTTTTTTGGGTTGACAAAGGCTGACTGAACAGCCTAAACGCGTTCCTGTCTCAAGCGCTGTCCACAATGAAATAGAAAATTCTCAAGATTATGAGTGCAGGCTTTCTCTTGATAGGCAGAAATAGTGGTAAATGTAAATGTTGAAAGGCGTTTTGTGGTATTGTCTTTTGCTGCACAACCGGCAATCAGGAAGCACACCAGCAAACCACAGAACCTTGTTTTTTTATATATATATATGTATATATATATATATATATATATATGATCGCCAGTAGGTAGTTATAGTTAGGCGCATGTTTCCATAGAAAAACGTTTTTTTACTTGCCTATATGTTTGGCGCTGTTTGACTAATATTCATAAAACTTTCCAAAACAAAGTGTGCAGTGATTCTTGTTGTGCACAGAAAGTTTCAGGGTGATTCGTCAACTGTGGGGTATGGGTGGGTAATCACAAAATGTGGGTTTCCCATATCAATTCCCATATGAGAATTGAACACGACTGCAGCCCAAACCGCCAGATGGAATTACACCAAAACTGGCAGAAAGCTAGATTTTGTTCCATAGATTGGGCTTTTGGTTATTTGGTATAATTCCGTTCAGTAGTTGTTGAGAAATTCAAATAAATACAAATTTGTATATCTGTGGCCTGACGACTTCACAAATAATGACGAGCTCGTGTAGGGAAATGCGAAGCTCTGATTGGTTGCCAACACCTCAATCAGGAAGTGTTGGTATTCATCTTGGGACAGGGCTTCAGCTGAGTCCCACAAAAAAATGTGAAAAAAAAGAAAAAAGGCCAAGGTACGGACACCCTGACCCTTTAGCTCAGTTGCTTAAAAACACTCTTTTTAAAACAATTGTTGCTGTGAATTTGCAACGACGTCCCAAATTTGTGGCAACATTTTTAAAAAAAACAAGCAAGGGCTCCTGTGCTTGCTTTGATGAAGCCCCTGGGTGGGCCAGGTCCTGGTGGCATGTTAAAATAAAGAAGGGGGGCACACTGGACCCCCCCAGCGCATTTTTATGCCATGGGGACCACCACCTCCCCGGGGCATATGAATTTTATAGCCCCAGGGACTGCCACCTCCCTTGGGCTAAATACATTGTGAATGCAGGGGGACTGCACCCTAAGGTAACTATAACTCATTTGCTTGCCATGTGCTGCTAATAACCCCACAAAAGACATGTAAGAAAGTACTCCTTTTTGACCTGGTCACCCCCCAAAGGTTTTGACTGATACTGGTGGTTACTGACTCTGACTGTGCCTTGGGCACTGCTAACCAGTCCCAGGGCCAGTGCTCTGGGTAAAATGGAATATGCAAATTAGTCTAATCATAATTGGCTGCCCCAAACTACCTATATGGTAGGGCACGTAGGTTCAGGGACCCCAGTATAGATAGTACACCCATAAGTGCACTGCTGTGGTGCCCAGTGTCATTTTAAAAGCACACCTGCCTTTCTGGCTGTTTTTAAGTTAAAGTTAACCTCAAATTCGACTTTTGAATCAAAAGTACTTCCAAAGTCCTAAGCTATCTTATTTTTACATAAGTCACCCCTAAGGTACACCCTAAATGTCCCCAGGTGTGAGTGTAGAGTAACTATAGGCAGGGACTTTATAAAGGATGTTTTATAAGCCCTGGTGAGGGAAAAATAGCCACATCTATTTTCCCCATTGTAGTGAATAGGCTCCATAGGCTAACATAAAGAGACTTTTTTTTTTAAATGATAAATTCTTTTTTTATATAGGAAGGAGCTAAATATAGCAAGCTTGGTACCACGGTTGAATTTGATATAACTTGGACAGGGAAAGTGTTTTAGAACTCTTGCTAAAAGTTCCCAACTTCAGCTCTGTAGTGCCCTTTTGGGTTCGGTCAGCCTTTAGCAGCCTGAGCTAGGCTGCCTTGATGACGTGTGAAATGGCCTAGGCTGAAACAAAGGAAGCTTCTGGTAGGAAGAGATCTGCCTCAGCAGGTTGTAGAACACAATGGGGGAGAGCAGCCAAACTGGAGTTCAAAAAAGGGAAGGGCATTTGGGACAGAAACTGGACCTCCCTAATTTCCTGCAGCCCCAGACAGCCAGGTGTCCTCTGATTAGATTAGGAGAGGGCTGGAAAGGGGTTTATTAAGGGAAATGTAGTCAAACCAGTGGTGGGACTCAGCCAGATCTAACTCTAAGATTGAATTTTTGCCATCTTGGATTTTTGGAGGAATGTTGTTCCCTGGAATTGATTTTTGCCATACTTCCAAGGAAGTGGTCACTCAAGAGGGTGGTGGCTGCATGTGATTGGACAGGAACACTCCCTTGCTTTCTACCCCAGGAGCAAGGATAAAATGGCAGAGCTACCCTACACTTCAGATCCCTACTGGAAAAAAGACAGGAAAAAGAAGGACTGCCTTGCTGGACCCCTAGCCAGCACCTGTACCCTGCACTTAGAAGGACTGCACCAGCTGCACACTTTGGGCTTCAACAATAAAATGACTTTGCCTTACTTCTACAACTCCAAGAAGGGACTTCCTGTAAGCTAATGGTAGAAAGGAGCTGACCAGAGTCTCCTGCATCAAGTCCTGTAAAAATAACCCAGCTGACCAGGGGTCATTGTAGGATTTGGAGGAGGTGTATTCTGGGAGTTGAAATCCTAACCCCCAAGGAGCAACTCAGAGCTTCTGGAACCTAGGGGTGAGTTGTAGACACTTGAAGGACCCTAGAAGTACTTCTGGACAAAGATCAACTTTGGAAAAAAACTCCATAAGTGGACTGACCTGACAGCGAGAGTCAAGCCTGCCATCGTCAGCCACAACCTGGCTGAAAAGCTCTAGAGCCCCAGACTTCCAGGATTAGACCGGGGGCTCGTGGAATGGCAATCTGACGACTTGCATTGAAATCAGCTTGCTAGCCAGGATTCATTTATTGAGACCTTAACTGGACCTAGAGGGGGTTTTTGGCCTATTACTAAGTGTAGGTACTGACCTGCCCTTACCAATAAACCACGTTCCAACATTACCGCATTCATGATATTTTTGATAACATCATCGATAGTATTGATGTAATATTTGCAGTAAAATATTTGATGAAAAAACTGTGCATGAAGGGGGCGAAAGTTATAGTTACTTAAGATAAATATAACAGCAAAATGTATATGGTGTGTCTCCCCTCGGGACATAGCTGTTTGCTCTGACTTGGTGGGAGCTTTGACAGCTCCCGCCAAATCAGAGCAATCACTCCGCTTCCAGCGGGTGAGAGCCATCAAAAGTGCTCTTTCACACTGGAAGCTGAGGTTTCATCTCCTTCCCTGCCTGCAGAGAAGCAGGCAGGGAAAGAGATTAAACTATTGCTCTTGCACTCGGGGAGCTGCATGTGTATCCGCTCCCTGTGTGCAAGAGCAATGCCAGCTCCCGCAGAAGGCCGGGAGTCAGCTGGGACCTCAGGGGCCTTGAGGCTCACCCGAGGTCCCATTGTACATTGAGTGCCTGGGGAGGAACCCACAAGACATGGCAATGCCCTGGGGGATGGGGTTCCCTGGGGCCATAATCAGGCCAGGGAGGGGGGGTACACTTCCCCCTCCTCCATTTCTTTCTTCTCCTCTCCTGGCGAGAGCAGAGTCCATGGCTCTCCCTTTAAATTGCTACAAGTATGCAAAGGTGCATATCACCTAGAAGCTCAGCCCGCTTCGCCCTTAGTAGTAAAGAAAGGTCTTCCAGCATTTAGCCAGGATGATAGACAGCTTATCAAAAGTGGCCCCCAGGGCATTTGCCGGTGATTTTGGGGGCACCTTCTTGATGACCAGGAACATGAGGATATCTCCACAAAGCAAACAAGCACTTATGTCATACCGATAATGAGAAGGACCCTGGTTTCATAGAGATTTACATCTTTGTATTCACGTTGGCTTCTCTATAGGAGGATTCATGTAATCACATATCTGTAGATGAAAAAGGACCAGGCATAGTCATATTGCCAAAACTCACACAAGGTCACTGGTGACATTTCCTTGTGCTCTATTACACAGCTGTAGTGTAGAATACTACTGGAAATTTCACCAAGGAGGCAGAAAGAACTCAACTTGGGTAGATATTTTGTGCAAAATTGTGGATTCTTGTTGGATAAAAGGGCAGGTGAGGTTCCTTTATGGCTGACTCACTCACACAGCTACTGACACACCCACAAAGACAATCACACACCCACTCATAGATGCACTCAGACATTCACAAACCCACTCACAGAACCACTCACACACTCATGCACTTAAAGCCCTCTGCCTAACCTTTAAAGCGATATATGGGGACGGTGCTGAACACCTGGCCGATAGATTCAGGTGGTATCGTCCCGGACGAGTTCTAAGATCGGACAATTCCTACCTGATTCAGGTTTGTCGAACACGTAGAGTCAGGTGGGGAGACAAAGCCTTTACAGTGGCGGCTGCCAGATATTGGAATGCTCTACCGCTAGACATCAGGAAAGAACACAACTTCACGATATTTAGGAAGCGAGTGAAAACTTGGCTGTTTCCACGGTAGAGTTACTGGCTTTCGGTCATCCTCTCGTTATTTATGTCCTCGAGTGATTCGATGCTAAGGCCGGAACGCGCTATATAAATCTTCATATACATACATACATACATACATACATGCACCCACTCACAGACCTACTCAGAGACTCACACACTGACTAAGTCAGGCTGACTCAGACTCACGTACTAATAAAAAGACCCTCTCAGAGACTCATGAAGCCACTCACAGACCTACTCAGAGATTCACAAACACACTCACAGAACCACATGGACAGTCATACACCTTCTCTCAGACACACTCGGAACACTCAGGCACCCACTCACAAACTCACTCACAGAATCACATAGACACTCACATACCCACTAACAGAGGCACTCTTGTGCCACTCTCACACCCAGAGACTCTTTCTCACACCTACTCTCACACCCAGACAGACACTGTCACACCAACGCTCACATCAAGAGACACCCTCTCACACCTATTCTCATATCCAGAGAAACAGTTGGCATGAGTGCTAAAGAAAAGGATTATTTTCTTTATAATGACCCTCAACCACTCTAGTAGTGGCATGCTTCATTACCCGATCCACCCTAACCCCTAAAAGTAAGGGTGGATCCTACCAACATTCTGGGAGCAATTGAAAATATCCTACTGAGGAGCTAAAGATTAAAAATGCCTCACTATTCACAAGTATATCCCTTTAATGGTAAAGATAGTAGGCATGATTAAAAATAATAATAATGATGGGGGTATAGCAAGATTTTATGGTCCAATAACCCTTACTTAAAACTGTCGACATGTTTTAACCCCTGTAACTGGCTTGTACGGTCCCAGGCTTTCATTAGGATATGTATCAAATACCTGCTCCAGTATCAAACAGATTTGCCTCTTAGGTGAAGGCTTGATCGTGCAGTGATAATCAAATGCATTCAGGGAGCAAAGTTACTCCCCAGAATGTCATAAAGAGCAGAAACATGTTCCCTTTGTTAAGAGAGACAAAAAAGCACAGAGCATATTCACTATGCCACAAATCATGCAAAACCTTACTTCATCTGAGGATCATGGGAGAACACAAGGTGGGTCTGAGGACACCGACCTGTGACTATACAAATCACACCTTTTTGTTTTTGGCATGCACCACACATATCAAAAAGTGGACATGTGGTCGGATCATGTAATCTGTGTGCAAATTAAACTAAACCCCACTTGGGTGACTCAGATGAAAGCACATTAGTGAAAACACAAAACATTAATATATATATATATAAAATGACAATACTGATGTTTCATATTATATCCACATGTACGCTCCTATGTGTTTTGGGTAACCACTCCTCTTAGGGATTCAGGGGACATAGCCACACACTAAAAAATGGCATCATCAGAAATGAATGAGGAGGAATGAAATGGCCCAAGATACTCGGTTGTGTAGCAAAAGGGACAACTTCCTAGTTTGGTGAAGAAGGGACCCTCCTTACTCACGTCGTCAAAGAGAACACACTGCAACTGCAGCTACTGCTGCTCGCTCATCCTAGGTGTGTGCCACTGTTTCCAGTAACTGGGGTGTCCTGGCCAGTGCCATTTTGAGTGGCAGCATGAGGGCATGACTTACAGGGAATGTCCTCCACGAGGCGACATGTCATGATGTCACGTCAAACATAAAGAAAGCATAGACAAGGAAAAGACATCCCTATTCGAGGTATTGTCCTCGGTTATTATCTCCCTCACAACAACAATCACGCTCAACCATTTGTCAAAAGAACAAAATCATAATAAATGAAAGGTATAATCCAATTAAACCTGTCTGGGAAATATTCTATGGCAATTTTCAAATTGGGAGCTTCACTGATGCGGAGCTTTCACACTCCGGGCCTTCACTATCTCTCTTTTGTAAGCTAAGTATTGCAAAATGTAAAATAATATCAGGGTCACGTTTCAATGTGACAGTTCTTTAAGGAAGCAGTTGTGGCTAGGGACTAGATGTATCAAAGGATTTTGCATTTGCAAACGGTGCGAATCAGTAAATTCCACTGTTTACGAATGCAAAATCGCCTTTCACGATGTATGAAAGGCATTCGCAGTGTAATATTAAGGGTTCGCTAAATAGTGATTCCATAAAATTACGACTAGATTTTGCAAGTCACAGAGTGCAATTCATTATTACTGAATTGCAAATCAATCTATCAAGCATTCGCAAATTGCGATTAGTCGCAAAATGGGATTTGCATGTGTAATTTACTACTAATTGCAATCAGGTTGTAAACAGGTGCAACCTATATAAAGAGGCCCAGAGTGCTTCACCTCTTTTTAACAATGGCTGCACCCTACCTCATGGTGAGGAGGAAGAGGATCCTGTCAGGTTTGAGGAGAGGGAGAAGGAGCACATGTTTAGAGTGGGCATTACCCTATTTGAACAGACAGAGTAGGAGATTTTTGACAAGTACAGGTTGAACTCTGCAATAATACTTGACTTAATAGCTGATTTACAACCCCTACTACAGCGACACACACACAAACAGAACCAATGCCATGCCCACTCATGTGCAGGTATTATGCTCTCTGCACCTCTTGGCCTCAGGAAGCTATCAAGGTGTCATAGCAGCAGCAGCTGGAGGTGTATCTCAACTTTCACACTTCTTCAATGCATTCCTAAATGCAATGTTACCCTAAATCCATCCGCACATAAAATTCCCCAGCATCCCACAGGATTTGCCCAAAAAAATGATTTCTACCAGGAAGGCCAATTTCCACTTCACTGGCTGGATTGATGGGACACATGTAGCAATCTGTCCACCATCTGCCACTGAGTATGTATATCGGAATAGGAAGAGTACACATTCCATGAACATCCAGGCCATATGCAATGCCTCCAACATAATAATAGTTCTTGTGGGCAGATACCCAGGTAGCACACATGATTCCTACATCTTCAGGCACAGTGGAATACACACAAGACTTCTTGCTTGGGAGTTAGGCGAAGGATACCTACTTGGTAGTGTAACAGTGAACAATGTCGCATAACGCCTATGTGATGTCACAGATAACAATAACTCATTTTACTCTCCTGCCATTCTTGTAGACAGTGTATATGTAGTACGGTCCTTCATCTTAACACCCTATCTCAATCCTGCCATGCCAAATGAAAGGAGATACATAGCAGCACACAGAAAGACATGTAGTTCGATTGAGAGGACCTTCGGCCTGCTGAAGAGTTGTTTCCGATGCCTGCACAAGAGTGGGGGTGCACTGCAATACGGCCTGGAAAACACCTGCAAAATCGTGGCCATATGTGCAATGTTGCACAACATCGCAACAACAAGAGTCATACCAGTGGAACCCACAGAGCCAGACTCCAATGAGGATGACGACCCCTTGCCACCCCTTCACCCAGCAGACGGAACTAGTGCAGCAGAGGGCAGGCAAAGACGTGCTGAGGTTACACGCCACAATTTCTGATGTAAGTAATGACAACACCAGGTCTACTTTCATTTTTTGCTTCAGGTAATATATGTGTGAATAGGACGTAAGTATGCAAAATACACAATCAGGTCCCAATTACAGTGACACTATTGACATCATAGTATCAATGCAATGCTACATGATATGCAAATCCCCTGTATTTTTTAAATCCATGCACTCCACTTGAACGCTCAGTTGTCTCAGTAGCAGCACCTCTTGTTGCGGGTTCGGAGACAGTACTGTGTCTGGAACTGCGATCCTAGGATCCATCACAGGGGCTGTGACACTGCTGAGGCTAGAGAGCTCCTCACTACCCCCACCACCCAGTTCGCTGTTTGTAGCACTCCGGGCTGTCTGCATTGTCTCCAACACATTGGTGACTTGCACCAATCCTCGTGCAACATCCCGACTGCAATGTGCCATTTCCACTTGCATGCCCACAGCACGTCGTGACACCAAAGCAGTTGTGGTAGTCAGCCGATTGACAGATCTGCTGAAGCCATCCAACCTGCCCATCAATTGGTGTCGGCGCCTACGGTGGGTGATATGCTCCTGCTGCATTACAGTGCCAAGTTCCCTAATGGCATTTGTCATCTCCCTTACGTGTTCTGCTATAGCTTGCTGTCCCACATGCAGCTTGCACATGATGTTATTGAGAGACACCAACTGCCTGTGAATTGATCCCATGTTGTGATTGATAGACACTAATTGCCTGTGCATTGATCTCATGGGTTTACATGGCAGGCGCTGCACTTTCAACATGGATGTCTCAAGGCCACCAAACAGTGATGGGCCCTCACCTTCCTCTGTACACTGCCTTTTTCTCAATGCCTCCTGAGGGGAGTAGACAGACGCTGTATCAGGGACCGCTGTCTGTTGGTGCTTCTAACCTCTGGAGGTGGTGTGGGTACTTCTTCCGGCAATTCTTTGGAGTCCTCTGTAAACTCAGGGAGGGGTAGCACTCTTGCCCTGCGTCTAGCTGGTGCACGTACGATGGACTCACTAGTGTTTGAATCAGACTGTGGCTTACTTTTGTCATTCCCCCCTTTTCCACTTTCTGCTGCGTTAGGGCCCGGAACATCTGCAACAATAAAGCACAGCATGTCATTCATGATGTTCACCTTGGATATGTAATCTCACAGTTACTTTCATGATAAACATTTCCCCTGTCATAGTGTTTTCAAATTGTCTGTTCTGTTATTTCTCTGTTTGGTTTTACACTATATTGATATTAATGTAGTAGATGCACTTTTGAGGTGTGTACTACCACTCCCATAAGGCATTGTTGTGTTGAATGGAATATGTGGCATGGACTACTTATCACTGTGCATAGTGACATTGAAATTTTCTAAGGGACTTTTGTACATGCACATATGGTGATTCAAATCATTACTGCCCTTACCTTTTCTTGTGCTGGGTGTGCCTGAGATGTCAATGTGAATGACACCACTAACTGCTTCAGGCAGCAGTGTTGACTCCACCATGTCTTCCATGGGGGTGGACATTGTCTGGGTGGGTGGTCCTCCTCTAGTGCTCCTTGCCTCCTTCAGCCTGCTTGCTACCCTCTCTTTGGCATGTGATCGCAAGTCGTACCAGTGCTCGCGTATCTCCTCGATGCAACGCTGCGCAACCCCCACTGTGCATATTTTGGTTTGGATGTCAGTCCACATTTTCCTCTTCTCACTTTCTGAGACCTGTAGTGAGTGTTTGCCAAATAACTGGTCATGGTTTTTTACCACCTCTTCCGTGAGCACCTCAAATTCCTGCTCACTGAATTTAAGTTTTCTCTTTCTTTCTCCTTTATTCTTCCCATTCCAGTCAGTGGCCATAGTTTTTTCTGGTCCTGACTGACTCTCCTGAGTGCCTCTCTGATGCTGTGCTGGGTCTCTCTGTCTGCTCCTGTGGCTCAGGCTTCTGAAAACAGCATGCACTGACTCACTTCCTATTTGTGATGTCATCAAGCTGCTCCAGAATACAGAAATTACAATTTCCAATTTCCAAATACCAATTCGCTATTTTACCTAACCGCTATTTGGTACTCCCTATTTGTGATTGCGAATTTCAGGAAATCACAAAAAATTCAGCAGTGGTGTTGTTATATTGCATTTTGAGAATCCCAGTTAGCGATTCGGTAAAAATCGCTATTTGGTATTCGCAAATGCGAACCATAAAACATCTGGCCCTAGGTCTATGAGAGACAGACCCATAATTATTTTTACATTGCAGGAATACCTTGTTTTGAGCATTATTGGTATTGGAAGAGTATATGTCTTGGATTTCCCAGGGTTAACCCAAAAATTATTCTCTGAGTTCTCTCGAGTTATGCTTTTTGGCGTTAGTTCACTCGTGTTCTGATAACATGCCTGGCCACAGGCCAGGCCCTGCAACCAATTTCCCACCACACAAGGGCGAAGGCTGTGCACAATGGTGGTTGGATTACTGTACAGTAATTGAATATTACTTTTATGTTAAAAACCCTTGCAATTCACAAACAAAAACAATGTTTGTAGGGGCTTTATAGCTAGGAAATAGCATTAAAAACATAGAAATTAACTGAAAAAAAACAAAGGTTACGGGGATGTTATGGTTAGTAAATTATAACTGCATTTCTATGGTTTGTGTGTGGAAAATCTGAACCTAACTGTCACATCCCTGTGACCTTTATTTTTTGAGTGCATTTGTTGGAAAGTGATTTATTAGTAGGGGCAAGTAGGTGCCTACACTTAGTAATAAGACCACAATTATGCATAAGGTCCAGTCAAAGTCTCAATAAATTAACTCTCTCTCAACCCTTAGAAGCTTGGTTCATGAGGAGACAGGCTTAACTTAGGAGACAGGTGTGTAAAGCATTTAATATCACCAAAACAGTAAATAAGAAAGACACAAATCACAATCCTTCACCAATATATATAAATAGGAGATATTGTAATCTTTAAAGTGACACCAAAATGACAACAATCCGATGTAAGGAACAAGAGATATGAATTTTTAGAGAATAACATTAAAACTAGTGCTTAGAAGCAAAATCTCTTAAAGGGTTAAAAAAAAGGTTGTACTGGATCAGAACAAAGTCAAGAGTTCCAGCCACCCATTATGTAACACTCTTACACTTATTTCCAAAAGTGTTTCTTGATGCAGGAAAGGGGTCTACAGTACCAGCCAAGGGTTCATGAGCTCTGGTTTGCCTCTCCGAGTCCAGGACTACAACTCCCACAATGCACCTGGTGAACCTTGTCATATGGAGTTGTTCTTGTTGTTGATGTTGCAGGTAGCCCTTCCAGCAATTTTCTACCTGTTGCTCAACAGGGAGTTCACTCCTTAGCCTTTAAGACAGACAAAGTCCTTTTATTGTGAAGTCTTGTGTGTGCAACAGGTGCAGCCCTTATGGGTGCAGTCCTCTCTTGTGTAACACAAGGGTCCAGCAGGGCAGTCCTTCTTCTCCAGTTTTTCCTTTGGGTCTTTGGGGGTCCACAACAACAATCCAAGGTTCCAGAATCTCTGAGTTGCCCTTTAGGATGTTGGACCTACAATTCCCACAATGCACCAGGCCAAATCCTTACAAGTCTACTGGACGTTGTTCAGTTGGGTTCTTCTGACAGGTGTTGATGCAGGTGTCTCTAGATAGCTCCTTTACACCTGTCGCTTACAGGAAGTCTACTCCTGAATCCATTAGAAGTCTGCCAAAGTCCTCTTTTTTGAAGCCCAGAGTGTGCAGCAGGTGCAGCTATTGTGAGTGCAGTTCTTCTTGGTGCAGACCAGGGGTTCAGCAGGGTAGAATTTCTTATTATTATTATTACAGGCAGGGATCTGAGTTGCTTGGCAGCTCCCACATATTCATCCATGCTTCTGGGGTGACAAGCAGAGGGCACCCCTGACCAATGAGATGCAGGGTGCCACCTTCAGGGATGACAAAGTCTTCCAAAGTGTGGCATTTTCTTGTCTTAGAGAGCACTGTTTCCTCAAAAATCCAAAATGGGGAAAATCTCTACTGGAGGTTCAGGTCTGGCTAAGCCCACACACTAGTGTGGCTAACGTTTCCTAAGACTCCCATTCAAGCCGCTCACCTAATTCAATTACAGGGGCTCCCATCTGGCTGGGGGTGCAGGAAATTAGGGAGGGCTAGTTTCTATCCCAACTATCTTTCCCTCCTTTGAATACCAGTTTGGCAATGGAGTCCCCTTCCATCTCTGGCATCTGCCCATGCAGTGCTACACCCACCAGATGGTTTATTTGTCTCATCCCAGGCCCCTTCACATATCATTAAGGCAGCCTTGCTCAGTCTGCCGGAGTCTGACCTATCATGAAAGGCTAAGAGAGGGCTGGTTTAGGTAACTTTAGAAAATATTTCTAAAACCCTTACCATGTAATAGGTATAATACATCTAACCTTTGCAAGTTTTTGGATTTATTCTAACGATTATTTTGACACCTTAAATGACATTTTAGCTTGAATGACATTTTAGCTCACTACTATCAAAAGTAAGACTACAATTGGGAAAAAAACTAAATTGGCTATTTGTTCCTCACCGTGGCTTAAGAAACATCTTTTATAATGTCCCTGCGTATATTTACAAGACACCCTGCAACTGGGGCACCTAGGGGAGACCTTAGGGTTGGCATATGTAAGATAAGGTAGTTTAAGATTTTAGAAATACATTTAATTCCAAAGTCGAATTTGCATATAATTTTAATTTAAAAGCAGACTCGCCATGCACTTATAATTACCTCACAAATTACAGCACTCTTGACATCTTTGATAACATCATTGATAATATGAATGTAATATTTGCAGTAAAGGTTTTGACGAAAAAACTGTGCATAGCAGGGGTACCAGTTATAGTTACGTTAGGGCACTAGTTATAGTTACTTGTTGAATTTCTATGGTTTGTTACATTTGAAAGGTGAGTCTAACAACGTCCCTGCAACCTTTGTTTTTTAAGTGAAAAAAAATTAAAAATGTATTGGGTGGGTAGCTGCCTTAGTGGCTCATTGTGTAAGTTAGAAGTTGTCCCAGTATCTGCATGGGGTAGTCCATGGGTGTGTCATTGAATATATGTGTGAGTGAGTGTGTCGGTGAATGTATAGGTGAGTGTATATTTGTATCAGTGACTGTATAGGAGAGTGAGTATATGTGTTACTATCCATTTGACTAAGTAAGTGGGTGGGTATGTGGGTGAGTGAGTTGTTGTGATATTTGTTGTATGGGTGAGTGAGTAGGTGTACAAGTAGTTCATTAGATGAGTGACTTATTGTCTGGGTGGATATATGCCTGTGTGGTTGGGTGTCTGTGTGACTGTATTGCTTAGTAACTAGGTGTGTGATTGTGTGTATGGGTCTGTGGCTGGGTCAGTTAGTGGATATATATGAGAATAAGCTGTCTAAATGGCTTTATGGGTGTATAAGTCAGTGTGTGAGTAAGTTCATGGCAAAGTGAATGGAGTGTGTGACTGGCGAGATGAGTAATGGAATGGGTGTGTGAGTGCATTTCACAATGAGAGAGTGTTGTTGTATGTAGTATGTAGTTGTATGTGTGTGTGAATGGGTATGTGAGTAGTAGTGTGACTGTGAGCGGGTGTATGAGAGGTTTGTATGGGTGTTTGAGTGGGGTGTGAGAGTCTCTAGGTAGATGATGTCATCAGTGATGTCATCAGTGATGTCTCTGATCATGTCCTCAGTGATGTAATATGTGAGTTCATATGCAGTGTATTGTGGGGGCATAAGTTATAGTTAGGGCTGGTAAATATAAGCGTTGAATTTCTATGGTTGTGTGCCAGAGTTGACTCTGTTCTGCTGTGAATCAAAATGTAAGTATAATATTCAGGTGGAAAGTGGAATATTGTAATGGCAGGTAGATACCTACACTTATCAATAGGCCACAAGCCCCCACTAGGTGCAGTCAAGGTCTCAGTAAATTAATCCTTGCTCAACCGTTGGTAGCTTGGCCCACAAGCAATTAGGCTTAATTTAGGAGACAGGTGTGTAAAGAATTTAATATAATCAAAACAGTAAATAAGTAAAACACAACACACAATAAAAATCCAACACCAATTTATAAAAATTGAAAATATTTATAACTTCAAAGTGACACCAAAGCTATAAAAAACAAAATCCAATTAAGCCAACAGGAGATACGAATTTTTAAAGATTAAATTAATAAAAATGTTTTCTAGCACCTAAAAAATGAAAGTGCCGGCTGGGAACATCTAGTCGTACTCGACCAAGGCAAAGTCAACATTTGAGGACGATCGCGATGGTGCCCTGCTCAGCTACACTGAGCGGGAGGCCTTGGTCAAGGTTTTAATTTCAGACTTAGTCACTGTTTTGGAGCTTTTTCTCTCATCGTCAGGCGAGGCTCTGCTACAGGCCATGCTGTGATGCGACAACAGCGGCTTGCTTCATCACAGGTCACCAAATTATGGTGGTTTTGTTTACAAAGTTGCTCTAAAAGTCTCCTGGATCTTCTTCAAGAAGTACTTTTTGGGTCCTTAAAGGGTCCATAATGTGTCGCGCCGCACCGCGCGGCGCGAGCCGAGCGTTTGGCACAAGCCGCGCGTTCGGCTCGGGCCGCGCTTCGCGTCTTTAAGACGCGGCACGCCCGAGCCTTTCCTGCACCCTACGAGGCCCCAGGGCTTACTTGGGGCCTCGCGCTGCTCTCTCCTTCCGTCTTGTTGGGGTCTCCTGACCCCTCTTACCTGTTTGGGCTCCTTTTCTTCTTTCTTCTGTCTTCTTCCTTTTTTGGGTCTGTTTCTTACTCTTTCCTTTATGTCTTTTCCCCTTCCCAGGTTACCCTTGTCTTCCCAGCATTCCTCCTTCCCTATTCTCTATGGTTTCTGCTCCAGTCTATTCTATCTACTTTTCCCTATCCAAGATGGTGTCCTTTTTCTTCCTGTGGGTCACTTCCTGTTTTATGGTATTTAAGGGTGGTGTTTTCTTTTCCTCTTTGCGCTGCAACACTCTCTGTTTCAGTTAGTGTCCTCGCTCCTGATTTCCTAGCCTTTGGCTCTGGATTTCGCCATTTCTGTGTTATTACGTCAGTTCCTTTGATTCCTGTTCCTCTGTTCTTGTTTCAGGAATCCTCTGCGAATCTTCTTGGAGGTTTTTTCCTCTTCTTCTGAAGGGGTTTTTTCCCTCTGGCGCTACTTTCTCACGGTCACGGTCTGTCCTTGGCATTTCCTTTGCCTACAGCACCGTGGCTACCAGAAAGATTCGCCCCTTTTTGGGCCAAAGTCGAACTCTCAAGATCCACGCCTCAAGATCTGCAAACTCCAGGCGCAAGCAGCACGTGAGTCGTGACATAATGTTGTTCCAAGTTTCCAGAAGCTCTGAGTTGCTCCTTGGAAGTTGGGACTTCAGTTCCCAGAATGCACCTCGTCAGAATCCTCAAATGGCAACTGAACATAGGTCAGCTGGATGATTCTTGCAGGACTCAATGCAGGGCACCCTGGTCATCTCCTTTGTACGTGTACCTTACAGGAAGTCCACTCTTGGAGTTGCAGAAGCAAGGCAAAGTCCTTTTCTTGTTGAAGCCCAATGTGTGCAGCTGGTGACGTCCTTCTGAGTGCATTGTCCAGGTGCAGTCCAGGGGTCCAGCAGGTCAGTCCTTCTTCCAGTATCTTCATCCAGAAGGGATCTGAATTGTGGGGCAGCTATGCCATATTTATCATTGCTCCTTAGGGTGGAAAGTAGGGGTTGATCCTGTCCCATGGGGTGCAGGCCAACACCATCTGTGGTGACCACTTCTGTGAAATTTGGCAAAAATATGTACCAGAAAGCAACATTCTTTAAAAATCCAACATGGAGGATAGCTCTCCTGGAAGGTTATATCTGGTTGAGCCCACCCACTGGTGTGGTCAGGTTTCCCTACCACGCCTCCTCCAGCCCCTCTCTTAAACTAATCAGTGGGGCTCCTAGCTGTCTGGGTATGCAGGAAATGGGGGTGGCCCTATTTCTGTTCCAAGTGCCAAGTGTCCCTCCTTTGAAGACCAGTTTGGCTACTATTCCCCTGTCCTGCTCTGCCATCTGCTGTAGCAGTTCTCCACCCTCCAGATGCTTCCTTTTTGTCAGTCCAGGCCACTTCATACCTCCTTAATTTGTGCTTTTGGTTTGCGAATCCACAACAGTGCTGTGACTGCATTTTTTGTTTTATTCAGATTTTCATTACAATTTACATAGTGCTTGAGGTATAGGGTGGCTGTAGGAAGAGCCTCTGTGTTTATTGTTGGCATATGATTAGTACACATAGGAGCAGCTGTAGAGTTTCAAGTTGTTCAGAAAAACACTGTTGCCTTCATCTGGGAAGTGAACACCATCTCTTCTATATATATCCCATCCATGTCAAAGTGCACATTATTATTGTAGATCAAGCCCATGTTATGGTCTCTGAGGAATGCTGAAGCTTTTTTATTAACATGTTTCCTAGCTTTGTCTATCTCTGGATAGAATTCAGCTGACCACTTCCTTTTCTGCCTGTGGCATATGTTAGAGAACACGAAGGCAGTGTGAAGGAAAAGATGCATTAATTGAACAAAGGCATCCTACATTAGGATTTCTAGTCCTACCCTTACTCAGTGTGCCTAGATCATTACCACCATAGTGCACAATCATGAGGTGAGGTGGTTGGAAATCTCTTATACTTTCTACCAATGAAAGCAATTGATGCCACCTTAATCCTCTCTGGCCAACCCAAGTAATATCCACATTAGGCAAACCCAAGTCCCTGCCAATGCCACTCTTTCTAGCATACTCAATAGCCCAACAAATATAGCTGTGACCTGCAATCCACACTCTAACCATTTTGGAGGAAAGGAGCAGTGGCACACAGTAGAAGGCTGGAGCTGAATGAGGTGGTTTTCAAAATGTGAGGTGGTTAAAATGGAGGGACCAGTGGATTTAAAATAAATACACAATTTCAATTGGATATTGTACATAGATTGGTAGACGAAAATAGGTTGTGATTAAAATTATTAAGTAAGAGTATCAGTAATTGGTTCTGAATGCTTATAATCAAGTAAACTAATTTTACCCATTTTCAATATATTAACATTCTGTAATAGTCAACCACACCTGCTACAGCACACCTTGAAGCTAGTCTGCTGCTAAAAGAAATGTCATGAACCTTTGAACTACTGGTACAGTGGAGTGTTCCAGAAGAGGTTGCTATGGTAGCTGAGGAAAAACAATGTGGGGTAAGGGGAGTTTTTAAAGCCCACATACAATTTTGTATAAAAGAGAGGATTTGGAATACAAGGATACTTACAATTATTTTTCCAACTCACTATTGTCATTCAATTTGAAATGTAGATGAAATTCAACAAAAAACAATGAGAAATATATTTTACAACCCCCGACTGGAGTCACAACTCTGTTGAGAATTTACACAGGGGCGTTCTGGGTGCCATGGCGTAGTCGCAACTCCAGCAGCACACAGTACAAAATTGGGCTTCTTACCAAAACAACAAGAAAGGGTTAGCAGCCAAAAACCCTCCAAATGTGGGATACCATAAATAAAACGTAAAACACATTGTGTGATTTACTAACTAGGACAGTATCACTGAGAGCAAAGGTGAACAGGTTGCCATTACAGGTTCATTGGTCTAAGAGTGGTGTACCATTCTTATTCTGAGATTTCATTGTTATACAAAGAAAAGAGTCAAAGTGATATTGTAACAGCATTTTATCTAAAAATGAAAGCCATTCATAGGTAAGTGAATTAGAGTATTGGTTTAAAAGCAAGATCTGTTAGTAACTAAGAGTGATAAAAGTAGGAGCGCTTTTACTTGTCCATTCAGCAAGTTATATGTAAGTACTGCTATGATAAGTAAGATAATCAGAAAACGACAGATCAGAAAACAACATGTTAGAATTTGTGACTCTTTCAGAACAACTACAAGACATAAATGTATATGAATTTATCCTTATAGAAAATGCTCATCAATTTCAAGTGATTATACGCTTGAAACTAAAAACAGGTAAATTGCTTCCAACAGAGTTACTGAAAGGCCTTAAAGGACGAGTAGAGTATTGGCCATTAGAGTTTAAAAACAGGTAGAAACTGCAGGAACAGAGAAAGACAATGAAGAACCACTTACCATCCTGGTAAATGGTGTACCAACTGAGAATAAAACAACAGGCAAGAGTTAGTTGATGTTAATTAAGTTAACCAAGCAACATTATACCTGTTACAAAATAATGTTTATTATAAAAATGTTGATGTGGAGCCTGATGTACCAAAGGTTGATGATGGTTTCCAGCAAGTCGACAAATACAAATAGAAGATCCATCCCATTCAGAGCAAATTTATAGGCACTACAGCATAGATATATTCCATTCCAAAGAAGTCATTGGTGATACTATTGACCTTTTCCAAATGAAGAAAGCTAAAAGAGGAGCTCCCAGGAGTTTGTTGGGAAAAGGTTTAGAGGCTGACTGTTTTCCCCACTTGTTTCCCACTAGAGTAGGATGTAGGTATGATAACTGGCCCATACAAACACTAGCAGCTGAATACCAATCAACACAATTATATTCAGAAGATCCAAGATTTAGACAGTGTATCCCATACATATTTCACCTTCTATTTGAGAGTGACTTGTCCGGACTTTCGTATGCAGTGAATCACATTCTAAAAACAGGAATTAATCTTTAAAATATGTCTGCAAGAGATTTTGTAAACAAAGTTTGTGAAAAAGATGATAACTTGATTAATTGAATGGTATGCCACTGTGGTACCAAAGAATATTGTTTTCATTGTTATGGAGAATGCTGAGAAACCTGGGACCATCAATGGGGTTTTGATATTGAGTTGCGTTGATGGCCTGATTCAATTTGTAAGAGAAGCAAACTCTAATCTGAAAGATATTAATTTGAATACAGCTGTAGCACTTTGCTAATTAGATCCTGCAAAAGGTTGTAGCACAGGTTCCAAGCTATGCTTGCTTTTATCTGCAACAATCCTCCTCTGGGAGAAGAAAGTGATTTCTTTTGGAGGAAAGAGTACCAGGTAAGAGGTGCTCTTCATATATACATACTACAATGGATAAAAGATGCACCCACATTTGGAGCAGACAGTGATGACTGTGTTGTGTTTTATCACACTGGTGAAAAAGGTCTCAGAGAACAGGTTTTGTGTTTCCATACACATAGATGTGAGAAGTACTGTTGTTGTACATACAAGTCTAAAGGAACTTTTTATATAAGATGTCAAGTTGGATTTCCAAGGCCTATCGTGTAAATTAAGAAGAGTAAACAGTTTCCTGTCTTCAGTCAGACATACTCTGACACGGAAATCACCAAAGAACACATATAACTTAAAGAGAACTGAAGATTCCAAATATATTAATGACTACAATCCTGTGATTTAAAAAATGTGGAATGCCAATATGGACATTCAGTTTGTTGTAACAGCTCCAGCCCTGTTTTTTGTAAACAGATTTTTATTAACATTTTCAGTCATTAAACTATCATACAGTCGTAATGAAGTACAACATTTTCCAGTGTGATAGCTTAGCCTATTCAACTCTTGTTAAGTACACTATTGTGCTGGTTCTTTAAAAACCCACTATCATCCTCCACCCGTAACCACCACAACTTCTTCCCCCCATCTAGTGAGTCGAGATTCATGTTGCGGGATGAACATTGTGTGATGAAGTCATGTGTGCACCGCCATCCCTTGTGTGAGACAGTATCAAGGTCCTGCCCAGTATGGATGTCTGCTGTCAGGTGTGATGTGGTCGGGCTTTATCAGTTTGCCTCTTATTCAGGGGTCAGGGCAATCAGGGTTGCCTTCTTTCATGACTTCCATTACCATGTCCCATCCCCTTGCTACTTCTAGGGATCCCATCCCTCTTTTGGCCTCCCTGAGAAGGGCATCCCTCTAGCATTTAGCCCATTTTTCTAATTCCCTTTTCCATTGAGTTATCTTTGGGCCTGTCGGGTTTTTCATAGCAATCTCCCTCTTGGCCAAGACATAGGCCAGGTCCTGGAATCTGCTAGTGACCATTGCTTTAGACGTGTGTGGGAACCATCCAAGTAAGTAATGGCCCATTAGACAGGGAATCACCCTGTCCACTGCTCTTGCCACTGTCTGGGTCACCTCTTCCCAGCATGTCCCTAGTGTTGGGCGATCCCAAAACATTTCGCTCCCCATGCTGAAATGCCTATTAATATGACCGGGGGTTTAATAAGCTTGATGCAGCACATAAAAGTTAATAAGCTTGAATCTGTCATTTCTAGTCGTCCTTTGGAGCCCTCGTGTATTTGCTCCCACGCCTTGTCAGGGATAGTGGCGCCCAAATCTCCTTCCCATTTTAGTCAAAGTTGGGCCAACCGGAGGGTCTTATCCAACCATATTCTGCCATATAAAATTGTGACCGCTTTTATCCTTCCCGTTGAGGTCATCAGATAGGTACAAGTTGTCTGTAATGGGGGCTCCTCCAATCCTGCTCACCAGTGACGCTGAATACCGCCAGTAACTGAGCCGTAGAGCAAAAAGTGGCCCATCGGTAGATGAAACTCTGCTCTGAGGTCCTTGAATGTTGTCATTATCCCATCCCTAAACATGGTACCCACTGTCTGTACCCCTGCCGCATCCCAGATTTGGAGCCCCTTGAGGTACTTTTATATAGCCGCTCATAAAAGGCAAGGAAATGTGCATTAATCTGTCCATAGAGGCTATCTCTATGTCCGTTTTCATTTCCAGAATGATTGAGCCTCTCTGAGTCAGTGATGCCACCCATGGCATCATACAGCCCACCTTATCCCTCTCCCCGTGTGCTCTTGCTATATAATTCCTATAGTTGAAGCAGCAAAGACGTTCAACGCACTCCGCTACTGTTTCTTTGAGTTCTAATATTTTATGCTGGTGGTTTGGATTCTCCGGTCTGCTCTTTTCTGCCTCTCTCAGTTTTTTCTCTGCTACAATGGTGTCTCTAAGTAGCATTCTATGCACCCCTACCTATCCCGCTATGCACCTCCCCCTCAGCACTACTTTAAAGGCATCCCATTCTATCAAAGGTTGCAGCCTTGTTATCCGCAAACAAATTGAGCAATATGTTGTTTCACCTCCCCATGATATTGTGAATCCTCTAATGATTCCGTTTTAATTTTCATGTGGTGATACTGGGGAGGGGCAGACCCCACTTTAGTGATAGCAATTTTGGGTTATTGTCTGAGATAGTGTGAGCCAAGTATTCAACGTTGTGTATATGAGAGAACACATCTGGTGTACACAGGAATGCGTCCAGCCAAACATGTAATTCATGTATGTAGGAGAAATACGAGTAATCTTAGGTGTCTTGGTACAGTCTTCGCCACGCATCAACCAGGCCCCAATGTGATTGCCAGGATGTCACGCATCAACCAGGCCCCAATGTGATTGCCAGGATGTGAATTGCCGTGCAGCTCTAGTGAGCAGTGCAAAGGGGGGTGGGAGCGGTCTTTAATGGGGTCCGCCACATAGTTAAAATCTCAACCCAATACTAGTGAGTGTTGTAGGAATGGGGTTAGGCGGCCTGAAAGCTGTGCAAAGAATGCACCCTTTTCCGAGTTGGGTGCATAAACATTCATTATTGCCAGCTCCCTACCCTCCAATCTCCCCCCGAATTGCTACAAATCACCCCTCCAGGTCAATTAGACTATCCAGTAATTGGAATGGGACTCCCGCTCGTATCCCTATCAGGGTTCCTCTGGCATAGGCAGAATGAGTGGTGTAGTAGACTTGGCCCCTCCATCGTTTCTGTATGGCCTTCCCCTCTGCTTGCTTTAAGTGTGTTTCCAGAAGCATTGCCATCTGGATCCCTCTCCTCTGTAAGTATGAAAATACCTTATACCATTTGACCATCATGTGCATACCCCGGACATTTCATGAAATGAATCTATATGAGTCCAATGTAGCCACACCACTGTCTTGTCCACAGCTGCTTCTGTATCCATCTCCATCGACAACCGCAGTCGTGTCCTCCCGCACCATATCTTTAGATACAAAACTACCAAACTCTGTGACTCACATTGCCCTATAAACCTAACCCAACAAGTAACTTCCCAACTCCCCTTCCGCAGGACAAAAAGGGTTTTCGTCTCTCATCCAAACCTAAACAATTACTTCAACTAGTCTATCGACTCTGGGGGCGATCCTCAAGTTCTCTTAGAGGAGTCTGCTGTGTTGCCTGTCTCCCCCGTCTTATATTCGTGATTGTGTTGTTGGGCTTGGCCTCCCTCCTGCAGGATACGTCATCTCTGATTGTCCTTTCGACTTTTCATGACAGGAGGATGTTTCCCAGACGAGTCTTGGAGGCCGCCTGGTGCTGACCTAGGTCCTCAAGGATAAATTCAGAGATGAGCGAGTTAGATGATGCAGTCCAATGTCCTTAGAGTCACTTCCAGTCCCATCTCATCTGATGTGCGCGTTATATCTGAGTCTTGATACGATCCTGAATGCTCCATCTTCCCGCCTGCTACCTGGGGGGAGCTGGGGTCTGGTCCACTCAGAGAGGCCACTGCCTCCATCACCTTTTGGCGTTCCCTTTGCATCTCTTTGATGGAAGGAGCTGTCAATTTGTGGGTCAAGCTATGTCGGGATCTCTTTTGGTGCCTTGGTTGGGGGTCTTCCGTGAGATGGTTCTCTCCTGGTGAGGACTGAGTGACTATCCACTGCCATACTTCTTCCAGTGTGGTAAAAAACTGTGGGCCCCCCTTGGCCATCGCCCTCAGTTTTGCTGCGAATATCATTTCATACTGTATCCCCACTTGCTGCAGTTTTTGTTTAGTGTCTCGAAAAGTGGGCCTCTGTTTCTGTACTTCCTGTGAAAAATCTGGGAAAATACAGTGTTATTGGCTATTGTACAGTCACCTTTCCTCCTGACTTGGCTCAGCAAACAGTCTCTGTCCCTATAATGCCATAAACAAGCTATAACCGGCCTTTGTGGGACCCCAGGGGGTGGGTGGCGTGCTGGAACCCTATGCACTCTCTCGAGTGCGAAGAAGGGAGAGAGTCCATCCTCCGCCATCTCCTCTTTAAGCCAGCACTCCAGAAACTCCACCATGTTATTCTTTTCAATGCTTTCTGGTTAGCCAATCACGCAGATATTGTTTTGTCAGGAACAATTTTCAGCATCCTTCGCTAGTAGTTCCAGGTTGCAAATTTACTTCTCCATCTTGCTTATATTCTTGGTTGTGTCACTAATCTTTGTCAGGATCTCTTTGACTTGTTTTTCGGTTTTAGACACTTTTTAATCCAAGCGACGGTGGTTGTCCGTTAGAGTAGTTAATTCTGTGGCCAGTGCACCAATTTTCTCTTCTAATACTTCATGAGTGGCTGTTTTGGCTTGTAAATGTCCTGAAGGGTCAAGTCCCCGGTCCTCTCCACAGGACGGGTGTTCTTCGTTCCCCATGGACCCGACATGGTGCTTGCAGAAACGTGTCCGTCACTTCCAAATCTTTCTTACGGCCTACTTTTCCCATATCTGGGTCTCCGTTGTCCTGTGTCATCCTTTTCGATACTGGTGGCCAGGACAGATCGCCTGGGGGGGGGGGGGGCGAAGGGAAGGAAGTAACGGGCTCCTCTCCCGCTAGCAATTTCATTGGCCCTCGAGATCCTAGAGGCTTCCTGGCCGCTTCCCCACTCATCTTGTGGGCTACAGAGCCGTCCTTTTTAGGCATGGTGGGGGATCCGCGTCATCCCACTTCTCTCCCGTGCCTGCACTGAGGTGGGCTCACGATTCTGCAAGGATCACCTTTTATTTTTGGCACTTAAGTTTTTACTGCACTGGGATCTCCCCCAGTCAGGGGTACCTCGAGTGCAGCGGGCCCGCTCCGGTGGACTGTCTCTGTGGTTTGCTACAGTAGGGGACTACCGAGCTCACCTCGGCTCCCCACTTACCACTCTATCGCCTGGGCAATGTACTGGTCAGAGCAGAGTGTTCTCCACTCCTAGGCCCCAGCCATCTTCCTGGGCTCCCTGCGGCCCTTGCAGCTCTGGTGGAGCCAGGCAGCCCTCCTATCGCCACGTGTGCTGGGGCCTCTCTTGATATGCGCATTCGAAGCACCAGCAGAAATCACCTCTCCTCTCTGCTCCTCTCGGTGCCCCGTACTGACTTGTTGCCCAGCCCCTTACCCATACAGCCGGTCGCAGTTCCCCATGATCGCTGCTGCTTCCAGATCCTGCCCCCCCCGGAGAGCACCTCAGTTCTCTGTCGCTGCAGGGAGACATAGGGCCCGTCCCAGATCCTTGCACTCTGTGGCCTCCACTGGGCTCCCCACCAGTCCAAGCTGTCTTCCGCCCTCCACCTCGCCCTTCGCCCTCTCATCTGCGCTTCGTGGGTGGTGCACAGTCTCATGCAGCAGTGCCTGCAGCAGGGGCCGCTAGTCCGCAGGTCTAGGCCGCCATCATGGTCTCCTTGCAGCCCTCGCCATCCCGGCAAGTTGGGAGCCGATCCCAATTGCTTCAGGGGCCCCTGACGCACTTCCAACTGTGTGCTGGGTAGCAGGATGCAACAGAATGAGGGGTTACAGGCGGTAGCCTCACAGAGAGACTTCTTCCGCCATCAGTGTTCGGCCACCCCCCCCAGACAGTTCCATCCCTGTGACTCGGTATGTCACATTGTACATCACAAGATCTGAAAAAACTGAGATGAAGGAGATGTGGGAGGAGATTTCTGCATGGAAGACACAGCATGCAATTGTATTCAGCTTGAAAATGTTTTTTCATAGGGAAATGGGGTCCATTGAAGTCTGTGACAGATTGAGATTGGCAAGTTTGTTTCTCAAAATCAAAAACAATTGTCTGGGTAAGTCTTGGTCTAGCTAGTACAAGAAACACAGTTTAAAGTCTTTCCCTTAAATGTAGTACCTAGCAGAGTTTGAACCAGAAAGTACAGACATTGCAAAATCAAATATGTTGGATACATATATCCAAGAAGAGGCCCACATCTAGAAGGCAAGTGCCTTTATGAAATTCTTCAAAACTATAGATATAGAAGTAATGTAAGTGAAAATACAGAAGAAGGCAAATACGCAGAACGTGGATGTGGCGGATGTTTAGTGAAACATGGAAAAGAAAACTTAATTAACCACCGTAAACGTAGCTGACAAACTCCTGAGAAAAAAATATTTTTCTATTTACCACTTCTTCAACTATTCAAACCTTGGAATACTGAACTTGGAGAATATGGCTGCTACCAAGATTGTTTTATTTGTGTCAAAGATAGAATTCAGTGTTCCATGTTCAAAAACTATTTACAAATGTTAAATGATGAGATACAACAGGAAGAAATTAATTTTGCTGAGGTAGCTAAGGACAGTTCTCAAAGCAGCCAAAGTTCAGCACCTTTAAGTCAGGATCCTCTTGGACAAACTATTATGGAAAATAAAGCTGCAATAGCTATGAATGAAGTGGAAACTGCCATGGAACAAGCTAGACAGGAATATGTAGATCTGGATCAGTTAGTTGGACAACTCAACAATGAACAGAAAGAGATTTATATTGAAGTAAAAGACAAAATAGAACATGGATTTCTACATGACAACAAGGAATGCAGTTGTTCATCATTCAAGCCAATACTATTATATATTAGTGGTCAGGCTGGTACCTTTTCAATCAAGGCTGTCTCTACTTACCTACAGAAACCTACAGATTCAAACTTATTGTGTATAGTAACAGCACATACTGGATTAGCAGCACACAATATCAAAGGAATAACGTCACATACACTACTTATGCTACCGGTTGAACATGACAATAAACTGGAGTACCAGAAGTTATCTGGTGAAGATTGTTATGAGGTGGCAAGAGCTTTGAAGAAAATGAAGCTCTTAATTATTGATGATGTAAGCATGGTCTCCAATCTAATGCTTGCCTTTGTTTACCTGACAATGCAACTGATACTGAAAACTGAATATGACATCTTGTTTTGGAGGAAAGCATTTGGTTGTTTTTGGAGACCTATTACAACTTACTCCTGTAAAAGGACAGCTTATTTTCAAATCTCTTTCACATGAAGAGACTCGAAACTCATTGGAATATTTGGCAATTTTATCAGCACCAGGAATTTGTTAAAAATATGAGTCAAGCCTGTGACATGGAGTATTGAAACATTCTAAAGAACATTAGAATAGGAGCTCGAACAGAGGAGGCAAAACTGATGTCGGAACGTTGACTTATTATGAAACTGTTTTCCTCTAACAAGACAGCAGCATAGCTAATGTATAACTTTTGTAAAGAATTGAAACATTGAGGCCCATATTTAAGGAATGTTAGTGTTGCCTTAGCGACATGTATTTTGATGCTAAAAGGGCGCAAACTTAACTCCATATTTATATTTTGATGCTAGACCCGTTGAGCGTAACAATATTGGAGTTAGCGCCATTTTTAGGAAGTGGCAACCCACCTTGCGTCTCATTGCGACAAAGAGATGCAAGGTAGCCATTCCCTTCCTACAAAAGACGCCACATCCCCAGTGCCACATTTACCTCCCGACGCTGGGAGACCAGGCAATAAAGTGCTGGTAGGCCCATTTCAATGGGGAAACAATATGGAATGGGCACCCCAACCCCCAGCATCACCATCACCCACACCACAGGGACACTACAGGTGGAGGGAGCCCATCCCAGGTAAGTGTATGTGTATGTGTGTGGTGTGCCACTGAGGGCCCCTTCCATGGGCCCCCTGGCTGACACTGGCTATGTTGGGCTTGTCCTGGGACCCTGGTCCCATGTGGTGGGCATTGGGGTTGTGGTAATGACTCCTGTCTATACTTAGACAGGAGTAATTTTTGGCTGCTTGTACATCAAAAAATTACGCTAGGCTAACTAGCGGCAGATACTTTACCGCTAATCAGCCTACCATCATTTTTGACCCACTAGCACCATTTCCCCTAATGCCATCTGTAACCGGCTAGCATCTTTTTTTGAGACTCTAGCCGTTCTTTAGCGCCATTGTTTCTCTTTTTTTCAAATATGGTGCATGGATGGGGTTAGGTAACGACGTTTGCTTGTGTTAACATAAATTATGCACAACTACGCTAGCGCAGTTGTGTAACATTTTTCATGAATATGGGCCACAGTTTCTTTGATGCCTAAACCTCAAGAGTGTGCTCCATTTAAAGAAGAATAAGTAAAACTAGAGAATGAAGACATTTTGGAGATTACTGCTATTGACAAAATGAAGCACCAAGGAGTGACTGTACTGCTGACAGAAAAATTACAAGATAAATTGAAGTCTTTGGAGAAATCTGTATCTAGGACTGCTGGACTCTTGAACCTGATGTGTCTGTGGGAAAAATAATCAAATAAAATACCAGGCCACAAGAACAAAGTACTAGGTCAGCAGAAAGGTGTGAAAACACACAGTCACTCCCGAAGTAAATTGCAATGGGCAGGACGTCTCACTATAGAATATGGAAAGGAGCTTAGCCAGTGGAATTATTTTTTCTAGGTCACATGGGATGAGCGCCGCTGCCGCGGCGATGTAAACGTGACTCCTTAAAAAATATTTAAATGTTGGTTAAAACATATTTCTTACATGCAAACATTATTTTTAATCATGTGGTACTAAACCTCTTTATGTAGTGGAAACATTAAGAAAGTGTAAACATGTTTATAACGTATTTTTTAAAAAACCTGTCGTAGTTGCGTACACTGCGCAAATCAGGAAATACATGAGGGAACAGGGTGCGACAACGTCGCAACTATCGAAAAAGTAGTAAAAACAAGAATTCAAATTAAAACTCCAGTATTTCTATGGTAGTTAAAGAACAACATTACAAATTTAATATCTTGTGTATATGTTTATTCTACAAACTTCTTATTTACTCTGAAGTCATGTACTATGCCCAAAGGTTTGTGTAGGGTAGGCTACTCCTAAATGTCTTTAAAATAAATATACTAATGTATTATTATTAAGAGTTGTGATAAAGCTGTGAATTCTGTCTGAAGGCCCATGACAGTAACAAAGCGGTGGGATTAGCTAATGCACAATGTATGGCAGAGTGCCAACAATTTATAATGTATTCTCTTATTCTCCCCTCCTATATATACTTTGTCAATAAAGTCTATGTTGTAGAGAGTTGCAGCACAACCGATGCACTAACTGGAAGCAATTACTGTAAGCAGACGGTGTGGTCAGCGAAATGAAAAGCCTGAACACACCTAGGTTAGCTTACTTCACACTTGGAACTCTGCAATGTGCACATTACTGAAAACAGGTTTGTATGACAATACAGAGGTGCTTGTTACTAATGTTTGCCAACATGTTTTTTTGCCACAGGCCACACCATGATGACATTCACTGCTCTGGACAGCGAACGCCACTCATGGCAGTGTTTGGATTAACACATACTAATGTAAATACTTCACATTAGAAAAACCATGCAAACTCACTAGAAAACCAAAGTTTATAGGTATTTTATAGTTAGGAAAAAGATTTTTTTTTTTTACTTTAGAAATTCACTGTAAAAAAGTTTACATGCACATTATAGTTAGGAAATAGATTTAAACAATCTTAGATATTCACTGAAAAATTGAGGATTACGGGAACGTAATAGTTAGACTTTAATTTGACACATACAAAATCATAGAAATTCAGTAGTTATAGTTACCTCATCTAATTATAATTTGCGCCCCCATAATGCACTGCATATGACCTCACATATTAAATCACTCATGACATGGTCTAACTCATGACACTAACACACCAATTCAATAACTGGGAACTATTCACACATCCACTTACTCTTCCACACAATCACTAATACAGCCTGTCACTTATGTATACAGTCACACATACACCTAGTCACCCATACAGTTACTGACTCACCCACTCACTCACCAATGCAGTCACTAACACATCTACTAACACAACCAAGCACAATCCCACTCACTCTCCCATGCACCAGCTGATACACCCACCCACTCACCAATGCACTCACTGACACACCCAGTAACTAACCAATATAGCTACTCACACATCCATTCACTCTCCCATAAAGTCACTGGCACATCCCCACACTTATGCAAAAACCTAGTGAAACATCCACTCACTCACCCTTACAGACACTGACTCACTGATACAGTCAAAAACACTCAGCTACTCACTCAAACAATCAAACACGCTCCCAGTCACATGTACAGCCACTCACACATCTATACAACCACTTGTAATCACTGGCTAATGCCATCAGTGATGCGGTCAGTGATGTCATTTGAGATGTCATGAGTGATGTGATCAGTGAATGTCACTGACCATGTCATGAGTGATGTAATATGTGAGTTCAAAAGCAGTACATTATGAGGGTTATAGTTAGCTGAGGTAACTATAACTGTTGAAGTTCTATGGTTTGTACATGTCAAATTAAAGACTAACTAGAACATCCCTGTAAACATTCTTTGTTTTTTTCATATATATATATATATACATATATACACCTATATTTAGGTGGAGAGCAGATCCAGTAAGGAGCACCCTGTAACACCGGCGACACTCAAGATTTGCTCACGTCAAATGAGCTGCTCTCCACCTAAACGTGGGAACTACCCAAAGTTCTCTGTTTTGCATTACTCTAACCCTGAAAGTGTGTTGGTCTATAAATATATATATATATATATATATATAAACATATATATATATAGATATATATATATTACCTAGTGGTGGTCGCCACTAGGTGGTTATAGTTAGGACTATGTTTCTGTAGAAAAAGCATTTTTTGATATGCTGATATCTTTGGCACCGCTTGACACATCTTCACAAAATTTTCCCTGTGATTCTTGTTGTACATGAAAGTTGCGGGGTGATCCATCAATCACAAGACTACAGCCCGAACCACTGAATGGAATTACACTAAATTCAGCAGAAAGCTAGCTTTGGGTACATATATTACGCTTTCATTTATTTACTCTAAATGGTGTAAATCCATTCAGTAGTTTTTGAGAAACTTAAGGAATTCAATTTTGTATATCTCTGGCCGTGAAGCCTTCGCGAATAAAGATGAGCTCGTGCAGGGAAATGCACAGCTCAAATTAGCTGCAAACACTTCAACCAGGAAGTGTAGGCAACCATCTTGAGCCTCGACTTCAGCTGAGTCCTTAAAAACAAAGTATAACAAAAAGGGGCCAAAGTACAGACATTCTGATCCCTTACCTCTGGTGATGGGGTCCCAGAGGGACTCCGCCAGGGCAAAAAAGCATGTTTTTATGTTTTTGCTGTGAATTTGAGAAATTTGCCAATTTGAGGCAATTAAAAAAAAAAAAATGACGGGCTCCTGTGCTTGTTTTTTTAAATCCATGGGGGGCCAGGTCCCGGGAGCATGTGATAACCAAGGAGAGTAGCGCATGGGGCTCTCTCCTGGGCTTTGTATTGCCCTTGAAACAGTCGTCTCCCTGGGGCATTCATGTAATGGTATGTGGGGGGCTGTGTGACCCCCCACACAGCCCCGTGGGCTGTCACCTTCCCAGGGCATTGATGTAATTGTATGCAGAGGGGCACATAGCCCGTCGCAGTCCCAGGCACCACCACCTCCCTGAGGCATTCATTTAATGGTATGCAGCCCCCCTCTCCAAAACAATAATAAATAATTAGGCCGCAGACCAGGGGATCCGGTCCCCCGGACCGAGATCAACCGGGAGAGGGTTGCTGTGCGGCCTACTCCCCTAAAAAAATAATTAGGACTTTCCAAAGGGGATAGGGTCCCCAGGGCCAAGATCGGCTTGGGGAAGGGGGCTGTGCACCCCTCCCCAAAAAAATTAGACCAGGTTCCGGGGGATGGGATCCCCATGGGCAAAACCTTTTTTTTTATCAATGTGTATATATATATATATGCATTCCTCAGGAAGACAGTGCCCCAGTAGCCATTGGCCAGTGGCATCAGGCTATGTAAACACTATAACCTACCTTGGGGTCAATTGGAATACAGCAACTTCCTTAAATGTAGTACAAGCTATTTATTACAACTGTGTGTAAGGTGGGCAATATACACAAGAGGTGAAGATTTGTGGCTTGCCAGGACCACTATCCTCTATCTGGAGAGGGTATGACAGGCAGGTGGTATCCCATTGATTTCTCCTAAACTTACCTGGAAACAACCCACATTGGGAAAGCACATTAATTTCTAAGGACATAGGACGTTTTGTGAACAACAGTGTATGACATTGTATGACATTGTCCAGCATTCTATCCTCTGTTCTATTTTAATTTGTCTCCTTAAGTGGTAAAGGTATGCCCTAAGGTATGCCCCGATGTGGGTCCTATGCTTTCTATGCCCCGGATTTAAGCTAGTCTGGCTGATGAGGGGTGATACTGTGAAACTGGTTGCAGGATGCTTGCTACCAGTCCAAGGAGGGTCTGGCTGTTCATACTGGACTGTTCCCATGAGGAGATGGGTCAAGAACGATTGGCATATGGTTGGGTCTAACCTGGAATAGCGTGGCAATCAAAAAAACAGTGGATTTAAGCCCAGATATATGTTTATTCTGCATATATATTTTAGTGTTCATTAGGTATACACAATAGTATTTAAGGAGACCTAGAGCCTAGTCTTGATGCATGGACCCATAATGTTAAGAATGTATAATTCCTACACATCGCTGCAGTATTGTAGTAATAATCTTGGTTTTGACCTTTGCATGGATATGGTGGGCACAGTAAAGGCAATCACCCTATTTTAAAACTATAAGATGTTGCTATTTCACCATTTCATTTCACTGAATCCTTTGCCTTTCTCTGATTGGTCAGCCTCTGGCAGCCTGAGCCAGGCTGCCTTGATGAGGTGTGAAGTGGCCTGGGCTGAAACAAAGGAAGCATCTGGTGGGAGGAGATCTGCCTTAGCAGATGGAAGAACAGGCTGGGCGTACAGCAGCCAAACTGGTCTTCAAAGGAGTGAAGGACATTTGGGACAGCCACTATACCTCCCCCATTTCCTGCAAATCCAGACAGACAGGTGTCCCCTGAGTAGATTAAGGAAGGGGTGTGTTAATGGAAACTTAGCCACACCAGTGGCTGGGCTCAGCTAGACCTAAACTCTACAACTGAATTCTTGCCATCTAAGATTTTGGAGGAATGTTGCTCCCTGGGATTGATTTTGCCACACTTCCCAGGAAGTGGTTCATCAAGAGGGTGGTGGCCTGCATGTGATTGGACAGTTGCCCGCCTCCTCCCCAGTTTGCCATCACAGGAGCAAGGATAAATATGGAAGAGATGCACCCTGCCTCAGATCCCTATAGGAACAAGACAAGAAGAAGAAGGACTGGCCTGCTGGAACCCCTGTCCTACAACTGGACACTGCACTCAGAAGACTTCACCTGCTGCACACTTGGGCTTCACCACTGAAAGGACTTTGCCTATCTTCTACTGCTTCAAGAAGGGACTCCCTGTTTGCTACAGGTAGAACATGGCTGACCAGAGCCCCCTGCATCAAGCACTGAAGAAACTGACCAGTGGTCATTTTTGGATTTGACCCTGGTGCATTCTGGGAGTTGGGGTCCTAACCCCCAAAGAGCAACTCAGAGCTTCTGGAACCTTGGGATGAGTTGTGGACTCCTCAAGAACCTTCAAAGACCTACTGGAAGAAGAACAAGAAGTTTGGAGAAGTTTTAAGCATTTGTGGGAAAATGCTTCATAAGTGGACTGAGCCGACGTCATGAGTCAAGCCAGCTTATATTGACTTGCAGGTTCGTCCCACTGAAAACCTCTGGAGCCCCAGACTTCCAGGATTTCACCAGGGGCTTGTGGAAAGGTAATCCGATTACATTGACTTGAAATTTGCTTGCTGTGTAGGGTTGTCTGATGTCAGAGATCCTGACATCCAACCACCTATAACCACCCTGCGGCCAACCCTATAAAACCACCCAACCCTGCATGCATAAGTCTCTGAGTTGGTCTGTGAGTGTGTGCATGAGTACCTCAGGTGGTCTGTCAGTGAGTGCATAGGTCTCTGATTCGGTCTGTCAGTGGATGCATGAGGCTCTGAGTGGATGTGTGAGTGGATGCATTACTCTTTGACTGGGTCTGTAAGTGCATAAATGTCTGAGTGGGTCTGTGAGTAGGTGAGTTAGTATCTGAGTCTGTGAGTGCGTGCATGAGTGTCTGAGTGGGTCTGTGAATGGGTGTGTGAGTGAGTGAGAATTCATGAGTGTCTGAGTGGGTCTGTGAGTGGGTGCATGAGTGAGTAGGGCTGAAAGTGGGTGTGAGAGTTTCTGAGTGGATTTGTGAGTAGGTGCATGAGTGTCTGAGTGTGTGTGTGTCTATGAGTGTGTGCATGAATCTCTGAGTGGGTGTGTGAGTGGGTGCATGAGTTTTTGAGTGCATCTATGAGTGAATGAATTAGTGTCTGAATGAGTCTGTGAATGTTTTTTTTTTTTAAATGTCAGCGTTATTTGTGAATTTGTTGCACCATTACACCGGGGGCACACTGATGGCCGTGATGAATTTGTGAATATCGTGCATGGGAAAAATACCTATTTCTCAACATATTATATACCTTTGGGGTCTATTAAAAACCCCTGTATTCCAAACTTTGGGTCAGGGTACCTCTGCCCTGACCCCTTATACCACTATTGATTTTAATTTTCAGGTCCAGGGACCATATCCCATTACCTAAAATGGTGGCTGCAACTTCCTGCTCAAGCTGCGCCAGGCAATCATGGCATTCATAATGGTGCATGTAATCCTGAATTTGCCACGAAAATCGTGACTTGGTCATGAAGAATCACAGCCTAAGATATACACATTTTTGTTCCCTTAAATATCTCAAAAACTACTGAATGAATTGACAACAAATAAGACAAGCACAATCTGTGGGACCAAATCTGGCTTTCTGTCAAATTTGGTGTAATTCCATCCAGCGGTTCAGGATGTAGTCATACTCAAAACTTCTATGGGGATTACAATAGGAAACACTTTTTTTTTACCTACCCCCTCCCCCCCCTTTTTCTTGGCCCCTGCTGGACAGATCACCCCAAAGCCTTTCATGCACAGCAAGAATCACCAGCACACTTTTTTTGGAGCATTTCGTGAAGATTCATCAAACAGTGCCAAATATATTGGCAAGTCAAAAAATGTGTTTCCTATGGAAACATGTTCCCAACTATCTAGACAGACAGACAGATAGAAAGATAGATAGCAAGATAAATAGATAGATAGATAGCACATTTCAAAAGCAAATTGCAGAAGTTGGGAAAAAAGAAAACAAAGTAAGTTCATAAGCATACCACTTCTTGTGAAAAGAAAGCAGCCATTCCTATTAATGATTACCAGAAAGTATTACAATCTTGACCAGCTAAAGTACTGCCATTCGAACAGCAATGAAGTTGGCACCATCTTTTGTAACTAATGGCATTTTGTCATTTGAAATAGCTCTTTCCTAGACAGAAATTCAGTAAGCATTTCGTAAATCAAAAAAGCTGCCCTGCTATATAATAATCGAAAAGAATGATTTCTATAGAACAATCAGAAAATAGACTTTATAAATCTTTTAAAACAGCACAGTCACATGGAAGATGATCATGTTGATATTTTATCTTATTGAATACGGTTCAGAAATGCACTGAGATACATGTCTGAGCGGTTCATTGCACTGTGCAGATCTGTGCATTTCACATTAAATTAACATGCCTAATTACACAACCCTATGCATATTCTGGGAACCAAATACACAATAGTAGAATTGTGCACTTAGTGTCCTTATGAATTTGCAGGGGTCCTTAAGGTGTCTGGTCGTGCATACTGATTGGCCGCAAGCCTGAACACTTCCAGGAATGTAGATGTGTTGTGGGAAGCAGATTAGGCTGTTCGACATTAAATTATGATTATAGGTCTTTGAGGGCTAGGCCTGATAATTCACTCTTTACAGCATGGCAGAGAAAAGGTTGTAGAAGTGGAGTCCCTAATCAGTACAGCAATTTGTGTTGATGATGAGTTTGTGTGCATCTCGTGAAGAGCTGGCAATGCATACATGAACATAGTGCCAGGCAAAGCAATGGTAGGTAGCAGAACTGCAGGACATGCATTGTTGCTGGGCCATGTGAGGTGATTTGTCTCTCCCGTATTTTGTAGCTTTGCGTATTTTTCGAACTCATGCATCATCATATGTGTATTTTTTTCAATCTAAGCAGGAATTCCCTTCACAATTTTCACTCCGCACAAAGGTTCCATTGACCCGGCATAAATGCTTCATTTGTGCATGCGGCTGGAGGTGGTGGGCATGGGCACTGAATTTTTAAGAAAGAATATCTTTCTCTTTTTTCACAATTAGATTTTGTTTCAGGACAAGAAACAGAAATTGAGAAAAGGGAGAAAAAAAGGTGAAACAAGACAAAAAGGAAAACATCAACAAAGGAGAAAACACGAACAAAAAATGAACTGCAAAAGAAAGATGAACAGACCGAAAGTGTAAGGTGGTGGAATAAAGAGGCATCAGGTGAAATCAAGACTGGTCAACCATGCTATTTACCAACCCCGGCATTTGGCAGTGCCAGTGGCAGAGTCTTGCACTTATTTACAAAGTAAGTACCAGCTGCTTATCTTTGATGATTTGTCTTCCCCTGATTACCAGTCTGTGATATAATGACAGATTTCGATAGGTGTCTGGTCACACTGATTATTTAACCAATATTTAATGTGCATTTAAGATGCCAATTTTTACGTGTCAAATTCCAAGTCTAGTGAATTTCATTTGACAGTGTTTAATAAAGGTATTGTTCGAAATGTGGTCTTTGGTTGGTAGTCAGGTTGCTCCCTGTCCAAGCAAGGCCCCTCACACTAGTCAGGGTAAAGGAGAATCAACTTGAGTTAACCCCCACTCACCACCTTGGCAGCTTGGCATGAGCAGGCAGGCTTAACTTCAGAAGCAATGTGTAGAGTATTTGTACAAACACACACACAGTAATACAGTGAACCACTACAAAATGACACAACACAGGTTTAGGAAAATAGGTAATATTTATCTAAACAAAACACAACCAAAACAACAAAAATCCAAAATATACCAGTCAAGATATTAATTTTCAAATGACTAAGGGCCAGAGGTAGCAAAGGGTTTTTCCCATTCTGTGTCAATGGGAAAATGTGTTCGTACATATGGACCTAAGACTCTTAGGGCCAGATGTATCAAAGGATTTTGCAATCGCAAACAGTGTGAATCGGTAAATTCCACCATTTGCGAATGCAAAATCGCCTTTCAGGATGTATGAAAGGCAGTGCAGCACAATTTTAGAGAATAGCAGTTTTTAGAGATTCCCTAAAATTCTATAAAATTGCAACGTTAAATAGGGAATCGCAAATTGTGATTCCCTAAATAGGTAATGACAAATAGGGAATACCTAGTTGCGATTACTTGTGCATATGTATCATGCATTGCCATTACCACAAATTCATATTTGGTGGTAACCATGTTCAATTTTTACAAATACATGAAAAATACCCTAGGGCATTGTGGTTCTAAAAATTCTGGACCCATGTAATTTACTTTGCCACAGCAGTACGATTTTAGTATCAAAAGACCGATAATGACTAGTACACTAAGCATGAGCATTTTCGCTCAATTCCAGCAGCGTTTTCACCTCGAAATCGCCATTTTCGTCCTGCACTCGTGGCTCCCATTTTATACACAGCAGCCATTTTTAAAAGTTGCCCTCACATAGGCTTATAATACAGTCAGATTTGATTCCAAGGACACGTACACCTTGATTGACTTTTCTCTGACCTGGGCAAGCTGGAACCATTGCCTCAGGCCAAACCTGTTTGGTCAGTCCCTCTCCCAGTGGCCGAATCAGATAGCATCAAGGCACACCATGCCATAAAACCCTTATTATCGCTCACACACCCTGCCTAATCTTGCTCACACCTGCACCTGCTCTTTTCTTCTTCTTACTTTACGAGGGGGAGGTGCCCGTTTTTATTGGGGGTCCACACTTATCTGATGTAAAATACTAGGCCTTGCCGGGTAATTTATTATGGGTTGGATGACATGAAATATAAGGTTTCATCATGACACTGTTTTTTCCTTTGTAGTAAAAACATGTGAATGACCAACCAAAATGTCAAGAATGTTTGCCTGAAGCTTAAAAAACTGTATATAAGGAAACCTGATTTTGCATTGACACACAGTCTCCTGAGAACATACAAATCGTGCTGTTGTACTTCTAGGACACTTGTCAATTGGTTGCAGCCAATAAATTCGATCTTTGACTTCACCTAGAAGACTCTGAGTTTCTGTAGTCTGAATCAGGAAAGTACCCGAGGTCTTTGGGTGTACCCTGGCACCGCTGGGTTACCGGATCAGTACCGGTTCTGAAAAACCCAGTACCTCAGTTGGCGCCCAAACGTGGGGCGATACCAGCGGTACCGGTCCAAGCCTGAGGTCGGTGGGGAGCTTCGTGTGAAAATTCTGGAGGAAGGCCGCCACTTCATCGACCCCTGCATGTCGACGTGGTCCGAAAGTCTTTGTTGCGAGGTTCCCCGCTTCCCGACGGCTATGAAGGACTGCTGCCCTGGCTATCGCCCTGATTTGGACCCTTGATTTTTGGTAGAGCGGAACGATAAGACGAGTCTTCTGGTGACGTCATTGATATTTTCAGTTAAGTATAAGTGGAGCGTCTCCCAGTCCTTAGTTGGACACTTGGTTTGGTCCTTAGTTGGACACTTGGTTTGGTCCTTAGTTGGACATTTGGTTTGGTATCCCTTTGGGATCACTTTGATTTGGAACTTGCAAGTACCAAAGCCGAAGGACTCGTGTATTCACGAGACTATCGTAAACGATAATCCTTTGAAGTTTGAAGCTAGACTAGTGAGCGAAGATGCCTGGTCTTAGCAGACTTGGAAATTTGTTTTGTCTTGGTTGTAAAAGGGACTCCCGGTTGGAGGACTCATGTCCGGTTCCTCCGATTGGAACTCCAACCTATGAACTATATGTGAAGCACGGAGTGGGCCCCATCACGTTTAATAAAGTATGGGTCCGCTATTCTTGGAAATAATTGAGAAAAGTTTTTTTTTTTTTTTCTTGTAAATATGACTTACAACTAGGATCTGCAAACGGTTCTGTAAGTAAATTGCACGGCGCTATTTATGAAAAATGGCTGAAGCGCGCTGTATTATGTGTACTGAGTGTTTTCTGTTTATATCTGAAATGAGCTCAATGTGTGTTTGTGGGTCTTCTTGATGTTTACAGTTTGTTAAGTAAAATGTTGGTTAATTAATATTAAGTAGAAACTTAGAAAAAATCCAGAAATGAACCATGTGATGTGCTAACATAGCTATATGTTGCTCTTTAATTTATAGAATGAGCAATTGTGCACATATAAAAAACTGCCTTTAAATGCTTAATAAATTAGAAAACACATTCAATAGATATAAATAGGGCCCCCCCCAAAAAAAAAACGAAATTATCTATTTTCAATTCAGCCAGCACTTTCCCAGTTAAACATGGGTGGAATTTTGCATAACCTTCCTTTTAAATGAAAGTGGCGCAAAAATGTGACGCATTTCAAGTTAGGCTTATGCGCTTAGGCTTGTGAGTTAATGTATCCCAAATAATAGGCAAGGGATGCAGCTTGCTTTTATATGTGGAATTATCACAAAAAAAAGAATAATTGGGTTTTTATTTTTTTTAAAAGAAAATTATTAATTATGGAAAAATTATTTAAAAAAATAAGTGCCTTTCAAAATCGTTTTTTAATATATATAAAGCTTAATACCTATACTATGACCTCCTAACATTAAAATTTAATTCAAGTTATGTTGCACCACTAAAATGACATTTGTATGTGCAATTTTCCCTTGGCGCAGGAGCAAACAAGCTCATTTCTATAAAGTATAAGTTAATATTTTCAATGGCTGACTCATGGATTGTGTAATAGACATTCTGGTAATGCATATTATGCAAGAAAATTGTAGGATATTGATTTTTTAATGCCTAAAATATAAAAGTCGATTTTGGGCAAAAGCACTGTTTAAACTGCATTTTCTTTCATTCAGAGTACTTTTTAAAGTGTCTCAGGCTTCAGTAAATGCATACATTTAGGTTTGATATATATTTGCAGGTTGTGCCTTCTTATGATTCAATGAGTCAATGTGCCAGTACAAAGGCTTGTTTTAATATCAAGGTTGAAGGTTCTAACTTCAGCTGGGCCTACTGAGACGTTCATTCATTCGAGGTTGATGAAATATGTACCATTGTATGGGATTGCAACAAGCATTTATTCTAACAACTGGTATGTGTGTTATTAAGGTTTGTGAATTATTCACATTAAAGTTAGTTTAATAATCTGGAAATAGAGATACATTTTTTTAGCGCCTAAAAAGGAAAAAATTTTTTTTTTAAATAGAGTGAATTATTGCAGGTTAGAAGGAAAATAGAAAGGCCTACTGTCTTTGACAGATTCAGAGTGGCAGAAGCTAGGAGAGCTACAGAGGCTGGCTCAAGTCATGTTGCTGAGATGCTATCTTTAGTTTTCCCATAAACAATGGAGGAGGCTGTCGTGTTGACACTTGTGACCTTTTAAATTAGGGCCTTGTCTCTGAAAAAGGCAGAATGACCCTACGGGCCTCTAAAAGTGGGATTTCTGGTTTCTCCAGAAGAACATCAATACAATTAAAGAACTTAATTCCAAAGGGAAAATATAAAAAAAAGGGGTTTCTTCGAAAGTCCCAACATCATGTTAAATGCTCTGCAGAACTGATACATTTGTGTCTCCGCTCTAAAAAAATAAAATGATGCCTGCTAGTTGCTTTTATTTGACAGAAAACGAAGTGTTGCATTAAGTCTTAGACAGAAAATAAGATGCAGCCCTTTTTTCAAATTTTGAAGGCTACATGCCTTAATGAGAACGATTTGCTAATTAAGACTTATTTTTCACAGTGGAAATTGTAGGTGCCAAATTAATATGGAGTGTCAGTGTAACAATTTTTACTTTTAGAAAGGTAAAACTAAGGTGGCTTGATGTTGCGAAGTAACTGACAAGAGGGTAACAGTTAAGTAATGGAAATTTATTTTCATGTATTTGGTCCTATCATGAATTGTTCTTGCTGGTCCTGTATGTTAGAAGAGAAACAGTAAAGTTATATTTGACAGCAGATTTCCATTGCCTGGTGATGTACTGGCAAAAGGAGGGTAAGGATTTTAAACCTGACAAATTAAACAGGCCCAAATATTGGGTTTTGGGCTGCAGGTTTACAGTGCATAAAGTACATGACATGGTGTTGTGTGTCACCGCTTATTCACACATGCTATTGTTTTGTCTATGCTTTTTGTGCTTGATACACAGCAAGTATATCTGATGGCTTGACGTTTTGTGCGTTTTTATTATTTTTTATTTGTTTTTTGCATGTTTGTTGCTGCTTTTGATACCATTACAAGCTCCCCTGTGTTGTGAGGGGATGGTCATGACGATGCCTATCGCTACGCAACAGTTGGTTGAACTTGTTCTGGTTACTAAATTCCACAGATAATGATATTTCATGCTGTGAACATAAAAGACAACACTTCACCAGTGAATGTCTATTTGGTTATAATGGTATTGAAGGAAAATAAAAAGAGATATACAGGATCAAAGTGTGTCACCTGCAGTTAGTCACGTTACTGCCCCTTCCCTTAAAGGAACAGGCAGCCCTACATTTATGTATCCTTGATTGGACCTAAGGATGAAATTATAGATCTGTGACTCAAGGTGGCCTAATTTCTATATTACATTAGGTAATGATGTTCTGTTTCCTAAGTAGCATATGGCTTTCGTTCCTTAAAAGAAAACCAGGTTTTCATTTTTTCCTGAAGAAGGAACTGAAACATTAGCTAGGAGTACCGTATATGTTGTAGTCGCCAACGGTAGAGTTAAAATTTGTGTAACTTTGGCCTTTGTGTATCACCCGTACTCTCGGTGTTGTGTCACATGCCTGACTATCACCCAAATCATTTTTTTTGTTCTTCCTATAGATTTTTTCTTTTGTTACTTCCCCCTGACCAATGTCGCATCATGCTTAGTTATTGAGATTTTAGCTATGTCCTAGTCCCATATTTCTTTTTCGAATTCCTTTCACCAGTCAGCCCTTTTATTATTATTGATGTATTGTTCAGGTTCACATTTCCAGACTGCAGTGATGTACCAGGGACCCCCATGTTATGTATAATTCCCTTTGGTATGACCAGACTGGTTTTCAAGAATTTGCCTTAGGCCTGCTTCAATGTTTTCCAGCCTGACTGTCAGGGTAGCGATAGACTGGTTAACTGACTCAATATTATAGTAAGACAAGTTTTCCATCTCAATAGGAGATATCTTATGTTTACCTTTTTGAACATGACGAATTTTCAATGTCTATTTTAATTTGGTTTTCGGTTCCCTTCTGTTCCTGCTACTTTAATTTTTGGTGGGATCAGATGTGTCCTAATCATGCAAATATCAGGACCCTCTAGTTCTTGTCTTTTTGTTTGCACATTTGACTATTAGCCTGTGTATTGCATAGTGCACCTGATGCACAGTTTTTAAAGGAAGGTTTCTACATGTCCCTGATAATCGGTATCATGTGATTTCTCTATTGAGATGTTCTAAGGTAAGGAGGAACACCTAGACTTAATCATTGAGGCAAATATGTGTTTACCCCATTAGACAATACCACTGTGTGAGGAAATCCATTCAGTTAGAATTCTCATGTAGCTATAGATGGCAGAGAATAATGGAGAGAACCCAATTAAAGATGCTAGAGACCATGTTTTGCCCTTCTGCCTTTGTCTTTGTATTTTATGCCCATGGTGTATGGCTACTCCTTTGAAGATTGCAGACCCCTGCTTGCAGTCCCCTTGTTAAAAACCATGAACTGTTTTTTTTTTACTAAATTGAAGGAAACTAACAACTGTGGCACATTTCCTACGTCACTAGATTCTGCGGGTATCAAGTCATAATAACCTGCAGGACATTGATTTAAGCCTAATTCCCATCAGTGACAGCTACAGATGAAAGACGGATGTCTTGGCCCTACAGTCTCAGCACCCAGAAAGTAGCAAAGCTGGACAGCGATCTCCAGCGCATGGTATCGTACTTGCTCCATCAGACGGCGTTGGACATCGCAGAGCCAAAGTTTCAGTGTAAAGGAGCTAAAGAGAAGGATTCCTGTTGTTGATGGCAGAGCTGTTTTGAGGTTTCATTTCTCTACCTGTCATGTGCTGGTAACCTCTGACAGTGTGCAATCCCTTGAGCCCCTTGGCCTGAGTTTTGGCCACACCCCCCCTTTTCTTTGCTCCAATGGAAGAAGGGCAGTGCACCGGAGATTTCAAGTTTGGAAAAAGGCACTATATTGTGGTGCCCATGAAAGAGCAGTTTGAGCGTCCTCTAACACTAAATAATGAGTGTTGGAGTCTGAAAGTGCTGCTGAGCTTGAGCTATTTCCCAATTAATGGTGCTTGCCTCTGCACGAGATGATTTGTGCCCTTGATCAATGAAGAGCACATTGTTTGTAGTGTCTGCCACAGAGGAGAGACACTGGTGCATTGCTTTAAGACATTGAGACTTTCGAGTGAGCTGTGGGTGTTTGCCAGGAAGGCACTCCAACTAAGCAGTATTTTCTCACGAAGAGGCCTGAATTGAGAGGCCCATGCGAAAGAAAACAACAAAAGAAAATTTGATGGACAATAGAAGCCTGCCAGAGAGGCTTTTTGAACGGACTCTGGGCATAGTTGGTTTCACAAGAGGTTTCCGTGTGATTGTATAGACTAGGTGTTAGGAGACTGATTGTTTTGCTGGCATTGTTTTAAAGTACTATTCTGTTTAGTAAAAGCAGAATAAAGTCCATTTTCTGTGGAAAGAGTACCCCCTTTTCACCTTAGAGCATTGATGAGAGTCACCACTGTTCCACCTGAACATACAAAAATTACTGAAATGCAGAGGAGCCCTAAAAATGTTACTAGATAATTTTAGGATTTGCTTTTTGGTTAGGGTTGTGAAAAATTATTATTTCATAGTGGTCACTACTTTCTCCCGTTGTCTATATGTTCTTAATAACGTGTTTTCTAGTGTCTTTTAAACATGACGTTGTCATTTATGGGTAGGATTGTTTTTCTCTACTCAATTGACTTCTGCACCCACTTCCCAACCTATGTCTTTTCCTACTATTGTTTCTTTGCACTCTTTTCACCCTTTTCCTGAACATGAGCAGGTTAGAAGATCAGAATTCGTAAGCAATTCTTTTGTACAGCTTCTGCATCAACACTAGTTAGTAGTGAACATCACTAATTGTTGGGTGTGTGATCTTATGCCACCTACTGCAGATAGAGGTATTCCTTATTTTGTCCTGCCATATGTGGCTTTTTGTGCTACTTCATGTTCAAGGAGACCTGTCCAGAGAGAGTTACCAAGTACTAGAATTTTGCTCCAGCAACATCTCCATGGCCTTATAAACATAGACCTGGACTCAGATTAGCATGAGAATAGGTTTATTGCCTATGTAAGGGCAAAAGGAGGGTTTGTGGTTCTAAAAATTCTGGACCCATGTAATTTACTTTGCCACAGCAGTACGATTTTAGTATCAAAAGACCGATAATGACTAGTACACTAATCATGAGCATTTTCGCTCAATTCCAGCAGCGTTTTCACCTCGAAATCGCCATTTTCGTCCTGCACTCGTGGCTCCCATTTTATACACAGCAGCCATTTTTAAAAGTTGCCCTCACATAGGCTTATAATACAGTCAGATTTGATTCCAAGGACACGTACACCTTGATTGACTTTTCTCTGACCTGGGCAAGCTGGAACCATTGCCTCAGGCCTAACCTGTTTGGTCAGTCCCTCTCCCAGTGGCCGAATCAGATAGCATCAAGGCACACCATGCCATAAAACCCTTATTATCGCTCACACACCCTGCCTAATCTTGCTCACACCTGCACCTGCTCTTTTCTTCTTCTTACTTTACGAGGGGGAGGTGCCCGTTTTTATTGGGGGTCCACACTTATCTGATGTAAAATACTAGGCCTTGCCGGGTAATTTATTATGGGTTGGATGACATGAAATATAAGGTTTCATCATGACACTGTTTTTTCCTTTGTAGTAAAAACATGTGAATGACCAACCAAAATGTCAAGAATGTTTGCCTGAAGCTTAAAAAACTGTATATAAGGAAACCTGATTTTGCATTGACACACAGTCTCCTGAGAACATACAAATCGTGCTGTTGTACTTCTAGGACACTTGTCAATTGGTTGCAGCCAATAAATTCGATCTTTGACTTCACCTAGAAGGCTCTGAGTTTCTGTAGTCTGAATCAGGAAAGTACCCGAGGTCTTTGGGTGTACCCTGGCACCGCTGGGTTACCGGATCAGTACCGGTTCTGAAAAACCCAGTACCTCAGCATGTGTGCACTTTATATGTGCACAGTTTTTTTAGGGGGGTGCATCAAAGGGAGCCTTAGGCCTCAGCACCCTTGGATGTGCATTCCTAACAGGAATTCGCAAATTAGGAAATGCAAAACCATTCACACCTATGGCCCTTCAGGCCCATAGGGATGAATGGAGTCCCATTCCCTAATGGCGATTCCCTAATAGCGATTGCGAATTTTAAGAAATCGCTATTAGGGATTCGTGATTTCTTACATCCCATTTTGCATTTCTTAAATAGCGATTTCTTACAATTCGCTATTTAAGAAATGCAAACTGGTTTTTGATACATCTGGCACTCAATGCTTAGAAAACAGTGAGAATGCTGTTGTTACACAAAGTACCTGATTAGCATAAAAAATAAAGTCACACAGGTGAGCGTGTGTCGGAAAAGTCAGCAATGTGTCAATTCCTTAATTGCAAGTGAGGACATGTGTTGTTTCCTTCTCTGATCCGGTCGGTGAAGCGTTGTTATTCTCCATCGCAAGAGAGCGATGCGTAGATTTCTGGACAGGGCACTTCGGATCTACGCAGAGTCGGGTTGACTTTGACGCCCAGAGACGATGCATGGAAAATCCGGTTGCACGGTGTTAGAAAACCAGGCTTGAAAAATGAAGGAGGTTAGTTATGATGTTAGACTGTGTTAGAAGCATAGTATTTGTATCAGTACATCATTGGTCACTTTGTGGTTCATCTACTGGTAGTATACCCAATGTTTTGGGATTTCAGCAGTATTTTGAATATATGAAGAAGTATTTACTGTAGAAATACCTGCAGAAATAAAATATATTCAGACACGAAGAGTTGTGCCATTTTGCTATGAAAATGAACAGTGAAATAAAGAAATGCAAGTACCCCATTGCAATGTTAAACTAGAAGGAGATGAATGCATATCAAAGACATCTGTGACTGTTGGTCCCTATAACTGTTATTTGAACATCTATTGAAAATGATTAAGTTTCAAATGCAATGGGAGACAAGAATGAGAAGGAGGTCTAGTGAAGCCAACACACAGATCTGATAGTCATTGATGATTGTTTGTTGTTGTGTGGCCACAACACATTTTTCAACCCAAGTCTTTAGTATGTGACGGCTGATCACTGTGCATCTTCGACAAATAACTTTTGCAGCTCAAGCTTTTTTTTTATCTGATACCGAAACATTTTATTCTATGGATATAATCAATTACTTACAGTTGGCCCTGGCAGACTCCTCTGATGACCTCCAACAGAGCAAAATATGTATTAGGAGTTACATTCATCAAAACTATAAGGAAATGTTTACCAGGTGAATGGTAACAAAGACCTCAGTACATTGGGACATGGACATTTGCACCTTGTTTTGTAGCCTGCACACGTCTTGTAATATATTATCTGTGAACTATACACCTACAACCTCAAGGATGCAGTGGGAGAAGAGGAAGAGAGAGAAGCAAAGGAAGAGACATCATAGACACTTCTGCTAGTATGAAGTGCAGCTAAAACACACATTTTTAGATTAGCTCCTTCTTCCCTTTTCATGGTTATCATACAGATAGCATAGGTGTAATACCAGTTTTGCAACTGAGCATTTGGAAGATTTATAAAGAACTGTATCTTATCTTTCAGCCACCACTGACCACCAGAATGGTAAGCAGAGTTTGTTCAAAGAGTACATGAGACGTTTGAGTCTAATCAGAGTATCAGTGCGAACACATATGTGGTATTCTTTGTGGTGTTTCTCAGAAGGCCATTATTACACCGCCAGCTGCCTTGGCCTACTGAACTCTACTTTTTCAGGAATTTTTAGCCAAAATTCTTCTAAGTCCGAAGGTAACCCAAGATTGGGTACAATCCACCTTATGTAAGGTAATCATGCTCCATCCTCCTCCACTTTTCTGACCTCATTTGTGCTGGCTATACTACTTTGTGCACTTTACCGCTGCTAACCGGAGCTAAAGTGTGGGTGCTCTCTACCTAAAACATGGCAACATTGGATTAACCCCAATTGGCATATTTAATTTAATTATAAGTCCCTAGTAAAGTGCACTACATGTGCCCAGGGCCTGTAAATTAAAAAATACTACCTGTCAGATTTTAAATTGCAGTTCTGTAAATGGCACTTTTAGAAAGTTGGTATTTTCTTTCTTTAGCTATTTGGTGCCTGCTGCCTTTCTGGGGTGGTTGATAGCTGAGCATTGCCCATTCCCTCTAGACAACCGCACACAAAAGGGGCTTAGGTGTGACTTGATGGACCATCTACATCCTGATACACCATCCTGGGTAGGTTAGAAGGGAGGAGGTGGGCACTGCCTCACACTTACACTTGAATAGGTTTTGTCCTGTCCCCACACAAAGGGCTGCATACCCCCCTGTATTGAGTGTGGAGCCAGGCAGGAAGGGAGAACCTCTGTGCACATAAAAGACCTTTCTTTGAAGTCTCCCCTACTTCAAAGGTGCAACTCAGTATGAGTACTGGACCTTCGACATCATCACTTCAGTACACGTCTGAACCTGTGGATACTCTGCCAGGAAGAAAGACTGCTGTGCTGCTACAAGGACTGCCACTCTGCTGGACTGTTACTCTGCTGGACTCCTGCTTTGTTGTGCTGACCTGCTCCCTCTTGCCTGGAAGTGAGAAGGACTGGTCCTGCATCTCTCCACCCCAGAACCCAGACTGACTCCAATGTCCAGGTGACTGGTGTCCTGTTTTCTGGAGTCTCAAGGACGTAAAAGACTTATCTGCACTTGGACTCTGCCATCTGTGAGTCTATCTTGCCAAGTGGTGCCACCCCAGTCCTGGCCATTTGGAAGTAAGGCTTAAGGTGCTTCTTCAGTCACCCTACACCTCCTCATCACATCCGGTGCATCTTCTCCATTGGGGGATTGGAACCAGCTCATCTTCGCCTTTGCATGGATCGGAACTGGTGCATCTTCATTGTTGTGTAGAGCAGGCCCAGCACATTGCCTTCGAAACCAGTGCATCACCCTCAGATTTGATGTACCCTCTGTTACACGAACAGAACCGACGCATCACAGTCAGGACCGGACATTGACCTGGAAACTGACACATCATTGATTTTGCTTGTAAAAACCGGCACATCTCCTTCTGCTTTGGGAGCATAAATGAGTGATCACCTCATACGCACCTTCCATATTCCTTGAGGTTGACGCAGCCAGGATAAAGGTACTTTTGTTTAGAGGGCCTAATTGAGTCCCTGTATCTGGTCCCAAACTCCATCATGGTCAACTTGAACTTTTGACTTTGTTCCTGTTCTGCGCAACCGGATGTCCCCGACTGGTGCTTCTTGCTTCCAAGCATTTTTCTACAGTTTATTCTTTAAAAATTCATAATTTCAGTTCTACTTAATAGATTCTTGTAATTCTGATCTTGTTTTATTTATTAAATTAAGATCTATTTTATTATTCAGGTGCAGTATCTTGTGTGGTGTTTTCACTGTTTTAGTGTTTGAATTGTTGCACAAATGCATTAAACTATTGCATCTTAACTTATGCCTGACTGCTCTGTGCCAATCTACCAGATAGTGGGCACAGGTTATCCTAGTGTGTGGTTCTGACTTACCTCGACTAAAATTGCGGTTCCTGTTTGGACATGGTGCATACCTCTGTCAACCTGAAATTCAATAGCTAACAGCCAACCAGAACCATTTAATGTTCTCATGTTTCCTTCGTTCACACGAGTGGCATTGTTTTCAAGTTTCTATTTTGTGCACTAACATTAACGTATAATGTGCAATTTTACACATAATGTGTAAATATGTCCACCACACTGACAGAGGCACAACTGCTACGTGGTCAGCGTCTGCAGAATCAAATGTTAGGGCGGATTAGTAGGGTTCTGCACCGCTTTGTAAGAAACAATGAAAACAGCATGCAGCAGCTTCATGCACAACTGGACGTAATAGGCAAAAACACTGGTGACCTAGCCCTGTCCATGCGTGAACTGGTGGCTGGACTGCTTACACAGAGCGAGGGTGCATGGCGCAGGGACCACCAGCTGCTCCAAAGGCTGGACAGGATGGCCTCCTCTATTTGCAGACTGGCAGTGAACACTACTGGGCTGTCAAGAAGAACAGACGGCCTCCAGGTGGAAATGGGCCACTTTGCGGGTGATGTGGCAAGGGGCCTGGGCCGGATCACCCATGTGATAGACCTCATGGAGGCACGGCAGGTGTCCAGGGGTACAGGGGATACCCCACAAGACAGCGAGGAGGGTTCCACTGTCAGCAGTGTCTCTGCTGGTGACACCAGGGTGCTCCAGAGTGGGAGTACGAGGCAGAGCACTGCTGAGCAACCTAGTACCAGCCAGGCTGGCAGAGGCCGTCGTAGGCAATAAACTAAACACTGTCCCTGATGTTGGGGCACATGATGGCAATGTTCCCCTTGCCAGGTGGGCTTTTTGAAGTCCCTGAACAGTTTTTCATTGTAAATAGTTCGGTTTTTGCACATATTAAATATTTTTTTTGCTATATAATTCCTATAGTTGAAGCAGCAAAGACGTTCAACGCACTCCGCTACTGTTTCTTTGAGTTCTAATATTTTATGCTGGTGGTTTGGATTCTCCGGTCAGCTCTTTTCTGCCTCTCTCAGTTTTTTCTCTGCTACAATGGTGTCTCTAAGTAGCATTCTATGCACCCCTACCTATCCCGCTATGCACCTCCCCCTCAGCACTACATTAAAGGCATCCCATTCTATCAAAGGTTGCAGCCTTGTTATCCGCAAACAAATTGAGCAATATGGTGTTTCACCTCCCCATGATATTGTGCATCCTCTAATGATTCCGTTTTAATTTCCATGTGGTGATACTGGGGAGGGGCAGACCCCACTTTAGTGATAGCAATTTTGTGTTATTGTCTGAGATAGTGTGAGCCAAGTATTCAACGTTGTGTATATGAGAGAACACATCTGGTGTACACAGGAATGCGTCCAGCCAAACATGTAATTCATGTATATAGGAGAAATACGAGTAATCTTAGGTGTCTTGGTACAGTCTTCGCCACGCATCATCCAGGCCCCAATGTGATTGCCAGGATGTCACGCATCAACCAGGCCCCAATGTGATTGCCAGGATGTGAATTGCCGTGCAGCTCTAGTGAGCAGTGCAAAGGGGGGTGGGAGCGGTCTTTAATGGGGTCCGCCACATAGTTAAAATCTCAACCCAATACTAGTGAGTGTTGTAGGAATGGGGTCATTCGGCCTGAAAGCTGTGCAAAGAATGCACCCTTTTCCGAGTTGGGTGCATAAACATTCATCATTGCCAGCTCCCTACCTTCCAATCTCCCCCGAATTGCTACAAATCACCCCTCCGGGTCAATGAGACTATCCAGTAATTGGAATGGGACTCCCGCTCGTATCCCTATCAGGGTTCCTCTGGCATAGGCAGAATGAGTGGTGTAGTAGACTTGGCCCCTCCATCGTTTCTGTATAGCCTTCCCCTCTGCTTGCTTTAAGTGTTTTTCCAGAAGCACTGCCATCTGGATCCCTCTCCTCTGTAAGTATGAAAATACCTTATACCATTTGACCATTGTGTGCATACCCCGGACATTCCATGAAATTAATCTATATGAGTCCAATGTAGCCATACCACTGTGTTGTCCAAAGCTGCTTCTGTACCCATCTCCATCGACAACCGCAGTCGTATCCTCCCACACCATATCTTTAGATACAAAACTACCAAATTCTGTGACTCACATTGCCCTATAAACCTAACCCAACAAGTAACTTCCCAACTCCCCTTCCGCAGGACAAAAGGGTTTTCGTCTCTCATTCAAACCTAAACAATTACTTCAACTAGTCTATCGACTCTGGGGGCGATCCTCAAGTTCTCTTAGAGGAGTCTGCTGTGTTGACTGTCTCCCCCGTCTTATATTCGTGATTGTGTTGTTGGGCTTGGCCTCCCTCCTGCAGGATACGTCATCTCTGATTGTCCTTTCGACTTTTCATGACAGGAGGATGTTTCCCAGACGAGTCTTGGAGGCCGCCTGGTGCTGACCTAGGTCCTCAAGGATAAATTCAGAGATGAGCGATTTAGATGATGCAGTCCAATGTCCTTAGAGTCACTTCCAGTCCCATCTCATCTGATGTGCGCGTTATATCTGAGTCTTGATACGATCCTGAATGCTCCATCTTCCCGCCTGCTACCCGGGGGGAGCTGGGGTCTGGTCCACTCAGAGAGGCCACTGCCTCCATCACCTTTTGGCGTTCACTTTGCATCTCTTTGATGGAAGGAGCTGTCAATTTGTGGGTCAAGCTATGTCGGGATCTCTTTTGGTGCCTTGGTTGGGGGTCTTCCGTGAGATGGTTCTCTCCTGTTGAGGACTGAGTGACTATCCACTGCCATACTTCTTCCAGTGTGGTAAAAAACTGTGGGCCCCCCTTGGCCATCGCCCTCAGTTTTGCTGCGAATATCATTTCATACTGTATCCCCATTTGCTGCAGTTTTTGTTTAGTGTCTCGAAAAGTGGTCCTCTGTTTCTGTACTTCCTGTGAAAAATCTGGGAAAATACAGACAGTGTTATTGGCTATTGTACAGTCACCTTTCCTCCTGACTTGGCTCAGCAAACAGTCTCTGTCCCTATAATGCTGTAAACAAGCTATAACCGGCCTTTGCGGGGCCCCCGGGGGTGGGTGGCATGCTGGGACCCTATGAACTCTCTCGAGTGCGAAGAAGGGAGAGAGTCCATCCTCCGCCACCTCCTCTTTAAGCCAGCACTCCAGAAACTCAACCATGTTATTATTTTCAATGCTTTCTGGTTAGCCAATCACGCAGATATTGTTTCGTCTGGAACAATTTTCAGCATCCTTCGCTCGTAGTTCCAGGTTGCAAATTTACTTCTCCATCTTGCTTATATTCTTGGTTGTGTCACTAATCTTTGTCAGGATCTCTTTGACTAGTTTTTCGGTTGTAGACACTTTTTCATCCAAGCGACGGTGGTTGTCCCTTAGTATAGTTAATTCTGTGGCCAGTGCACCAATTTTCCCTTCTAATACTTCATGAGTGGCTGTTTTGGCTTGTAAATGTCCTGAAGGGTCAGGTCCCAGGTCCCCTCCACATGGTGGGTGTTCTTCGTTTCCCATGGACCTGACATGGTGCTTGCAGAAACGTGTCCGTCACTTCCACATCTTTCTTACGCCCTACTTTTCCCATATCTGGGTCTCCGTTGTCCTGTGTCATCCTTTTTGATACTGGTGGCCAGGACAGGTCGCCTGGGGGGGCGAAGGTAAGGAAGTAACGGGCTCCTCTCCCGCTAGCAATTTCCCTGGCCCTCGAGATCCTAGAAGCTTCCTGGCCGCTTCCCCACTTATCTTGTGGGCTACAGAGCCGTCCTTTTTAGGCATGGTGGGGGATCCTCGTCATCCCACCTGTCACTTCTCTCCCGTGCCTGCACTGAGGTGGGCTCATGATTCTGCAAGGATCACCTTTTATTTTTGTCACTTAAGTTTTTACTGCACTGGGATCTCCCCCAGTCCGGGGCACCTCGAGTGCAGCAGGCCCGCTCCGGTGGACTGTCTCTGTGGTTTGCTACAGTAGGGGACTACGGGGCTCACCTCGGCTCCCCACTTACCACTCCATCTCCTGGGCAATGTACTGTCAGAGCAGAGTGTTCTCCACTCCTTGGCCCCAGCCATCTTCCTGGGCTCCCTGCGGCCGTTGCAGCTCTGGTGGAGCCAGGCAGCCCTCCTATCGCCACGTGTGCTGGGGCCGCTCTTGATATGCAGCATTCGAAGCACCAGCAGAAATCACCTCTCCTCTCTGCTCCTCTCGGTGCCCCGTACTGACTTGGTGCCCAGCCCCTTACCGATAGAGCCGGTCGCAGTTTCCCATGATCGCCGCTGCTTCCAGATCCTGCCCCCCGCAGAGTGCCTCAGTTCTCTGTCGCTGCAGGGAGACATAGGGCCTGTCCCAGATCCTTGCACTCTGTGGCCTCCACTGGGCTCCCCACCAGTCCAAGCTGTCTTCCGCCCTCCACCTCGCCCTTCGCACCCTCATCAGTGCTTCGTGGGTCGTGCACGGTCTCATGCCGCAGTGCCTGCAGCAGGGGCTGCTAGTCCGCAGGTCTAGGCCGCCATCATGGTCTCCTTGCAGCCCTTGCCATCCCGGCAAGTCGGGAGCCGATCCCCAATTGCTTCATGTGCCCCTGATGCACTTCCAACTATGTGCTGGGTAGCAGGATACAACAGAGTGAGGGGTTACAGGCGGTAGCCTCACAGAGAGACTTCTTCCGCCATCAGTGTTCGGCCATGCCCCCCCAGACAGTTCCATCCCTGTGACTCGGTATGTCACATTGTACATCACAAGATCTAAAAAAACTGAGATGAAGGAGATGTGGGAGGGGATTTCTGCATGGAAGACACTTAGCATGAAATTGTATTCAGCTTGAAAATGCTTTTCCATAGGGAAATGGGGTCCATTGAAGCCTGTGACATATTGAGTTTGGCAAGTTTGTTTCTCAAAATCAAAAGCAATTGTCTGGGTAAGTCTTGGTCTAGCTAGTACAAGAAACGCAGTTTAAAGTCTTTCCCTCAAATGTAGTACCTAGCAGAGTTTGAACCAGAAAGTACAGACATTGCAAAATCAAATATGTTGGATATATACTATCCAAGAAGAGGCCCACATCTAGAAGGCAAGTGCCTTTATGAAATTCTTCAAAACTATAGATATAGAAGTAATGTAAGTGAAAATACAGAAGAAGGCAAATATGCAGAACGTGGATGTGGTAGATGTTTAGTGAAACATGGAAAAGAAAACTTAATTAACCACCGTAAACGTAGCTGACAAACTCCTGAGAAAAAAATATTTTTCTATTTACCACTTCTTCAACTATTCAAACCTTGGAATACTGAACTTGGAGAATATGGCTGCTACCAAGATTGTTTTATTTGTGTCAAAGATAGAATTCAGTGTTCCGTGTTCGAAAACTATTTACAAATGTTAAATGATGAGATACAACAGGAAGAAATTAATTTTGCTGAGGTAGCTAAGGACAGTTCTCAAAGCAGCCAAAGTTCAGCACCTTTAAGTCAGGATCCTCTTGGACAAACTATTATTGAAAATGAAGCTGCAATAGCTATGAATGAAGTGGAAACTGCCATGGAGCAAGCTAGACAGGAATCTGTAGATCTGGAACAGTTAGTTGGACAACTCAACAATGAACAGAAAGAGATTTATATTGAAGTGAAAGACAAAATAGAACATGGATTTCTACAAGACAACAAGGAATGCAGTTGTTCATCATTCAAGCCAATACTATTATATATTAGTGGTCAGGCTGGTACCTTTTCAATCAAGGCTGTCTCTACTTACCTACAGAAAACTACAGATTCAAACTTATTGTGTATAGTAACATCACATTCTGGATTAGCTGCACACAATATCAAAGGAATAACGTCACATACACTACTTATGCTACCAGTTGAACATGACAATAAACTGGAGTACCAGAAGTTATCTGGTGAAGATTGTTATGAGGTGGCAAGAGTTTTGAAGAAAATGAAGCTCTTAATTATTGATGATGTAAGCATGGTCTCCAATCTAATGCTTGCCTTTGTTTACCTGAGAATGCAACTGATACTGAAAACTGAATATGACATCTTGTTTTGGAGGAAAGCATTTGGTTGTTTTTGGAGACCTATTACAACTTACTCCTGTAAAAGGACAGCTTATTTTCAAATCTCTTTCACAAGAAGAGACTCGAAACTCATTGGAATATTTGGCAATTTTTTCAGCACAGGAATTTGTTAAAAATATGAGTCAAGCCTGTGACATGGAGTATTGAAACATTCTAAAGGACATTAGAATAGGAGCTCTGACAGAGGAGGCAAAACTGATGTCGGAACGTTGACTTATTAGGAAACTATTTTCCTTTAACAAGACGGCAGCAGAGCTAATGTATAACTTTTGTAAAGAATTGAAACATGCAGGCCCATATTTAAGGAAAGTTAGTGTTGCCTTAGCGACATGTATTTTGACGCTAAAACGGCGCAAACTTAACTCCATATTTATATTTTGATGCTAGACCCGTTGAGCGTAACAATATTGGAGTTAGCGCCATTTTTAGGAAGTGGCAACCCACCTTGCGTCTCATTGCGACAAAGAGATGCAAGGTAGGCATTCCCTTCCTACAAAAGACGGCACATCCCCAGTGCCATATTTACCTCCCGACGCTGGGAGACCAGGCAATAAAGTGCTGATAGGCCCATTTCAATGGGGAAACAATATGGAATGGGCACCCCAACCCCCAGGATCACCATCACCCACACCACAGGGACACTACAGGTGGAGGGAGTCCATCCCAGGTAACTGTATGTGTATGTGTGTGGTGTGCCACTGAGGGCCCCTTACATGGGCCCCCTGGCTGGCACTGGCTATGTTGGGCTTGTCCTGGGGACCCTGGTCCCCTGTGGTGGGCATTGGGGTTGTGGTAATGACTCATGTCTATACTTAGACAGGAGTCATTTTTGGCTGCTTGTACATCAAATAATTACGCCAGGCTAACTAGCGGCAGATACTTTACAGCTAATCAGCCTACCATCATTTTTTACCCACTAGCACCATTTCCCCTATTGCCATCTGTAACCGGCTAGCATCTTTTTTTGAGACACTAGCCGTTCTTTAGCGCCATTGTGCCTCTTTTTTTCAAATATGGTGCATGGATGGCGTTAGGGAACGACGTTAGCTTGTGTTAACAAAAATGATGCACAACTTTGCTAGCGCAGTTGTGTATAATTTTTTATGAATATGGGCCACAGTTTCTTTGATGCCTAAACCTCAAGAGTGTGCTGCATTTAAAGAAGAATTAGTAAAACTGGAGAAAGAAGACATTTTGGAGATTACTGCTATTGACAAAATGAAGCACCAAGGAGTGACTGTACAGCCGACAGAAAAATTGCAAGATAAATTGAAGTCTTTGGAGAAATCTGTATCTAGGACTGCTGGACTCTTGAATCTGATGTGTCTGTGGGAAAAATAATCAAATAAAATACCAGGCCACAAGAACAAAGTACTGGGTCAGCAGAAAAGTGTGAAAACACACAGTCACTCCCGAAGTAAATTGCAATGGGCAGGACGTCTCACTATAGAATATGGAAAGGAGCTTAGCCAGTGGAATTTGTTTTTCTAGGTCACATGGGATGAGCGCCGCCGCCGCGATGTAAACGTGACTCCTTAAAAAATATTTAAATGTTGGTTAAAACATATTTCTTGCATGCAAACATTATTTTTATTCATGTGGTACCAAACCTCTTTATATAGTGGAAACATTAAGAAAGTGTATACGTGTTTATAACTAATTTTTAACCCCTTCCCCGCCACGGACGTAATGGTTACGTCCATGGCAGCGCCCGTGTGGCGCCATGGACGTAACCATTACGTCCTGGGACTGGCAGTCGGGGGAAGCGCTAGCGCTTCCCCCGAGGGCCGCCCCCCAACACCCCCAGGCCAGGGCTGAAAGGGGAATCCCTTCCCCTTTCACGCCCACCCCCCCCCCCCCCCATGACGTCAGCGCGCGATCGCGCGCTGATTTCAGGGAAAGGGGGAAAGACGCGCTGGAAGCCATTTGCTTCCAGCGCGTCTAAGGGAGAAGGTGAGTTTTTCACCTTCGTGCGGGGTGGGGGTGCTCTCAGAGAGGCATCGAGGGAAAGGAAAGGGTTTTCCTTTCCCTCGATGTCTCTTTGAGCATTCCTGCTGCCCGATCGCGATGCGATCGGGCAGCAGGAATGCCCACTAGACACCAGGGATTTCAGTATGTGTGTGTGTGTGTGTGAATATTAGTGTAGGGGAGCGACCCCTTGGGCAAGGGTCGCTCCCCTTTGGGGGCACATGCATTTTACGTCGTTTCTGCCCCCCATGGGGGCAGATTGGCCCTATTTTTAGGCCGATCTGCCCCCAAGGGGGGCAGAAAGCCACTAGACACCAGGGATTTTATTGTTGATTTGTATTTTTTGTGTTGGGGGGCGGCCCCTTGGGCAAGGGTCGCTCCCCTTTGGGGGCAAATGTATTTTACGTCGTTTCTGCCCCCCCTGGGGGCAGATTGGCCCTATTTTTAGGCCGATCTGCCCCCAAGGGGGGCAGAAAGACACTAGACACCAGGGATTTTATTGTTGATGTGTATTTTTTGTGTTGGGGGCGGCCCCTTGGGCAAGGGTCGCCCCCAGGGCCCTCATGTATTTTTGGGCAGTTCTGCCCCCCTTGGGGGCAGAGAGGCCTATTTTTTTTAGGCCTTTCTGCCCCCAAGGGGGGCAGAATCCCAATAGCGCCAGAAATAGTATGTATGTATGTGTGCTTTGTGTTGGGGGGTGGCCCCTTGGGCAAGGGTCGCTCCCCCCAGGGGCGCAATGTATTTATTGTCGTTTCTGCCCCCCTTGGGGGCAGATTGGCCCTATTTTTAGGCCGATCTGCCCCCAAGGGGGGCAGAAAGCCACTAGACACCAGGGATTTTATTGTTGATTTTTATTTTTTGTGTTGGGGGGTGGCCCCTTGGGCAAGGGTCGCCCCCATGGGCCCACATGTATTTTTGGGCAGTTCTGCCCCCCTTGGGGGCAGAGAGGCCTATTTGGGGGCAGAATCCCAATAGCGCCAGAAAGATATGTTTGTATGTGTGCTTTGTGTTGGGGGGTGGCCCCTTGGGCAAGGGTCGCTCCCCCCGGGGGCGCAATGTATTTATCGTCGTTTCTGCCCCCCTTGGGGGCAGATTGGCCCTATTTTTATGCCGATCTGCCCCCAAGGGGGGCAGAAAGCCACTAGACACCAGGGATTTTATTGTTGGTTTTTATTTTTTGTGTTGGGGGGCGGCCCCTTGGGCAAGGGTCGCCCCCAGGGGCCCACATGTATTTTTGGGCAGTTCTGCCCCCCTAGGGGGCAGATATGCCTATTTTTTAGGCCTTTCTGTCCCCAAGGGGGGCAGAATCCCCATAGCGCCAGGGATACAATGTGTGTGTGTGTGTGCTTTGTGTGGGGGTGTGGCCCCTTGGGCAAGGGTCGCCCCCCCCCAAAGGGTGCAATGTAATCTGGGCGATTTCTGCCCCCTCCCCTTGGGGGTAGATTGGCCTATATTTTTTTAGGCCCATCTTCCCCCAAGCAGAGAAGACTAGACACAGGGGAAAATGAAAAAATGGTTAGTGGCGGAGTGTTTGTCAACTGGCGAAGTATTTGCTTTTATGATAATAACAGTTTTTCTCCTTTTTGTTTTAGTTCAAAGCTTTTGCTGACTTTGCTGTGGCTTGTTGCAGTTTTGGCAGTAGTTGTCCTGCGGTTTGCGTAGTTGCATGTTTTAGGTAAGTAAATAAATTTACTCCAAGTGAGTATTGTTGCAATGCATGAATGACATGTTTGTAGGTGGTGTACTGAATGCAGGATTGTGTGTGAAATTGTCCTTAGAGTTATGCACAATGATTATTGTGTTGTCTTATGTCTAATTTGCTTTTTTTTTTCTCTTTTAAGTGGGATATCGTTGGTGATTGCTGTGGCTGTGCAGAGTAGTTGCTGGTGAGTCAAGCTTTTTCAGGCAAGTGAGCAGTATAGTTTTTGAGTTTATAATTCTTAGTGATAAACCTATACTTTGTTACTTATCTTACACAGTGCTGGTTGTTGGTGGTGTATTTGTCCAGTTAATTTTAGTAGGAAGGATCATGGCCAGCCGTAGGATGACCGCTCAGCAGGTTGTTAGTGTGCTTTTTGAGTCATCTTCTGACCATGAATATGAGACTGACTCTGCATCTGTGGCAGAGGAGGAAGTGCAGGATTCTGGAAGTGAATTTTCTGTCAGAGATGAATCATCTGATGATGAAGCCACTCTCAGTGCTGATGAAGGGCCTGTTTTAGAGGAGGACAGTGATGTGCCAATGGTGCAGGAGCCAGCGGCTGAAAGGCTTCCCATTGGAAGACCTGACGCATGGGTTGCACCAAACATGGAGCAGCCACAGTTGCCTGCGTTTACTGGTTTTCCAGGGTGTCGAGTTAATACGGAAAACTTTTTGCCCGTCAACTTTTTTGAGTTGTTTATGGACGATATATTTTTGGAAGAGATTGTTGAGCAGACTAATTTGTATGCAGAGCAGTTTTTGAGGGACAACGCTGCCAGACTTAGGCCACACTCTAGAGCTAGCCGGTGGATTCCCACAAATCTGGAAGAGTTGAAAAAGTTCTTGGGTTTAACTTTTTTGATGGGGCTGATAAGGAAGCCGTCGCTGTCTTCATATTGGTCTACTAGTCCCTTGATGGCAACTGCTATATTTCCTGCCATCATGAGTCGTAACCGGTATGAGCTTCTTCTTCGGATGTTGCATTTTGTAGATAATGCTTTAGCCTTGCCACGAGATCATCCTGATTCTGACCGTCTTTTTAAGATTAGACCTGTCCTTGATCATTTGGTAGATCGGTTTTCAGAGATCTATGTTCCAGGGAAAGAAATATCTGTAGATGAGTCTTTGGTCCTGTTCAAGGGTCGTTTGGTTTTTAGGCAGTACATTCCTAGCAAGAGGGCACGGTATGGAATTAAATTGTATATGCTGTCAGAAAGTAGTACAGGATATGTTTATAATTTCCGGGTCTACACTGGTAGGGATTCCAATATTGACCCCCCTGGTTGTCCTCCCACTTTTGGAGTTAGTGAGAAAATTGTGTGGGAACTTGGTAGACGACTGTTTAACAAAGGTCACCATTTATATGTAGATAACTTCTACACTGGAGTTCGGTTGTTCAAGGAGTTGTTCAGAGTGGACACTGTTGCTTGTGGCACAATCCGCTCTAATCGGAAAGGCTATCCAAAAGAGCTTGTCTGTAAAAAACTTGAGAAGGGACAGTGCAGTGCCTTGCGGAATGATGAGCTGCTAGCTCTGAAATTTGTAGACAAGAGGGATGTATACATGCTAAGCACCATCCATGATGAGAGTACTTCACCTGTGGCTGTTTGGGGTCAGGTTGCCGAAGTGCGCAAACCTGTGTGCATCTTAGACTATAATAAGCACATGGGTGGTGTTGATAGAGTAGATCAGAGGTTAGAACCTTACACTGCTGCTCGTAAGTCTTATGTGTGGTATAAGAAATTAGCGCTTCACTTGTTCCACTTGGCAACTTTTAATGCTTTTGTTGTGTTTAAGGATAGTTCTCCAGAGTCAAGGATGACATTTGTGAAATTTCAGGAGTCTATCATAGCTAGCCTTGTTGTGCTGGAACAGGCAAGAGTTCCTAGAGAAGCAGTGGTGGAGGATGTGGCTAGATTGAAAGATCGTCACTTTGCTGAGCACATTCCTCCCACGGCCCAAAAAAACTTTCCTGCTAAGAGATGTAGAGTCTGTGCTCGAAGAGGTATCAGGAAGGAGACTAGGATGTACTGCCCTGATTGTCCTTCAAAGCCTGGGCTGTGTGTGGGTGGCTGTTTCAGGAGCTACCACACACAGAAGAATTATTGGGAAATTCCGTGAGCGTAAACTGGTGTTTTATATTTTTATATGTTCGGTTTCACGGTTGGCATTAGTCATGTATTCAGTTAGAGCTTTTGTGTTTGTAGTTTTGTACTAATTTATGATTAGTGGTTTCTTTGTTGTTTAAAAACAAAAAAAAGGGGATGGCATGTGTAGAGTGGCGCTTGGCTGGCGGCGTGGGTGTGGTGGCGCTTGGCTGGCGGTGTGTGTGGGGTGGCGCTTGGCTGGCGGTGTGTGTGGGGTGGCGCTTGGCTGGCGGTGTGTGTGGGGTGGCGCTGGGCTGGCGGTGTGTGTGGGGTGGCGCTTGGCTGGTGGTGTGGGTGGGGTGGCGCTTGGCTGGTGGTGTGGCGCTTGGCTGGCAGTGCCGGCCAAACGCCAGTCCACACACTCATCAGCTGGTGTGATTGCTGTATCAGGCATGTGGGCGTATGAAAGTGATGGGCCCTTGACTGGCGCTGTCTGTGGATGCGAGTCTTGTAATGTGCTGGGCCCGTGGCTGGCGGCGTGAATGGTCTAGTGCATGTCATGTATGAAAGGTGTGTGAATGGACTGTAAATCGGTTGGTGCCTTGTCGTGGCTTTACAGCTCACGAGCTGTGAGTCATTGGTTCAGTTTTTTGGCCTTTCAGTTATTACCAGTGCATTTCACTTTTGTGAAATCTCTTGTTAATAAAATTTGATCTACTGAACCATCACTCACCCTCGTGCCAAATCCAACCAGTATGTGTGGTACAAATGACAAAACCTGCTCCGCTGTAATCAGGCGTCGCAGCACACTTGAGACACGCTAGGTGCCTCAGGTGGGACCCCGATGATGAAGCATGCCACCAACTTGGTTGGTGGGTGAGGGGTCTTCTTCACATAACCTAAGTGTGTTTCTTTTCACAATTTTAGTGTTTGGCACATCACGGACGTATGTGCACACATCAAAGTGATATATTCCAAAAATACCTGTGTTTGGGGGGGAGGGCCCACCTATGTTTTTGGTCCTGGGTGCGGCCGTCATGTAGGGAAACCTACAAAACCCAGAAACTTTTTAAAACTAGGCACCCCAAGGAGTCTAGGGAGGTGTGGCTTGTGTGGCTCCCCCAACATTTTCTTACCCAGACTCCTCTGTAAACCTCACAATTTGCATAAAAAAGCATATTTTCCTGATTTTTCTTAGTAGGATCACCGCTCCAGCACAAAATTCCTACTCCCCAGTTTTCCCCTCAGTCTCCCAAGTAAAATGACACCTCACTTATGTGGGTCCCCAAAGCAGAGTCCGTCTAAAGATGTATAAAACAATATGCCCTTATAAACTTGCTGTGCTATCCCTTCTATCCCTTCAGGTTTTGGGCCTTATTATGTTGCAGGCACCTGGGCCACCCACACAAGTGAGGTATCATTTTTATCGGGAGACTTGGGGGAACGCTGGGTGGAAGGAAATTTGTGGCTCCTATCAGATTCCAGAACTTTCTGCCACAGAAATGTGAGGAACATGTGTTTTTTTAGCCAAATTTTGAGGTTTGCAAAGGATTCTGGGTAACAGAACCTGGTCCGAGCCCCGCAAGTCACCCCTCCTTGGATTCCCCTAGGTCTCTAGTTTTCAGAAATGCACTGGTTTGGTAGGTTTCCCTAGGCAACGGGTGAGCTACAGGCCAAAATCCACAGGTAGGCACTGTTTTCTCCCAAAATTGTGGATGTGTCCACGTTGCGCTTTGGGGTGTTTCCTGTCGCAGGCGCTAGGCCTACCCACGCAAGTGAGGTATCATTTTTATCGGGAGACATGGGGGAACGCTGGGTGGAAGGAAATTTGTAGCTCCTCTCAGATTCCAGAACTTTCTGCCACAGAAATGTGAGGAACATGTGTTTTTTTAGCCAAATTTTGAGGTTTGCAAAGGATTCTGGGTAACAGAACCTGGTCCGAGCCACGCAAGTCACCCCTCCTTGGATCCCCCTAGGTCTCTAGTTTTCAGAAATGCACAGGTTTGGTAGGTTTCCCTAGGTGGCGGCTGAGCTAGAGGCCAAAATCTACAGGTAGTCACTTTGCTAAAAACAGCTCTGTTTTCTGTGATATGTCCACGTTGTGTTTTGGGGCATATCCTTTCGCGGGCGCTAGGCCTACCCACACAAGTGAGGTATCATTTTTATCGGGAGACGTGGGGGAACGCTGGGTGGAAGGAAATTTGTGGCTCCTCTCAGATTCCAGAACTTTCTGCCACAGAAATGTGAGGAACATGTGTTTTTTTAGCCAAATTTTGAGGTTTGCAAAGGATTCTGGGTAACAGAACCTGGTCCGAGCCCCACAAGTCACCCTTCCTTGGATCCCCCTAGGTCTCTAGTTTTCAGAAATGCACAGGTTTGGTAGGTTTCCCTAGGTGGCGGCTGAGCTAGAGGCCAAAATCTACAGGTAGTCACTTTGCTAAAAACAGCTCTGTTTTCTGTGATATGTCCACGTTGTGTTTTGGGGCATATCCTGTCGCGGGCGCTAGGCCTACCCACACAAGTGAGGTATCATTTTTATCGGGAGACGTGGGGGAACGCTGGGTGGAAGGAAATTTGTAGCTCCTCTCAGATTCCAGAACTTTCTGCCACAGAAATGTGAGGAACATGTGTTTTTTTAGCCAAATTTTGAGGTTTGCAAAGGATTCTGGGTAACAGAACCTGGTCCGAGCCCCGCAAGTCACCCCTCCTTGGATTCCCCTAGGTCTCTAGTTTTCAGAAATGCACAGGTTTGGTAGGTTTCCCTAGGTGCCGGCTGAGCTAGAGGCCAAAATCTACAGGTAGGCACTTCGCAAAAAACACCTCTGTTTTTTTCCAAAATTTAGGATGTGTCCACGTTGCGCTTTGGGGTGTTTTCTGTCGCCGGCGCTAGGCCTACCCACACAAGTGAGGTATCATTTTTATCGGGAGACGTGGGGGAACGCTGGGTGGAAGGAAATTTGTGGCTCCTCTCAGATTCCAGAACTTTCTGCCACAGAAATGTGAGGAACATGTGTTTTTTTAGCCAAATTTTGAGGTTTGCAAAGGATTCTGGGTAACAGAACCTGGTCCGAGCCACATAAGTCACGCCTCCTTGGATTCCCCTAGGTCTCTAGTTTTCAGAAATGCATAGGTTTGGTAGGTTTCCCTAGGTGGCGGATGAGCTAGAGGCCAAAATCTACAGGTAGTAACTTTGCTAAAAACAGCTCTGTTTTCTGTGATATGTCCACGTTGTGTTTTGGGGCATATCCTGTCGCGGGCGCTAGGCCTACCCACACAAGTGAGGTATCATTTTTATTGGGAGACGTGGGGGAACGCTGGGTGGAAGGAAATTTGTGGCTCCTCTCAGATTCCAGAACTTTCTGCCACAGAAATGTGAGGAACATGTGTTTTTTTAGCCAAATTTTGAGGTTTGCAAAGGATTCTGGGTAACAGAACCTGGTCCGAGCCCCGCAAGTCACCCCTCCTTGGATCCCCCTAGGTCTCTAGTTTTCAGAAATGCACAGGTTTGGTAGGTTTCCCTAGGTGGCGGCTGAGCTAGAGGCTAAAATCTACAGGTAGTCACTTTGCTAAAAACAGCTCTGTTTTCTGTGATATGTCCACGTTGTGTTTTGGGGCATATCCTGTCGCGGGCGCTAGGCCTACCCACACAAGTGAGGTATCATTTTTATCGGGAGACGTGGGGGAACGCTGGGTGGAAGGAAATTTGTAGCTCCTCTCAGATTCCAGAACTTTCTGCCACAGAAATGTGAGGAACATGTGTTTTTTTAGCCAAATTTTGAGGTTTGCAAAGGATTCTGGGTAACAGAACCTGGTCCGAGCCCCGCAAGTCACCCCTCCTTGGATTCCCCTAGGTCTCTAGTTTTCAGAAATGCACAGGTTTGGTAGGTTTCCCTAGGTGCCGGCTGAGCTAGAGGCCAAAATCTACAGGTAGTCACTTTGCTAAAAACAGCTCTGTTTTCTGTGATATGTCCACGTTGTGTTTTGGGGCATATCCTGTCGCGGGCGCTAGGCCTACCCACACAAGTGAGGTATCATTTTTATCGGGAGACGTGGGGGAACGCTGGGTGGAAGGAAATTTGTAGCTCCTCTCAGATTCCAGAACTTTCTGCCACAGAAATGTGAGGAACATGTGTTTTTTTAGCCAAATTTTGAGGTTTGCAAAGGATTCTGGGTAACAGAACCTGGTCCGAGCCCCGCAAGTCACCCCTCCTTGGATCCCCCTAGGTCTCTAGTTTTCAGAAATGCACAGGTTTGGTAGGTTTCCCTAGGTGGCGGCTGAGCTAGAGGCTAAAATCTACAGGTAGTCACTTTGCTAAAAACAGCTCTGTTTTCTGTGATATGTCCACGTTGTGTTTTGGGGCATATCCTGTCGCGGGCGCTAGGCCTACCCACACAAGTGAGGTATCATTTTTATCGGGAGACGTGGGGGAACGCTGGGTGGAAGGAAATTTGTAGCTCCTCTCAGATTCCAGAACTTTCTGCCACAGAAATGTGAGGAACATGTGTTTTTTTAGCCAAATTTTGAGGTTTGCAAAGGATTCTGGGTAACAGAACCTGGTCCGAGCCCCGCAAGTCACCCCTCCTTGGATTCCCCTAGGTCTCTAGTTTTCAGAAATGCACAGGTTTGGTAGGTTTCCCTAGGTGCCGGCTGAGCTAGAGGCCAAAATCTACAGGTAGTCACTTTGCTAAAAACAGCTCTGTTTTCTGTGATATGTCCACGTTGTGTTTTGGGGCATATCCTGTCGCGGGCGCTAGGCCTACCCACACAAGTGAGGTATCATTTTTATCGGGAGACGTGGGGGAACGCTGGGTGGAAGGAAATTTGTAGCTCCTCTCAGATTCCAGAACTTTCTGCCACAGAAATGTGAGGAATATGTGTTTTTTTAGCCAAATTTTGAGGTTTGCAAAGGATTCTGGGTAACAGAACCTGGTCCGAGCCCCGCAAGTCACCCCTCCTTGGATTCCCCTAGGTCTCTAGTTTTCAGAAATGCACAGGTTTGGTAGGTTTCCCTAGGTGCCGGCTGAGCTAGAGGCCAAAATCTACAGGTAGGCACTTCGCAAAAAACACCTCTTTTTTTTCCAAAATTTAGGATGTGTCCACGTTGCGCTTTGGGGTGTTTCCTGTCGCCGGCGCTAGGCCTACCCACGCAAGTGAGGTATCATTTTTATCGGGAGACTTGGGGGAACGCTGGGTGGAAGGAAATTTGTAGCTCCTCTCAGATTCCAGAACTTTCTGCCACAGAAATGTGAGGGACATGTGTTTTTTTAGCCAAATTTTGAGGTTTGCAAAGGATTCTGGGTAACAGAACCTGGTCCGAGCCCCGCAAGTCACCCCTCCTTGGATCCCCCTAGGTCTCTAGTTTTCAGAAATGCACAGGTTTGGTAGGTTTCCCTAGGTGGCGGCTGAGCTAGAGGCCAAAATCTACAGGTAGTCACTTTGCTAAAAACAGCTCTGTTTTCTGTGATATGTCCACGTTGTGTTTTGGGGCATATCCTGTCGCGGGCGCTAGGCCTACCCACACAAGTGAGGTATCATTTTTATCGGGAGACGTGGGGGAACGCTGGGTGGAAGGAAATTTGTGGCTCCTCTCAGATTCCAGAACTTTCTGCCACAGAAATGTGAGGAACATGTGTTTTTTTAGCCAAATTTTGAGGTTTGCAAAGGATTCTGGGTAACAGAACCTGGTCCGAGCCACACAAGTCACCCCTCCTTGGATTCCCCTAGGTCTCTAGTTTTCAGAAATGCATAGGTTTGGTAGGTTTCCCTAGGTGGCGGCTGAGCTAGAGGCCAAAATCTACAGGTAGTCACTTTGGTAAAAACAGCTCTGTTTTCTGTGATATGTCCACGTTGTGTTTTGGGGCATATCCTGTCGCGGGCGCTAGGCCTACCCACACAAGTGAGGTATCATTTTTATCGGGAGACGTGGGGGAACGCTGGGTGGAAGGAAATTTGTGGCTCCTCTCAGATTCCAGAACTTTCTGCCACAGAAATGTGAGGAACATGTGTTTTTTTAGCCAAATTTTGAGGTTTGCAAAGGATTCTGGTAACAGAATCTGGTCCGAGCCCCGCAAGTCACCCCTCCTTGGATCCCCCTAGGTCTCTAGTTTTCAGAAATGCACAGGTTTGGTAGGTTTCCCTAGGTGGCGGCTGAGCTAGAGGCCAAAATCTACAGGTAGTCACTTTGCTAAAAACAGCTCTGTTTTCTGTGATATGTCCACGTTGTGTTTTGGGGCATATCCTGTCGCGGGCGCTAGGCCTACCCACACAAGTGAGGTATCATTTTTATCGGGAGATGTGGGGGAACGCTGGGTGGAAGGAAATTTGTGGCTCCTCTCAGATTCCAGAACTTTCTGCCACAGAAATGTGAGGAACATGTGTTTTTTTAGCCAAATTTTGAGGTTTGCAAAGGATTCTGGGTAACAGAACCTGGTCCGAGCCCCGCAAGTCACCCCTCCTTGGATCCCCCTAGGTCTCTAGTTTTCAGAAATGCACAGGTTTGGTAGGTTTCCCTAGGTGGCGGCTGAGCTAGAGGCCAAAATCTACAGGTAGTCACTTTGCTAAAAACAGCTCTGTTTTCTGTGATATGTCCACGTTGTGTTTTGGGGCATATCCTTTCGCGGGCGCTAGGCCTACGCACACAAGTGAGGTATCATTTTTATCGGGAGACGTGGGGGAACGCTGGGTGGAAGGAAATTTGTGGCTCCTCTCAGATTCCAGAACTTTCTGCCACAGAAATGTGAGGAACATGTGTTTTTTTAGCCAAATTTTGAGGTTTGCAAAGGATTCTGGGTAACAGAACCTGGTCCGAGCCCCGCAAGTCACCCTTCCTTGGATCCCCCTAGGTCTCTAGTTTTCAGAAATGCACAGGTTTGGTAGGTTTCCCTAGGTGGCGGCTGAGCTAGAGGCCAAAATCTACAGGTAGTCACTTTGCTAAAAACAGCTCTGTTTTCTGTGATATGTCCACGTTGTGTTTTGGGGCATATCCTGTCGCGGGCGCTAGGCCTACCCACACAAGTGAGGTATCATTTTTATCGGGAGACGTGGGGGAACGCTGGGTGGAAGGAAATTTGTAGCTCCTCTCAGATTCCAGAACTTTCTGCCACAGAAATGTGAGGAACATGTGTTTTTTTAGCCAAATTTTGAGGTTTGCAAAGGATTCTGGGTAACAGAACCTGGTCCGAGCCCCGCAAGTCACCCCTCCTTGGATTCCCCTAGGTCTCTAGTTTTCAGAAATGCACAGGTTTGGTAGGTTTCCCTAGGTGCCGGCTGAGCTAGAGGCCAAAATCTACAGGTAGGCACTTCGCAAAAAACACCTCTGTTTTTTTCCAAAATTTAGAATGTGTCCACATTGCGCTTTGGGGTGTTTTCTGTCGCCGGGGCTAGGCCTACCCACACAAGTGAGGTATCATTTTTATCGGGAGACGTGGGGGAACGCTGGGTGGAAGGAAATTTGTGGCTCCTCTCAGATTCCAGAACTTTCTGCCACAGAAATGTGAGGAACATGTGTTTTTTTAGCCAAATTTTGAGGTTTGCAAAGGATTCTGGGTAACAGAACCTGGTCCGAGCCACATAAGTCACCCCTCCTTGGATTCCCCTAGGTCTCTAGTTTTCAGAAATGCATAGGTTTGGTAGGTTTCCCTAGGTGGCGGCTGAGCTAGAGGCCAAAATCTACAGGTAGTCACTTTGCTAAAAACAGCTCTGTTTTCTGTGATATGTCCACGTTGTGTTTTGGGGCATATCCTGTCGCGGGCGCTAGGCCTACCCACACAAGTGAGGTATCATTTTTATCGGGAGACGTGGGGGAACGCTGGGTGGAAGGAAATTTGTGGCTCCTCTCAGATTCCAGAACTTTCTGCCACAGAAATGTGAGGAACATGTGTTTTTTTAGCCAAATTTTGAGGTTTGCAAAGGATTCTGGGTAACAGAACCTGGTCCGAGCCCCGCAAGTCACCCCTCCTTGGATCCCCCTAGGTCTCTAGTTTTCAGAAATGCACAGGTTTGGTAGGTTTCCCTAGGTGGCGGCTGAGCTAGAGGCTAAAATCTACAGGTAGTCATTTTGCTAAAAACAGCTCTGTTTTCTGTGATATGTCCACGTTGTGTTTTGGGGCATATCCTGTCGCGGGCGCTAGGCCTACCCACACAAGTGAGGTATCATTTTTATCGGGAGACGTGGGGGAACGCTGGGTGGAAGGAAATTTGTAGCTCCTCTCAGATTCCAGAACTTTCTGCCACAGAAATGTGAGGAACATGTGTTTTTTTAGCCAAATTTTGAGGTTTGCAATGGATTCTGGGTAACAGAACCTGGTCCGAGCCCCGCAAGTCACCCCTCCTTGGATTCCCCTAGGTCTCTAGTTTTCAGAAATGCACAGGTTTGGTAGGTTTCCCTAGGTGCCGGCTGAGCAAGAGGCCAAAATCTACAGGTAGGCACTTCGCAATAAACACCTCTTTTTTTTCCAAAATTTAGGATGTGTCCACGTTGCGCTTTGGGGTGTTTCCTGTCGCCGGCGCTAGGCCTACCCACGCAAGTGAGGTATCATTTTTATCGGGAGACTTGGGGGAACGCTGGGTGGAAGGAAATTTGTAGCTCCTCTCAGATTCCAGAACTTTCTGCCACAGAAATGTGAGGGACATGTGTTTTTTTAGCCAAATTTTGAGGTTTGCAAAGGATTCTGGGTAACAGAACCTGGTCCGAGCCCCGCAAGTCACCCCTCTTTGGATCCCCCTAGGTCTCTAGTTTTCAGAAATGCACAGGTTTGGTAGGTTTCCCTAGGTGGCGGCTGAGCTAGAGGCCAAAATCTACAGGTAGTCACTTTGCTAAAAACAGCTCTGTTTTCTGTGATATGTCCACGTTGTGTTTTGGGGCATATCCTGTCGCGGGCGCTAGGCCTACCCACACAAGTGAGGTATCATTTTTATCGGGAGACGTGGGGGAATGCTGGGTGGAAGGAAATTTGTGGCTCCTCTCAGATTCCAGAACTTTCTGCCACAGAAATGTGAGGAACATGTGTTTTTTTAGCCAAATTTTGAGGTTTGCAAAGGATTCTGGGTAACAGAACCTCGTCCGAGCCACACAAGTCACCCCTCCTTGGATTCCCCTAGGTCTCTAGTTTTCAGAAATGCATAGGTTTGGTAGGTTTCCCTAGGTGGCGGCTGAGCTAGAGGCCAAAATCTACAGGTAGTCACTTTGGTAAAAACAGCTCTGTTTTCTGTGATATGTCCACGTTGTGTTTTGGGGCATATCCTGTCGCGGGCGCTAGGCCTACCCACACAAGTGAGGTATCATTTTTATCGGGAGACGTGGGGGAACGCTGGGTGGAAGGAAATTTGTGGCTCCTCTCAGATTCCAGAACTTTCTGCCACAGAAATGTGAGGAACATGTGTTTTTTTAGCCAAATTTTGAGGTTTGCAAAGGATTCTGGTAACAGAATCTGGTCCGAGCCCCGCAAGTCACCCCTCCTTGGATCCCCCTAGGTCTCTAGTTTTCAGAAATGCACAGGTTTGGTAGGTTTCCCTAGGTGGCGGCTGAGCTAGAGGCCAAAATCTACAGGTAGTCACTTTGCTAAAAACAGCTCTGTTTTCTGTGATATGTCCACGTTGTGTTTTGGGGCATATCCTGTCGCGGGCGCTAGGCCTACCCACACAAGTGAGGTATCATTTTTATCGGGAGATGTGGGGGAACGCTGGGTGGAAGGAAATTTGTGGCTCCTCTCAGATTCCAGAACTTTCTGCCACAGAAATGTGAGGAACATGTGTTTTTTTAGCCAAATTTTGAGGTTTGCAAAGGATTCTGGGTAACAGAACCTGGTCCGAGACCCGCAAGTCACCCCTCCTTGGATCCCCCTAGGTCTCTAGTTTTCAGAAATGCACAGGTTTGGTAGGTTTCCCTAGGTGGCGGCTGAGCTAGAGGCCAAAATCTACAGGTAGTCACTTTGCTAAAAACAGCTCTGTTTTCTGTGATATGTCCACATTGTGTTTTGGGGCATATCCTGTCGCGGGCGCTAGGCCTACCCACACAAGTGAGGTATCATTTTTATCGGGAGACGTGGGGGAACGCTGGGTGGAAGGAAATTTGTCGCTCCTCTCAGATTCCAGAACTTTCTGCCACAGAAATGTGAGGAACATGTGTTTTTTTAGCCAAATTTTGAGGTTTGCAAAGGATTCTGGGTAACAGAACCTGGTCCGAGCCACACAAGTCACCCCTCCTTGGATTCCCCTATGTCTCTAGTTTTCAGAAATGCACAGGTTTGGTAGGTTTCCCTAGGTGCCGGCTGAGCTAGAGGCCAAAATCTACAGGTAGTCACTTTGCTAAAAACAGCTCTGTTTTCTGTGATGTGTCCACGTTGTGTTTTGGGGCATATCCTGTCGCGGGCGCTAGGCCTACCCAAACAAGTGAGGTATCATTTTTATCGGGAGACTTGGGGGAACATAGAATAGCAAAACAAGTGTTATTGCCCCTTGTCTTTCTCTACATTTATTCCTTCCAAATATAGGGATGTGTGTAAAAAAGACATCTATTTGAGAAATTCCATGTAATTCACGTGCTACTATGGTCACCCCGGAATTCAGAGATGTGCAAATAACCACTGCTCCTCAACACCTTATCTTGTGCCCTTTTTGGAAATGCAAAGGTTTTCTTGATAGCTATTTTTTACTCCTTATATTTCAGCAAATGAATTACTGTATACCCGGTATAGAATGAAAACGCACTGCAGGGTGCAGCTCATTTATTGGCTCTGGGTTCCTCGGGTTCTTGATGAACCTACAAACCCTATATATCCCCGCAACCAGAGGAGTCCAGCAGACGTAACGGTATATTGCTTTCGATAATCTGACATTGCAGGGAAAAGTTACAGAGTAAAAAGTAGAGAAAAATTGATGTTTTTTTCACCTCAATTTCAATATTTTTCTTTTTCAGCTGTTATTTTCTGTAGGAAACCCTTGTAGGATCTACACAAATGACCCCTTGCTGAATTCAGAATTTTGTCTACTTTTCAGAAATGTTTAGGTTTCTGGGATCCAGCATTGGTTTCATGACCATTCCGGTCACTGACTGGAAGGAGGCTGAAAGCACAAAAAATTGCACAAATGGGGTATGCCCCAGTAAAATGCCAAAATTGTGTTGAAAAATTGGGTTTTCGGATTCAAGTCTGCCTGTTCCTGAAAGCTGGGAAGCTGCTGAGTTTTGCACCGCAAACCCTTTGTTGATGCCATTTTCAGGGGAAAAACCACAAGCCTTCTTCTGCAGCCCCTTTTTCCAATTTTTTTGAAAAAAACGAAATTTTCACTGTATTTTGGCCAATTTCTTGGACTCCTTCAGGGGAACCCACAAAGTCTAGGTACCTTTAGAATCGCTAGGATGTTGGAAAAAAAGGACGCAAATTTGGCTTGGTTAGCTTATGTGGACAAAAAGTTATGAGGGCCTAAGCGCGAACTGCCCCAAATAGGCAAAAAAAGGCCTGGCACAGGAGGGGGAAAAGGCCTGGCAGCGAAGTGGTTAAAAAAAACTGTCGCGTACACTGCGCAAATCAGGTAATACGTGAGGGAACAGGGAGCCACAACATCACAACTATCGAAAAAGTAGTAAAAACAAGAATTAAAATTAAAACTCAAGTATTTCTATGGTAGTTAAAGAACAACATTACAAGTTTTGTGTATATGTTTATTCTACAAACTTCTTATTTACTCTGAAGTCATGTACTGTGCCCAAAGGTTTGTGTAGGGTAGGCTACTCCTAAATGTCTTTAAAATAAATATACTAATGTATTACTATTAAGAGTTGGGAAAAAGCTGTGAATTCTGTCTGAAGGCCCATGACAGTGACAAAGCGGTGGGATTAGCTAATGCACAATGTATGGCAGAGTGCCAACAATTTATAATGTATTCTCTTTTTCTCACCTCCTGTATATACTTTGTTAGTAAAGTCTATGTTGTAGAGAGTTGCAGAACAACCGATGCACTAACTGGAAGCAATTACTGTAAGCAGACGGTGTGGTCAGCGAAATGAAAAGCCTGAACACACCTAGGTTAGCTTACTTCACACTTAGAACTCTGCAATGTGCACATTACTGAAAACAGGTTTGTATGACAATACAAGGTGCTTGTTACTAATGGTTGCCAACATGTTTTTTCGCCACAGGCCACACCATGATGACATTCACAGCTCTGGACAGCGAACGCCATTCATGGCAGTGTTTGGATTAACACATACTAATGTAAATACTTCACATTAGAAAAACCATGCAAACTCACTAGAAAACCAAAGTTTATAGGTATTTTATAGTTAGGAAAAATATATATTTTTTAAACTTTAGAAATTCACTGTAAAAAAGGTTACAGGCACATTATAGTTAGGAAATAGATTTAAACAATCTTAGATATTCACTGAAAAATTGAGGATTCCGGGAAAGTAATAGTTAGACTTTAATTTGACACATACAAAATCATAGAAATTCAGTAGTTATAGTTACCTCATCTAATTATAACTTGCACCCCCATTATGCACTGCATATGACCTCACATATTAAATCACTCATGACATGGTCTAACTCATGACACTAACACACCAATTCACTTACTGGGAATTACTCACACATCCTCTTACTCTTCCACACAATCACTAATACAGCCTGTCACTTATGTATACAGTCACACATACACCTAGTCACCCATACAGTTACTGACTCACCCACTCACTCACCAATGCAGTCACTAACACATCTACAAACTCACCCACACAACCAGGCACAATCCCACTCACTCTCCCATGCACCAGCTGATACACCCACCCACTCACCAGTACACACACCGACACACCCAGTAACTAACCAATATAGCTACTCACACATCCATTCACTCTCCCATAAAGTCACTGACACATCCCCACACTTATGCAAAAACCTAGTGAAACATCAAGTCACTCACTCTTACAGACACTGACTCACTGATACAGTCAAAAACACTCAGCTACTCACTCAAACAATCAAACACGCACCCAGTCACATGTACAGCCACTCACACATCTATACAACCACTTCTAATCACTGGCGAATGTCATCAGTGATGCTGTCAGTGATGTCATTTGAGATGTCATGAGTGATGTGATCAATGAATGTCACTGACCATGTCATGAGTGATGTAATATGTGAGTTCAAAAGCAGTACATTATGAGGGTTATAGTTAGCTGAGGTAACTATAACTGTTGAAGTTCTATGGTTTGTGCATGTCAAATTAAAGACTAACTAGAACATCCCTGTAAACATTCTTTGTTTTTTTCATATATACACCTATATTTAGGTGGAGAGCAGCTCCAGTAAGGAGCACCCTGTAACACCAGCGACACTCAATATTTGCTCACGTCAAATGAGCTGCTCTCCACCTAAACTTGGGAACTACCCAAAGTTCTCTGTTTTGCATTACTCTAACCCTGAAAGGGTGTCGGTCTATATATATATATATATATATATTACCTAGTGATTATAGTTAGGGCTATGTTTCTGTAGAAAAAGCATTTTTTGATGTGGCGATATCTTTGGCACCGCTTGACACATGTCACTGTGATTCTTGTTGTACATGAAAGTTGCGGGGTGATCCATCAATCACAAGACTACAGCCCGAACGACTCTATGGAATTACACCAAATTCAGCAGAAAGCTAGCTTTGGGTACGTATATTACGCCTTCATTTATTTACTGTAAATGGTGTAAATCCATTCAGTAGTTTTTGAGAAACTTAAGGAATCCAATTTTGTATATCTCTGGCCGTGAAGCCTTCACGAATAAAGATGAGCTCGTGCAGGGAAATGCACAGCTCAAATTGGCTGCAAACACTTCAACCAGGAAGTGTAGACAACCATCTTGAGCCTCGACTTCAGCCAAGTCCTTTAAAAAAAAGTATAACAAAAAGGGACCACGGTACAGACATTCTGATCCCTTACCTCTGGTGATGGGGTCCCAGAGGGACTCCGCCAGGGCAAAAAAGCATTTTTTAATGTTTTTGCTGTGAATTTGTGAAATTTGCCAATTTGAGGCAATTTATTTTTTTTAAATGACGGGCTACTGTGCTTGTTTTTTTAAATCCATGGGCGGGCCAGGTCCGGGGAGCATGTGATAACTAAGGAGAGTAGCGCATGGGGCCCTCTCCTGGGCTTTGTACTGCCCTTGAGACAGTCGCCTCCCTGGGGCATTCATGTAATTGTATGTGGGGGGCTGTGTGACCCCCCCACACAGCCCCGAGGGCTGTCACCTTCCCAGGGCATTGATGTAATTGTATGCAGAGGGGCGCATAGCCCCTCGCAGTCCCAGGCACCACCACCTTCCTCAGGCATTCATTTAATGGTATGCAGCCCCCTCTCCAAAAAAATAATAATTAATTAGGCTGCAGACCAGGGGATCCAGTCCCTGGGACCGAGATCAACCTGGAGAGGGTTGCTGTGCGGCCTACTCCCCTAAAAAAATAATTAGGACTTGCCCAAGGGGATAGGGTCCCCAGGGCCAAAGATCGGCTTGGGAAGGGGGTTGTGCACCCCTCCCCCAAAAAATTAGACCGGGTTCCGGGGGATGGGGTCCCCATGGCCAAAACTTTTTTTATTTTTTATCAATGTGTGTATATATATATATATATATATATATATATATATATATATATATATATATGCATTCCTCAGGAAGACAGTGCCCCAATATCCCTTGGCCAGTGGCATCAGGCTATGTAAACACTATGACCTACCACCTTGGGGTCAATAGGAATACAGCAACTTCCTTAAATGTAGTACAAGCTATTTATTACAACTGTGTGTAAGGTGGGCAATATACACAAGAGGTGAAGATTTGTGGCTTGCCAGGACCACTATCCTCTATCTGGAGAGGGTATGATAGGCAGGTGGTGTCCCATTGATTTCTCCTAAACTTACCTGGAAACAACCCACGTTGGGGAAGCACACTAATTTCTAAGGACATAGGACGTTTTGTGAACAACAGTGTATGACATTGTATGACATTTTCCAGCATTCTATCCTCTGTTCTATTTTAATTTGTCTCCTTAAGTGGTAAAGGTATGCCCTAAGGTATGCCCCGATGTGGGTCCTATGCTTTCTATGCCCCGGATTTAAGCTAGTCTGGCTGATGAGAGGTGATACTGTGAAACTGGTCACAGGATGCTTGCTACCAGTCCAAGGAGGGTCTGGCTGTTCATACTGGACTGTTCCCATGAGGAGATGGGTCAAGAAAGATTGGCATATGGTTGGGTCTAACCTGGAATAGCATGGCAATCAAAAAAACTATGGATTTAAGCCCAGATATATGTTCATTCTGCATATATATTTTAGTGTTCATTAGGTATACACAATAGTATTTAAGGAGAACGAGAGCCTAGTCTTGATGCATAGACCCATAATGTTAAGAATGTATAATTCCTACACATCGCTGCAGTATTGTAGTAATAATCTTGGTTTTGACCTTTGCATGGATATGGTGGGCACAGTAAAGGCAATCACCCTATTTTAAAACTATAAGATGTTGCTCTTTCACCATTTCATTTCACTGAATCCTTTGCCTTTCTCTGATTGGTCAGCCTCTGGCAGCCTGAGCCAGGCTGCCTTGATGAGGTGTGAAGTGGCCTGGGCTGAAACAAAGGAAGCATCTGGTGGGAGGGGATCTGCCTTAGTAGATGGTAGAACAGGCTGGGTGGACAGCAGCCAAACTGGTCTTCAAAGGAGTGAAGGACATTTGGGACAGCCACTATACCTCCCCCATTTCCTGCAAACCCAGACAGACAGGTGTCCCCTGATTAGATTAAGGAAGGGGTGTGTTAATGGAAACTTAGCCACACCAGTGGCTGGGCTCAGCTAGACCTTAACTCTACAACTGAATTCCTGCCATCTAAGATTTTGGAGGAATGTTGCTCCCTGGGAGTGATTTTGCCACACTTCCCAGGAAGTGGTTCATCAAGAGGGTGGTGGCCTGCATGTGATTGGACAGTTGCCCGCCTCCTCCCCAGTTTGCCATCACAGGAGCAAGGATAAATATGGAAGAGCTGCACCCTGCCTCAGATCCCTATAGGAACAAGACAAGAAGAAGAAGGACTGGCCTGCTGGAACCCCTGTCCTACAACTGGACACTGCACTCAGAAGACTTCACCTGCTGCACACTTGGGCTTCACCACTGAAAGGACTTTGCCTATCCTCTACTGCTTCAAGAAGGGACTCCCTGTTTGCTACAGGTAGAACATAGCTGACCAGACCCCCTGCATCAAGCACTGAAGAAACTGATCAGTGGTCATTTTTGGATTTGACCCTGGTGCATTCTGGGAGTTGGGGTCCTAACCCCCAAAGAGCAACTCAGAGTTTCTGGAACCTTGGGATGAGTTGTGGACTCCTCAAGAACCTTCAAAGACCTACTGGAAGAAGAACAAGAAGTTTGGAGAAGTTTTAAGCATTTGTGGGAAAAAAGCTTCATAAGTGGACTGAGCCGACGTCATGAGTCAAGCCAGCTTACATTGACTTGCAGGTTCGTCCCACTGAAAACCTCTGGAGCCCCAGACTTCCAGGATTTCACCAGGGGCTTGTGGAAAGGTAATCCGATTACATCGACTTGAAATTTGCTTGCTGTGGAGGATTGTCTGACGTCGGAGATCCTGACATCCAACCACCTATAACCACCCTGTGGCCAACCCTATAAAACCACCCAACCCTGCATGCATAAGTTTCTGAGTTGGTCTGTGAGTGTGTGCATGAGTACCTCAGGTGGTCTGTCAGTGAGTGCATAGGTCTCTGATTGGGTCTGTCAGTGGATGCATGAGGCTCTGAGTGGATGTGTGAGTGGATGCATTACTCTTTGACTGGGTTTGTAAGTGCATGAATGTCTGAGTGGGTCTGTGAGTAGGTGAGTTAGTATCTGAGTGGGTCTGTGAGTGCATGCATGAGTGTCTGAGTGGGTCTGTGAACGGGTGTGTGAGTGAGTGGGAATTCGTGAGTGTCTGAGTGGGTCTGTGAGTGGGTGCATGAGTGTGTAGGGCTGAAAGTGGGTGTGAGAGTTTCTGAGTAGATTTGTGAGTAGGTGCATGAGTGTCTGAGTGTGTGTGTGTCTATGAGTGGGTGCATGAGTCTCTGAGTAGGTGAGTGGGTGCATGAGTTTTTGAGTGCATCTATGAGTGAATGAATTAGTGTCTGAATGAGTCTGTGAATGTTTTTTTTTTTTTTTATGTCAGCATTATTTGTGAATTTGTTGCACCATTACACTGGGGGCACACTGATGGCCGTGATGAATTTGTGAATATCGTGCATGGGAAAATAAACTATTTCTCAACATATTATACACCTCTGGGGTCTATTAAAAACCCCTGTATTCCAAACTTTGGGTCAGGGTACCTCTGCCCTGACCCCTTATACCACTATTGATTTTAATTTTCAGGTCCAGGGACCATATCCCATTACCTAAAATGGTGGCTGCAACTTTCTGCTCAGGCTGCGCCAGGCAATCATGGCATTCATAATGGTGCGTGTAATCCTGAATTTGCCACGATAATTGTGACTTGGTCATGAAGAATCACAGCCTAAGATATACATATTTTTGTTCCCTTAAATATCTCAAAAACTACTGAATGAATTTTCACCAAATAAGACAAGACCAATCTTTGGGACCAAATCTGGCTTTCTGTCAAATTTGGTATAATTCCATCCAGCGGTTCAGGATGTAGTCATGCTCAAAACTTCTATGGGGATTACAATAGGAAACAAACTTTTTGTTTTACCTACCCCGCCCTTTTTCTTGGCCCCTGCTGGACAGATCACTCCAAAGCCTTTCATGCGCAGCAAGAATCACCAGCACACTTTTTTTGGAGCATTTCGTGAAGATTCATCAAACAGTGCCAATTATATTGGCAAGTCAAAAAATGTGTTTCCTATGGAAACATGGTCCCAACTATCTAGACAGACAGACAGACAGACAGACAGACAGACAGACAGACAGACAGACAGACAGATAGATAGATAGATAGATAGATAGATAGATAGATAGATAGATAGATAGATAGATAGATAGATAGATAGATAGATAGATAGATAGATAGATAGATAGATAGATTGCACATTTCAAAAGCAAATTGCAGAATTTGGGAAAAAAGAAAACAAAGTAAGTTCATAAGCATACCACTTCTTGTGAAAAGAAAGCAGCCATCCCTGTTAATGATTACCTGAAAGTATTACAATCTTGACCAGCTAAAGTACTGCCATTCGAACAGCAATGAAGTTGGCACCATCTTTTGTAACTAATGGCATTTTGTCATTTGAAATAGCTCTTTCCTAGACAGAAATTCAGTAGGCATTTCGTAAATCAAAAAAGCTGCCCTGCTATATAATAATCGAAAACAATGATTTCTATAGAACAATTAGAAAATAGACTTTATAAATCTTTTAAAACAGCACAGTCACATGGAAGATGATCATGTTGATATTTTATCTTATTGAATACGGTTCAGAAATGCACTGAGATACATGTCTGAGCGGTTCATTGCACTGTGCAGATCTATGCATTTCACATTAAATTAACATGCCTAATTACACAACCCTATGCATATTCTGGGAACCAAATACACAATAGTAGAATTGTGCACTTAATGTCCTTATGAATTTGCAGGGGTCCTTAACGTGTCTGGTCGTGCATACTGATTGGCCGCAAGCCTGAACACTTCCAGGAATGTAGATGTGTTGTGGGAAGCAGATTAGGCTGTTCGACATTAAATTATAATTATAGGTCTTTGAGGGCTAGGCCTGATAATTCACTCTTTACAGCATGGCAGAGAAAAGGTTGTAGAATTGGAGTCCCTAATCAGTACAGCAATTTGTGTTGATGATGAGTTTGTGTGCATCTCGTGAAGAGCTGGAAATGCATACATGAACATAGTGCCAGGCAAAGCAATGGTAGGTGGCAGAACTGCAGGACATGCATTGTTGCTGGGCCATGTGAGGTGATTTGTCTCTCCCGTATTTTGTAGCTTTGCGTATTTTTCGAACTCATGCATCATCATATGTGTATTTTTTTCAATCTAAGCAGGAATTCCCTTCACAATTTTCACTCCGCACAAAGGTTCCATTGACCTGGCATAAATGCTTCATTTGTGCATGCGGCTGCAGGTGGTGGGCATGGGCACTGAATTTTTAGGAAAGAATATCTTTCTCTTTTTTTACAATAAGACTTTGTTTCAGGACAAGAAACAGAAATTGATAAAAGGGAGAAAAAAAGGTAAAACAAGACAAAATGGAAAACTTCAACCAAGGAGAAAACAGGAACAAAAAATGAACTGCAAAAGAAAGATGAACAGACCGAAAGTGTAAGGTGGTAGAATAAAGAGGCATCAGGTGAAATCAAGACTGGTCAACCATGCTATTTACCAACCCCGGCATTTGGCAGTGCCAGTGGCAGAGTCTTGCACTTATTTACAAAGTAAGCACTAGCTGCTTATCTTTGGTGATTTGTCTTCCCCTGATTACCAGTCTGTGATATAATGACAGATTTCGATAGGTGGCTGGTCACACTGATTATTTAACCAATATTTAATGTGCATTTAAGATGCCAATTTTTACGTGTCAAATTCCATGTCTAGTGAATTTCATTTGACAGTGTTTAATAAAGGTATTGTTCGAAATGTGGTCTTTGGTTGGTAGTCAGGTTGCTCCCTGTCCAAGCAAGGCCCCTCACACTAGTCAGGGTAAAGGAGAATCAACTTGAGTTAACCCCCACTCACCCCCTTGGCAGCTTGGTATGAGCAGGCAGGCTTAACTTCAGAAGCAATGTGTAGAGTATTTGTACAAACACACACACAGTAATACAGTGAACCACTACAAAATGACACAACACAGGTTTAGGAAAATAGGTAGTATTTATCTAAACAAAACACAACCAAAATGACAAAAATCCAAAATATACCAGTCAAGATATGAATTTTCAAATCACTGAGGGCCAGATGTAGGTAGTTGTTTGCATGTCGCAAACTGTGAAAAACGCAGTTTGCGCTATGCAAACAGCCTAACGCGATGAACATCCCCAAATTGCGAGTCGGTACCGACTCGCAATTTGGGGATGCGACTCGCAAATAGGAAGGGGTGTTCCCTTCCTATTTGCGACCGCATCGCCATGCTGAGTTGCTTTGTGACCGCGAATGCGGTCGCAAACCAACTTGCAGTTACCACCCACTTGAAGTGGGTGGTAACTCATTCGCAAAAGGGAAGGGGTCCCCATGGGACCCCTTCCCCTTTGTGAATGCCAAAAAAAAATGTTTTTTCAGAGCAGGCAGTGGTCCTATGGACCACTGCCTGCTCTGAAAAAAACGAAACCAAATGGTTTTGGAAGTTTTTCTTTTTGCAACTCGTTTTCCTTTAAGGAAAACGGGCTGCAAAAAGAAAAAAAAAACTGCTTTATTAAAAAAGCAGTCACAGACATGGAGGTCTGCTGTCTCCAGCAGGCCACCATCCCTGTGAGTGCATGGACTCGCTATGGGGTCGTAAAATGCGACCCACCTCATTAATATTCATAAGGTGGGTCTTTGCGACCCCATAGCGAGTCGCAGAAGGTGTCTGAGACACCTTTCTGCATAAAATTTTGCGAGTTGCAAATTGCGAGGGCCAGATGTAGCAAAGTAAAATCTTGCGAGTAGGGCCAGATGTAGCAAAGTAACATTTTGCGAGTAGGGCCAGATGTAGCAAAGTAAAATTTTGCGAGTTGCATATTGCGAGTCATACCGACTCGCAATTTGCAACTCGCAAAATTTTATGCAGGAAGGTGTCTCAGACACCTTCTGCAACTCGCTATGGGGTCGCAAAGACCCACCTCATGAATATTAATGAGGTGGGTCGTATTTTGCGACCCCATAGCGAGTCCATGCGCTCACAGGGATGGTGGCCTGCTGGAGACAGCAGACCTCCATGTCTGTGACTGCTTTTTTAATAAAGCAGTTTTTTTTTCTTTTTGCAGCCCGTTAGCCTTAAAGGAAAAAGAGTTGCAAAAAGAAAAAATTCCGCAACCATTTGGTTTCGTTTCTTTTAGAGTAGGCAGTGGTCCATAGGACCACTGCCTGCTCTGGAAAAACATTTTTTTCGGCATTCACAAAGGGGAAGTGGTCCCATGGGGACCCCTTCCCTTTTGCCAATGAGTTACCACCCACTTCAAGTGGGTGGCAACTGCGAGTTGGTTTGCGACTGCATTCGCGGTCACAAAGCAACTCAGCATGGCGATGCGGTCGCAAATAGGAAGGGAACACCTCTTCCTATTTGCGAGTCGCATCCCCAAATTGCGAGTTGGTACTGACTCGCAATTTGGGGATGTGCGTTAGGCTGTTTGCATGGCGCAAACTGCGTTTTTTGCATTTTGCGACATGCAAACAGCTACCTACATCTGGACCTTAGGGCCAGATGTATCAAAGGATTTTGCAATCGCAAACGGTGTGAATCGGTAAATTCCACCATTTGCAAATGCAAAATCGCCCTTCAGGATGTATGAAAGGCAGTGCAGCGCAATTTTAGAGAATAGCAGTTTTTAGAGATTCCCTAAAATTCTGTAAAATTGCAATGTTAAATAGGGAATCGCAAATTGTGATTCCCTAAATAGGTAATCACAAATAGGGAATACCTAGTTGCGATTACTTTTGCACATGTATCATGCATTGCCATTACCACAAATTCATATTTGGTGGTAACCATGTTCAATTTTTACAAATGCATGAAAAATACTCTAGGGCACTTTATATGTGCACAATTTTTTTAGGGGGGTGCATCAAAGGGAGCCTTAGGCCTCAGCACCCTTGGATGTGCATTCCTATCAGGAATTAGCAAATTAGGAAATGTAAAACCATTCACACCTATGGCCCTTCAGGCCCATAGGGATGAATGGAGTCCCATTCCCTAATGGCGATTCCCTAATAGCGATTGCGAATTTTAAGAAATCGCTATTAGGGATTCAGGATTTCTTACATCCCATTTTGCATTTCTTAAATAGCGATTTCTTAAAATTCGCTATTTAAGAAATGCAGACTGTTTTTTGGTACATCTGGCACTCAATCCTTAGAAAACAGTGAGAATGCTGTTGTTACACAAAGTACCTGATTAGCATAAAAAATAAAGCCGCACAGGTGAGCGTGTGTCGGAAAAGTCAGCAATGCGTCAATTCCTTAATCGCAAGTGAAGACATGTGTTGTTTCAGCGAGCGATGCGTAGATTTCTGGACTTGGCACTTCGGATCTACGTAGAGTCGGGTTGACTTTAACGCCCAGAGTCGATGCATGGAAAATCCGGTCGCACGGTGTTAGAAAACCAGGCTTGAAAAATAAAGGAGGTGAGTTATGATGTGAGACTGTGTTAGAAGCATAGTATTTGTATCAGTACATCATTGGTCACTTTGTGGCCCATCTACTGGTAGTATACCCAGTGTTTTGGGATTTCAACAGTATTTTGAATATATGAAGACGTATTTACTGTATAAATACCTGCAGAAATAAAATATATTCAGACACGAAGAGTTGTGCCATTTTGCTATGACAAATGAACAGTGAAATAAAGAAATGCAAGAACCCCATTGCAATGTTGCACTAGAATGAGATGAATGCATATCAAAGACAAGAGAAACATCTGTGAGTTATTGATTCTTGCTTATTGGTATTTGATTAACAATGTGGCTTCAAAGGACTGGTTAACAAGCAAGGGTGGAAATTTACTGTTGGTCCCTTGACTGTTATTTGAACATCTATTGAAAATGATTAAGTTTCAAATGCAATGGGAGACAAGAATGAGAAGTAGGTCTAGTGAAGCTAACGCACAGATCTGATAGTCATTGATGATTGTTTGTTGTTGTGTGGCCACAACACATTTAGGACAACAAATAACTTTTGCAGCTCAAGCTTTTTTTTGATCTGATACCCGAACATTTTGTTCTATAAATATAATCAATTACTTACAGTTGGCCCTGGCAGACTCCTCTGATGACCTCCAACAGAGCAAAATATGTATTAGGAGTTGCATTCATCAAAACTATAAGGAAATGTTTACCAGGTGAATGGTAACAAAGACCTCAGTACATTGGGACATGGACATTTGCACCTTGTTTTGTAGCCTGCACACGTCTTGTAATATATTATCTGTGAACTATACACCTACAACCTCAAGGATGCAGTGGGAGAAGAGGAAGAGAGAGAAGCAAAGGAAGATACATCATAGATACTTCTGCTAGTATGAAGTGCAGCTAAAACACACATTTTTAGATTAGCTCCTTCTTCCCTTTTCATGGTTATCATACAGATAGCATAGGTCTAATACCAGTTTTGCAACTGAGCATTTGGAAGATTTATAAAGAACTGTATCTTATCTTTCAGCCACCACTGACCACCAGAATGGTAAGCAGAGTTTGTTCAAAGAGTACATGAGACGTTTGAGTCTAATCAGAGCATCAGTGTGAACACATATGTGGTATACTTTGTGGTGTTTCTCAGAAGGCCATTGTTAGACCTGGTAGCCTAAGCGTGGTCTTCCCCACAACCTTTTGCCTACCTCCTCCACTTTTCTGACCTCATTTGTGCTGGCTATACTACTCTGTGCACTTTACCACTGCTAACCGGTGCTAAAGTGTGGGTGCTCTCTCCCTAAAACATGGTAACATTGGATTAACCCCAATTGGCATATTTAACTTAATTATAAGTCCCTAGTAAAGTGCACTACATGTGCCCAGGGCCTGTAAATTAAAAAATACTACCTGTGGGCCTGCAGCACTGTCTGTGCCAACCACTTAAGTAGCCCATTAACCATGTCTCAGACCTGCCCCTGCAGAGCCTTTGTGTGCAGTTTTACACAGCCATGTTGAACTGGAAAAATAACCCTTTTGCTAGGCCCAAACCTTACCTTTTTATACAAATGTCACCCTAAGGAAGACCTTAGACAACCCAGAGGGCAGGGTGCAATATATTTAAAAAGCAGGACATGCACTTTTAAGTTTTACATGTCCTGACAGTACAAAACTCCCAAAGTTGTTTGTCACTACAGCAAGGCCTATCTTTCCCATAGGATAAAATTAGGATTACTTTATTACATCTCATAAATGCAGTTTACAATATGGAAGAGATACGTTTTTAGAATTTGGTGTTTCTGGACTAAGGGCCAGATGTAGCAAAAAAGCAATTTGCGACTTGCAAATTGCGAGTCCCTGCGACTCGCAATTTGCAAGTCGCAAATTGCTATGCAGTACGGTGTCTCAGACACCGACTGCAACTCGCAATGGGGTCGCAATGACCCACCTCATGAATATTCATGAGGTGGGTCGCAAATTGCGGCCCCATTGCGAGTATAGGCACTCGCTAACATGGAGGCCTGCTGACGTCAGCAGACCTCCATGTTAGCGACCTGCTTTTAAATAAAGCAGTTTTTTTTTTTTAAGTGTAGCCCGTTTTCCTTAAGGGAAAACGAGCTGCACTTAAAAAAAAACCGAAACCTTTAGTTTCGGGTTTTTTTCAGGGAAGGGAGTGGTCCCTTGGACCACTCCCTGCCCTGAAAAAATATTTTGGGATCCAGTCACAAACTGGAAGGGGTCCCATAGGGACCCCTTCAAATTTGCGATTGGGTTACCATCCACTTGAAGTGGATGGTAACTGCGATGCCATTTGCGACCGCATATGCAGTCGCAAATGGTATTGCATCCCAATGCGACTCGCAAATAGGAAGGGAACACCCCTTCCTATTTGCGAGTCGGAAATGCATATTGCGAGTCGGTAACGACTCGCAATATGCATTTCTGAATTGCAAACCCACGTTTGCGAGTCGCAAACGGCGATTTTCGCCGTTTGCGACTCGCAAACGGGTTGCTACATCTGGCCCTAAGAATCTAAAATCACAATTTACAGTAAAGTCAGACTTTAAATTGCAGATGATCAGCCCAAAATGCATTATCAGTCTGCCTAACTTTGCAATAGCTCCAACTACTTTCCTCCTCTTTGCAGCAAATCCTGTTCTGCATGACCTCTCACTGAAGGTTTCCAGCTTCATGGATCCCTTGTCGGCTAAAGCCTACAGTTTCGTCCCACTCGAGATCTGGAGATAATCAACTTCCAAAAATGTAAGAAAGTTTGAAGACAGATTTTTTCATTGAAACTCCATCCAGTGGCTCCCCAGCAACGACACCTCCTCCTCTGACACGGCCAGCTGCCTTGGCCTACTGAACTTTACTTTTTCAGGATTTATTAGCTAAAATTCTTCTAAGTCCGAAGGTAACCCAAGATTGGGTACAATCCACCTTATGTAAGGGAATCATGCTCCATCCAGTTGGCCTTACCTTTTGGCTTTAAACTGGTCTCGCACAACCAGATACCCACAGTTGGCGCTTTGATCTTTTTTGCACCATTTTAGACTTGAAACTTTAAATATTCATAACTCTACTTATTGGATTTAAGTTGTTTTGATCCAATTTTATTCAATAAAATGTACTCTATTTTTCTAAATTTGTTTGGAAGATTATTTTGGTAATGAAAAATGAAGGAGGTGAGTTATGATGTTGGAATGTGTTAGAAGCATAGTATTTGTATCAGTACAGAATTGGTCACTTTGTGGTCAATCTACTGTTAGTATACCCAATGTTTTGGGATTTCAACAGTATTTTGAATATATGAAGAAGTATTTACTGTATAAATAACTGCAGAAATAAAATACATCCAGACATGAAGAGTTGTGCCATTTTGCTATGACAAATGGACAGTGAAATAAAGAAATACAAGAACCCCATTGCAATGTTAAACTAGAAAGAGAGGAATGAATATCAAAGACAAGAGAAGCATCTGTGAGTTATTGATTCTTGCTTATTGGTATTTGATTAACAATGTGGCTTCAAAGGACTGGTTACCAAGCAAGGGTGGAAATGTACTGTTGGTCCCTTGATTGTTATTTGAACATCTATTGAAAATGATTACATTTCAAATGCAATGGAGACAAGAATGAGAAGTAGGTCTAGTGAAGCCAACGCACAGATCTGATAGTCACTGATGATTGTTTGTTGTTGTGTGGCCATAACACATTTTTCAACCCAAGTCTTTAGTTTGTGACGGCTAGTCACTGTGCGTCTTAGACAAATAACTTTTGCAGCTCAAGCTTTTTTTTATCTGGTACCCGAGCATTTTACTCTATGGATATATTCAATTACTTACAGTTGGCCCTGGCAGACTCCTCTGATGACCTCCAACATAGCAAAATATGTATGAGGAGTTGCATTCATGAAATCTATAAGGAAATGTTTACCAGGTGAATGGTAACAAACACTTCAGTAGATTGGGACATGGACATTTGCACCTTGTTTTGTAGCCTGCACACTTCTTGTAATATAATATCTGTGAACTATACACCTACAACATCTAGGATGCAGTGGGAGGTGAGAAAGAGAGAGAAGCAAAGGAAGAGACATCATTGACACTTATGCTAGTATGAAGTGAAGCCAAAACACACATTTTTAGATTAGCTCCTTCTTCCCTTTTCATGGTTATCATACAGATAGCATAGGTGTAATACCATTTTTGCAACTGAGCATTTGGAAGATTTATAAAGAACTGCATCTTATCTTTCAGCCACCACTGACCACCAGAATGGTAAGCAGAGTTTGTTCAAAGAGTACATGAGACGTTTGAGTCTAATCAGAGTATCAGTGCGAACACATATGTGGTATTCTTTGTGGTGTTTCTCAGAAGGCCATTATTACACCTGATAGCCTAAGCGTGGTCTTCCCCACAACCTTTTGCCTACCTCCTCCACTTTTCTGACCTCATTTGTGCTGGCTATACTACTCTGTGCACTTTACCGCTGCAAACCGGTGCTAAAGTGTGGGTGCTCTCTACCTAAAACATGGTAAAATTGGATTAACCCCAATTGGCATATTTAATTTAATTATAAGTCCCTAGTAAAGTGCACTACATGTGCCCAGGGCCTGTAAATTAAAAAATACTACCTGTCAGATTTTAAATTGCAGTTCTGAAAATGGCACTTTTAGAAAGTTGGTATTTTCTTACTTTAGCCATTTGGTGTCTGCTGCCTTTCTGGGGTGGTTGATAGCTGAGCATTGCCCATTCCCTCTAGACAACCGCACACAAAAGGGGCTTAGGTGTGACTTGATGGGCCATCTACATCCTGATACATCATCCTGGGTAGGTTAGAAGGGAGGAGGTGGGCACAGCCTCACACTTACACTTGAATAGGTTTTGTCCTGTCCCCACACAAAGGGCTGCATACCACCCTGTATTGAGTGTGGAGCCAGGCAGGAAGGGAGAACCTCTGTGCACATAAAAGACCTTTCTTTGAAGTCTCCCCTGCTTCAAAGGTGCAACTCAGTATAAGTACTGGACCTTCGACATCATCACTTCAGTACACGTCTGAACCTGTAGATACTCTGCCAGGAAGAAAGACTGCTGTGCTGCTACAAGGACTGCCACTCTGCTGGACTGTTACTCTGCTGGACTCCTGCTTTGTTGTGCTGACCTGCTGCCTCTTGCCTGGAAGTGAGAAGGACTGGTCCTGCATCTCTCCACCCCAGAACCCAAACTGACTCCAATTTCCAGGTGACTGGTGTCCTGTTTTCTGAAGTCTCAAGGACGTAAAAGACTTACCTGCATCTGCACTTGGACTCTGCCATCTGTGAGTCTGTCCTGCCAAGTGGTGCCACCCCAGTCCTGGCCATTTGGAAGTAAGGCCTAAGGTGCTTCTTCAGTCACCCCACACCTCCTCATCACGTCCGGTGCATCTTCTCCATTGGGGGATTGGAACCAGCTCATCTTCGCCTTAGTATGGATCGGAACTGGTGCATCTTCATTGTTGTGTATAGCAGGCCCAGCACATTGCCTTCGAAACCAGTGCATCGCCCTCAGATTTGACGTATCCTCTGTTACAGGAACAGAACCGACGCATCACAGTCAGGACAGGACATTGCCCTGGAAACTGACACATCATTGATTTTGCTTGTAAAAACCGGCACATCTCCTTCTGCTTTTGGAGCATAAATGAGTTATCACCTCAGACACACCTTCCATATTCCTTGAGGTTGACGCAGCCAGGATCAAGGTACTTTTGTTTAGAGGGCCTAATTGAGGCCCTGTATCTGGTCCCAAACTCCATCATGGTCAACTTGAACTTTTGACTTTGTTCCTGTTCTGCGCAACCGGATGTCCCCGACTGGTGCTTCTTGCTTCCAAGCATTTTTCTACAGTTTATTCTTTAAAAATTCATAATTTCAGTTCTACTTAATAGATTTTTGTAATTCTGATCGTGTTTTATTTATTAAATTAAGCTCTATTTTATTAATCAGGTGCGGTATCTTGTGTGGTGTTTTCACTGTTTTAGTGTTTGAAATGTTGCACAAATGCATTAAACATTGCATCTTAACTTATGCCTGACTGCTCTGTGCCAATCTACCAGATGGTGGGCACAGGTTATCCTAGTGTGTGGTTCTGACTTACCTCGACTAAAATTGCAGTTCCTGTTTAGACATGGTGCATACCTCTGTCAACCTGAAATCCAATTGCTAACAGCCAACCAGAACCATTTAATGTTCTCATGTTTCCTTCGTTCACACGAGTGGCATTGTTTTCAAGTTTCTATTTCGTGCACTAACTTTAACGTATAATGTGCAATGTTACACATAATCCTGCATAAATAGACTTAGTACATATAATTGTAATTGGAACAAATGTTATATGACGTATAGGAGTAAAGTTATTAATGTGTTTTAGTTAGGCCACATGTCTATATAAATCTCTATTCTGAACTAGATGGATGCTATCTCTGTTACTTACTCCTGCTTCTCACCTGTATACATTCTTTCCCCAGAGGCTTTGCAGTAAACTGATAATCTAATGGTTTATCTCCTCTGCAGTAGATGCCTTGATAGTGTTGATCCTGCTATGGTGCAGATGTAAGATTGAAAGTATCTGTATCATTCTGTTTCTACACTGGGTCCAGTTTTATTGTCAAAATGTTTCATATTTGTTTGAACATCTTCAGATGGAATTAGCATTGAAGGTGTTGAATACATTTTTATGAAATGGGAAAGGTGCGTATGTGTTAAGGTATTAGTCTTGTGTTCTGATTTGCTAAAGAAATTATACTTTTGCTAACACCACAATGATTCTGCAGCTTTCCTCATAATTTACTATGCAAGAATTGTGTATGAGAACCCCCTGATTTTGAGGATGAAAAATAGATTTTCCCGTGTTATCCTATGCTGCTAGGGATGCTGCCCAATTTTTCTATGATTTTGCTACTTATTGAGACTTAAATTATGTTGTAATTTTTTTAACCACTCTATATAACTTTGCATCTGAGAGCCTTCCTGGCATGGATTCTGGGCTGCTTATTTCAATGTTTTTACGTAAATCCCCTTTAATTTTTCACTGATCTAAAACTCAATTATTGAGTGGACCCCATTATTTAATGAACTGTTTTACTCTGTTAACTGATTTTTGTGAAGCTGCCTTAATGCAGGAACCAATTGAGCTAAACTTTGGGGTGTCTAAAGTTTGGGGTGCAGTTTTGCTTCCACACATGCTAACATTCTGCATGGAAACTACAATTCAAGATATTGGGTATGCTGTGGACACATGCACTGCATTTCTGTGGCTTTGAAAGCACGCTGGGTGATCAGGTGTTGAGGCACTGAGCTCATATTCCCTGAAGCAAACAAACAAATCTTTAACTATACCCAGAACGTTGCATTTAAGTTAAAACCTCTCATGTTGCTTGGACTTATACACTATACTATAAAATAAAATAGTGACATATTTATTTTGAATTTATTAGAGTAATTGGGCTAAAAGAGGCATTATTTGATAATCTAACTTTCAAAGACGTTTTCACATTTAAGAAATTTCTGCTGCAGAAGCAGCTATTCTATTTTGATGCTCATGGGAGGATGACCAGCAGCCTCGTGATTATAGAAGCTGGCTGATTTCCAGGTTGCTTTGTGTTCAGTGCACTAGAATCCTGAACATGTGTGAAGCTGTGCCTCTTTCAGGTTCATTACAACGCCATACGTACATCAAAAACACCAGCTGGTTTCCCTTCTACAAGTGTCACTAGATAGTAAGTAATTTCTGACAAATATTCCAAAGAACAACATAGAACTGAAAAACTAGAGTCAAAACTTACTTCTCACTTTGTAAATTGCCTCAACACGTAAAAGTGCAGTAAAGACTATAAAATATTACTGGATATGAAAAGTACAGTATATTAAAGAAAATTTGCATATGTGAGTACACGTTTAGGGCACCTGCTTTTATTTCGTTTGAGTGTTTAAAGTCGAATATTATATGCATGTAATGTGTATAGATTATTGCAAAGTGTACGTAATTACAATGAGCTTGAGCATATTGTAAAAGTGTGGCTTGAGTGTCTCTGATGTAAGAGACTTTAGAAAAAATTATCGTGCATTTGCTACACAATATTTATTATCCGACAAAACAATGGTTATTACACCGCATTTGGTTGAAGGTATTTTAAATAAGGCTCTTGTGTAATCTTCAATAATATCAAAGGTGTACGGTAAAGTAAGGCATGTTGTAAAACGCGTTACATGTAATGTAATGTCTGTCGAAAAACGTGCCAGTGCCTGGGTGCATATTAATTGAAGTATGTTGAGTGTATGTAAACCTTCATCAGAAAAAGTATTTGGTGCATAGTTTTTCTTACCGCACTGCTGATGCATAAAAAGGCCCTCATTTTTAGGATTTGGGGCGTCTACTTGGTGATTCTGGACCAGTAATTACTGTTACTGCGGGGATTAGGAATTCTGGGATGCACGATTACAGTAAAATTACAAGTAATCCCTTCCAATTGGCTATAATTGTGACAATAGCTATTAGTGCATCTGACTCCAGCTGCAGTATCTCAATTTCGGGCTGTTTCCCATCCTCATATTTTGGCAGGCTTTTGATGAAGAATTATCCGCGTTGAAACAGCGGGTGTGCGGTCTTACCATACTACAGGTAGACCTGAGTCGACCAGGAGCTCCTGTTCCCAGCCAAATTGGTATCTACTCTCGAAGTCAGGAGACTGCAAGTACCGTAAATAACACATACTACCATTGCCCAATTTAGTTGCACTCAATTTACCAAACTTGAAAGAATGGAAGGCTGAGTTGACTTTCCGATATTCCTTTCCGGTGACGTGCAGATAAAAGAATAACAAATACCTATTGTTTAATTCACTGAGCCATACTGTGGAAAACCTTTAGGTATTAGTCCATTATTAGGCACTAGATCCTGGTTTTAAAATCTGAAGTATATGACAGTGACGGTCATTGTCTCAGACATTTTCTGAACAAAGAAAGCTACTGGTTGCCACTGCTTCTTTGGTCCAGGGAGTAGCTATAAATGGTACAGCAGGTCCAGTAGCACCGTGTTCGGGTTCCGAGGTATGTTTTTTACTGCAAATCTGTATGAGAGGGGACAATTTTCCCTGCTTGCATTAGAGCCTACAGCACCATTGCTACGTCACTGCTTTTGCCTTCTACAGAGTTAATGAGGAAGGTAGTGATGAGTGGCCAGGTAGAAGACACATGCTTGCTAGGTACTGAAGAACCTCAAAATTTAGAGCGCGCATTCCTAAATTCCTTTCTGAACCCCACCCATCTATGCTTGATGGAGAAGAAAAAGGTGGTAGATAAATGCTTACTATTGAATAAATGATTAGTAACCATACTGACGTGGTTGGTTCATACCTCGTTGCTCTTGGTGTTCAATTTCTACATTTGAGGACAGTGTAATCAGTGTCCTTTAACTAGCATGGCATCTCCAAGAACAAGGAAAGCAGAAAGAAAAGAACAGTAAACTACTTTGTTTGGCAGAAGAAAAGATTTTAAAGAAGAAGCCGCAGAACAGGGGCAAAGCATCAACATTGATAAGACACAGTGTTGGTCCTGGCCCTTTTTGCAGGATTATCCCCAAACTTTTTGCCTTCTTCCTCCTATTTTTCTGACTTGTTTTTGTCAGCTTTAGGACTCTGGGCATTTTATCGCTGCTAACCAGCACTAAATTGTGTACGCTCTTTGTCTAAAATGTATTGTCGATTGGTTTATCCATGATTGGCATATTTGGTTTACTGGTAAGTCACTAGTAAACTGCACTATGTGTGCCCAGGACCTGTAAATCAAATGCTACTACCGGGCCTGCAGCACTGATTGTGCCATCCACACGAGTAGCCCTATAATCATATCTCAGACCTGGCACTGCAGTGTCTGCAGTGTCTGTGTGTGATGTTTTAAACAGCCATTTTGACCTGGAAAGTGCACACACTTGCCAGGCCCAAACCTTCCCTTTTACTGCATGTAAGTCACCCCTAAAGTAGGCCCAAGGCAGCCCCATGAGGAGGATGCAGTGTATGTAAAAGGTAGAACATGTACTGGTGTGTTTTACATGTCCTGATAGTGAAATACTGCTACATTTATTTTTCACTATTGTAAGGAGCATCTCTCCCATTGGGGTAACATAGGGATTGTCCTAAAATATCTTTTAAGTGTGATTTCTCATTGGGAGCTGTTAGAAATGGGGTCTTTGGTTGACAGTCAGGTTACCCCCTGTTCAAGCAAGGACCCTCACTCTAGTCAGGGGAAAAGAGAATCACCCTCAGCTAATCCCTGCTTACCCCCTTGGTAGCTTGGCAGAGCAGTAGGCTTAACTTCAGAGTGCTAGGTGTAAAGTATGTGTACAAACACACAGAGTAACTTAAAAAACCCTACAAAATGACACAACACCAGTTTAGAAACATAGGAAATATTTATCTAAACAAAACAAGACCAAAATGACAAAAATCTGACATACACAAGTCAAGTTATGAATTTTTAAAGATGAAACTCAAAAATAGCGCTTAGAAACACAAAATGCTTCGATGAGGTGTTAACACGGTGACGCAGTCGTTCCCAACAAGCCTACACCAGCGGCGCCGGACACGGCGTCACGTAGACCCCCAAGTACAGTACCTTTGGTGAAGAGTAAAAAACAAGTCGATGCGTGAAGTCGGAGATCGTGGCGTCTGTGTGAAACGTTGGATCCACGCACTTCGAACGGCATCGGTCACGACGTGGTGCAGCGACTTCCATGGAGTTGCAGACTTCAGCGGGGCTGCAACGGCATCGGGCCTGCGAAGATCGTCGCGTTCCAGCGAGGGTCACAGCGTCGGGTGCAGGCGTCGTCACTGGATTCAGCAGCGGCGGCGGTCCGAAGTCATCCGCAGTCGATTTCCTTGGATTTCCACCAGCTTTCTTTTCAAGGGCCCAGGGACTAGACAGGACACCACTTGTCAAAGCAGGAGTCTCTCCAGAGACTCCAGGTGCTGGCAGAGAGAAGTCTTTGCTGTCCCTGAGACTTCAAACAACAGGAGGCAAGCTCTAAATCAAGCCCTTGGAGATTTCTTCATAAGATGGAAGGCACACAAAGTCCAGTCTTTGCCCTCTTACTCTGGCTGAAGCAGCAACTGCAGGACAGCTCCACAAAGCACAGTCACAGGCAGGGCAGCTCTTCTGCCTCAGCTATTCAGCTCTTCTCTAGGCAGAGGTTCCTCTTGTTTCCGGAAGTGTTCTAAAGTCTGTGGTTTTGGGTGCCCTTCTTATACCGAATTTCCCCTTTGAAGTAGGCCTACTTCAAAGTAAAGTCTCTTTTGAATGTGAAATCCAGCCTTTCCCAGGCCAGGCCCCAGACACTCACCGGGGGATCGGAGACGTCATTGTGTGAGGACAGCCCTTTCAGGTGTAAGTGACCACTCCTCCCCACCCTCCCAGCACAGATGGCTCATCAGGAAATGCAGACTACACCCCAACTCCTTTTGTGTCACTGTCTAGTGTGAGGTGCAACCAGCCCAACTGTCAAACTGACCCAGACATGGAATCCACAAACAGGCAGAGTCACAGAAATGGTATAAGCAAGAAAATGCTCACTTTCTAAAACTGGCATTTTCAAACGCACAATCTTAAAATCAACTTTACTAAAAGATGCATTTTTAAATTGTGAGTTCAGAGACCCCAAACTCCACATGTCCATCCGCTCCCAAAGGGAATCTACACTTTAATCAGATTTAAAGGTAGCCCCCATGTTAACCTATAAGAGGGACAGGCCTTGCAACAGTGAAAAACGAATTTAGCAATATTTCACTGTTAGGACATATAAAACACATTACTATGGGGGTGCCGCCCGCCAAGCGGGAACCGCCAGAATACCGCTGCGCGGTCAAAAGACCGCCGCGGTAATTCTGAGTTTCCCGCTGGGCGGGCGGGCGACCGCCAGAAGGCCGCCCGCCCGCCCAGCGGGAAACCCCCTTCCACGAGGATGCCGGCTCCGAATGGAGCCGGCGGAGTGGAAAGGGTGCGACGGGTGCAGTTGCACCCGTCGCGATTTTCAGTGTCTGCTATGCAGACACTGAAAATCTTAGTGGGGCCCTGTTAAGGGGCCCCTGCAGTGCCCATGCCAATGGCATGGGCACTGCAGGGGCCCCCAGGGGCCCCACGACACCCGTTACCGCCATCCTGTTCCTGGCGTTGAAAACCGCCAAGAACAGGATGGCGGTAAGGGGGTCGGAATCCCCATGGCGGTGCTGCAAGCTGCTCCGCCGTGGAGGATTCCCTAGGGCAGCGGGAAACCGGCGGGACACCGCCGGTTTCCCGTTTCTGACCGCGGCTGTACTGCCGCGGTCAGAATGCCCATGGGAGCACCGCCAGCTTGTTGGCGGTGCTCCCGTCATGTTAGCCCTGGCGGTCGTCGACTCCCAGGGTTAGAATGACCCCCTATATGTCCTACCTTTTTTTTATTTGATTTTTTATATATAACTGAGCAACGAGGAAGAGAGAGAGGGGAAAGAAGGACTGATTAGAAAAAAGAGAATGAAGAAAAGGGGGGATAATTAAGGGTAGGGGGAGGAGGGGGAAAGTGGGGGGAGGGGCGGAGGCCGTTGGGAGCTGCAAGAAAAGGGGGGAGGGGAGCGGATAGCTTTCGGCGGTCTATGGTCGCCCTGCGGTGAAGAAGGAGGTCCACACTTGGTTGAATAACTGAGCTTGGTCTTGCAGGTTATAGAAAATTCTTTCATGCATAGCAATGTGGGTCATAGCTGTGATCCATTCCTCCGGGGTTGGGGAGGTCACCGACCACCAATGGCGGAGAATACAGATTTTTGCGGTGGCGAGTGCCGTGTGTAACAGTCTTTTGTACGGTCCAGAGAGGTCTGGGAGGGAGGTCGTATCTTGTATTAGTATGAGAGAGGGGGGGGCGTGGTGACGGGAGTATCATGGATTCAGCCAGAGTGGAGTCCACCCCTTCCCACAGCGGTCGGACTGTTGGACAATTGATTAGGATGTGTTTCTGATCACAGTATGTCTCAGAACATCTCCAGCAATTTGTGTGCGGGAGAAGCCCTGCCTTGTGCAATTTCGCTGGGGAACGATGCCAGTCATGTAAAATCTTAAAGAGGCAGAACTTTAAAAGCGCCTCCCGGGTGCCTCTGTCCAAGGCCTCTATAATGTCTTCCCAGTCTGTCGGATCTAGTACCTGTTGTAATTGAGCTTGCCATTGCAAATGCAGCTTATCTAGGAGAGGTTGGGAATAGAGCTGTCAGGTAAGTAGGTCGTAAAGGCCCGCCATAATTCCCCTGTGTTGCCCCCATTTATGTAGGTAGGCCACCACGGGTGAGGGTTGGGATCCCCATCAGATAGTATCGGTCTCTTGTTGCAGGCAATGCTTGAGTTGCAGGTATCTCCACTCTTGGCTCGGCTGGAGATCAAATTCTTCCCTCAGCCTAAGGAAAGGTTTAAGCGTGTCGTTTTCTAGGATCTGAGAAAGTGTAATGAATGCTGGCCCTCTTCCATTGCGGCCAGTTGAGCACATCTCCGCCTATCCGTAGACCGGTGTTAAGCCATAGAGGTGCCTGGGCGTGAAGGAGAGGGTGGACCCCGAGTAGACGATGGGCCCTTCGCCAGGCTGCACGAGTCGCCTTCAAGATCGGGTTCACCGTGTGAGCGGATGGGAGGTCATCGCGGTAAGGCTCTCCGAGTCCCTCATTCACGGAAAGCAGTAGTCTTTCCAAAGCTACCCACTGTGGCGGGTCCGGCCCTTCAGATAAAGTGTGGTACAATTGGGACAGATGTAATGCTAGTGAGTAGTGCTCTAACAACGAAAGTCCCATGCCCACGTGGGAGCGGCAGGCTAAAAGCTTGGCGGGTGCCAGGGGTGGTCACATAGGACCCCATAGAAATGATCTAATGAGCGCATCTATGCTTCGCAGCATAGAAAGGGGCACCTGTAAGGGGAGGAGCCCCAGGATGTAAGTGAAACGAGGTACCGTGACCATCCTGACCGCCTGTACTCTGCCCCACATGGAGAGGCCTAATTGGTTCCATTTCGCAAAATCAAGTTTTGTCCGTACGATGAGAGGGTCAATATTGTCCTCCACCATATGCACCAGGCCCAGATTGACTAGCACTCCTAGGTATTTGAGGCGTTTTGGTGTCCAGCGGAATGGGAAGCCTAGGAGTGCTGCTCTTGTGATCACACGCGAGAGGGGGAACACCTTGCTCTTATCCCAATTGATGCAGTAGCCTGAGAGGGATGCAAATCTATTAATGACCTCCAAGAGAGCTGGTAGGGAGCGTTCGAGGTCCGTGAGGGTTAATAGGACGTCGTCTGCATATAAATAGATTTTAGAGATTCCTGTTGGTAGCATGAGGCCTGTTATGGAAGTGGAGGAGCGGATGGCTGCAGCAAGGGGCTCCATTGCTAGTAGGAACAAAAGAGGTTAAAGGGGGCATCCTTGTCGTGTACCTCTAAGGATTGGAAAGGGGTCAGAGAGAAAGCCTCCGCAGTTAACTCTTGCTGCAGGCTGATCATATAGCAGCCATATCATTGAAATGAATCTGTTTCCCAGGCCAGATCTCTCCAGCGCCGCAAACAGATAGGGCTGCTCTATGCGGTTGAATGCCTTTTCGGTATCCAAGGACAAAGCCAGCACTGTCTCCGGTAAGTCCTTTGAGGACCATAGGGTATGGCATAAGGTGCGAAGGTGGTTCCTAGAGGTGCAGCCCGGTACAAACCCCACCTGTGCATGGTGGATAAGGGACGGTATAACTTTGCATAGTCTGTTTGCCAGGATGCTTGCTAGGATTTTGATATCCCCGTTTAGGAGAGATATGGGCCGGTAACTGCCACATAGCAAAGGATCCCTTCCGGGCTTTGGTATAATGGCTATCGTAGCATTGTTGGAGACGGCTCCTAGAGCTTGCATTGTACAGGCTTCATTCAGGGCCGCATGCATGATGTCAATTGCCTCCCTCACCAACCATTCCGCCGGTAGTCCATCTTCCCCGGGCGATTTGTGGTAGGGGAGGTCGGAGACGACTCTCTATTTCTTGTCTGCTTATTTCCCCTTCTAGAAGGCTGCGTCCATCATCTGACAGGGAGGGTAAGTCGAGGCCTGTCAGAAAGGCCGTAATCTGGTCAGGGCTGGACGTTGTCTCTGATGTGTAAAGTCGCCTATAGAAAGACGCGAATTAGTTTGCTATTGCTTGCGGATGTGTTAGTATTTCTCCGGAGGAGGCGCGGATGGCTGGAATGGCAAGAGCAGCACTCCTCTGGCAGAGCTGGGCTGCCAGCAGATGTCCTGCTTTCTCGCCCTGTTCATAATGTCTCCCTTGTAACCTCTGTTGAGCATACTTGGCTTGAGAGGTATACAGCTCATTGAGGGCCATTTGGGCATGCTCCAGGTTTCGGTGCCCTGAAAGAGAGGGGTGGGTGGTGTATAGCCGCGTGAGCCAACGGATGTCAAGTTTCAGTGCCGCCTGTCACTCTTTTCTGTCTCTGTTTGTCAGTGCGGCGTCCCGCATGAACTGTCCCCGTATGATTGCTTTGGCTGCAGCCCACATGATTCGGCTAGAATCAACAGTGCCCAGGTTATCTTGGGCGAAGGTGGATGCGTGGTCCTGTAGCTTACCCTGGGGGGAGCGATATCGATGAACTGCAAATCTTCAGGGTTTGGGTACCGGGGATACTAGGCCCAGTTGGATAGCGACACTAATAGGAGAGTGATCTGAAAGGCCACCTTCTAGTATGCAGTCATCGTGGGCTTGGCCACCATGTTGTGGGATAGGAGAAAATAGTGATCTCGGCATTGGGTGCTGTGTACCGGTGAGAGGAAGGTAAATTCTCTGTTGGTCGGGTGGGTTAGTCTCCAGTGGTCTACTAGGCCATTGTCCGATAGTATATCGGACTGTAGGGCTCTATCGGCATTATTGCTGACATCCAGGGGTCCCGTTCTGTCCAGCACTGCATCCCTGACTATGTTCCAGTCACCCCCTATTACGTAGCGGGATGCCCCAGTCAGAAGGTGGTTGATTTGTAAGAAAAAGAGGTGCTTTGGACCAGTTGGTGCGTAGACTGAGCCCACACACAGTGAGGAATCACCTATTTTTAGTTTAGCAAATACGTAGCGACCCTCTGGGTCTGACCACGATTTAGTAACTGTATGGGGGAGGGTCTTACGCAACAATAGTGACACACCACATTTTCTTGGGGTGTTCTCCGCTCCTGCTGGAGTTGGGTTGCAACTGAACAAAACGGTGCCCACCCAGTCTTGTCGTAGTTTGTCAGATTCCAGTTTATCTAAATGGGTCTCTTGTAATAGGGCGACGTCAGCCTGTTTGGAATTGAGATAGGATAGGACTTTTTTCCACTTTATGAAGTGGGTGAGGCCGTTTACATTCCATGATATAATCCGCAGGGGACTGAGGGTGATGTGCTCGGACCAGACATCGCTGCGCCTTATTGAAGCCTAGAGAGAGGGGTGTGGGGACACTAGGGATGAGGCAGAGGGAGGGGGGGAGAGAAAAAGGGGGAGGGGGGATTTGGTGTTGTCTTGAAGGGCAGGATGAAGGGACAGGGATAGAGGGAACAGAAAATAAGTGAGGAGAGGAGGAAGAGGATGAAGAAAAGGAGAATAAAAAAAGAAGAAACAGGTGGACAAGGCCAAAAAGAAGAGAAAGATTTAGGAAATCGGGACACAAGCCCCGGCGTTCTCGAACTGTAACCTGCGAATCTAAACCCAGGTCTAAAGAGCTCTGACGCCCAACGGGCGGGCACCACGCCGAGGGAGACAGCACCCGTATGGCACCCCGGCCCCCTCAATCTGGCCCTCCCGTCTGCGCTCCGGTTTGAGCAACAAAGGGAGAAAAAGGGGGGAGGGGCAGAGAAGGGGGGTAGTGCGGAGAGTATGTTAGACTCACTCGATAGTCTGGGTCTAGGAACAGGTCGGTGCTGTACCGCAGGAAGGGGGGGAGGGGAAGGAATGGTAAGTAGGGGAAGGATTTTGTTCCTCAAGGGTTTGGGAGCGAAGTCATTACCTTGGCATGTTCAGGAGGATATAATAGCGAGGACAACGAGTGGCTCATTTGTCTATATAAGAAGGAGAAGGAAGGGAGGAAGAGCGGGAAAGGTAGGAGGGGGCAGGTGGGTCCGGTCGGCAAGGGTGAGGTGGAATACTGTACTGCCGTTGTATGTTAATCTGTTGCAGCAATACGTTGCCATGTGTAGTGAGCAGTGGATAATAATCCTTGAAAAATAACCAGAATTAGGATAAGGTGGTAGCAGATGGGAGTGATGTGACAACTCTAAAGAGGTGTGGTGTCTAATGTCTTTTCAGACGAATGGAACGAGAGTTATGTTATTGAAAAAGGCATGTCCCCTAATCCCCAGGAGATATAAAGAAACATGTAATAGCAAATAGAGACAATTAGAAACAATCAAAAACAATCGGAGCAAAGGCCCCTAATAATAATGTGAGAAACTGGGGCTGATTGCAGAGGCCCCCTAACTTTTTGCCCCCATTTTCCACTTTATGCTGGTGTTTTCCTGACTCTGATGGTGCCCTGGGTACTGCTAACCAGTCCCAGGGCCTGTGCTCTGTGTAAAATGGATATGCAAATTAGGCTAATTATAATTGGCTAAGTTAACCTACCTATAAGTCCCTAGTATATGGTAGGGCATGTAGGTTTAGGGACCACAGCATAGGTGGTGCACACCTAGGTGCATTGCTGAGGTGCCCAGTGTCATTTTAAAAGCAAGCCTGCCTTGCTGGCTGCTTTTAAATTAAAGTTATATGCAAATTCGACTTTGGAATTAAAGGTACTTCCAAAGTCTTAAACTACCTTATTTTTACATATAAGTCACCCCTAAGGTGTGCCCTATGTGCCCCTAGGGCTGGGTGCCATGTAACTATAAGCAGGGACTTTATAAAAATAGATTTATAAGCCCTGGTGAGGTAAAAACAGCCAAATTCGTTTTTCCCTCATTGAAGTAAATGGCCTTCATAGGCTAGAATGGGCAGACTTTATTTTAAATTTTAAAGTCTCCTTAAATGTTACATACCAAGAATTTGGTATCAAATTGATTGTTATAATAAATCCCACAACTTCCAGTTGTTGGATTTAATATAACTAGTGCAGGTAAAAAGTTTAGACTTTACCTAAAAAGTTGCCAATTTCAGCTCTGCATTGTTTTTGCTCCTGTGCTCTGATTGGCCAGCCTGCAGCAGCTTCTGCCAGGCTACTTTAATGAGGTGTGAAGTGGCCTGACTTCACACAAAGGAATGTGCTTGGGGGAGAGAATCTCCCCTCAGCAGATGGGGAAGCAGGAAGGGGGAGGGCTGCCAAACTGGTCTTCAAAGGCAGAGAAGGACATCTGGAGCACCCAGCAACACCCCCACATCCTGCAACCCCAGACAGCTAGGTGCCCCCTTGATTAGATTAGGAGAGGGCAGGAGAGGGGTGTGTTTATGATTTTTAGCCACACCAGTGGGTGGGCTCAGCCAGATCTCTCCTCTAAAAATCAGATTCATCCATTTTGGATTTTTAGAGACTGTTGCCTTCTGGGGTGGATTTTTGCCACACTTCCCAGGAAGTGGTCATCACAAGGGGACGACCCTGTCCCTGATTGGAGGACCAGGGCCCCCCTGCTTTTCACCCAGGAGCAAGGATAAAACTGGCAGACCTGCACCCACGCCTCAGATCCCCACCAAATTTCAAGAAGAAAGAACTACAAGGAGAAGAAGGACTGCCCTGCTGGACCCCTGGCCTGCACCTGGACCCTGCACTCAGAAAGACTGCACCAGCTGCACACTTGGGCTTCACCACAAGAAGGACTTTGCCTGGCTTCCACTGGTTCAAGGAGGGACTCCCTGTTTGCTACAGGTGAAAAATTGCTAACCAGAGTCCCCTGCACCAACTCCTGAAAAAGTGACCAGCTGACCACTGCCCAGTGGCCAAAAAGGAGTTTGCGCCAGGTGCACTCTGGGAGTTGAAGTCCGCACTTCCCAAGGACCATCACAGAACTTCTGGACCCTTGGGGTGAGCTGTGGACCCCAAAAGAACCTTAAAAGAACATCTGGGTGAAGCCCCAGAAGTTTGGAAAAGATTGGAGAAATTTTAGAAAAAAGCTCCATAAAGTGACCGACTCGACGCGGAAATTCTAGCCGGCTTGCCTCAACCGCGACCCGGCCTGACTTCGTGGTTCGTCCCGGTCAAGAAAAACATCCGAAAAAGAGACTAAGTCCGAACGTAAAAAGTTGACCGGGACCTTCCAGCCATCGTATCCGAGAAGGGCTCCACGGACGTCGGATCAAGATCCAGGTTTACCCCGGTCGAAGGATTTTCATCTCGAAAAAACGACTAAGTCCGAAGGTAGAAATCACCACCGAGGAAACCGACTTCGCGTATCCGGACAAGGGCTCCAGGAGGTCGGATCCAACTGGCAGGTTCGTCCCGGTGAAGAAAAACTTCAAAATAAAGACTAAGTCAGAAGGTAACTTTTTAACCGAGGCCTCCCGCGACCTGTAGCCGAGCAGGGCTCCATCGCGGTCGGCCTGAAAGTTTGACTTTGTCCCGGTCCTGGTGCAACCAGATGACCCGATTGGCGCTTTTTGTTTCTATGCGCTAGAAAATAATAATACTTTAAAAATTCATATCTCCGGTTCCCCTGAACCGATTTTAATCGTTTTTGTGTCATTTTAAAGATAAAAATATAAGCTATGTTTATAAATTGGTTTTGGATTTTTAAACTGTTTCCTGTGTTTTATTTAATTACTGTTTTGTGATATTTGAATGCTTTACACTTTGTCTCCTAAGTTAAGCCTTGACGCTCGATGCTAAGCTACCAAGGGTAGAGCTGGGATTAATTTACTGAGACCTAACTGTACTTTTGTGGAGGTTTGTGGCTTGTTGCTAGGTGTAGGTACCTACCTGCCCTACCAATAACCCATTTTCCAACATAATTGGAAGCAGCGACGGGATCCTGTACTTGTGTTCAATATCACGTTACAGTTTTGGATAAAACAAATTAAAAATCCTTTAAATTGTCCTAGTGCAAAAAAATTTTTACTTTTTAATTTTAATGTTTTTTTTTTTTTTGTAATTAATTTGGATTAATTTCAATTATTGAATTTTTGTAATTTTTCTAAATTCTTGTTTCCAATTTTTGCAAAAAGTTTTTGTTGACACAAAACTAGGGAACCATGGAGCTTGATCTGGCTAGCCTACCCACACTGACAGTAGTCCAGCTTAGGGGGTTGTGTATTGAGAGGGGGTTGCCTGCAACCACTAATCTCAGGAAGGAAATCCTGATTAAATCCCTGACAGCATGGGCTGAGGCCCAAGAGGTAGAGACAGAGGAAGCTCCAGAGGAGGAACCAAAAGAGGATGATGCTAACTCTAACCACTCAGGGGAGGAAAGGCATCAGACCCCAAGTGAGGAAGAGGAGGAACGGTCCTCACTGGACACAGTCACTAGGGGCAGACCCAAAGCTAGTGGTAGGAAGAGGGTCCTTTCAGGAGGAGAGAACCCATCCATCAGGGAAAGAGAGCTGGAAGCCCAGCTAGCCTACATAGCTTTGGAAGCAGAGAAGCTGGCCCTAGAGAAGAAAAAGTGGGCATACAAAGAAAAAAGAGATGGAAGCAGCGATAAAGAAGCTGAGGTGTCCATGGGTGGGGGAGTTTGCCCCAGATTACCCAAGGGGGTAGTTCCTGCTTATATAGAGGGGGATGACATAGATAAGTGGCTAGGGGCCTTTGAGAGGGCACTCCAAATGAGAAGGGTTATGCCTCAATACTGGGGTTCCCTTTTGTGGGAGTTGGTCCCCAACTCAGGGAGGGATAGGCTTCTGACCTTAAGGGGGGAGGAGGCAGATTCATACCCTAGTATGAAGAGGTGCTTAGTCAAGAAGTTTGGTCTGACCCCAGAGCAATATAGAATGAAGTTCAGGGACACCCAGAAGGTCAGTACCCAGTCTTGGGTTGACTTTGTAGACACCTCACTAAAGGCACTGGAGGGCTGGATTATTGGCAACAAAGTTAATACTTATGAGGGGTTATACAATCTGATCATGAGAGAGCACATCTTGACCAATTGTATCCAAGAAAGGTTACGCCAGCATCTAGTGGACTCTAAGCTGACCAACCCTAGAGAGCTAGGGGAGGCAGCTGATGAGTGGTTGAGAACCAGGGTGGTTGTCAAGTCCCAGGGGGGAGACTCCAAGAAGGGGGGGACAGGTCCCCAAAAACCTAAGGAGGGAGGTGGTAAGCCCACCACAGAGACTCCCTCTGTACCCCAGAACCCTAAGAAGGAGGAGAGTAAATCCCACTCCCAATCTGACATGCAGAGACAGGGAGACCCAGGGTTAAAAAAGCTCTTGGACAGTAGGGCTTGCTTTGACTGTCAGCAGACAGGTCACTTCAGAGGAGATGCAGCCTGTACAAAGAAGGTGGTTAACACTGGGCTGTCCAGTGTAGCCATAGAGGAGGATTCCTCAGATGATGAAGTCCTCCTAGCATTGTGCTGGGAGACAGGACCAGATGGTAAGCTGGTGATCCCTGAGGGTGGGAGTAGGCACTTCCACCACATTCAAGTGAATGGGATCCCTACCACTGGCCTGAGAGACACCTGTGCCAGTCACACTGTAGTGAGTGACCGGTTAGTGACCCCAGACATGTATGTCCCAGGAAAGACAAAGAAAGTCAGGATAGCCACAGGGGAGGTCACCTCCAAACCTGTAGCCATAGTGCCCCTAGAGAGGGAGGGTATCCTTGACTGGATTAGGGTGGTAGTCAGTGCTGACCTTCCCCTAGATTGTATCCTGGGCAATGACCTCCCAGAGGTGAGTCTGGTCACAGATGGGGTGGTCGCCCAGGGCGCCCCCCCTACCCAAAGTCCTGGGGAGTCAGTCCCTACAGTTAGGAGACAGGGGTCCCCAAGAAAAGGAAAGAAGAAAAGGAAGGGTAGGCCACTCTTAAAGAGAGTTCCAAGGAGCCAAAGGCCTTCTGCCCCAGTAGGGGGGGAGCCCAGAGTTGGCACTGGTGAGGCCTCACCTGACCCCAAGGAAGTCCTGAGTAGTCAGGCAGCTGTCCAGATGCAAGGTGTTGCCCCTGCACTGACAGAAGGGAGAGTGGAAGGAGGGTGTCTGCCACAGGAGGTAGTAGCCCCCCAGTCTAGACAGCAAGAGGGGTACCAGGACCCCAAAGATGCCCCTAAAGCAGCTCAGCCACCTATCAGTGGAGAGCTTAGGGTGTGGTTCTGGGTACTGACAGCTGTCAGTAGCCTCTGCTGGGTGCTAGCCTTCCTGGCAGCACTGTACTTGGCCTGGGAGGCAGACCCCAGGGCCAATAGCAAAGTAGGCCCCCTGACCCTATTGGTCATGGTGGGGTTGCTCAAGTGTTGGGTGACCTCTTTGGGTAAGCTAGGTGTTGCCCTAGCAAAGTTAGGAGTAGGGGAGGTGGGCACCTCACTACCCAAGTTGGCAGAGAGAGAGGAGGAAGACCCCCTAGAGGGAAGTTTCAATTTGAAATGGGTCCTTTCATTGTTGGGGTGGGTTCACTACCCAGAGGGAGAGACCCTGACAGGAGGATGTAAGGCAGAGTAGGCCCTGCAAAGAGACAGCCAGTTTTCTTCACTGTCTTCCTCGCCTAACAAGCCAGGAAGACTCTCCCAGGGTTGGGCTGAGTCTCCTGGGCGTGTGGGCTGGGGGGGGGGTTGTGTGAGAAACTGGGGCTGATTGCAGAGGCCCCCTAACTTTTTGCCCCCATTTTCCACTTTATGCTGGTGTTTTCCTGACTCTGATGGTGCCCTGGGTACTGCTAACCAGTCCCAGGGCCTGTGCTCTGTGTAAAATGGATATGCAAATTAGGCTAATTATAATTGGCTAAGTTAACCTACCTATAAGTCCCTAGTATATGGTAGGGCATGTAGGTTTAGGGACCACAGCATAGGTGGTGCACACCTAGGTGCATTGCTGAGGTGCCCAGTGTCATTTTAAAAGCAAGCCTGCCTTGCTGGCTGCTTTTAAATTAAAGTTATATGCAAATTCGACTTTGGAATTAAAGGTACTTCCAAAGTCTTAAACTACCTTATTTTTACATATAAGTCACCCCTAAGTTGTGCCCTATGTGCCCCTAGGGCTGGGTGCCATGTAACTATAAGCAGGGACTTTATAAAAATAGATTTATAAGCCCTGGTGAGGTAAAAACAGCCAAATTCGTTTTTCCCTCATTGAAGTAAATGGCCTTCATAGGCTAGAATGGGCAGACTTTATTTTAAATTTTAAAGTCTCCTTAAATGTTACATACCAAGAATTTGGTATCAAATTGATTGTTATAATAAATCCCACAACTTCCAGTTGTTGGATTTAATATAACTAGTGCAGGTAAAAAGTTTAGACTTTACCTAAAAAGTTGCCAATTTCAGCTCTGCATTGTTTTTGCTCCTGTGCTCTGATTGGCCAGCCTGCAGCAGCTTCTGCCAGGCTACTTTAATGAGGTGTGAAGTGGCCTGACTTCACACAAAGGAATGTGCTTGGGGGAGAGAATCTCCCCTCAGCAGATGGGGAAGCAGGAAGGGGGAGGGCTGCCAAACTGGTCTTCAAAGGCAGAGAAGGACATCTGGAGCACCCAGCAACACCCCCACATCCTGCAACCCCAGACAGCTAGGTGCCCCCTTGATTAGATTAGGAGAGGGCAGGAGAGGGGTGTGTTTATGATTTTTAGCCACACCAGTGGGTGGGCTCAGCCAGATCTCTCCTCTAAAAATCAGATTCATCCATTTTGGATTTTTAGAGACTGTTGCCTTCTGGGGTGGATTATTGCCACACTTCCCAGGAAGTGGTCATCACAGGGGGACGACCCTGTCCCTGATTGGAGGACCAGGGCCCCCCTGCTTTTCACCCAGGAGCAAGGATAAAACTGGCAGACCTGCACCCACGCCTCAGATCCCCACCAAATTTCAAGAAGAAAGAACTACAAGGAGAAGAAGGACTGCCCTGCTGGACCCCTGGCCTGCACCTGGACCCTGCACTCAGAAAGACTGCACCAGCTGCACACTTGGGCTTCACCACAAGAAGGACTTTGCCTGGCTTCCACTGGTTCAAGGAGGGACTCCCTGTTTGCTACAGGTGAAAAATTGCTAACCAGAGTCCCCTGCACCAACTCCTGAAAAAGTGACCAGCTGACCACTGCCCAGTGGCCAAAAAGGAGTTTGCGCCAGGTGCACTCTGGGAGTTGAAGTCCGCACTTCCCAAGGACCATCACAGAACTTCTGGACCCTTGGGGTGAGCTGTGGACCCCAAAAGAACCTTAAAAGAACATCTGGGTGAAGCCCCAGAAGTTTGGAAAAGATTGGAGAAATTTTAGAAAAAAGCTCCATAAAGTGACCGACTCGACGCGGAAATTCTAGCCGGCTTGCCTCAACCGCGACCCGGCCTGACTTCGTGGTTCGTCCCGGTCAAGAAAAACATCCGAAAAAGAGACTAAGTCCGAACGTAAAAAGTTGACCGGGACCTTCCAGCCATCGTATCCGAGAAGGGCTCCACGGACGTCGGATCAAGATCCAGGTTTACCCCGGTCGAAGGATTTTCATCTCGAAAAAACGACTAAGTCCGAAGGTAGAAATCACCACCGAGGAAACCGACTTCGCGTATCCGGACAAGGGCTCCAGGAGGTCGGATCCAACTGGCAGGTTCGTCCCGGTGAAGAAAAACTTCAAAATAAAGACTAAGTCAGAAGGTAACTTTTTAACCGAGGCCTCCCGCGACCTGTAGCCGAGCAGGGCTCCATCGCGGTCGGCCTGAAAGTTTGACTTTGTCCCGGTCCTGGTGCAACCAGATGACCCGATTGGCGCTTTTTGTTTCTATGCGCTAGAAAATAATAATACTTTAAAAATTCATATCTCCGGTTCCCCTGAACCGATTTTAATCGTTTTTGTGTCATTTTAAAGATAAAAATATAAGCTATTTTTAAAAATTGGTTTTGGATTTTTAAACTGTTTCCTGTGTTTTATTTAATTACTGTTTTGTGATATTTGAATGCTTTACACTTTGTCTCCTAAGTTAAGCCTTGACGCTCGATGCTAAGCTACCAAGGGTAGAGCTGGGATTAATTTACTGAGACCTAACTGTACTTTTGTGGAGGTTTGTGGCTTGTTGCTAGGTGTAGGTACCTACCTGCCCTACCAATAACCCATTTTCCAACAAATAACGTGTCTATGAGGTCACAAAATCAGGTACTCATCTCTCCACTTCGTCTTCTCCACAACAGGGCCTCTTTGGTTCCTCATAAGAGCTCACAGCCTGCAGTAGCGAGGGTCTTTAAGACCACAGTACGTTCCAGTCCTCAGGTGGGGGCCGGCGTAGGCTTCAAGGGGGAGCGGGATTTGTCTCTATCCGATAACTGTGTGTGTATTGCCATAGCCTGGAGTACTTGACCCCTGTCGTCGTAGCTTTTTGTGAGTCTCTCTAGGTCTCTCCCCCTAGCCTGGGGGTCTGTAGTAAATCTTCCCCCCGGGTCAGATGCAGGTGTCGAATGGGCGACTTCCGAGGATAGGCCCCGTGTGTCCTGGGGGGTCTGGGCCGTCATGTCCATGGATTGCGTCTGATCTTGGAGACCCTCCAAGAATGTTCTCAGGTCCTCTGGGTCGTATAAGTTCCTTGATTCTCAGTTTTTGGTGATCCACATTCTGGCTGGCTCAAATAGGCTGAATTTCACGTCTAGATGACAAAGGCGGGTACAGAAAGATAGGAAGGCCTTCCTGCGTTCGGCAGTCTCTTTGGAGAAGTCAGCTGTGAATCGAATTTCCAGGGTGTCAGACCGGAATGGCCCCTGTGTTCGAGCTGCTTGCAGCAGTTGGTGGGCCTGCATGTGGCACAGCATACAAACTATTATTGGGCGGGGGTGGCTGTTTCCGTCTCATCTCTTGGGGCCCAGTCTGTGTGCCCTTTGAAATTCCAAAGGAGGGTCAAATGTTATACCCGTGAGTTTGGGTAACTTCTCCTGTAGGTAGGAGTATATGTCTGCACCTTCAATGCCTTCCGGGAACCCAAGGAGGCGAATATTATTCCTGCGACTCCTGTCTTCCAGGTCTATCAGTTTACTGCGAAGGTGCAGGAGTTCGGGGTCTCTGTCAGTCCAGGAGGCTATTTGAGTTTCCACTGTTGTTACTCGTTGATCTAGCCCAGTGACTTGCGACTGGAAGCCCGCTATATCCAAGCGCATTGATCTTGTCTCTGCCATCAGTGAGACCATGGTGCCGTCCATACCCTCCAGCTTGCGGCTTACCGCTCATATCTCCTGTAGGATGCGGTCCATTGTCGCACCCTGCGTATCATCCGCCATGCTGGTATGAGGCAGGAGTGGAGGGTCCTCTGCGATTGAGTGTTTCTGTTGTCGCAGGGCTTCGGAGAAGAGTAGTTGACGGGCTGGTTTACCCAGTGTTTTGCTCACCATCTTCCACCCAGGCATTGCGTGTTTCCCCTTATATGTAGGGATCCGAAGGGCACCTGCCTGTGGTGCAGCAGATGCAGAAGGGAGGGAGGAAAGGGGGGATCTGGCAGCCGAGGCATCCGAGGGGGTACAGTTCCAGTACTTAGCAAGGTCTCAAAGGATCGACATCCGGACGCTGGGGCGAGGTGTAGGTCCAGGCGTAGGTGTAGACACTCACAAACACAGCCCCCCACTCCTCTGGGGAGGGAGGGAGGTTAGTGCAGCAGAACGTCAGTGCGGGCACTGGTTGGGCATGTGAGGGTGGTTGAGGGCCAAGGCGTAGGCACAGTTGATGTCTTCACGCACTCGGGGCAGCATGGCATCCAGTTTCCACGAGGAGGCCTCTGTGAGTCTCTGTTTCAAGCCGGGCAAGGGGTGGCCCGCGGCACTGTTGTCTTTCTCCATGGGCTGCCTGAGTTTGACTTTCGTGCCCGCATGACTGGGGCTCCTCAAGCTCCGAGTGGGGGGGATAAGGGGGGGTGAGCGGGGAGGCTCCCCGGTGCGCACCGCCCCCAGTATCTGTGAAGAGGCGAGGCACTCCTGTGTCGTGGGACGGGCCTCACCGGTAGGCGAGGCCGCGGCTTCTCCTTGCGCCGCAGGCCTCTATGGCTTCACTGTCCCCCCCTGGCATTCGGGGGATAGTAGGCGTCTCCCGCTCTGGCATTTGCTGTAGAGATGATAGGTAGGGGGGCACCAGTGCACCCCTGACGCTACCGCCTTTGGCCCCAGGCCTCCAAAGTTCCCTGTTTCAGTTTCCAATTCAAAAGTAAATTCAAATACAGATTCAAACGCAGATTCAAATTCAAACTGGTTGGGGACCCGCAGTTCTGACGTCGTTCCTCGCGGGCCGACCGGTTCCTCCTTTATGCCCGTGGGGCGGGAGCTTTTTAGGTTCTAAGCGGGGAAGGAAAGAAGGAAGGGGAGGGGGTAGGCAGGGAGGCACCCAGGCGCCTGCCGCCCCCGGTGTCTGTGGGTTGGCGAGATGCTCCGCCTGTGTCGGGACGCGGGACTCACCAATGCGAGAGGGCGCGTCTTCTCCTCGTGCCGCAGGCCTCCGTGGTGCCGCTGCTCTCTCCGTTCGCATGGGAAGGGGAGTATTCATCCCCCACCCTCACCGGAGCGTCTCAGGCACTGCCAAACACTGGCACCAGTGTTGTAGGTGGTAGTGGGGCTGCCAGCACACCCCCGGCGCCGCCGCTCCCGGCTCAAGGCCTGCCGTCCAGCAGAGCTCAACTCCTAGGCGGCCATCTCTGTACGTGGCCAGACCACGACCCTATATGTCCTACCTTAAACATACACTGCACCCTGCCCTTGGGGCTACCTAGGGCATACCTTAGGGGTGCCTGACATGTAAGAAAAGGGAAGGTTTAGGCCTGGCAAGTGGGTACACTTGCCAAATCGAATTTACAGTTAAAACTGAACACACAGACACTGCAGTGGCAGGTCTGAGACATGATTACAGAGCTACTTATGTGGGTGGTATAGGAGGCTGGACTGGCTTGTAGTGGGTACCAAGGGGTACTTACACCTTGCACCAGGCCCAGGTATCCCTTATTAGTGTAGAGGGGTGTCTAACAGCTTAGGCTGATAGAAAAGGTAGCTTAGCAGAGCAGCTTAGGCTGAACTAGGAGACGAGTGAAGCTCCTACAGTACCACTAGTGTCATATGCACAATATCATAAGAAAACACAATACACAGATATACTAAAAATAAAGGTACTTTATTTTTATGACAATATGCCAAAGTATCTCAGTGAGTACCCTCAGTATGAGCATAGCAAATATACACAAGATATATGTACACAATACCAAAATATGCAGTAATAGCAATAGAAAACAGTGCAAACAATGTATAGTCACAATAGAATACAATGGGGGCACATAGGGATAGGGGCAACACAAACCATATACTCTAGAAGTGGAATGCGAACCACGAATGGACCCCAAACCTATGTGACCTTGTAGAGGGTCGCTGGGACTGTAAGGAAACAGTGAGGGTTAGAAAAATAGCCCACCCCAAGACCCTGAAAAGTGGGTGCAAAGTGCACCTAAGTTCCCCAAAGAGCACAGAAGTCGTGATAGGGGAATTCTGCAAGGAAGACCAACATTAGCAATGCAACAACGATGGATTTCCTGACGAGAGTACCTGTGGAACAAGGGGACCAAGTCCAAGAGTCACGATCAAGTAGGGAGTGGGCAGATGCCCAGGAAATGCCAGCTGTGGATGCAAAGAAGCTGCCACTGGATGGTAGAAGCTGTGTATTCTGCAAGAATGACAAGGGCTAGAAACTTCCCCTTTGGAGGATGGATGTCCCACATCGTGAAAAGTCGTGCAGAGGTATTTCCGTGCAGAAAGACCACAAACAAGCCTTGCTAGCTGTAAGGGTCGCGGTTAGGGTTTTTGGATGCTGCTGTGGCCCAGGAAGGACCAGGATGTCGCCAATTGCGTGAGGAGACAGAGGGGATATCCAGCAAGACAAAGAGCCCACTCAGAAGCAAGCAGCACCCGCAGAAGTGCCGGAACAGGCACTATGAAGTAGAGTGAACCGGAGCTCACCCGAAGTCACAAAAGAGGGTCCCACGATGCCGGAGGACAACTCAGGAGGTCGTGCACTGCAGGTTAGAGTGCCGGGGACCCAGGCTTGGCTGTATGCAAAGGAAATCCAGGAAGAGTGCACAGGAGCCGGAGTAGCTGCAAAACACGCAGTTCCCAGCAATGCAGTCTAGCGTGGGGAGGCAAGGACTTACCTCCACCAAACTTGGACTGAAGAGTCACTGGACTGTGGGAGTCACTTGGACAGAGTTGCTGAGTTCAAGGGACCTCGCTCGTCGTGCTGAGAGGAGACCAAGAGGACTGGTGATGCAGTTCTTTGGTGCCTGCGGTTGCAGGGGGAAGATTCCGTCGACCCACGGGAGATTTCTTCGGAGCTTCTAGTGCAGAGAGGAGGCAGACTACCCCCACAGCATGCACCACCAGGAAAACAGTCAAGGAGGCGGCCGGATCAGCGTTACAAGGTCGCAGTAGTCGTCTTTGCTACTTTGTTGCAGTTTTGCAGGCTTCCAGAGCAGTCAGCGGTCGATTACTTGGCAGAAGTTGAAGAGAGAGATGCAGAGGAACTCTGATGAGCTCTTGCATTCGTTATCTAAAGAATTCCCCAATAGCAGAGACCCTAAATAGCCAGAAAAGGAGGTTTGGCTACTTAGGAGAGAGGATAGGCTAGCAACACCTGAAGGAGCCTATCAGAAGGAGTCTCTGATGTCAGCAGTCAGAGCAGTCCAGTGTGCCAGCAGCACCTCTGTTTCCAAGATGGCAGAGGTCTGGAGCACACTGGAGGAGCTCTGGGCACCTCCCAGGGGAGGTGCAGGTCAGGTGAGTGATCACTCCCCTTTCCTTTGTCCAGTTTCACGCCAGGGCAGGGCTGGGGGATCCCTGAACCGGTGTAGACTGGCTTATGCAGAAATGGGCACCATCTGTGTCCATGAAAGCATTTCCAGAGGCTGGGGGAGGCTACTCCTCCCCAGCCCTAACACCTTTTTCCAAAGGGAGAGGGTGTAACACCCTCTCTCTGAGGAAGTCCTTTGTTCTGCCTTCCTGGGTCAAGCCTGGCTGGACCCCAGGAGGGCAGAAACCTGTCTGAGGGGTTGGCAGCAGCTGCTGTGAAACCCCGGGAAAGGTTTGGCAGTACCCGGGTCTGAGCTAGAGACTCAGGGGATCATGGAATTGTCTCCCCAATGCCAGAATGGCATTGGGGTGACAATTCCATGATCTTAGACATGTTACATGGCCATGTTCGGAGTTACCATTGTGACGCTATACATATGTCGTGACGTATGTATAGTGCACGCGTGTAATGGTATCCCCGCACTCACAAAGTCTGGGGAATTTGCCCTGAACAATGTGGGAGCACCTTGGCTAGTGCCAGGGTGCCCACACACTAAGTAACTTAGCACCCAACCTTTACCAGGTAAAGGTTAGACATATAGGTGACTTATAAGTTACTTAAGTGCAGTGGTAAATGGCTGTGAAATAACGTGGCCGTTATTTCACTCAGGCTGCAAGGGCAGGCCTGTGTAAGAATTGTCAGAGCTCCCTATGGGTGGCAAAAAATGCTGCAGCCCATAGGGATCTCCTGGAACCCCAATACCCTGGGTACCTTAGTACCATATACTAGGGAATTATAAGGGTGTTCCAGTATGTCAATGTAAATTGGTGAAATTGGTCACTAGCCTGTTAGTGACAATTTGGAAAGAAATGAGAGAGCATAACCACTGAGGTTCTGGATAGCAGAGCCTCAGTGAGACAGTTAGTCATAACACAGGTAACACATACAGGGTACCCTTATGTGCACTGGGGCCCTGGCTGGCAGGGTCCCAGTGACACATACAACTAAAACAACATATATACAGTGAAATATGGGGGTAACATGCCAGGCAAGATGGTACTTTCCTACAGGTGGCACAACCAGTGCTGCAGGCCCACTAGTAGCATTTGATTTACAGGCCCTGGCACCTCTAGTGCACCTTACTAGGGACTTACCAGTAAATCACATATGCCAATCATGAATAAACCAATCAACATTACAATTTACCAAGAGAGCATATGCTCTTTAGCACTGGCTAGCAGTGGTAAAGTGCTCAGAGTTCAAAAGCCAACAGCAACAGGTCAGAACAAATAGGAGGCAAGAGGCAAAAAGATTGGGGATGACCCTGCATAAGCAATAAAGTCCAACAGGAGCAGATAGATATATGGAGTTTGGGATCTCTGAACTCACAATTTAAAAATACATCCTTTGGTGAAGTTGTTTTTTGAATTGTAAGCTGGACAATGCCACTTTTAGAAAGGGGGCATTTTCTTGCTTAACCATTCTATGCCTCTGCCTGGCTGCAGAATACACGTCTGGGTCAGGATGGCAGTTGGGCTGTTTGTGTATTCACTGTAGACAGTCATAGAAAGGAAGCTGAGGTGTGCACTGCATACCCTGCACACCAGGCTGATGGGTCTTCCTGAGCTAGAGCAGGGGGAAGAGCTGGCATTTGGACCTGAATAGGGCTGTGGCTGTCCTTAAGCAGTCTCCAACCCCCTGGAGTGTGTCTGGGGCCAGAGCAGTGAAAGGCAGGGGCTTGTGCACTCCAAATACTTTTCTTTGAAGTTTGCCTACTTCAAAGACAGAAATGGGTGTAATACTGGACGTCTGACATAACATAGTTAGAACATTTCTGGACTGAGGAAATTCTTCCAGGAAGAAGAGCTGGATGCTGTAGGAGGGAGTGCCACTCTGCCTGTTGCTTTGCTGTACTGGTCTGCTTCTGTCCTGGGAGTGAAAGGACGGGACTTTGCTTTCTACATCCTGCTTCCAAAGCTTCTACGGGGGCTTGGACTGAGCTTGCCTCCTGTTAACAAGTTTCAGGGACATCAAAGACTTCACCTGCCAGCACTTGGGCTGGGCTCTCTTGCTGAGAGTCCTGACATGCCAGGTGGTGCCAAATCCAGTTCCTGAGCTCTTGGGAGTTAGTTCTGGTGTAACAAGGAAGAAACAAGTGCATTGACATCTAGATGACTTTAGGACCAGTGCGGTTCTCTGACTTTTGCCGCTGCCTGCACCGGAGTGCCCTGATGCTATGCTGCACCTCCGAACTCCCACCACAGCATGAGTCCAGAGTGCTGTGTCACCAATGTCCATTGCACCCAACTCTGTCTCTCCAGCATCACCTGTGGTCCCATGCTGTGATAGCGACACCAGCGACGCATCACCTCCCCGGAGGCAGTAAGGAACTGACGCTGCATCGATTCCAGCAATGCCTCACCTCCCTGACACTGTGCAACATCTTTGTTTCCTCATCGTTTTCCAGGGTACTGTAACCAGGGCTTGTGCAACTCTGTGGACCGGCTGGCACTCCCTCGAGAGTGGCATCAGACTGTTGGAGACAACTCCATCAAGATGTTGTGATAGCCACAGTTGGGCCTATTGTATTTCTAAGCACTATACCATGATTTAATCTTTGAAAAGTTGTATTTTTACTTGTGTATGTTGGATTTGGTTTTGTTTTACTCAGATAAATATTAGCTATTTTCTAATCCGTTGTGGAGTGCATTTGTGGTGTTTTCACTATGTTACTATGTGTGTGTGTACACATACTTCACACACTGCCTCTGGGATAAACCTGGCTGGTCCTTCCAAACTACAAAGGGGGTGAGCAGGAGTTATTTTAGCTGTGTAGCTCCCTTACCCTGACTACAGTGAAGGTCCCTAACTGGACTGGGTGCAAACCACTGCCAGTTAAAGCTGACACTTAAAATACAAAGGAAAAGTGAATGATGTCAGGCAGTACACTGTCCCCGAAAAAAATGACCCATAATGAAGGAATTCATTATGGAATAAACTAGGAAATTAGATTATTTGACAGAGCCATATTGTACGTTTGGCATTGTCTTAATTGTTGAAAACACTTGGAGTGCCCTAGGAATGACCCTACACAGGTAGCCAGGTTTGAGCAATGAAAAGCAACAAAGAAAAGTATACTTGAGCCAGAAGCTCCTGACACATGTCTTGTGAGAAAGGATTGTAGGTATAGCTGGAGCAGGAGTGGGGTAGAAAGAAACATGATTGTGGTAAAAAAGTGAAACAGATTTGTGAGTAAACCATACACCACAGAAGCAGGAGCTCACCTGGAGGGTCTGAGAGCAAGTATAGTGCCAGAGTACGTATATGTGTGGTGTATGCAAACTTTTGCTATATTATTAAGACTAGAGTTACCCATGTTTTAATGTGTCCTGTAATTAAAATAATATATGTGTAACAATAGAGATGACAAGAAATAAGTGTTTAGAAATCTCAATCTGAAAGTATTATTGCTCTTAAAATGTAGGCCCATATTGTGCAAGCAGGTAGATGCCAGAAATCAAAATACTAGTAACTTGCTAAAGAGCAGTAGGTGGGCATAGATATATCAACAAGAAAATAGATCTACATTATTGAATATAGCAACTCCTGCAGGAGGGCCTTATGAGTGAATTAAAAGTGGTATGGCACCATTTCTAAATGGTGGACTATCTATCCCCACCTCTAAACGGTAAAAAATAATCCAAATGTAGATGTTTCTCCATCAATAAGGCTGTGTGCACAATGGGAGGAGCCACATTGTGCAGAAAACCGCAAATGGGCATTAAAGCAACGCTTGTTACTGTGGTCAGAACTTCAGCTACCATGTGTTTCACACTGGACATGTACTCCAAAAGACTGTGCCCCTGTGATAAGCACAGACATTTATGGACTTCATACTTACCTTTCAAAGAAAGCAAACCATTACAATTTTCATGGCAGTCTTCCATATACTGAACAAAAAATAGTGGCAAATCACTGTCCTTAAACGTAGTAGCTGTTCTGACGTCATGCTCTACACAGTTAATATCTGGCCTTGGCGGAGCACAACAAATTTTCACTGGTTGGATATCTGCCACCTGGGGAAAAATTAGGTAGCGAGGCAGCTACAAATGTGAACAGAACGTCTGACATTTTTATCGAACAGACTAAAAGCAGGATTAAATTATACAATGGATCTGCAGTTCGGTCTCTTGTTGCGTTGTCCTTTGCTTAATACTGCGTACTAGAAAATTCAAAGATAAATTCGAGGTAAAGCAAAAGTTAAGCAATTGAGTCAGTTTTGAGTTTAAGCATCTTTTGTTGTTTTTTTCGTCATATGTTTTAAGTAAGATTTAATCCAGGGATGAATGTAGGATTAGACATATACAATAATTCACGATTCCCACATTAATTTATCAGAAAGAAAAACAGGGTCTAAAACTGTACCCTGACCTCTATGGTGAGATCTGAGTGCTTCTGTTTAATTTTGGTCCTCTGTGAGGACCATTTCCCATCCTTTTACAATATTAACCTGTTCTGTTCTAATTTTCTGACATGAGTGTTTAGTGAATCTGAAGGGTAAATTACAGTGCCATGGACATTTCTGGAACCCAGAAATCAATAATTAACAAGGTTTAAATTTTTGTCCTTGCAGCATAAAATTGAAAAGTGAATTATTAATGATATATAGCATGGTTTGCGTATACCACAGCTGTCAGCAGAACTGGAACAATACTGTTGTTTGCGCACCAGACCTTAACAAGTAAACTTACAAGGGAACGCGAATAGGTCGATGAGCCTTTTGACTCGCAATTGAGAAGTTCTTACCATAGCTCCAGTACATAATCAATAACCAATACACGATAATCAACAATCATTAGTAATCAATAACATCAATAATCAGTGGAGCCAGTAATTGTCATGCACCATGACCTTTCGGTCATGAATAAAACACACCTTAAGTAAAAATTTAGAATGTTTATTTCCCTATATTAACAATGCTAAATTCATGTAGATTAATCTCAAAATCAAATGAAACACATACAGAAACAATTGGTCTTGTTGTCCAAAGCGGTGGAAGAAATGCAATCTAATCAAAGCTTGAACTACAGCACATTCTAAAGTTACGGTGCAAATCAATAGCAGAGTCAGCTGCGTCAACAAGATGAACTACATGAAATTAAGCAGAGAAATCCATCAAGCATTAGTCTCTATTGTCATAAATCAGGATCCTCAACTAACTTCAGATTAGAATCAGCATGTTGGGCTCCATGCAAAACAATTTAGTAACACACATTTGGAAAATAGTCCAACTATGGTTCTATCAAAACAGTGCAGTTGGTACCTAGAAAGAAAAAGCAAATATGCATGATAATCACATTTTGATGTGCACCTATCCTCGGTACAGGTCAGCAAAGCAGAATCAGTCTTCATCTTCAGGACATCGTTGATCAGCAAGGCATCAGGTTCTCAGTCAGGAAAATGTGGGCAAAGTCATTAAGCATTTAAGTCAAGCACATCTCTAGTAAAGACGCATAAGAAAGAAATATCCTTTTGGTCAGGAAATGTGGGCAGAATGACTGTCTTCTCTTAGAATGTCGAAATGAGTGTCTCTCCCAGAATGAGCGTTGTTATACTAAAGTCACCTAAACTATCCCCTATTTCCCAATTGGTCAGTTAGTCGTGGGTTCACACTCTGTCCAATAAAGCTACTATCCTAAATCTATGAATTCTAATATTTCTCCGTTCTCATATTGTTGATTGGTTCGTCTTGTCATGTCTTCATCATCCTGCTTGTCAGGTAACAATATTGTTTCAGCTTCCACTCTGATCAGTATCTTCCTTGCTCTTGTCTTGGGAAATTCAGTCTCACACACATTACACATAAAATGTTGCATTAGCAAGAACATCATCTCCCAGCAGTCGGTTCTCATGAAAAGCTTCTGTTATGAGCAGTTTTAACAATACAATAGACATTTCACAATTTAATTCTCTTGTTCAGCATTTTTATTAAACGCTAAGAAATACAGCTTCTGCATGAGGCCTGGCAAAATAGGCCAAGACACTGGCTAAGTTAAGGCCTACAATTAATAAAGCTAAAGCATACTTCATAACTCTCAAAATGACATATTACTGCATTAGTCTAACACATATTTAATAGTTCATAAATATTAATCATTGATTAGTACACTTTGTTAACATTGGTGGCCATTCTTCGTGATCACATTTTAAAATGTGTGCATTATTTTCTACATTATTTTATCCTCTACATACATTTATTATTATTCAAAATACATAAACACCCATTCATAATTTCTTATTAAAACAACTGCGCTAGCACTGTACAGTGGACAAGAGTGTGCAAATCATGTCTCACGGGACACTTGAAGTAAGCAAAAAAACAACTGTGGATCTAACAAATAAAACGCAAAAAAAATGCATTGTTCATGTCCATTGCAAAATAGCCCGATATACCCACCGTCAGAGTAAGGTTGAAATGGAGGAGGGAAATGTCGCCTATAAGTCATGCCAGTATGTCCCTGGCAGAGGGAAGAATGCAGGCAACCATTCTCTGGAGCACTGCACACGGACAACAGAAACAGACCGTTCTGACGTCATTACCGAAGATCCTGTGAGCTCCGAAGGTATCTCACAGGCAAATACTACCAGGAGCAGACGGCAGTTTGCCGTCAACTTTATTGCACATATATGTACATGTCTCATGCTGGAATGGCACTTAAAAAGATGTCATGAAAGTTCTTATTTTTACTAAAGTATCTGTAGTTGTTAAAACCAGTATTTATGCTGGTTCCAGTATAAATGCTCAAATTTGGAAGAGCACATTGAGCTGATTCTGAAAACGGCATTCGCTGCAATACAATGTGAAGTACCCGGACACAATCTACAGACCACCCACTTCCAACACCCCCATACTAGCATACGCAAAGTTCCACTTGTCCGCACCGTGATCGGCGGAGGAGAGGCTGAAGTCACCCCCGAGTTTAATCACGTCATTGCGCATGTATTAGAGTTATTTCAAGCACAGAATAAACAAAGCAATTTCAAGCTCTGGCAGCTGCTTTGCCTCACACCGGCATCTCCTTCGAGTACGAAGGAAAGTCTCCGACTGGTGGTTTGCAGCAGCTGCTAATTAGCAGGCTGGCGGAGGGGCAGACTACTTAGTGTGTCAAGGCTGGGTCTTTCTTCATGTGAACCTCCATAGTAAATGGGCAAAATGCTGCCACTCACAGTGCTCTATATGCCTAACACCAATTGGCTGCCCATGTCTCAATAGGCAAAGAAACTGAGATAGTCAATCACTGAGAGGAATGACATATTTCCCCATTATATGTATGCTCTTGGAGGGCTGTTCTGAAATGTGAATGATCTCTGAATAAACCAAGGAATGAAGAGGGCTGGCCCAGAGCTCTTCTTCTGTAGATGGTATGTATTTTTTATTACACGAGGCTGATATATTTCTTTATTACATGAAGCTGTTTCTACGTCAGATCTAAAAAACTAGATTAGGAAGGTTGAGTTGCGTTTGTCTAATATTAAGAAAAGGAAGGCAGCAGCATTCCGATAAGTTTGCTGTCTTGCTTTCAGATATTTAGAAAGTGCAAATATAAACGATGTTCCATCAATCTAAGTAGAACAAGATAGCTGCTTTAATTACGATTTATTCTCCTCTGGGTGGTAAAACGGGAAGGATTTACCTGACAGTTTTTAAGATAACAAGAATCTGACAGATCTTTTGTTTAAATGGGGAGCAAAAGGACAGATAAGAGTCAAAAAAGAACTTCTAAGTATGAGCTTTGGTGGTAGAAATTGGAGGAGGGCTAATAATGTAGTTCTTCACGCACTAGACCAGATGGGAGCAATACCACCCAAAACTAAAACTTTGGATTCATCAAAGGCTAGATTTTGGAAGCTCACAGAGAACCAGGACGCACTCACAGCATGCAGTCCTGAAAGATGGCCAGATCTTTGTGACATTGTGGATTTGTTGGATAAATGGCTGCATATTTTCTTGTCAAAGACTGGACGCAGAGAAAGTGTTTTGAGTTTCCCTCTTCCCAAGGAAAAAGTGACTCCTCTATGTAGCCACAGTGCCGCTCTGTATTTGAAACACATGAAGATGTTGTGTCTCATTAGGTAGATCCACGTTAGCATTCAATGGAGGAGGAAAATACCAAAAAGGTAAAAAGCATCTTTGGTAGTCTTGAAGTTTGTGATTGAAAATGAGTAGTAGTACAGATGTAAATAAGCTTGGCACAAAGCTCTCCCTGACATCAGGGAAGAGGAAAGAGCCAAGCAGGAAATCCAAAGGGAATTCAAGCTGCAAAGGCAGAAATTGTGATGTAATATAAGGGAAAAAATGCATTCAGGAGATGACTAAACTTTATCTTGGCATTGGAATCTCAGGCACAATCCTCTGATCAGAAAGAGCAAATCATAATGTTTGACAATGGCCTTGCTTAATGTGCAAAGAAGGGAACGTTTTACAACATTTGCCACATGCAGAACTCTGCTATCTGACCACTACCCTTCCCATTTGATGCTCACTATATTCCACAGAACACCCCTCTGAATGATGGAGTCAGCAAAAGCTCCAGTGCAGTCCTGTCAGATGCTGTAGGAAATTGGCTTACTGGTTGATGGGGAAACCCTACTCAAGCAGCAACCACAATCCTTGTCAGGGTGAAGTCACAAGCAAATTAACCTTTACTCAACCGTCTGGTAGCTTGGCACAGAGCAGTCAGGCTTAACTGAGAGGCAATGTTGAAGTATATATGTAGCAATTCACATATTAACAAGTTGACACAAAATACATGAAACCCCCACACCATTTGATAAAAAAAATTTAAATACATAATTTAGTACCAAAGCCAAAATCCATCACTGGTGGTTTTATACAACTTGCATCCAGGACGCCATTAGTCTGAAGATGAACACGTGCAAAAAAGTAAAAAGGTAACAGATTTTCCCCCCATCTATGCACACAGAATAACATCCCTGTATCTATAAAGACTGCTCTACCCCTGCTCAAATTTAGGAAAGTGCTGAAAACAAACCTCTTTACCCAACACCCCAGCACAATAAAGTAACATTCTACTCCCAGAAACCTTCGAACCAACAAATCATTTGTTGAACATCTCTTGTCTTTGACAGTTCATCTCGCTCAGGTTTGACCTGCGAATAATAAAAACAAATAATCTGTATTTGTGATAAGTGCAGTAACAGCAATACCGAAGGCCATAGTGATAAACAACCATTTAAGTCGACAGCCTAATCGACATAAACAAAGATAGCCAAGCAGGGATTTTCTGTGCTAATTAAGTTAATGGTCTCATGTAAGCCCAATTGTCACAGGTGTCACAGTTTTTCAAACAGTGTCCGAAGATCAGATATTTTGGCCGCAACCATCAAGTGCTGTTGGCACTGAAAGGAAACACCTTTGGGTGTTATCAGCGACTTTGAGTGTATTTTCTAATTTACTTATTTACGTGCTACAAGTCCACATATATGAGTGCAAAGAAAGCAAGGCTTCCTTACCTGCAGCACTAAACAATTGTGAGAAATATTCCTATAGTTATAACTTGTGTTTACATAACGCTTCAAACTTGCTTTCTGTTGTGTCTAGTGTAGTAAATACCAGGCATACGCTCACTTTACCAGTATGGGAAGGATGGAGGACCGAGTGGGGCTTGCTAACAATCAGCCTCATGACTCGCAAATCACTACCTGTTTCAGCCTTGAGCCTTGACTCCCAGAGCCATCCTAATAAAAATATTTATGTGCAGCTCCCTAAGATCTGAGAGAATGCTAAAAGAAGGTTGATGCTTTGATTTACAAACCTCATTTAAGAACGAGGTAAAATGGCTGCTGAATATTAGATCCTTAGCAACCACATCAATTTCTTCCAAAGCAATGGTCTAATGTGAAAAATCACTCTTTCAGAGATAGAGGGGAGTTCCGACGAATAACGGTAAATGTACACACAGTTATTTTGTTTCCATTTAATCCAGTTTTTAGGAAAATATGTCATTAGCAAATTAAAAATGTGTTACTATCACTTCACAACACAGGAAATCCGCGTCCTTGAAATACAAGCAGAAAATTATTTTAAAAAAGTTATGTTCACAATTTTGCCAGTTAACTTAAGGTGCCGCAAACACCAAATCCAGGATACTGCTCAAAAGACCTGGCACTCTTTAAATGATGGACTCTGAACACACATTTGCGGCTTCCTCTTTTCTTGAGGTAAATAAGGAGACTGCATTTTAAAGGGGCCTGCATTTCTCATTAGCAATTGATAAGTGTTCCGAGATGCATCTGTTTTGTCTACTGTAAAAAACGACCAGGATTTTGGATGAGCTCAGACCCTGACCATAGGAGCTAATGGTGCCTGCGCAGACCTGCAGACATTAACTCAGTAAGGAGAAGACATGATGCTTCTGGAAATGTGCCAGGAGATAAAGGTGCAGACTAATTGTATCCACCTGCCTGGCTATGTAACCGCCTTGCAGTAAACATGACTGGATAGCCTCTTTGTTGTAGGACCCCTTTAACACCTAGATTGGACATCCTTACTTTAGCATTAGGTCCACACACTGTGCCTTTTACACTTTAGTTGTTTCATATTTTTAGCAAGGCTTGCTTTTAGCTAGTTGTTCTTACACTTTAATCAGCTGCCTCTTGCTAGGAAGAGAGAGTTCACACTGCACATTTTGTCAGTTATTGTACAATGCACACTCTGTGCCTTGTCCAAGGCTGCCATGAAGAGTACAATATGCTAACTTATATTTCCAGCCCAGGAGCCAGTTCCTATCCACAAGACAGATTATGACATCAGGCCTGTTCTCCAAACTCTGTGTGAGTTATTATATAAACAACACATAGGGCTAAGGAGGGTAGAGGGCATTCCAGTCATGACCGTCCTGTGACATGTACCCCACTACAGATAGCTTTGTTGATCCTGGCCCTGATTCTTCAGCTTTCCGAGAGGATTGCCATCCAGGCAACAGACAGACCTCTGCTGTTCTATTCAGGTATGGGGTCAGGGTTACTCCCTTTGATGGGGACAGGCAGAAGGGCTACAACCACTATGCTCTCGGATCTAGATGTAGGATTTCAGCTGGCACCTCTAGGCTTTCTAGAATAATACAAAATGGTGGGGTTGTTTATCTTCTTAACCTTGGTTGTAAGATGATTACTGTACTATGCTTCACCTGCCTTATTATCGCAGCCCATATGTTTTACACTATGATGCAATTGCTTCAATAAACGCATTGACATGTGTGAGTAACTGAGTGAAAGGGGTATGATCTGTTTCAATGACTTACCTGAGGAGTCAGAGTATCAAGTTTAGGTTGCCACAAATCACCTATCCACTGATTGGGGTGGGTGAGGCACTGCAGGCTATCCAGGAGTTAGGTCAACAGCTTCCAAATGGTGTAGGGTTGACTCAGTCTCCCACATTTGGTGGTGCTGCCACCCTAAACATGCAGGCCTATTACAATAATAGGAATCACAGGGCATGGCGCTACCAATGTTAGGTCAGGTAATTATTTAACAGATCTCCCAAATTACTCTCTCTCACATGCCAATGCTACCATATCAATCTTTTCATACAGAGACATTTGTGGTGTTAGAGAAAAATCCTCCTCAGCTAAATAGGGAGTACATATTTCAGTCTGTATGTTGTTCAAGCTTGAACCTTAAAATGATACCTATTTGGTGTTTCTATCCCTGAATCCTATCTTACAGATATGGCACAAGCACAACCAGTAGTAATTGAAGTAAACGTTTGTTGGTAAGTACCTCCACTTAGCAATAGTCCACAAACCTCCACTAGGTCCAGTCAGGGCCTCAATACATTAATCCCAGCTCAACCCTTGGTAGCTTGGCAATGAGCAGTTAGGCTTATTTTAGAAGACAGGTGTTTAAATCATTTAAAATTCACAAAACAGTAAATAAGTAAAACAAAAAACACAATAAAAATCCAACTCCAATTTATTAAAATAGATTATATTTTTATCTTTACGATGACACTAAAATGCCAGCAATCCAATAAAAAGAACAAGAGATATGAATTTCTAAAAGTTAAATGTTTTTTAGTGCATAGAAATTAAAAGTGACAATCTGGACATCTGGTTGCACTCGAATGGGGCAAAGTCAAAATTTGAGGCTGACTGTGATAAAGGCCTGCTTCGCTACAGTGAGTGGGAGACCTCAGTCACAGTTTTACCTTCAGACGAATTCTTTTTCTTGAAGATATTCTGAACCAGGAAAAAGTCACAAGTTGAATCAGACCTCCCTGGAGCCCTCTTTGGATATCTCGGTCAAGGATTCTACGTTCGGACTTAGAAACTTTTTGGGAGCTTTTTTTCTCCAATGTCAGATGACCCTCTACAGCAAGCCAATTTCGAGTTGACGTCTTCAGATTGCCTATCCACGAGTCCCCGGTGAAAACCTGGAAGTCTAGGGCTCCGGAGCTTTTCATCGGGTCGAACCTGCAAGTCAGGCTGGGTCACTGTCGACGTAAGCATGCTTGACTCACGACATCGGGTTGGTCCACTTATGGAGCTTTTTTCTAAAGTTGCTCCAAACATCTCCAAACTTCTGGATCTTCTTCCAGAAGGTCTTTGAAAGTCCTTTAGGAGTCCACAACTCACCTCAAGGTTCCTTGTGGGAGAGGACTCAAACTCCCAGAATGCACCTGGCTCAAATCTAAAAATGACCACTGGTCAGCTAGTCAGTTTCTTCAGGGTTTGATGCAGGTGATTCTGGGCTGCTATTTTCTACCTGTAGCAAACAGGGAGTCCCTTCTTGAAGCAAAAGAAGACAGGCAAAGTCCTTTTAGTGGTGAAGCCCAAGTGTGCAGCTAGGGCAGTCCTTCAGAGTGCAGCATTCAGGTGCAGGACAGGAGTCCAGCAGGGCAGTCCTTCTTCTTCTTGTCTTGTTCCTTGTAGGGATCTGAGGTGGAGTGCAGGGCTGCCATATTTATCCTTGCTCCTGGGGTGGTAAGCAGGGGATCCTCTTCACCAATCATGTGCAGGTCACTACCCTCTTGAGTGGCCACTTCTTGGGAAGTGTAGCAAAGTTGAATCCCAGAGAGAAACATTCTCCCAAAATCCAAGATTACAAAAATTCAATCTCAAAGGTTAGGTGTGGCTGAGCCCACCCACTGGTGTGGCTAAGTTTCCCTTAACAACCCCCTTCCTTAATCTATTCAGGGGGCACCTGGCTGTCTGGGGCTACAGGGAATGGGGGAGGTTCAGTTGCTGTCCCAAAAGTCCTTCCCTCCTTTAAAGACCAGTTAGGCTGCTCTCCCCCCCACCCTGTTCCACCATCTGCTGAGGCAGATCTCCTCCCACCAGATGCTTCCTCTGTGTTGGCCCAGGCCACTTCACACCTTACAAGGGCAGCCTGGCTCAGGGCACTATCAGAGTTAGAAAAAACACCAGCATAAGTGAAAAATGGGGGCAAAAAGTTAGGGGGCTTCTGCAGTCAGCCTAGTTTTCCCACAATTGTAGACAGGCTGTCACACAATAATTTCTTGATAACGGGGTGGAGATGTTAAGTTTGTGGTGGAATCTTACAATGCATACAGAACAGAAATATTCTATTCATGTGTCACTTTTCCTGCAGTCGATGCCAATAGAAAACACTTTTCACACATACACTGTAACTAACATAACTGCACAACAAAGAGCTTATCAATATCTAGATATACCACTAACATATAAAGAACAATAAAATTGGTTTCAAGGCGCCCTCCCACATTTAATTCAGCACGTTAGATCAGGGCCCCTGAGCAATGATGGACCTATATGGTGAGGATTGGCTACATATACACCACATCCAAATTTACAAAATATTAAAGCAGCAGAGTTACGTCGCTTATGTAATAATTGTGTAAGCTTATACAGATGCTTAATATAGTTCATAATGCAAACTCTAAATAAAGCCACAGTGAGGGCTGCTCCCGCTGCCCAACAATTGGTGACACCAGGGATCAACCTAGTAACTATTAATGCAATTAAGTGCAAGGCTCCCACCAAATGTGAACACATTGGGGGTCATTCTGACCCTGGCGATCGGTGATAAAGCGGCGGCCAACCCGCCAACAGGCCGGCGGTCCAAAAAATGCAATTCTGACCCTGGCGGGAACCGCCAACACAGCCCGCCGCATTAACACTCCGACCGCCACGGCGGAACAAACAAACAGCGCGGCGGTCACCGCCAACAGCCAGGCGGCAGACAATGTACCGCCCACCCTATCACGACCCACCAATCCGCCACCTTTTCCGGGGCGGGAGCACCGCCAATAAAAACACGGCGGAAACAGACTACGAACGGGAAAACGCTCACCTCCACATACTCCACGCGAGATTCCGGCAGTATGGAACCCGAGTTACAGGTCATCCCCGCACTCCTATACCTGCTCCTGTACCAGGAGCACGCCCGGCGGCGCGGAAGACATCGGTGAGTACTGCACCTACGACACAGGGGAGGGAAAAGATTACCGGCACACACCCACCCACCCACACCCACTACAACACACACATCAATGCATTCCCACAGATCACTGTCACAACCCACAAACCCCCCCCTCCGAAATAATGCAAAGACCAAAAGAAGAGATCTTAAACGGGCAGATATATTGAAAAATGGACAGCAGTAATCCAAATAAATAAATAAACTATGTACAAAATATATACATCTACTATATGTAGTCCAACCACTGTCCGTGGACCACAGGGGTCCTGAGCAAAGGGGCAAGGCCCAGTCCCACGACAAGAACTCCACGGAGAGAACACTGCAGGGGCATCAGAAAGAAAAAAGGACAGGCACCTCAGGGGGAAGGGAAGGGGGGGCACCTCAGCCACTTGAGTACACGACGCCAGATCCACGAGGGGACTCCATGACCACTGGCCCATCCTGGGGAGGGCAAAGCCACAGTCCATACAGTCCATACAGTGGGTGGCCTGCCCACTGGGCCATCCTGGGGAGTGCAAAGCCACAGTCCATACAGTCCATACAGTGGGTGGCCTGCCCACTGGGCCATCCTGGGGAGAGCAAAGCCACAGTCCATACAGTCCATACAGTGGGTGGCCTGCCCACTGGGCCATCCTGGGGAGAGCAAAGCCACAGTCCATACAGTCCATACAGTGGGTGGCCTGCCCACTGGGCCATCCTGGGGAGAGCAAAGCCACAGTCCATACAGTCCATACAGTGGGTGGCCTGCCCACTGGGCCATCCTGGGGAGTGCAAAGCCACAGTCCATACAGTCCATACAGTGGGTGGCCTGCCCACTGGGCCATCCTGGGGAGAGCCAAGCCACAGTCCATACAGTCCATACAGTGGGTGGCCTGCCCACTGGGCCATCCTGGGGAGTGCCAAGCCACAGTCCATACAGTCCATACAGTGGGTGGCCTGCCCACTGGGCCATCCTGGGGAGTGCCAAGCCATAGTCCATACAGTCCATACAGTGGGTGGCCTGCCCACTGGGCCATCCTGGGGAGTGCAAAGCCACAGTCCAAACAGTCCATAACAGACTCCACTGCCACTGGAGGAGGCATGTTGGCCAGAGGACATCCTGCAGCCCTGCCCGAGACAGATCCTGCCCTGCCACGTCTGCCAAAGGGCCAGCGGTTCTTGCCTGGAAGGGCCCAGTTCAGCGGTTCTTGCCTTGAAGGGCCCAGTTCAGCGGTTCTTGCCTTGAAGGGCCCAGTTCAGCGGTTCTTGAGACGGCGGTCCCCAGCGGAGCGGTGCTGGAGACGGCGGGGCCCAGTTCAGCGGTTCTTGCCTTGAAGGGCCCAGTTCAGCGGTTCTTGCCTTGAAGGGCCCAGTTCAGCGGTTCTTGCCTTGAAGGGCCCAGTTCAGTGGTTCTTGAGACGGCGGTCCCCAGCGGAGCGGTGCTGGAGATGGCGGCCATTCTATGGCCAACTGCTCATTGCCTGGTGGTGCCCTCCTGGGCAGCGGGGATGGTGCTCCTTCAATGCCCACCTGGGCTGTGGGTGGTGGGGCCCTCCTGGCCAGCTGGGCTGGGTCCTCCCTGGGCAGCAGCTATGGGGGTGGTGGGCTCTCCCTGGGCAGCTGTGACGGTTCCTCCCTGGGCAGCGGCTATGGGGGTTGTGGGCTCCTCCTGGGCAGCTGTGACGGTTCCTCCCTGGGCAGCGGCTATGGGGGTGGTGGGCTCTCCCTGGGCAGCTGTGACCGTTCCTCCCTGGGCAGCGGCTATGGGGGTTGTGGGCTCCTCCTGGGCAGCTGTGACGGGTCCTCCATGGGCAGCAGGCCTGCTGCCTGACTTCTCCGCCTTGCTGCCCTTGCCCTCCTTAGTCGGGAGTCTGTGGCCCTTTCCTCCCTTTGGAGCTGTGGCTGTTGACGGTGGCTGGCTAGTGTCCTGGGGGGATATAGAACCCGGGCTCCTGCGGCGGCCCTTCCGCCTTCTGCTCCTCTTCCCAGGGGGTGGGCTGCCTGTCCCCTTGCTGCTGGGCGAAGATCCAGACATGCGGGCTGGTGGGCTCCAATACCCCTGCACCCTTGTCAAGGGGGCTGCAGGGCTGGTGGTGGCTGAGGTGCTCTTTTTACCCCGACGAGAAGGAGGGGGGGCTCAGGGTCAGGAAAGAAGTTAGCAGTAGAGAGATAGATTTTCTTGGGACAATGGAGAGTGATAGGTACAGTGGGAATGGGAGTGGAGGGAGAGGATGTGGTTGTAGGTGAGTGACGTTTGCTGTCTTTGGGTGCAGGTGCAGGAGGGATAGGCTGTCGTGAGGTGGATGGCTGTTGGGTGGGTGGGTGGCTGCGTTTGTGTGGTGTGGAAGAGGGGGTGACAGACACAGTGGGAGAGGACACAGGGGACGTGTAAATGGCAGTGGGGGTGGTGACTGCATGTGTGCGGAGTGTTCTGGTGGGTGTGCTGGTGATGGAAACACTGGCTGATGGTGAGGTGAATGAAGGTGTGAGTGTAGACGTCACAGGGAGGGAGGAGGGAGACGAGGAGGTGGGGGTCATAGAGGTGGTAGTGACTGTTGGCATGTCTGCATCGGAATGTTGCTTGTGTGAATGTCTGCGTGATCTGTGGTGCTTATGTTTGGATGAGCTGCTCTTGGGTGTTGAGGTGTGTGCAGGCTGGTCTGATGGTGTGGGTGGGACAGGCAGAGGAACAGGAGACTGGGAGGAGGGAGTTAGTAGAGGGAGGCAGGAGACAGGGACAATGGCTGCCGTCAGTGCTGAGGCCAGAGCCTGGAACGATCGTTGATGGGCAGCTTGACCCGAATGAATGCCCTCCAGGTACGCATTGCTGCGATGAACCTCCCTCTCCACCCCCTGGATGGCATTCAAAAGGGTAGTCTGCCCAACAATGAGCGTTCGGAGGAGGTCAATGACCTCCTCACTGAGGGCAGCGGGGGTAACAGGGGCAGGGCCTGAGGTGCCTGGGGCGAAGGAGATGCCCGGCTTCCTGGCAGAGCGGGCACGGGGCGAACGCTGAGGGGCTGCTGGGAGGGTGGAGATGGTGCACTGGGTGGCGGCTGTACCTGTAATGGCGGGGGGCACGGATGTTGCCACCCCCGCAAGGGAGCTCCCTTCCGAGGACGTGTCCGTGTCGCTGCAGGGTCCAGTCGTCCCCGTTGTGGAGCTCCCCTCGCCCTCCGTCTCACTGGTCCAGTCAGACTCTGTGGCATGGCCCTCCTGGGCCATGTGAGATGCAGCTCCCTCCTGCCCCGATGCCACTTCTCCTCCGCCTGATGATGCTGATGCACACAAGCACAGAAAGACAAACAAAAAGGGGGGGGGAGAGAAATAAAGAGATTTTGAGTACATGGATCACCGGTACAGTTAGCGGACATGACAGACACAGATGCCCCCTGCACTAAGTTGCGCACTTGGGGTCCGCTACGCATTCCGTGGAACATGCCCTACACGCCTAGAGTTGACAACTGCACCCATGGATGACACGGCCCAGGGATGGCTGTACTGGCACACTACTGAGGGTGGTGGCTGGGGACACAGGGGCTTACGGGGGTGCCCAGGCTACAGATATCGCCCTGGCCTAGGGGGACCCACAGCCCTCCTCCCCCACCCAGACACCTCCACTGCGCGACAACAGAGTAGATTATGCTTGTACTCACCCCCTTGTGTCTGCTGTGCTGCCCTCACGCGCCCATCCAAATCAGGGTAGGCCACCGCCAGGATCCGGAACATCAGGGGGGTCAGTTGACGGCAGGCACCCCGCCTACGTTGGGAGGCCATCCCCAGCAGAGACTCGGCGGTCTTCTTGGTCCCGCGGCGGATGTCCTCCCACCTCTTGCGGCAGTGGGTGCCCCGTCGATGGTGGACCCCCAGGGTCCGGACTTCCTTGGCGATGGCACGCCAAATCCCGATCTTCTCATGGGCGCGGACCTATGTGACACGTACAGGGAGGGAGAAATACCACGTTCAAGTTTGTCTGCATTTTTGTTGCCAGTGGCCCAACGCCCCCCATCCCCGGCAGGCCCCCCGCCATGCCCCCGCCAGGCCCAACATGCCCCCCATCCCCGCCAGGCCCCCCGCCAGGCCCCCCGCCAGGCCCAACGCACCCCATCCCCGGCAGGCCCCCCGCCATGCCCCCCGCCAGGCCCAACATGCCCCCCATCCCCGCCATGCCCCCCGCCAGGCCCAACATGCCTCCCATCCCCGCCAGGCCCCCCGCCATGCCCCCCGCCAGGCCCAACATGCCCTCCATCCCCGCCAGGCCCCCCGCCATGCCCCCCGCCAGGCCCAACATGCCCCCCATCCCCGCCATGCCCCCCGCCAGGCCCAACATGCCCCCCGCCAGGCCCCCAGGCCAGCCAGTGGCCCCAAATCCATATTGAATTAAACTCACTTGTTGGTCTGGAGGACCGTAGAGTAGCGCATACTGGGGGAGGACCCCATCTACAAGTTTCTCCAACTCTTCTCCAGTGAAGGCAGGGGCCCTTTCCCCAGTCGCAGCAGCCATTGTCCCTTCCAGACCGAGGTCACAGCAACACTTGCAGTATAGGTCCTCTCCTGTGAAAGTTCAAGTCGCGAGTGAATAAGTAGATCGAAAATGGCGGTCACGCCCGCGGCGGTGCGTACCGCGGCGGGGCGTACCGCCACCGCCGGCGCACTTCGCCATTGGCTCCTGATACCCATAGGCTTCAATGTTATCCAATGCGGCTTCGCGCCGCGGGCTTCGCGCCGCGGTCTTCGACCGCCTACCGCCACGGTGTGCCACGCCAGCGCATTGACCTCACATCCCATTGTCACACTTTACAGGTCAGGCAGCCGCCATTTCGAGGGTCCACATGGCTCAATTTCAACTGCGTCACACAGGCCTAGGCCTTGCATAGCCACTCATACACGCCATTCACTGCATAGAGAATCGTTTACTGTGCAAGCTGTGAGTACGTACCTGTGGGTTGCTTGACTGTGTGCTCCATGTTGTCCTTCCTAGGCACCGTCCGCTGGGTTTGGCGAGGAGAAGGAGGAATCCTCCCGTGTACAGACTGCTGGTGGACCTGTCGACAATGGAAGCACGCCACATTATCCTGACCTACCGGCTTGACCGTGCCACTATACATGAACTGTGTGCCCAGCTGGAGCCCGACCTGATGTCCCCCATCCGCCAACCCACAGGGATTCCCCCTCTGGTGCAGGTCCTGTCAGTACTCCATTTCTTGGCAAGTGGGTCATTTCAGACAACAGTGGGAATTGCTTCTGGGATGTCTCAGCCCATGTTTTCGAAGGTGTTATCCAGAGTGTTGTCTGCCCTGATGAAATACATGAGGAGCTACATCCTTTTCCCTGAGGTGGGCGAATTGGCTACAGTGAAGGGTGATTTCTATGCCCTTGGACATATTCCCAACGTCATTGGTGCCATTGATGGGACCGATGTGGCTTTGGTTCCCCCCCAAGGAAGTGAGCAGGTGTACAGGAACAGGAAAAGTTACCATTCTATGAACATCCAGGTGGTGTGTTTGGCTGACCAGTACATCTCCCATGTCAATGCCAAATTCCCTGGGTCAGTGCATGACGCCTACATCCTAAGGAATAGCAGCATCCCTTACGTGATGGAACAGCTAGAGAGACACCGTGTATGGCTATTGGGGGACTCTGGGTACCCGAACCTGTCGTGGCTACTAACCCCAGTAAGGAATCCCCGGACCAGGGCAGAGGAACGGTACAATGAGGCCCATGGGCGTACTAGGACGGTGATCGAACGCACCTTCGGCCTCCTAAAGGCCAGGTTTCGGTGCCTGCATATGACAGGTGGATCCCTAATGTACTCACCTAAGAAGGTGTGTCACATCATCGTGGCCTGCAGCATGCTTCACAACCTGGCTTTGCGCCGCCAGGTGCCTTTCCTGCAGGAGGATGGTCGAGACAGTGGTGTTGTGGCAGCTGTGGAACCTGTGGAGAGTGACGAGGAGGAAGACGACGGGGCTGAAACCGACAACAGGGACAGAATCATTGCACAGTACTTCCAATAGGACACAGGTAACAATTCAAACATAATTTAGTAAATGTAAACTACTCTCCTGCATCTCTGCTGCCTGTCTATTTGCCCCAGTGTATGATGACTGAGTTGTGGCTTTTCCCTCCCTATTTCAGATCTGGGGTCCCCACTACGAGTCCTGTGCTTCGTTTCCCCATGGACTACAGGTTTGTGGCAGCGGTTTGTTGACTTCACTATGTACAAGGACATATTTGCACTGTCATGTCAATTACAATATTTTGAAATCACAGCCAGACTCCAGATAGTTTTGTGCAAAATAGGTGTTTATTTCAGTGCTCAAAATGGGATGGGTGGTTTCAAGTGGGTGGGGGCTATGGTGAAGGAATGTCCATGGCAGGGTCCAGAGTAACAGTCACACAGGTGCATTGTCCATAGGCCTGTGGAGAGATGGAGCATGGGCAGTTCAAGGATGGACAGGGTGACAATGTGGGACAGTGGGATGACATCAGGTGGTATCCTTTGCTGGCGGGGGTCTTGACATCCTACTCTGTCTTCTTGCGAGATCTCAGGGCCCTCTTGCGGGGTGGTTCTTCTCCTGCAGGAGGTGGGGGTCTGGTGGGCTGCTGTTGTGCGGGGGCCTCCTGTCCACTAGCGCCGGCGGAGGTGGTTGGCTGTTCTTGGTCCAAGCTAGTGGCAGGGGCCCTTTGTTGTTGTTGAGTGTCCGACCTGGTGTTGATGAGTTCCTGCAGCAGCCCTACCATGGTAACCAGGGTGGAGGTGAGGGCTCTGATGTCCTCCCTGTACCCCCGATAGTGTTCCTCCTGCAGTACCTGGATCTCCTGGAACCTGGCCAGTACCGTCGCCATCGTCTCCTGGGAGCGGTTGTATGCTCCCATGATGGTGGTGAGGGCCTCGTGGAGAGTGGGTTCCCTGGGCCCGTCCCCCCCCTGTCGTACAGCTGCCCTCCCAGTTCCCCTGTTTCCCTGGGCCTCTGCCCCCTGGCCGGTGTGCCCACTACCACTGCCCCCAGGTCCCTGTTGTTGTTGGGGTGGTGGGTTATCCTGGGTGCCCTGTAGTGGTAGACACACCGCTGATTGACGCGCCCTGGAGACAGAGGCATGGGCCCGCTGGGTGGGAGCTGTGCTGGTGTTCCCAGAGGGGTTTGGGTCTGTAGTGGCCTGTGGCTGTCTGAGGGGAACCGACTGTCCAGAGGTCCCCGATGGTCCGGGCTGGTCATCAGTGTCCAGGTCGACAGAGCTGCTGTCATCGCTGACGGCCTCTTGGGTGGGGGGTGTGGAGAATTCTGGGCCCTCCGTGGCGGTGTGTTGGCGGTCGGGTCCTGCAGGGGTATAGAGGTATGGTTATAGTTTCAATGTGTGCCATATGGGTGTATCTGTGGGTTCCCGTGTCCCCAAGTGCTGGCATTCGTGTGTGGGGGCTTTGGTGAGGGTGGCTTGTGGGGGGGATGTGTATATGCATTGGGCATGCTTTGGTGATGGGTGTCCATGCTTAGTGGACGCATGCAGGCCTAGGTTTTGGGATGTGTGGGTTGTGATGGTGAGACATTGGCAGGGAATAGGTGTGCTGGGGGTGGGGGTGAGGATGGTGGTGGGGGTGAGGATGGTGGTGGGGGTGAGGGTGGGGGTGAGGGTGGGGGTGAGGATGGGGGTGGGGGTGAGGGTGGGGTTCGAGGATGGGGGTGAGGGTTGGGGTATGATTTGGCATGCAGGTGGGGGGGAAGCAGTATTGAAGCTTCAACTTACCAGAATCCATTCCTCCGCCGACTCCTGCGAGGCCGTCAGGATGCAGGATGTTCAAGACTTCCTCCTCCCATGTTGTAAATTGTGGGGGTTGAGGTGGGGGTCCTCCGCCAGTCTTCTGCACGGCGATGTTGTGCCTGGATACCATGGAACGCACCTTCCCCCGTAGGTCGTTCCATCGCTTCCTGATGTCTTCCCGATTTCTGGGGTGCTGTCCCACAGCGTTGACCCTGTCGACAATCCTCTGCCATAGCTCCGTCCTCCGGGCAATGCTGGTGTATTGGACCTGTGTGCCGAAGAGCTGGGGCTCTACCCGAACGATTTCCTCCACCATGACCCTGAGTTCTTCGTCTGAGAAGCGGGGGTGTCTTTGGGGTGCCATGGAGTGGTGTGTATGATGTGTGGGGTGGAGTATGTGTAGTTAAGTGTGTTGAGTGTGGTGGTGTGTGTTGTTTTGTGTGTGGATATTGTGTGGGTGATGGTGTAGTGTGCCTCTGTGTGATGGTGTTCTGTGATCGCTGCTGTGTCTCTCAGTGCTTCTTTTTGGATTTTGGTCGAAGGGGTTTGTGGGTGATGTGGGTGTGTGTTTTATATTGTATTGTGTGTGTGGGAGTGGTGTGTGTATGTGTATCAGGTGTGTGGAATTCAAATCGTCCAATGTGGCTGAGTTTTGTTCGTTTGTGTGTATTCTGACCGCGGCGGTGTGTACCGCCAATGGGAAACCGCGTTTGAAAGACCGCTGCGTGGATTCGTGGGTCAGAATGGCATGGGCGTATTTCTGTTGGCGTGACGGTGGAGGTTTGGTCACCTCCACTTTTCCGCCGACCGCTGGTCTGGCGGTCTGTTGTGGCTGTCGGATTTTCGGAGGTTTGGCTGCTGCGGGTCAGAATGTCCGTGGCGGATTACCGCGACCGCAGCGGAATTATGGAGGATTTCTGACCGGCGGTAAGCGCCTTTTACCGCCGAGGTCAGAATGACCACCATTGTGTTTTGGATTGCACAAAAAACAAACCAACTGGAAGCAGTATTTACCCAGATGGGACCCAATGACAAACAGAATGTTCACAATATGGTTGCCATTTGGGATGGTTCCTTCCACAGATGACTTTGCCCCTTGGGAAACAGTATTTGCTGCCGTATATACCACAACACATTTTACACTGATACCTTCAAACCTTCCAGAAGTATTAAATAAATACAAAATGAACACAAGGCTGCCCCTGCCCTAGATTTGAGGATGAATTTAATGGCCAATTTTGCCACAGTCTCCTCAATTATTTTATAAAGTATTAAAGGGGAAGCAGCAGCATTGCCAATATGTCAGCAGCTCAAATACGCTCCTCAAATTGATCAGGAACGTGAGCTACCAAAAATTATTTCTGAGACTTACTCTAGTATAGATCGGGATAGCCTGGGGGCCAGCCCAAATAAGCCACAGCTTGAAGATAATTCTGAGAAGGATAATACCAAGCAAGTACAGCAGGCTGGATTTGCGATGCAAACACCGCTGGGCGTTTAAAAACAACGCAAGGCCCGAGAGTGCTGACCGGATCGACGCATCGCTCTCCTGAAGAGAAAAAAAAATGACGTGCCCTGATCCGATGAAAGGAGAAACGACGCAAAGTCTTGCTCGTGAGTAAAATCGATGCATGGCAAGCCCTTTTTTGACGCACACTCGCCCGTGCTGGGTTATTTTTGACGCGCGCAAGGAAAATTTTGATGCTAACAGTGTTAGTGTGTGTTTAAAATTACATTTTAAACAATGACTCTTGTTGCTTTTTTAAATGATAACTTGACTTGTGTATTGTGGATTTTTGTTGTTTTGGTCTTGTTTTGTTTAGATAAATATTTCCTATTTTTCTAAACCGGTGTTGTGTCATTTTGTAGTGTTTTCATTAAGTTACAGTGTGTGTTGGTACAAATATTTTACACCTAGCACTCTGAAGTTAAGCCTACTGCTCGTGCCAAGCTACCAAGGGGGTAAGCAGGGGTTAGCTGAGGGCGATTCTCTTTTACCCTGACTAGAGTGAGGGTCCTTGCTTGGACAGGGGGCAACCTGACTGCCAACCAAAGACCCCATTTCTAACAGTAAGGTTGAATAAACTGCTAATAATTTAAAAAAATGCGGATTCTGGTTGGCTAGGGTATACACCTAAGCCAGGCAAATCCCATCACTCTAGTCAGGGTGAGTCAGTTACACATCAAAGATAATCTGTGCTCACCCCCTGGTAGCTTGGCTCAGAGCAGTCAGGCTTATCCCTAGAGGTCACATCTGAAGCATTTGTATAACACACTCACACTTGAGACACAATAACTACACCACAAAAGAGACTCCACAAAGGATTATATATAAAAATATACTCCTTATATTGTAAAGATAGACCTCAGACCAAAACCACCATAGGTCACAAGTGTGGTGCACTATACATGAATCACTGTGAATTATAAATCAAGCATGGACACTTTGGGTACTCGGACTGGAGCATTAGCATAGTACAAGAATCATGGGTGTTTCTCCTATAAGTCATGAAGGATAATACTAAGCAAGCACAGCAGGGTTCTAAAGAGCACTGGAAGGAACACTAATCTAATAAAGATAAAGTAAAACAACGAGGAGAATCTCCACAGTCGGAGATCTCAGAGTAGCAGTATTATCTCAGAAATCATGATAATTTGGAACCCTCAAACAGGTATCAGTACACTGATACAAGCCCTTCAGACTCATGCAACAAACGGACGAGAGAGATAGGTGGTCAGAACGCAGAAACAAGTACATGACAATGCTCCCCTGACATCACATTAAAAAAGGAAGAAAAACTTCCGAGACAAAAACCTTAATTTAAAAAGAAGGCAGCAGCGGGAATCTCAGCTAAGTATGCTACACATATTGAGACATTACTGAAGAGCAGGATGTGGACAGTGACTCTGTTAGACAGCACGGCTTAGGTCATGATAGTTTGCCTGAATCTTCAAGAGCTTCGATAGGTGACAGGAACTAACAACTTAGCTGTGACATCTGTCAACAAATTAAAGACTCCACCATCAAGAGAGCTGTAGGTACCAACCACCAAACCTCTGCAGCTTGCGCCGCTGTGTGTGGAGTTATGGGGTATGGTAACTTCCACCCTTTACAAACCTATAAGCAGTCCCTAGGGGATTGCACAGCACAACATGCTGAGCTTGAAGCATTGCTTTTGGTGCTGGAACATACGGATCCTGATATCCCTACACTTTTGTGTAATGTTCATATTATTATGTTCAGTCCTTCAATGAAAACTCAGAGTTTTGAAAGAAAAAAAACATAAAAAAATAATTTTGGGGGGGAAATAGCAGAGCTTAAAAACAAACTGCCATGAGCTCATGTAATACATACACTCGGCCATTAACGTGTTAAAATACATGCTGTAAAAAAAACTAATTGGCTGATGAAGCAGCCACATCTTCAGTTGCTACAGCATCTTTTGTTGAAATAGCTAGTTCACATAAGAGGGTGGATGATCACATTCTGGCTGCTGTGAATGCTACAGCTGACGGCAAGTCATTACTCAACTAAATATTCCTACTATTTAACTGCCCAAAATATTGCCCTTGTAAAAATATCAGGGCTGGGTGATCGTGTGATCCTCATCCAAGATCATAGGTATTAAAGTAGCTTATGAGCGTGTTGATTCTGCTTATGCCGGTGCGACGGCTCCCATTGTACAAAATGCTATTGGTGGTACGGTCTTAGCTGTGACATCTGTCAACGAATTAAAGAATCCACCATCAAGAACCCACAAAGATACCTCTCTTAATATCAAACAAGCCTATACAGTGTGTGTACCTGGACCATTGTGGTCCCCTAAATTCAGATGTTGCATGAAAATACATTCTACTTGCAGTAGACTCTTGCTCCAGGTTTGTAACGATGGGGCCACAATGATCAGCTAACACTCAAACTGTTATTAAAGAGACACCATGGAACAATGGGTGTTATAGTGCATTATTCTAGGCTATACCATCCTGAGGAAGATTTGTTATGGGAGGGATAAAGGGGGACATGAAGCAATCCTTAACAGCTAGATTATTAGGCTCAGGTCACAGGGGGATCCTTCACTTGTATGGAGCCCAGAGAACATTAAATAAACTGCCTAGAAGATCTTTGGAAGGCTGTACCCCTCTGAAGTCCTGTTCAGCATCCTTGTGTACATCCCAGATCTTGATGGTCCTTGGGCAGCACTGGCAGAAACACCCTTTGACCTAAATGAATGTGACACTGTCTTGCAGGGATTACAATAGTGCATACATGAACATTCCTCAGCATATGCCACCTCTCTGGGAATGAGGGATTGGACAATAGCCACAGGCTGGATTCCAAAAATTGGGGTTCTGGTTTGAGAAAAGATACCTGTGAAGAAGGTATTGGTCAATCCTACTGGGCATGGTTGCCGGTTCTTGGAATACAAGGTAAAAGAACTGATATTCTACTACCGCTGCCTGGTTCCAAAGGCAACACCTTTGTCTCCATTGATAACATAAAGTTACATCAAGTAGCCAACCCTGCACAGTAGACCATTAGGATTTCTAGGTAGTTCCCTTCCCATCTCACTACCACACAGGAGATAGCTCTTTAAGCATTAAACAATCCTGAAATTGTTTACCCATGGTTGGGGAGGGCAGATAATGAACTTTTGTTGATTCCAGTAATGGCTACAACTACAAGAAATGTCCAAAATGTTAATCTGCAATTGTCAAATGCCACACAAACGGATGGGATTGTCTACAACAAACCTGCTTTGGATACATCTATCAGTTCTCTTTAACCAGCACTGGCTCCAGTTTTTGCACAGACAGCTTCATGTGTTTTTGCCGACATTGATGATTTTTCTTCAATTTCTTCAACATCACCTGTTGCATCATCACATGGTATACGTGAGCTTTTTAACAGGCTAAAATCTAACTATTTGATTTGTTCATGGTACTAACTGCGGATTATACTGGCATTGCTTGCTTTCCTTCTATGGATGGGATTTGTTATCATCTTCTTTCTGCTTATGCATGACCATTACCTTCCAGAATGCTCTGCTGTTGAACTGGTGGATTAGGTTTTAAAGTCTTATTTGTCTTCCCACAAAGTGCGAAGAGACTTGTCCCTTGTGAACATTTCTGCTGTTCCAGTTACTGATGGGATTTTTGTGAGATAAAGTTCCTTTTGATATATTTGACGCAACTGAAATGATACAGATACCATGTGTTTTTAAAAAACCAGTGAATTACATTATTACACCTGGGGCTGTTTCTGATTATTAGGATGGTAAAACAGTTGATTCTATGTTTTCTGAGCTCGAATATTATACTGTATTTGAAAGTGAAGATATGTACATAACCACTGCAAATTATGGAGAAATGTTCTGTTACCAATATTATCAACATCATTATTTACATAGAGCTAGTACTCCCAGAACAGTTTATAATTACACACTATGGAAACATTGTCCAACTACAACAGTGGGGAGTTCTAAAGCATATGTAGAGAACTTCACATATTTTTATGGGCATGACGCCACAAAACCTGAGTCATATTATTTCAAATTGCTCATATAAAAAGCAAGGAAAATATTGTCAACCAACACTACATTAATTTATTTGGATTTGTTTGATTCCCAGTTGACAATACAAGGAAATGAATATTGGAAAAAGTCAATAGACTTAAAAACAGTTTGGGGAATGAAGAATTGGCAGACACAAGGCATGAAAGCTATATTTAGAGCATGTGTAATTCCAGTACAAATGCTTTTCTTGGAAAGACACTGTTCAGCAAACAACTTGAATGGTGTTAGTAAAAGTAAAAGAAATGAATGCGCCCAGTATTCCCTTCACATCTAAATTTGACAATTGGCATAAAATTATGAACTTTTCAGAAGAACAGCCCAATGGAATGGTTCAGAACGGTACCTTTAATTCATCACTTTTAGGTCCCAACAGGTGTCTATTGTGGCTAGTAGACACAATGGTTGTCATACGTGTTTTATTAACTCCATGCAGGGTTTTAGAGTGAGCAGACCGGACCCTTGTTACGTCACCATACAACACTGAGGTATCATCACTACATACAGTGTAGGTAAATTATGTCAACAATGGTTGCAATCCTCCATGTTAATAGCTGTAAAAGAACGCCTCTCCTTTCTGAAGACATATGGGCTGATTTAGATCTTTCCTGGACTCCCATCATCCCTCAGTGGTAGCGATTCCAAGGACTAAATCAAGCTGATGGATTCCCACCCTCCCTATTTAGATGTCTGCCGATTGGTCCTCTCTCCGAGTTGACAGAGTGTTTTCCATTGCATAAGCAGTGCACCGACAATGACACGTCGGACTCCTCTGCTGGCTAACGTTACTCTGTCACCACCAGGATGGCAGGATTGCACCAAGCATATTCAGAGGTCACAAAATCATCTGATTGAATAACATTCTAGTGGCAGGTAGGAGTCATCCCTGTTTCACACAGAGGGGAGAATTGTCAGTCATGGTGGATGAAATTATTAGAGTAGAGCCACAATTGTGGCACAAATAAGGCAAATGTGATCCTGAATAGTTGACAGAGTGAATGCTGTAGCAAACAACTTGTGTACAAAGGAGGAAATTAGGAAAATATAGAATGACCTGCAGGAGAGAATGCGCTCTCTGGCCTCCAAGCATCACCTCGAGGCCCAGAGGACTGGTGGTGGTTTTACCCATCCTCATTACAACTATACCCCTGGGAGGAGAAGGTCTTGCAGATTCTACATCCTGAAGTTATACTTTGAAGTGTCACTACACCTAAATGTTGTTTTTGTTTTAAATGTAACTGTTGATAATGTGTTTTCCACCTTCGTCCTACACATAAACTTAGAAATATGTTTTTATTTTTGCTTTATAATGGAAATTTGTAGCATTATTGTTGCATCTCTTTTTTAACTGATATGTAAAAGCTAGAGTCAGTACAGGATGTTTTTCTTCATGTTTCACATTCTTTTTCCCTTTGCTTGTGTGTTTGTATGAATGTATTCTGTTCAAGTAAAGATTACAGGTTTCAATCTCTATCATATTTTACATGATCTTATGGTGCAAATAAAGGGGTTCTGTGCACTTTATAACAGATTGCTTAAATGTGTCCCAGATTTCTTATGTGTGTCTCATATTGGAAATGTTAGTTTATTTCTACTGCATATTTTTACTAAGTATGTTTCACTTACAATTTTGCAAGTGTTGTTAAGTTTAATTGAAATGACTACAACTACCAAGATACCTTATTTTGGTTTGTTTAAATAATTTATGCATATCTCCCTTATCTTACATATTTTCACATATGTCAAAGTATAATATATTTATCTATCTCTATTTTATGGTATGCTGCGAAATGTGATGTTTCATTTTCTATGTTCTCTTTTCATATTATCTCATTGATTTGATGGTATCTGTCTTACTATTCAAAGTTTGTTATCTTTAAATGTTTAATATATGTCATTTTTTATGCTGAATATAACATCTTTTTTTAATAAATGTACTTTGCAATGCTCATATGATGACTAATACTATTTATCATACAACGTTTTTAATTCTCAGATCATTACCCTGCTAGGCCTTTGAATGTTTTTTCCTCATATTTCTCCTGTCTATTGTGTTGGTAAATTTCATGCAAACTCTATCCTTTTTTAATTTCAGAGCATCATTTTACATACTTTTTTGAAGTAGTTTTGTGTGCAATTTAAATTCTTATATAACTCGATAACAACCAACTGAATGGTATATTAACAATACTAAATGTCTTTTACCTTTATGTTGCTTCATTTTTGCCCTCAAATTCATTTGATGTACAATCCAGAATCCTAAAACATTTTTGTTGTAATGTAATCAGAGGTACAACACCAAGAGTATGTGGACCATCATCTACCACAACACCTGAGGATACCTCCTCTCCAGACCAGAAACAAGCCTTCAGTGAGGATTCTACTCATGCAAGTCTGGATGATGAGGAGCAGCCTGGTCCATCTGGTCTGCCTGAGCATACAGCTCCAGTGAGTCTCAATCTACCCATACCTACAACTCCCACCCCAGCTGTTATCACATCTTAGGCCCTGGATACTGTGGTGTTCTCTGTAGTTGATTCCATTTCCGAATGGAATCATCTACCATGACAATAGAATCCTGGGAAGAGAAGGGGAGAAAAGAGCGAGCGCGTCGAGGGACAGTTGATGGCGGACAATGTAGCCGATGGTTGGGTGCTTATAAGGATAATAAAAACTTACATTTAACTTTGACAACGGTGTCTACCTTCGTGATTCTTATACTTCACACTGGCGACGAGGGTGTGTGAAGACACAGCACCTCAACATGGCACGGCGCTTCCATTAGAGAAGTTCGTCTGTTGCGGTTTACGAGTTTCCTGTTGTGCGGTCATAGTGCTGATCTTCAACGGAGCAGCAGAGTGGAGTTGACAGTATACGATCGCTACTTCAGAGGAAGGACACGCTGCATGAGGAATGTGTCGGTGTGTTGACTCAGGAAGTGGTAAAGAAGAGCAGCGGATTCGTGGCTGAAGACAGTCGAGCACATTTTCTGCATTTTAAAGCGAGCAGAGACAATCATCGGGCATTTCCACTCTCGCTTATAAAAAAAACTGGGAAGGAGCAGAGAGCCTTAAAGGGGCAGGAAACTTAAAGGCAGGCAGCCTTAAATGGACAGGCTGTCTTAAAGGAGCAGAGCACACAGAAGTGATGGAGTTTTCCTACATCATAATTTTTTTTTAATGCAGAATACAGAAAAACACGGTGATATGCACACCAATGCCTGTTGTTGTGTGAAAACTTGAAGTTTAAAACCTGAAGAACACAGTGAAAGGCACACCTTTACCTGCTGTTGTGTAGAGACTAGAAATTCTAAGCTTGTGTTAGTGGATTTTTAGAGTCAATTACATTTGGTTTGTTCTACTTATTGTGTTTTGTTACAAGTGTAATTCTTTTGGGTGCTATTTTCAGTTTCATGGTTGTGTGAGTTTTTTTTATTGTCTTTTTTTTTCATAAGTGTTTGGGTGGAAACTGTATTTATAGATTACATAAAAAGGGGTGTATAATTTTGTTTAAAATGCAGAATGTGACTCCCCCACCATTCTTTCTGAGTAGTCCAGGAGAACCTGTCATTCGCCGGGCTAAATGGAAGAAGATGTTTATGCATTATGCGAGAGTGTGTGGACCATACTCTATTAATGAATTGTCTTGGTGGGGAAGGAGAGGAGGTGTTTGAAAATTTACCAGATTTGGGAGTGAGGAAGGAATGAATTTGAATGACTTTGAAATATGTATTTTGAAGTTGGACAAACACTATCTGCCAAGAGTGAGTACAATAATGGAGAGATATTATTTTGGGAAAAGAGAGAAGGGTAAAGATGAGTCGCTTGAGGAGTACATAACAAGTTTAAGGAAGTTGGCAGGTTCATGCAAGTTTGGGAGTTATTATGGTTGCGAAAAGGGTTGAACATATGTTGAAATGTGTCACGGAGTTGAGTGCTGTAAAAAATAAAGAGTTGAGTGAAAATAAGAAAATTGATGAGGTAGTATGTGAGGTGAAATCCAAGGAAACAGTGAGTGGGAGGAAGAAAGAGGAGCAAGTGGGAGTGTTTCAGGTGCGGAAGTACTGGACATAAGGCGAATGCAAGTAATTGTTCGGCGTTAAATTCGTTCTGCAATGGTTGTGGAAAGAAGGGTCCTTTTTACAAGTGTTGTCGCAATAAAAGGAAGGGTAATCATAGTAATATGATAAAGGAGGTGAAGGAAGTATCACAGGAAATTGTTTTTCAGGTAGACATGCAGAAGTGCAGTAGTGATCATTCCAGTGAAATTGTACTGGTGGATGTGGTCAAATTGTTGATGCGCTTTGATTCGTGCTTACATTTGACAATTATTTCGAAACACAGTTTCGAGGCTGTTTGTAAGGTGAAGAGAAAATGTTAAAAAATGGATGTTTGTCCAGGTGGGTATGGTGGTCAACCTATTACGATGTTAGGTTATTTTGAAGAACATTTGGAGTTGAAAAGAAGACATATTGTAGGGAAAATGTATGTCTCAAGTAAAGGTGATGATTTGTTGGGGTGGACACATCAGAAATTGCTGGGTGTAGTTCTTAAGCCAAATGCACAGCTACAAGTACAAGTACAGGAAGTAGGAGTTTGGGAGTATGATATTGTAAAGAAATTTCCCGAAGTATTCTCTGATGGCTTGGGTTGTCTCAAAGGTTACAAACAGAGGATTAGACTAAAAAAAATGCATTGCCGGTGGTGGCAAAAGTGAGGAGGATTCCATTAGCATTGCAGGAGTCGGTGGAGAAGGAACTGAAGTGACTTGAATTGTTAGGGGTGATTGAGGAGGTGGAGGCTACAGAGTGGTTGGCTCCCATTGTGGTTGCGAGAAAGGGTGATGGTGACATCAGGTTGTGTGTGGATCTGAGAGTGCTGAATAAGGAGATTGTAGTAGATAAGTTTCCTCTTCCTCACATAGAGGAGATAGTCTCCGTGATAGGTGGAGCAAAATATTTCTCCACTCTGGATTTAGCATCTGCCTACCACCAGGTGGAATTGGAAGAAGGTTTGCAAGAACCTACGGCCTTTATTATGCCATTTGGGGCATTTAAGTTTAAAAGAATTCCTTTTGGACTGGTGTCAGCTGCGTCGGTTTTTCAACGTATAATGAGCACAGTGTTGAAGGGATTGAAGGGTGTGAAATGTTATCAGGATGACGTACTGATTTTTGGTGACACAGCAGAAGAACATATGCATAGAGTGAATAAGGTGTTGGCATGCTTAAGTCGGGCTGGTCTCACACTCAAGAGAAAGAAGTGTTGTTTTGGTGTGACTGAAGTTGAATATTTGGGGCATTTGATTTCTGGTGAAAGAGTTAGACCCAAACCAGAACTAGTTAACGCTATTATGAGTTTTGTATCTCCTCAGACCGCAGAAGAGGTGAGTTCCTTTCTTGGAATGGTTGAGTACTATGGAAGATACGTGGAGAATTTGGCGGGAAAAATCCGTAAATATGAGGAGTTTGCTTAAAAAAGGAAGAAAGTTTAACTGGGATGTTCTGTGTGAGAAAGAATTTCTGGGAATAAAGAAAGAATTGGAAGAAGCGCCATGTTTACAGGCATTTAAACCTGGGAAACTGACGTTTGTGGTCACAGATGCCAGTGCTAAAGGTTTGGGAGCTTTACTGCTACAGGAAGACAATGGAAAGAATTGCCTGTGCGTCAAAATCATTGTGTGAAGGAGAGAAAAATTATTCTGTCTTTGACTATATTCTGGGCGCTAAGAAAATGTAAGCATTTTATTTGGGGTATGGACCTTGTGGTTCTGTTGGATCATAAGCCTCTTGTTGAGGTGTTTGACAACAAAGGTTTGAATTGCATTTCCGCTAGAATTAGGAGGTGGATTATTGGTTTACAAGAATTTAATTTCAAAGTTGTGTATGTCCCTGGTGCAGCGAATGTGAAAGCAGATTGGTTATCATGATTGGTTGAGGTAAATAGGACTGGGGGAAGTGTTGATATGGCTATGGTGGAAGAGGACGTGTATGAAATTTAAGAAAATGTGAGTGAAATTACTTTTGGTGCTATTACAGTACCAGAATGGAAAGATGCTTCGGAGGATGATGAAGAATTGTTTAAGATTATGGAAGCAATCAGGAACGGGAATTTTTCTGATTTAAATAAAAATTGGGATTTGATCAAAAAATAATTGGTGGTAAATAGGTCAAAGCTACTGATGGGAACAAGATTAATTCTGACAATTTCCCTAAGGAAGAAGATAATGGATCAAGTGCATGACGGTCATCTGGGTATAGTAAAAACAAAAGAAAATTTAAGAGCATGTTTTTGGTGGCCAGGAATGGATCTGGAGATAGAGCGATTGGTTTGGGAATGTGTAAAATTTTCATGTAGCAACAAGATTTTGAAAACTCATAGTATACCTATGGTTTGCAGAAAATTACCAAGCAAACCATGGGATGCGGTGGCAATTGATATTGTGGGGCCATTACAAGGTGAACAATTTACTATGTATCTTATTGTGTTGATGGATTTGTATTCAAGATGGGTTGAGGTTGAAAATGTGCGTGATATTTTGTCTTCAAATATGAAAGTATTACTAGAGGATGTGTTTAGAAAAGAGGGATTTCCTAAATCCATTTTGTCTGATAATGGACCTCAATTTTGTTCTAAAGAATTTGAATATTGTTTGAAAAATTGTGGTATAAAACACAAAGAATCTGCCATTTATCATCCGGAAACAAGTGGTGCTCTGGAGAGATTCAATAGATATATAAAAAAAAAAGCATACAGTTGGCAAGGGTAAATTGTATGTATTGGAAAAAAGAGCTTTCAAGAAGAATTACAGCCTATCATTTTTCACCACATGTGTCAACTGGGAAATCACCGTTTGAACTGTTCAAAAGAAGTGTACCAATGCAAAGTTGTATCCAGGATGGATGGATTGGGTAAAGAATAGTTTTAACATGGTATGAATGATATGAATTGGAGAAGAGAGGGAAATGCAACAATAAAAAGATAACTGGATTTTGGTTTGAGAAAGAAGGTTTGTGATGTGGAAGTTAAAATAGGGGACGTGGTGAGGATCAGAGCACCTGTTGGTAGTGCGAACTGGTCAAAGTATACTATAGCTTTGAAGGTACTTAAATGTTTCAGGAATGCGGTAAAGACATCTGATGGGAAAATATGGAATTTGAACAGAGTAGTTCCTCTGAAAGTGTCGAAAGAAGAAATGTTGATCGCATCTGCAGATAAGGACTGTGTAGAAGATAAACCACCATCAGTTCGATCTGGTGTCAATTTCATGAAGAATGCGGTGTGTTTAAAAGACTATGGTGATCATTACGAGCAGGGCGGGTAACCGCCGTGCGGCCGCCAATGCAGCCGCACTCCCGCGGACCCCATTACGACATCCCCGCTGGGCGCAAACCAAGTTTACGCCTGCCGGCCCATCGGGGATGAGGCCGCAAAATAGGAGCTGGCTCCTAATAGAGCCGGCGGTGTTGCGGCCGTGCGACGGGTGCAGTAACACCCGTCGCGCTTTTCACTGTCTGCTATGCAGACAGAGAAAAGCTGGCCGGGGCCCTGTTAGGGGGTCCTTGCACTACCCATGGCAGTGGCATGGGCAGTGCAGGGGCCCCCAGGGGTCCCAGGACACCCCTTACCGCCAGCCTTTTCCTGGCGGTGCAAACCACCAGAAACAGGCTGGCGGTAGGGTGGTCATAATCCCCAGGGCAGCGCTGCTTGCAGCGCTGCCCTGGCGGATTATCACCGCCGGGGCTAAAACGTCAGGAAACCGCCAGCCCCGGCGGTGCGACCGCGGCACTACCGCCGCGGTCGTAATACTGGTCTCCGTACCGCCAGCCTGTTGGTGGTACGGATGCCACGTTACCCCTGGCGGTCTCTGACCGCCAGGGTCGGAATGACCCCCTATATTTTGAATTGATGACCCCCTATATTTTGAATTGATGGTGATCAAATGTAATCCAGCAAGAAACACAGAACATAATTTCCTCCAGTGTGTGACTATCATGCAGTCTATGGACTATTATCTGGACACATTTACCTTTCTGATGCCAGTTGTATTTTTCAGATTGAACATCTAACAATTTTGGCTTTTCAATAATAGCTTTGTCCACCATGATTGAATTTTATCATTTGTTAGCTTTGTTCTTTCAAAAGCTTTCCGTATTGCAAATTGGTTTTGTTAGTAGAAGCGAAACATTACACATTAAAGACTGGTGTTGAAGTTCTTTTCTTAATTTGTACCATTTGAATGTTTCAGCAAATATTTTAAAAAGTTGCCATCAAAAAGATTGTTTATGCATCACTAAATTACATGTAGGTAATGCATTACTCATTGTTAAGAAGTTGAAAAAAAGACAAAAATTATACTTCAAAATAAATTATTTCATTAAATTGGAATAAAGATTTGTTTATCCTATTTTTCAAATACATTAGTTCCCAAATCCTTCAGCCTATATTTACATTTAGTTCCATACTGTGCCACCATGGAAGAACAGGATATGACCTAAATAATTATAATAAATAGGCAAACTTTTATTGAGTTATGTCTTAGCTGGAGTCAAATATTCTGCCTCACAATAGGAATCCCACATCCATAACAACAATAGTGAAAATGATGGCAATACTCCATTTTGTGGCCACAGGATTATTCTAATACACTGTTGCAGTATCTGATGGAATGTCACAACCAACATTCAGTGGTGTGCCACAAGAAGTAACACACAACATAATACATTTTTCGGAACACAAGGAAATAACTTTAACATTTTGTATATTTATCAGAGCATGTTACCATTTTTAGTGGTGATGATGCAAAATATTTATTGTAGAAGTGTCCTAAATTTTGGAACACTATGAATTGTGACTTAATTAGAATTGTATCATTTGGAAGCTCCAATACTACAATATGTGGGTATTGTTTTTGTAGTATGTTATATATGTCTATCAAACATGTTTGTTGTATTGTCTTGAAAGCACTCTGGGCTTGTTTTGTACGGTGTACGTGGCTCTGAGGAAGACCGTCAGGTCAATATGTGTGAGCCTCGCGTTCAATAAATTTGCCAAAAACTATCCCGGAGTGCAGATTTAGCTCTCAAGATTTTGAGTGTGTAATACTATACGTTAAAAAAAACCATAGAAATTCACTGAAAACAAAACAAAGGTTACATGGAGGCTATAGTTAGGCTCACATTTTAAACGTACAAAACCAAAGAAATTCACCAGTTATGGTTAGAGTTACCTCAAGTAACTACAACTCAGCTAATCCACAGCAAACAGCTGTGTCCAGGGGTTGGGCACCCCAGGACAAAGCAAGATCTGAGTCCTGGGAGGTGGTGACCCACAGGGCCATCAGTGGCTCCTTGATGGGGGGCTGTGCAGCCCCCCTCCAACATGTTAGGACCCTTGGGGAGATGGTGATTCCTGGGACCATGGGGGTCTGAAACTGACCCTCTTCCTTTTTGTTACTATTTGACATTGGGAGAAGGCAGTCCCCGGGACTGGGGGGAGGGCAGGGAGTCCCCCCATTTAATGCATAAAGCCCCGGGAAGTGGCATTCCCCGGGGCAGCGAGGGGCCAGGTAGCCTTCCTGCAAGCTACATTTGTGAAAGCCCACACCAAAAATTACTATTACTTATTTGCCACAGGGTGGTGTGGTCCCCAGGCAGTGGGGGAGCTAGGCCTCCCGCATTCATATTTTAAAATGCCCCCGGGACTTGGTCCACCCAGGGGCTTAAAAAACATGAAGCACAGGAGCCCAAGCTTCAGTTTAAAAAAAAAAGATTTAGCCGGATCCACGTATACACTGTGAATCTGGTCAGAACATTTTAAGAAAATTCTTTTTAGCCTCTGGGACCCCACCATCAGAGCTAAGGGGTCAGGGTGTCTATACCCTGGACCCTTTTCTTTTTTTATTTTTATTTTCTGGGACTTGGCTCAAGCTGAGTCCTAACATAGCTGCCAACACTTCCTGGTTGAAGTGTTGACAGCCAATCAGATCTCAGCAGGAGGACGGAAGGGGTTGTGAATCTTTCGAATCCCTAGATATACAAATTTGGATTTCCTTAAATTTCTCCAAAACTACAGAACAGATTTACACCAAATAACAAAAAGGGCTCTTTCTGGACCAAAAGCTACATTTCTGCCAAATTTTGTGTAATTCCGTCCAGTTGTTTTTGCACTATTGCTGGTCAATTTTTCCTGTGGGAATTATCATTGGAAACGCTCTTTTTTCCCCCCCCCCCTTTTTCTCGGCCCCAATTTGACACCTCACCCTTAACTTTCTAGACAGAAGCTCACATGACTGTCTAATTTTTAGGGCAAATTTATTTCCTTGTGTTCCAAATTCATCAAGCGGCGACAAAGATATAGGGCAAGCAAAAAACTGCTTTTTCTAAAGAAACTAGGTCCTAACTATAACTACCCAGTGGGGTGTGTGTGTATATATATATATATATATATATATATATATATATATATATATATATATATATATATCTTCAAACACTCCCTTGAAATAACAGGAGAACCAGGACACCTCCAAAATACAGTATTCCTTGAATTAATTTATTCCAGCATGAAACATCCAACGCGTTTCGGCATCCGCCTTACTCATGGATACATTTTTGCTAAAGTGCTCACCTTAAAAACCAAATTAATCACAAACATAGATGACGGACAATTCTTAAATACATCAACCATAAAACACATAGTGTGGCGGCCATCTTAAAGTGTCCAAAGAATTGATTCACACATTAATTTGTACCCCATTTTTTTACAAAATTGCTCCAGTTTGTTCTAATATCCATTACCATCCTTTCGTAAAATATATCATGATGTTATTGCTCAACATATAAAATCTAAAAGGAAGAATACAATATTAAATGATGTTAATAGATTCTAAAATTAGTTAATCCAACATTAAAGTATACAAGATATAAATATTCCATAAAGTTAATCATCCTCTTAAAAAACTATAAATATTCTCAGATATTGTAACTATATCCTCTATTGGCACCCAAATCGGAATTATTACCATTATTACCATTTAATCCTACAGCGCCCAAGTGGGTATAAATACATTTAAGTATTACTGTATTCCTTATAGGTCTTCGGTAATTTAAATATATTAAATATTTGTACCAATATTAGAATGAATACCATTAATTGACATACCATCTTGATGGACATCTATACTTCAAAAAGATTTCTTTGGACAATATCTTGCTGCCCTAGATGTTATATCAGCAGATCTAACTCATATAGTGGACCTTTTCAAATTACATAGTCAGATATACATGTTCTTTTACTGTGGCAATTGATAAGAAAAACCACTGAATATTTTTCAAAAAAATAGATATATAATAGACTTTGAGACGTTGGAACCTATCGGGCTGAATTCAAGTGAGGAGTTGAGTATCCATTTAGGGTAGTTATTTGGCGTAGATTTTTTGATACAAGGTGAGGAAGTGAGGCGGCATTTTTTAGAATAACACTTTGATCAATGGTGACATGTATGGGAAGATAAAAATAATATTTTTTTGAAAAATATTCAGTGGTTTTTCTTATCAATTGCCACAGTAAAAGAACATGTATATCTGACTATGTAATTTGAAAAGGTCCACTACATGAGTTAGATGAGAGGATGATTAACTTTATGGAATATTTATATCTTGTATACTTTAATGTTGGATTAACTAATTTTAGAATCTATTAACATCATTTAATATTGTATTCTTCCTTTTAGATTTTATATGTTGAGCAATAACATCATGATATATTTTACGAAAGGATGGTAATGGATATTAGAACAAACTGGAGCAATTTTGTAAAAAAATGGGGTACAAATTAATGTGCGAATCAATTCTTTGGACACTTTAAGATGGCCGCCACACTATGGCCCTCATTCTGACCTTGGCGGGCGGCGGAGGCCGCCCGCCAAAGTCCCGCCGTCAGGTTACCGTTCCGCGGTCGAAAGACCGCGGCGGTAATTCTGACTTTCCCGCTGGGCTGGCGGGCGGTCTCCTTCAGACCGCCAGCCAGCCCAGCGGGAAAGAGGCTTCCACGATGAAGCCGGCTCGGAATCGAGCCGGCGGAGTGGAAGCTGTGCGACGGGTGCAGTTGCACCCGTCGCGTATTTCACTGTCTGCGCAGCAGACAGTGAAATACATGTAGGGGCCCTCTTACGGGGGCCCCTGCAATGCCCATGCCAGTGGCATGGGCACTGCAGGGGCCCCCAGGGGCCCCGCGACCCCCCCTACCGCCATCCGGATCTCGGCGGTCCGACCGCCGGGATCTGGATGGCGGTAGGGGGGGTCAGAATCCCCGCGGCGGTGCAGCAAGCTGCGCCGCCGCGGAGGATTCAATGGGGCCGCGGTACACTGGCGGGACCCCGCCAGTGGTGCCGGTCCGACCGCGGCTTTACCGCCGCGGTCGGAATCCCCATTGAAGCACCGCCGGCTTGTCGGCGGTGCTCCCGCGGTCCTCCGCCCTGGCGGTCAAAGACCGCCAGGGTCAGAATGAGGGCCTATGTGTTTTATGGTTGATGTATTTAAGAATTGTCCGTCATCTATGTTTGTGATTAATTTGGTTTTTAAGGTGAGCACTTTAGCAAAAATTTATCCATGAGTAAGGCGGATGGCGAAACGCGTTGGATGTTTCATGCTGGAATAAATTAATTCAAGGAATACTGTATTTTGGAGGTGTCCTGGTTCTCCTGTTATTTCAAGCGAGTGTTTGAAGATATATTAGGGCTTCTCGGAGTCCATCCAGGACCGCTGTATGAGCTCCTGTATTCCGGGACTTGTGTTTGGACTATATATATATATATATATATATATATATATATATATAGAGAGAGAGAGAGAGAGAGAGAGAGAGAGAGAGAGAGAGAGAGAGAGAGAGAGAGAGAGAGAGAGAGAGAGAGAGAGAGAGAGAGAGAGAGAGAGAGAGAGAGAGAGAGAGCATGATAGGAAGGAGTCATCTATAGCCTAAAGGTTGTCACAGACCCTCTCACTGAAAATTGAGGGTTCTGTTCTACTCCAGGTGCGCACAGTCATTTTCCTTCTTAAATTCTTTTTAAACTTCAAAAGTTTAAGGCTCATACTGAAAGGTGATCTCACTCTTCTTAATTGATAAATTCATTTTTCTTTCCAAATTGTCCTGAAATATCTCATTCTAAGTATATTGTTCATCAAAGCCTAAAAAACTCTCTATCTCGATCGCTCTCTCCCTCTCACTAGCATTCTCCCTCTCTCCCAATTTCTCTTTTCAATAACTTTCTTTCAGTCACACACTGCCTCAGACCCTTATGCACCCACTCATAGACCCAAATGGACACTCACGCACCCACTCACAGACCCAAGCAGACCCTTGTGCACCCACTCACAGTTCCACTCAGACACTCACATACCCACTCATAGACCAATGAAACCTTCATGCACCCACTTTCAGACCCGCACTGATGCACCAACTAAGACACTGATGCACCTACTCTCACACCCAGACAGACACTCTCACAGCCACCCTTACCCCCAGATACACCCTCTTACACCTATTCTCACACCCAGGAAGACAGGCCACGGCCAGCTCTCACTACGCACAGCCAAAGGGCTGTGCTCAGCATGGGGATGGGTGGTTAGAGGGGTTGGCCACAAGGTCTGGCTGCATCCCTGGTCTTGTAGCCAATCCCAGCCCACGGAGGGCCGAAGGCCATGCATGGCACAAGGTTAGGTGCTTATAGGGGGTTGTCCTCAAGGTCTGACCACAGACTGGGCCCTGCAGCCAACCGCCGCCATGAACAGCTAAAGGCCATGGGCCGGTGGTTGGATTAGCGTATAGTAATAAAAATTATTATACGTTAAAAAAACATAGAAATTCACGAAAAAAAAACTGAGGTTTCAGGGACATTATAGTTAGGGAATAGAATTTTTAAAAAATCCTAGAAATTCACTTAAGAAACCAAAGGTTACATGGAATGTTAGAGTTAGGCTCACATTTTAAACTTACAAAACCACAGAAATTCACCTGTTGTAGTAGGAGTTATCTCAAGTAACTATAACTTGTGCCCTAAGGTAACTATAACTCACTCCCTTGTCCTGCACTGTTAATGACCCCACAAATTATTGCACCCATGACACCTTTGGGAATATCATTAATAATAACATTGTAATATTTGCACTAACATTTTTGACGAAAGAACTGTGCATTGGGGGGAGGCGCAGTTATAGTTACTGTTTCGGACCCCCTTAGCCAGTGGAATGAACAACTCCTCAAGGCTTCTTCAAAGTTGGAGTCAGGCCGCACCCCTTGAGGAGCCAGTGGTGGCCCTGGGGACAGCCAACCCCCCGGGGCTGGCTCCTGCTATGTCCGGGGATGCCCAGTCCAGGACATAGTTGTTTGCTGTGGCTTGGCTGCAGATTTGAAACCAAGTCAAAGCAACAACTCTGCTTTTCAACAGCGTGACCTGTCAAAAAACGAGAGTTTTCATCTCTGTTCCCTGCATGCAGATATGCATGCAGGGAACAGAGATGAAAGCATTGTACCAGTAACCAGGCAGCTGCTGTTAAAAGCAGCTGCCTGCTTGCTGGAGTAATGGGACCGCAGGGGAGGCCTTGAGGCTTTCCCCACGGTCCCAGATAGACCATAAGGTCATAGTATGAATTAATTTAAAAAATTGTGAGGGACCATTAGGAATGCCTTGAGGCTCCCCTCGCGGTCACAGAAAGCACGTAATGTCATAGTATAAAAAATATATTTATATATAGTCAGGAACCGCGGTCCCAGATAGCCCATGAAGGGCTTAAAAAAACTATGAAAAAAATTATGTATCTCAAGTGTTGAGATTGCAAACCTTGATGCTGAGCATTGAGGGTTTGAATCGGGGGGAGTCCCTGGTTTATTCAAATGTTTAAGGCTCATACTGAAAGGTGATCTTACTCTTTTTAATTGACAAATACAATTTTCCTTTCAATTTGTACAGAAATATCTAATTGTAAATATATCATCCATCAAATCCTAAAAAACTCTCTATCTTTCTCCCTTTCACTCTCTTTCAATCTCATTCTCTCACTCACACACCCATTCAGACCCTTACACAGTCACTCACAGACCCACTCAAACACTCATGTACCCACTCACAGACCCTTTCACAACCTTGTGAACCCACTCACGGCCCCAGTACACCCACTCAGATGCTCAAGCACCCACTCGCAGACCCACTCAGACTCTCACATTCTCACTCACAGACCCACTGACACCCTCATGCAGCCCCTCACACAACTGTGCAGAAATGGATGCAGCCACTAAGACAATGATGCACGCACTCTCACACCCAGACAGAGACTCTCACAGTCACTCTCACCCCCAGATACACCCTTTTACACCTATTTTCACACTCAGAGAGATAGGCTGCAGCCAACTAATGCCGCCTGTGCCAAACAGCCATGTGCGGAGTAGGTTCGGGTTGTTGGCTGCAGGAATTGGCAGCAGGACAGGCTTTGCGGGCAACCCCTGCACGGGCGAAGGCCATGCATGGTGCAAGGGTGGGTGTCTTTAGGGGGTTGGCCTCAGGGCAGGTTGGAATAACGTATAGCAATATCAAAATTATTATACATTAAAAGAACATCAAAATTCACTGAGAAAAATGAAGGTTACAAGAACTTTATAGTTAGGAAACAGAATTTCTTTTAAACATAGAAATTCATGTAAAGTCTCACATTTTTAATGTCAAAACCATAGAAATTCACCAGTTACAGTTTGAGTTATTTCAAGTAACTATAACTTGCACCGTAAGGCAACTATAACTCACACCCTCGCTATGCACTGCTAATTTACCCACAAATTACGGCACTCATGGCATCTTTAATAACATCATTGATAATATCAATCTACTACTTGCAGTAAAAAAAAGTCATGAAAAAACTGTGCATGGCAGGGGTGCCTGTTATAGTTACTTTAGGGCATGAGTTATAGTTACTTGAGATATATTTATTATTTGAATTAACATTTACCTACCAAAAAAACAAATATCGATTGTAACGTTTAGTATTTGTTACAAATGACTCAGACTAGATGACGCTACTGGCCTGGACCAGGAAAATAAGGACATAAAAAGGGATAGGGGTAGGGTTACTCAACATGTTACTACAAACAGTACTCCATATACTAGCCAATTATAATTAGCCTAATTTGTATATCCATTTTAATCAGAGCGTAGGCCCTGGGATTGTTTAGCAGTGTCCGGGGCACCATCAGAGTCAGAAAACCACAAGTATGAGTGACAAATGGGGACAAAAAGTTAGGGGGCTTCTGCAATCAGCCCACTTTTTCCACAGTGCCGCAGCCTGACCCCCCTAATGGCCATAAAATTGTGATGGCCTATCCCCACCTTGATGAGCAATTGAAGGCCAGACAGCAGGATGAACGGAGTAGCTTTACTTTTGAATGTTCATTTCAAATAACTCAATTTTGTCACAGCTACAAAATGTGGCTTCAACAGTAAGGGTGACACATGACCAAGGCACAAGAAGTGTTCTTGAAGGTGTAAGTTTTTCAGAAGGTATATCATGATTTGGTTTTCTACAATGATTTGCTAATTGGAATACCATTATATTTTTGTTCACTTAAAAAGGACACATGCCTGCTTAAAATAAGTGTAACATTATTTTGTGACATTTTATCAAACAGGGCAAAAATTTGTTTTGTGTCAGGTGTGATATTCCTTCACAATTGTGAAAGTTGTTCCATTCCCCCTATTACAAGTGACATAGCATCAAATGTACCTATGATGCAGTGAATGTTTCAACATCATAATTGTGAGTCAGTATTTTGAACAATCAGTATCAAACATGTGAGCCATAATGAACAAACACATCCGAATAAATGGTTAAAAAAATTTACATATTAAAAACATGTTTTTAATGATGAGAACATGTCACTTTATGCTAAATGTGACAATTTTGGAATATGATTTACTCATTCCCAAATGTGCATGTAAGCCAGCATGTATTTTATAAGCGGACTGATTACAAGGTTACACACTGCTAAGGTATCTGCTGCAGTCGCATCATCACGGAAACCCAGGCAGACACCAACTGCTTAAGCCATACTCGTCCGGAGCCGCCATGGAACCAGAACTACACGTCTTCCCGGTGCTCATGCTCGCTAAACGACTCTGGAATCTGCAACAACAACGAAGACAGCAACTGAATGTTTTTCAGAGATAAAAGTAGCAAATTTGTGGCCTCACTTTGCTACTTATAATGTCAATTTCAACAAGCTGAGCAGACTAAAGGCATTACTGTTTCAAAAACATGTGGCACTTAACTCTGCACGCAAACCTTTTGACGTGCAAGTGGCACGGGTCTTCGGTTGAGATATAGTCCTTTTTAAATACAAACTTTCCAAGACACTTTGGGGAATTGGGGAGTTGCATTTTTAATGCATCTAGCACCACAGGGATTGTATACTTTTTTAAGGCTGTTGGATATGGATTTGTAAGTACAGACTGTTTTTGGAGTGATACCATCAGCCATTCACATTCCTGTTGCTGTTTCTAATTTGTAATGGCTGCCTCATCTCAACTAAGATGAGTGATGAAGCTCCCACCAGCCCAACTGGGTCCTTAATGAATGATGCATTACTTTGCAGTATCACTATTAGAAGAACTTGATAAGGACTGGTCTTTGTCATTTTGACTAGTATTCTGCTGTATGCAGCCTGTTTTCTGTTGCTTATGGTGCTGTTTCAAACATACAATAAAAGTGTGTCTTGTTCAGCAATAAGTACTTTCTGTGGACATAAATCTCAATCAATCAACCAGGAATTTATAAAGCTCACTACTCACCCATGAGGCTGTCAAGGCGCTGAGGAGTGGGGAGGGAGAACGGGGTGGGAGGTGGTGCTACTGCTCGAACAGCCATTATGTTCTCGATGAGAGTTCATTGCCCGAGTTGTCCCATGAGATTGTGGTTGCGCCATGATGCCTTCTATGAGCCAGCCTTCACAGAACAAGTCACTTTGGCTCCTGATGCCCCGACATCTGGCACTACATGGAATGCTGCCTTCTCAGCTACAGCTATGGCTAGACTATGGCTCATGTGTGCTCCTTTGACCTTTTCAATGAGACTCTGGTGGTTTTATCATCTGTCGAAGTGGGGTCTATCCTGGATTCCACCTCCACTGATATGTTTAGTGAACTCATGCAGTATTCTACTGACTGCTAATTTGGCATTATGTTTCTCAAAAACATTTTTAATTTAGCCTTGTACCTTTGGATTGTTCTGCTGTCGACTTGCACCCTTTTATGAATGTTATAGTTTTTATACGGATTTTATAGGTTTCATGCAAATTTTATTCCGATGCTAGACTCTGCACCCCAGTTCCGGCAAGGGAAGGGTATCATAAGACCCGTTTAGCATCTAGATTAGACACCCTTATTTTAGATTTAGGTCCATGACCTGTGCCTTTTGCACTCATATACATTTTATTTGGTTTATATTTTTAGGAATGTCTGCTTTTAGCTGGAAAAAAATTATATTTCTAGGAAGACAGTTCACACTGCACAAGGCTGCCATTGGCGGTACATATGCTAAATTGAATTGCCAGCGCAGGAGCCAGTTCCTGTCCACAAGACACATCATGACCTCAGGCCTGTTCTCCGAACTCTGCATGGTTTATTATATAAACAACACATAAGCCTAAGGAGGGTGGAAGGCATTCCAGTCATGACCGTCCTGGGACATTTACCACACTACAGACAGCTTTGCTTATCCAGGCGCTGAATCTTCGGCTTTCTGGGAAGATTGCCATCCAGACAAAAAGCAGACAAGAAGCAGACTCCTCGCTATCTTATTCAGGTATGGGGTTGGGGTTGCTTCCTTAGATCGGGACAGGCAGAAGGGCAAAAACTACTACGTTCTCATATCTAGACATAGGGTTTCAGCAGGAATCTCTAAGCTTTCTAGAATCATACAAAATGGTAGGGTTGTTTATCTTTTTTACCTTGATTTATTGTCGTAGCCCATGCTTTTTACACTAGGATGCAATTGCTTCGATAAATGTATTGAAATCCAGTTTGCATCTTGTGTCCTGCCTTGGTATGTGTGAGTTACTGAGTGAAAGGGGTATGATCTCTTTCCACGACTTCCCTGAGAAGTCAGAGTGTCAGGTTTAGGTTGCCACAAATCACCTCTCCCCTGATTGGGATGAGTGAGGCACTGAGGGCTAGCCAGGAGTTAGGCCGACAGCTTTCAAATGGTGCTGGGTTGACTCAGTCTCCCACACTCGGTTGTGCTGCTGCCCTAAAAACGCACCTGACTGCGCATAGCACATATTCATGTATTTCAAAGCTATTTAGCAGACAGTTTTTGTGCATAGCAAGTAAGAAAAACAGGACTCTTATTCACAGTCAGTACAAAATGAAAAGGCAAAAAGAACAGGCATTGTCTTCGAGATTATTAGGAACTGCGTAAAGAAATGTGTGTCCCTAGAACAGGTGATCGGTTTTAGGGGTGCACTTTGGTAAAACCCAAAGATGTTCCTTCTGTAATAAGTCTTTGCAAAAGACTGGATCTCCTGGTGTCTTACTCATACCCCTAGTTAAGGCAAAACATAGGCAACAGGCTCCAGTAAATACTCTGAATGTCTGCTGTTAGTGAAGTTGTGAGGCCCCTAAAGGCCACCCTTCCCAAAGATCCATGAAGGTGTTTGTTTTCCTCAACCCTAGCCTACAGAATTAGTTCAATACCTGGCTTTGCAAGATTTAACAATGTCATGCCTAACAAACGCATGTAATACAAGCTCCGTGGTATACTTAGAGATGTTGAGACTCTAAGGTCCATTTTCAAGAATGTCCTGGCATTCTTTAAGGCAGTGGTTCCCAAACTGTGCGCCGCGGCTCCTTGGTGCGCCGTCAAAATTAGCCAGGGGCGCCGCACACAGTCTGGAAACCACTCGGAGGTGCTTTTAATCGGTAGCTTTTCACCGTGGTTTTGGAAACAAAACCCCCTGCATTAATTATTGTGACCAGCGGAGGGCGCCAGAGTACCATTAATAATATCCCTATGACAAAAGAAAAGAAACCATTTAAAATAAATGGTTTTCAGGAACCTGAACGAGAGAATTAAGAAGTCAAACTGTAAATAGTGTAGGTACAGGTACAGGCTGGGATTACGTTCCCCCACCCGCCAAAAAAAAGTAACATAATGGGGAGCCGTGGCCAACACGGCCAATAGGTCAAAGGAGCCGGGGATCGAAAAAGTTTGGGAACCACTGCTTTAAGGTAAGGGCAGCCTGGCTCAGAGCACTATCAGAGTTAGAAAAAACACCAGCATAAGTGAAAAATGGGGGCAAAAAGTTAGGGGGCTTCTGCAATCAGCCCAGTTTTCCCACAATTGTAGACAGGCTGTCACACAATAATTTCTTGCTAACAGGATGGAGATGTTAAGTTTGTGGTGGAATCTTACAATGCATACAGAACAGTAACATTCTATAGATGGGTCACTTTTCCTGCAGTCGATGCCAATAGAAAACACTTTTCACACATACACTGTAACTAACATACCTGCACAACACAGAGCTTATCAATATCTAGATATACCACTAACATATAAAGAACAATAAAATTGGTTTCAAGGCGCCCTCCCACATTTAATTCAGCACGTTACATCAGGGCCCTGAGCAATGATGGGCCTATACGGTGAGGATTGGCTACATATACACCACATCCAAATGTACAAAATATTAAAGCAGCAGAGTTACGTCCCTTATGTAATAATTTTGTAAGCTTATACAGATGCTTAATACAGGTCATAATGCGAACTCTAAATAAAGCCACAGTGAGGGATGCTCCCACTGCCCAACAATTGGTGACACCAGGGATCAACCTAGTAACTATTAATACAATTAAGTGCAAGGCTCTCACCAAATGTGAACACATTGTGTTTTGGATTGCACAAAAAACAAACCAACTGGAAGCAGTGTTTACCCAGATGGGACCCAACGACAAACAGAATGTTCACAATATGGTTGCCATTTGGGATGGTTCCTTCCACAGATGACTTTGCCACTTGGGACACAGTATTCACTGCAGTATATACCACAACACATTGTACACCAACAACTTCAAACCTTCCAGAAGTGTTAAAATAAATACAAAATGAACACAAGGCTGCCCCTGCCCTAGATTTGTGGATGAATTTAATAGGCAATTTTGCCACAATCTCCTCAATAATTTTACAAAGTATTAAAGGGGAAGCAGCAGCATTGCCAATATGTCAGCAGCTCAAATACGCTCCTCAAATTGATCAGGAACGTGAGCTACCAAAGATTATTTCTGAGACTTACTCTAGTATAGATCGGGATAGCCTCGGGACCAGCCCAAATAAGCCACAGCTTAAAGATAATTCTGAGAAGGATAATACCAAGCAAGTACAGCAGGCTGGATTTGCGACTCAAAACACCGCTGGGTGTATAAAAACAATGCAAGGCCCCGAGAGTGCTGACCGGATCGACGCATCGCTCTCCTGCGGAGAGAAGAAATAACGTGCCCTGATCCGATGAAAGGAGAAATGACGCAACGTCTTGCTCGTGAGTAAAATCGATGCATGGCAAGCCCTTTTTTGACGCTCACTCGTCTGTGCTGGGTTATTTTTGACGCACGCAAGGAACATTTTCATGTGTGTGTTTAAAATTACATGAAGACTCTTGTTGCTTTTTAATTGATAAATTGACTTGTGTATTGTGGATTTTTGTTGTTTTGGTCTTGTTTTGTTTAGATAAGTATTTCTTATTTTTGTAAACCAGTGTTGTGTCATTTTGTAGTGCTTTCATTAAGTTACTGTGTGTCTTGGTATAAATATTTTACACCTAGCACTCTGAAGTTAAGCCTAACTGATCCTGCCAAGCTACCAAGGGGGTAAGCAGGGGTTAGCTGAGGGTGATTCTCTTTTACCCTGACTAGAGTGAGGGCCTTGCTTGGACAGGGGACAACCTGACTGCCAACCAAAGACCCCATTTCTAACAGTATGGTTGAATAAACTGCTAATAATTTTAAAAAATGCGGATTCTGGTTGGCTAGGGTATGCACCTAAGCCAGGCAGATCCCACCACTCTAGTCAGGGTGAATCAGTTACACATCAAAGATAACCTGTGCTCACCCCCTGGTAGCTTGGCTCAGAGCAGTCAGGCTTATACCTATAGGTCACATCTAAAGCATTTGTGTAACACACTCACACCTGGGACACAATAACTACACCACAAAAGAGACTCCACAAAGGATTATATATAAAAATATACTCCTTGTATTGTAAAGATAGACCTCAGACCAAAACCACCATAGGTCACAAGTGTGGTGCACTATACATGAATCACTGCATATTATAAATCAAGCATTGGCACTTTGGGTACTCGGTCTGGAGCATAAGCATTGTACAAGAATCATGGGTATTTCTCCTATAAGTCATGAAGGACAATACCAAGCAAGCACAGCAGGGTTCTAAAGAACACTGGCAGAAACAAAAATCTAATAAAGATAAAGTAAAACAACGAGGAGAATCTCCACAGTCGGAGATCTCAGAGAGGCAGTATAATCTTAGAAATCATGATAATTTGGAACCCTCAGACAGGTATCAGTACACTTATACAAGCCCTTCAGACTCATCCAACAAACGGACCGAGAGAGGTAGGTGGTCAGAACGCACAAACAAGTACATGACAATGCTCCTCTGACATCACATTAAAAAAGGAAGAAAAACTTCCAAGCAACAACCTTAATTTAAAAAGAAGGCGGCTGCGGGAATCTCAGCTAAGTATGCTACACATATAGAGACATTACTGAAGAGCAGGATGTGGACAGAGCTTAGGTCATGATAGTTTGCCAGAATCTTTAAGAGCTTCTATAGGTGACAGGAGCTAACGACTTAACTGTGACATCTGTCAACAAATTAAAGACTCCACCATCAAGAGAGCTGTAGGTACCAAACATCAAACCTCTGGAGCTTGCGCAGCTGTCTGTGGAGTTATGAGGGATGGTAACTTCCCCCCTTTACAAACCTGTAAGCAGACTCTAGGGGACTGCACAGCACAACATGCTGAGCTTGAAGCATTGTTTTTGGTGCTGGAACATACAAATCCTGATATCCCTACACTTTTGTCTATTATTCACATTATTATGTCCATTCCTTCAATGAAAACTCAGAGTTTTGAAACAAAAAAACATAAACAAAATAGTTTTGGGGGGGGGGGAATGGCAGAGCTTAAAAACAAACTGCCATGAGCTCAAGTAATACATACACTGGGCCATCAACGTGTTAAAATACATGCTGTAAAAAACTAATTGGCTAATGAAGCAGCCACATCTTCAGTTGCTACAGCATCTCTTGTTGCAATAGCTAGTTCTCATAAGAGGGTGGATGATCACATTCTGGCTGCTGTGAATGCTACAGTTGACGACAAGTCATTGCTCAACTAAATATTCCTACTATTTAACTGCCCAAAATATTGCCTTTGTAAAAATACCAAGATTGGGTGATCGTGTGATCCTCAACCAAGATTGTAGGTATTAAAGTAGCTTATGAGCGTGTTGATTCTGCTCATGCTGGTGCGACAGCTCCCATTGTACAAAAATGCTATTGGTGGTACGGCCTTAGTTCTGACATCTGTCAATGAATTAAAGAATTCACCATCAAGAGCCCACACAGACACCCCTCTTAATATCAAACAAGCTATACAGTGTGTGTACTTGGACCGTTGTGGTCCCCTAAATTCAGGTGTTGCATGAAAATACATTCTACTTGCAGTAGACTCTTGCTCCAGGTTTGCATGGATGGGGCCACAATGATCAGCTAACACTCAAACGGTTATTAAAGATTTGCAATTCTTCATCTGGACATATGCAGTTGCAGTATTCCATAAGATCAGGGGCCTGTTTTTGCCTCTAGGGTACACAGAGGCACCATGAAACAATGGGCGTTATAGTACATTATTCTAGGCTATACCATCCTGAGGAAGGTTTGGTTATGCAAGGGAAAAAGTGGGACATAAAGCAATCCTTAACAGCTAGAGTATTAGGCTCAGGTCATAGGGGGATCCTTCACTTGTATGGATCCCAGAGAACATTAAATAAGCTGCCTAGAAGATCTTTGAAAGGCTGTACCCCTCTATGAAGTCCTGTTCAGCATCCTTGTGTACATCCCAGATCTTGATGGTCCTTGGGCAGCACTGGCAAAAACACCCTTTGACCTAAATGAATGTGACACTGTCTTGCAGGGATTACAATAGTGCATACATGAACATTCCTCAGCATATGCCACCTCTCTGGGAATGAGGGATTGGACAATAGCCACAGGCTGGATTCCAATAATTGGGGTTCTGGTTTGAGAAAAGATACATGTGAAGAAGGTATTGGTCAATCCTACTGTGCACTTTTCCCGGTTTTGGAATACAAGTTACAAGAACTGATATTCTACCACCGCTGCCTGGTTCCAAAGGCAGCTCCTTTGCCTCCATTGATCACATAAAGTTACATCATGTAGCCAATCCTGCACAGTAGACCATGATGATTTCTAGGTAGTTCCCTTCCAATCTCACTACCACACAGGAGATAGCCCTTTCAGCATTAAACAATCCTGAAATTGTTTCCCCATGGTTGGGAGAGCAGATAATGAACTTCTGTTGATTCCAGTAATGGCTACAACTACAAGAAATGTCCAAAATGCTAATCTGCAATTTTCAAATGCCACACAAATGGATGTGATTGTCTACAACAAACCTGCTTTGGATATATCTATCAGTTCTCTTTCACCAGCACTGGCTCCAGTTTTTGCACAGACAGCTTCTTGTGTTTTTGCCGACATTGATGATTTTTCTTCAATTTCTTCAACATCACCTGTTGCATCATCACATGGTATACGTGAGCTTTTTAACAGGGTAAAATATAACTATTTGATTCGTCCATGGTACTAACTGTGGATTATATCGGCATTGCTTGCTTTCCTTCTATGGATGGGATTTGTTATCATCTTCTTTCTGCTTATGCATGACCATTACCTTCCAGAATGCTCTGCTGTTGAACTGGTGGATTAGGTTTTAAAGTCTTATTTGTCTTCCCACAAAGTGCGAAGAGACTTGTCCCTTGTGAACATTTCTGCTGTTCCAGTTACTGATGGGATTTTTGTGGGATAAAGTTCCTTTTGATATATGTGACACAACTGAAATGATACAGATACCATATGTTTTTAAAAATCAGTGAATGACATTATTACACCTAGGGCTGTTTCTGATGGCTAGGATGGTAAAACAGTTGATTCTATGATTTCTGAGCTCGAATATTATACTGTATTTGAAAGTGAAGATATGTACATAACCACTGCAAATGATGGAGAAATGTTCTGTTACCAACATTATCAACATCATTTTTTACATAGAGCTAGTACTCCCAGAACAGTTTATAATTACACACAATGGAAACATTGTCCAACTCCACAAGTGGGGAGTTCTAAAGCATATGTAGAGAACTTCACATATTTTAATGGGCATGACGCCACAAACCCTGAGTCATATTATTTCAAATTGCTCATATCAAAAGCAAGGAAAATATTGTAAACCAACACTACATTAATTTATTCGGATTCGTTTGATTCCCAGTTGACAATGCAAGGAAATGAATATTGGAAAAAGTCAATAGACTTAAAACCAGTTTGGGGAACGAAGAATTGGCAGACACAAGGCATGAAAGCTTTATTTAAAGCATGTTTAATTCCATTACAAATCCTTTTTTTGAAAAGACACTGTTCAGCAAACAACTTGAATGGTGTTAGTAAAAGTAAAAGAAATGAATGCGCCCAGTATTCCCTTCACATCTAAATTTGACAAAAATTATGAACTTTTCAGAAGAACAGCTAAATGGAATGGTTCAGAACGGTACCTTTAATTCATCACTTTTAGGTCCCAACAGGTGTTTATTGTGGCTAGTGGCTAGTGGACACAAATGGTTGTCATACGTGTTTTATTAACTCCATGCAGGGGTTTAGAGTGAGCAGACCTGACCCTTGTTACGTCACCATACAACACTGAGGTATCATCACTACATACTGTGTAGGCAAATTATGTAAATTATGTCAGCAATGGTTGCAATCCTCCATGTTAATAGCTGTAAAAAAACGTCTCTCCTTTCTGAAGACATATGGGCTGATTTAGATCTTTCCTGGACTCCCATCATCCCTCAGTGGTAGCGTTTACAAGGACTAAATCAAGCTGATGGATTCCCACCCTCCCTATTTAGATGTCTGCAGATTGGTCCTCTTTCCGAGCTGACAGAGTGTTTTCCATTGCATAAGCAGTGCACCGACAATGACACGTCGGACTCCTCTGCTGGCTAACATTACTCTGTCACCGCCAGGATGGCAGGATTGCACCAAGCATATTCAGATTTCACAGCTGTGCTAGCATTGTCATAGTGGCAGATTCCTGGTGGGTGGGATTCCTTTGTGGGACATGTTCAACATTGTACTGTACCTGTGGCTTTTGGATGGATGCTAGCATCATACACCTGATGTGTTTTGGCTAATTGTTTTCACCTGTATACCTCACTATAGAACAAATTCAATTTCAGACCAAGATTTTTTGCCATTCCACCACAGCACATGCTCCTGCTGAATGTTTGAAACAGAATCCAGATGTTTATTTGCTTCCTCTGTTTCTTGTTATTTTGTTTTATTTGTTTTTTTTGCTTTAACGTGTGGGTCACAAAATCATCTGATTTAATAACATTATAGTGGCAGGTAGGATTCATCCCTGTTTCACACAGAGGGGAGAATTGTCAGTCAAGGTGGATGTAATTATAAGAGTAGAGCCACAATTGTGGCATAAAGAAGGCAAATGTGATCCTGAATAGTTGACAGAGTGAATGTTGTAGCAAACAACGTTGTGCACAAAGGAGGAAATTAGGAAAATGTAGAATGACCTGCAGGAGAGAATGCGTTCTCTGGCCTCCAAGCATCACTGGGAGGCCTAGAGGACTGGTGGTGGTTTTACCCATCCTCATTACAACTATACCCCTGGGAGGAGAAGATCTTGCAGAATCTACATCCTGAAGGCTTGGTAAGTTATACTTTGAAGTGTCACTAAACCTAAATGTTGTTTTTGCTATAGAAGTAACTGTTGATAATGTGTTTTCCACCTTCGTCCTACACATAAACTTAGAAATATGTTTTTATTTTTGCTTTATAATGGGAATTTGTAGCATTATTGTTGTATCTCTTGTTTAACTGATATGTAAAGGCTATAGTCAGTATAGGATGTTTTTCCTCATGTTTCACATTCTTTTTCCCTATGTTTGTGTGCTTGTATGAATGTATTCTGTTTAAGTAAAGATTACAGGTTTCAATCTCTATCACATTTTACATGATGTTATGGTGCAAATAAGGGGTTTTGTGCACTTTAGAACAGATTTCTTAAATGTGTCCCAGATTTCTTATGTGTGTCCCATATTGGAAATGTTAGTTTATTTCTACTGCATATTCCTACTAAGTATGTTTCACTTACAATTTTGCAAGTGTTGTTAAGTTTAATTGAAATGACTACAACTACCATGATACCTTATTTTTGGTTTGTTTAAATAATTTATGCATATCTCCCTTATCTTACATATTTTCACATATGTCAAAGTATGATATATTTATCTATCTTTATTTTATGGTATGCTGTGAAATGTGATGTTTAATTTTCTATGTTCTCTTTTCATATTATCTCATTGATTTGATGGTATCTGCCTCACTAATCAAAGTTTTATCTTTTAATGTTTAATATATGTCACTTTGTATGCTGAATATAACATCTTTTTTTAAATAAATGTACTTTGCAATGCTCATATGATGACTAATACTATTTATCCTGCAATGTTTTTAATTCTCAGATTATTACCCTGCTAGGCCTTTGAATGTTTTTTCCTCATATTTCTCCTGTTTATTCTGTTGGTAAATTTCATGCAAACTCTATCCTTTTTTAATTTCAGAGCATCATTTTACATACTTTTTTGAAGTAGTTTTGTGTGCAATTTAAATTGTTATGTAACTCGTTAACAACCAACTGAATTGTGTATTAATGATACTAAATGTCTTTTACCTTTATGTTGCTTCATTTTTGCCCTCAAATTCATTTGATGTACAATCCATATTCCTAAAACATTTTTGTTGTAATGTAATCATAGGTACAACACCAAGAGTATGTGGACCACCATCTACCACAACACCTGAGGATACCTCCTCTCCAGACCAGAAACAAGCCTTCAGTGAGGATTCTACTCATGCAACTCTGGATGATGAGGAGCAGCCTGGTCCATCTGGTCTGCCTGAGCATACAGCTCCAGTGAGTCTCAATATACCCATACCTACAACTCCCACCCCAGCTGTTATCACACCTTAGGCCCTGGATACTGTGGTGTTCTCAGTAGTTGATTCCATTTCCGAATGGAATCATCTACCATGACAATAGAATCCTGGGAAGAGAAGGGGAGAAAAGAGCGAGCGCGTCGAGGGACAGCTGATGGCGGACGATGTAGCCGATGGTTGGGTGCTTATAAGGATAATAAAAACTTACATTAAACTTTGACAACGGTGTCTACCTTCGTGATTCATATACTTCACACTGGCGACGAGGGTGTGTGAAGACACAGTGCCTCAACATGGCACGGCGCTTCCATTAGAGAAGTTCGTCCGTTGCGGTTTACGAGTTTCCTGTTGTGCGGTCGCAGTGCTGATCTTCGACGGAGCGGCAGAGTGGAGTGGACACTATACGATCACTACTTCAGAGGAAGGACACGCTGCATGAGGAACGTGTCGGTGTGTTGACTCAGGAAGTGTTAAAGATGAGCAGCGGATTCGTGGCTGAAGACGGTCGACCACATTTTCTGCATTTTAAAGCGAGTTGCGGCAATCATCGGGCGTTTCCGCTCTCGCTTATAAAAAAAACTGGGAAGGAGCAGAGAGCCTTAAAGGGGCAGGAAACTTAAAGGCAGGCATCCTTAAAGGGACAGGCTGTCTTAAAGGAGCAGAGCACACAGAAGTGATGGAGTTTTCCTACTTCATGACGTTTTTTTTAATGTGTAATACAGAAAAACACGGTGATAGGCACACCACTGCCTGTTGTTGTGTGAAAACTTGAAGTTTAAAACCTGAAGAACACAGTGATAGGCAGAACTTTACCTGCTGTTGTGTAGAGACTAGAAATTATAAGCTTATGTTTGTGGACTCTTAGAGTCAATTTCATTTGGTTTGTTCTACTTATTGTGTTTTGTTACAAGTGTAATTCTTTTGGGTGCTATTTTCAGTTTTATGGTTGTGTGAGTTTATTTTATTGTCTTTTTTTTTCAGAAGTGTTTGGGTGGAAACTGTATTTATAGATTACATAAAAAGGGGTGTGTAATTTTGTTTAAAATGCAGAATGTGACTCGCCCACCATTCTTTATGAGGAGAACCTGTCATTCGCCGGGCTAAATGGAAGAAGATGTTTATGCATTATGCGAAAGTGTGTGGACCTTTGTTAAGTGTGGAGAGGAAGCATGCTCTAATAATGCATTGTCTTAGTGGGGAAGGACAGGAGGTGTTTGACAATTTACCAGATTTGAGAGTGAGGAAGGAAGGAATTTGAATGACTTTGAAATATGTTTTTTGAAGTTGGACAAACACTATCTGCCAAGAGTGAGTACAATAATGGAGAGATATTATTTTGGGAGAAGAGAGCAGGGTAAAGATGAGTTGGTTGAGGAGTACATAACAATTTCAGGGAAGTTGGCAGCTTCATGCAAGTTTGGGAGTTTGGTGGATGAGAGAATTTGGGATCAGCTTGTATTGAAGTATAGTAGTGACAAGATTAGAGAAAAGTTGTGGTTGAAGGATAAGCCACCATTGGAGGAAGTTATTATGGTTGCGAAAAGGGTTGAACATATGTTGAAATGTGTCACGGAGTTGAGTGCTGTAAAAAATAAAGAGTTGAGTGAAAATAAGAAAATTGATGAGTATGTGAGGTGAAATCCAAGGAAACAGTGAGTGGGAGGAAGAAAGAGGAGCAAGTGAACTTTAAAGGGGAGTGTTTCAGGTGTGGAAATAGTGGACATAGGGCGAATGCGAGTAATTGTCCGGCGTTAAATGCGTTCTGCAATGGTTGTGGAAAGAAGGGTCATTTTTACAAATGATGTTGCAATAAAAGGAAGGGTAATCATAGTGATATGATAAAGGAGGTGAAGGAAGTATCACAGGAAATTGTTTTTCAGGTAGACATGCAGAAGTGCAGTAGTGATCGTCCCAGTGAAATTGTACTGGTGGATGGGGTCAAATTGTTGATGCGTTTTGATTCGTGCTCACATTTAACATTTATTCGAAACACAGTTTCGAGGCTGTTTGTAAGGTGAAGAGAACATTTTAAAAAATGGATGTTTGTCCAGGTGGGTATGGTGGTCAACCTATTAAGATGTTAGGTTATTTTGAAGGACATTTGTAGTTGAAAAGAAGACATATTGTAGGGAAAATTTATGTCTCAAGTAAAGGTCATGATTTGTTGGGGTGGACACATCAGAAATTGCTGGGTGTAGTTCTTAATCCAAATGCACTGCCACAAGTACAAGTACAGTGTGGGAGTGTGATATTGTAAAGACATTTTCCGAAGTATTCTCTGATGGCTTGGGTTATCTCAAAGGCTACAAACACAGGATTAGACTAAAAAAAATGCATTGCCGGTGGTGGCAAAAGTGAGGAGGATTCCACTAGTGTTGCAGGAGTCGGTGGAGAAGGAACTGAAGAGACTTGAATTGTTAGGGGTGATTGAGGAGGTAGAGGCTACAGAGTGGTTGGCTCCCATTGTGGTTGCGAGAAAGGGTGATGGTGACATCAGGTTGTGTATGGATCTGAGAGAGCTGAATAAGGAGATTGTAGTAGATAAGTTTCCTCTTCGTCACATAGAGGAGACAGTCTCCGTGATAGGTGGAGCGAACTATTTCTCCAAACTGGATTTAGCATCTGCCTACCACCAGGTGGAATTGGAAGAAGGTTCGCAAGAACTTACGCCCTTTATTACACCATTTGGGGCTTTTAAGTTTAAAAGAATGCCTTTTGGACTGGTGTCAGCTGCGTTGGTTTTTCAACGTATAATGAGAACAGTGTTGAAGGGATTGAAGGGTGTGAAATGTTATAATACTGATTTTTGGTGACACAGCGGAAGAACATATGGATAGAGTGAATAAGGTGTTGGAATGCTTAAGTCGGGCTGGTCTCACACTCAAGAGGAAGAAGTGTCGTTTTGGTGTGATTGAAGTTGAATATTTTGGGCATTTGATTTCTGGTGAAGGAGTTAGACCAAACCAGAACTAGTTAACACTATTAAGAATTTGGTATCTCCTAAGACCAAAGAAGAGGTGAGTTCCTTTCTTGGAATGGTTAAGTACTATGGAAGATACGTAAAGAATTTGGCGGGAAAAATCTGTAAATATGAGGACTTTGCTTAAAAAAAATGAAGAGAGTTTAACTGGGATGTTCTGTGTGAGAAAGACTTTCTGGGAATAAAGAAAGAATTGGAAGAAGCGCCATGTTTACAGGCATTTAAACCTGGGAAACTGATGTTTGTTCTCACAGATGCCAGTGCTAAAGGTTTGGGAGCTTTACTGCTAAAGCAAGACAATGGAGAGAATTGCCTGTGCGTCAAAATCATTGAGTGAAGTAGAGAAAAATTATTCTGTCTTTGGCTATATTCTGGGCGCTAAGAAAATGTAAGCATTTTATTTGGGGTACGGACTTTGTGGTTCTGTCGGATCATAAGCCTCTGATTGAGGTGTTTGACAACAAAGGTTTGAATTGCATTTCTGCTAGAATTAGGAGGTGGATTATTGGTTTACCAGAATTTAATTTCAAAGTTGTGTATGTCCCTGGTGCAGCGAATGTGAGTGCAGATTGTTTATCATGATTGGTTGAGGTAAATAGGACTGGGGGAAGTGTTGATATGGCTATGGTGGAAGAAGACATGTATAACATTTAAGAAAATGGGAGTAAAATTACTTTTGAGGCTATTACAGAACAGGAATGGAAAGATGCTTTGGAGGATGATGAAGAATTGTTTATGATTATGGAAGCAATCAGGAACAGGAACTTTTCTGAGTTAATAAAAAATTGGAATTTGATCAAAAAAGAATTGGCGGTAAATAGGTCAATGCTATTGAGGGGAACAAGATTAATTCTGCCAATTTCCCTAAGGAAGAAGATAATGGACCAGGCTCATGAGGGTCATCTGGGTATAGTAAAAACAAAGGAAAATTTAAGAGCATGTTTTTGGTGGCCAGGAATGGATCTGTAGATAGAGCGATTGGTTCGGTAGTGTGTACAATGTTCACGTAGTGACAACATTTTGAAAAAAAACTCGTAGTGTACTTATGGTTTGTAGAAAATTACCTAGCAAACCATGGGATGAGGTGGCAATTGATATTGTGGGGCCATTACAAGGTGAACAATTTACTATGTATCTTATTCTGTTGATGGATTTGTATTCAAGATGGGTTGAGGTTAAAAATGTGCGTGATATTTTGTCTTCAAATATAAAAGTATTTTCAGAGGATGTGTTTAGAAAAGAGGGAATTACCTAAATCCATTTTGTCTGATAATGGACCTCAATTTTGTTCTTTAGAATTTGAAAGTTTTAGAATTTTTTTTGTATAATACACAAAGAATCTGCCATTTATCATCCTGAAACAAATGGTGCTGTGGAGAGATTCAGTAGATATATAAAAGAAAGCATACAGTTGGCAAGGGTGAATTGTATGTATTGGAAAAAAGAGCTTTCAAGAAGAATTACAGCCTATCATTTTTTACCATATGTATCAACTGGGAAATCACAGTTTGAACTGTTCAAAAGAGGAGTACCAATACAAAGTTGTGTCCAGGATGGATGAATTGGGTAAAGAATAGTTTTAACGTGGATGATAGGAATTGGAGGAGAACAGAGGAAAATGCAATGATAAAAAGATAACTGGATTTTGGTTTGAGAAAGAAGGTTTGTGATGTGGAAGTTAAAGTAGGGGACGTGGTGAAGATCAGAGGACCTGTTGGTAGTGCGAATTGGTCGAAGTATACTAGACCTTTGAAGGAACTTAAATGTTTCAGGAATGCGGTAAAGACATCTGATGGGAAAATAAGGAATTTGAACAGAGTAGTTCCTCTGAAAGTGTCGAAAGAAGAAATGTTGATCGCATCTGCAGATAAGGACTTTGTAGAAGATAAACCACCATCAGTACAATCTGGTGGCAATTTCATGAAGAATGCGGTATGTGAAAAAAGAAAAAGTAATAGGAGAAGATTTTCTCTGGGATATTTTAAAGACAATGGCGGTCATTACAACATTGGCGGTAAAAGCCGCATACCGCCGTGCAGAACACCAACACACCGCCGCGGCCGCGGAAAACCGCCACAGCTATTATGACCCACAACACGGAATCTGCCAACATTCAGACATCCACACAAGTCTGCCACACCAAAGGTCAGTGACAAACTGGCGAAAACAAAACCTCCACCGTCACGCCAACAGAAATACGCCCACACTATCATGATCCACGAATCAACGCACATTTACAAAACAGTACCACATTGGACAATTCAAAATAAACACACCTGATACACATACACACACCACTCCCACACACCCAATACAATATAAAACACACACCCACATCACCCACAAACCCCTACGACCAAAAATCACGAACAAAGGCCAGAGAGAGACACCACCATCAACAATACTAGCATCCACAGGCACACAACACCATCACCCACATAACTTCCACACACCTCACACTACACACCACTACATATCAGCACACTTATCACCCCACACACCACCCCACACATCACCTACATCACCCCATGGCAGGCAAAGACACCCCAGGTTCTCGGAGGAGGAGCTTTGGTTCATGGTGGAGGAAATTGTCCGGGTAGAGCCACAGCTATTCAGATTAAAGGTGCAGCACACCTCAATTGCAAGGAAGATGGAACTATGGCGAAGAATAGTGGACAGGGTCAACGCAGTGGGACAGCACCCAAGAAATCGGGAGGACATCAGGAAGAGGTGGAACAACCTATGGGGGAAGGTGCCTTCCGTGGTCTCAAGACACCACCTTGCCGTTCAGCGGACTGGCGGCGGACCCCCACCTCCTCCCCCACAACTAACAACATGGGAGGAGTAGGTCTTGGTGATTCTGCATCCTGAGGGCCTCGCAGGAGTAGGTGGAGCAATGGACTCTGGTAAGTCAAATCTTAACTATTACATCCCCCACCCTACCTGCATGCCAGCACATACCCCCACCCTCACCCCCATCACTCCAACTCCTCACAAATGTCCCAACATCACAAACCACACATCCTAACCCCAAGCCCTGCATGCAACAACAAAGCATGGACACCCATCACTAAAGCATGCCCACTGCACATACCCATACACCCCCCTAAACCATCATCACACAAGGTCCCACACAGAAATGCAAGCACTGGGGTACACGGTCACCCACCCATTGCACACCATGCCACACACAGATGTAAAAAACATCCTTTTCTACCCCTGCAGGACCCCTACTCAACGTCACCAGACAGGAGGGTCCACACATGTCCACACCACCAACAGAAGAGGCCCACAGTGATGACAGCACCTCTGTCCAACTGGATCTAGATGACCAGCTCGGCCCATCAGGATGTGTTTGCCGTATGGAATGGTTCCTACTGTGGACCATTGTAATACCTGGGGCACGGTGTTTGCCGCGCTCTACACTACAGCACACGGTACACCAACATTGGCTAATCTACCGGAAGTGCTAAAACAAATTCAAGATGAATATGGGGCTGCCCCAGCCTTAGATTTAGGGATGCAGCTGATGGGCAATTTTGCTCCAGTTTCTTCTATTATTTTGAGTAATCTCAAAGGAGAGGCAGTAGCACTAGCGGTGCGTATGCGTCTTCGAGACGTCCCGCAACTTAATCAAGAGCGGGAGCTGCCGAGAATAATAGCAGAAACATATTCAAGTATTGGTTGTGATAGCCTAGGGGCTAGACCGCAAAAACCACAGTTACAGGGTAAGAGTAGTAAGGATACTACTAAACAACAACAACCTGAGGGTACTAAAAAGCGCTGGGAGAAAAAACAGCAAACACCTAAAAAAGACAGGGGACAATCTCCGCAACCGGAGACTCCACAGAATAGGTATAATCTTAGGAATAGGGGTAATTTGAAGACGCCTGATAGATATCAATATACTGATACACGCCAATCTCGTTCCTTTCAGGACTCATCAGAAAAGAGAAATGAGAGAGGTGGGTGGTCAGAGCGGAGAACAGAGTACGTGAAACCGAGACAGGAATCACAACGCTCAACTGAGGTTTCTGTCAAGAAAGAAGAGAAACCGATCCAATAAAAGCAGCAATTTAAAAAGAAGAAGGTGGCGGCAGTCTCAGTTAGACATGCCACACAAGAAGAGAGTTCTCTTGAAGAACAAGACATGGGCGTTAGCACTGTTAGACAGCGCGGCAGAGGTCACAATAGTTCGCCGGAATCTTCTGGAAGATCTGGAGGTGAAAGCAACTGGTGACTTCATACAAGTCGAAACAGCAGATATGCATGTCTCTGATCCCGATAGAGTTTATACAGTAACTTTACAATTAGAAGGGGACATTGAGCGCACTATAAACGCCATCTTTTGGGATCGTGTGGTCAAATTGTATGACATTCTGCTGGCCGAACAGGATTGGCCCCCAGACTTTGTTCGCAACTGTCCAGTTGGGGAGGAGGTTATTACGCCTTCATTCTCACCACTTGTTCTGGGAGAACTAGAGGAGTCCTATAGTAATACATGGGCTCTGGCACAGGCACCCGCCTTATATAGAAATCATGTGGGGTGGGATAGGGATTCACGTTATCATGTAATTCCCATAAAGGGCGAACCTCAGCCGCAACTGCAATATCCAATAAAATTTGAGGCAAAGGCATCGGTTAGGAAGGTACTTTGGCAATTGGAGTACCAGGGAGTTATTGAACCCTGTGTCTCGCCGATGAATAATCCCATATTTCCTGTAGCTAAACTGGACCATTCTTAAAGGATCGTGGTGGATTACAGACATTTAAATGGACATACACGCACATATGCAATACAAAATTCACAAAGCGCAGCGCTCATGAATAATATTGTGCGTAAGAAATACAAAACAACTTTAGATATCTCGAATGGATTCTTCTGCCAAAATATAGCACCCGAAAGTAGGGACTTTACAAGCTTTAGGGCCATATTTATACTTTTCGACGCACAACTGCGCCAACGCAGTTGTGCGTCAAAAAAGTTAACGCCATTCTGAAGCGCCATGCGGGCGCCGTATTTATTCAATGACGTTAGCCAGCGTTAGCCGGCGGAGCTGCCTGGTGTGCGTGAAAAAAAATGACTTACACCAGGCAGCGCCAGCATAGGGGAAAATGGAGCTTGGGCGTCAAAAAATGGGGCAAGTCAGGCTGAGGCAAAATTTTCGCCTCAACCCGATTTGCGCCATTTTTTTTACTCCCAACCCCCATTGAAATGACTCCTGTCTTAGCAAAGACAGGAGTCATGCCCCCTTGCCCAATGGCCATGCCCAGGGGACTTCTGTCCCCTGGGCATGGTCATTGGGCATAGTGGCATGTAGGGGGGCACAAATCAGGCCCCCCTATGCCACCAAACAAAATAAAAAAAATACTTACCAGCACTTACCTTAATGTCCCAGGGGTGGGTCCCTCCATCCTTGGGCGTCCTCCTGGGGTGGGCAAGGGTGGCAGGGGGTGTCCCTGGGGGCATGGGAGGGCACCTCTGGGCTCCTTCCGAGCCCACAGGTCCCTTAACGCCTGCCCTGACCAGGCACTAAAAAATTATGCAAAAGCGGCTGGACGTCATTTTTTTGGACCCGCCCACTCCCGGGCGTCATTTTTGCCCGGGAGTATAAATATGGCGCACATGCCTCGGAGTCATTTTTTAGACGGGAACGCCTACCTTGCATATCATTAACGCAAGGAAGGTGTCCACGCTAAAAAATGACGCAAACTCCATGAACTTTGGCGCTAGATGCGTCTAACGCCAAAGTATAAATATGGAGTTCGTTTTGCGTCGAATTTGCGTAAAAAAAAACGACGCAAATCCGGCGCAAACAGAGTATAAATATGGCCCTTACTGTGTTTGGCTCTCAGAAAAAAAATTGTCGTTTGCCTCAGGGGTATAAGAATAGCCCAGGACTGTTTTCGGCTCGTGTGACTGAAATTCTGCACGAGTTGGACCCTGAAGCTTTGTCATATGTTGATGATATATATCTGACAGATGATGAGTTACTACAACATTTAAGGCGGGTAGCCCGCATTGTTGTGGGATTGGCCGATGCTGGCTACAAATTTAATTTTAAAAAATCTAAAATTGCCTTCCTCAGCATCATTTTCCTGGGAGATGAGTTGTCAAATGAGGGCAAGAGCTTAGCGCCACACTTTTTGGAGAAATGTGCACAGTTGCAACCTCCTAATACGATTCGGAAACTCCAGTCGTTATTGTGATTTCTCAATTTTGGCATAATTTACATTCCTGATAACGCTACACGTATAAAACCATTATACGAGTTGATTCGCCCAAATTTTTCGAGTAGATTTTGGACGAATGAGCATACACATATTCTTCACGATTTACAAACTGATCTCTTAGCAGTAAAGCATTTACACACACGGGACAATAAAACGCATCTAGTCATCAGGGTTATACCTGGGGCCGTTGGGTTTACATATGTCACCTTTAATGAGGGTGAGACAGTCCCGATAGCATACAAGTCCCACTTGTACTGTGCTGCAGAACAACGTTTTGCACAAACTGAGAAAATTCTCCCTGCTGTACAGATGGCTGTGATTAAAGAACGACCTCTTGCCCAGGGCTAACGTATTGTTGTCGTTTCCCCGATTCCAGCCTTAGAGGCTGTTACAAAAGCAAGTGTTCCTAATTCGAAAGCTTTACACCCGCGATGGATACAATGGGCAACGTCCTTGACAGCCACTGATGTAGATTACGTATTTGACCCTAAACTGCAGACTCAAGAATTTCTTCAATATGAAATGGAGTACCCTGTTCCCGCTGGCACATTACCTATTGATCAATATCAGGTGGACATGTACACCGATGGCACTGCGCAACCAGCGGTTGGGTCTAAACAACAGTATTCTGCTGCATGTGCGGTGGTGAGCGGCTATATGGAGGGGGAAAAGTTCTGCCCCCAACATACTTATACACAGACCTTGGGAGACCATACTTATACACAGACCTTGGGAGACTGTACGGCACAGTTGGCTGAGCTGAAAGCTCTGTTGTTAGCCTTGGAACATGCAGATCCGGCAATATTTACACTGCTGGTTTGTGATTCCTATTACTGTGTTCAGTCTTTCAATGAATATTTACATTACTGGAGGTTGAATGGGTTCATAGATTCCAAGGGTAACACCATAAAACACAAATTGCTGTGGGGGAAGGTTGCGAATCTGAAGGAAATGCTTCCTAAAGTCCATGTTGTGCATACACTTGGACACCAGCGCGTTGGAATACACCTTGCTGGGAATACTTTGGCTGATGAAGCCACGAAAACGGCAGTGGCAGCAGTAACTCGTTCGAGTTCCAAACCAGACAAAGAGATTTTGGCTGCCATAAAGGCTACAGCTGATGGCATGCCATTTCCTAAAGGATTCCCTTCTAAATATAGTTACTGCATGGGTGGTATGCTGAATGCTGTAGTTAAAATCCCAGGCGTTGGTGTACGTGAGATGGCCAATAAAATTGAGCGACCTCGATTAATTACTGCAGCACATGAGGGGGCGCCATCTGCACATGCAGGCGTGGCTGCCACCATTTCACTCTTACAGGCTCGTTATTGGTGGCCTGGTCTCTATAAGGAGACAAAGCAGTATGTCCTTTGTTGTGACATCTGCCAACAAATTAAAGTTTCCACGGCTAGACGCCCGCAGCTGACGCCCCTTCTGATATCGAATAAACCTTTACAGTGTGTGTACTTGGACCATTGTGGTCCGCTGACACCAGATAGTGCATACAAATATATATTGGTAGCTGTAGATTCGTGCTCCTGATTTGGGTGGGTCTGGCCACAGCACTCGGCTGACGCTCAAACTGTTATTAAAGATTTGCGCATCTTTGTCGATACATATGCAGTTGCGGCTTTTCATTCGAACCAGGGCCCTGCTTTTGCCTCTAAGGCATTCAGGGACACCATGGCTTCGTTGGGGGTCCAGCTCCAGTTCTCGTCTCCATTTCATCCCGAGGGAAATTCTGTCGTGGAGCGTTTGAATCGCGATTTAAGGCAATCCTTAACGGCCAGAGTTATAGGTACGGGTCGTAGTTGGCTAGCCCACCTGTATGGAGTACAGAGAGCACTTAATAACTTGCCTAGAAGGTCCCTGGGGGGTCGTACTTCATATGAGTGCCTGTTTGGAACACAAATGTATGTTCCTGATCTAGATGGTCCTGGTGTGGAGACGGCAGATACGCCCTTTGACATAAATGATCATGTCACTGTTTTACAGGATTTACAGCAATTCCGTGAAGATAACTCTTCTGCCAGTGCTGCCTCCACAGGAATTAAGGATGAACCAGATCTTGTGCGTGAAAAGGTCGCAGTGAAAAAAGAATTTGGCCCTTCCTATCAAGTGCCAGTCCCTGTGCTAGGGGTCCACGGCACAAGAACTGTGATTTTGCCACCGCTGCAAGGGGCCAAAGGAAATCGCTTTGTTTCCATTGACAATGTCAAGTTACAACATGTGGCGGATTCTGCACAGCAGACCAAGAGGGACGCCCAGTAGTTCCGGCATCCCTCTCACTATTGGGGACGAAGTTCCGCTGCAGGTGATTTGCACCAACGCTATTTCCTCTCCGAGCTTGGGGAGGGTGGAAGCTGATCTTGCAATTGTTCCACTGACGGTGAATAATTTGGAATCTTTTGATCAAGTTGCTGTAAGTTCTACTGATATTGCTGAACACGTGGTCTACAGCGTGCCAAGGCGAGAGCCACCATCTGCTTCTTTGTTTACGGTTGCACCTTTTGCGAGAACTACCTCCGGCTGCTTTAACACCACTGATGATACCTTGTCGGACTCCTCGTCCTCTTCAACACCAGCCCTGTGTCCACGTAAGCTGCTGTGTTGGCTTAAACATTAATTTTTTGTTGTTCCTTGGAACTATCTGTGGCTTTTCATGACTGTGATGACTTTTTTCCTATGGCTGGGGTTTGTAGTTACCTTTTTTCTGGTGATACATGGTCATTTTCTTCCTGAACGATCTGAGATTGAGCACGTGGAGAAGGTGTTGAAACCACATTTTTCATCACATATGGTTCAAAGAGACTTGTCCTTTGTGAACATTTCTGCTGTACCAATTCCAGATGGGATTGTGTGGGATAGAGTAATGTTTGATATATATGGTCCCACTGAAATAATTCAAATACCGTATGTTCTCAAATTGTCAATGAATGATATTGTTATACCAGGCATTGTTTCTCATGATTGGGATGTAAAGACGGTAGATTCTATGTTGACAGAATTACAATATTATACTGTCTATGAAAATGAAGATGCTTACCAATTTAGAGATAATTACGATGACATGTTTTGCTACAATTATTATGGACACCACTTTATTCATAAAGCTAGTAGCCCTAAAACAATATTTGAATATATGGAATGGGAACATTGCCTGACTCCTCCACAGGGGAGTTCTAAAACTTATGCTGATAAATTTGCATATTTTTCTGGGTATAATCAACAGAGTGCTAAGTCTTACTATTTTAAGGTTACTCCGCATGCTAATAAGCAAATGTAATTGACTGATACTAAATTACTGTATTCAAATTTGTTTGTATCCAAACTTTCAGTTGAGGGGTATGAATACTGGTCCAAAACTGTTGATTTGAAAAGAGTCTGGGGAACGAAAAATTGGCAAATGCGGGGTAGGGACACTTTGTTTAGGGCGTGTATTATTCCTGTCCAAATGATTTTCTTAAATGACACTGTACAACAGACTAGCTGTTTGGGCTTAGCAACAATTAGAGACTTGAATTTGCCTAGCATAACTGTCCCTTCCAAATTGAAAAATTGGCAGCACTATATTAATGCCACGTTTACTGAGCTTGCAGACTGGGTCCAGAATGGTACGCTTAACACTTCATTGACACGTCCGGACGGGTGGTTATTGTGGCCCATAGACACTAATGGGTGTCATCAACGTTTTGTCACCTCTTCGGGGGGTACAGGACTAGTAGGGCAGACCCTCGCTACATTTCACCAGGACATGATGATATCATTACTACATATAGCGTGGGGAAACTTTCACATCTCACGTTACTGTCTAACAATACTGACTTGCAAGATTTTTTGTCAGGTGCAAGACTACCCCAGAAGAGGCGTTTTTTGTATGAAGTGTACAATGAGATTTGGAAACTTTCACAACAGGAGGCGGCGGCCCGGTTGAGGCAGATAGATCAGGAGAATTTATAACAAGCATTGTCTGTTGTGGATAATGGAATGCATACCCTATCCGACCGTGTATATATGATTGACAACATTGTTTCCTCTGCTATAGACATTATTAAATCAGATATGTCTTCTTTATATCATGGGCGGAGTCAAATGCGGTCCATCATGCAGTTGGGTTGGACTCTACAGACATTAAAGGCAGGTCGCGTTCCGTGGCAGCACATCCGAGCCAGGGAGATATTTATTTCCTTTAATCTGACACGTCAACAACAGCTCATGGCTAAAAAGGAATCGACATATGTTATGTTAAATATTGAAAAGTTGGAGAAGTTGCCTTTTACTGTGGCTGAGATTCCGTCAGCTGAGTGGTTGATTCACGGGGTTATCAACTTGCCTATCTCCACTCTGCAATTCACTTCTTGTTTGAAGCATATTCCGTTGGGCAGATATGAGAAGTTGGGAGACAGTTACATACATGAGGTGTGGGAGCTTCCCTTTCTGTACAGATGTCTTAATGATTAGCGGTAGTGAATGCGAAACTTCTGTCAGCCATTCGATGGTTTGTAAGCAGCTGTCTTTGCATTGGGCATGTAATGCCTCGATTGCGAACTTAGATTGCTATCTTAAGGGAGTTCCAGTCCCAGTAATTAACAACACTTTCCAGGTGCTTTCAAATGGCAGCTACGTCCTTCTTAACAGTGAAGCCTGTTGTGGCATGCGTGCCGGAATAGTTTACGTAGTCATTGTCACCAAGGCCGTTACGTGCTGCGGAAATGTGTTGTTTCCCCCCACTCAATTTAGGGAGGTAGCGGACATCTGGCCTCACATTGCTACTTCCAAAGTGAATTTCGACAAGTTGAGTCGAATGAAGGCTCTATTGTTTCAAAAGCATGTGGCCCTTACATCTGCACGCGAGACCTACGCACTTCAGGTGGCGAGGTCATCAGCAGAAATACAGTCCCTATTAAATACTAAGGGGCATATTTATACTCTGTTTGCGCCGGATTTGCGTCGTTTTTTTTTACGCAAATCCGACGCAAAACTAACTCCATATTTATACTTTGGCGTTAGACCCGTCTAGCTCCAAAGATTTTGCAGTTTCCGTCATTTTTTAGCGTGGACACCTTCCTTGCGTTAATGATATGCAAGGTAGGCGTTCCCGTCTAAAAAATGACTCCGAGGCATGTGCGCCATATTTACACTCCCGGGCAAAAATGACGCCCGGGAGTGGGCTGGTCAAAAAAAATGACGTCCAGCCGCTTTAGCGTCATTTTTTAATGCCTGGTCAGGGCAGGCGTTAAGGGACCTGTGGGCTCGGAAGGAGCCCAGAGGTGCCCTCCCATGCCCCCAGGGACACCCCCTGCCACCCTTGCCCACCCCAGGAGGACGCCCAAGGATGGAGGGACCCATCCCAGGGAACTTAAGGTAAGTTCAGGTAAGTATTTTTTTCTTTTTTTTTTGGGTGGCATAGGGTGGCCTGATTTGTGCCCCCCTACATGCCACTATGCCCAATGACCATGCCCAGGGGACATAAGTCCCCTGGGCATGGCCTTTGGTCAAGGGGGCATGACTCCTGTCTTTGCTAAGACAGGAGTCATTTCAATGGGGGTTGGGAGTAAAAAAAAATGGCGCAAATCGGGTTGAGGCGAAAATTTTGCCTCAGCCTGACTTGCCCCATTTTTTGACACCCAAGCTCCATTTTCCCCTACGCCAGCGCTGCCTGGTGTAAGTCATTTTTTTTTACGCACACCAGGCAGCTCCGCCGGCTAACGTCATTCCATAAATAAGGCGCCCGCATGGCGATTTGGAATGGGGTTAGCCGTCGTTAAATTTTTTGACGCACAACTGTGTTGGCACAGTTGTGCGCCAAAAAGTATAAATACGGCCCTTACTTTCTGAGCCACTTTGGTGAACTCATGGGACGTATATTTAATGCGTCCAGCACTGCGGGAATTGCAAATTTTTTCAAAGCTGTTGGTGTTGGTTTTGCTCATACCTTCTCTTCCATATTCGGTTTGATACCTTTGGCTATTCATTCTATTTTCGGAAGCATTTTTGGGGGATTTCCGATTACTTTGGCTTTGTTGGCTGGTGTTTTGCTGTTGCTGTTGTTCTTCTGCAATGGCTGTCCCACCGCAACGAGATCCAATATTGGCGCTGCCGTCAGCGCAGCTGTGTCGTGAACGCATGATGCAGCATTTTGGAGCAACACTCCTAGGACAGTTGGAGTGTGACTGGTCTCTGTCATTCCGGCCGGTTTGGGATTGTGTGCAACCCGTGTTTCGTGCCTTTGGTGCTCGTTTGAACATGCACTAGCTCTCTGTCTCTCACTACAGTGCCCCCCGGTGGTTGATACTAATCTGTTGATGTTCCCGATTAGGGCTCATTCCCAGACTTGTGCACTGCGGTTGTGTTTGCTTCGTGAGGCAGTTTATGAGATTCCCTCCCTGGAGGAAGATGGTATTGTCTCATTCATAGGCCCTGCACGGGGTGCCGCCCTGGATGGTTCTGGGGCTTTGGAACACACCTGCTCCATGATAGTTTTTGGCGTGGATTTTCCAGTGTTGACATCTGTCGAAGTGGAGGATCTCCTGCTTTCCGTGGCTTCCGTCTAAGAATTTGATTTTTTGTAATTGATATTGTATCGCCAGGGTAGCCAGTGTGGCACAGAGCCATAGCACAGACAGTCCCCCACCTGTCAAGCATCAGAAGTTGGCCAGTGCCCGGCGGGAGGGGGGAAGACTCCAGCCACCAAAGCCGGTCCCAGGGGCACAGGTGGGAGTGTGGAGTCAGCTGCGACACCTTCCAAGGTGGGGAAGGGGCATAAGAAACTCAGCACGTCTGGGAAGAGCAGCACGACAGAGAAGACCGCCATCATCCCCGCTGCCCAGGAGGCCACCGCCAGAACCAGCCCAGCTGCCCAGGAGGCCACCGCCACCAGCCCCTCTGCCCAGGAGGCTACCACCAGCACCAGCCCAGCTGCCCAGGAGGCCACCGCCAGCACCAGCCCAGCTACCCAGGAAGCCAGCACCAGCCCAGCTGCCCAGGAGGCCACTGCCAGCACCAGCCCTGCTGCCCAGGAGGCCACCGCCAGCACCAGCCCAGCTGCCCAGAAGGCGACCGCCAGCACCAGCCCAGCTGCCCAGGAGGCGACCGCCACCATCCCCGCTGCCCAGGAGGCCACAGCCGTCATCCCCTCTGGGACAGAGAGGACTGCCAACACAAGCCCCGCTGGGCCATGAAGGACCGCCAGCACAAGCCCCGCTGGGACAGAGAGGACCGGCAGCACAAGCCCCGCTGGGCTAGAGAGGACTACCAGCACAAGCCCCGCTGGGCTAGAGAGGACCGCCAGCACAAGCCCCGCTTGGCTAGAGAGGACCGCCAGCACAAGCCCCGCTCGGCCATGAAGGACCGCCAGCAGCCGACTCACTGCAAAGGAGCCCGCCACTCCAAGCACCGCTATACAGGGCACCGCCGTCTCAAGCACCGCTGAACAGGGCACCGCCGTCTCAAGCAATGCTGGCCCATGAGCGCCAAGGGCACTGATGCTACTGAGTCCGTCACGGGCAGAATGAAGCACTCTGGGCACCATGCCCCCTCCAGAACCAGTGGAGAGATCCATCCACTACCTCTGTCCTTAGCAGGATGAAGCACTCTGGGCACCATGCCCCCTCCAGAACCAGAGGAGACTGTTATCCACTTGAGAGACTGTGGCTTTGCACTCCCCAGGATTGAACAGTGGGCAACACACCCACTGTAGAGACTGGAGAGACTGGGCTTTGCACTCCCCAGGATTGAACAGTGGGCAACCCACCCACTGTAGAGACTTCAGGGACTGTGGCTTTGCACTCCCCAGGATGGAACAGTGGGCAACCCACCCACTGTAGAGACTTGTAGAGACTTGAGAGACTATGGCTTTGCACTCCCCAGGATATGGCAGTGGGCAACCCACCCACTGTAGAGACTTGAGAGACTGTGGCTTTGCACTCCCCAGGATGGAACAATGGGCATGTGGCCCCCTCGTGGATTTGGCCTCGTGCACTCAACCGGCTGAGGTGTCCCCCCTTTCCCTCCCCCAGAGGTGCCTGTTTAGTTGCTCTCTGATTCCCCTGCAGTGTTCTCTCCGTCATGGTCGGGGATCTTGTGTGGGCCTCGCCCATACCGTGTGGGCCCAGTGTTCCACGGACTTAATTGAAGCACTACCTGGACTACTATGCTTGGTGTATATTTTATTAATGGTGTATATATATATTTTTGAGTACTTGCTTTTAATATATTACAATGGTTCCACTCATTTTCTTTTGTCTTTGAATTCTTCCAGGGGGTTTGGGGGGTTGTAACTATAATGTATCATGCTGTATTAGTGTGTGTGTTGTCGTGGGTTAGGGTGGGGGTGGGTGTGTTGCGTGTTGCGTATGTGTGTCCCTGTTTTTTCCCTCCCCCCTCCCCTGTGTCGTAGGTGCAGTACTCACTGTGGTCTTCGCCGCCGGCGTTCGTGCTTCTGGTAGAGGAGCAGGAAGACTATCGCAGGGATAATTTGGAGTTCCGGCTCCATGGTGTCCTGATTCCTCGTGGGGTTTGTAGAGGTGAGGGTTTTTCCTTAGGAATCCTGTTTCCGCCGTGTTTTTATCCGCGGTGAATCCGCCTGGGAAAAGGTGGCAGATTGGTAGGTTGTGATACTGTGGGCGGTATATTGTCCTCCGCCTGTCTGTTGGCGGTGACCGCCACGCTGTTTGTTTGTACCGTCGTGGCGGTCGGAGTGTTAAAGTGGCTGTCTTTGTTGGCGGTTTCCGCCACGGTCGTAATTGCAAAATATTTACCGCCAGGGTTGTAATGACCACCAATATTTTTAATTGATGGTGATCAAATGTAATTCTGTTTGGGGTAATGTGGGAGATATTGTTTCCTATTTGTTGCAGATCTCATTTATGTATTTCTTACGTAATTTGAGAAATTGTTATTTGGGCCTTGTGTTTTTGTATTCTGTTTATATTTTTTGTTAGTTATTTAAGACTCAATATTTGTATTTGCATTTATTAAATGTTGAAGGGAGATGTGTGGTGTTCTCGGTAGTTAATTTAATTTCCGAATGGAATCATCTACCATGCCAATAGAACCCTGGGAAGAGAAGGGTAGAAAAGAGCAAGCGTATCGAGGGACGATTGATGGCGACCAATGTAGCCGATGGTTGGGGTGCTTATAAGGATAATAAAAACATACATTCAACTTTGACGACGGTGCCCAACTTTGTGATTCTTATACTTCACAGATACCTCCAGTTCCACTGACCAAATAAACATCACACCAATCTTCTGCCCACCAGCCCTGGCTGCTGTGGCTCCAACACCACTACTACCACCTCCAGTTCAGCCAGGACTCAGTGGGATGGGGCACACTCGATCAAGGGTGTTTGGGATAGGGCCTGTAGAAGGTAATCTGTGGGCCTGCAAAGTGAAAACACTGGGTTCACTGTCACCCAGGCCACCACTGACCAAGTCTTGGGAGCTATCAATCAGTCCCAAAAGATGATGGGCCAGACTGCACAGAGTTCCGGGATATGAAGCAGTTGTAGAAGGAGCATAATTTCCAGATGGAAAACCTAAACTCAAATTTGGGCTCTCTGACTGGGGTACTGTAGTATTGTTTCAACCATATGTGCAGGGCTTCCAGTACCAGTACCATTACCATCTTCCCTTGTCTGTGGTTCAACAACATTTGGGTCAAATATATCTGCCTCAGGAACAGACAAGGAAGCCCTGCTACATGAGGAAACACCTGCATCTAGCTCACTCCCTGCATCTAAGGATCCACCAGTACCCCTCAGGGGGGAGGGGACATTCATCAGGACCAGCAGGAGAGGATGGCAAAACCTCCACCACCACCAGCAAGAAACTCAGAACATAATTTCCTCCATTGTGTGACTACCATGCACTCTATGGACTATTATCTGGACACATTTACCTTTCTGATGCCAGTTGTATTTTTCACATTGAACATCTAACAATTTTGGCCTTTCAATAATAGTTTTGTCCACCATGATTGAATTTTATAATTCGTTAGCTTTGTTCTTTCAAAAGCTTTAAGTATTGCAAATTGGTTTTGTTAGTATATGCGATACATTACATATTCAAGACTGGTGTTGAAGTTATTTTCTTAATTTGTACCATTTGAATGTTTCAGCAAATATTTTAAAAAGTTGCTATCAAAAAAATATTGTTTATGCATCAATAAATTACATGTAGATAATGCATTATTCATTGTTAAGAAATTTTAAAAAATACAAACATTATACTTCAAAATAAATTATTTCATTAAATTGGAATAAAGATTTGTTTATCCTATTTTTTAAATACAATAGTACCCAAATCCTTCAGCCTATATTTATATTTAGTTCCATACCTTGCCACCATGGAAGAACAGGATATGACCTAATGATCATAATAAATAGGCAACTTTTATTGAGTTATGTCTTAGCTGGAGTAAAATATTCTGCCTCACAATAGGAATCCCACATCCATAACAACAATAGTGAAAATGATGGCAATACTCCCTTTTGTGGCCACAGGATTATTCTAATACACTGTTGCAGTATCTGATGGAATGTCACAACCAACATTCAGTGGTGTGCCACAAGAAGTAACACACAGCATAATACATTTTTCGGAACACAAGGAAATAACTTTAACATTTTGTATATTTATCAAAACATGGTACCATTTTTAGTGGTGATGATGCACAATATTTATTGTAGAAGTATCCTAATTTTTGGAACACTATGAATTGTGACTTGATTAGAATTGTATCATTTGGAAGCTCCAATACTACAATATGTGGGTATTGTTTTTGTAGTATGTTATATATGTGTATCAAACATGTTTGTTGTATTGTCTTGAAAGCACTCTGGGCTTTTTTTGTACAGTGTATGTGGCTCTGAGGAAGACCGTCAGGTCGATATGCGTGAGCCTCGCGTTCAATAAATTTGCCAAAAACTATTCCGGAGTGCAGATTTATCTCTCAAGATTTGGAGTGTGTTTTTGATATATATATATATATATATATATATAGATATATATAGGATTAACATATAGTAATGAAAACTACTATATGTTAAAAAAAAACATAGAAATTCACTGAAAAAAAAACAAAGGTTACATGGAGGCTATAGTTAGGCTCACATTTTAAACGTACAAAACCAAAGAAATTCACCAGTTATGGTTAGAGTTACCTCAAGTAACCACAACTCAGCTAATCCACAGCAAACAGCTATGTCCAGGGGGTGGGCACCCCAGGACAAAGCAGGATCTGGTCTTGGGAGGTGGTGACCCCCAGGGCCATCAGTGGCTCCTTGATGGGGGTCCACGCAGCACCCCTCCAACATGTTAGGAGCCTCGGGATATGGTGATCCCTGGGACTATGGGGGTCTGAAACTGACCCTCTTTCTTTTTGTTACTATTTGACCTTGGGAGAAGGCAGTCCCCGGGACTGGGGGAGGGAAGGGAGTCCCCCCATTTAATGCATAAAGATCCGGGGAAGTGGCATTCCCCGGGGAAGCGAGGGGCCAGGTAGCCTTCCTGCAGGCTACATTTATGAAAGCCCACACCAAAAATTACAATTACTTATTTGCCCCAGGGAGGTGGTGGTCCCCGGGGCAGTGGGGGAGCCAGGCCTCCCACACTCATATTGAAAAATGCCCCCAAGACTTGGTCTAACCAGGGGCTTAAAAAACATGAAGCACAGGAGCCCAAGCTTCAGTTTAAAAAAAAGATTTAGCCGGATCCACGTATCCACCGTGAATCTGGTCAGAAAATTTTAAGAAAATACTTTTTAGCCTCTGGGACCCCACCACCAGAGCTAGGTGGTCAGGGTGTCTATACCCTGGCCCCTTTTCTTTTTTCATATTTTTTTAACTTTCCAGAAGCTCACATGACTGTCTAATTTTTGGGGCGAATTTTGTGAAAATTCGTCAAGCAGCCACAAAGATATAGGGGAAGCAAAAAACAGCTTTTTCTAAAGAAACTAGGTCCTAACTATAACTACCCAGTGGGTTGTATATATATATATATATATATATATATATATATATATATATATATATAATATTAACAACAAAGCGGCTCATTTGCTTGGCGCCGCGCTCCGATTTCCGGTGCTCGTGCCGAGGGCAAGCCGTACCCTCAAGTAGATATTTGAAAGAAGAAAGACGTTTGGCCGGGCACTCCAACAAGGACTTAGTATCAATTATTTATTATATGACTGTGAGCAAACTAACAACGCGTTTCGACCGACACGGTCTTTATCGAGTTCTCAAGTCCTGTAGTCCATTCTCATCTATTTATAGCTAATGACCTTATAATCAAAATAATGCATGTTGGGACTGGTAGTTCAATTAAGTAAACAACAAATCATACTAACAGAACTCATTACAACCCATCAGTGCTAACAATAATTATTTCCTATATATGTGCAAAATATTTTTACAAGAAGACAAATACTTAAGTCAAAATTAATTACAATTATTTTCAAATTTACATCCACCTTGTGCAATTAAACCAAATCAAATAGTATATCTATATCATTCCCTCTACTGTATACATCAATCGTCTTTGCTACAAATCATTTTCCTCATATATTCTTTGCAGAATTTACATATTCTCACATATGGAATGATCTATAATCCAACATCTTTTTAAACTTCAAAATATATATCTCTGATTATTTATGTTCCACATTACAGATGTATGTAAATCTCCTCGTCATTATTCAACCCAAATGGGACCTTCGTTTTCATTTGAATAATATATCTAGATTCTAATTGACACAGCTTTTTAATTCAGTCACCACCTCTTTCATGGTCTGGAATATGATCTATCCCATTATATCTTAAACTTCTCCAATCATTAGATATATGTGTCTGCAAATGTTTAGCAGTTGCATATGTGGTGTCTTTATGGGTTATTGCTCTAATATGTTCAAGTATTCTTTTCTTCAGCATACACATTGTGCTACCAATATATATAAGACCACAGTGGCATTCTATAACATAAATTACAAATTTAGTGTTACAAGTGATTTTATGTTTTATTGCCACTACCTGTCCATTTGGAAATGTTATCTTTTTCAATGACTTACCAATTTTGTATGCTTTACAACTATTACATTTAGAGAAACCCTTCTGTTCTTCTTCCAGCCAATTACAATCTTTTTTTAAAGTAAAATGACTTTTAACCACCATATTTCTAATACCAGGTGTTTTTCTATATGAGAACTGCGGTTTGGGTCCTACCAAGGGTCCCAAATCTGAATCCTTTTAAATTATTTTCCAATGTTTTTCCACAATATTCCTTATACATCCACTTTCTTTTGTATATCTCATCATCATTCTAACTGGATCACCTAAGTTTGGTTCTCTTTTCCTAAATAAAATTTCCTCTGTTTTTTTTAGATGTTATTGCAGTCAAATTTTTCTTAAGCATATTCTAAATCTTTCATATGTTTCAACACATTTCAGGGATAATTCCTTATCATTGGAACAAATTCTCCTCATTCTATAAAATTCACCCATAGGTATACTCTTGATCAAAGATTTAGGATGGAAACTCCATGCAATACACTGTTACATGCAGTTTCTTTCCGAAATACTGTTGTTTCAATTTTGTTATTTCAATATAGATGGTAACATCCAAAACATTTATCGATGTGGTACTTGTTTCACAAGTAAATTTTAAACCCACCTGATTATTGTTTAGAATAGTAAAGTATTGCAGAAATTCTTCTTTCGGACCATTCCATAAAATAAAAAGATTATCAATAAAGCGGACCCAAAGTAACACTTTCTCAACAAATTTATCATTAGCTTTTTCCCATGCTATTTCTCTTTCCCACCAACCGATCACCAAATTGGCATAGTTAGGAGAAAGAGAAATGCCCATTGCAGTGCTGCATAATTGATGAAAAATCTCATGATTAAACATGAAAATATTGTTCTTTAAACACATGTCAATCATTACTAACAACATATTGGAGTGTTCTAACTCTGAAATGTTACGTTGTTTCAAAAAATATTCACAGGCCTTTAGTCCAACTTCATGATTGATAGAAGTATAAAGGAAGACTACATCTATTGTGACCAGTAAGTAATCCTCATGCCAATCCAAATCAAACAAAATCCTGGTCGAAACGCGTTGTTCGTTTGCTCACAGTCATATAATAAATAATTGATACTAAGTCCTTGTTGGAGTGCCCTGCCTAACGTCTTTCTTCTTTCAAATATATATATACCTATAGAGAGAGAGAGAGAGAGAGCATGATAGGAAGGAGTCAGCTATGGCCTACAAGTTAGTGTCACAGACCCTCTCACTGAAAGTTGAGGGTTCTGTTCTACTCCAGGTTTTCTTAACAAATAAAATGCAAAGCGGTTGAATAAAGACATTAACGCCGACTTAGCGAATTAAGGCTTGAACCAGATGAACAATAGTTGGTTCTGACCTATTTTATTTGAATATATTTGGAGTCCATGAAATATACTTCCTAAAGACTGTGGATGTCGAGGAAAGTATCTATTTTTATCAGTGTGGATGTTTTGAGCTGCCATTTATGGAGAATTAAGGCTTGAACCAGATGAACAATAGTTGGTTCTGACCTATTTATTTTGAATATATTTGGACTCCATGAAATATACTTCCTAAAGACTGTGGATGTTGAGGAAAGTATCTATTTTTATCAGTGTGGATGTTTTGAACTGGCATTTATGGAGGTTTGATTGAACAACCTTGGGGAGCATATTATTTAGTCCTGAAGAAGGTGGTGAAAAAGGTTTGGAAGCCCACCGAAAACGCATCAACGCTTTACTCTCACTGGACCCATAGGAGGAGGCTCTTATCGAATAAGGATTGCTGATAATTATCAATAGGCCCATACCTACCATAATTGGGACAGTCTCATTTTATAGACTATTGTATATATCTTCTGTTTGTCTCCCCTTCACTGAATCTAATTTGAATTTTATTTGGTTTTATTGATGTTTTAGTATTGATGTGTTTGTCTTGTTACTGTATGATCTGGGGTTTTATTTGGAATTATATTAAATACTTACCCTTGATTCCTTTGTTTTGAGGCTGATCAATAGAGAGATTAATTGTTTGAGTGAGTGTGTAGTGACTGGTTTGGTTTTCCCGTGGGGGATACTTATGATTTCACTGTGTTACGGTACCCTGTCCCCCCGGTATATCGGATATAGGAGGGTCCCCTCTCTATTTTTTCGCTACTCCAGGTGCGCACAGTCATTTTCCGTCTTACATTTTTTTTAAACTTCAAAAGTTTAAGGCTCATACTGAAAGGAGATCTCACTCTTCCTAATTGATAAATTCATTTTTCTTTCCAATTTGTCCTGAAATATCTCATTCTAAGTAAATTGTTCATCAAAGCCTAAAAAACTCTCTATCTCTATCGCTCTCGCCCTCTCACTAGCATTCGTCCTCTCTCCCAATTTCTCTTTTCAATATCTTTCTTCCAGTCACACACTGCCTCAGACCCTTACTCACCCACTCATAGACCCAAACGGTCTAATAATTGATGAAAAATCTCATGATTATACATGAAAATATTGTTCTTTAAATACATGTCAATCATTACTAACAACATATTCGAGTGTTCTAACTCTGAAATGTTACGTTGTTTCAAAAAATATTCATAGGCCTTTAGTCCAACTTCATGATTGACAGAAGTATAAAAGGAGACTACATCTATTGCGACCAGTAAGTAATCCTCATGCCAATCCAAATCAAACAAAATCCTGGTCGAAACGCGTTGTTCGTTTGCTCACAGTCATGTAATAAATAATTGATACTAAGTCCTTGTTGGAGTGCCCTGCCAAACGTCTTTCTTCTTTCAAATATATACATACCTATAGAGAGAGAGAGAGCATGATAGGAAGGAGTCAGCTATGGCCTAAAAGTTAAGGTCCCAGACCCTCTCACTGAAAGTTGAGGGTTCTGTTCTTCTCCAGGTGCGCACAGTCATTTTCCTTCTTACATTTTTTTTTAAACTTCAAAAGTTTAAGGCTCATACTGAAAGGAGATCTCACTCTTCCTAATTGATAAATTAATTTTTCTTTCCAATTTGTCCTGAAATATCTCATTCTAAGTATATTGTTCATCAAAGCCTAAAAAACTCTCTATCTCTATCGCTCTCTCCCTCTCACTAGCATTCTCCCTCTCTCCCAATTTCTCTTTTCAGTATCTTTCTTCTAGTCACACACTGCCTCAGACCCTTATGCACCCACTCATAGACCCAAACGGACACTCACACACCCACTCACAGACCCAAGCAGACCCTTGTGCACCCACTCACAGTTCCACTCAGACACTCACTCACCCACTCACAGACCCACTCAGACTCTCACATACCCACTCATAGACCAATGAAACCCTCATGCACCCACTTTCAGACCCGCACTGACGTACCAACTAAGACACTGATGCACCTACTCTCACACCCAGACAGACACTCTCACAGCCACTCTCACCCCCAGATACACGCTCTCACACCTATTCTCACACCCAGGAAGACAGGCCACGGCCAGCTCTCACTACGCACAGCCAAAGGGCTGTGCTCAGCGTGGGGATGGGTGGTTAGAGGGGTTGGCCACAAGGTCTGGCTGCATCCCTGGTCTTGTAGCCAATCCCAGCCCACGCAGGGCCGAAGGCCATGCATGGCACAAGGTTAGGTGCTTATAGGGGGTTGTCCTCAAGGTCTGACCACAGACTGGGCCCTGCAGCCAACCGCCGCCATGAACAGCTAAAGGCCATGGGCCAGTGGTTGGATTAGCGTATAGTAATAAAAATAATTATACGTTAAAAAAACATAGAAATTCACGGAAAAAAAACTGAGGTTACAGGGATATTATAGTTAGGGAATAGAATTTTTTAAAAATCCTAGAAATTCACTTAAGAAACCAAAGGTTACAGGAATGTTAGAGTTAGGCTCACATTTTAAACTTACAAAACCATAGAAATTCACCTGTTGTTGTAGGAGTTATCTCAAGTACCCATAACTTGTGCCCTAAGGTAATTATAACTCACTCCCTCGTCCTGCACTGTTAATGACCCCACAAATTATGGCACAAATTATGGCACCCATGACACCTTTGGAACCATCATTAATAATAACATTGTAATATTTGCACTAACATTTTTGATGAAAAAACTGTGCATTGGGGGGGGGCGCGAGTTATAGTTACTGTTTCGGACCACCTTAGCCCGGGGGATCAACAACTCCTCAAGGCTTCTTCAAAGTTGGAGTCAGGCCGCACCACTCGAGGAGCCAGTGGTGGCCCTGGGGACTGCCAACCCCCCAGGGCTGGCTCCTGCTATGTCCGGGGGTGCCCACTCCAGGACATAGTTATTTGATGTGGCTTGGCTGAAGATTTGAAACCAAGTCAAAGCAACAACTCTGCTTTTCGACAGCGTGACCTGTCAAAAAACGGAAGTTAACAGAGATGAAAGCATTGTACCAGTAACCAGACAGACCATAAGGTCATAGTATGAATTAATTAAAAAAATAGTGAGGGACCATTAGGAATGCCTTGAGGCTCCCCTCGCGGTCCCAGAAAACACGTAATGGCATAGTATAAAAAATATATTTATATATAGTCAGGAACCGCGGTTCCAGATAGCCCATAAAGGGCTTAAAAAAACTAAGAAAATAATTATGTAGTGATGAGATTGCAAACCTTGAGCTTTGAGGGTTTGAATCGGCGTGTGTCCCTGGTTTATTCAAATGTTTAAGGCTCATACTGAAAGGTGATCTTACTCTTTTTAATTGACAAATACAATTTTCCTTTCAATTTGTACAGAAATATCTCATTGTAAATATATCATCCATCAAAGCCTAAAAAACTCTCTCTCTCCCTCACTCTCTTTCTCTCTTTCAATCTCTTTCTCTTACTCACACACCCATTCAGACCCTTACGCAGTCACTCACAGACCCACTCAGACACTCATGTACCCACTCACAGACCCTTTCACACCCTTGTGAACCCACTCACGGCCCCAGTACACCCACTCAGATGCTCAAGCACCCACTCGCAGACCCACTCAGACTCTCACATTCTCACTCACCGACCCACTGACACCCTCATGCAGCCACTCACACAACTGTGCAGAAACTGATGCAGCCACTAAGACAATGATGCACGCACTTTCACACCCAGACACAGGGGGTTATTACAACTTTGTAGGAGGTGTTAATCCGTCCCAAAAGTGACGGTAAAGTGACGGATATACCACCAGCCGTATTACGAGTCCATTATATCCTATGGAAAATTGTGATAGCCTATCCCCAACTTGATGAGCAATTGAAGGCCAGACAGCAGCATAAACGGAGTAGCTTTACTTTAGAATTTTCATTTCAAATAACTAAATTTTGTCACAGCTACAAAATGTGGCTTCAACAGTAAGGGTGACACATGACCAAGGCACAAGAAGTGTTCTTCAAGGTATACGTTTTTCAGAAGGTATATCATGATTTGGTTTTCTACAATGACTTGCTAATTCAATACCATTATATTTGTGTTCACTTACAAAGGACTGTTTTTTTGAGCAGACACATGCCTGCTTAAAATAAGTGTAACATTATTTTGTGATATTTTATCAAACAGGGCAAACATTTTTTTGTCAGGTGTGATATTCCTTCACAATTGTGAAAGTTGTTCCATTCCCCCTATTAAAAGTGACATAGCATCAAATGTACCTATAATGCAGTGAATGTTTCAACATCACAATTGTGAGTCAGTATCTTGAACAATCAGTATCAAACATGTGAGCCAAAATGACCAAAAACATCAGAATAAATGGTTTAAAAAATTGACTAATGTGACAATTTTGGATGATGACTTACTAATTCCCAAATGTGCATGTAAGCCAGTCTGTTTTACGAAACATGTATTTGATAAGCGGACAGATTACAAGGTTACACACTGCCAAGGTATCTGCCGCGGTGGCATCATCACGGAAACCCAGGCAGACACCAAATGCTTAAGCCATACTCGTCCGAAACCAGCATGGAACCAGAACTACATGTCTTCCCGTTGCTCCTGCTCGCTCAACAACTCTGGAATCTGCGACAACAACGAAGACGGCAACTGAATGTTTTTCAGAGATAAAAGTAGCAAATTTGTGGCCTCACTTTGCTACTTATAATGTCAATTTCAACAAGCTGAGCAGACTAAAGGCACTACTGTTTCAAAAACATGTGGCACTCAACTCTGCACGCAAACCTTTTGACGTGCAAGTGGCACGGTCTTCGGTTGAAATATAGTCATTTTTAAATACAAACTTTCTAAGACACTTTGGGGAATTGGTGAGTTGCATTTTTAATGCATCTAGCACCATAGGGATTGTACACTTTTTTAAGGCTGTTGGATATGGATTTGTAAGTACAGACTGTTTTTGGAGTGATACCATCAGCCATTCACCTTCCTGTTGTTGTTTCTAATTCGTAATGGCTGCCTCATCTCAACTAAGATGAGTGATGGAGCTCCCACCAGCTTAACTGGGTCCTTAATGAATGATGCATTACTTTGGAGTATCACTACTGGAAGGACTGGTCTTTGTCATTTTGACTAGTATTCTGCTGTGTGCAGCCTGTTTTCTGTTGCTTATGGTGCCGTTTCGAAGATACAATAAAAGTGTGTCTTGTTCAGCAATAAGTACTTTCTAGGGACATAAATCTCAGTCAATCAATCTGGAATTTGTAAAGCGCACTACTCACCCATGAGGCTGTCAAGGCACGGAGGAGGGGGGGGGAGAACGGGGTGGGAGGTGGTGCTACTGCTCGAACAGCCATTATGTTCTCGATGAGAGTTAATTGCCGGAGTTGTCCCATGAGATTGTGGTTGCTCCATGATGCCTTCTTTGAGCCAGCCTTCACAGAACAAGTCACTTTGGCTCCTGGTGCCCCAACATCTGGCACTACATGGAATGTTGCCTTCTCCGGTACAGCTATGGCTGAGACTATGGATCATGTGTGCTCCTTTGACCATTTCAATGAGACTCTGGTGGTCTTATCATCTGTCGAAGTGGGGTCTATCATAGATTCCACCTCCACTGATATGTTTAATGAACTCATGCGGTATTTTGGTGACTTCTAATTTGGCATAATGTGTCTCAAAAACATTTTTAATTTAGCCTTGTACCTTTGGATTGTTCTGCTGTCGACTTGCACCCTTTTATGAATGTTATAGTTTTTATACAGATTTTATAGGTTTCATGCTAATTTTATTCAAATGCTAGACTCTGCACCCCGTTCCAACAAGGGAATGGTGTCATAAGACCCGTTTAGCATCTAGACTGGACACCCTTATTTTAGATTTAGGTCCATGACCTGTGCCTTTTGAACTCATATACATTTTATTTGGTTTATATTTTTAGCAATGTCTGCTTTTAACTAAAAAAAATAATATTTCTAGGAAGACAGTTCACACTGCACAAGGCTGCCATTGGCGGTACATATGCTAACTTGTATTGCCAGCTCAGGAGCCAGTTCCTGTCCACAAGACACATCATGACGTCAGGATTGTTCTCCGAACTCTGCATGGTTTATTTTATAAACAACACATAAGCCTAAGGAGGGTGGAGGGCATTCCAGTCATGACCGTCCTGGGACATTTACCACACTACAGACAGTTTTGCTTATCCAGATGCTGACTCTTCGGCTTCCTGGGAAGATTGCCATCCAGACAAAAAGCAGACTCCTCCCTATCTTATTCAGGTACGGGGTTGGGGTTACTTCCTTAGATCGGAACAGGCAGAAGGGCAAAAACTACTACGTTCTCATATCTAGACATAGGGTTTCAGCAGGAATCTCTAAGCTTTCTAGAATCATACAAAATGGTGGGGTTGTTTAACGTTTTTATCTTGATTTATTGTCGAAGCCCATGCTTTTTACACTAGGATCCAATTGCTTCAATAAATGTATTGAAATCCAGTTTGCATCTCGTGTCCTGCCTTGGTATGTGTGAGTTACTGAGTGAAAGGGGTATGATCTCTTTCCACGACTTCCCTGAGAAGTCAGAGTGTCAGGTTTAGGTTGTCACAAATCACCTCTCCCCTGATTGGGATGAGTGAGGCACTGAGGGCTAGCCAGGAGTTAGGCCGACAGCTTCCAAATGGTGTGGGGTTGACTCAGTCTCCCACACTCGGTTGTGATGCTGCCCTAAAAACACACTTATTAGCATAATAGGAACTGCACAACACCTGACTGCGCATAGCACATATTCATGTGTTTCAAAGCTATTTAGCAGACAGTTTTTGTGCATAGCAAGTAAGAAAAACAGGACTCCTATTCACAATCAGTACAAAATGAAAAGGCAAAAAGAACAGGCATTGTCTTCGAGATTATTAGGAACTGCGTTAGGAAATGTGTGTCCCTAGAACAGGTGATCGGTTTTAGGGGTGCACTTTGGTAAAACCCAAAGATGTTCCTTGTGTAATAGTCTTTGCAAAAGACTGGATCTCCTGGTGTCTTACTCATACCCCTAGTTAGGGCAAAACATAGGAAACAGGCTCCAGTAAATACTCTGAATGTCTGCTGTTAGTGAAGTTGTGAGGCCCCTAATGGCCACCCTTCCCGAAGATCCATGAAGGTGTTTGTAGTCCTCAACACTAGCCTAGAGAATCAGTTCAATACTTGGCTTTGCAAGATTTAACAATGTCATGCCTAACAAACGCATGTAATACAAGCTCCGTGGTATACTTAGAGATGTTGAGACTCTAAGGTCCATTTTCAAGAATGTCCTGCCATTCTTTAAGGTAAAGTTTGTTGTTATATTTAACAGTATTTAATTATAATTTAAAATATATATACAAAAGCAGAATTCGACAAAGTGTATGTCATAAAGGCTATGAATTTATTTCATACCTAAGTCAATGTACAGTCTTTGGAAGAATCAAGGTATGTTTCTGGTACTTTCTTGTTATTAGGGATGCATTGAGGTGCAATTTACAGAAAACATGCATATTGTCATTTTCTCACAAAAAAACACAACCAAGGAAGTTAACACACCTAGTACGTGGCCTTAAGGGAAAAAATGCATTTTTCACAATGGTCTTCGATGAAGGATGGACCTTGGCTTGTATTTTTGGACTCTAACACAACAACCTATTATTCTAAACTGAGATACAATATTTTGAAATAGCCATAAGGGAAAGTTTAGCACTTTATGAAACTCCTACATGAATAAAGCATGACTGCAGTTGTGTGAGACGTTGGACAGCAACTAGCCCTAATGGCTTACAGCCTTTACATTTTGCCCGAGTTCGGGATGTTAACAAACCATGTACTCTCAATTATTCTCAAGAGTTATTTTCAGTCTTTTCCTTGGCCCCTCCTATTTTCCATATAAAGATAGGGCTCTTCATGTGCTCTATCTTTTCCTGGGCCTATCTCTGGCAAATCATGAGTGGTTTCTGTCTCATAGTTGCATTTGTGGAAGTCTCAAAGGCGCTCTCTGTGAAAGTTTTCCATACTGCCTGCTTAGGCTTGTTGTCAAAGCATTCTATATTGTATGTTGTATCTTTACTGTTAAAATGTAGAATTATTAATGCTTATGTTTGATTAATGTAGTTGTCAGTAGCTTCTGGGCTTATCCCCTGCCTTTCCTTCTTTATACTGGCAAGATGTGACTGTCTTCTTTTTGGAACCCACGTGGAGGGGAACTTACAGCCATACCCTGTATTCAACTGTTTATTTGCAACCTCATTCCCGTTGGGTGAGAGGTCATTTTACAATTTGCCAGGAGACATCCTTACCCGGTGTAAGCATCCCTGGAGGTGTGTGTCTGTTTGAGGAATCCAGAATTGCTGACACCCCAGCTCATTGGTTCCTGATGTAGCAGTTTCTAAAATACAGATGCTTTCCGATGTTGCGATTGGACAGTGTTGATGTAATCGCGCCTGTTGTTGAAAGGAGTGCTGCCATTTTGGAACCTGAAGACAGTGGCCCAGTACATCATGCACAGCATTGTCCTAGCAATGTGTGTTGTACTCTGCACAAAGTGATGAGTTCCCACTTAAGTGTTTGTGTGTCAATGCCAGCCCGCCCTGACGTCAGAAGATGTACAACCTTCTTGAAACTTAGAGTGAGGACAGCTTTGCTGTCTTCGCAATAGATGTAGCAATATGTACTACACTGTGGTGTCTATACATCAGCTTTGGTACGCCACTTCTAGCTCACACCTGACTAAAGGACAGTGAGCCAAGTTCTCATGCACAGCGGGCTCCTTGACTAGTGATGTGCTAGAGATTTTAATGAAATAAAATCATCTAATTAATAATAACTTGAATGAGTGATTTGTAGGACTAACTAAACGCTTCATTTTAAATGTGCATTTTCCTTTCTAAATTATGTGCAACCTGCACTTGGTTGACTTGCTGGCATTAACAAATTCCACAGTGCAATAGCTCAGCTGAAATGTTTCTTTCATGATTTTATTTTTTTGCATGACTTTTCATGACACAAACTTACAATTCTAACAAAAAATGATCTATTCCTTTTAACCGCTTGACCTGTGTTGGAACCTCAAACTTGCTTAACTAATATTAAAACTTGCTTCCTTAGGAATAAGCTTTTAGTGTGGAGATGTGTGAGAATCAAAATTACATAAGTTGTTTGCACATAAAATTTAAATGAATGTTCCAGGTTCCAGATGGATATGAAAATGCCTGAATGTAGCAAAGCTGCTAAAAAAGTAGCTGAATGTTTCTTATGTGTAGAAGAACTTACCATCTCGACAGAAGCTGTTCCTGTCCCATGACTCTCTTTTTCTCATTGGATGATCACACACTTATCTGTGAAATTGTTTAAACTTTTTTATCATTGTACTTTGTTAAAAAATGTCCCAGGGAAGGAACAGGTTCACACAATGCAACACTATACACACGCTACACCAGCTACAGAGATATTCGTTCTTGTTTCCTTGGTCGGCGCATTCTTTCCATTTATTACTGAACAGCATTAGAGGCTAAACATACTCTCAGACACTTGTTCCTTTTTGCTATTTAATGCTTTATTTCTTGATACTCTCTGACTCAGATAATTTTCTGTTGCTGAGCCTCGATTGCTTTTCTTACGAGAAAACTCTTCTAATGTACTATGTTCTTTAACTTATGGTTCATTATTAAAGATACAGTAATGATTCGTACAACTTTTAAAATGTAACCACAACTCTCATTATTGACGCTTGAGATTGAATTCTATTTAGATGCATTTTCATATTTCCCCTGTCATTTTGAAGGTCCCCAATTGAGAGTCCCATGAGTTAAGGAGGTTTTACAAATTTTAAGACTCTTAGCTCTCACAGATGAACACAACTTATTTGTTTGTTGACTTAAGTGTGGTAATTATATTAACATCTTTGGTGTTAAGGATTATAAACGTGCCTGGGTGGTGGGTGACCAAGGGAACATGCTGAATGGCAGGAAGATTGACCCCTGATGCTCTGCTTTTCTTCTCCTATGGACTACAACCAGGAACTGTGATAGGTCTCTGACATGGTCAAGACTGCCATATGGTTTCCATCTTCTGAAATCTATTTATACAGAAACATACATTAAACTTATCCTTATCAGAGACAATGACACAGGTGTACATGGGGTACAAGTGCTGCCTTTTTGGAAGAAACCCATGGTCTGAAGTAATGTATCACCTGGATATAGACCCACACCTTGTAGAGCTTTAAAATAATTGCAGAGCGAATTGTTACTTCATCATATGAGAAGTATCAGACCCAGTACAACTAAGAACACTTGAGAAACAGTCCATTGTCTTCAGTGTGTTATCGACTACTCAACTATTTAGCTTTATTCATAGTTGGCTCATTTTTAAAATACAACTTTCCATTTCCCTAGTAATATTTGAGTTATTGATCCCTTTTCGTTCTTGAACTAGTTTTGTATCTTACTAAAGGTCATTAATTTGCACGTTTAATTTAAATTCTCCCTTTTTATCCTTACTGTGACTGACACTGCCTAAAATTCGATAGGAATTATATCCCTCTCCTTGCCACCTGCAGGCACTTACACTGTATGTTCTGTAGCTTACTTATCACTATATTCAGGCAAACAATTTTTTATCTATTTTCCTCCAATTAAATCTTACAACCAAATAATAAGGAGGGTCAGTGAGTACAAAACCAGTGCTGTCTCTGCTGGCTTATATAGATTCACACTGCTAAGACAAAGCATATTGAAAAACAATGCTGTTTAATCATCCTCTTTGAACAGGATCTCTTGAGTTTGACATCGAGCAGCATACATTTTCATCTGATGCTTCCCAGCAGCATCAGTGGCACGAGTCACTTCATCATGTAAAGTTCATTCAGCAGTCCACTGTGGTAATATGGATTTCATGGCTCTCACGAACTTTAGTGTGGCAGGACTCTCGCCTGTAGTGGAATGAGGGGTTCATCGATAAGCACAAAGGGTTTGGCATAGCATCTGACTCTGATCAAGTCCCTCTGTTAATGTACGCTGAATCACCTGTTTGAGGGTCCCCACAAATGGTTTCACAACACTGTTGGCTTGAGGCCACAAAGGTGTGCTTTTCTGATGCCTGATGTTAAGACCAGCTAAAACCTCTTTGAACTCTTTGCTATTGAACAGTGGACCATTGTCACACTAGAGAATGACTACTATGCCCCACAAAGCAAAGATGTTATCCAGCTACTGAATTACTTTGTTGTGGGTTGTGGAAGACATGTCTTCTACCAAAAGAAACCAGGAGTGCTCATCACTGATCACAATAAGGTGATGGTCATTGGCCAGAGGCCCAAAAAAGTCAACAGCAATTTTTTCTCATGCATGTGCAGGGAGATCAGGCATTATTAGGGGTTGGAGGGTCACCTTGGAAGATAGGCAGTTGCATAAATGGCATTCCTTTAATTCCTCTCTACTTTCTCATCCAAACGAGGGAACCATACACAATCCCTAAATGCCCTCATGGTGGCCACAATGTAAAGATGGGCTTCATGGGTGAGTTCAGACAGTTCATCCCATACATTGCAGTTTTAATTTCACATAATCACTTAAGGGTCAAGCAATCTGTCACCATGACCGGGTTGCAATAATTTCTTTAAGGGTACACATGTCATTGTCAGCACTGGTAGTGGCAATGACCTGCTAACTGGACAGAGCTGGAGGTGTGCTGGGCTTCACAATGAAGTTGATGTACTCCTCAGCAGTTTTCAATGTTGAGTCCTTCCACTGTAAAGGCACTCGTGAGAAATAATCAGCATGATTTTGATTTTTGCCTGGCTGGTGAACAATTGTATAGTCATATTCTTGTGGACACAACCCCCACCTCTCGATGCGTGGCAGCATCTTGCCTTTCAGATTGCAAAAAATGGTGAGTAAAGCCTGGTGATCAGTGACAATTGTGATGTGATTTCCATATGGAAACACATGAAAATGTTCACAGGACAATACCACAGCCAGACTCTCCTTTTCTGGCTGGGAATAGGCACGTTCTGTGTCAGACAATCTTCAACTGGCATATGCCACAACGTCTCTACAAGCATTCAGATGTTCACTATTTTGACCAAGGATTGCACCCAACCCCACTGGGCTCACATCAACAGTGATCTCAGAGTGCAATTTAAGATCATCTCAGTCGCATTTTGAATTACATATTTTACATTCTTGAAACTGCAGTCACATTCAGCGGACCACCAGAACTGGACTTTTCTCTTTGTCAGGTCTTGCAAACGGGCACTCGTGGTAAAGTCACAAATGTATTTTCAACAATAACTGGCCATGCCTAAGAAAGAACATACCATGGAGACATCTTGTGGAGGACAGGTGGCTGATAGTTCTCATACTTCATCAGGATCGGGAGTCATGCCTTGTTCTGCTTTCCTACTTATCTCATATCAGAGCTTACAGAACCTCTCTGGAATGCACTTCTGAGTTCAAAGAAGACCTTTATTGTTGTTAATTCTTCCCCACCCACAAGTTCTTGAGAAACGAATTAATAGACTTCAAGCACACGTTCAAAAGAGTAAAAGTAGTCGCAGCAATGAAAACAAAATATATCACAGTACTTCTCAGTTGTAATGTACACAGCAGATTATATTAGCAAAGCATAAAAGTCAAAATTCATCACCGTTTGAGCAAGGCGGCAGGGCCTACATACTCAGCTTCATCCTTCTGGGATCTGCAAGTTGATGACTCCGGTCAACTGCGAGAAAGAGATTATCTACCCAAACGGGAGACTGGCAACTGGCGCCTAGTTCCAGCCTGAAGTCAAGCAGATTCGAATCTAACTCACTGTAGCCCGAGTAATCCTTACAAAATCGTGCCCCCTCCTCTCAGACTCGGGAAAACTACACAAGCCTTTGGAGACTGGCCAGATCTCCTAGACTTCTCCTCTTCCCAAGCCTGAGCAGAAAGGAAAACACCAAATGTACTCTCTCTTATCAGGTCTAGTCTAGTGTGAAGCAAACAGCTTAGTTCATCTTGTGGAAAAACACAGCTTGGAAGAATACAGACATCTGTAATGTTTCAACTGCAATGTCTAACCCCACGTTAAAGCCAATAGGCAGCTAACCTAAATATCAAATGTAATGTCTAATGTCATGTCAAAGCCAATAGGCAGCTAACCTAAATATCAAATGTAATATCTAATATCATGTCAAAGCCAATAGGCAGAATACAGAATGTAATGGCTAATGCCATGTCAAAACCAATAGGCAGCTAAACTAAATACAGCATGTCAAAGCCAATAGGCAGAATACAGAATGTAATGGCTAATGCAATGTCAAAACCAATAGGCGGCTAGGCTGAACAAAACATACAATGTGCTACTAGTGAGCACTGAGCAACTAATATGCGCAGTGGTGAAACACAAAGTCATTGGTCAAACACAATTAATAGCATCACATGCCTCCATCAAAAAATACATGTCCAAAGAACCTGAGCTTTGTTTTGTTAAATTCACATTTTTCAGGTTTTATGAAGATGCCTGCATCTATTGGCACACTTGTTTGAGGACCTTGTCATGCTCTATTAGTGTAGCACCAAATATCAGAATATCATCACTGTAGTTAAAGGCATGTGTTACAGGCTGCAAAATTCTACGTAAGACATCTTGGAATATTTCTGCAGCAGAAGAGCTTAGTATTTTGTATCTAAATAAACTAGCATGAACCAAATAAGTGATAATGTACCTACAGTTCTCCTCCAATTCAAGCTGCTATTAGCAGATCAAGACAAGAGCAAACGTTGGCTCCATTTAACTGCATGATCATACTCCACATTGAGTTGCAATAATGGAGAAAGACCCAGGGTTGATTAATGTAGTGTCTTAGAACTGTATGTGCTAGGACCCCATACTTAGTGCAATGTGCAAACCAGAATGTTTTTCTCTCACTCGGAATTGCTTTGTTAGGTTGGTGCATATCGACACAAATGTGCAATGCACCTCCACTGTCATTTTTTGCACTACCACAATGGGTGACATCCATGGTGTGGAATCAGTAGAGCACTCAATAATGTCATGCTTCAACAAAGCTTCTAGCTCCTTCTCAACTGCTTCTTGTAGGTGAAAGGCTAACCTGCTGTGTTGCTGTGCAACAGGCCTGCACCTTTATCGGTTAGAGCCTTCATAAATCATGAAACACTGACGGAAACTTACTCACAATTTCAAGCTGTGTATTTGAGTTGTAATTAATGTATATCGCCCCATGTCAACAGCACTTGTAAAGCTAAGTAGGCATGTACTAGATGGAGTACCTTAAAGAACGCGAATCGGGGCCTGCCCTGACATTTTCTTGTGTCGCAGGGTACTATAGATAATCCTTCACTCCACAACGGTTTGGAAGCAGCCAATGTGTACATCTTTGTACTTGATGCTTTGAGTTATGGTACAGGAGAGAGATTGAAATTGTTCAACTGGCATGATGGTGATCAATGCACAACTGTTGATTACAAAAGTTCCTGGGCAATCAGTGACTTTCAGTTTGATTTTGGGGCAATGTCCATACAGGTTCTTTTGCTTTCTCAGCTCACTTGTTTCTGCCCGTTTCATTGCAAGTAGCAAGGCACACTCATGCATGCTGTTCTCCTTTATCTACGATCATTGCACATCACCCTTTTTATTGGCACTCGATGACGATGTCAAGGAACGTTTGCAAGATGAACTTCATGGCAATCAACTTCGTATAGTTTCAACCTGTCAGCTTCTGAAACATTCTGGCATCCATCTGGAACATTCTGGCATCCATCTGGAACATTCTGGCATCCATCTGTTCCTCCTGTCATGAGGCACTTAGGTTTTTCTCCACCGTGTTTTTTTCTTTCTGGACCCTTTGTGCATTTCTCCAAGGGCTGGATATTAATTCTCATGTGGAAATAAAAATTCACATTGAAAATATAGGGGGTCATTACAACCTCGGCGGTCTTTTTACAAGAACGCCGAGGGACCGCCGTGCGGAAGACCGCCAGTAGTGGCGGTTTGCCGCTCTGCGTATTATGACTGTTGGCTGCTCTCCGTCCTTTTTCGGACGGAGAGCCGCCAACAGCCATACTGGTGGGCGGCGGGGAAGTGGAGGTTGCTCCACCTCCACCGCCACGCCAACAGAACACCGCCCAGCGAACCACCTCCTGTGATTCGGCGCAGTGGTGTTCTGTTGGCGGTGTGGTGTCGGCGGAGCAGCCCCCATGGCTCCCGTCCCCTCCCGGAGGATCGACGGACCAGGTAAGTCGATCGTCCGTTAGGGGAGGGGGTGGGGGGGCGTTGTGTGTTGTGTCCGTGCATGGGGGTGTGTGTCTGAGTATGTAGAGGAGGTGTGTGAGTGCGTGTATGCTTGTGGGGGTAATGCATGTTTGGGAATGAGTGCGTGTATGTCTGTGGGTATGTCTGTATGGATGTGTGCATGTATGTTTGAATGTGGGTGTGAGTGTCTGACTGTGTGTGTGGATGTTGTCATGTATGTCGGTGTGTGTGCGTGTGTGTGTTGGTGGTGCCTGCATGTGTTACAGGTGTGTGTGAGTTATGTGATGTTGGGGGTCGGGTGGGGAGGGGGGCCCTGCCACCTTTGACGGGTGGCAGGGCTGGTGGGGGGTGTAGGGGAGGGAGTTGGGTGGGGGAGACCCCTATCAGTGCCAGGGAAGGAATTCCCTGGCACTGATAGTGCTTACCGCCATGGATTTCATGGCGGTTCAAACCGCTGGAAATCCACAGCGGTAAGCCAGCTCCAAATACCGCCGGCGGTATTGTTTTATTTTTCAGCTGCTGGCTTAGCCAGAGGGGGGACGCTCCTTCATCATTACGAAGGAGCCGCCCCTGTTCAGTTCCATCTGGCAGGGGCTGCTGTCAAGGAGAGTGTTGCTATTAAAAAGAATAATATTTTTAAAAGCACTCTGCATGCCACTTGTAAGAGCAGTAGATAAAAGATATCCATCAATGATAAGATATTCAATACACCGACATCAGAAGGATGGAACGCACATAACATCCCAAGTCAGCAGCGAGTGTTTAACCAGCTGAGCCACATTGTACTGTATTATTTTTGCAAATTAACTGTGCAATGCCGAGTGCATGCATGTACTAAGTGTGTGGTTTTTAAGTCCCAGTTCTGTTTTTTTAAACAGAAGTAACATCCAACTGTGACAGTTCACTCTCACAGGTATGGAGATTTGCACGTAGCGTTCTCTGATAGGCACCCGCCACTGATAGCAAGGGCTGACTGAAATACCTCCTTCTGAGGTGATGACTATTTGCAAGTACATATTCAAAACTGAAAAAATAACAGTGTTTAAACATACCAGGCCATGACTCCTCTTGAGGAAAATGACATCCAGCTAGGCGAGTGTCCTGCACACGCAGATACAACTTGTCCTCTCTCGATATGTCTGCTACAATAAAATTCAAATCATATTTAAATTGAAATGTAACAATTGCATATGGAACATTATGCAGTTTTTAATCTGTCTTTTCTCCCTTTACCATCGAAGTAAGATGTTTCTTAAGCAAAGTTTTGATGCTTACCTACCAAAAGTACTTCACTAGCTGCAAAGGAAGTGTAGTCTTGCAAACAATGATGCATGCATGCAAAAAGACCAATATGTAGTCCTTACTTAATTTCTTATAAGGAAAAGGTTGATGTTTTTAAACACTGAACTTCTGCTCATCGCTGAATATTGTTAAATGGGACTAACCATGTTTAAAGGAATGAAAAAGAAACAGTTAATGAAGTTTGAATGCCTTTGGTGTCATTAGCCATCCCTCCTCCTCTTTTATCCCACTGGACTCAGTAATTAACGTCCAATCTCTTGGAATGGCCCACAGGACTGAAAGCAGATCCCGACAGACTGCAATAGGAATACAAGAATTTCTAGTCTCAGCAAGGAAACCGCCCCCTCTCTTTAATTGTAACGCAGTATAAAAAAGTGCTGGTGGGCGAGGGAAGCGGGAGAAAGAATAGTGGTGGGAGATGCGAGCACTGGATGTGGGCAACCCAGATGATTCATGGGGAGGGGCCAGAAAGGCAAGGTCTTGCCTCTAATAGTGATTTACATGCAGTTGTATTCAATACCTAAATTTCTCAATTCAAATCTGCAATTCCTAGAATGTTACGGGCTAGTTCTTAATTGCAAAAGTGGCTGAAGGTGTCGCAACAGAAGTCCACTTCACTTGGCAGGTTTGTTGAATGCTGGTATTTACAAACCGCAATAAATGAAAATCTTTTATCCGCATGTTATATAATTTGCTATTTAAGGGTTATGTTACAGCCTCGTATATTAAGCACAGGAGGGGAACGAGCGGGCTCCATGAGGAGAGTAATCTTCATGCCCCTTTCCTATAAACCCTCTCAGTTTGAAGTAAAGGGAAGCAAGTTCCCTCTCAAGACACAGATTCACATTTGACCTCTGTATTTGAATGCACAGCATATGTGACAAGATAAGAACAAGATTTAAAGGCCTGGTTATAGAGAGCAAGTTCTTGTGGAAGAATACAGTAAACATGGTTTAAGCAATGGAGGGATAACCTCTTCCTGGATAGTCTAAGCAAAAAAGCCAGCAAATTGAATGCCAGAAAATGTGAGTTACAAAGCCAAATGTAAGCAATGTGCAGAATACATTTGTATGTCAAACTTCTGAAAGTCCTCAAGATGTGGCACATTTTTTAATATTGTAATGTAGCAGCAGCTCACTTATATTACTGCAAACAGTAGGAACTGCTGTGTCAACAGCCTTTTACTGCATGAAACCTCGATCATTTTAAAATTAATCTGGCACCAATTGTATTTTCATAAAATGAGCTAATGTTAATAGTGTGACATATTTGCAGTGACCAATGTACTAGCTAACTGTGTGATCACACAAACACTGCCCAACTTCAGAGGAGCGACACAATCAAAAAGAGCAGATAATGAACCGAATGCTGACAAATGCAAACATTCACCCCCTGTCACAGGCTAGGTCGAAACTGGGGTGGCATTGTGAGCAGAAAAATGATGCATTAAACCCAGATCTGTGACCATGGTGAGTATTTGCATTGTTCAGTATCCCGTTCATCATCTGTTCTTTTTGCTTTTGTCACCCTAAAGGTGAAGAGTATGCCAGGCATGGGTCCCCTGCTCACTGTGCCACTGGATTCAAGTTAACCTGGCTGATGAAGTGGTGATACCCCGAAATCAGTCCCAGGATGCTTGTTCCTGGTCCAGGGATGACCTGGCCTGGTAGTACGGGCTGGCCTGTTCTCATGGGAAGAAGGGTCAAGACTGATTTGCATATGGCTCGGTCCAAACTGGGGTGGAGACCAAATAGACAATGGATTAAACACAGATCTGTGATTGGGGTGAGTATTTGCATTGTTTAGTATTCCATCCATCATCTGTTCTTTTTGCTATGTAGAGGAGTTGCAGAGTGCAACAGCGGGCACATGCCTGTGTTCACAGGCAGGCCCAGTGCATTAGCGCAGGGTGTATATGTACACCTGCAAGAGGCAACTTGTTTGCATTGTTCAAGTATATTTCCACACAGACCACAATTTTGCTCCACGCAAACTTTCTTTATTTTATTTAAATGTGCAAACACAATTTGCAGGTTTTTGACTTGGAGGTTATAGCTGTTTTTTCAACATTCTCTTACTAACAGCAGAACAGCATTGTTTGTACAAAGGCCCCATATGTACACATTTTTTCAAACATACACATGCTATATTAAGTGTAGGGGCCATTGCACTTTTCGGACCATGTTTGTTTGTTTGCAGGGCTCTGTCCTAGCTTCATCTATGGTCTCCTCTGAGAGTCTGTTTGTTCCCTGAAGAGAGCGTTGTCATGCACACACCTCGTGGATGGATTAGTGACTACAAGCGGTATGAGGTTAGGATTCAAGGTGGAAGGGATTCACTTGAGGCAGAGGGTGGGTATAAGCAAGGGCTCTCTTGTGCGAATGTGACAAAATGTTCTGCAGGAACTCATGGGTAATCGAAATCTTGAATTCCATCTTGTATGAGTGTGAACATATTAGTTACCTTTATTTATTCTTGGGTCTCTTATTGGTGCAAGTACTGGAGCTAATCATATACACCGAAGTGTGCATACACATACAACTCACTGCTAGCGCACATATGCATGAAGTATAGTATGAAGAAACAGGGACAGGTGTAGGGTTCCACTGCTGCAACACCAACATCAGGGAAGTCCAGTAACACCCCTGCAGATGTGTGTCTGATGATAACACCCCTGCATAATTGTGTCTGATGGTCTCCCCTGTGTGCAGCGTACTGCACTCAATAAAGGGCAGAGGGCAGACCCATGATGGCAGTCCCTGTGCTGCATGACAGTAATCAGAATCCTGGCTCCTGTGTTATTTATTCCACATGCTATGCCACACACCAGCAGGCTGCACTCACCTCAGCAGACGTAGAGCGAGTGACAGCCTCTACACTGGTGATGAGGCCACTTTTGACCTGCACCCCCAGAGGCCACTATACTACTTGTGACTTTGCATTATCCCTGCCATGCCTGCCCGGCCTCGTTAAAACATGTGGCTGCACAGAATTCCAGGGTCCAAGACAGACAACTCCAGCCCTACATACTACATGTGTGTCCCTCTGGCCCTGCCCCAAGCCCCATATTGCTGAGTTAGGCCTACTTTGCCCCTTCCCGTCCTCCACATTATTGACCACTGCTCCTACAAACCTGTGCTGGCCTGCCTCATGTCGGAAAGCCTCACCAGCTGACTAATACCAAGTATTCAACGGTCACTGCCATACGCATGCACTGCGTAGATCTACCTGGTAGACAGCAAGACCTCCAAGGGTCATCCAAAAAGCCACAGAGAAGGTGTTCCCCTCCCTAAGGGATCCACCACACTTCCAATCCCTTACCAGGCAGATGCTTCATGATCCACAGGCAGACAGTTCTCATGTCAGGAGGGAAGCTTTTGTCCCAGTTCACCTCAATAGCATAGCACTACAACCACAAACCACACCAACTTCAACACTATGACCACTGTACTTGCCATTGAGGCCGTCATCATGAGGAGTGCACTGTCACCCCACACACTCAAATGGTGAGACTGGATGGAATGCTTAGAACTCTACTTCGAGGCCACCACTGTTGCAGTTGAATGCCGCCGCACCCTTCTACTCCCCCAGGGTGGAAAAGACATACACAAGCTATACAAAATCCTCACGAAGGCAATGCCCAAAACATACGCCATGCTAGTCGCAGCCCTAAATGTGCATTTTTAGCCAATGGCCAACACATACTATGAACACTTCATCTTCAGACACGTACGCCAAGAATCAGAAGAATCATTGGATGGGTTCTACAACCGCCTAAAATAACTTTGTGGTGATCAGAATGTTGGATAGCTACAATTGGAGTAGAATGTGGGGATGGAATGGTTAGGCAAGAAGCATGTTGTGGGGGGCAGTTGCTGCGGGCGTTTGCTGGAGGATGTTGAGTTGGCATTGCTCCCTTATGACGAACCTTGTTATTATTAAATTGAGTTGGAAACAAACTCGTCTTGGTGCCACGTTCTTTTCTCCACAATGGCGATAAGCGGGAGAGGAGCCGCGCCACTTTAAAGTCACATAACTCTGTGTTTACTTTACGTTTGGATTCTGCCAGCAAACTTCATGAACAAAAACATTTCCCGGAAGGAGAGGAAGGATCGGAGGAGCCGAATGCATGGTACTAATCATACTTGTTTAAGGAGTATGTTTTGAAAGTGCAGATATGATAAACTAGTGCATGGAGCTGTGCGCGAGCATTTATTGATGCGCACAGTGAAGTGCACTTCACGCGTGGAGCTGTGCACGAGGCCTTATTGACGTGTACAGTGAAGTGTATTCTGGGTAAAAACAAGCCCCAATGCCTACAGACAAAACATAAGATTATGTCATGGTGGCCATCTTTGTTGTTTGGGACGATTCCTTTTTACAGCTTTGCTTGTACGGCAATCGATAAGGATATTCTCTCTAACTTTCCCTTCTATCCTGTGTGTTTGGTTACGCGCACACCTTTAATTACTGAAGGATCAGCAACCATCAGTTGGGTTGTATGGCAATCGGTACAACCATTTACTTTGACTCTGGGCGTTCGCTGATGCGCTTGCCCAAAACCCAGATTTTTTTTTTTTGAAGGGGTGACATTCACTAGCCACACCCACATACTTGGGGCAGTGGAAATTGTGCCTACACGTGGAGTTTTATTAATTTACTTCAGCATTGGTGCTGAAAAAGGAATGGGAATGAGTGGGTGGTCGCATATGCATCCTACACTCTAACACAAGCAGAGAAGAGCTACTCTGTTATTGAAAGGGAATTACTAGCTGCGACTTGGGCTGCGGAACATTTTAGGGTGTATTTGTGGGGTCGCAAATATAAGATATGTACGGACCACAAACCCTTGGTAAATATCTTGAGTCCTGGCAGTGGGAGAAATCTTACCCCCTGCCCCAGTTAGCGAGACTCACCTCAAAACTGCAAATGTACCTTTATGAGATTATGCACTTGCCAGGGAAAGATAATTGGGTGGCAGATGGATTATCACTGTTGCCTTTGACGAATGAGAATTTTGGGGAAGTGGATGATAGTGAGTGTGATGTGGCATTTACGCATGACGATGTTGTATTTATTGAAGATCATGGGATGGAATTAGAGTTTTCCAAGGATAAGTGGATCAAGGAAATGCAAAAAGATGGAATCTTAACAAAGGTCAAGGAATTTCTTATGAAGTGGTGGCCAACTGAGCAACAAATTCAAAGGAAATGTAGTACATTTTGGAAGATCAAGGATGAGTTATCCATATGCAATAATATAGTCTTGAGGGGCAATAAAATACTACCACCTTTTGGCATACGTGAACTTATTTTCAGGTTAAGACATGAAGAGCATGGTGGTATAGCAAGTACCAGAAGGTAAGTTAAGGAAAGCTTTTGGTGGACAGGGGTGGCTAGTATGGTGGATCGTTTGGTGAGGGAATGCAATGCATGCAAGGCAAGTGGCAAGTCTGTCAAGCCTATGGTAGTACCTCTGTAGATGGTCGAATTCCCTGAAGGACCTTGGCGGAAGGTATCGATTGATTTTATGGGGCCTTTCGCCACCTTACCATCCAGAGAGGCATATGCCATTGACCTTATTGATTATTATTCTAAGTGACCGGAAGTTGGTATGGTTGGCAGTGTGACCACGGATGTGGTCATTGACTTTTTAGAGGACGTGTTTTCCAGGGAAGGGATTCCTGAGACTCTAGTAAAAGATAATGGTTTGCAGCACTCTTCTAGTAAAATGAAATTGTTCTTGAGAAATTATGGTGCAAATGACCTAAAGGTGTCAATATATCATCCTAGAGGGAAATAGTAGAGTCAAAAGGTTCTATAGGATAGTTAAGGAGGCTAATCAGTTGGCTCTGAAATCTAAGCTGTCATGTAAGAAGGCTCTTTAGAGTATGTTATTATTTTATAGAATTACGCCCCATTCGGGGACAGGGAAAACAGCACTTGAGTGATTAAAGGGAAGGAAACCGTCTTCCAAGTTAGTTCCATGGTGGTTAAAGATAAAATAAAGAGAAGGGGTTGACCAACAGTGATGATCTAGTTAGGGACCGTGTGCTAAAACACCAAGGTCATGTGGTGAGTAGAGTCAACGGAAGTAGAACCATGCCTAAACTTATTGAAGGGCTGTATGTACGTTTGAGGTTCCTGGGTTCATAGAAAAAGGGGCAGCCAATTGGTCAAGTCCTATTAACTCCTTCGCTGCCCGGCCTTTTCCCCCTCCTGTGCCAGGCCTTTTTTTGCCTATTTGGGGCAGTTCGCGTTTAGGCCCTCATAACTTTTTGTCCACATAAGCTAACCAAGCCAAATTTGCGTCCTTTTTTTTCCAACATCCTAGGGATTCTAGAAGTACCCAGACTTTGTGGGTTCCCCTGAAGGAGGCCAAGAAAGTAGCCAAAATACAGTGAAAATGTAGTTTTTTTCAAAAAAATAAAAAGTGGCTGCAGAAAAAGGCTTGTGGTTTTTCCCCTGAAAATGGCATCAACAAAGGGTTTGTGGTGCTAAACTCACCAGCTTCCCAGAACAGGCAGACTTGAATCAGAAAACCCAATTTTTCAACACAATTTTGGCATTTTACTGGGACGTACCCCATTTTTAAATAATGTTGTGCTTTCAGCCTCCTTCCAGTCAGTGACAGAAATGGGCATGAAACCAATGCTGGATCCCAGAAACCTAAACATTTCTGAAAAGTAGACACAATTCTGAATTCAGCAAGGGGTCATTTGTGTAGATCCTACAAGGGTTTCCTACAGAAAATAAAAACTGAAAAAGAAAAATATTGAAATTGAGGTGAAAAAAACATCAATTTTTCTCTACGTTTTACTCTGTAACTTTTTCCTGCAATGTCAGATTTTCTAAAGCAATATACCGTTACGTCTGCTGGACTCCTCTTGTTGCGGGGATATATAGGGCTTGTAGGTTCATCAAGAACCCTAGGTACCCAGAGCCAATAAATGAGCTGCACCCTGCAGTGCGTTTTCATTCTATACCGGCTATACAGCAATTCATTTGCTGAAATATAAAGAGTAAAAAATAGCTAACAAGAAAACCTTTGTATTTCCAAAAATGGCACAAGATAAGGTGTTGAGGAGCAGTGGGTATTTGCAATCTCTGAATTCCGGGGTGACCATACTAGCATGTGAATTACAGGGCATTTCTCAAATAGATGTCTTTTTTACACACTCTCCTATATTTGGAAGGAAAAAATGTAGAGAAAGACAAGAGGCAATAACACTTGTTTTGCTAATCTATGTTCCCCCAAGTTTCCCGATAAAAATGATACCTCACTTGCCCGCGACAGGAAACGCCCCAAAACGCAACGTGGACACATCCCATTTTTTTAAAGAAAACAGAGGTGTTTTTTGCAAACCTCAAAATTTGGCTAAAAAAACACATGTTCCTCACATTTCTGTGGCAGAAAGTTCTGAAATCTGAGAGGAGGCACAAATTTCCTTCCACCCAGCGTTCCCCCAAGTCTCCCAATAAAAATGATACCTCACTTGTGTGGGTAGGCCTAGCGCCCGTGACAGGAAATGCCCCAAAGCGCAACGTGGACACATTCCTTTTTTTGAAAGAAAACAGAGGTGTTTTTTGCAAAGTGCCTACCTGTAGATTTTGGCCTCTAGCTCAGCCGGCACCTAGGGAAACCTACCAAACCTGTGCATTTTTTAAAACTAGAGACCTAGGGGAATCCAAGATGGGGTGACTTGTGGGGCTCTGACCAGGTTCTGTTACCCAGAATCCTTTTCAAACCTCAAAATTTGGCTAAAAAAACAAATGTTCCTCACATTTCTGTGGCAGAAAGTTCTAGAATCTGAGAGGAGACACAAATTTCCTTCCACCCAGCGTTCCCCCAAGTCTCCCGATAAAAATGATACCTCACTTGTGTGGGTAGGCCTAGCGCCCGCAACAGGAGATGCCCCAAAGCGCAACGTGGACACATCCCATTTTTTGACAGAAAACAGAGCTGTTTTTCCCAAAGTGCCTACCTGTAGATTTTGGCCTCTAGCTCAGCCGGCACCTAGGGAAACCTACCAAACCTGTGCATTTTAGAAAACTAAAGACCAAGGGGAATCCAAGATGAGGTGACTTGTGGGGCTCTGACCAGGTTCTGTTACCCAGAATCCTTTGCAATCCTCAAAATTTGGCAAAAAAAACAAATTTTCCTCACATTATGGTGACAGAAAGTTCTGGAATCTGAGAGGAGGCACAAATTTCCTTCTACCCAGCGTTCCCCCAAGTCTCCCGATAAAAATGATACCTCACTTGTGTGGGTAGGCCTAGCGCCCGCGACAGGAAATGCCCCAAAGTGCAACGTGGACACATCCCATTTTTTGAAAGAAAACAGAGGTGTTTTTTGCAAAGTGCCTACCTGTAGATTTTGGCCTCTAGCTCAGCCGGCACCTAGGGAAACCTACCAAACCTGTGCATTTTTTTAAACTAGAGACCTAGGGGAATCCAAGATGGGGTGACTTGTGGGGCTCTGACCAGGTTCTGTTACCCAGAATCCTTTGCAAAGCTCAAAATTTGGCTAAAAAAGCACATGTTCCTCACATTTCTGTGGCAGAAAGTTCTGGAATCTGAGAGGAGGCACAAATTTCCTTCCACCCAGCGTTCCCCCAAGTCTCCCGATAAAAATTATACCTCACTTGTGTGGGTAAGCCTGGCGCCCGCGACAGGAAATGCCCCAAAGCGCAACATGGACACATCCCATTTTTTTACAGAAAACAGAGCTGTTTTTTGCAAAGTGCCTACCTGTAGATTTTGGCCTCTAGCTCAGCCGGCACCTAGGGAAACCTACCAAACCTGTGTATTTTTTAAAACTAGAGACCTAGGGGAATCCAAGATGGGGTGACTTGTGGGGCTCTGACCAGGTTCTGTTACCCAGAATCCTTTGCAAAGCTCAAAATGTGGCTAAAAAAACACATTTTCCTCACATTATGGTGACAGAAAGTTCTGGAATCTGAGAGGAGCCACAAATTTCCTTCCACCCAGCGTTCCCCCAAGTCTCCCGATAAAAATGATACCTCACTTGTGTGGGTAGGCCTAGCGCCCGCGACAGAGAATGCCCCAAAGCGCAACTTGGACACATCCCATTTTTTGAAAGAAAACAGAGGTGTTTTTTGCAAAGTGCCTACCTGTAGATTTTGGCTTCTAGCTCAGCCGGCACCTAGGAAACCTACCAAACCTGTGCATTTTTGAAAACTAGAGACCTAGTGGAATCCAAGATGGGGTGACTTGTCGGGCTCTGACCAGGTTCTGTTACCCAGAATCCTTTTCAAACCTCAAAATTTGGCTAAAAAAACAAATGTTCCTCACATTTCTGTGGCAGAAAGTTCTAGAATCTGAGAGGAGACACAAATTTCCTTCCACCCAGCGTTCCCCCAAGTCTCCCGATAAAAATGATACCTCACTTGTGTGGGTAGGCCTAGCGCCCGCAACAGGAGATGCCCCAAAGCGCAACGTGGACACATCCCATTTTTTGACAGAAAACAGAGCTGTTTTTCCCAAAGTGCCTACCTGTAGATTTTGGCCTCTAGCTCAGCCGGCACCTAGGGAAACCTACCAAACCTGTGCATTTTAGAAAACTAAAGACCAAGGGGAATCCAAGATGAGGTGACTTGTGGGGCTCTGACCAGGTTCTGTTACCCAGAATCCTTTGCAATCCTCAAAATTTGGCAAAAAAAACAAATTTTCCTCACATTATGGTGACAGAAAGTTCTGGAATCTGAGAGGAGGCACAAATTTCCTTCTACCCAGCGTTCCCCCAAGTCTCCCGATAAAAATGATACCTCACTTGTGTGGGTAGGCCTAGCGCCCGCGACAGGAAATGCCCCAAAGTGCAACGTGGACACATCCCATTTTTTGAAAGAAAACAGAGGTGTTTTTTGCAAAGTGCCTACCTGTAGATTTTGGCCTCTAGCTCAGCCGGCACCTAGGGAAACCTACCAAACCTGTGCATTTTTTTAAACTAGAGACCTAGGGGAATCCAAGATGGGGTGACTTGTGGGGCTCTGACCAGGTTCTGTTACCCAGAATCCTTTGCAAAGCTCAAAATTTGGCTAAAAAAGCACATGTTCCTCACATTTCTGTGGCAGAAAGTTCTGGAATTTGAGAGGAGGCACAAATTTCCTTCCACCCAGCGTTCCCCCAAGTCTCCCGATAAAAATTATACCTCACTTGTGTGGGTAAGCCTGGCGCCCGCGACAGGAAATGCCCCAAAGCGCAACATGGACACATCCCATTTTTTTACAGAAAACAGAGCTGTTTTTTGCAAAGTGCCTACCTGTAGATTTTGGCCTCTAGCTCAGCCGGCACCTAGGGAAACCTACCAAACCTGTGTATTTTTTAAAACTAGAGACCTAGGGGAATCCAAGATGGGGTGACTTGTGGGGCTCTGACCAGGTTCTGTTACCCAGAATCCTTTGCAAAGCTCAAAATTTGGCTAAAAAAACACATTTTCCTCACATTATGGTGACAGAAAGTTCTGGAATCTGAGAGGAGCCACAAATTTCCTTCCACCCAGCGTTCCCCCAAGTCTCCCGATAAAAATGATACCTCACTTGTGTGGGTAGGCCTAGCGCCCGCGACAGAGAATGCCCCAAAGCGCAACTTGGACACATCCCATTTTTTGAAAGAAAACAGAGGTGTTTTTTGCAAAGTGCCTACCTGTAGATTTTGGCTTCTAGCTCAGCCGGCACCTAGGAAACCTACCAAACCTGTGCATTTTTGAAAACTAGAGACCTAGTGGAATCCAAGATGGGGTGACTTGTCGGGCTCTGACCAGGTTCTGTTACCCAGAATCCTTTGCAAACCTAAAAATTTGGCTAAAAAAACACATTTACCTCATATTATGGTGACAGAAAGTTCTAGAATCTGAGAGGAGCCACAAATTTCCTTCCACCCAGCGTTCCCCCAAGTCTCCCAATAAAAATGATACCTCACTTGTGTGGGTAGGCCTAGCGCCCGCGACAGGAAATGCCCCAAAGTGCAACGTGGACACATCCCATTTTTTGACAGAAAACAGAGGTCTTTTTTGCAAAGTGCCTACCTGTAGATTTTGGCCTCTAGCTCAGCCGGCACCTAGGGAAACCTACCAAACCTGTGCATTTTCGAAAACTAAAGACCAAGGGGAATCCAAGATGAGGTGACTTGCGGGGCTCTGACCAGGTTCTGTTATCCAGAATCCTTTGCAAACCTCAAAATTTGGCAAAAAAAAACAAATTTTCCTCACATTATGGTGACAGAAAGTTCTGGAATCTGAGAGGAGGCACAAATTTCCTTCTACCCAGCGTTCCCCCAAGTCTCCCGATAAAAATGATACCTCACTTGTGTGGGTAGGCCTAGCGCCCGCGACAGGAAATGCCCCAAAGTGCAACGTGGACACATCCCATTTTTTGAAAGAAAACAGAGGTGTTTTTTGCAAAGTGCCTACCTGTAGATTTTGGCCTCTAGCTCAGCCGGCACCTAGGGAAACCTAACAAACCTGTGCATTTTTGAAAACTAGAGACCTAGTGGAATCCAAGATGGGGTGACTTGTCGGGCTCTGACCAGGTTCTGTTACCCAGAATCCTTTGCAAACCTAAAAATTTGGCTAAAAAAACACATTTACCTCATATTATGGTGACAGAAAGTTCTAGAATCTGAGAGGAGCCACAAATTTCCTTCCACCCAGCGTTCCCCCAAGTCTCCCAATAAAAATGATACCTCACTTGTGTGGGTAGGCCTAGCGCCCGCGACAGGAAATGCCCCAAAGTGCAACGTGGACACATCCCATTTTTTGACAGAAAACAGAGGTGTTTTTTGCAAAGTGCCTACCTGTAGATTTTGGCCTCTAGCTCAGCCGGCACCTAGGGAAACCTACCAAACCTGTGCATTTTTTAAAACTAGAGACCTAGGGGAATCCAAGATGGGGTGACTTGTGGGGCTTTGACCAGGTTCTGTTACCCAGAATTCTTTGCAAAGCTCAAAATTTTGCTAAAAAAAAACATTTTCCTCACATTATGGTGACAGAAAGTTCTGGAATCTTAGAGGAGCCACAAATTTCCTCCCACCCAGCGTTTCCCCAAGTCTCCCGATAAAAATGATACCTCACTTGTGTGGGTGGGCCAGGTGACTGCAACAGAATAAGGCCCAAAACTTGTAGAGATAGAGGGGATAGCACAGCAAGTTTATAAGGACATATTCTTTTATACATCTTTAGACTGACTCTGCTTTGGGGACCCACATAAGTGAGGTGTCATTTTACTTGGGAGACTGAGGGGAAAACTGGGGAGTAGGAATTTTGTGCTGGAGCGGTGATCCTACTAAGAAAAGTCAGGAAAATATGCTTTTTTAAGCAAATTTTGAGGTTTACAGAGGAATCTGGGTAAGAAAATGTTGGGGGAGCCACGCAAGCCACACCTCCCTGGACTCCGTGGGGTTTCCAGTTTTAAAAAAATGTCTGGGTTTGTTATGTTTCCCTAGATGATGGCCGCACCCAGGACCAAAAACATAGGTGCCCCCTCCCCCCCAAACACAGGTAGTTTTGTAATATATCATTTTGATGTGTCCACATATGTCCGTGATGTGCCAAACACTAAAATTGTGAAAAGAAACGCAATTAGGTTATGTGAAAAAGACCCCTCACCCACTAACCAAGTTGGTGGCATGCTTCATCATCGGGGTCCCACCCGAGGCACCTAGCGTGTCACAGGTGTGCTGCGACGCCTGATTACAGCGGAGCAGGTTTTATCATTTTTACCACACATACTGGTTGGATTTGGCACGAGGGTGAGTGATGGTTCAGTGGATAAAATTTTATTAACAAGAGATTTAAAAAAAATGAAATGCACTGTTAATAACTGAAAGGCAAAAAACTGAATCAATGACTCACAGCTCGTGAGCTGTAAAGCCGCGACAAGGCACCAACCGCTTTACAGTTCATTCACACACCTTTCATACATGACACGCACAAGACCATTCACACCGCCAGCCACGGGCCCAGCACATTACAACACTCACATCAACAGACCGCGCTACTCAAGGGCCCATCACTTACATACGCCCACATGCCTGATACAAGAATCACACCAGCTGATGGGAGTGTGGACTGGCGTTTGGCTGGCACCGCCAGCCAAGCTCCACCCCAAGCATCCCACCAGCCAAGCCCCACCCCAAGCACACCGCCAGCCAAGCACCACCCCAAGCACACCGCCAGCCAAGCCCCACCCCAAGCACACCGCCAGCCAAGCCCCACCCCACGCACACTGCCTTCCAAGCCCACCCCACGCACACCGCCAGCCAAGCACCACCCCACGCACACCGCCAGCCAAGCACCACCCCATGCACACCGCCTTCCAAGCCCCACCCCACGCACACCGCCACCCAAGCGCCACCCCACGCACACTGCCAGCCAAGCGCCACCCCACGCACACCGCCTTCCAAGCCCCACCCCACGCACACCGCCAGCCAAGCGCCACCCCACGTACACCGCCAGCCAAGCACCACCCCACGCACACCGCCAGCCAAGCGCCACCCCACGCACACCGCCAGCCAAGCGCCACCCCACGCACACCGCCATCACTTTTTTTTTGTTTATAAACAACAAAGAAACCACTAACTAATTATAAAATAAGCACAAAACTACAAACACAAAAGCTCTAACTAAATACATGACAGAGATGCCAACCGTGAAACATATGAAAATATAAAAACAGACAGCTTACGCTCACGGTATTTCCCAGAAGTTTTTCTTTGTGTGGTAACTTCTATAAGAGCTGGGCACACACAGCCCAGGCTTTTAAGGGCATTCGGGGCAGTACATCCGGCTCTCCCTCCGGATTAATCTCCGGGCACATACTCTACATTTCTTTGTGGGCAAGTCTTTTTTGGGAGTGGGAGGAATGTGATCTGGAAAGTGCCGATCTTTCAATCCTGCCACATCCTCCACCACTTCTACTCTAGGAACTCTTGCCGGTTCCACCACAATAAGGCTTTCTATCACCGACTCCTGAAATTTAACAAATGTCATCCTTGACTCAGGTGAACAATCCTTGTATACAATAAAGGCACTAAAAGTTGCCAAATGAAATAAATGTAGGGCCAACTTTTTATACCCCACGTAAGACTTACGAAGAGCAGTGTAAGGTTCCAACCTCTGATCTACTCTATCAACACCACCCATGTGCCTATTGTAGTCCAAAATGCGCGCAGGTTTGCGCACTTCCGCAACCTGACCCCAAACAGTCACAGGGGAAGTACTCTCATCATGGATGGTAGATAGCATGTACACATCCCTCCTGTCTGAAAATTTCATAGCTAGCAGCTCATTATTCCGCAAGGTACTACACTGTCCCCTCTCAAGTTTTTTACAGACAAGCTCCCTTGGATAGCCTTTCCGGTTAGAACGGATTGTGCCACAAGCAACAGTGTCCACTCTAAACAACTCCTTGAACAACTGCACTCCAGTGTAGAAATTATCTACGTACAAATGGTGACCATTGTTAAACAGCCTTCTAGCAAGTTCCCACACAATTTTTTCGCTAACTCCAAAAGTGGCCAGACAACCAGGAGGGTCAATACTGGAATCCCTACCAGTGTAGACCCGGAAATTATACACATATCCTGTACTGCTTTCTGACAGCAGATACAATTTAATCCCATACCGTGCCCTCTTACTAGGAATGTACTGCTTAAAAAGTAAACGCCCCTTGAAAAGGACCAAAGACTCGTCCACACTTATCTCTTTGCCTGGAACATAGACCTCTGAAAAACGATCCACAAAATGATCAAGGACAGGCCTAATCTTAAAAAGACTGTCACAATCAGGGTGATCTCGTGGCAAGGCTAAAGCATTGTCTACAAAATGCAGCATACGAAGAAGAAGCAAATACCGATTACGTGTCATAGTTACAGGAAATATAGCCGTTGCCATCAAGGGACTAGTAGACCAATAAGAAGCCAGTGACGGCTTCCTGATCAACCCCATCAAAAAAGACAAACCTAAAAACTTTTTCATCTCTTCCAGATATGTGGGAACCACTGAGTAGCTCTAGACTGAGGCTTAAGTCTGGCAGCGTTGTCCCGCAAATATTGCTCTGCATACACATTTGTCTGCTCCACAATCTCTTCCAAAAATACATCGTCCATAAACAAGTGAAAGAAATGGACAGGCAAAAAGTTTTCCGTATTAACTCTACACCCTGGGAGACAAGTAATTGCAGGTAACTGTGGCTGCTCCATGTTTGGGGCAATCCAGGTGTCAGGTCTTCTAATGGGAAACCCTTCAGCCCCAGGCTGCTGCACTCTTGGCACATCAATGTCCTCCTCTAAAACAGGCCCTTCATCTGCACTGAGAGTAGCTTCCTCATCAGAAGAATACTCTCGGACAGAAAACTCACTTCCAGAATCTCCTGCTTCCTCCTCTGCCTCAGATGCAGAGTCAGTGTCGTAATCATGGCCTGAATATGACTCAAAGAGCATGCGAACAACCTGCTGAGCGGTCACTCTGCGGCTAGCCATGATCCTCACTAACAACAAATGGATTGCCAACAACAACTAGCACTAAAATAAGTAATAAACAAAGTGTAGCTTTATCACAAAGAGTTATGTACTAAAAAAACTATACCATTCACTTGCCTGAAAAAGCTACTCACCAAGCAACTACTCTGCACAGACACAGCAATCACCAATGAGATCCCACTAAAAAGAAAAAAGAAAAAAGCAAATTAGACATATGACAACACAAATATCATTGTGCTCAAATCTAAGGACAATTTCAAACACACAATACTGCATTTAGTACACCACCTACAAACATGTCATTCATGCATGTTAACAATACTCCTTTGGAGTAAATTGCTTTCACTTACCTAAAACATGCAACTATGGAAACCACAGGACAACTACTGCCAAAACCGCAAGGATCCACAGCTAAGGAAGCAAAAGCGTTGAACTAGAAGAAAAAGAAGAAATAAATTGTTATAATCACAAATACAAATACTTCGCCAGTTGACAAAAACCCCACAACCAAGAACTTAGAAGTTGTCCCTGGTACCTAAGTGGATCCTGCCCCCCTCGGGGGCAGATGGGCGTTAAAAAATTGGGGCAGAAAAAAAGGGGGGCAGAAATGGGCAACACCTCTGTGCCCCCTTTAGGGGGTGACCCTTCCCAAAGGGGGCACCCCCAGCACAAAACAAAAAAAAGGGGAAAAAAAATAAATCCCTGGCGTATTGGTGGTTTCTGCCCTCCTTGGGGGCAGATGGGCCTACAAAAATAGGCCCATCTGCCCCCAAAGGGGGCAGAGATGGCCAATAAGAACTTTCCCCACTTTGGGGGGGCGACCGTTGCCCAAGGGGTGCCCCCAAACACACACCACACACACACCACACAATCCCTGGTGCCTAGTGTGCTTCCACCCCCCCGGGGGCTAGATCGTCCAAAAAATGGCTGGTCTGCCATCGGGGGGGGCCGAAACAGAAAAAAAAATAGCCCCCCAGGGAAGCGACCCTTGCCCAAGGGGTTGCCCCCAAAATAAACAATAAAAACAAAATCCCTGGTGTCTAGTGGATTTCGCCCCCCCCCCCCCTTGGGGGCAGATCGGCCAAAAAATCGGCGATCTGCCCCCAGGGGGGGGCGAAATACTAAAATAAAAGCCCCCCAGGGGGGCGACCTTTGCCCAAGGGGTCGTCCCCAAAAGAAACATTTATTTACAAAGAAATCCCTGGTGTCTAGTGGATTTCGCCCCCCTCCCCCCCCCAGGGGCAGATCGGCCGAAAAATCGGCGATCTGCCCCCAGGGGGGGGGGGGCGAAACACTAAATAAAATGGACCCCCGGGGGGGCGACCCTTGCCCATGGGGTCGCCCCCAAAAAATACAATAAAAACAAAATCCCTGGTGTCTAGTGGATTTTGCCCCCCCCCCCCCGGGGGCAGATCCGCTGAAAAATCGACGATCTGCCACCGGGGGGGGGGCGAAATACTAAAAAAAATAGCCCCCCAGTGGGGCGACCCTTGCCCAAGGGGTCGCCCCCAAAATACAGAAAAAAACAAAATCCCTGGTGTCTAGTGGATTCGCCCGCAATCGTGGAGCAGGAATCTAGTGAAAACAGGCACAGGGGGAAAGGAAAAACCCTTTCCTTTCCCCGTGTCTGTTTCCCCCCCCAAAACCCCCAAAAAGGAAAGGACTCACCTGTAGAGTTCCTTTCCCCTCGACGAGCAGGAAGCAAATGGCTTCCAGCGCGTCCGGCAACACTTGATGACGTCGGAGCGCTGTGCGTGCGCTGATGTCATCAGCCCCGGGGGGGCGGGGGTGGAAGGGGAAGGCCTTCCCCTTCCATCCCCGCCTTGGGGGTGAGGTGGGTGCACAGGTGGGGCGCGCTAGCGCTCCCCCAAGTTCCCGTGCCTTGGACGAGGTGACCTCGTCCAAGGCACACGGGAACTGTAGCCTTGGACAAGGTCACCTCATCCAAGGCACAGAAGCGGTTAAAAAAGTGAAGGTATTGGATGGAGCTGTCAAGCTTGAGAATGGTAAGATATGAAATCTGCGGCATGTGAGTCTGTGTGAAGGAGTCAACATACGTGGAAACGTTGATGAAATCAAGGGGTATTTGCTGGTAAATGATTCTGCAACTAGTTGTGGCTCCTGATATTTATTTTGATATATGTGCTGACTCTGGTCGTGAGGCAAACAAGTGTGTTTCCACCACAGATCGTATACCTCTTTGACGAACTCAAAGAGAAAAGAGATTATCTAGGCATCTCCAAGAATTTGTCATGGGAAATTGAGCAATAGTAATGCAATGCGAATATTATTAGTCTGGTTAGATGAAGAAATGTATCTCCTGCGAAGTGCAAATTGCTATATCGCTACGTAGGATAACATAAGTAATTTTGTTAGAGTTTTTTTTTTTTTTTTTTTTTTTGGTGGGAAGATGTGTGGTGATTGGAGTGTTGGATAGTTAAAATGGGAGTAGAATGTGGGGATGGAATGGTCGGGCAAGGAGAATGTTGTGGGCGGCAGTTGCTGTAGAGTGGTTGCTGGAGGATATTGAGTTGGCGCTGTTTCATTACACCGAACCTTGTTTTTATTAAATTGAGTTGGAAACAAATTTGTCTTGGTGGCGCTTTCTTTTCTCCACAGCTTTGCCAGTGGTTTCAATAATGAACAACAAGAGATCAGGGGACAAGTCATGCAGGGATGTGCCTTCTCCAAAGAAACCATTCTTCAAGAATCTGGGAAGAATCCGGGGCCGTGCTCACTGTGCCATTGGATTCAAGCTAGTCTGGCTGATGAGTGGTGATACCCCAAAAACAGTCCCAGGATGCTTGTTCCTGGTCCAGTGAGGACCTGGCCTGGCAGTTCTGACCGGACTGTACAGACTGTATATGGCTGGAACCTAACTGGGTGGGGTGGTGTGGTGTGCAAAGAAACAATGGGTTAAACCCATCTTTGTGACTGGTGGTGTTTGTTGCCATTGTTCAGCATTCTGTTGATCTTTTGCTCTTTTTTGCTGATTTAGAAGGCAGAAAAGAAGAATGATGATGAACAAATGGTAAGTAATGGACAGGCTAAAAGCCTCTTTTTACAGTTTTTAAAAAAAATATACAATAGGTTACCAAACTACAGCACATGCATTCTTTCTGCAGTCTCAACCTAAAATTAGGACATGTCTTAAATGTCCTACCAGTGAAAAAATTCTAAAGTCGCTTTCCACTTCTCTAAGGCCTATCTTTCTCTTTGACAAACAATGAGTTAACCCATTCCATTTAGTAAGTGATATCTTTTGATTGGAGCACATAGAAATACGGTGTTTACACTCAAATGAATTGTAATTTAGAATCCTGCTGAATGGTAAAGTCAGATTTTAAGTCACATTTCTGAAAATGTCACTTTTAGAGAGTCGCCATATTCTTGCCCTAACTGTTTATTCCATTTCCCAGTTTCCTGCATCATATTACTGCAAATGACTCTGCTGTTGGGGTTTGTGTATTCCTCCAGGACAGTGACTCAAAAAGGAACTAAATATAAGCAGGATGGGGTATCCTGAGAGGATGGTCAAGATGGAGCTGTGCTTTGCCCTATTACACTTTAAAGGGCTTTCCTTTCGCCACACCAAAGGAGCTGACAAGGGTCGTTTGTCACCTCAGACTTCTTTGAGCCTTGACAGAGGAAGGGAAAAACTTTTCAGAAACAGATGTGGGTGTTGTATAGGGCATCCACCCACTTCAAAGGCTGGCACAAGGTATAAATATTGGACTTTCAGAGCCATTCTTCAGTACACTCTTGGATCTGTGGACATTACAGAAGGGCTTGCTCCCCAGAGGACTGCCCTGCTGCTACAAGAGGACATCCATGCTGCTTGAGGACTCCTGTGACACTCGGAGGGCTGTCCTGCTGCTTGAGAACTGTCCTGATCTCTGAAGGAAGACTGGATCTGCTCACTTCATCCCAGGCTAACCTGAGTGACTCCTAATGTCACTTGGCTGAACACCTATCTGAAGTACAGGGACACAACAAGCTCCAGAGGCCTGACTTGGTGCATTGGACCTGCCTGAGCGCTGTGAGTCTCTGCTGCACTGAGTTTCAGATTCACAAAAGGTCCTGGACCCTTTGCTGGCATCGGTTGAACTCCTCCAGTGAAGAAAGATTAAATCCTGAGGTTTTGGATTCATGACCTCAAATCAGCCTGTTTGCACTGAGATTAAACCACATGTGACAAGCGCTAAACCAAAGCTCCGGTGAACCTAATTCTTTGTGCTACACAGACTGCCGATCATGACACACTACAGGAACAATTCCCTGCTCCTTTCTGCCTCTTACACCGCTAACCGAAATCTTTGTGCCGGACCTTGAAAAGGTAACATTTCTATCAGGACTAACCTGCTGTGTGTATCTTGCCCATGCTCCATCATAGTAGGCCTGAAATTGTGACTTCCCCTGGTTTAGCACGACCAGATGACCTTGAGTCTCGCTTTGTGCTTTTAGGCAATATGTTTATCTAATACTTTAAAAATGAATATTTCCTGTTCTGCTGATTGGATCTGTGTCATTCTAATATCATTTTATTTATTTACTTTATTTTTCTAAATTGGTTTGTGATTTTTCTTGTGTGGTGTCTTCACATTACTTTTGTATATGGAGTGCATCAACAATTTACACAGTGCCTCCAATTTAAGCCTGACTGCTTTGTGCCAAGCTATCAGTGTGTTAAGCGCAGCTTTATTTAATAAATGATGTGGTTAACCCTGACAAGGATTGTAGTTGTTGACTTAGTAGGGCTTCCATCCCCCCAATCAATAACGCCAATTTCTTACAAATTACAAACAGCTTTAACATACATCACACTACATAAATAAAATATTAATAGTCACTTCAGACACAATTACATAACGTAAATTCCAATATTTCAGTGCCAGTTCTACTTAATCCCCATTTGGCCACTCTGGCACAATGTTTATGAAGATGCCCTACTTTCTAGTTTTTTCAGGGTTGTAAAAAATCAAGGAGGAGGCCTAATACTGATACTGGATTCAGCCTGATGTAGAGTGCCAACAAAGTGCAAATAGTTCCTTACATTTTGTTGCTTCACTCATGGTTAAAAGAGATAAAAGCAGTTTTTTTTGCCCTTTTACTCTTGTACCAGAAAAAAAAATGCTTAATTACTCCATCAACTCAATTAAGTCATTCAAAAATCAGTAGACGTGTTGACCAGTGGTAACCCTATGGTGAAGTATGAATGAAGCAAACACAACTCAACCATATGGTGGATTATTAATGTTGGAAACACAACTCCATGGATATTTTTCCATCAGTATGATTTGCCTACCGATCCATCTTTTTGGTAAGGTGATTATCAAACTGGTTATCAACTGTTGCATTTGCCTACTATTTAGTTCCTTTAAATGGCCCAAAGTTTTTTTTTTTACTATTTTAGAGGTTGGTTTAGTTAGAACGTATGGACTGTTCTATAACAGAGCATGTTATTTCTTTTACCTAATCAAGGAGATTGGTGTAGAATTACCTGAACAAGTTATCCCTTTCACAGAATCCAAATGAGTCAGGATGGAGCTTTTGCATGTAACCTTGTCCAATGCAGTAAAGTTACGCATGTATTTATATCACAGAAAAGAGCTAATTCATAATTCATTTCAGAGCTGGTCCACAATATTAGAGGATCTAAAAAATTGATCCTCTATTACTTGGAGAGTAGACACATTAACATACCACAGAATTCAGCACCAGAAAATGTTTCATGTATATATAGACATACCTACAGAATCAAACACTTTTGAAGCTTTACATTTGCTTTCTGTGTTGAAAACAAGCTAGGTGTAAAGGTGAAACATCTGCCGTGACTATCTTGGACCAGAACAATGACATGAAAAAAAAAATGCAGATGGCTTTGAAGACCACCCATTTGTCAACCAGTGGCCAGTGCAAGAATTTCAGCAAGGTCATCACCTTTGAGACACTGCAGCAAGAATATGAGATGTAGGAATTAGCACATTTCAAATATTTGCAATTGGGCATATACTGGAGGGGGAGAAACTACCAGAATCAGCTCAGTTAGCGAAACGGCTTCTCCTGGTTCCCAGGATGGAAAAGGAAATCTTGCTAACATCGAAAATTGATGAATACTTCCCCTGACCCCCGCGAAAACTGAGGGAGGCATGCAAGGGAAACTTGGGACTAATGGAGGAGGAAGACTAGGTTGAGGCTTCACAAAGTCCCCGGGAGATAGCCATAAGGGCACCCTGATTCAGTTGTGTATCCTCCACAGGTTGTTTTTCTCAAGATCACTTTTGCATCTTTTGGGGAGGTGTAAAACCAACCTCAGGGACTGTGGTGAAATAGGGACTTTCTACTGCATACTCTAGGCATGCCCAAAAATACAGCAATACTAGAGAGGGGTGACTTAGATTATGGCCAAAGTTAAGGGGTTTGAAATGCCGCTGTCTGCCCAGTGGCACCTTCTTGGTATAACTGGCAAAGAGAAATGGCCTCGATACTAACAAATAAGGCTTATGCTGGGTTCCGGGATTGGCAAGAGAAATATAGCCCAGACCTTGGGAGCAAGTGGGTTACCACAGGTTTCTGATTGGGAATCTGATGTTGACTGGTGGCAAAAGACTGAACATGTGGTGTACCTGAGTCAGGGCTGCCCAGAGAAATGGGAAAAATCTGGGATAATTTGTGCAAACACAGGGAGTAAATGTGCTGTTGGCAGAAGGGAGGCGCCATTTGGGGTGAGGGACTGAATGTCGGCTTTAGGTCCCTTGCTACAAAACTAAAAGGTCCTACTCTGTTGCCAATCTTTCAGGTAGCAAAGGCTAAGATTTTGCTAACACTGACGTAGGGAGGTGAGGCCCTTAAGGGATGGGATAGCGCAATACTGGATAAAATGCTACTTAAGAGCTGTAGATCAATTTTTATGCCTCCCTCCCACTCATCGCCTGCCCAGATATGACTGGAGTATGGCATTGTTAAGCAAGCTTTGGCATGGATGGCAGCATTTATGTTGTGGTGCCACAAACTCAGGTCTGCAAAAATTGATACATTGGCCCACTGCCTGTGGTCTGAGATAGAAACATAGCAAAGTTCCCTGGCAAGATCCTACCTGTTGCAGGCCTTGAGCTCTCTCTGCCTAATCAACACCTAGGACCTTCATATTAGCCATCAGAATTTCAAAAGGCTATCAGAAATAAGCGGCAAATTACTTTCATTGCTTGAATGCAAGGCTAGTCTGTCACTGCGTAACCATGGTTGATGACTCTTTAAACGCATACGGAGCTGAAACCCCAGAGCTATCTTAGCGAACTCTACAATGATCCGGTAAAGGCACAGTTCATGAAATAAAAGACTGTGATAATTCCCACCCCATTTTATGTTCTCCTATGGAAAAGATGAGAGGGGCTAGGAAACTGCCGGCTGTGCGAACTGGGCCAGGAAGACATCATCCACATATAGTGCTTATGTCCTACCCTACTGAAGGACCAGCGTGAACTATAATGAAGAAGGTGGAATGCCTGGGCCATACGGACCTGCAGGGAGTCTGTCTTGACCTGCTTTGAACCTAGGGACCTCAGGTTAAAATGCACACTGGTGAAATTCCTGCAGCACTTCTCGAAAAGAATGGGGAACAAGCCCCAAGTAGAGAAAGGGAAAGGGGGGAATTTGATAAGTAACCACTCTGGTCATTGCCCTCTGCTGTTGTGTCTATTCTGAAAGCTGCATAGGGCTTTGCTGGTGCTTGAGAGACTATTATTACAACAGGCTAGGCCCTTGCCAGACCCTTGCTACAGTATTTTACTGATATAGTGTATGTACCTTAATTGCTTTGAGATTTTGATATATTTTTTTAATTTTATTTAAAACAATGCAGGTTTTTTTTTACCTGAGCACCTTATCTACATTAATGCCTGCAAATGCTACTCTGTGATAATTTGTTACATTAATTATGTTGGCCCTAACGGTTTGAAAAAATTAAAAAATAATAATAGTAGTCTTCTGACCTAAGGGAGGGGGGACCTGTGTTGCTTTTATAAATTTCATGTATCAAATTATTTGGCAGCGGGTGTTGGAAGTAAGCCATTTGACTTACTCATAAAACACCAAGCTAATGGACCTGGGTTTGGTATTTTGAGTTGTTTATTGTATTCTTTATTGCTTATTGTATTGCAGGTTTTTGTTTTATCATGTTTATTCAATGATGAGGTTACTGTCAAATGGTGTTGTAAGATATTAACAACTAATATGCATGTAACTATTTTCACTGCAGCCTAAAGGGCATATTCCTTACACTGCAACTGGTCCTAGTAAAATGTCTATTTCATGCATGCCAACCCATTTATGCTGTATGTACAAAAAGAAATTTTAAAAAAATAATATTTTCAGCAAGTTCATGGCAGAGGATAATTTTGAAAGCTGAAGCGCCCAGCGATCCTTTAGAAGACTTCCTTTTGCAAATTTTGGTGAATAATTATTTGCGTCAGTCTCTGATTTTTGAGTTGCATATAGTCCTAAAAGGTGAAGTGATATTGCACTTTAAACGGCAGGGAAATATTGTTCAGAATTCTCTTTAAATATAATTATGTCTTGTAATATTTTTGAGTGAGTCACCATTTTATTGGGAATGGGTGCTCTTTTCTTATGTGCCCTGCTCCTGCTCATTTCTTCTCCCAACCATAGACCTGCTGTAAGCTTTCTATTCTCACAGTTTCTGCGGACATGGCAAGTTTGTAATCATTTGTGACACTGGTCAGAAAGTGTGTATTGGGAACAAAACTTACTTTGTGCTCCTTATGTATCATTTTGAAGGACTTCTGCTGGAAGTTCCCAAGAAGGTCTGCTGAAGGCATTATTTTAAAGGTGGCTGTCTAGAAACTTATTTCCAGTGTATTTCCACATTTCTGAACTAATATCATTGAGGGGTCGAGGAGAGATTTCCCTTACCTTAAATAATGAGTCAGTGCTAATAATTAATATTTGTAGCGCTGATTTTTCTGATTTGCCCAAAGTGAGCTAACCATGATCATGCCATGCTGGATCGGCAGATTTGACTATTTGTTTATGTCTGAAATGTGCATAAAACCCCATCAGAGCGACTTCTCTTTTACTCCTGAAACAGTCTGAATCTTTTGGGGTTTTCCTTACATAGAATGCTTTCAGAACGTTTTATGAGTATGGCACTTAAATTTAGGGAATAGCTGCTTACTGTGATTAATATTTCTGATACTGAACTTGTATTTATGTATCTGGGTCTTTATTAAATTTCTTACTATATTTTCTGTAATGCCTTGAGATTTCATGTAATAAACCGTTACATTTATTTCTGATCTAGAATTTAATTATTGAGTGGTCTGTCACTACTTACAATATTTGTTTATACTCTACTAGATAGATAGGGTTAAGGAACGAGGGTGGTGTCTGTAGCGGCTAGATCAACTAAAGTGAACGCACCTAGCCTCCAGGGTAAGATCTGGGGTGTTTGTAAATATTGGGGTTCACTTGATTATTGGGGTTTGGCACCCGAAAGTTTAGGCAGCAAAGGATAGTCAGCATTAGATCACCTCCTCTTCAGGACCAATCAAAAGATTTTCCGGAAATGTTGACCCTTCTCTTCTGTCCAAGGAGAAAATAGTTTTGGATTTGTGCCAGATCCTCTGATACCAGCCTCTACTGCAAAGTGACAAGCTAGTTTGGCTGTACGTCCTGAGCAAGACTTCGAGCATAAGTATGAACAGCAAGAGCAACTGAATTGAGAGTGTGCATTGTGTAAGACAAGCTTGTGGTAATGGATTTCTGTTTTTGTGTTGAGTTATTCGGGTATATGATGATGACTGTTGGCTCGATTGGTGGATTAATTACTGTTGGGCTGATATATTTGGCATTATACTTTAAACCATTGATTAGTGTTTAGCAAGTGTTCAGATTATTTAATTGAGGTGGTTATTGGAGTCTACTTCTAAGGGAGTTGAGTTGGTTGGAGAACTATTGTTTCTAAAAGCTTTATTGTGACTGTTCATACCTTTATAGAGGAAAAGACAAGGGCTTTATTTAGTTTTGGAGCTTTAATAAAGAGGTTTGTAAGTGTTTTCCTTTTGACAAATAAGTCATGCTGTGAACGACTGTCTAGCCAGGAGCCGTACTGAGATTGGTGCGACATCACCTTAAAGCAGTGCTTCAATTGGCTAGCTACTGTCTAAACTCTGCTATGATAGGCTGACCTTTGACACTGCAGTTATGCTATTGGTTTTTGTTCGCTAATTTGTATGTTGAGGTTTGAGGAGATTTTAAGCTTTAGAGAGTCTATTTTGTGAAAATATTTCACAATGGGAAATCTAAAACTACACACATCCTAGAGAGGGTCGGACATTACTAGATGAAAAAACCACAGTCTATGAAACTATGAACAAGATTGGGTATTATACGTGCACCTGGAATTCTGAATGAGATAAATACACAGCTCATTAAGAGGCTTTTCCAATTTCACTTAGAGCGTATTGTCAATGTTAAGAACTGAGATTTCTTGAGACAAACCATGTAAAACAGGAAGCAGATGCTCAGGCCTATGAAATTTGAGGAACTAAATAAGAGGGATCATCTGGCTACCGAGAAAGAGAGAAAGAAAGCTTCTAAAGAAGTATAGAGTTTGTTTAGGCACTGTCTTCAGAGTGAGGCAAAATAAAAGAAAAAAACATTGAAGGGAAGATATGATCGAATGAGTAAGGACAGTCCTGCTATTGTTTCAGAAGGAGGAGAGGTGACGAAACAAACATAAAGCATAATAGAAGGATAAACAGGCAGCAGAGATACATGAGAATTCAAAATTCATATGCGAGTGTTTGAATTCCATGCCAGCAACATACACAGGCAGACCTGCAGGGATAACCAAACCTGCTGTAGGGGTCAATAGAGGTGCCAGTGGGGATGGTGTTATGGGACAACCTCCTAGTACAGTTGGACCGAGTGCACCTATGGAAGCAACAGGTTTATCAGCAGTACCTAGAACAAGTGGAGAGCTCTGGACAAAAATGCAGGCACATGTTACTCCCTTGACAACTGATTTATCACCTAAAGCCATTGGTGTTAGCATTCTAATGACTAAATGTGGTGATATGTTTCAGGGAAAAGTAAATTTGAGAAGGCTGTTGACAAACAATACTGAGGAAATGAGATACTTGTTAAAGGAAGCTGCTACATGTGCTAACTGTTAGAAATGGGGTTTTTGGTTGGCAGTCAGGTTACCCCCTGTCCAAGCAAAAACCCTCACTCTAGTCAGGGTAAGTCACACACAATCCAAGATTATCCTGTGCCCACTCTCTGGTAGCTTGGCACGAGCAGTCAGGCTTAACTTAGAAGGCAATGTGTAAAGTATTTGTGCAATAAATCATACAATACCACCATATAGCACCACAACAATACACCACACAGTGTTTAGAAACAAATATATAATATTTATCAGGATAATTGTAGGTCAAAACAAATAAAGTTGCAATGTGAATTTGTAGAGATATCACTGAAAAGTGATATAAAGGGGGTCATTCTAACCCTGGCGTTAAAAACCGCCAGGGCGAATGACCGCGGTAGCACCGCCAACAGGCTGGCGGTGCACCGCTGGGCATTCTGACCGCGGCGGTTCAGCCGCGGCCAGAAACGGAAAGTCGGCGGTGTCCCGCCGACTTTCCGCTGCCCTTGAGAATCCTCCATGGCGGCGGAGCGCGCTCCGCCGCATGGGGATTCTGACACCCCCTACCGCCATCCTGTTCCTGGCGGGTCTCCCGCCAGGAACAGGATGGCGGTAGGGGGTGCCGCGGGCCCCTGGGGGCCCCTGCAGTGCCCATGCCATGCACCCGTCGCACTCCAGCAACTCCGCCGGCTCCATTCGGAGCCGGCTTCATCGTTGCTGGGTCTTTCCCGCTGTGCTGGCGGGCGGCCTTTTGGCGGTCGCCCGCCAGCACAGCGGGAAAGCCAGAATGGCCGCCGCGGTCTTGTGACCGCGGTGCGGTCATTTGGCGGTAACTGCATGGCGGGCGGCAGTCGCCGCCCGCCGCGGTTAGAATCACCGCCAAAGTGTCTTAAGTCTTTAAAAAGCAAACAAAGTCTCTTTCAAGCACAAAGTACCTGGTTTGGAGTGGAAAATCTCCTCAGAGGGCCACAGAAGAAGAGATACGCAGAAAAATGGTGTGTGCGTCGATTTCTCCCCAGCAAACACGGACTTGCGTCGTTATTTTTCACGCAGGGAAGTCGTGAGTCGTTTTCCGGCGCGCGGACAGTCTCTTTCTGTGGATCGCGGGGATTACCAGATGTCCCGGGTCTGTGCGTGGATTCTCCTGCTTGTTTTCCAGCTGCGCGTCGTTCTGCGGGGCTGCGCGTCGATGTTTCGCTCTCACGGCAGGCGTCGCGTCGATTTCTCCTCTGGAGGTCGGGTGGCATTGTCCTTGCGAGGCCGTGCGTCGAAGTTCCGGTCGTCCCGAAGGCGTCGCGTCGATCAGCGTCGGTGTGCGGCGCTTTTCTCGCCACGGAACAAGCTGTGCGGCGAAAATTTCAGTGCACGAAGCGTCCAAGTGAAAAAGAGAAGTCTTTTTGGTCCTGAGACTTCAGGGAACAGGAGGAAAGCTCTATCCAAGCCCTTGGAGAGCACTTTTACAGCCATACAAGAGTTCAGCAAGGCAGCAGGCCAACAGCAAGGCAGCAGTCCTTAGTAGAAAGCAGACAGGTGAGTCCTTTGAGCAGCCAGGCAGTTCTTCTTGGCAGGATGTAGTTTCTGGTTCAGGTTTCTTCTCCAGCCTGTGTCTGATGAGGTAGGGCAGAAGCCCTGTTTTATACCCAAATGTGCCTTTGAAGTGGGGGAGACTTCAAAGAGTGGCTAAGGAGTGCACCAGGTCCCCTTTCAGTTCAATCCTGTCTGCCAGGGTCCCTGTAGGGGGTGTGTCAGTCCTTTTTGTGAGAGCAGGCCCTCCACCCTCCCAGCCCAGGAAGACCCATTCAAAATGCAGATGTATGCAAGTGAGGCTGAGTACCCTGTGTTTGGGGTGTGTCTGAGTGAATGCACAAGGAGCTGTCAACTAAGCCCAGCCAGACGTGGATTGTAAGGCACAGAAAGATTTAAGTGCAAAGAAATGCTCACTTTCTAAAAGTGGCATTTCTAGAATAGTAATATTAAATCCAACTTCACCAGTCAGCAGGATTTTATATTACCATTCTGGCCATACTAAATATGACCTTCCTACTCCTTTCAGATCAGCAGCTACCACTTCAATACTGTATGAGGGCAGCCCCAATGTTAGCCTATGAAGGGAGCAGGCCTCACAGTAGTGCAAAAACGAATTTATGAGTTTTACACTACCAGGACATGTAAACTACACAGGTACATGTCCTGCCTTTCACCCACACAGCATCCGGCTCTAGGGGTTACCTAGGGCACACATTAGAGGTGACTTATATGTGGAGAAAGGGGAGGTTTAGGCTTGGCAAGTACTTTTAAATGCCAAGTCAAGGTGACAGTGAATCTTCACACACAGGCCTTGCAGTGGCAGGCCTGAGACAAGGAAAAGGGGCTACTTAAGTGGTTGGCACAACCAGTGTTGCAGGCCCACTAGTAGCATTTAATCTACAGGCCCTAGGCACATAGAGTGCCCATTACTAGGGACTTATAAGTAAATTAAATAGTCCAATCAGGTATGATTCAAGGTTACCATGTTTTAAGGGAGAGAGCATATGCACTTTCAATCAATGACACTTATAAAGCGCGCTACATACCCGTAGGGTCTCAAGGCGCTGGGGGGGGGGGGTGCCGCTACTGCTCGAATAGCCAGGTCTTCAGCTTCTTCCTGAAGGAGAGGTGGTCTTGGGTCAGGCGCAGGTCGGTCGGGAGGGAGTTCCAGTTCTTGGCGGCCAGGTAGGAGAAGGACCTTCCTCCTGTAGTCGCTCTTCGGATGCGGGGGACGGCAGCGAGGGCGTGGTTGGCTGATCGGAGGTGGCGCGTGGGAGCGTAGAAGTTGACTCGGCTGTTGAGGTAGCTCGGGCCTTGGTCGTGTAGGGCTTTGTGTGCGTGGGTGAGGAGGCGGAAGGTGATTCTCTTGTTGACGGGGAGCCAGTGCAGGTCTCTCAGATGTCCGGAGATGTGGCTGGATCGTGGGATGTCGAGGATGAGTCTGGCTGAGGCGTTCTGGATCCGCTGGAGTCTCTTCTGGAGCTTGGCGGTGGTACCGGCGTAGAGGGCGTTACCGTAGTCCAGTCGGCTGGTGACGAGGGCCTGGGTGACGGTCCTCCTGGTCTCGGTGGGGATCCACCAGAAGATCTTCCGAAGTGTGCGTAGGATGTTGAAGCACGACGAGGAGACGTTGTTGACCTGCCTGGTCATGGAGAGGGAGGAGTCCAGGATGAAGCCCAGGTTGCGTGCATGGTCTGTCGGTTTGGGTGCGGTGCCCAGGGCGGGAGGCCACCAGGAGTCGTCCCAGGCGGAGGGTGAAGAGCCCAGGATGAGAACCTCCGTCTTGTCCGAGTTCAGTTTCAGGCGGCTGGTCGTCATCCACTCGGCTACCTCTTTCATCCCTTCGTGCAGGTTGGCTCTGGCGGCGGCGGGGTCGTTGGTCAGGGAGAGGATCAGCTGGGTGTCGTCGGCGTAGGAGATTATGCTGAGGTTGTGTTTGCGTACGATGGCCGCGAGGGGGCTCATGTAGACGTTGAAGAGGGTGGGGCTCAGAGATGATCCTTGTGGGACGCCGCAGATGACTTCGGAGGCCTCTGACTTGTACGGTGGTAGGCGGACTCTCTGTGTTCTTCCGTCGAGGAAGGAGATGATCCATTCCAGCGCCTTGTCCTTGATTCCGATGTTGCTGAGGCGCCGTACTAGGGTGCGGTGGCAGACCGTGTCGAATGCCGCGGAGAGGTCTAGGAGGATGAGGGCCGCTGTTTCTCCATTGTCCATCAGGGCTCGGATGTCATCGGTGGCGGCGATGAGGGCGGTCTCGGTGCTGTGGTTGGCTCGGAAGCCGGACTGTGAGGGGTCGAGGGATCCGTTCGTCTCGAGGAAGGCGGCCATCTGCTTGTTGACGGTCTTCTCGATGACTTGGGCTGGAAACGGGAGAAGCGAGATGGGGCGGTGATTCTTGAGGTCGGTGGGGTCCGCTGTTGGTTTCTTGAGTAGAGCGCTGAGTTCGGCGTGTTTCCAGCTCTCGGGGAAGATGGTGGTGTCGAAGGATGTGTTGATGATGTCTCGCAGGTGGGGTGCGATGACAGCGTCGGCCTTGTTGAAGACGTGGTGAGGGCAGGGGTCGGTCGGTGATCCGGAGTGGATGGAGTTCATCGTGCGGATGGTGTCTTCGGTGCTGATCGGGGTCCAGGCGTGGAGGGTGGTGGTGGGGGGTGGTTGTTCGGTCATGGTGTGCGTTGGTTGGTTGTTGAAGCTGTTGTGTATGTCCGCGATCTTGTTGTGGAAGTATGAAGCGAGGGAGTTGCAGAGGTCTTGTGATGGGGTGATTTCGTTGTTTCCTGCGCTGGGGTTGGAGAGCTCATTCACGATGTTGAAGAGTTCCTTGCTGTTGTGTGCGTTGTTGTCCAACCGGTCCTTGAATGCTGTTTTCTTGGCGGCGCGGATCAGCTGGTGGTGTTTCCGGGTGGCAAGTTTGTAGGAGGTCCTGTTGTCCGGTGTTGGTTCCCTTTTCCAGACTTTCTCGAGGGCTCGGAGGTTCTTCTTGGAGCACTTGAGTTCGTCGGTGAACCATGGGGCCTTCTTGCTGCCGGGTCTGCTAGGCGGGGTCCTCAGCGGGGCGAGCTCGTCCGCGCAGTTGCTGATCCACTTCGTGAGGTTGTCGGCGGCCTGGCTGGGGTTCGCTGAGGTGGCAGGAGGGTGCTGGCTCAGGGAGGTGGCGAGCTGGTCTGCTGTGATCTTGTTCCAGCTTCTGTGGGCGGCTTGTTGCTGGTGTTGGTGGGTCGTCGTTCTCTTGAAGGTGAAGTGGACGCAGCTGTGGTCCGTCCATTGAAGCTCTGTGGCGTGGCTGAAGAGGATGTCTGTGCTGGATGAGAAGACGGCGTCGAGTGTGTGTCCGGCGAGGTGGGTGGGGGTGGACACCAGTTGCTTGAGTCCCAGGTTGGCGAGGTTGTCGAGCAGGGTGCTGGTGTTGTGGTCGTTGTTGTTCTCCAGATGGTAGTTGAGGTCTCCCAGGAGGATGTAGTCAGCGGAGGGGAGGGCATGCGGGCTGACGAAGTCGGCGATGTCCTCGCTGAATTGCGTGCGTGGACCAGGGGGTCGGTAGATCAGGGTGCCTCTGAGGGTGGTGTTCGGGTTGGTGTGGATCTGGAAGTGCAGGTGTTCGGCGCTGGTCAGGGTGATGTCGGTGCTGGTCGTGATCCGGATGGTGTTTCTGTGGATGATGGCGATGCCTCCTCCCATCTGGTTGGCGTTTCGGTCCCTCCGGACGATCTTGTAGCCCTCTGGGATAGCGATGGCGATGTCGGGAGCTGAAGAGGCGTTCATCCAGGTCTCCGTGAGGAAGGCAACGTCCGGGGCGGTGGCGTCTAGGAGGTTCCAGAGTTCGATGGCGTGTCTGGTTAGCAGTGGTAAAGTGCGCAGATTCTAAAAGCCAGCAAAAACTGTTTCCAAAAAGTGGAGGGAGGCAGGCAAAAAGTTAGGGGTGACCACTGTCAGGTCTAACATGTGTTCCCCCCAGCTGAAAGTGGGGAGAGCTACCCGACCTCCTGGGAGCTCTCATCGCTAAGGCGGAAGTATCTGGAGAGACCATCAGCATTGGCGTGGTCAACCCCGGGGCGATGTTCCACCATAAAGTCCATCCCCTGTAGGGAAATGGACCACCTCAAGAGTTTTGGATTCTCACCCCTCATCTGCATGAGCCATCTGAGGGGCCTGTGGTCTGTCTGAACTCGGAAGTGAGTTCCAAACAGGTAGGGTCTTAGCTTCTTCAGTGTCCAGACCACAGCAAAAGCTTCTCTTTCAATAGCACTCCACCTCTGTTCCCGAGGTAATAGCCTTCTGCTAATAAAGACTACTGGTTGGTCTAGGCCCTCCTCATTTAGCTGTGCTAGGACCGCCCCTATGCCATGCTCTGAAGCGTCTGTCTGCACGATAAATTTCTGGGAGTAGTCAGGGGCCTTGAGCACGGGGGCCGTGCACATGGCTTCCTTCAGGGAGTCAAAGGCTTTCTGGCAAGCCTCTGTCCAATTCACCAACCTAGTTTGTTTCTTGGAAGTGAGTTCTGTCAAGGGTGACACAATGGTACCATAGCCCTTGACAAATCTGCGGTAGTATCCTGTGAGGCCTAAAAAGGCTCTCACCTCAGTCTGAGTTCTAGGTGGTTGCCAGGCCTTGATAGTTTCAATCTTGGCCTGGAGTGGCTGCACCTTGCCTCCACCCACTAGGTGTCCCAAGTACACCACGGAACCCTGCCCAATCTGGCACTTACTAGCCTTGATGGTCAGGCCTGCCTGTTGCAGGGCCTGAAGCATCTCCTTGAGGTGGAGCAGGTGTTCCTCCCAGCTGGAACTATAGACAGCTATGTCATCCAGGTAGGCTGCACAGAAGGCATCCTTGCCAGCTAGGACCCGGTTAACCAACCGTTGGAAGGTAGCGGGGGCATTTTTCAATCCAAATGGCATCACCCAGAACTGGTAATGGCCATAAGGAGTTGAAAATGCGGATCTCTCTTTAGCCCCCTCAGTCAGGGCGATCTGCCAGTACCCTGAAGTAAGATCAAACGTACTCAGGAACTTGGCAGCGCCCAGCCTGTCAATGAGCTCATCAGCTCGGGGGATGGGGTGAGCATCAGTCCGGGTGACTGAATTGAGACCCCGGTAGTCCATACAGAACCGGAGTTCTGGCTTCGCACCTGGGGCAGTAGCCTTAGGGACCAACACCACTGGGCTGGCCCAGGGACTACTGGATTTCTCGATAACCCTTAAAGCTAACATCTTGGAGACCTCCTCCTTGATGCTGGCTTTCACCTTATCCGATAACCTGTAAATTTTGTTCTTCACAGGGAGACTGTCACCGGTGTCAATGTCATGAACACAGAGGTGGGTCAGTCCAGGAGTAAGGGAGAACAGGGGGGAGAACTGCTCCAACAGCTCATAGCAGTCTCCTTTCTGATTTAGAGTCAGGGAGTCAGAGAGAATGACCCCTTTCACTGACCCATCACCTTCTTGGGCAGAGAGGAGGTTGGGGAGAGGTTCACTCTCCTCTACCCATTCCTTCATCTGTGACCAGAAGCATGTTGACCTCAGACCTCTCAAAATGAGCCTTTAGCCGGTTGACATGGAGCACCCTTAGGGGGTTCCTAGGGGTTTCGAGGTCCACTAGGTAAGTGGCCTCCCATTTCCGCTCCTTTACTTCAAATGGGCCAGACCAGCGGTCCTGGAGAGCTCTAGGCTCTACTGGCTCCATTACCACCACCTTGTCTCCAGGTTGAAGCTCTACCAGGGTGGCCTCCTGGTCATACCAGCGTTTCATTACCTCTTGACTGGCCTCAAGGTTACTTTGGGCCTCTTTCCAGAAGCGGGTCATCTGGTTGCAGAGGGCCAACATGTAGCTGACCACATCCTGAGGGGGCGCCTTTGGAGTTTTCTCCAACCCCTCCTTAACAATGCTTAAGGGTCCCCTGACAGGGTACCCATAGAGAAGCTCAAAGGGACTGAACCCCACCCCCCTCTGGCGGACCTCTCTGTAAGCAAAGAGAAGGCATGGTAAGAGGACGTCCCACTTACGCCTCATGGCCTCAGGGAGGCCACCAATCATGCCTTTCAAGGTCTTGTTGAATCTCTCCACAAGACCATTAGATTGGGGTGATAGGGTGTGGTGAACTTGTAGGTTACACCACACGCATCCCACAGCGACTTCATGTATGCAGACATGAAGTTAGTACCTCTGTCAGACACTATCTCCTTTGGGAATCCCAAACGGGTAAATATCCCCATCAGAGTTCTGGTCACCACCGGTGCAGTTACGGTCCTCAGAGGGATTGCCTCTGGGTAACGGGTGGCATGGTCCACCAAAACCAGGATGAACCTGTTGCCTAAGGCAGTTTTGGGGTCCAATGGACCAACAATGTCGATGCCCACCCTTTCAAAGGGGGTGCCAACGAAAGGAAGTGGAATCAGGGGGGTTTTAACCCTTTTTCCTGCTTTACCACAGGCCTGGCAGGTAGGACAAGATCTACAGAACTTATCTGAGTTTCTCCTCATTCTGGGCCAATAAAAGTGGGTGACAAGCCTGTCAAAGGTCTTGCCTTGCCCCAAATGTCCTGCCAGGGGAATGTCGTGAGCCAGATACAGTAGGAAGGTTCGGTAACACTGGGGGACCACCAGCGCACGCGCTGCCCCAAAGGCCGGAACCTTAGGCTCACTGTAGAGGAGATCATTCTCCCAATATATGTGGTGATTGCCAGAGGCTTCACCTGCCACCTGGTCTGAGGCTTGCTTCCTCAGACCCTCTAGAGTGGGACATTCTTTCTGCACCTTGCAGAATTCCTCCCTGGTGGGTCCACCCTCAACTTGCCAGCCAGCAAGCTCAGGTAGGTCACCAAGGGTGGCAATGTCTTCCCCAGTTGGCTCGGGAGCCTCCTCCTCAGGAGCCCAGTCAACCACTGCGGGAACTTCTGGGACTGGTTTCCCGCGCCCCTTGCCCCTCCTCTTGGCAGTTTTCTGGGCCATTGTTCCAAGCTCCAGACGCCCTTGACTTCCCTCTCGGTGAGCCATGGACCATGTGGTCATGCAGACCCACTCAGGTAACCCTAACATCTCCAGGTGAGATCTGAGCTCTACTTCTTTCCAAGCAGTATGCTCAAGATCATTGCCTAACAGACAATCTACAGGTATGGCAGGACTCACAGCTACTTCCAGAGTACCAGAGACCCCCCCACTCAAAGGGAACCAGAGCCACCGGTAGGTGACTCTCACGATTGTCAGCGACTATGACCTGGTGGAATGTATTAGGGACTATCTGCTCTGTTGACACCAGCTGACTTGATAGTAGTCATACTGGCTCCTGTGTCACGCAGAGCCTCCACCTTCTGCCCATTAATTGTGACCCACTGCCTGTACTTGGAAGTATTTTGGGGCATGTGGGCTTTGGGCACCATTTCTCCTTCTCCCAGGGACACTAGGGAAATCTCTACCTGTTCCCCAAAGCTATCTGGGTCCATCTCCCCCCTGAGCGCTACACTAGTCAACCCAGGTGTCTGTCCGGTAGTGGACGGTGCTCTCTTGGAGCACTGGGGGTCGCCCTTATAGTGACCATACTGGTAACACTCCATGCATTTGGGGTTGTATTTCCTTGACCTATCATATGTCCCTGGCTTTTTCCCAAATCTGGAAAAGGAATGGTTTCCACCCCCTCCCTGGGAATTCTTTTGGGGGCCTTTGGAGAGTTCCTTATCTGTAATTTTATCTCTCCCCTCTTTCTTCTGTTGGGAACCCTGACCACCTTTGTGGGTGTCTCCCCCAGGTACCTTCTTGGACACTCTGGTGCTAACCCAGAGGTCCGCCTCCTCAGCAAGCTTCCTGGGATCAGTCAGCTTACTATCCACTAAGTGCTGGCGCAACTCTGTAAAAGTACTATTAAGCATATGCTCTCTCAGAATCAAGTCATATAACCCTTTATAATCATCTACTTTGTTGCCCCGCACCCATCCATTCAGTGCCTTATTGGAAAAGTCAAAGAAATCTACCCATGTTTGTGTGGTTTGTTTGGTGCTGTCCCTGAACCTCTGACGGTATCCCTCAGGGGTCAGCACAAACTTGGCAAGTAAAGTGGCTTTCTGAAGTGGGTATGTGTTTTGATCAGGTTGATCCAATGTGAGAAGTGTGTCCCTCCCCAATGGCGGCACATAACCCCACATAGCTACCCCCCATTGCCCTTCAGGAACCTCATGAGCCCTTAGTGCAACTTCATAAGCAGCTAACTATTTATCTATGTCATCTCCCACCACAAAACTGGGCACCACATTTTTGGGTATCCAAACCTTATTTTTTCCAGCAGGTCCTGTCAGTATGCTGCCACCAATATTGCTGGATTCAGACTGCTTTGCCTTGAGATCCAGCTCCTTGAGACTCAGTTCATGATCCAATAACAGCTTCTTTTCAGCCAAGGCTCTCTCAGCTGCAGCTTCAGCTCTTTCAGCTTCAATCTGTTTGGCTGCTCTTTCAGCCTCAGCTTGCTTGGCTTCACTCTCTGCCCTTCTTTCCTCCTGTTGAGCCTCAATTTTCAGTTTTGCCATTTGCAATTGGAACGCCCTTTCCTCTCTCCTTTCCTCTGTGGTCAGGCTTTGCACAGAGACACTTCTCCCTGGTCTGGAATGGGCTTCTGCCCAGGCCCTCAGTGCCACTTGAAAGTACTCATTTTTGGAGGCCCCTTGGGTGGGTACCCTCATTGCCCTGCAGAATCCTTTTAGTTGTATGACGGTATATGTATCCAACAGGACTAGGTCAAAGTCTCCTATCTGAGACCCAGTCAGAGACATGTTGAGTGAGGATTTCGTTTTTGAAAATTGTCAGGAAAAACGAATTTGCAAAAAGAGATAAAAATCAAGTTGACCTTCAACTGTGGGTAGGTAGTGAAATACTTAGCTACTGTATGTCACTGCACAAATACAAGTCCTATCCTCACCGCTGATCACCAATGTTAGAAATGGGGTTTTTGGTTGGCAGTCAAGTTACCCTCTGTCCAAGCAAAAACCCTCACTCTAGTCAGGGTAAGTCACATACAATCCAAGATTATCCTGTGCCCACCCTCTGGTAGCTTGGCACGAGCAGTAAGGCTTAACTAAGAAGGCAATGTGTAAAGTATTTGTGCAATAAATCATACAATACCACCATATAGCATCACAAAAATACACCACACAGTGTTTAGAAGAAAAAAAAAATAATATTTATCAGGATAATTGTAGGTCAAAACGCATAATGTTGCAATGTGAATTTGTAGAGATATCCCTGAAAAGTGATATAAAGTGTAATAAGTCTTTAAAAAGCAAACAAATTCTCTTTCAAGCACAAAGTACCTGGTTTGGAGTGGAAAATCTCCTCAGAGGGCCACAGAAGAAGAGATACGTGGAAAAATGGTGTGTGCGTCGATTTCTCCCCAGCACACACGGACTTGCGTCGTTATTTTTCACGAGGGGAAGTCGTGCGTCGTTTTCCGGTGCGTGGACAGTCTCTTTCTGTGGATCGCAGGGATTACCAGATGTCCCGGGTCTGTGCGTGAATTCTCCTGCTTGTTTTCCGGCTGCACGTCGTTCTGCGGGGCTGCGCGTCGAAGTTTCGCTCTCACGGCAGGCGTCACGTCGATTTCTCGTCTGGAGGTCGGGTGGCGTTGTCCTTGCGAGGACGTATGTCGAAGTTTCGGTCGTCCCGAAGGCGTCGCATCGATCAGCGTCGGTGGGCGGCATTTTTCTCACCGCGGAACAAGCTGTGCAGTGAAAATTTGGCGCGCGAAGCGTCTAAGTGAAAAAGATAAGTCTTTTTGGTCCTGAGACTTCAGGGAACAGGAGGCAAGCTCTATCCAAGCCCTTGGAGAGCACTTTCACAGCCAGACAAGAGTTCAGCAAGGCAGCAGGCCAACAGCAAGGCAGCAGTCCTTAGTAGAAAGCAGACAGGTGAGTCCTTTGTGCAGCCAGGCAGTTCTTCTTGGCAGGATGTAGTTTCTGGTTCAGGTTTCTTCTCCAGCAAGTGTCTGATGAGGTAGGGCAGAAGCCCTGTTTTATACCCAAATGTGCCTTTGAAGTGGGGGAGACTCCAAAGAGTGGCTAAGAAGTGCACCAGGTCCCCTTTCAGTTCAATCCTGTCTGCCAGGGTCCCAGTAGGGGGTGTGGCAGTCCTTTGTGTGAGAGCAGGCCCTCCACCCTCCCAGCCCAGGAAGACCCATTCAAAATGCAGATGTATGCAAGTGAGGCTGAGTACCCTGTGTTTGGGGTGTGTCTGAGTGAATGCACAAGGAGCTGTCAACTAAGCCCAGCCAGACGTGGATTGTAAGGCACAGAAAGATTTAAGTGCAAAGAAATGCTCACTTTCTAAAAGTGGCATTTCTAGAATAGTAATATTAAATCCAACTTCACCAGTCAGCAGGATTTTATATTACCATTCTGGCCATACTAAATATGACCTTCCTACTCCTTTCAGATCAGCAGCTACCACTTCAATACTGTTTGAGGGCAGCCCCAATGTTAGCCTATGAAGGGAGCAGGCCTCACAGTAGTGCAAAAACAAATTTAGGAGTTTTACACTACCAGGACATGTAAACTACACAGGTACATGTCCTGCCTTTCACCCACACAGCACCCGGCTCTAGGGGTTACCTAGGGCACACATTAGAGGTGACTTATATGTGGAGAAAGGGTAGGTTTAGGCTTGGCAAGTACGTTTAAATGCCAAGTCATGGTGACAGTGAAACTGCACACACAGGCCTTGCAGTGGCAGGCCTGAGACAAGGAAAAGGGGCTACTTAAGTGGTTGGCACAACCAGTGCTGCATACCCACTAGTAGCATTTAATCTACAGGCTCTAGGCACATAGAGTGCACATTACTAGGGACTTATAAGTAAATTAAATAGTCCAATCAGGTATGATTCAAGGTTACCATGTTTTAAGGGAGAGAGCATATGCACTTTAGCACTGGTTAGCAGTGGTAAAGTGTGCAGAGTCTGAAAGCCAGCACAAACAGTGTCCAAAAAGTGGAGGGAGGCAGGCAAAAAGTTAGGGGTGACCACCCTAAGGCTGTCAGGTCTAACACTAACAAAGTGCATGATAAATTGGAACAATTCGATGATGAACTGGAAATTGATATTAACAAAATATAAAATGTAAAGCGAGGTTAGAAAATGGAGTTGATATGTGATGAAATTAAAGAGATGGGTTTGATTACCTAAAGGGCCCATACTAAAGATGTAATTGAAAGAACACAGGATTGGAGTGACTTGAAGAAAATAGAGAAAGATGGAAAAAAAAGCAAGGCACATTAAAAGAAAATGAAAGGGGCTAAAAGAAAACTAGAAAACTATGCAAGTTATTCTGAAGTGGCAATGAGCTCAGCACTAGAGTTTCCCTTAAGAGAGGTCCATGGTGGGAACTTGGTGAACATCCCATTGGTCTAGAGCTGACTTGTATGTTTTTACACACAGTTTTCCAAAGCTTCAACATGACCTAGTAAATGGTATGATGAAAGTCATAAGTAGACAAACATTTCTCCAGTTTTAAGGACTGATTTGACCTTGAGTCTGGGTGGAAATACAGCTCAGGAGGCTTAGGGCTTTATTGCAATTATACACACGGACGCACAATATTAGGTGTATTACTGTTGGTTGTGTTTCTTGCCGTTTTTATACACAGTGTGCGGGCCCCCGTCCTATTATTAACCACTTTACAAGTTGAGATATATTTACTCTCCAGTGAGTAGTCTTCATAAAAACACATTATATGAATTGACAACCATTATACATAATGTCCAATCAAATTTCAAATTTAATTTGAATCAAATCTTCACAATGTACAGCAAATGTCCATCAAGATACACTTCAAGCCTAAGACCCCAATTTCCTTCTGTAGTTGGGTAACTTTCCTCTCAGCATTGATGATTAAAATATCCATGAGTTTCATGGAGCTGTCAGTTAGCTCATTGTCCCACATCACTAATAGGTCTGAATCCAAATCATCGTAGGTGGGAAAGATCTCTGATCTCAAGCCACGAGGTATGCGTTCTAATTTCTTATACTGTTGTAATGTCGTCCCATCCCACCACTTAGATAATTTGTTTCTTTTAGTTTCTCCAATCTGATGAATTTGCTTTTTAAACCTTCTTTCTGTGAATTTGAAGTATTAAGTAACGTATTGGGTAGAGAACCACCCTTAGTTAGGCTTTCAAATAATTCCTCCGCTAGTCTATTTCTATCCATATTGTAATGAACAAATAAATATCAAGGCCAGTGTCCAAGCTGCCCCCCTAAAGCGTCTGTTCTATATGATTGTTCGGGTGTAATTACAGGGGATAGATGGCGCTCAGGACACAAGTTAGCCACGTGTGTAATGTCGGGGTGCCTACACAAGGGAAAACACCCATCCCTTAGAGGTTAATAATAAACCACACAATTAATATACACAGTGTGCGGGCCCCCGTCCTATTATTAACCACTTTACAAGTTGAGATATATTTACTCTCCAGTGAGTAGTCTTCATAAAAACACATTATATGAATTGACAACCATTATACATAATGTCCAATCAAATTCCAAATTTAATTTGAATCAAATCTTCACAATGTACAGCAAATGTCCATCAAGATACACTTCAAGCCTAAGACCCCAATTTCCTTCTGTAGTTGGGTAACTTTCCTCTCAGCATTGATGATTAAAATATCCATGAGTTTCATGGAGCTGGCAGTTAGCTCATTGTCCCACATCACTAATAGGTCTGAATCCAAATCATCGTAGGTGGGAAAGATCTGTGATCTCAAGCCACGAGGTATGCGTTCTAATTTCTTATACTGTTGTAATGTCGTCCCATCCCACCACTTAGATAATTCGTTTCTTTTTAGTTTCTCCAATCTGATGAATTTGCTTTTTAAACCTTCTTTCTGTGAATTTGAAGTATTAAGTAACGTATTGGGTAGAGAACCACCCTTAGTTAGGCTTTCAAATAATTCCTCCGCTAGTCTATTTCTATCCATATTGTAATGAACAAATAAATATCAAGGCCAGTGTCCAAGCTGCCCCCCTAAAGCGTCTGTTCTATATGATTGTTCGGGTGTAATTACAGGGGATAGATGGCGCTCAGGACACAAGTTAGCCACGTGTGTAATGTCGGGGTGCCTACACAAGGGAAAACACCCATCCCTTACAGGTTAATAATAAACCACACAATTAATATACACAGTGTGCGGGCCCCCGTCCTATTATTAACCACTTTACAAGTTGAGATATATTTACTCTCCAGTGAGTAGTCTTCATAAAAACACATTATATGAATTGACAACCATTATACATAATGTCCAATCAAATTCCAAATTTAATTTGAATCAAATCTTCACAATGTACAGCAAATGTCCATCAAGATACACTTCAAGCCTAAGACCCCAATTTCCTTCTGTAGTTGGGTAACTTTCCTCTCAGCATTGATGATTAAAATATCCATGAGTTTCATGGAGCTGGCAGTTAGCTCATTGTCCCACATCACTAATAGGTCTGAATCCAAATCATCGTAGGTGGGAAAGATCTCTGATCTCAAGCCACGAGGTATGCGTTCTAATTTCTTATACTGTTGTAATGTCGTCCCATCCCACCACTTAGATAATTCGTTTCTTTTTAGTTTCTCCAATCTGATGAATTTGCTTTTTAAACCTTCTTTCTGTGAATTTGAAGTAGTAAGTAACGTATTGGGTAGAGAACCACCCTTAGTTAGGCTTTCAAATAATTCCTCCGCTAGTCTATTTCTATCTATATTGTAATGAACAAATAAATATCAAGGCCAGTGTCCAAGCTGCCCCCCTAAAGCGTCTGTTCTATATGATTGTTCGGGTGTAATTACAGGGGATAGATGGCGCTCAGGACACAAGTTAGCCACGTGTGTAATGTCGGGGTGCCTACACAAGGGAAAACACCCATCCCTTAGAGGTTAATAATAAACCACACAATTAATATACACAGTGTGCGGACCCCCGTCCTATTATTAACCACTTTACAAGTTGAGATATATTTACTCTCTAGTGAGTAGTCTTCATAAAAACACATTATATGAATTGACAACCATTATACATAATGTCCAATCAAATTCCAAATTTAATTTGAATCAAATCTTCACAATGTACATCAAATGTCCATCAAGATACACTTCAAGCCTAAGACCCCAATTTCCTTCTGTAGTTGGGTAACTTTCCTCTCAGCATTGATGATTAAAATATCCATGAGTTTCATGGAGCTGGCAGTTAGCTCATTGTCCCACATCACTAATAGGTCTGAATCCAAATCATCGTAGGTGGGAAAGATCTGTGATCTCAAGCCACGAGGTATGCGTTCTAATTTCTTATACTGTTGTAATGTCGTCCCATCCCACCACTTAGATAATTCGTTTCTTTTTAGTTTCTCCAATCTGATGAATTTGCTTTTTAAACCTTCTTTCTGTGAATTTGAAGTATTAAGTAACGTATTGGGTAGAGAACCACCCTTAGTTAGGCTTTCAAATAATTCCTCCGCTAGTCTATTTCTATCCATATTGTAATGAACAAATAAATATCAAGGCCAGTGTCCAAGCTGCCCCCCTAAAGCGTCTGTTCTATATGATTGTTCGGGTGTAATTACAGGGGATAGATGGCGCTCAGGACACAAGTTAGCCACGTGTGTAATGTCGGGGTGCCTACACAAGGGAAAACACCCATCCCTTAGAGGTTAATAATAAACCACACAATTAATATACACAGTGTGCGGGCCCCCGTCCTATTATTAACCACTTTACAAGTTGAGATATATTTACTCTCCAGTGAGTAGTCTTCATAAAAACACATTATTGCCGTTTTTAGTCTTGTCCCATTTTTAGAATGACTGGAGATATGACAGTAATCTTCTCTTTGTTCTCTTTCTTTCCACAGTTACCCAGATTGTCACCCACTAACACCCTTGGGAGAAGGAGAAACAACACTGTAAATATTTGTCCTTTGGTTAGCTGTGTAAACCACCACAATTGCACTCAATGTGGTGGCTTTCAGGCTGTGATTGAGAATATAGTTAGGTCATGCTTTAAAGAAAGATAACAACAGATACCAGATGATAGCGTTGAGGCACCCAGATTACTCAGACTGCCACTTAGATATATACATCAGGACTTCAAGACAGTGATCTGGGTCAACATCCCTATTTCTCCCTCACCTCCCTTCTTCTTAGTGGTGCAGAGAATAGAGAGATCAAAAGAAGGAAAGAGGGAAAAAGAAGAAAAAAAACAAATAAAAGTAAGGTGTGGACAGCCGTCCCCTGCCCACTCACCGTGTCTACCACAACTCTTCTTGCGTTGTGGCAGGCATCTCCCACTTTGCTTTGCTTGTTCTGCTGCATCGTCCCTGAGCTGGTATGGGCATTTTCCTTAGAAGTCCTTGCTGGCACTTGCTCCATGTGACTTTACGACTCCTCTGGCACGGCGTGTCCTCTCGGGTCTTCTGACCCTGACATTTTCATTCCTCTCTCCCGCTCCCTCTTGCTCCTGACCTCTTCCTCTCTCCCAATGAGTATCTTCCTTCTGGTCCGCGCTCCTGAAAATGAAAGTCCTTTGTTGTCTCCTTGCATCTCCTTCCTAGGTGTGGCTTAGAGCAGGTGGTCAGAAAGGGATGTACGGGCTCTACGCTCAGATCCAAGGGCATATCAGGTAAGGAGGGGTCCGGGTGGGGGTTTCTTCACACCTCGTTATTTGAAATTGTGATTTTCTGAGATGTGTGGTTAGAAAGGAAGGCTATTGTTGGGTGGCCAACACAAGAGCCAGTGACGCACAAGTTCAGTAGTAGCAGACAAGTATAAGGCTGTCATTGAGAATATGAAAAAGCATATTCCTGAAAAAAAAGTGTTATTGTAGGCAAGATTTTGAGAACCCACACAAGAACTAAAAGAATCAGTGTATTTATTTTATGAGAGATTTAAGCATATTTACAAAAAGCATAGTGGAGTTGAAAGCCCCCAGCAAGGTGTTGCCAGTGGTTTTGTTTCCACGTTTGTGAAGGGTTTTAGAGCAGAACACATTCAGCAAAGTGAATTGTGCTGTCAGACAAAGAGCACTGTTAAGGTCTTGATATTGGTGAAAAATAGTAGTGAAAATGTTGAAGCAATGCAGAGGAATCTGCTTTTGGGTTACTAACAATCCCTATAAAGGGATCAGGGCACTGTAGTAACAGCGACAAACCTTTTTCATTCTTCACAGTGTTACACACATACTGAACTAAGAGAAGTAGACACTTTTAAATAGTTCATTTAAAACAACTTCACATGACATCATAAAAACAGCATAATAACACTTTACTAACAATGAAATTAAAATGAACATTTCTAAAATGGTTAAAACGTAATTTCAAACCTAACACACTAAAACCTTCTTTAATGCGCTACACTATAAAAGCATAGAAAGCAGACCAACTTGCAGTATAAAGTTTCTTAGGGAGAAGCAGTTAAGCTGTCTTTATCAGCGAAGGTAGGTAGATGCTGTTCCCTAAAAAGGGCACACACACACTCTGGTAGCGGTCTTAACCCGGGATGTCACTCTATCAGCACTGAGCGAAGTGCACCAGCAATAGGTGAGACCATCTTCTGGCAATGTCTGGGTGGAGGACCTCCCCCCTAAATAATCAAATGGTGATCCTTACATATTAAATCTTATCAGAAATTGGATTTTCTGACATAAGAGGTTGTTAATTCAGTCTTTGTTTTTTGACTATATGTCTATACTTCATATTTGGTCTAGTCATGGTGGCATGTAGACACTTGACCTAGACTTATATTGTGTCAGATACTATATCTATGCCGTACTTTGGATGACCTGACACTTTCACAATTCTTAGAAAGATTAAGATCAGACGACATTTGCATCAAATGACTGACATGACAATCATTCTGCACAAATGGAGAAAGATGGTGACCTCCCTGATCTAAAGTGGCAATTTCTATAATATAAAATGCCAATGGGGCCTATTTAGAATGAAGTCAGATGAGGTAGACCTTAGGTACTTTAAGTCACAGGTTACAGCAGGTGTTCCAGTTCAAAATGGTCAATTGAATAATAAGCACCAGTTCATGTTATGTGATTTAAGCCCAGTGAATCTCCTTTGAAGAGACCTACTTTGTAAAATAACTAAGTTATCTATTGCTCACTGAATGGTGTTTGAGTTGAAAACTCAATGATGAAGATTCAGTTTTTGAACAAAGCTTAGAAGACTCACGAGTTGAGGCATAGCCAGTTTTGACAAATTAGGTCCTGCATCTGAGTTTAAGATGTACTGTCAGAGAAGAAGTATGGGATTACTCCTCCGTGAAAGAGACTTGATTGATTACAAGAGTGAAGTCAGTTAAAATAAAGATAAAATCAGATGCAACATTTCTAACAGTCAGATAATACAAGTTGACAAGGGAGGCAGAGGAAGGAACGAAGCCAGTGATTTAGAAAATTATTGAACAGAGAATCCTTCGGCAGGAGTTTGGAAGCTCTTGCAACTCCATGATCATGGAAATTTTAAAATCAGATGGAAAATGGAGGATTGTTTAAGACCTTTGAAAAATTAATAAAATTGGTGTTTCATGTTGTCCCCTGGTACCAAATCCTGTAGTGATTATTTTCTAGATTCCATCAGTAGCAGAATAGTGTACAGTCATTGACTCATGCCAAAAATTCTTCTCAATACCTCTTCATGAGGAATCATAGTATCTTTCTGCATTTCATTTTTTTTATAAAGTACCTGTTTGGTGCAGAAATCCATAATTGTACAATGAGCGCCCATTAGTTTTCTTCCAAATACTAAAAAAAGATTTAGACAGTCTAAAACTGCCATGTAACTCAGTACTAATAGAGCATATATATGATTTACTGATTACATCCAAGACTAAACAAAAATACAGTACTGTAAAAGAGAAGTCAATTATCTGGGATACAATATTGAGAACAGCAGAAGGAAAGTTTCAAAGGTATGTATTTATGCAGTTCTGAAAATAAATCCACTGACCGCCCAAAGAGAGGTTTGGATGTTTTTGAGAATTGTTGGATACTGTTGTCAGTGGATTTCAAACTTTTCACTGATTGCAAGGACTTTGGTTAGATTGACGTGTACAGATGTCCAGGATATGGTCCCATTTGACGATTATTGCATTGAGGCATTTAACAAGCTGAGAGTTTGTGTCATGCATCCGCACTTGGGGTGCCTGAATACAATATGTTTTTCTATCTGTTCTCTCATGAGAAAGATGGATGTGCACTTTCAACCTTTGCTGTGTTGGATCCAGTGGATGCATTCTCCCAGGTTGTCTGAAATTGGCTGCAGCCGTTTGTTTCACAACTGAACAAAGAGAAAGGATTGTGATTGGTCATAATTTAACTATTTGTGTCCCACAATCAGGTGAGACCTTTTTAACTAGAACAAGGACCGCACATGACAAATGTGGATATAAATTTCTAAAGAATTAATGTTTTCTAGTGCACAGAAACTAAAAGTGCCTCTCTGGTCTTCTGGTCGCACTAGACCGGGGCAAAGTCAAAGTTTGAGGACTTGGGCCCTCATTCTGACCCTGGCGGTCAAAGACCGCCAGGGCCGCGGGCAACGGAAGCACCGCCAACATGCTGGCGGTGCTTCATTGCCCATTCCGACCGCGGCTGTAAAGCCGCGGTCAGAAAACCGGGTCCGGCGGTCTCCCGCCGGATTCCCCCCGGCTGGGCGAATCCTCCATGGTGGCGCTGCAAGCAGCGCCGCCATGGGGATTCTGACCCCCTTCCCGCCACCCTGTTTCTGGCGGTTTTTACCGCCAGGAACAGGATGGGGGGAACGGGTGTCCTGGGGCCCCTGGGGGCCCCTGCACTGCCCATGCCACTGGCATGGGCAGTGCAGGGGCCCCCTCACAGGGCCCCATTATGCTTTTCACTGTCTGCATAGCAGACAGTGAAAAGCGCGACGGGTGCAACTGCACCCGTCGCACTCCTGCAACACCGCCGGCTCCATTTGGAGCCGGCTTCAGTGTTGCAGGCCCTTTCCCGCTGGGCCGGCGGGCGCTCCCTTGGCGGGCGCCCGCCGGCCCAGAGGTAAAGTCTGAATGGCCCCAGCGGTCTTCTGACTGCGGAGCGGGCAATTGGCGGTTCCTGTTTGGCGGGCGGCAACCGCCGCCCGCCGAACTTGGAATGACCCCCTTGGTCTTTTTCTTGAAGATTTTTTTTAGTGGGATGCAGTCACCAATCTGATCAGACCTCCCTGGGGCCCTCTTCAGATACACATCCCAGGATACCTCGTGAAGAATTCTACCTTTGGACTTAGATGATTTTTCAGGAAAGAAATCTTCGTCTGGCCCGAAGTTGTAATTGGATCCAACGTCTCCGGAGCCCTCCTCAGATACGCTGCGTGGGAAGACGTGGTCAACTTTTACGCTCAGACTCTGTCACTTTTTGTTTAGCTTTTCTCTTCACATCGGATGGCCCTCCACAGCAAGCTGATATTGAGTCAATGTCGTCAAATTGCCTTTCTAGGAGCCCCTGGTGAAATCCTTGAAGTCTGGGCCTCTGGAGTTTTTTAGCAGGACGAACCTGCAAATCAGAACAGGTCGCCATTGAGATAGGCCAGCTTGACTCACGACGTTGGGTCGGTCCCTTTATAGATCTTTTAATCAAAAGTTCTCCAATCTTCTCAAAACTTCTGGATCTTCTTCCAGAAGGTCTTTTAAGGTCATTAGGAGTCCACAGATCACCCCAAAGTTCCAGAAGCTCGGAGTTGCTCCTCGAGGGTTAGGGCTCCAACTCGCAGAATGCACCTGGCTCAAACTCAAAAATGACCACTGGCCAGCTGGTCAGTTTCTTCAGGATTTGATGGTACTCTGGTTAGCTATTTTTCACCTGTAGCAAACAGAGTGTCCCTTCTTGAACCAGTTGAAGGCAGGCAAAGTTCTTTTAGTGGTTAAGCCCAAGTATGGAGCTAGTTCAGTCCGTCAGAGTGCAGTGTCCAGGTGCAGGTCAGGGGTCCAGCAGGGCAGTCTTTCTTCTTCTGTCATTGTTCCCTGTAGGGATCTGAGGTGACGGGTCAGCTCTGCCAGATGTATCCTTGCTCCTGGGGTGGGAAGCAAGGGGCCAACTGTCCAATCCCAGGCAGGCCGCCACCCTCTTGTATGACCACTTCCTGGGAAGTGTGGCAAAAATCAATCCCAAGGAGCAACACTCCTTAAGAATCCAAAATGGTAGAATTAGAATCTTGGAGTTTAGGTCTGGCTGAGTCCACCCACTGGCTGACCAGAGGCTGGCCAATCAGAGAAGGGCACTACAGAGCTGAAGTTGGCAACTTTCAGGTAGAGTTCTAAAACTCTTTCCCTGAACTAGTTATATTAAGAACAAGAATGGCAAGTTCTTGGATTTATTATATCAATACGTTTGATATCAAACTTGAAATATCTAGCTCCTTTTGGGACTTTATTAATTCACAAAAAGTCTCTCCATGTTAACCTATGAAGCCCATTCACTACAGTGAAGGAAAACTAATTTGGCTATTTGTCCATCACCAAGTCTTATAAAACATGTTTTATAAGTTCCCTGCTTATAGATATGTAGCACCAAACCCTAGGGCACATACAGCACACCTTAGGGGTGTTGTATATGTAGACATATGGTAGTTTAAGACTTTGGATGTACTTTAAATTCCCAAGTCGAATTTGAAGGTAACTTTAATTTAAAAGCAGCCAGCCTTTAAAATGACACTGGGCACCTCAGCAGTGTGCCTCTGGGTGCACTACCTATGCTGGGGTCCCTAAATCTACATGCCCATATACTAGGGACTTATAGGTATGTTGATAATGCCAATTATAATTAGCCTAATTTGCATAATCACTTCAATCAGAGCACACGTCCTGGGACTGTTTAGCAGTGCCCAGGGTGCCATCAGAGTCAGGAAAAGACCAGCAAAAAGTGAAAAATTGGGGCAAAAAGTTAGGGGGCTTCTGCAATCAGCCCAGATTTCTCACACAGGGATACTAGAAGCATCTCACCTATCACGTGTGACATCAGCACAAGTGGTAGAACTAGCTGTCTTGACTAGAGTTTGTTACCTACCTGAGAATCTGAGTTTGAAAATCTATATAGATAGCCAGTATGGTTTTGGTGGTGTTCATGACTATGGGAAAACTGTGGTCACAAAGGCGATTTTACAACATTCTCAGGAGTTCCAACAGCTATGGTTAAGTACACCACTTAATTATAAGTATAATTGTGTTTGTCTTGGTCTCTATTTTATTGCTGTCTGTGCCGTTCTTCTGTGCCTTTTGATTTTATTGCCTTTTATTGCCTTTTTTCTTTCTCTGTTTCTGCCCGTTTCACTCATACTGTTTTTTCCTCCCCGGTCCTGCTGCTGAGTCCTCTGCGGCCCGGCCCCCTCGTGCCCCCATTCGCACCACCTCCCAGCTGCTCTTCCCTCCCACCTCCCCTTCTTAATGGCGCGCCAGAGGCAAGCCCATCTGCACCCGTCCGCACCTGGACCGCGCCCAGCGCCTGTCCCCCTGCCCCTCACACGTCCTACGCCACCAGATGTCAATACGCCACAGCAGTGCTCCTCACGCTCAATACCGGTCACCCCACCGCCTGCACCCAGGCTTCCCCAGGCACACCCAGAGAACTTTTGCCTGCCGCTTGTTCCGCTTTACCTGCAATCAAGCCACCAAGCACCACAACAACGCCAGCCACCCCAACCATCTCAGCTGCATCCTCCTCAACACCCGCTCCGTCCACAAGCACGCCATCGAGCTCTGGGACCTGCTCATGAAAGCCTCCCCTGACATCGCCTTCCTCACCGAAACATGGGATGAACCCCTCATCGGAACCAGACATCGCCATAGCCATCACTGAGGGCTACAAGATCACCCGAAGAGACCATATCAACAAACCAGGAGGAGGAATTGCCATCGTCCACAGAAGCTCATTCAGGATCTCCACCGACACCCACGACGTCCTGGATGCCACAGAACACCTGCACTTTCAGAGACTCATCAACGCCAACACCACCCTGAGAGGAACCCTCTTCTACAGACCACCAGGCCCCTGCCCCCAATTCTGCGACGCCATCGCCGACACGATCAGCTCCCATGTCCTCACCTCCACAGACTACTTGCTTCTCGGAAACCTGAATTTCCACCTGGAGAATACCAGCGACTGCAACTCCGCTGCCATACTGGACAACCTCGCCAACCTCGCCAACCTCGGCCTCAAACAACTGGTCACCTCGCCCACCCACTCAGCCGGGCACACGCCCGATGCCATCTTCTCCTCAAGCAGCCACATCACCTTCACTCACACCACCGAACTCCATTGGTCAGATCACTATTGCGTTCATTTTTCTTTCCTGATGCCCACCACCCACCAACAACTGCATCTGATCCCTCACCACAAGTGGAACAAAATCTCCAAGCAACAACTGATCTCCAACCTCGCCCAGTCCCTACCACCCAAAACCAACGACCCCAACACCGCCGCCCTCAAACTCAAACAATGGTTCGACAACTGCGCCAACACCCTCACTCCACTCAAGAAAACCAGCAACACCTGCGCCAACAAGAAAGCTCCCTGGTTCACCGCAGACCTTCAGGCCTCCAAACGAGAATGCCGGAAAGCCAAGAAAACCTGGGGCCAAGAACGATCAGAGAGCAACTTACCCTACCTCAAATCAGCCATGTTCAAACATCACCAGCTCATCCAGACCACCAAAAGATCTTTCTACAAAGACCGGATTTACAACAACACATACAACAGCAAGGAGTTATTCAACATCATCAAGGAACTCACCAACCCCAAGTCCTGCTCCACCGACCCACCCCACTCACAAGACCTCTGCGACTCCCTTGCCATCTTCTTCCACCGCAAGATCACAGACATACATGGAAGCTTTGCAACGTCGTCACCCTCCACCACCACCACTGACATGGTCAACCCCATCGCACCCTGCTGCACCAATGAACTGAGCGCCTGGACACCCAGCAACGATGAGGAAACCACCAAAACCATGAGCACCATCCACTCCGGCTCTCCCGCTGACCCCTGCCCTCACCACGTCTTCAATAAGGCCAGCCAAATCATCGCTCCCCAGATCCGGCCCATCATCAACAGCTCCTTCAAGACCGCCATCTTCTTGGAAAGCTAGAAACACGCCGAAGTCAACGCCTTGCTCAAAAAGCCCAAAGCTGACCCCAAAGGCCTAAAAAACTACCGACCTATCTCCCTACTCCCCTTCCCCGTGAAGGTCATCGAAAAGATAGACGACAACCAAGTTTCCCGCTTCCTGGAGGACAGCCTACTTGATGTCTCCCAGTCTGGATTCCGCAAAACCACAGCACCGAGACCGCCCTCATCGTCTGCACCGCCGACATCAGGACCAGGCTTGACAAAGGTGAAACCGTTGCCCTCATCCTCCTCGACATTTCCCCAGCCTTCGACAACGCATGTCACCACACCCTTCTCACACGCCGCTTCTACTCCGGAATTCGCCACAGAGGCCTGGATTGGCTCACCTCCTTCCTCTCCAAAAGAACACAGAGTTCGCCTCCCCCCGTTCCGGTAAAAGGCCACCAAGACCATCTGCGGAGTCCCCCAGGGATCGTCACTCAGCCCCACCCTCTTCAAAATCTACATGGCTCCGGTCGCCAACATCATCTGATCCCACGGCCTCAACATCATCTCCTACGCAGACGACACTCAACTCATCCTCTCCCTCACGAAGAACCCCCAACCGCCAACAACAACCTCCACTCCGGACTCCACACTATCGCCATCTGGAGGAAAGCAAGCCACCTCAAGCTGAATTCAGAAAAGACCGAGATCCTCATCTTCGGCCCGAACAAGTCAGCATGGGATGACTCCTGGTGACCGGCCACCCTGGGGTCGCCCCCAATGCCCACCACCCATGCACGCAACCTCGGCTTCATACTAGGCTCTTCACTCTCCATGACCCAGCAAGTCAACGCCATCTCGTCCTCATGCTTCAACACTCTTCGAATGCTCCGCAAAACCTTCAGGTGGATTCCTGTGGAAACCAGAAGAACGGTGACCTACGCCCTCGTTAGCAGCAAACTGGACTATGGCAATGCTCTCTACACGAGAACAACAGCTAGGCTCCAGAAAAAACCCCAGCGCATCCAGAACGCCTCAGCACGTCTCAGCCTCAACCTCCCTCGCCACAAACACATCCCTGCCCGCCTCAGGGACCTCCACTGGCTACCCGTCAACAAAAGGATCATCTTCAAAATCCTAATCCACGCTCACAAAGCTTTCCACGACATCAGACCGGCCTACCTCAACGACCGACTCAACTTCCACAACCCGACACGCCAGCTCCGCTCCGCCAACCTCGCCCTCGGAACAGTCCCCCGCATTTACCGTACCACAACCGGCGACAGATCATTCTCCCACCTCGCCATCAAAACCTGGAACTCCCTCCCTGCCAACCTATGTATGACCAAGGACCTCCTGACCTTCAGCAAGCGCCTCAAGACCTGGTTCTTCGACCAGTACCACCCCTCCCCCCGGCACCTTGAGACCCTTCTGGGTGAGTAGCGCACTCAACAAATTTACTGATTGATTGACTCACAAAACTGGCAAGGATATGCTCACCTTTGGAAACAGGTATGCTGACCAGATGGCGAAATACTGTGCATTACAGGATGAGTCAATGGTATAGCAAAATGAAAGTGACAAATTTAAAAATGAAGCAATACAGAAATTAAATTATATAAGTTGCTTCTTTATGGACGTGATGCAAACATTTTTGACTGAGTTACATGATTTACAAGATGGTGCTCCAAAAGAAGAAAAAAGAAAGAGGGAGAATTATCAGGATGTGTAGACCAGAAATACATTTTACCAAATGCAATGCTGCATCCTGTGCATAAATATTTGCAATAATCAGACTCAAGAAGGAAGGGATAGTTTAGTTGGACTTTTCAGGACATATTGGAAAAGTGCTAGATTTCTACATGTTGGTGAAGATGTATGTAGTTGCTGCATGGTCTGACATTTGAACAATGAGGGTAAGAAAACTGTAATGAATCACACTGGCAAATCAGAAGGCTCATTTACAAGATTGAAAAATATATTATTGAAATGCCACAATGGACTGGATTGAAGTACATCTTAGTCATTATCTGCTTGTTCTTCAAATGGGTGGATGCATATCCCTCAAGGAGAGCAGATAGATTTGCAGTTGCCAAATTGCTATCGAGGGAGTTGATACTGATATTTGGCCTACCCACTTCCACTGAAAGAGATAATTGCATGCACTTCAAAAATGAGGTGATGCACATGCTTCGCACAGCTTTTAATATCAAGCAGCATTTCCATGGTAGTTATCAATGGCAAACCTCTGGGTTGTTACTGAGAATAAATTACTCTGTTGAGAACAAGCTGGCAAAAGTGTGTGCTTCAACTGGTTTGAAATGGTTCGATGCTATTCCTCTTGTCTTGATGAACATGAGAAATACCTCTAAATGGACAACAGGGTTATCTGCTCATGAGATAGTGATGGGCAGAACAATGAGACTTGCATTTGTATCTTCAGCTGCACTTGTTTTAAGAACTAATGACATTGTTTTGCAATATTGTAAGTATCTAGCTGATATGGTGAAATCTCTCTCTCACCAGGTGCATGTATCTACATAACATTACAAAGACATGCTATGCGACAGGCTGGGTGGTGGCAACTGGATTGTTATCCGTAAGAATGCCCACAAAGGGTGCCTGAACAAAAGGTTGGAGGGACCTCACCAGGTTGTGTTGACAACAAATACTACAGTTAAGTGTGTGGGAGTGCCTCAGTGGATCCATGCTGCTCATATGAAAAGAGTGAGAGTAGCTGAAACAGTCTATGAAGCTAATGGTCAAGACACACAGCACACTCATGTGGCTGAATGTAAAAATCAGAGCCAAGATCAAGTTTGCAGAGGGGGATGAAGATGTTTCTGGAACTGGTAAAGACAGAAGAATCTCAAAATCAAACAGGAGAAGTCAAATTTAATGTGAGCAAGAGTTCTCTCGAAGAACCTAAAACTCCAGAAGTTCAGTTTCAGAGTGACCAAAGTTAAGAGCTGCTGCAAAGCAAAAGATCACAGCATTATTGGCAGCAAGAAGAAATAGTCTCTGACGGGGCCAATGACAAATTACAACTGAGAACCAAAGTTATAAAGACCCTTCATGGAAAGAGAATGTTTCCTGCAAACATGGGAATTGTAGAAAGGAGTGATCAAAATGCACGTTTGAGCTCAAGTCAAAGTTCAGAATTAAGCTTAAATCAGAGTCCTGAAGAATTTAAGGAAGACAAAACAATAACTCAAAAGGAATGAGGTAGAGATATCTAGAGAAAAAAGAGCTTTCAAACAAAGGCACTGTAAACCAGATAAAGCGAGACAATTTGACTCAGAGACTAGTGGGAGTGAGTCAACAGCTGCAAAAAAAAAAATAAGCAGAAAAGGTGTTCACAATCGGAAGTATGCTTCACCTCAATGGGTATAACTAGCTGCAATATCAGAAGACAAAGAAGACAGTCTGAAATTGAAAGTGAGGAAAAACTACCTTGAAAAAAAGACTGAGAAAGAGAATCTTGGATTTAAATAATATTTTACAATTAAATATTTTCCAGAGACTAAATCTGATTTTTTTTTTAAACACTAAAAAATTAGAATTCATTTAGTAACACAGAGTGGACACTTGACAATACTTTGAAAAAAAGATTTGGTTGTGAGAAGAAAATGTTTGCTTAGTTTTCGTTTTTACTTTTTGCCACAAAGGTTTTGTTTTTGCTTAGACAGAGATGGGTAACTATGAATGCAGTACAATAATAGGGATAATACTGCTAATTTCAACACCAAAAGGAGGGACTGTTGGTGTGCTTGAAGACTCCTGCGGGTCATATTTCAAGGTGTAGCAATCAAAATTTGAGGTCAAATAAATCATGATGATCATAAACTTGTAGCAGTACATCAACAGTATTTAATAGATTTTAAAGATAAAGGGAGTTATTACAACTTTGGAGGAGGTGTTAATCCGTCCCAAAAGTGACGGTAAAGTGACGGATATACCACCAGCCGTATTACGGGTTCCATTGGATATAATGGACTCGTAATACGGCTGGTGGTATATCCGTCACTTTACCGTCACTTTTGGGACGGATTAACATCTCCTCCAAAGTTGTAATAACCCCCAAAGTGTACACAAGAATGTTTGAGGACTATGTCGAAATTATAGGGCTCAGTGTGTGTTTTGTGTGCACTTATCTACCAAGATGAGCTGGGGGAAAAGTTTACTTATAAACAGTTGCCCATTTCTTATACATTGTCTTGTAATATTCTAGCTACTATCACTAATCATGAAAGGTTTCTCTCCCTTTATCTGGCTGATTTTAACGTGTCTTTAGGGAAGCTGGGTATTACAGAAGATCATAGTGAAATTACATTTCATGAGTATTTGAGAGAAACTGCACAAATCAAGAATGATACTAATTTGGAAAAGGACTGTTTGTTTCTCTCGAGTGATAACAAGCATGATTTTATTTGAGGATATAATGAGAGTGGATTAAGAGTTGTAACAATTTCAGAGGAGAAACAGGTTGCTTTGGAAGAAATAAAAGAAGAGGACAAGTTTAGACTACCAGGTTTACATCCTAAATTGAGAATAGAGCAGGAAATGAGAGGAGAATTGGTCATAAAAAGGCAGATATCAATAGAAAGAGGCAAGGCAGAATTTGTAGGCAAGAGTAAATGTGATAGTTCTTATGAAGCTAATGGAAACCTTTTAACTGGAGGAGAACCTATTATGAAGGGTGGTTGTTATGTCTGTGGGAAGACTGCTTACTTAAATCTACACAGAAGTTGGGTAGGCTCATGATATGGGCTGTAGGTTTCCCTTGATTTTCTCAGGTAGATGAATCAAAAGAAAAATCTGGCTTGAAGAAAGTTAGACAAAGCTTTGGGCAAATAATATTAAATATTTTTTTGGGCGTATTATTCCTTATGTAAGAGTGGTGATGAATGTTATAACTATTTGACGATTGTCCACATTACTTGGCAGGCTTGCTTTGAATATACAAGGATCTTTGAAATTTAGTGAATGAGGAAATGCTGTCAGAGACATGCATATTCAAAATTGCCTTGCTTTAGATATTTTGATGAAGGAAGGAGAAGTCAGCGGGGTAATTAAGACCAAAAGGTGTTGTACATACATACCTGATCATAGTGGAGTTATTAATTATTTCATAACCATTATAACTAACGTATATTCTGAGATTAAATTACTGGAGGAACCAGGATTATGGGAGGCTGTGGGAAGAATAATACTGGTGGAGACGTTCTTAAGTTATTTCTAACATCTGTGATAATCATACTGACGTGTGCAATTGTTCTATTTGGTTTGTTTAAACTGCTAGGATATGTGATTGACAGTCAAGCTAAGAGTAGTAATGTCTACTAAGAAAAGAGGAAACAACCCACAGACTTGGAAATGGAAGATTTCAAGATTAAGTTTATCAACAATTAAAGATGATGGAAGAGTACGATTGAGCACCTGAAAAGTCGAAGATGTCTACTAACTGATAAATGGTAGATTAATAAGGTTTAATGGGGTTTTTGATAGTTATTTAAAAATAATCAGAATGATTAGTTTGTAGAGGGTGCTTCTTCATGCTTCATGCAAATTTGTGTTACCAGTTATTAGTATGTATCTCTGCTTTTTATATTGCATATATTTCTAACAGGTGAACTGATATCCTTGCGCTTTAAATGGCCGAAAAAAAAGTTTACTGTATTGCCCTTCGGCCTTCATGGAGCTCCCGCCACATTCCAGAGACTGACTGATATTGTATTGAGACTTTTTCAAGTCTACTCCGCAGCCTATTTAAATGATATCGTCATATATAGTGAGGCACTGCAAGATCATCTGAAACACCTCTCATATATATTGAAAGCTCTTCAACAGGCCGGTTTAACAGCCAACCTGGAGAAATGTAACCTAGCAAAGAATACCATTAAGTATCTAGGATAAGAGTAGAGAGTGGAACTCTTAGACCTCGAATCAAGAAGGCAGAAGCAATCACTGAAATCCCCGTTCCAAAAACGAAAAAAGATGTTAGGGCCTTCCTGGGGATGGTAGGCCACTACAGGAGGTTTATTCCTCATTTTTCTGATCTGGCTGCCCCTCTCACTGCCCTACTGGAGAAGAAATGTCCCAATCATATATCCCAGTTAACTGCCTTAGAACATCAGCGCTTTCATCAGTTAAAATCCCTATTGACTACTGAACCAAATTTGCATTGTCCTAACTTGCACAAACCCTTTCAGGTACAAACTGATGCTTGAGATCAGGGAATAGGTGCGGTGTTGTCTCAAGAAGCAGATTATGGATACTATCATCCCATTGTCTATATAGGCAGAAAACTATTACCCCCTGAACACCATTATGCTACTGTTGAAAAAGAGTGCCTTGCGATTAAATGGGCCTTGGAATCCCTTCGATACTACCTCCTTGGAAGAACCTTTATCATCCTTACAGATCATGCCCCTTTGACTTGGCTTTCTAAACATAAAGAAACAAATTCCTGCATCTTACGGTGGTTATTATCGCTCCAATCTTTTTTGTTTCAGATTCAACACTCCCCTGGTTCCCTACTAACCAATGCAGATTATCTGTCTCGGTATCCGTCCGATGCATGGCTCGATCAGCCACTCTCTGGGGGGGGGAGGGGTGAGTGTGATAGGGCGCCGGGACGCCAACCGCAGGAGAAGTGCCCTGGGGGAACTGGACGATGGCCGAGAGCTGTGGAGGAAGAGGCGGGCATATTTCAAGGGCACAGTGCCAGGAAAAAACGATCAGTGCCGGTACCACGAAGGAGGACGGGGACGCGAAGGAAGGAGGAGGCCACGAAGGTGAGAGGAGGTTGCCGCTAGCAACCGGAGGAGCCGGAGGAAGACAGAGGCAAGAGGAAGCAGCATTGCCAGGAGACGCAGAGCTGCGGCATCAAGAGATACCGCCCGGCCACGGTGAGATGCGACAAAACTAAAGCGAGCGGGAGAAGATGGAGGGAGAGAAAACGCTGGAGCCGGCCACATTCTAGGAAGAACGTGGCCAGAGCAGGTACGGGGGGTATACTGGGGGTTGGGAAGGAACGAAAGGGGAATTCATGCCACAAGTCTAAGCACATGAAATACATAATTAAGAACGGGAAAGTCATGCAGCAAGCCTAAGCGCACAAACTAAATAATTAAAAAGGGGAAACACAAGACAGGAAACAGAAAAGAAAAAGAATGCACAACCATGAAAAACTTAGGGGAGACACAGGGTGAAAACAAGGGGGTAGCATGTTACTTACCAAACAAAACCAAGAAAAAAAAAGAAAAGAAAAAACATAGATAATGTACAGGACAGAATTAAATCACAAAAAAAGGGAAAAAAGAAACTGCAAGTAAGAGAGAGAGAAGGAAGCACTGCACAAACAACACGGGGAAAAGACAGGAGAAGAAGGAGAGAAACCGTGGAGTAGGGCTGTAAGCTAGCTACCTGCATACCTGCTAAATCTTTTTTTTTTTCTCTCTCTTCCCTCCGGTGTCGTTATTGCTGAATTCCATGAGGAGTACCTGAAGAGAAAGATGACCAACTTAGGAAGGACCTGCAAGAAAAAGACTACCCAGAGACAAGACCAATGACAGAAGAGGCAAATAGAGAGAACCTACTAAATAAGGAAACCGTGGAAGAACTAAAATAAAAGAGTACTTAAGAATCTAACACGCCTTCTGGTCTCCCTTAAACATTTTCCTGTCACAGACACATTGCGCATTAGCACTTGTATATGTAGGAAAGTACCATCTTGCCTGGCATGTTACCCCCATTTTTCACTGTATATATGTTGTTTTAGTTGTATGTGTCACTGGGACCCTGCTAGTCAGGGCCCCAGTGCTCATAAGTGTGCCTGAATGTGTTACCTGTGTTATGACTAACTGTCTCACTGAGGCTCTGCTAATCAGAACCTCAGTGGTTATGCTCTCTCATTTCTTTCAAATTGTCACTAACAGGCTAGTGACCAATTTTACCAATTTACATTGGCTTACTGGAACACCCTTATAATTCCCTAGTATATGGTACTGAGGTACCCAGGGTATTGGGGTTCCAGGAGATCCCTATGGGCTGCAGCATTTCTTTTGCCACCCATAGGGAGCTCTGACAATTCTTACACAGGCCTGCCACTGCAGCCTGAGTGAAATAACGTCCACTTTATTTCACAGCCATTTTACACTGCACTTAAGTAACTTATAAGTCACCTATATGTCTAACCTTTACCTGGTAAAGGTTGGGTGCTAAGTTACTTAGTGTGAGGGCACCCTGGCACTAGCCAAGGTGCCCCCACATTGTTCAGGGCCAATTCCCCGGACTTTGTGAGTGCGGGGACACCATTACACGCGTGCACTACATATAGGGGGTCATTCTGACCCTGGCGGCCGGTGGCCACCGACCACGGGAGCACCGCCAACAGGCTGGCGGTGCTCCCACGAGCATTCTGACCGCGGCGGTTCAGCCGCGGTCAGAAGCGGAAAGTCGGCGGTCTCCCGCCGACTTCCCGCTGCTCGGGGGAATCCTCCATGGCTCCGCAGCCATGGGGATTCTGACACCCCCTACCACCATCCTGTTCCTGGCGGGTCTCCCGCCAGGAACAGGATGGCGGTAGGGGGTGCCGCGGGGCCCCTGGGGGCCCCTGCAGTGCCCATGCCACTGGGATGGGCACTGCAGGGGCCCCCGTAAGAGGGCCCCACTGTGTATTTCAGTGTCTGCAATGCAGACACTGAAATACGCGACGGGTGCAAACTGCACCCGTCGCACCCCTGCAACTACGCCGGCTCAATTCTGAGCCGGCGTCCTCGTTGCAGGGGCATTTCCTCTGGGCCGGCGGGCGCTCTTTTGGAGAGCGCCCGCCGGCCCAGAGGAAATGTCTGAATGGCCGCCGCGGTCTTATGACCGCGGTGCGGTCATTTGGCGGCTCCCTCCAGGCGGGCGGCGCCCGCCGCCCGCCGGGCTCAGAATGAGCCCCATAGTCACTACCTATATGTAGCTTCACAATGGTAACTCCGAATATGGCCATGTAACATGTCTATGATCATGGAATTGCCCCCTCTATACCATCCTGGCATAGTTGGTACAATCCCATGATCCCAGTGGTCTGTAGCACAGACCCTGGTACTGCCAAACTGCCTTTCCCGGGGTTTCACTGCAGCTGCTGCTGCTGCCAACCCCTCAGACAGGCTTCTGCCCTCCTGGGGTCCAGCCAGGCCTGGCCCAGGATGGCAGAACAAAGGACTTCCTCTGAGAGAGGGTGTTACACCCTCTCCCTTTGGAAATGGTGTGAAGGCAGGGGAGGAGTAGCCTCCCCCAGCCTCTGGAAATGCTTTCATGGGCACACATGGTGCCCATTTCTGCATAAGCCAGTCTACATCGGTTCAGGGACCCCTTAGCCCTGCTCTGGCGCGAAACTGGACAAAGGAAAGGGGAGTGACCACTCCCCTGACCTGTACCTCCCCTGGGAGGTGCCCAGAGCTCCTCCAGTGTGCTCCAGACCTCTGCCATCTTGGAAACAGAGGTGCTGCTGGCACACTGGACTGCTCTGAGTGGCCAGTGCCATCAGGTGACGTCAGAGACTCCTTCTGATAGGCTCCTTCAGGTGTTGCTAGCCTATCCTCTCTCCTAGGTAGCCAAACCCTCTTTTCTGGCTATTTAGGGTCTCTGTCTCTTGGGATTCCTTAGATAACGAATGCAAGAGCTCATCCGAGTTCCTCTGCATCTCTCTCTTCACCTTCTGCCAAGGAATCGACTGCTGACCGCGCTGGAAGCCTGCAAAACTGCAACAAAGTAGCGAAGACGACTACTGCAACTCTGTAACGCTGATCCTACCCGCCTTCTCGACTGTTTTCCTGGTGGTGCATGCTGTGGGGGTAGTCTGCCTCCTCTCTGCACTAGAAGCTCCGAAGAAATCTCCCGTGGGTCGACGGAATCGTCCCCCTGCAACCGCAGGCACCAAAGAACTGCATCACCGGTACCCTGGGTCTCCTCTCAGCACGACGAGCGAGGTCCCTTGAATCCAGCAACTCTGTCCAAGTGACTCCCACAGTCGAGTGACTCTTCAGTCCAAGTTTGGTGGAGGTAAGTCCTTGCCTCCCCACGCCAGACTGCATTGCTGGGAACCACGACTTTTGCAGCTACTCCGGCCTCCGTGCACTTCCGGCGGAAATCCTTTGTGCACAGTCCAGCCTGGGTCCACGGCACTCTAACCTGCATTGCACGACCTCCTAAGTTGTCCTCCGGTGACGTGGGACTCCTTTGTGCGACTTCGGGTGAGCACCGTTTCACGCATCTTTGTAGTGCCTGTTTCTGGCACTTCTGCGGGTGCTGCCTGCTGCTGAGAGGGCTCCTTGTCTTGCTCGATGCCCCCTCTGTCCCCGACGCAATTGGCGACATCCTGGTCCCTCCTGGGCCACAGCAGCATCCAAAAACCCTAACTGCACAATTTGCAGCTAGCAAGGCTTGTTGGTAGTCTTTCGGCGGGAAAACACTTCTGCTCGACTCTCCATGGCGTGAGGGATCCGTCCTCCAAAGGGGAAGTTCCTAGCCCTTGTCGTTCCTGCAGAAACCTCAGCTTCTACTGTCCAGTAGCAGCTTCTTTGCACCCACAGCTGGCATTTCCTGGGCATCTGCCCATCTCCGACTTGCTTGTGACTTTTGGACTTGGTCCCCTTGTTCCACAGGTACCCTCGACTGGAAATCCATCGTTGTTGCATTGCTGGTTTGTGTCTTTCCTGCAGAATTCCCCTATCACGACTTCTATGTCCTTTGGGGAACTTTAATGCACTTTGCACTCACTTTTCAGGGTCTTGGGGTGGGCTATTTTTCTAACCCTTACTATTTTCTAATAGTCCCAGCGACCCTCTACAAGGTCACATAGGTTTGGGGTCCATTCGTGGTTCGCATTCAACTTTTGGAGTATCTGGTTTGTGTTGCCCCTATCCCTATGTGTCCCCATTGCATCCTATTGTAACAATACATTGTTTGCACTGTTTTCTGATACTATTACTGCATATTTTGGTATCGTGTACATATATCTTGTGTATATTGGCTATCCTCATACTGAGGGTACACTCTGAGATACTTTGGCATATTGTCATAAAAATAAAGTACCTTTATTTTTAGTATATCTGTGTATTGTGTTTTCTTATGATATTGTGCATATGGCACTAGTGGTACTGTAAGAGCTTCACTCGTCTCCTAGTTCAGCCTAAGCTGCTCTGCTGAGCTACCATTATCTATCAGCCTATGCTGCTAGACACCCTGTACACTAATAAGGGATAACTGGGCCTGGTGCAAGGTGCAAGTACCCCTTGGTACTCACTACAAGCCAGTCCAGCCTCCTACATTGGTTGTGCAGCGGTGGGATAAGTGCTTTGAGACTACTTACCACTCTTGTCATTGTACTTTTCATAAGAGAAAAATATACAAAACAAGTTCAGTGTATGTACACCTAACCAAAAAGTTTTGCATTTCTTTTCTCACTTCTTTTCTAAAGTGCTGAAAAGTACTTCTAAACTTTCAAAAAGTTCTTTAAAAGTTTTTTTTTTTTTTTTCTGTCTTTCTAAAAGTTCTGACAAACTTTTTATCCTTTTTCTATCACTTTAACTCTTTCTAAAATGTCTGGCACAGGCCAAAATGTTGATCTGTCCAAACTTGCATATGATCACCTTAGCTGGAAAGGAGCAAGGAGTCTCTGCATAGAAAGAGGTTTGAGTGTAGGGAAGAATCCTTCCTTGGAATTATTGCTTAACATGCTTAGAGAACAAGATAAGGCCAGAAGGGCCCCATCTGTTGAAAAAGCAGCCAATGGTTCCCAATCTGATCCAGGGACTCCCCTAGGAAAAGATTCAGGAAATAAACTTCCTAGCCTGCCCATTACTAGACAGTCTAGCATAGTTGGTAATGATGTAGAGGTACACCATACAGATAGTGTTATCTCACATCATAGCAAGAGTATTGTTTCTCACCACAGTAGAAGTGATGTTTCTGTTAACCAAGCTGTTAGGGTGCCTTCTGTAAGGGATAGGTCTCCTTCTGTCCATTCTCACCATACTTCTGTTTCAAGGGATGTCCCACCCACCCACCCTGATGACAGATTGTTAGAAAGGGAGCTCAATAGATTGAGAGTGGAACAAACCAGACTGAAGCTCAAGAAGCAACAGCTGGATTTGGATAGACAGTCCTTAGAAGTAGAAAAGGAGAGACAGAAATTGGGTTTAGAAACCCATGGTGGCAGCAGCAGTATTCCCAATAGTCATCCTGCAAAAGAGCATGATTCTAGGAATCTGCACAAGATAGTTCCCCCTTATAAGGAGGGGGATGACATTAACAAGTGGTTTGCTGCACTTGAGAGGGCCTGTGTTGTACAGGATGTCCCTCAAAGGCAGTGGGCTGCTATCCTATGGCTATCATTTAGTGGAAAAGGTAGGGATAGGCTCCTTACTGTGAAAGAAAGTGAAGCCAATGATTTCAAAATTCTTAAGAATGCACTCCTGGATGGTTATGGCTTAACCACTGAACAATACAGGATAAAGTTCAGAGAGACCAAAAAGGAGTCTTCACAAGACTGGGTTGATTTCATTGACCATTCAGTGAAGGCCTTGGAGGGGTGGTTACATGGCAAAAAGTTACTGATTATGACAGCCTGTATAACTTGATCCTGAGAGAGCATATTCTTAATAATTGTGTGTCTGATTTGTTGCACCAGTACTTGGTGGACTCTGATCTGACCTCTCCCCAAGAATTGGGAAAGAAGGCAGACAAATGGGTCAGAACAAGGGTGAACAGAAAAGTTCATACAGGGGGTGACAAAGATGGCAACAAGAAGAAGGATGGTAAGCCTTCTGACAAGGGTGGGGACAAATCTAAAAATGAGTCTTCATCAGGCCCACAAAAACACTCTGGTGGGGGTGGTGGGCCCAAATCCTCTTCTAATCAAAACAAAGAAAAGAAACCATGGTGCTATTTATGTAAAATAAAAGGCCATTGGACAACAGATCCCAGTTGTCCAAAGAAAAGCACCAAGCCTCCTACCACTACAACCCCTACTGCTACACCTAGTGTCCCTACTAATAGCAGTGGTGGTGGGAGCAAACCTACTGATAGCCAATCCAAGGAGGTAGCTGGGCTCACTTTTGGTAACTTAGTTGGGGTTGGTCTGATTAGGGAGACCACAGAGGCTGTGTTAGTCTCTGAGGGGGCTATTGATTTAGCCACCTTGGTTGCTTGTCCCCTTAACATGGATAAGTACAAGCAACTACCCCTAATAAATGGTGTTGAGGTTCAGGTCTGCAGGGACACTGGTGCCAGTGTGACTATGGTCATAGAGAAACTGGTCCACCCTGAACAACACCTACTTGGTCACCAGTACCAAGTAACCGATGCTCACAACAACACACTTAGCCACCCCATGGCTGTTGTAAATCTCAACTGGGGGGGGGGGGTTACTGGTCCAAAGAAAGTTGTGGTAGCCTCAGATTTACCTTTAGACTGTCTACTAGGAAATGATTTGGAGACATCAGCTTGGTCAGATGTGGAGTTGGAGGCCCATGCAGCAATGCTGGGCATCCCAGGGCATATTTTTGCTTTAACCATGGCTCAGGCCAAAAAGCAAAAAGGACAGGGTGACTTGGATCCTGGAACAATGGACCAAGTGCTCCCTAAAGCTAGGGCTAGTAGAAGTAAAGCACTTCCTACTATCCCTCCCTCTACAGTGGATTCTACTTCTAAGGAAGAAGAATTTCTACCCTGTGCAGAACCTACACCAGAGGAACTGGAAGCAGACACTGCTGAGCTTTTGGGTGAAGGGGGGCCTGCCAGGGAGGAACTGAGTGTGGCGCAGCATACCTGTCCCACACTAGAGGGTCTAAGACAGCAAGCTGTCAAACAAGCTAATGGGGATGTCAGTGACTCTCACAGAGTTTACTGGGAGGACAACCTCTTGTACACTGAAGCAAGGGATCCTAAGCCTGGAACTGCCAGGAGGTTAGTGATTCCTCAGGAGTACAGAAAGTTCCTCCTAACTCTAGCCCACGACATTCCCCTAGCTGGACATCTGGGACAAATGAAAACTTGGGACAGGCTTGTTCCCTTGTTTCATTGGCCTAGAATGTCTGAGGACACAAAAGAGTTTTGTAAGTCCTGTGAAACCTGTCAAGCCAGTGGCAAGACAGGTGGCATTCCAAAGGCACCCCTTATTCCACTGCCTGTGGTTGGGGTTCCCTTTGAAAGGGTAGGGGTTGACATAGTTGGCCCCCTTGACCCTCCTACTGCTTCAGGCAATAGGTTTATCTTGGTGGTAGTGGACCATGCCACAAGATATCCTGAAGCAATTCCTTTAAGGACCACTACAGCACATGCAGTGGCAAAGGCCCTCCTGGGAATATTTTCCAGGGTGGGCTTCCCAAAGGAAGTAGTATCAGACAGAGGAAGCAATTTCATGTCTGCTTACTTAAAGGCCATGCGGAAGGAGTGTGGTGTGACTTACAAGTTCACTACACCCTATCATCCACAAACAAATGGACTGGTGGAGAGATTTAACAAAACTCTCAAAGGCATGATTATGGGACTCCCTGAAAAACTCAGCAGGAGATGGGATATCCTTTTACCATGCCTCCTTTTTGCCTACAGGGAGGTACCCCAGAAAGGAGTGGGCTTCAGCCCCTTTGAACTCCTCTTTGGACACCCTGTTAGGGGTCCACTAACACTTGTCAAGGAGGGTTGGGAACAACCTTTAAAAGCTCCAAAGCAAGATATTGTGGATTATGTACTTGGCCTCAGATCAAGGATGGCTGAGTACATGAAAAAGGCCAGTAAAAACCTTCAGGCCAGCCAAGAGCTCCAGAAGCAATGGCATGACCAGAAGGCTGTTTTGGTTCAGTACCAACCAGGGCAGAAAGTGTGGGTCTTGGAGCCTGTGGCCCCAAGAGCACTCCAAGATAAATGGAGTGGACCCTACATAATTGTTGAAAAGAAGGGTGAAGTCACCTACTTAGTTGACTTAGGCACTGCCAGGAGTCCCCTTAGGGTGCTCCATGTCAATCGCCTTAAACCCTACTATGACAGGGCTGATCTCACCCTGCTCATGGCAACTGATGAGGGACAGGAAGAAGACAGTGATCCTCTACCTGATCTCTTCTCTTCCACAGAACAAGATGCTCTAGTGGAAGGTGTAGTTTTGGCTGATTGTCTTACTGCTGAGCAGAAAGACCATTGCATAAATCTCTTGGGTCAGTTTTCTGAACTCTTCTCTACTGTGCAAGGTACCACTTTTTGGTGTGAGCACACTATAGATACTGGAGACAGCTTGCCTGTCAAAAGTAAGATCTATAGGCAGCCTGACCATGTCAGAGACTGCATAAAGCAAGAGGTGCAGAAAATGTTAGAACTAGGAGTGGTTGAGCACTCTGAAAGTCCATGGGCTTCTCCTGTGGTACTTGTACCAAAACCTCATTCCAAGGATGGAAAGAAGGAAATGCGGTTTTGTGTAGACTACAGAGGTCTCAACCAGGTAACCAAAACTGATGCTCACCCTATACCCAGGGCAGATGAGCTCATAGATACACTGGAATCTGCCAAGTATCTAAGCACTTTTGACTTGACTGCAGGGTATTGGCAGATCAAATTATCAGAAGATGCTAAACCTAAAACTGCATTTTCAACCATTGGAGGCCATTACCAATTCACAGTAATGCCTTTTGGATTGAAAAATGCACGTGCCACTTTTCAGAGGTTGGTGAACACAGTCCTGCAAGGGCTGGAAGCTTTTAGTGCAGCATATCTGGACGATATAGCTGTCTTTAGCTCCAGTTGGGATGGTCACCTGGTCCACCTATGGAAAGTTTTAGAGGCCCTGCAAAAGGCAGGCCTCACTATCAAGGCTTCAAAGTGCCAGATAGGGCAGGGGAAGGTGGTTTATCTGGGACACCTTGTTGGTGGGGAACAGATTGCACCACTTCAGGGGAAAATCCAAACTATTATAGATTGGGTTCCCCCTACTACTCAGACTCAGGTGAGAGCCTTCCTAGGCCTCACTGGCTATTACAGGAGGTTCATTAAGAACTATGGCTCCATTGCAGCCCCTCTTAATGACCTCACATCCAAGAAAATGCCTAAAAAGTTATTATGGACAGCAAACTGTTAGAAAGCTTTTGAGGAGCTGAAGCAGGCCATGTGCTCTGCACCTGTCCTGAAAAGCCCTTGTTACTCTAAAAAATTCTATGTCCAAACTGATGCATCTGAATTAGAAGTAGGGGCAGTCCTATCACAACTTAATTCTGAGGGCCAGGATCAACCTGTTGCTTTTATTAGTAGGAGGTTGACCCCTAGAGAAAAGCGTTGGTCTGCCATTGAGAGGGAGGCCTTTGCTGTGGTCTGGGCACTGAAGAAGTTGAGGCCATACTTGTTTGGCACTCACTTCGTTGTTCAGACAGACCACAAACCTCTACTTTGGCTAAAACAAATGAAAGGTGAAAATCCTAAATTATTGAGGTGGTCCATATCCCTACAGGGAATGGACTATACAGTGGAACATAGACCTGGGAGTAGCCACTCCAATGCAGATGGACTCTCCAGATATTTCCACTTAGACAATGAAGACTCATCAGGTCATGGCTAGTCTTATTGTCCTTCGTTTGGGGGGGGGGTTGTGTAGGAAAGTACCATCTTGCCTGGCATGTTACCCCCATTTTTCACTGTATATATGTTGTTTTAGTTGTATGTGTGTAAGGAAATGCCTCCTTGGCATGGTTGCCCCCTGACTTTTTGCCTTTGCTGATGCTATGTTTACAATTGAAAGTGTGCTGAGGCCTGCTAACCAGGCCCCAGCACCAGTGTTCTTTCCCTAACCTGTACTTTTGTATCCACAATTGGCAGACCCTGGCATCCAGATAAATCCCTTGTAACTGGTACTTCTAGTACCGAGGGCCCTGATGCCAAGGAAGGTCTCTAAGGGCTGCAGCATGTCTTATGCCACCCTGGAGACCTCTCACTCAGCACAGACACACTGCTTGCCAGCTTGTGTGTGCTAGTGAGGACAAAACGAGTAAGTCGACATGGCACTCCCCTCAGGGTGCCATGCCAGCCTCTCACTGCCTATGCAGTATAGGTAAGCCACCCCTCTAGCAGGCCTTACAGCCCTAAGGCAGGGTGCACTATACCATAGGTGAGGGTACCAGTGCATGAGCATGGTACCCCTACAGTGTCTAAACAAAACCTTAGACATTGTAAGTGCAGGGTAGCCATAAGAGTATATGGTCTGGGAGTCTGTCAAACACGAACTCCACAGCACCATAATGGCTACACTGAAAACTGGGAAGTTTGGTATCAAACTTCTCAGCACAATAAATGCACACTGATGCCAGTGTACATTTTATTGTAAAATACACCACAGAGGGCACCTTAGAGGTGCCCCCTGAAACTTAACCGACTGTCTGTGTAGGCTGACTAGTTCTAGCAGCCTGCCACAAACCGAGACATGTTGCTGGCCCCATGGGGAGAGTGCCTTTGTCACTCTGAGGACAGTAACAAAGCCTGCACTGGGTGGAGATGCTAACACCTCCCCCAGGCAGGAATTGTCACACCTGGCGGTGAGCCTCAAAGGCTCACCTCCTTTGTGCCAACCCAGCAGGACACTCCAGCTAGTGGAGTTGCCCGCCCCCTCCGGCCAGGCCCCACTTTTGGCGGCAAGGCCGGAGAAGATAATGAGAAAAACAAGGAGGAGTCACTGGCCAGTCAGGACAGCCCCTAAGGTGTCCTGAGCTGAGGTGACTCTAACTTTTAGAAATCCTCCATCTTGCAGATGGAGGATTCCCCCAATAGGGTTAGGATTGTGACCCCCTCCCCTTGGGAGGAGGCACAAAAAGGGTGTACCCACCCTCAGGGCTAGTAGCCATTGGCTACTAACCCCCCAGACCTAAACACGCCCTTAAATTTAGTATTTAAGGGCTACCCTGAACCCTAGAAAATTAGATTCCTGCAACTACAAGAAGAAGGACTGCCTAGCTGAAAACCCCTGCAGAGGAAGACCAGAAGACGACAACTGCCTTGGCTCCAGAAACTCACCGGCCTGTCTCCTGCCTTCCAAAGATCCTGCTCCAGCGACGCCTTCCAAAGGGACCAGCGACCTCGACATCCTCTGAGGACTGCCCCTGCTTCGAAAAGACAAGAAACTCCCGAGGACAGCGGACCTGCTCCAAGAAAAGCTGCAACTTTGTTTCCAGCAGCTTTAAAGAACCCTGCAAGCTCCCCGCAAGAAGCGTGAGACTTGCAACACTGCACCCGGCGACCCCGACTCGGCTGGTGGCGATCCAACACCTCAGGAGGGACCCCAGGACTACTCTAAGACTGTGAGTACAAAAACCTGTCCCCCCTGAGCCCCCACAGCGCCGCCTGCAGAGGGAATCCCGAGGCTTCCCCTGACCGCGACTCTTTGAATCCAAAGTCCCGACACCTGGGAGAGACCCTGCACCCGCAGCCCCCAGGACCTGAAGGACCGGACTTTCACTGGAGGAGTGACCCCCAGGAGTCCCTCTCCCTTGCCCAAGTGGAGGTTTCCCCGAGGAACCCCCCCCTTGCCTGCCTGCAGCGCTGAAGAGATCCCGAGATCTCTCATAGACTGACATTGCGAACCCGACGCTTGTTTCTACACTGCACCCGGCCGCCCCCACGCCGCTGAGGGTGAGATTTCTGTGTGGGCTTGTGTCCCCCCCGGTGCCCTACAAAACCCCCCTGGTCTGCCCTCCGAAGACGCGGGTACTTACCTGCAAGCAGACCGGAACCGGGGCACCCCCTTCTCCATTCTAGCCTATGTGTTTTGGGCACCACTTTGAACTCTGCACCTGACCGGCCCTGAGCTGCTGGTGTGGTGACTTTGGGGTTGCTCTGAACCCCCAACGGTGGGCTACCTTGGACCAAGAACTAAGCCCTGTAAGTGTCTTACTTACCTGGTTAACCTAACAAATACTTACCTCCCCTAGGAACTGTGAAAATTGCACTAAATGTCCACTTTTAAAACAGCTATTTGTGAATAACGTGAAAAGTATACATGCAATTTTGATGATTTGAAGTTCCTAAAGTACTTACCTGCAATACCTTTCGAATAAGATATTACATGTAGAATTTGAACCTGTGGTTCTTAAAATAAACTAAGAAAAGATATTTTTCTATATAAAAACCTATTGGCTGGATTTGTCTCTGAGTGTGTGTACCTCATTTATTGCCTATGTGTATGTACAACAAATGCTTAACACTACTCCTTGGATAAGCCTACTGCTCGACCACACTACCACAAAATAGAGCATTAGTATTATCTATTTTTACCACTATTTTACCTCTAAGGGGAACCCTTGGACTCTGTGCATGCTATTCCTTACTTTGAAATAGCACATACAGAGCCAACTTCCTACATTGGTGGATCAGCGGTGGGGTACAAGACTTTGCATTTGCTGGACTACTCAGCCAATACCTGATCACACGACAAATTCCAAAATTGTCATTAGAAATTCATTTTTGCAATTTGAAATTTTTCAAAATTCTTAAAAGTCCTGCTAGGGCCTTGTGTGTTAAGTCCCTGTTTAGCATTGTCTTTTAGAGTTTAAAAGTTTGTTAAAAGTTTGAAATTAGATTCTAGAAACAGTTTTAGATTCTTTAAAAAGTATTCCAACTCTTAGCAGAATAATGTCTGATACAGAGATGCAGGTGGTGGAACTCGACACCACACCTTACCTCCATCTTAAGATGAGGGAGCTAAGGTCTCTCTGTAATATCAAAAAAATAACCATTGGCTCCAGACCTACCAAAATTCAGCTCCAGGAGCTGTTGGCAGAGTTTGAAAAAGCCAACCCCTCTGATGATGACCTCACAGAGGAAGAAATTAGTGACTTGGAGGCCAATGTCCCTCCTCCAGTCCTATATAGGGAGAACAGGACCCCTCAAGTCCTGTCTCCAACTGTGTTAGTCAGAAATAGTGAGTCCCTCACAGGAGGGTCCCACATTTCTGAAATAACTGAGGATGCTCTCAGTGAAGATGACCTCCTGTTAGCCAGGATGGCCAAAAGATTGGCTTTAGAGAGACAGCTCCTAGCCATAGAAAGGGAAAGACAAGAGATGGGCCTAGGACCCATCAATGGTGGCAGCAATATAAATAGGGTCAGAGATTCTCCTGACATGTTAAAAATCCCCAAAGGGATTGTGACAAAATATGAAGATGGTGATGACATCACCAAATGGTTCACAGCTTTTGAGAGGGCTTGTGTAACCAGAAAAGTGAACAGATCTCACTGGGGTGCTCTCCTTTGGGAAATGTTCACTGGAAAGTGTAGGGATAGACTCCTCACACTCTCTGGAAAAGATGCAGAATCTTATGACCTCATGAAGGGTACCCTGATTGAGGGCTTTGGATTCTCCACTGAGGAGTACAGGATTAGGTTCAGGGGGGCTCAAAAATCCTCGAGCCAGACCTGGGTTGACTTTGTTGACTACTCAGTGAAAACACTAGATGGTTGGATTCAAGGCAGTGGTGTAAGTAATTATGATGGGCTGTACAATTTATTTGTGAAAGAACACCTGTTAAGTAATTGTTTCAATGATAAACTGCATCAGCATCTGGTAGACCTAGGACCAATTTCTCCCCAAGAATTGGGAAAGAAGGCGGACCATTGGGTCAAGACAAGGGTGTCCAAGACTTCAACAGGGGGTGACCAAAAGAAAGGGGTCACAAAGACTCCCCAGGGGAAGGGTGATGAGACAACCAAAACTAAAAATAGTAAAGAGTCTTCTACAGGCCCCCAAAAACCTGCACAGGAGGGTGGGCCCAGAGCCTCTTCACAAAACAATGGGTACAAGGGTAAAAACTTTGATCCCAAAAAGGCCTGGTGTCATAGCTGTAAACAGCATGGACACCAAACTGGAGACAAGGCCTGTCCCAAGAAAGGTTCCACTCCAAACTCCCATCCAGGTAACACTGGTATGGCTAGTCTCCAAGTGGGATCAACAGTGTGCCCAGAGCAAATCAGGGTCCACACTGAAGCTACTCTAGTTTCTGAGGGTGGGGTGGATTTAGCCACACTAGCTGTCTGGCCGCCTAACATGCAAAAATACAGACAGCAACTCTTAATTAATGGGACTAGAATAGAGGGCCTGAGGGATACAGGTGCCAGTGTCACCATGGTGACAGAGAAACTGGTTTCCCCTGGCCAATACCTGACTGGAAAAACTTACACAGTCACCAACGCAGACAATCAGAGAAAAGTACATCCCATGGCAATGGTTACTTTAGAATGGGGAGGGGTCAATGGCCTGAAACAGGTGGTGGTCTCCTCAAATATCCCAGTGGACTGTCTGCTTGGAAATGACCTGGAGTCCTCAGCATGGGCTGAGGTAGAACTAAAAACCCATGCAGCAATGCTGGGTATCCCTGAACTGGTGTGTGTGAAAACAAGAGCACAGTGCAAGGCACAGGGTGAACAAGTAGAGCTGGAGTCTGGAAGAATGGCCCAGCCTACCAAGAGAACAGGAAAGTCAGCTGGGAAACCAACTGCAACACAGCAAAAGAAAGGGAACCTCTCTTCTCAGGAAGAAGTTCTGCCCTCTGAGGGAACTGAGCCTTTGGAGCTTGAACCTTATCAGGTTGAGCTCTTAGGCCCAGGGGGACCCTCAAGGGAGGAGCTGTGTAAGGGACAAGAAACCTGTCCCTCTCTTGAAGGCCTTAGGCAGCAAGCTGCTGAAGAGTCCAAAGGCAAGAAAAATGGAACGCATAGGGTCTATTGGGAAGATGGACTCCTGTACACTGAGGCCAGAGACCCCAAACCTGGTGCCACTAGGAGAGTGGTAGTGCCTCAGCTGTTCAGGAAGTTCATCCTAACATTGGCCCATGACATTCCCCTTGCTGGACATTTGGGACAAACCAAGACGTGGGAGAGGTTAGTCAACCACTTCTACTGGCCCAATATGTCCAACATGGTTAAGGAGTTTTGCCTCTCCTGCCCCACCTGTCAAGCCAGTGGTAAGACAGGTGGGCATCCAAAGGCCCCCCTCATTCCACTTCCAGTGGTGGGGGTTCCCTTTGAAAGAGTGGGTGTGGACATAGTTGGTCCACTGGAACCTCCCACAGCCTCAGGAAATATGTATATCCTGGTAGTAGTGGATCATGCTACCAGGTATCCTGAAGCTATTCCCCTTAGGTCGACTACTGCCCCTGCAGTAGCCAAGGCCCTCATTGGTATCTTTACCAGAGTGGGTTTCCCTAAGGAGGTGGTGTCTGACAGAGGTACCAACTTCATGTCAGCATACCTAAAGCACATGTGTAATGAGTGTGGAGTGACTTATAAATTCACTACACCATACCATCCACAAACTAATGGCTTGGTTGAGAGATTCAACAAGACATTAAAAGGCATGATCATGGGGCTCCCAGAAAAGCTCAAAAGGAGATGGGATGTCCTCTTGCCATGTCTGCTTTTCGCTTACAGAGAGGTGCCACAGAAGGGAGTAGGATTCTCACCCTTTGAACTTCTGTTTGGTCATCCTGTAAGGGGACCACTTGCCCTTGTTAAAGAAGGCTGGGAGAGACCTCTCCATGAGCCTAAACAGGACATAGTGGACTATGTACTTGGCCTTCGCTCTAGAATGGCAGAGTACATGGAAAAGGCAACCAAAAACCTTGAGGCCAGCCAACAGCTCCAGAAGTTTTGGTATGACCAAAAGGCTGCACTGGTTGAGTTCCAACCAGGGCAGAAAGTCTGGGTTCTGGAGCCTGTGGCTCCCAGGGCACTCCAGGACAAATGGAGTGGCCCTTACCCAGTACTAGAAAGGAAGAGTCAGGTCACCTACCTGGTGGACCTGGGCACAAGCAGGAGCCCCAAGAGGGTGATCCATGTAAACCGCCTTAAGCTCTTCCACGACAGGGCTGATGTCAATCTGTTGATGGTAACAGATGAGGATCAGGAGGCAGAGAGTGAACCTCTCCCTGATCTTCTGTCATCAGACCCAAAAGATGGCACAGTAGATGGAGTGATCTACTCAGACACCCTCTCTGGCCAACAGCAAGCTGATTGTAGGAGAGTCCTACAACAGTTTCCTGAACTCTTCTCCTTAACCCCTGGTCAGACACACCTGTGTACCCATGATGTGGACACAGGAGACAGCATGCCTGTCAAGAACAAAATCTTTAGACAATCTGACCATGTTAAGGAAAGCATCAAGGTGGAAGTCCACAAGATGCTGGAATTGGGAGTAATTGAGCGCTCTGACAGCCCCTGGGCTAGCCCAGTGGTCTTAGTCCCCAAACCTCACACCAAAGATGGAAAGAAAGAGATGAGGTTTTGTGTGGACTACAGAGGGCTCAATTCTGTCACCAAGACAGATGCTCATCCAATTCCAAGAGCTGATGAGCTCATAGACAAATTAGGTGCTGCCAAATTCTTAAGTACCTTTGACTTGACAGCAGGGTACTGGCAAATAAAAATGGCACCTGGAGCAAAAGAGAAAACAGCATTCTCCACACCTGATGGGCATTATCAGTTTACTGTTATGCCCTTTGGTTTAAAGAATGCCCCTGCCACCTTCCAAAGGTTGGTGAATCAAGTCCTTGCTGGCTTGGAGTCCTTTAGCACAGCTTATCTTGATGATATTGCTGTCTTTAGCTCCACCTGGCAGGATCACCTGGTCCACCTGAAGAAGGTTTTGAAGGCTCTGCAATCTGCAGGCCTCTCTATCAAGGCATCCAAATGCCAGATAGGGCAGGGAACTGTGGTTTACTTGGGACACCTTGTAGGTGGAGGCCAAGTTCAGCCACTCCAACCCAAGATCCAGACTATTCTGGACTGGGTAGCTCCAAAAACCCAGACTCAAGTCAGGGCATTCCTTGGCTTGACTGGGTATTACAGGAGGTTTGTGAAGGGATATGGATCCATTGTGACAGCCCTCACTGAACTCACCTCCAAGAAAATGCCCAAGAAAGTGAACTGGACTGTAGAATGCCAACAGGCCTTTGACACCCTGAAACAAGCAATGTGCTCAGCACCAGTTCTAAAAGCTCCAGATTATTCTAAGCAGTTCATTGTGCAGACTGATGCCTCTGAACATGGGATAGGGGCAGTTTTGTCCCAAACAAATGATGATGGCCTTGACCAGCCTGTTGCTTTCATTAGCAGGAGGTTACTCCCCAGGGAGCAGCGTTGGAGTGCCATTGAGAGGGAGGCCTTTGCTGTGGTTTGGTCCCTGAAGAAGCTGAGACCATACCTCTTTGGGACTCACTTCCTAGTTCAAACTGACCACAGACCTCTCAAATGGCTGATGCAAATGAAAGGTGAAAATCCTAAACTGTTGAGGTGGTCCATCTCCCTACAGGGAATGGACTTTATAGTGGAACACAGACCTGGGACTGCCCATGCCAATGCAGATGGCCTTTCCAGGTTCTTCCACTTAGAAAATGAAGACTCTCTTGGGAAAGGTTAGTCTCATCCTCTTTCGTTTGGGGGGGGGTTGTGTAAGGAAATGCCTCCTTGGCATGGTTGCCCCCTGACTTTTTGCCTTTGCTGATGCTATGTTTACAATTGAAAGTGTGCTGAGGCCTGCTAACCAGGCCCCAGCACCAGTGTTCTTTCCCTAACCTGTACTTTTGTATCCACAATTGGCAGACCCTGGCATCCAGATAAATCCCTTGTAACTGGTACTTCTAGTACCGAGGGCCCTGATGCCAAGGAAGGTCTCTAAGGGCTGCAGCATGTCTTATGCCACCCTGGAGACCTCTCACTCAGCACAGACACACTGCTTGCCAGCTTGTGTGTGCTAGTGAGGACAAAACGAGTAAGTCGACATGGCACTCCCCTCAGGGTGCCATGCCAGCCTCTCACTGCCTATGCAGTATAGGTAAGCCACCCCTCTAGCAGGCCTTACAGCCCTAAGGCAGGGTGCACTATACCATAGGTGAGGGTACCAGTGCATGAGCATGGTACCCCTACAGTGTCTAAACAAAACCTTAGACATTGTAAGTGCAGGGTAGCCATAAGAGTATATGGTCTGGGAGTCTGTCAAACACGAACTCCACAGCACCATAATGGCTACACTGAAAACTGGGAAGTTTGGTATCAAACTTCTCAGCACAATAAATGCACACTGATGCCAGTGTACATTTTATTGTAAAATACACCACAGAGGGCACCTTAGAGGTGCCCCCTGAGACTTAACCGACTGTCTGTGTAGGCTGACTAGTTCTAGCAGCCTGCCACAAACCGAGACATGTTGCTGGCCCCATGGGGAGAGTGCCTTTGTCACTCTGAGGACAGTAACAAAGCCTGCACTGGGTGGAGATGCTAACACCTCCCCCAGGCAGGAATTGTCACACCTGGCGGTGAGCCTCAAAGGCTCACCTCCTTTGTGCCAACCCAGCAGGACACTCCAGCTAGTGGAGTTGCCCGCCCCCTCCGGCCAGGCCCCACTTTTGGCGGCAAGGCCGGAGAAGATAATGAGAAAAACAAGGAGGAGTCACTGGCCAGTCAGGACAGCCCCTAAGGTGTCCTGAGCTGAGGTGACTCTAACTTTTAGAAATCCTCCATCTTGCAGATGGAGGATTCCCCCAATAGGGTTAGGATTGTGACCCCCTCCCCTTGGGAGGAGGCACAAAAAGGGTGTACCCACCCTCAGGGCTAGTAGCCATTGGCTACTAACCCCCCAGACCTAAACACGCCCTTAAATTTAGTATTTAAGGGCTACCCTGAACCCTAGAAAATTAGATTCCTGCAACTACAAGAAGAAGGACTGCCTAGCTGAAAACCCCTGCAGAGGAAGACCAGAAGACGACAACTGCCTTGGCTCCAGAAACTCACCGGCCTGTCTCCTGCCTTCCAAAGATCCTGCTCCAGCGACGCCTTCCAAAGGGACCAGCGACCTCGACATCCTCTGAGGACTGCCCCTGCTTCGAAAAGACAAGAAACTCCCGAGGACAGCGGACCTGCTCCAAGAAAAGCTGCAACTTTGTTTCCAGCAGCTTTAAAGAACCCTGCAAGCTCCCCGCAAGAAGCGTGAGACTTGCAACACTGCACCCGGCGACCCCGACTCGGCTGGTGGCGATCCAACACCTCAGGAGGGACCCCAGGACTACTCTAAGACTGTGAGTACAAAAACCTGTCCCCCCTGAGCCCCCACAGCGCCGCCTGCAGAGGGAATCCCGAGGCTTCCCCTGACCGCGACTCTTTGAATCCAAAGTCCCGACACCTGGGAGAGACCCTGCACCCGCAGCCCCCAGGACCTGAAGGACCGGACTTTCACTGGAGGAGTGACCCCCAGGAGTCCCTCTCCCTTGCCCAAGTGGAGGTTTCCCCGAGGAACCCCCCCCTTGCCTGCCTGCAGCGCTGAAGAGATCCCGAGATCTCTCATAGACTAACATTGCGAACCCGACGCTTGTTTCTACACTGCACCCGGCCGCCCCCGCGCCGCTGAGGGTGAGATTTCTGTGTGGGCTTGTGTCCCCCCCGGTGCCCTACAAAACCCCCCTGGTCTGCCCTCCGAAGACGCGGGTACTTACCTGCAAGCAGACCGGAACCGGGGCACCCCCTTCTCTCCATTCTAGCCTATGTGTTTTGGGCACCACTTTGAACTCTGCACCTGACCGGCCCTGAGCTGCTGGTGTGGTGACTTTGGGGTTGCTCTGAACCCCCAACGGTGGGCTACCTTGGACCAAGAACTAAGCCCTGTAAGTGTCTTACTTACCTGGTTAACCTAACAAATACTTACCTCCCCTAGGAACTGTGAAAATTGCACTGTGTCCACTTTTAAAACAGCTATTTGTGAATAACGTGAAAAGTATACATGCAATTTTGATGATTTGAAGTTCCTAAAGTACTTACCTGCAATACCTTTCGAATAAGATATTACATGTAGAATTTGAACCTGTGGTTCTTAAAATAAACTAAGAAAAGATATTTTTCTATATAAAAACCTATTGGCTGGATTTGTCTCTGAGTGTGTGTACCTCATTTATTGCCTATGTGTATGTACAACAAATGCTTAACACTACTCCTTGGATAAGCCTACTGCTCGACCACACTACCACAAAATAGAGCATTAGTATTATCTATTTTTACCACTATTTTACCTCTAAGGGGAACCCTTGGACTCTGTGCATGCTATTCCTTACTTTGAAATAGCACATACAGAGCCAACTTCCTACAATGTGTCACTGGGACCCTGCTAGTCAGGGCCCCAGTGCTCATAAGTGTGCCTGAATGTGTTACCTGTGTTATGACTAACTGTCTCACTGAGGCTCTGCTAATCAGAACCTCAGTGGTTATGCTCTCTCATTTCTTTCAAATTGTCACTAACAGGCTAGTGACCAATTTTACCAATTTACATTGGCTTACTGGAACACCCTTATAATTCCCTAGTATATGGTACTGAGGTACCCAGGGTATTGGGGTTCCAGGAGATCCCTATGGGCTGCAGCATTTCTTTTGCCACCCATAGGGAGCTCTGACAATTCTTACACAGGCCTGCCACTGCAGCCTGAGTGAAATAACGTCCACTTTATTTCACAGCCATTTTACACTGCACTTAAGTAACTTATAAGTCACCTATATGTCTAACCTTTACCTGGTAAAGGTTGGGTGCTAAGTTACTTAGTGTGAGGGCACCCTGGCACTAGCCAAGGTGCCCCCACATTGTTCAGGGCCAATTCCCCGGACTTTGTGAGTGCGGGGACACCATTACACGCGTGCACTACATATAGGTCACTACCTATATGTAGCTTCACAATGGTAACTCCGAATATGGCCATGTAACATGTCTATGATCATGGAATTGCCCCCTCTATACCATCCTGGCATAGTTGGCACAATCCCATGATCCCAGTGGTCTATAGCACAGACCCTGGTACTGCCAAACTGCCTTTCCCGGGGTTTCACTGCAGCTGCTGCTGCTGCCAACCCCTCAGACAGGCTTCTGCCCTCCTGGGGTCCAGCCAGGCCTGGCCCAGGATGGCAGAACAAAGGACTTCCTCTGAGAGAGGGTGTTACACCCTCTCCCTTTGGAAAATGGTGTGAAGGCAGGGGAGGAGTAGCCTCCCCCAGCCTCTGGAAATGCTTTCATGGGCACACATGGTGCCCATTTCTGCATAAGCCAGTCTACACCGGTTCAGGGACCCCTTAGCCCTGCTCTGGCGCAAAACTGGACAAAGGAGAGGGGAGTGACCACTCCCCTGACCTGTACCTCCCCTGGGAGGTGCCCAGAGCTCCTCCAGTGTGCTCCAGACCTCTGCCATCTTGGAAACAGAGGTGCTGCTGGCACACTGGACTGCTCTGAGTGGCCAGTGCCATCAGGTGACGTCAGAGACTCCTTCTGATAGGCTCCTTCAGGTGTTGCTAGCCTATCCTCTCTCTTAGGTAGCCAAACCCTCTTTTCTGGCTATTTAGGGTCTCTGTCTCTTGGGATTCCTTAGATAACGAATGCAAGAGCTCATCCGAGTTCCTCTGCATCTCTCTCTTCACCTTCTGCCAAGGAATCGACTGCTGACCGCGCTGGAAGCCTGCAAAACTGCAACAAAGTAGCGAAGACGACTACTGCAACTCTGTAACGCTGATCCTGCTGCCTTCTCGACTGTTTTCCTGGTGGTGCATGCTGTGGGGGTAGTCTGCCTCCTCTCTGCACTAGAAGCTCCAAAGAAATCTCCCGTGGGTCGACAGAATCGTCCCCCTGCAACCGCAGGCACCAAAGAACTGCATCACCAGTACCCTGGGTCTCCTCTCAGCACGACGAGCGAGGTCCCTTGAATCCAGCAACTCTGTCCAAGTGACTTCCACTGTCCAGTGACTTTTCAGTCCAAGTTTGGTGGAGGTAAGTCCTTGCCTCCCCACGCCAGACTGCATTGCTGGGAACCGCGACTTTTGCAGCCACTCCGGCCTCCGTGCACTTCCGGCAGAAATCCTTTGTGCACAGTCCAGCCTGGGTCCACGGCACTCTAACCTGCATTGCACGACCTCCTAAGTTGTCCTCCGGCGACGTGGGACTCCTTTGTGCGACTTCAGGTGAGCACCGTTTCATGCATCTTTGTAGTGCCTGTTTCTGGCACTTCTGTGGGTGCTGCCTGCTGCTGAGAGGGCTCCTTGTCTTGCTCGACGCCCCCTCTGTCCCCAGACGCAATTGGCGACATCCTGGTCCCTCCTGGGCCACAGCAGCATCCAAAAACCCTAACCGCACAATTTGCAGCTAGCAAGGCTTGTTCGCGGTCTTTCGGCGGGAAAATACTTCTGCACGACTCTCCACGGCGTGAGGGATCCGTCCTCCAAAGGAGAAGTTCCTAGCCCTTGTCGTTCCTGCAGAAACCTCAGCTTCTACTGTCCAGTAGTAGCTTCTTTGCCCCCACAGCTGGCATTTCCTGGGCATCTGCCTATCTCCGACTTGCTTGTGACTTTTGGACTTGGTCCCCTTGTTCCACAGGTACCCTCGACTGGAAATCCATTGTTGTTGCATTGCTGGTTTGTGTCTTTCCTGCAGAATTCCTCTATCACGACTTCTATGTCCTTTGGGGAACTTTAGTGCACTTTGCACTCACTTTTCAGGGTCTTGGGGTGGGCTATTTTTCTAACCCATACTATTTTCTAATAGTCCCAGCGACTCTCTACAAGGTCACATAGGTTTGGGGTCCATTCGTGGTTCGCATTCCACTTTTGGAGTATATGGTTTGTGTTGCCCCTATCCCTATGTGGCCCCATTGCATCCTATTGTAACTATACATTGTTTGCACTGTTTTCTGATACTATTACTGCATATTTTGGTATTGTGTACATATATCTTGTGTATATTGGCTATCCTCATACTGAGGGTACACTCTGAGATACTTTGGCATATTGTCATAAAAATAAAGTACCTTTATTTTTAGTATATCTGTGTATTGTGTTTTCTTATGATATTGTGCATATGACACTAGTGGTACTGTAGGAGCTTCACTCGTCTCCTAGTTCACCCTAAGCTGCTCTGCTAAGCTACCATTATCTATCAGCCTATGCTGCTAGACACCCTATACACTAATAAGGGATAACTGGGCCTGGTGCAAGGTGCAAGTACCCCTAGGTACTCACTACAAGCCAGTCCAGCCTCCTACAGTATATTTGCTAAAAATTGCCAAAAATGTATAAACTATAACATATTGGTTGGAAGGAATGAAGTTTGCATTACTTACTCCATTCATTGCCTGTGTACACTCATGCAAACTTATAATTTTTAAAATAATGATAACAATGATAACTACTGCTTTTTCATAATAAAGCTGTAATTTTTCTGCCAAAACCAAGTGCACTTTTCTGTCAGTGTCCAGGGCCACATGACCAGTGGTGTGATCTGTATTCCTTCCAGACAGGAGACAAAGGATCCTTGGGTGTGGGGAACACTGTTCCTTTCCTCTTCAAGATGGCACTGTGGGTTGAACGCAAGCCTTCCTGATCTTTAAAGGGTAGCTTGAGGGCTGTGACTATCCCCGTCCTCACTTATGAAGATGCCTGCCCTGTAACTGGCAAATGCAAGTCACACTTGAGCCTGCATGACATTTGTTACTCTAGACAGTTTGGAGCTAGACCCAGGGAAAGTGAAAGAACAGGCCAGAACCACTTAAGGTTAGAAAAAGGATTGACCCCCTGTTAGACCTGGCATCCTTAAGGTGGTCTTACCCCAGACTTTTTGCCTTTTTCCTCCTGTTTTGTTGCTGTATATTTTTGTCGGCTTTAGGACTGTGAGCACTTTAGCATTGCTAACCAGTGAGAAAGTGCATATGCTTCTACCCAAAACATTAATGCATCCAAAACTGGCAAATTCAATTTACATGTAAGTCCCGTGTAGAGTGGTATACCATATACCCAGGGCCTGTAAATTCAATGCTAATAGAGGGGCTGCATCACCGATTGTGTCACCTACTTAAGTACCCCTGTAAACATGTCTCATGCCTGCCTTTGCAGAGCCTGTGTGCGTAGTCTCACTGCCACCCCGACTTGACACTTAAAACCCCTTTCCGGGCCTTAGACTCTGCTTTTCCTACATATGTCATCCCTAAAGTAGACCCTAGGTAGCCCATAGGGCTATTTTAGAAAAGCCACTTTTAGAAAGTGGGCATTGTTCTGCTCTCACTGCCCTGTATGTCTAAAGCCTATCTCCAATACATGTCTGACCTGGGCTAGGTGACAACTACACTTGTGCATTCCTCCAGACACCCACAACACAGGATACTCAACTGCATCTGCATTCATCTGCATACTGATGGGTCTTCCTAGGGCAGAGGTTAGGAAGGCTTCACACTTAAACTTCAAAGGGTACTGACCAGAGTCCACACCAAGGGGCTGATTACCGTCCACTGATAGTCTAGGGCTGGGATGGAGGTGAAAGGGGGACCTGTGCACTCCCCAGAAATCTTTTGAGGTCATTCCCCACATCAAAGATTCTGAATATGAGTACTGGCTCTCTGACCCTGACACAACTGGACCAGGGAAGCACTGTGCCAGAGTAGTGATTGCTGTGCTGGAAAGCTTGCCACTCTGCTGTATTTGATGACTGTTCTGAGGAACTGCTTCCCTGCTTTGCTGGACTGTTCTGCTGCCTCCTGATCTCTGCCCTAATGAAGGCAAAAGCTAAACCCATCTCCCTGGGTCCCAGAATGTCTATAAGGGCTTATTGGTCTGCCCTCCCTGTCAAAACATCTCAGGGACCTGAAAGACCCCATTCTACGACACACAGCTGTTAGCTTCTGCACTTCGAGACCCGTCTCAACACAGTGCCTCTTGCCCATGCGCTGATCGAGTCCCCACATTGCTGAGATGCCACAATCCACGCTTTCCACGTGTGTGCCCATTGGAGGCACTTCTGAGCTGTTTGAAGACCACCGCCGCACCCAGGGACAATCCCTCCAGTGTGGCCCCTTCAGCAACGCTGTTGCCAGGACGACAGAGAGCGAAGTTAGCTATGCAGCCCTGATTGCGAAGAACGGTAGCCGCATATGAGAAGAACACCAGTGCGGCACCCATACTCTGGCTGTGGCGCACCTCTTGTTAGAGCGGACGCAATGAGTCCTGCAGTCGGAGCCCGCCGACATACACAGATTTCCAATACCCATTTAACAATGTACTGAAGGCTGTAGGACCTACGGGTAATTCTAAAATGGTCGTATTTTACTCTGATAAATATTGTCTATTTTTGTGCACCTGTGTGGAGTCTCTTTGTAGTGTTTATAGTGTATTACTGTGTGTGTTACACAAATACTTTACTCTTTAGTTTAGCCAGACTGCTTTGTGCCAAGCTACCAGAGGGTGAATGCAGGTAAAATTGTACTGTGTATCTTACTTACCTTGACTAGGATTGTGGTCCCTACTTGGACAGGGTGCAAACCTCTGCCAACTAAAGACACAATTTCTAAAAACCCCACACACAGGCTGACCCTGGGTATAAAGGTGGCCCTCTCAGAATACTCTAATCAGAATTCTCTTGGACCAGAGATGATTAAAAAGGACTGCCTTACTATATGAAGAAATACGACTTAACTTGCTTGCCTTGAGCCTAGGATTCCAGAAGTGACCTCAAAGATCAATTGATGGACCTCCTGTTTGAGCTACAGGGACACAACAAGCTCCCAGAGGCCTTCCCTCCAACTGCCCAGCCGACCAGCACTAACTATACCTGTCTGATGTGCTGCTGGAATCTGCAGTAGTGAGTCCCCCAAAAGGTGTGTCCCCATCCTGGACCCTTGACTGGTGTCAGAGTGTACTCCTCCAACCTATAAACTGTAAGAACTGGGCTCTAGGTAAAAATCAAGAAGTTCTGAGCTCTTCACATCAAAAGGAACTATGCCTGGTCTCCTTTTGAACATAAGTGGATTGCGTTGACACCACTGTGGAACCTGCATCTGACTGCAGACACAACTTCCCCAGCTACAGACTCAGGACATCACCTGCACGCACTCTATGCAATGGCAACAACCACCTGTGCTTCCCACCATGAATTTTAGGTTGGTAAACAGCTGTTCACGTCAACAACAATCTCCTCTTGGTTCCCTGTTATTTGAGTGGGGCTCTCACATCTCCCAACTAATAACCTAGCTTCTTAAAACTACATGTTCATGTTTCCATACTGAGGATGGTGCAAGCATTAATACTGTTGTACAAAATGTTGTCAGACATTGAACAGTTTTATTTCATCTAATATAGAACTTAAAGGAGAGATACCATGGAAACAGAAACTGAAACTGTTTTGTAACGGAATATATAGCTAGTGGAAGAGCAGTGGGACATGCATGGTGTACAGCTATGTATTATTATTATATGTATAATTGGTGTAGAAACTGTGGGCATATTTCCACATGTTTGAATCAAACATCACTACAAATTGTTAAAACTAAAGTTGTATCATACTTAATATCTTTAAATGATATGAGGGAATGTCCCATACATTTTAACACTTTGTAATATGTGTCATTGATACCAGAAACTACTTTAACAATTATACATCTGCCCCTTGGTCATACACACGTGTTTACACCGAAGCTCCCTAGGATATTTGACATAGTTACTCCTCTCCCCTATTTTCTGTGATTAATTCAGCCTTTTAAGACAAAACTGAAGTGTAAATGTAGTTAACCTGCAACAACAAATCATACACTGACCTGTAACTGCACTTTCACAATATGAACAGAAACCTTTATTTACAGTATATCTACCAGCTTCTAAACTGACATTGACTGCAACATGAATTTTCTAACATATACCATATAGTCAAGTTTGTGCATGGCTGTAACAATTCACCCAATTAAATAATAATTAATGTGATTATGGACTTTGTATCGCGATTTAAATAATAACATTAGAGCAAATAAAAAAATAAAAATGATTAGAATTTTCTTTCAAAGTTTTAGCTTTAAATAACTTCAAGATGTTTTTATCTTTATATGTCAATGATGATTATTTGGGGATGCCCGAGAGGGTAGCTGAATTCTAAAATCCTGAACTGCACTTTGAATAACACACGCACCTCTCTCGCCTTCCCATTAAATTGCTAGCCGGTAGGGAACTTTACAATGTTGGTACACTGAGCAACAATGTAAAAATATTAGTTGGAAAATGCTTTTCCGAAGAAAACTGCATAGCTGTTATTTTGAGCCATTTCTACTAGAAATGTAGTCATGAGAAAACGTACATCCTGGACAGTATTTTTATTACATTATTTTATAATAAAATAACTTTGTTTTAGAGGAAGAATTCATTCAAAAACAGAAATACGTTCCGAACTGTTTCTTTGTAAAAATATTCTCTGTAATGGAAGTTGTGTTGGTAATATGTTCACTTCAAATACGAACTTTAATAAAGAAGCAATGCACAAATAAGATATATAACCAAGGTCGATTTCAACTTTGTCATTGTTACCATAGCAAGCAGTGTTGTCATAGTTACTGTTTACAGTTGCCTCTGCTTGTACAATGTTAACACTTTTAAAAATTGTTTCCAGAAAAATAGTTTAAAGCACGTCTAAGTACGTCTGTACCTATCTATGCTCAATGGAGTGGACTTTCGAAAAAAAAAGAAAAAACCGACCCGTGTCAAAATGATTTGTATGTCACTGTTGTGTACAAAAAAAAACATGCATCAACATTATTAGGTAATAGATGTGCATCCTTATTGTGAGTTTCTTAGCAACATTCTTTTTTTCTATAGCAACCAGAGATTACAGTCTATTTTACCGCTCCAATTAATATTCTATGTTATGAAAAAGAAGTGTACAGACTTCACAGTAAATACAGAAAAGGCATCGTTGGATAAATGAGAAAGGGCAGCTTTTCATAGAGAAATGTTTCTTCTTTTGACGTTCCTATGTCAAGAAAGCCAACAATAATGCATATATAATGATTCAGATTTACAGAACAGGCACGCCAGAAGTGGCTAGGTTCGTGGCGGTAATTGCAATTCACGTTCTTCGCTAAACGCCCTCATTTCAGTGCAACGGCATACAATTTGTACACCCTCAAGAAGACTTTTTTTGAAGCCAAACGTTTTTCATTAAAAAAGAAAAGCAATTCACGCTTCAGGTGAGAAAGGCAAACCAGGGGTTATCTTGTAATATGCTACTAAATTACTGCTTACATGAAACATGCATGTACCTAAAATAGGATATCAGAAATGAATTTTTCACAATAACTGCGCCCACTGAGTCATAATCTCTTGTTTTGCGAAACAAGTGAGAATCATTAGTTCCAGGGAAAGTGAGAATCATTAATTCCAGATCAATGCGTTCAACAGGGGGGTTTGCTAAACTTCATTTTACACGACACTTTAGCTCAATGTAGAGTTCAGACTTAAGAGTATGTGACTGAACAAATCATATTAGATCACAAGTCGACTGGTATCACAACACACTAGTTTGAGAAACCCTGAACTACTGAACCTTCTTAAATTTAATGAGATCTGTCATATCCTCCCCTTACCTGTTGCTGAAGTGGACAGGTATGATCATTAGAGCAAAGAAGATTTCATGAAGGTCAACTAAGTAAAACCCAATGTTTAAAATTGTTCTTGAAATCCGATGTCAAAGAATCATTTGGAGTATTAATTTGTAAATTCATATCACTCTGCGGATTTGAGAGCAATTTGTCCAGAAATTTAAATTACATTATTCACATATAACACAAAATCTAGCTTGACGATAAAATGCCAGAAGCACCAATGCTATGCTAATGTGTGGTTATATCCAAAAATTATCTTACCTGAAAGAGACAAAATATTTACAGAATTCATCTAAAAAACTCCTAGAAAATCCTGTCCTGCTGCACTTTTAGCGAGACTTGACATCACCTCATGACACAAGCTCAGGTGTGAAAGACCATGCTAATAAAATCTTGAAGTATTTCTCGTTGGTTTAGTTGCAAATTAAAAAGAGTAGTGTTTGCTCATTTGGGCTAGAATCAGGCTCCTAAAGCGTAATTTAGGGTTTACCAAGCGTGCAGCTGCTAACTCTAGCTTGCCTCCTGTGACACCTAAGTCTGTGCTTCCAGTCCCTGTCCTCACAGAAAAATACGAAACTTGCAAAACAATTATTTATTGTTGCGAGAGTAGTGTAAGCCAGTAAAAAGGGATCTCTGTGTCTCCTACTACTCATAGGCATGTGACTGGAGCAAGAAGCAGAGGATAGTTGGGGACAGATTGACGTGAGAACTGTTAGGGTAAAGGATGGGAAAATACGGAAAGGGAATGGACACTACAAAGAGATGCGAGAGATCAAGAGGTAAAAGAAGGGGTGTGTGCGTGAGAGAGAACAACGAATTAAAGCGACATCAGAGAGGTGACAGGTGTGAGAGATACCAGACTTGCAAAACAATTATTTATTGTTGCAAGTGAAGTGGAGGCCAGTAAAAGGCATCTGTGTCTCCTGCTGCCCATGAGCATGTGATGGGAATAAGAATGAGAGGATAGTAGGGGACAGATTCGGGTAGACATGAGAACTGTGAGGGTAAAGAATGGGGGAATAAGGCAAGTAGATGTGGGAGATTGAGAGGCAAAAGCAGGGGTGTGAGCTCATGAGAGAGAAGGATTAAAGAGGCATCGGAGAGGCGACAGATGTGTGAAAGATACAGACAGGTGCAAAGAGGAGTGCGCCAGGTGAGAATAATAGGTGATAGACACACAGATGACAAAGAGAAAGCTGACAGTCAGAGGGGTGAGAAGACCGCTGAAAGCGGATGACTATGAACAATGTGATATACATAGAGACGGATGAGAAACAGATAGTTGAGACTGAAAGAGAGGACGAGACATGAGTGTGAAAAGTAATAAAAGGACAGTTAATGATAGACCACGGGGAGGCAGAGGAAGGTAGGCGAGTCTCATAAGAAAAATACAACTCAGAGATGGGCAGGTAAGACCAGTGATCATAAGGCATCTGAGATAGAGAGGAGAGACTGCTGAGAAAGGTGAGAGACTACTGGCAAAGAGTTCTGAGAGAAAAAGAGGCAGGGGGTGGGAAGACAGTTGAAAGAGTTAATATAGGCAATGATGAGAGCCAAGGGAAGATGGGTGTGAGAGAAAGGTGTGAAAAAGAGACGTGAGAAACACAGCTACTAGAGAACACAATCAGGATTCAGTAAGAACCACAGCAACAAAAGAGTACTCACTGCAGCCACCAATGACATTCAAATCATCCTAGACTGAGAAACAGTGGACCTCATCCTGCTCGACCTCTCGTCAGCCTTTAACACACTTCTCTCTTAACACCCTCACCAGAGCACTCCACAAGATTGGCATACAAGGATATGCTTTCAAATGGATCTATTCCTTCCTCACAGGAAGAATCCAAAAGGTCAGGCTGCCACCCTTCACATCAGAGACCAAGAAATTGATATGCAGAGTCCCACAGGGATCGTCCTTCAGCCCCTCCTTTTTCAACATACACATAACACCACTCGTCAACATTATCTGATCACAAGTCTCACCGTCAACTACTACACTGATGACACCCAACTCATCCTCTTCCTGATGGACAAAACAACCACTACCAGAAACAACTTCAGCAACCGCACAACCATGATAGCAGTCTGGATCCAAACCAACTGCCTGCAGCTCAACTCTGACAAGACGAAAGTACTCGTATTCAGCAAAAAGGCCTCCTAGCGGGTCTCCACCTGGCGGCAACTCGACCAACATCCACAGACCATGCAAGAAATCTAGGGATCATCCTAGATGACAAGCTCAACATGACAGCTCAAGTCAACACAGTGCGATCCTCAATGCTTCCACATTCTACACTTGCAACAAAAAATCTTCATATAGTTGCCTCAGAACACCAGACAGTCATTCAAGCAGGCTTGACTACAGCAACACTCTAAGCCAGAATCTCCACACAAATCCTACAAAGACTCTGGATAATCTAAAACACCACTGCAAGACTCCTACGCAACCTCCCACAGCTCAACAAACTCACACCATACTTTGGGAAACTTCACTGGCTCCCCCCATTCACAAGCGCAGCCTATTCAAAGTTCTCATGCACACATACAAAGCTCTATACAACAAAGGGCCAGAATACCGGAACAGCAGCATACACTTTCATCAACCCACAGAACAACTATGCACTGCCTTACTCTCACTCGCACACATTTCCCACATCTGCAAAGCAGCACTAGAGGTAAGTCACTCTTCTGAACCCGAAAGGGCATTCCCCTCAGGAGTTAAATTTATCTCTAGATGTTACCTGTGGGGAGTCTATACAGCTTCATATTATTGAGTGGTGCAGTGAAAAGTAACACTTGAAATAAGGGGAAGACCACCCTCCCAAATTCTTCGTTTGACACACATTTCTCAATAAAAGTATATTGTCAGGGAAGCGTAAACCAGATTTTAATGGTATTCAGTAGTGTAATGACAGTTATGAGTAAGATCTGCATAATGAAAGTTTCAAGTGAAAACAACTATGAGTGGTAACTTCTTTGCAAGCTGCATATATTACAAAGAAGTACATAACTAAATAAGTATTATCATAGCTAATAGGTCTCTAATTTTGGCTCTGTTTAGACTTGCAGCATTTTTTAGGTGTGTTAGTAGTGTCTCTTACTTTAGGCATTAAATGGACAACTTCTAATTTAGACTGCTACCGAAACTGAAGATTAGGCAAACAAATATGATATCCATGTAGAAAACACCTATACCATAATGGAGGATGGTAAATACGAGGCATGCCACACTAAATATGGATAATGAGTAGTGTCACTGGAATTAGACATCCATGTAAGTAGCAAGGAAAGGCACCAATATAGAAGCCAAGTGTCGGACAATAAGCACATTAGAGACCTCAGATAAAGAACCGTACAGCAATAAAATCAGGGTATGTTGGGATTGTTAGGAGGATATAAACAAACTTGCAATATGCGATTCCAGGAAACCACACACTTTGGAAATGCTAGTTAGTTACAATAGGGATGAAATTAAAATAGAACAGAGAGAGCAAGAAGCACAAGGTAAAGAAAAATGTTAAAGGGAGCATACATCGATGACAGACAGACAGCAGACAGACAACAGCAGACAGACAGACAGGTGGCAGCAGACAACAGCAGACAGTCAGACAGACAAATTACAGAAGACAGACAACAGCAGACAGATGACAGCAGACAGATGACAGCAGAAAGACAGATGACATAAGACAGACAGCAGACAGACAGATGACAGAAGACAGACAGCAGACAGACAGATGACAGCAGACGGGTGACAGCAAACAGACAGCAGCAGACAGATAATGACAGACAGACATCAAACAGACCAAAGGAGACATATGACAAACAGCAGGCAGATAGACAGAAGACAGTAGCAGGCAGGCAGACAGCAAAGAGATAACAGCAAACAAACAGACAGCAGACAGACCGAGAGAGAGAGTCAGCAGAAAGATGACAGCAGACAAACAGACAGACGATAGACAGATAGCAGACAAATGACAGCAGGAGACTGGCAGACAGCAGACAGGCAGACAAAAACAGCTTGACAGAGAACAGATGACAGACAGACAATGGATGACAGACAACAGCAGATAGGCAGACGACAGCAAGCAGATGATAACAGACAACAGAAAGCAGGCAGATGACAACAAACAGATGAAGAGACAGATAGATGAGAGACAGACAGAAGACATCAGCAGACAGCAGTCAGATGACAGCAAATAGACAGCAGATGTCAGCAGACAGAGAGACAACAGACAAAGAGACAGCAGACAGACAGATGACAGCAGACAGACAACAGAAGACAGATGACAACAGACAGATGTCAGACAGCACATAGCAGACAGACAGACAGCAGACAGACAGATGACAGGCAGACAGCAAATAGACAGGCAGCAGACAGACTGACAGATTACAACAGCAGACAGGAGATGACAGCAGACAGGCTACAGCAGACAGATGACAGACAGACAGCAGACAGATGACAGTAGACAGGCAACATACAGACAACAGCAGCCAGATAACAGGCAGTTAACAGCAGCCAGAGAATTACAAACAGAAGACAACATACAGGCAGCAGACAGACAACAGCAGAAAGGCAGCAGACAGACAACAGCAGATGACAAAGAGACAGCAGAGACCCACAGAACCAGACAGATGACAGCAGACAGGCAGAAGACAAACAACGCCAGACAGATGGCAGCAGACAGATGACAGCAGCCAGACAACAACAGACAGAAGACAGCAAACAGACAAACAGCAGACGGACAACATCATACAGACAGCAGATGACAGACTGACAGCAGTCAGGTGAAGGCAGATAGACAGAAGACAGACAACAGCAACCAGATGACAACAGACAGAAAAAACGTAGACAGACAGCAAGCAAATAGCAGACTGATGACAGTAGACAGACAGCAGAAGACAGACAGAGGACAGTGGACAGACAGATGACAGCAGACAGATGTCAGCAGAAGGACGACAGCAGATGACAGCAGACAGACAGTAACAGCAGGTAGATAGACAGCAGGCAGACAGAGCAGACAGACAGCAGACAGAGAACAGCAGGTGTTGTGTAGCCATTTTAGTTATAGCTCCATGCACGTTATTTTTAGCATACTAGGCCTGCCGCTGTGCACTTTAACCTAGATATATTTTATTCAGCTTAATTTTATTATTCTTACAATAGCCACTTTTGCGGTCTTGTTTTATAACTCTCTATCTAGCTGTTTTTGCCTAGGCCAGCACTACCTTCTCAAACAAGACATTCTTGCTCACTCTGTGCTTCTTTCAAGGCTGCAGTAAGATAGGCTGCCATTGAACGTGGTACAAGTTTTGTCTCTGACATCCATAGAAAAACTCACATCCTTACGTAGGGGCATTTTCTCAGAACATCGGCTGTTTTATTTAAAAAAACACTTCCCTGTCCCTTACACGTTAGAGGGAGATTCCAGCTAGAGAACCACAACTGTATGCTGACTGCTGAGCACTTCGCTACAGCTGCTTATGCAGACTTCAGGTCTTTGCTCAGGTATGGGGGATGTTGTCTTCCCAGGGAAACCTGAAGGGCAGAATTTGAGCTTAACACGCTGTGCTCTATTATAGCCTCGGTAGGAATTAGTCTATTGACTCTAGTGACAATATGGTAGCGTTATTTCTATGCTTTACTCTCCTTGTCACAATTTTAATCTTGTCATGCTGTATCGTCCTGGTTATTGCTGCCCATGCTTTGCTATCTAAGATGCAGTTGCTTCATTAAAACCTTATTGAAACATATATACTGCCTTTGTTTGTCATTGTGTATGTGAGACTAAAGTAACTGAGAGAAACGGATGAGACCTGAGTGACCACGGTTTCCCTGAGAAATCAATTATGTCATGTGCTCGGCTGCCAATCATCCCTGCCCTCAGGTGGAGATAAGGCAGGAGCAAAACCCAGATTGGGGTGTCAGGTGTCACCTGTAGTGGGTCAGACTCAGTCTCCCACACCGCAGGTGATTCTGCTGCTCAAAATCCAGTAGTCTCATTAGAGCCTACGCAACACAGGCAGACAAACAGCAGACAGATGACAACAGCAGACACACATCAACAGACAGAGGATGACAGCAGATGGACAGCAGATGACTGACAGATGACCACAGACAGATGATGGCAAACAGACGACAGCAGACAACAGCAGATAGACAATGACAGGCAGACAGCAGCAGACAGATGACAGACAGCAGATGGCAGCGGACAGACAGCAGACAAACAACAGAAGACAGACAGCATATGACAGAAGACAGCAGATAGAGAGGAGTCAAACACCATCAGACAGAGACAGACACACAGATGACAGCCGACAGACAGATGACAGCAGACAGAGAGCAGACAGATGACAGCAAACAGATAACCGCAGACAATGACAGCAGACAGTCGACAACAGTCAGACAGACAGACAGACAGACAGCAGACAGACTGCAGACAGACAGGCGACAACAGCAGAGAGGCGATGATGGCAGGCAAGTGACAACATCAGACACTCAGACAGACAGCAGGCAGATGACAGCAAACAGATGACATCAGACAGATAGAAGACAGACAACAGAGGACAGCAGACAGACAGATGACAGCAGCCCTACGACAAGAGACAGAAGACAGCAGACCGACAACAGACAAACAGCAGATAGACAGCAGACAGATGACAGCAGACAGACAGGTGACAGACAAACAGCAGACAGACAGATGACAGCAGACAGATGACAGCAGGCAGCAAGAAGACAGACAATAGTAGACAGATAACAGCAGACAGATGACACAGATGGCACACAACCAACAGACAGATGACTGTAGACAGATGACAGCAGACAGACAGAAGAAAGACAGACAACAGAGAACAGACAGATGGCAGCAGACAGATTACAACAGATAGACAACAGCAGACAGATGACAGACAGCAGACAGATAGCAGGAGGCAGATGATAGCAGATAGACGACAGCAGAAGGACAACAGACAGATGACAGCAGACATACAATAGCAGACAGACAGGCAGTAGACAGATGACAGCTAACAGATGACAGAAAAGAGACAGACAGCAGACAGGTGATGATAGCATACAGACAACATCAGACAGAGGATGACAGCAGATGGACAGCAGACAGATGACAGACAGATGATGACTGACAGATGACTGCCGACAAACGGCCACAGACAGAGTATGGCAGACAGACGATGGCAGACAACTGTAGACAGATGATGACAGACAGGTGACAGCAGACAGATGACAGACAGCAAACAGATGACAGCAGATAGAGAGACAGTTGACAGACAGACAGCAGACAGGTGACAGACAAACAGCAGATAACAGCAGACAGAGGACAGCAGACAGACAACAGAAGACAGACGCAGATAACAGCAGACGGAAGACAGCAAATAGACAGAAGTCAAACACCAGCAGACAGATGTCATCAGATATAGAGATGACCGTAGGCAGACAGGTGACAGCAGACAGACAGATAACAGACAGACATACAGACCGATCGATAACAGATAGATAGATAGATAGATAGATAGATAGATAGATAGATAGATAGATAGATAGATAGATAGATAACAGATAGATAGCAACAGACAGAAATGGGATCTTACAGTAAACAATACAATTGTCTTTTATGTTTTTCAGTTTTCACATATCAAAGGGAAATGACACAAGCTTTAAATTTTGTTGTTTGATATATAGTGATCAAAGGGAAAATACTCTACAACTGTTATGTGAACCCCGACTTCTATTCACCTATGAAGGCAGAAGTTGCCTGAAACTAATATGTATCCTGTGCCTGTGTGTGTTTTTTTTAGATAGATTTGAGAACAGCTTTTCTGCGGAAAAAGTGCAGTATGAGTAACAGCAGAAAGCAAAGCGATGACCTCTGTGAAAAACAAGTTGTATGGTGTAATGCTTTCTGAAAATGCAGTGTGAGCAGGTCACAAAGATGGTGTGAGACACGTTTTTTTAGACCAACATTCACACTGAAATTCAGCAACAGAGTCACCTAACCTCAACTCAGCTGCACACTACTGCTGTCCAGGAATGCATGTGAAATAACTAGGTTTGAGTGTGATCGTAGGTACATCAATTAACCTCTCGCGTATCTAATTAATGAACATGACCTTGTGTAATCGAACTGTTGATCATGTAAAGTGCTCCAATGCCCTATGGTCATGTTTGAGCTAAAAGTTAGTTGGATGAGGTTTTAAAGCTATGCACAGGGCGGGGAGAAGCTTATGAGGAATGGGGTAGGGGCTAGTACGCAAAGGAAGTGGCATTACGGCCAAAGCTGAAGCTTTGAAAATGGGGAACCATGTTCCAGTTCTGGTTCTGGCCAAAGATTATGGGCACATCAATTAATCCCCTGTGCCTTAAAAAAAATGTGACCCTGTGCACTTTAGCTGGTGGTCATGTAAAGCACTCCAATGTCATTGGAACGAGTCTGCGCTACACAAAGGTACACAAAATAAAGAAAGAGCAGAAAGTAAAGCAGAGTGCTGGTTTGAAGGGGGTTCATTCCAGGGATAGGGAAGGGGTCATGACATTTATCTTGGAGAGGGGTGGGAGCGGGAGTATTTTTGAGGTCAACTGCCTGGCATCAGAAATAGATTCCACAAAAACAGTGAGTGTCAGAGTCCAGTGTGCTAACACTGTGCAATCAGTAATGATATTGAGCAATGACTCAGCTGTGAAAGCCAGCTTATTGTTGACAGCAAACAGTTGTACCTGATTCAAGTTGGGTGGTGTAATGATTTACTGAAATGCAGTGTGGGCATGTCCCAAAGATGGTGTGAGACATGTTCATTAGATGAATGTTCACAACGAAGTTCAGAAAAAGAGTCACCTAATGCCAACTCAGCTGCACCCCACAGCGATCCAGGAATATATGGGTAATAAATAGGTTTGAGTCCCAGCATCGGCTTAACAATCATGCTGTAATCCTGGGCACATCAATCAACCTCCCCATGTCTAATATATGAATGTGACCTTGTGTGATGGAACTGGTGAACACGTAAAGTGCTCCTTAAAGCGCTCCAAAGGCCTAGGGTGTATTTTGCACTTAAAGTGGCTTCGAGGGGGCTTTAAAGCTAGACACAGTGCAGGGAGAAGCAGATAAAAAATAGGGATGGGGACTGGTACACAAAGAAAGCGGCATTACAGCTAAAGCCGCAGCTTTGGAATGGGGATAGCAGGTTCCAGCCCTGTCCTCGGCTAAATATCCTGGGCACATCAATTAATCTTCTGTGCATACATTTAAAAAAAACAGTTCTGACCTTATGCACTGTATCAGCTGAGCAGAAAAACACATAATTCTGAAAACACGAGGCGAGACCAAAAAAACTATTTAGAAAATGAAAATGCAGTCAGCTCAGAGCAAAAACACAACATTCTGAAAACACCAGCTGAGATGCTGAAACTAACATAAATAGAGACGAGGTAAAGGCTACATGTAATAGGGCCTGTGTCCATGGGAGGGAACCAAACACCAAAAGCAGGTATAAATACAACCAATGCACCGCTGAAAAACAAGGAACACAAAAAAACAAATAGAAACCAATGGGCATGCTTGAAGCCCACAGAGTAGAAACAGCATGTCTTGAAGGGACAGTGCATGCACTGCCTAGGCGAAAACTAAAAAGGAATAAGTATAGAACATTTAAAGATTGGTAAAATTGCAAAATAATAAGAAATATATGGCGTGTTTGACCACCAAACTTGCAAGGTAGAGGTACAGAAGTGCACAACAGACATACTCCCATATTAGGCTTTATAATGTCAGTACTACACGTATTGGAAATTCTTTCTGTGTTAGACCTGTCTCATTTTAGAATGTATCTTCTTTTTTTTTTTTACAAGCAGATAAAGCGATTTCGAAAGATTTTCTTCCATTTCCCTCACTTATTACGTGGACAGGTCTTTCGAGTGCTTAGTCATACCAAGTTTCACCTCACAATTTATCAATATTTGGCGGAAAGTGTTAATTCGCTCCTGGGCAATGCATAACCTAGCAACAGTGATATCTTCAAAAAGGTGCTATATGTTTGTGCACATTGCCAGCTATGCATAGTAAAATGTTCTGAGCTGAGATACCTGGATTTTCCTCTTGCGTCAATTGAGAAACTGCTTAAGTTACCTCATACCAGGAAAAAGTTAGTTTATTGCAATTCACGAACATATGAAAGATGTCAACTCTCTCCATTTGGCACTGGACTCACTTAGAATCAAGCCGAATACTCCATTTATGCAACCTTGTTGGCGTATAATACAGTCTAATAATTACTTTAAACTGTAATCACAGAAGGATTGCTTTAAGACCTGTAGTACCAGCATCAATAGTGTTCTGGATGTCTTGTCTAAATATTTCCACACCGAATTTCTTAAACCATATCTCAGGCTTGTGGGCCATATCATCAAATATCGTGCCTAAAAACAGTTCTATATTGACCCAATTTTAACACCTCTTTTCTGCTAATTCAATTACATCAATCTTTTTAGTTTCTAGTTGGCGCTTAGTGAAAAAAATCTCTGATTTGTAAATAAATGAAAAAACATCTCCTTGGCAAATTAAACTTGAGCTCATTAAAAGTTTAAAAATCCTATTTGAGAACAATTCACCCACTTTCTGTAATCTCACCATTTACCATCTGTTAGCCACCTTGTATTTAATATCAATGGAAGAGAGGATTTGCCCCAAAGTGGGGTATATTTATTAATAGGTATAGTTCCATAAATGCAGCACCATTTAGCCCAGATAGATCACTAAGCTTTAATCACCTTTTACTAAATCCTTTTTAAACCACTCAGGTCAAATTACTGTGCAAAGTTTCTCTTAGCAACAGACCCAATATTCATTCCAAACTTGGGAAGAAAACAGTATGCTGATATTTCTGTCATCAAACAGGACTTCCTTTGTTTCAAAGGGGCCAAGTAGCATAACATAAAGTCCAGCAGACCCCAGCCTCATTTGTGTTCTAGTAACTTTAAAAGTCAAATTCCTTTTTACAATGTCCCCATAGAAAATGACTTATTAGCAAATCAAGCAAGAAAGAAGGATTTGGGAATCAGAGGGGTATAGAGCGTAATAAGTATATAAACTTAGGGAGGATATGTATCTTGCTCTATTACACCATCCTACCAATGATATAGGTAGCCAATGCCCATTATGAAAAAGACGTACACATTTCTTCATAAGTGCAGTATAATTTAGGGTGAAAATATTTTTTAAATAGTTACTAATTTTAACTTGAGATATGTTGTTAAGGAACTAAGGGTCATATGTACGAACACTTTTTCCCATAGACAGAGAATGGGTAAACACCTTTGCTACATCTGGCCCTAACTGCCGTGCTCCAGACTCTTCATAACTATCAGTGTCTTATCTAATTTAACTTGTATACAGTGACTCGCCCAAAAAAAACAGCGTATTCTTCTACTTATGTAATTGCCTTGTATGACTCAGTTGAATATTCTGCAATGTCATCAGCATAAGCTGATATTTTCAGTTCCACCTCATTAAAGACCACCGATGTGAAATGCCCATGTAGTAGCAAGCCACGCAAATATGGTTCCAAGTAGAATGCGAAAAACAATGGGGACATAGTGCATCCCTGCCTGGTCCCCTGTGTCATCAGTGTACCAGGAGAAGCATTCACAGCTATTACTAACTACCCTTTCATGGAATTTAGAGAACATGGCTTGTATTCTGTGGACATATCTATCTCTGAAGGGCCATACATGCCATACCACTCCACAGAAATTGTCACAAAACTCTATTGCCTTTTCAATACCAGCCTTTGTTTTTGTGATTACAGCAAACATGTTAATTGCACAGTTAATATGTGTGTTTGTTTCACTGCCTGGTACAAATCCATGTTCGATGCTGGAAACCAATTGTTCAATAATTGTGGTCTTTTGGTTAGCAAGAATCATGGAGTAAGTTTTAGTGCCAACATTAATTAAAGAATCAGGCCGGTATGAACTTCATTGATCTGCGGGCTTATCTCTTTTTTTAACAAAACTAAGATATTGGTCTAGTTCCATGACTGTGGCATTCTTTGAGTTCTGTCCATTAATTTTATTACCTACCATAAAATAGGTGCCAATACAGTTGCAAATGTTTTACAGAACAAAACGGAATAGTGTCCTCACCAGCTGCTTTTCCCTGAGGCTGAATTCCTTTTTGCCTTAGTAACTATCTCCAGAGTAATCTTCCAGAGTAATCTCCTGCTGAAGCACCTCACATTTGTATAATTCCAACCTGGTCAATATAACTGTTGGAAATGGCCCTTTCTACAGGGTCACCTCCAAACATTTTGCCTTCTTCCTCCTACCTTTTGCTGGATTTGTGCTTGTTGGCCTTAGGACTCTGTGCACTTTTCCACTGCTAACCAGTGCTAAAGTGCTTGTGCTCTGTCCCTAAAACATGATTTGATTGGCATATATCTGAATGGCATAATTTACTTACATGTAAATCCTTGTAGAGTGGGATACCATATACCCATGACCTGTATTGTGCCACCCACTTAAGTAGTACCTTAAAACAAGCTTCAGACATGCCACTGCAGCCTGAAAGCAGTGTCCCGCTGCCATGTCAACTTGGCATTTAAAACCCCTTGCCAAGCCTTAAACTCCCCTTTTATTACACATAAGTAACCTCTATGGTAGAGCGTAGGTAGCCCATAGAGCAGGAAGGTTTATAATTAAAAAGTAGGACATGCACTTTTTAGTTTTACATGTCTTAGTAGTGAAAAACTCCCCAATTTGTTTTCTCACTACTATGAGGCCTACCCCTCCCATAGGTTTACGTTAGGGGGGCCTTTATTATATTTAATAAGCTGTAATTCCTAAACTAGAGGTGGTAGGTTTGGTATCTATGAACTTGTAATCATAAACCCTCTTAAATGGTAGTAGGATTTATCATTATAAGTTTGAAAATGTCACTTTTAGAAAACTGGCATTTTCCCGCCCTTAGCCCCCTGTGTCTGCACCCTGACTTAAGTCACATGCTGGGTGTAACCGAAAGTTGAGACGTGAATTTAGCCCAGACAGAGGCTGAATAGGCATTTAACTGACTTGAGGGGGCAGAGCTAAGCACAGCCTCACTTACACATGAATAGGCTGGACTCTGCCACCACACAATCTGCTTAACAACCCTATATTTTCAGTACAGCCAGTTAGGAGCCAGGACAGGGGATTCAGGAAATTCCTGGAACTTCGGAGAACCCTTCAGAAAACTTCTCCCAGCTCGAAGGAGCAGAGCACCAGGGTACAAAAATAGAGCTCTCAGACCTGCTCCTCAGTTCACTACTGGACCTGCAGAAGGACTCTCAGGGGACTGCCTGCTGCTGTGACCTGCTGTGCACTCCACCAGGCTGTGCTGTACCTGGAAGGACTGCTTTGCTGGCTGGAGCCTGACTAGGACCTTCAGAGGCCAGCCCTGCTGTAGAGCCCTGTATCTTCACATGCGCCCAGGTCTTCAGAAGTGACTCCAAGGGCTAGTCTAGCTGGCCTCCTGTTCAGAGCCACAGGGACATAACAGGTTCCCACCATCTTGAACCTGCACCTGGAGTTAGCCTGAGTGAGTAATGAAACCCCAAGAGGTCTCAACCCGCTCCTAGACAGTTGGTTGTGATGCTAAAGGTGCTCAGTGGTCCATTTTCCAAAATGAGGACTTGCTATTTTGAACTTTAAACTTTAAAAAATCATAACTCTGGTTCTACTAATTTGATTTTGATGGTTTTGGTGTCAGATAATTTATGGTATGGGAATTTTAATATGTTGTATTTCCACTGTGTTGCTGTTTGTGTACTGCATTAATACTTAAACCATTGCCTCTAAGTTTAGCCTGACTGCTTTCTGTGCCAAGCTACCAGGCGTTAAGCCAGGTTAAATTAGTGACTTTATGTGGTTCACCGTACCAGGGACTGTGGCTGTTGCGATACCAGGGCCCACACTTCAGTCAACCAGCAACCTAATTTCTCACAATAGCGCTATAAATGTACTTATCACATTCCATACTATGTTCTTCTCCTTCCTGTGGATCACCTTGATAGAATTTTGCATGGAACTGATAAATCCTCTGCAGTATACCATGAACGTTGTACATATACATACATTTCAAGCCCATCTTCATCTTTAATACTTCGTATTGTAGTTGCTAACAGTCAGCCTACAGCCTCCCCATATTCTATTTCAATGCCTTTCTATAATCTGTCATTTGTATGCCTCTGCAGAACTTTCTCTAATAATCCAATTTATCTGAGCCAGAATTTGTACTAATCTATTGTAAATATATTTTGCATTCTGTCATTTCACTTGTATGGCATGTATGTGCAAATGTTCCAAATCCTTGACATTTGGATAGTTTGCCAGCAGCTCTATTTGCATAGACTTGTTATAACCAGTTCTGAGTTTCATCCTAATTTCCCTAATATATGCTTTTAAAATATCCCGTACTATTACCCAATCTGCAGAAACCGGATTATTCTTGATAAGTTCATCAATACCAGTTGCCATGTAAGGCTGATAATCAGGGTTCAACAAAAGTGGCTGATTAAATGTCCATCATCTGGGTTTACCCACAATTTCTTTATCACTGTAGGATAATAATAATGGATGATGAACTGAGATGATAATTGGGCCTATTTTTATCTCTATCTGAGATATCAAACAATAAGGAACAAACATCATGTCAGTACAGGAATATGATTTATGCACAGCTGAATAATAAGAAAACCTGGGTTCCTTCCCCTTAGTTATCCACCATATATCCCTCAGACCCACAAACTCACATAATCTGGCAGAACCACTAAATATGAACAGGTTACCAGCCTTTCTGCCTACTACACACCAGGCAAGAGGTAAAAAAATCGGAAGTGGTGGAAGTGGTCCACCTGGCATCGGGTTATGACCTCACATGAGAACAAGCCTGGCAGGTGTTGAAAGCCCACTAAGCACCAGGGGAGAGGTAAACAAGGGGTGGGGATAGCCTACCTAGGCATTAGGCCCATCCCAGCATTAGTTCCGTCCCCAATTAAACTACCCAGATTGCGTAAAAGGGCCTTTTTCATGGTGAACATCTGATGTCTCAAAGTTGCACTGTGGGGCTTTTTCTGTCATAGGCAAAAGGCTCATTCACACATGTTGGATATATTGTTTTCTCATAAGTGTAGAAACGCTGGGTGGTAAGAAGTTTGTGTATCCTTATATTTTCCAGGTGGCAAAAATTGTGTGTATCCTTGCAGATTCCATAACTTCCCCCACAGAAATGTGATGAAAATATGTGTAGATTTGCAAGATATTTTGCTTATGAAAAGATAGTGGGACTTACGTAAATCACACCACCTTGGATTCTCCTGGTTGGCCAATGTTCTGAAGTTTCAAGGTGTTGTGAGTTTCTCCGGACAGTGGCCTAGTCCAGGCCTAAACAACACATCACCAGAATCAGTCAAATTTGATGCTGAAAATGTAATGTCTCCACATTGCACTTTAGTGCCATTTCTGTTGCAAGCGATAGTTGAAACCATCCAAGTGGAGTAGCATTTTTATCAAGAGGAGTGTGGGGACACAAAATAGTTGAATACTTGTTATTATGAATTGAATTACTCTTCTTTTCTGTTTTCAAATGCAAGCCAGTGCACGAGAAAGAACACTTTCTGCCCTCTAAATCACATCAATCAATCATCACTTGATAAGCTGTGCAACTGCTTCAAACAGAAGCATCCTAGGGATCTGGCAGAGAGTAAGGACAAACCAGAGTATCACAGAAGTTAAATACAGTCAAATAACCTGGTTTTGAGTTGCTTGTTAAAGGTTATCAGAGAGTCTGCATAATGCAGATTAGGAAGTAGGCTGTTATATAATTAAGCAGTGAGAACAGTAAAGGAGTAGCCTCCTCGAAGAGATTTCAAGAATTTTGGGATTTGTAGAAGGCAGCTGTTGTTGCATCTGAGTACCGTCTCTTGGGTGTGTGGGGACAGTCTATTCGATAGATAACGTGGAGCCTCATCATGATAAGCTCCGAAAGCAAGTGACAAAGCTTTAAATTTAATGCGTTGTTCAACTGGGAGCCAGTGCAGATGTCTCAGATATGTAGGGATGTGATGGTGGTGCAGCACTCTGCTAATAAGTCTAGCTGCTGTGTTCTGGGCTTACTGCATATCAAATACGCAGGGAGGCCAAGGTACGGGCTGTTCACATAGTCCAGGTAGGAGGTGACTAAAGCATGAACTACAGATTTCCTTGACTCCTAAGGGACGAGATGAAGGAACTTTTAAAACATTTTCAGCTTCATGAACACAGGCAGACGAGATTTGATTAATTTGAGCGGCAAAGGAGAGAGTGGAATCGAGAATGATTCCAAGATTTCTGGCCAAGGAGATTGGATTAGGAGGAGTGCTTAGTTCCACGGGTCACCAGAGGGACGGTGGTTGGGTCCACTTTGATTGAAAAACAAAACTTCTGTTTTTTTTTGGGAATGTAGTTTCAGGCAGTTTGCTTCCATCCTTAAAATTGTGAAAAGCTGCCTCCATGTTGTCTTGAAAGGAAACAAGCAATTGGGTGTCATCGGAGTACAACACTATCTTAACACCCCAGGATTCAAAGAGATCCTCCAGGGGGAAATGTATAATTTAAACAGAAGCTGTCAGGGAGACCAGATCCTCGGGTCTGCGCACGTTCCCAACATTTCCACCACAAGACAGCTCCAATACTCTAATTAGAATATCACAGAGTCTAGGAGAGTCCAAGTGGGGAAAAGGAGATTAGGTAGGGAACAGCTGGGAAGGAGACCTGTAGGAAGCAAAAGGTTAAACAACACAGCATCAGAATAAAATCACATTTAGGTTTATAAAAACTCTCTGTTGAATCTAGGGTTCAATGATACTCGGAACATGAAATAACACTCTGTTGAGTCTAGAGTTCAGTGATACTCGGAACAAGAAATAACACTCTGTTGAGTCAAGAGTTCAGTGATACTCGGAACATAAAATAACACTGTTGAGTCTAGAGTTCAGTGATACGCGGAACATGAAATACACTCTGTTGAGTCTAGAGTTCAGTGATATGCGGAACATGAAATACACTCTGTTGAGTCTAGAGTTCAGTGATACTCGGAAAATGAAATAACACTCTGTAGAGTCTAGAGTTCAGTGATACTCGGAATGTGAAATAACACTTAGAGTGAGGAACATGAATGGCCTAGAACTAGACTCTAATTAGGCCTCAAGAAATCTAGGTACCTGGAAAAGAATCAAGAATGGTTAGTACAATGTTTCATATGGACATTTCATGAATTGTAACATACTGTCTAGGAATACAAGAACCTTCTAGAACAATGTCCCAGAACAAACACTGCCTCATTACATGAGGATAAAAGGCAATCCAAACATTCCCTGGAAACAATAGGAGTTGTACTAAAGACTTAACATGGACATAGAATGTAATATCTTGAATTTAACACCTCTGCAGAAAATTCAAGGGCCCTGGATAATTGTGTGCACTTCAGGAAACATTACACATCAAAGTTTTGATTGCCATAAAATGATTGCACACATTATAAGCGATCTGACATCAAGTTTTAAATGCAGCGAAAGAATTGCGCACACTGCTGATTTCAACAAGAATATGCAAATACCATGAAAGGATCGTGCACACTGCAAGCGATCTGAAACATCAAGGTTTAATTGCGGAAATGAATTATGCGTCTTGCCGATTCGAATGCCCCCATGTAAATGCAAAGAAATGCTTGCGCACAATGAGTATCAAGAGTTAAATGCAAGGATATGAATTGCGCCTCTTGCCGATTCGAATGCCACCATGTAACTGCCAAGAAATGGTAGCGCACAATAAGTATCAAGGGTTAAACACAAGGAATGATTTGCGCATCTTGCCGATTCGAATGTCACCATGCAAATGCCAAGAAATGGTTGCGCACAATGAATATCAAGAGTTAAATGCACGGAATGAATCACGCGTCTTGCCGACTCGAATGTCACCATGCAAATGCCAAGAGATGGTTGCGCACAATGAAAATCAAGAGTTAAACACAAGGAATGAATCGCGTGTCTTGTCGATTCAAATGCCACCATGTAACTGCCAAGAAATGGTAGCGCACAATGAATATCAAGAGTTAAACACGTAGAATGAATTGCACGTCTTGCCGATTCGAATGCCACCATGTAACTGCCAAGAAATGGTAGCATACAAAGAATATCAAGAGTTAAACACAAGGAATGAATTGCACGTCTTGCCGATTCAAATGCCACCATGTAACTGTCAAGAAATGGTAGCGCACAATGAAGATCTAGAGTTAAACAAGAGGAATGAATTGCGCGTCTTGCCGATTCGAATATCAACATGTAAATGCCAGAAAAAAACAAGCGCACATTCACACGCACAAGGTAAAATCTCTCAACATGAAAATTAGGTCCAAGAACTCGAATGCCTTCGAAAACGGGATCGGGGGCCCAGCCCGACCTCTGTCTTACCGCCCTGATCAAGGATCACCAATTCAATGAAGGGCAAGGCCTGGAAGACTAAAGTAGGCCTCCGGAACAGGAGCTCAGGAAGTTGCTGCTGTTCTGCACCGGGACCTCTGAATAGTGAGCACGTGGAGCTGGGCTGGCTCCCTTATATAGAGTCTGGCCCAGCCCACAAACCATGCCCAGTCATGCTGCAGAGAAAGCTTCTAGAAGGCCCTGGAAAGGGACCACACCCTGACACACTCTGAAAGCCTGCAGCAATACACTGCAAATTAACAGTATTTATAAGCACCTTGAATATAAGTCTTCAGGATTAAACTCTGCAATGCAAAAGGTTAAACAACAGCATATCAGCATAATGCATGAATTACGTTATCTCATAAGTGCTGGGTTTTTGCATTCCAGTCGCCCGTAGAGCGTGCACTGCCCTGATGTTGACAGAAGCGGGCTTAGGGCTGAGCCTTGTGGAACACCACAAACCAGAGGTTTAGGCGATGAAGAATACAGTTGTAAATATACTATTTGGGATCTGCCCTCCAAGAAGATTTGACCCACAGCCTTACCCTGAATGCCCATATTACTAAGGCGGTCATTCTGACCGCGGCGGGCGGCGGTCGCCGCCCACCATGCGGTTACCGCCGAATGACCGCACCGCGGTCAAAAGACCGCAGCGGTCATTCCAACTTTCCCCCTGGGCCGGCGGGCGACCGCCAAAAGGCCGCCCGCCGGCCCAGCGGGAAAGCCCCTGCAACGAGGAAGCCGGCTCCGAATGGAGCCGGCGGATTTGCAGGGGTGCGACGGGTGCAGTGGCACCCGTCGCGATTTTCACTGTCTGCAAAGCAGACAGTGAAAGTCTTTGTGGGGCCCTGTTAGGGGGCCCCTGCACTGCCCATGCCAGTGTGCATGGGCAATGCAGGGGCCCCCAGGGGCCCCACGGCACCCGTTCCCGCCATCGTGGTTCTGGCGGTGGACACCGCCAGAAACAGGCTGGCGGGAAGGGGGTTGGAATCCCCATGGCGGTGCTGCAAGCAGCGCCGCCATGGCGGATTCCCTGGGCCAGGGGAAAACCGGCGGGAAACCTCCGGTTCCCCTTTTCTGACCGTGGCTTTACTGCCACAGTCAGAATAGCCCAGGAAGCACCGCCAGGGTCGGAATGACCCCCTAAGTCTGTTCAACAGGATGGGATGCGATACAGTGTTGAACGCAGCCCGACAAATCAAGAAGCAACACTATAATCAGTGTGCTCTTGTCCAGATTCTCCCTGACAAACTCAGTCAGTTCCAGAAGAGCGTCTCCATGCTAAAACATGTGCAGAAGCCCAACTGCACATTGTGGCAAATAGAATTTGACTTCACAAAAGTGGAATGTTGATTAACCAATTTCTCCAACTTTTTGCAGGGTCTATAACGAGAGATATGGACCTATAGTTACTCAGCACACATGTCAGCATTTGGCTTTTTTGGAAGCAAAAAAGGTGATGTCTGTTTCCAGCACAAGGGGAAAACTCCAGGTGTTAATGAGGCATTTCGTACTTTAATGAGCGGAGGATTGAGATGTTGTGCCATAAGTCTAAAGATATTTGGGGGCAGACGTTGTCCGGGGATCTAGACTTGCATTTTAATGTCTCATTTAAGGGAAATTCCTATGAGACAGGGGCACATTCATAGAGGGATACCTTGGGACAGAATGAGGAGAGTATACATTTTGAATGTGCTCATCAAATAACTGACAAATTGTTGCAAAGTTCTGCCTAGGGTATGATAGCAGAATGTATCCCTTGAGGGGAAATATAAGAAATCACAACTTTAAACACTTCCTTGGTGGAATTAGCTACAGACTTGATGTGAAGTGCAAAATATTATTTCACAGTATTATGTGTTTTTTTTTGCGGAAGCTCCTGAATGCCGCTTTGTAGAGGGTCTTAGTATTAGAATCATATGATTTTCTCCAATTGTGTTCTAATTTTTTTTTTTCAAACTCTTTTCCGTTCTTAAGTCCTGGGAAAACCAAAGCAGGGACAGCCTCAATCTTCTTGCCACGTACTTATTTAAGGTGGCAAGATGGTCTAAAGAGTTGGAGATTCAGCTGTGAAACAGTAAGATATCCAATTCAACTTGCAGAATTGGAGGAAAGGAGCTGAATAACTGAGCCAATAAATCCTCTGACACATTTTGCTACTTCCTTTTCATTTCCACTGTAGGCTAGGCCTTCCTAATCTGTAAGGGAGGACCCTGAAATGCAAATGGTATGCAGAAGTGGTAGGACCAGATCAGCTGCTCCAGGTTTGACCTGCATTCTAAGGACATTTGTAAAAATTAGCTATAGTGTATGGCCTGCCCAATGGGTAGGGGCCCAGACATGTTGGATTAAATCAAGACCAGCCACAGCATGAATGAGCTGTGCGGCGGAGGAGGGATCATCAACATGAACAGTGAAATCACTCAAAACATTTCAGATTGGAGTAATTGGACTGGAGTAATTATTGTGCGCTGATATAGTATAAAGCAGAAAAGCAGCTGCTAAGGCAGTCAGGGGTCTGTACACCAGCAGGCCAGAAAAAGTGAACATAGGGGAGATTTCAAAACAAAAAACAAGATACTCTATGTATCCACACTGGCTTAGTGGTGTAGTAAGTGCTTCAAATGAGTCTCCAAAAATAATAGCAACTTTAACCACTGTCCTGTTCTTGCCTCGATGTCTGCCAAGATGCAATAGCCTGGTGGAATGGCAAAGGCAAGTTCGGGTTAGAGCTGTCCTTCAACCATGTTTCTGTTACAAAAACAAAGTCCCAAGTGTTGTCCACAAGGAGAAGGAAGATTTTGGATGAATGTTTAGGGAGGGAACTACAGTTGACAAGGCAGGCCCTTTTTTAGGCGGGAATGGAAGCATGCGCACCTTACAAGTAAACCACCCCCAATCAGATGTAGAATAATTATTTAAGGCTAAACCACACAACTCGCAAGAGTAGACATTCTTACCCAAGCCGGAGGGAGGGCAGAAGGGTCAGCAGGGATTGGAATAGCCCAGGAGCGTCTCTCTGGAATAGCTACTGCACTGATCAGTGTCATATTGGGCAGCTTGGTTGGCACTGGCCATGGACAGCTGCAGACATGATTGCCTTTGCCTTCAGCACCCCCACTGCATATGACTGCTGCACATCCATGGCATGTACTGCCTTACATGGGAACACAAGGAATCTATCAGGCCAACCACTAGAACACTGACCCCAAGATGGCAGCTCTATGTGGCACTGAGGGAAGGAGGAAAATAGAGCTCATCTCTCAGTGGACAGAAAATGCTAAGCCCTGAGATAAACTTTTTCACCCACCTTCCCACAAAGCTCCAAGAATAGTAAAAATAAGTGCAGCACAATGCAGGAAATTCAAAGTGCTAGAACAAATTCAATTCAAGTATTAAAAACATTAAAATCTTAAAAATATAACAGAGAAAGGTAAGCAGCCCTTACATTCAGCTGCACATCTGCGGCATGTTTTCCCTTATATGGGAGTGCAAGAAAACTATCAGGCCAACCACTAAAGCGCTGACCCTCAAGATGGAGGCTCTATGTGGCACTAAGGGAAGAAGGAAAATGGCACTCCTCTTGGTAAATAAAAAATGCTAAGCCCCAAGTTAAACTTTCCCCCTAATCTTCATAGGACGCCCCTAGAATAAAGATGAGTGACACTAGCAAGAGCAAGGAGTATGTTTCTCCCATAGGAGGCATGATAACCTGCAAAGTCAAAGCGGCAACATGATTTTAAAATCAAAAAAGGTTACCCTCACAATGATCACACACAGTAAGCACAGAGCAGCAAAGTGCAACAACAAGTTAAATTCAAATATTAAAAACATTAAAATCTAAAAAATGTAAAGATATAATAGCATAGGTAATCCCAGATACAGAGTTGTACAAATAACCATTATCTATAAAACTCAGTAACTAGGGCACATTTAAAAAAATGCACAGGTTTCTCTTATCACCATTTTTCATTCCTTAGATGTGTCATTTCAATAACTGTTTGACTACACAATGAAAAACCATTATACTGCAGCTCAGTTCATTGCTCCTGGAATCTTGTTTTCAAACAAACACAAAACACAGTATAACTCTATGACCAGAAGGGTCAGATGTTTGCAACAGTATATTGCTTTTGTAAAACAGCCATATGGGCAACACAAATATATAAACTATAAAGGCAGCAGCTATTTCTTGTTTCCAGATTTTTTACATGTTTTTTTATTTCAATGATTAGTCTCTTTGGGAACTCCAGAAAAATTGTCTCTTGCTGAATTTGAAATGTTTTCTACCCCTGGGTTTCACATCAGTTTCCACCAGAAAAAAATACCTATAAGAAAAATTTAAAAACTGTGGTGAAGAATTGTTATGTTTTCATGACTCTGCTTGTTCCTAACAGCTGTGAAGATGGTGATGTCACCGCAACAAAGCTGTTGTTAGTGCCAATTTTACTACAAAAAAAAACACTTACTTGCTCTGCCACTTTTTTCCATTTGTCAAAGAAACCCACAATTTTGCTAAATTTTGTCTATTTTCTCATTTTGTTTCAGAGGAATCCCAAAACGCTGAGCACCTTTAGAACCTTTAAGATGTGGGGAAAAAGGATGTCAATTAGACTTGAATTCTGTTTGTGTAAAAAAAAGGTATGAACACTTAACCACAACGTATCCCAAACATGAAACAAAACGGCTCAGTGCTGTGGCAGGAAAAGCCTCAGAACCTAAGGGGTTAATCACTGGGTGCTGTGGATGACCCACTTAATTCACTAAAGTGCTTCCACAGTACAGTCTAGTGCTGCCGCAGTACAGTGGATGTAAGCAGGCCGTTCACAGTGGTACTTCTGAAAAAACAAGTCAGAACAAAGCTTTCCTCCTATTCTAAGTTTGTTCTAATTTTGTTTACTGGGACGTGCAGTGCACATAGCACGTTAAAGTCAAAGTAAACAAAAGGGAAGCACACTTGGCCATTGGGCATGGTCTGCTTTCTCTTTAAGCATTGCTCGGAGAGCATAACTGTCCCCGAGCAACTATCTTCAATCTGATCACCCCATTACTGCAGTAATCAAGCAGATTATACTTTTCCATTCAGAGCCTTTGATACGGTCCTCCACTCCAAAACTTCTGGTGCGTCTTCGGTCTACTGAAATAGGAGGTCAATCCTTGGACTGATTTGCCACTTTTTTAGCAGGCGGAAGACAACAGGCTTAGGCTCCTCTCTTTTCTTCATAATGCAGGAGTTGTTTGTGGGAGTCCCCCAGGGCTATGCTCTAAGCCTAACATTATTTAGGAGGTCATTATGCTCTTGGCGGGGGAAACCCACCAAGATCGGTGCTGACGGTCAACAGAAGACCACCAGCGCGCAGAACCCCCCACCGGCCACATAAAGAACATCCAACAGTGTTTCCGCCAGCCAGCCCAGCTGGATGCAGGGGACTGAACATTGACGCCGCCTCCAAATGAAGCCAGCAGCAATGTAGCAGTGCGACGGTTGCAGCACCACCTATTGCGCATTTCACTATTCGTAAATCGGGCAGTGAAATGCGCAACGGGGCTGTGCATGGGGGGCCCCTGCACCGCCCATGCCAAGTGCATGGGCAGTGCAGGGTCCCCCAGGGTCACTCATCCCGCCAGCCTTTCCCTGGTGGTGTAAACCACCAGAGAAAGGCTGGTTCAACCTGACTCATTATCTGGCGGGACGCTCTGCCCAGTCGGATCAGAAACACTGCCATCGTCAGGCTGCCTTGTGGCAGAAGACTGGCGGTAGTGGCGTTTCAAACGTGGTGGTTCTGCCACATACATTATATGGCGGTCTGAACCACCATGCCGTAGGCAGAAATTACCGCCACCCCCGGCATGGCGGTCCAGACCACCATGTTTCTAATGACTGCCTTAATAGCCCTCTAACTCCTCTTACCCAGATAGCAGAAGCTCTTGGGGCAAAAATTATTTCTTATTCTGATGATACTTAGCCACCGTTTTCTTGTGACAAGAGTGAAGAGATGTCAGGTTTGCAGATTAAAACATGTCTAACTGCAGGTTTTCACTAGATGGCTCTACACAAACTCAAGTGCAATGCTGACAAAACAGAAATTCTTTTTTTGGGGAAACATCCTTTATGCCGAATTTTTTATAATGAAGTCCTGGTTAACGAAACCGGAACAACGCTTTCTTTAACCACGACTTCGTTATTTTGTGCCTTAACCACGCATGTCCTGAACAACGAACATGCATGGATAAGGTACAAACAAGGGAGTCGGCTGAGGAGGACGACGCAGATGACAAGGTGACGACTCAGGTAAGTGGGGGGTTTTAGGTTTTGGGGAGTGGGTGGGGGGTCAGGGGGTTTTAGGTTTTGGGGTGGGGTTGGGGGGGTGGGGCGTTTTTGGTTTTGGGGAGGGGGTGGGGGGTCGGGGGTTTTAGGTTTTGGGGTGGGGTTGGGGGGTGGGGCGTTTTTGGTTTTGGGGAGGGGGTGGGGGGTCGGGGTTTTAGGTTTTAGGGTGGGGTTGGGGGGTTGGGGGGGTGGGGCGTTTTTGGTTTTGGGGAGTGGGTGGGGGGGTCAGGGGGTTTTAGGTTTTGGGGTGGTGGGGCGTTTTTGGTTTTGGGGAGTGGGTGGGGGGTCAGGGGGTTTTAGGTTTTAGGGTGGGGTTGGGGGTGGGGCGTTTTTGGTTTTGGGGAGTGGGTGGGGGGGTCAGGGGGTTTTAGGTTTTGGGGTGGGGTTGGGGGGGTGGGGTGAGGGATGTAGGGTGAATGGTGCCTATTGCTAATGATTTTATCAGGAATGCCTTTACAACGAAATATCGTTGTTAAGGCATTCGTGGTAAAATCATTAGTAGTAAAGACGAGGTCGGTGTTCCGACCTCGTTGTTAAGGTTAGTAGTAGTTTAAAATTCGGTGTTCCGTCATATAACCCTTTTTTTGTAGTGCCTCCAAAGCAATCTGGTAGATTTTCTGGCCTGAAGATGCTCTCTCTCTCCAGGCCCACAGGGAGGCATAGTCAAAAATCTTGGGATCAAATTTGATGACAGTCTGTCTTTTAAGCCTCAAACTACATCAGTGGTTGGCACTTGTTTTGGCATTCTGCGCTCCCTAAAAAAGTTTCTACATTATTTGTCCCTAGCAGCAAAAAAAAATGGTTATCCAGGCCTTGATAACCTCGAGGTTGGACTATGGTAATGCCCTTTATTTGGGACTACTAGAATACCCGCTGGATAAGTCACAAATGGCCCAAAATGCAACTGCTCGTCTTTTTATGAAACTCACAGCTAGAGCATGGAAGTTCCCTCATCTACGCAATTTCCATTGGCTTCCAATCAGGTAAAAATCTTTTTCAAGGCGCGAGTCCTAGTCCAAGGTGTCTGTACCAGACCGGTGTTGTGTACCTTAGAACAAGGTTCAGTTTTTATGCCCCATCAAGAAACCTGAGGTCTTCTACTGAACTGCTATCACTGACTCCCAGAATTCGGTGTGTCAGCGTGGGAGGAAGGTTGCTTACCCATCTAGGAACAGCAGCATAAAATCAGCTCGCTCTTGAGCTCCGATTAATGCCACAGTGATTTAAAAGGTTGAAAACCCTTTTTTTGTGCAGGAATATATGTAAGATCCTCTACCTGATATGACTTATGCTGAGCACCGGGATACTCCTTGGAGTAGCTCTGCGTGTTGCAACTTACTATTTTAATTACCATCACCATCATTGACAAATAAAAATAAATAAAATCATTGAGAGCATAACACAAAACAATCACAAAGCACAAGAACATTCACAGCATAACACACAACATCCACAAAGCAACATAACAACACAATTTGGGTGATAAGGATGTGCTGGACACGTCCTAGCACCAGCATTCGCGTGCTGAGGACATGTCACACATAACCTAGCAACCATCTGTGAAGGCAGCACTGGCACTCTCCTGCGGACCACAACCCCAACATTTGATTTCACTGGAACAGCAATGGAAGTGCTTTCGATGCCACCACCACAACACCCTGGTGATTTGATGACATCAGCGTGCACATAGTACATGTTGGAAAAAATACCTACATTTGGCATGGATACCTTTTGTGGAAAAAAGTTACAGAGGCCTAAGCATGAACTACCCCACTAGCCAAAAAAAGGCTTAGCAGTCAAGGGGTTAATAAAAGGCCAGAACAAAAAAAAGATTCAAAACAGAAAGCAACACATCACCCACAATTCTATACAACATCACAATGTTACTTGAATATAATGAAAGAACTTGTAAGAAAGACAATAAAATCGTTTTTTTTTGGGTGTGATCAGGATCATTGTAAAATTTGGCAATTTTCAAATATATTAAAGAAGCATCAATTCGAATAGGACTCAGATTCATCTTTATTTGTTATTTCTCACTGAGCAAAGCTTAATAAGTTTCCTTCTAAATTTTCGCAGCAGAAAAGTAAATTGCATCTTTAATGTGATTTAGGAAGTTAGTCTGGGTTAAGCAGTTCACAATTGTTAGAATTGGGTTCTGGATGGCAGAGGTATGTATCCTGCCCAAGAAGGAACCACAATCCTAGTCAGAGTGAGACAGATACACAAAATAAATTGACCATTGCTCACCCTCTGATAACTTGGAACAGAACAGCCAGGCTTAACTTAAGAAGCAATGTGTAAAGTATGTGCAACACTTAAAACAGTAAAACAGAGAAAATACCACACAAAAAGGTACCACAGCTAGTTAGAAAAATAGATCTTAATCTATTGAACAAAACAAGACCAGAAAAACAAACATCCAAAAGGTAGAAGTTGAGATATGATTTTTTAAAGAATATCTGCAAACGTAGAGCTTAGAATCTTAAAGCACCAACTGAGGCTATTTGGTCACGCTAGACCGGGGTAAATCCAAAAGTTCAGGCCAACGGCAATGGAGCGTGGGCTGACTTCAGGGACCAACCATGTTGCGTGGAAAAAGTACCTTACGTGCATCAACGTCAATGATCTGATGCGAGGAGCAGAGGGGACAATGTGAAGATGATGGGTCAGTTTTAATTCATGCAGTCAGAGATGTCGTCAAGTCGTCCCATCGTCGATGTGATGTTCTTGAGGTGCGGCATCGAACTCTTTGGAATGAAGGGAATGCATAATGGCCGAGCCACGCAGTGGGTGCTGTGATGTTTGATCCTCAGCAGCAGTGGCAATGCATTAGAGTTGAGAAGAGATGCAGCGGTTCTGACCAGCGCAGTGATGAAAATGCATGGCTTTCTGTAGAAGACAGCTGCAAAACCGACTTCCAAGGGCCCAGGAATGGACTGGCACCACTTGACAGGGTATGACTCACAGTTGGCAGAGTCCAGAAGCTGTAGCAGAGTGGAGTGAAGTCTTTGATTTTCCTGAGAATTCAGAACAGGAAGGCATGCCAGCAAGGCTTTGGAATCACCTTGGTTCTGGGGATGTAGAGATGCAGGTCCAGTCCTTCTTACTCTCAGGGCAGGATGGCAGCAGGCAGCAGGGCAGGCCAGTAGGGCAGCAGGCAGAAAGCAAAGCAGGGCTCTAGCAAAGTCCAGCAGAGTTACAGAAGAGTGGCTGTAACTTCAGCAGCATAGCAGTCCTTCCTAGCAGAATGTCCTCAGGTCCAGAAGTGTACTAATTTGGTGGGTTGAGAAGTCCAGTTCTTATATCCAGTGGTGCCTTTGAAGTGGTGAAGAATTCAAAGAGAGGCCCCTGAAGTGCACAAAGTCCCTGCCCTTCCTCCCTTGGCCCCAAACACACTACAGTGGGTTATGCAGTCCTTTGTGTGGGCTCAAGACCCAGCCCACTCATATATGTCAGCTCATCCCTCCCATCCTGCCCATGATGGGACATCAACATGCAGATGGCCACTCAGTCACACCTAATCTCCCTTTGCGACTGCACAAGACTCCAGCTGTCACCCACCCCGACGGGTATTCAGAGACAGGCAGGAGGAACTAGATGATTTCAAGTAAGAAAATGCCAACTTTCTATAAGTGGTATTTTCAGAATTACAATTTAAAATCCGGCTTCACCACAAGTTGTGATTTTAAATTGTGATTCCAGAGACATCAAACTTGGGGTTCCCATCCCTTCACAATTGGAAATTACACTCATAAGTAATAATAAGGCAATTCCGATGATAACCTATGGAAGAGATATGCCTTGCAATAGTGAAAAACTAATTTAAGAATTTTTCACTACCTGGACATGTGAAACTTCAAAGTGCATGTCCAGCTTTTTAAATACACTGCACCATGCTCTTGGGGCAGTACAGGGCCTAACCTAGGGGTGACTTGTAGGAATTAAAACAGAACATTTTGTCCTGGCAAGAGGGTTACCTTGCCTGGTCGGCATGGCAGTTTAAAACTGTATACACAGACTATGTAATGGCAAGCCTGAGTCATGTTTAAAGGGCTATTTAAGTGGGTGGAATAGTATCATTCAATTTACAAGCCCTTAGCATATTTAGTGCACTTTACTAGGGACTAGTAAGATAAATATGCAAATTGTGGTTAAGCCAATGGTAATGTGTTTTAGGGAAAGAGCAAATGCACTTCAGCACTGGTAAACTGCCCAGAGTCCCAAAGCCAACCAAAACAAAGTCAGCAAACAGAAGGTCACAAGGCAAAAAGGTTTATGGGAAACCAAGCTAAACACGCCAGGTCTAACACGTGTCCCCTCCAGCTGAAAGTGGGGAGAGCTACATAACCCCTCGGGAGTTCTCTTCACTAAGGTGGACAAACCTGAAGAGACCATTGGAATTGGTCTGTTCCAGGACGGCCTTCCACCGTAAAGTTCATTCCCTGCAGAGAGATAGACCACCTCAACAGTTTGTGGTTTCTCACCCTCATCTGCATTATCCATCTGAGGGGCCCATGGTCTGTCTGAACCTGGAAGTGAGAACCAAACAGGTATGGCTTTAGTTTTTTCAGTGCCCACACCACAGCAAATGCTTCCTTTTCTATTGCACTCCACCTCTGTTCCCTGGGAAATAGCCTTCTACTGATGAAGGCTACAGGTTCATCCAGATCCTCTTCATTTAACTGTGAGAGCTTGACCCCTTCAGCATGCTCTGAGGCGTCTGTTTGGACAATACATTCTTGGGAGAAGTCAGGGGCCTTGAGCATGGGCTCTGTGCACATGGCCTCCTTCAGGGTGTCAAAGGTTTTCTGGCATGCCTCTGTCTAGATCACCTGATGTAGCTTCTTTGTGGATGTCAGCTCTGTCAATGGGACCAACAATGGTGCTATACCCCTTAACAAATCTCCTGTAATAACCACTGAGGAATAAGAAGGCTCTCACTTCTGTCTGAGCCTTGGGGGTTTCCCAAGCCAGAATGGTCTCAATTTTGGCCTGGAGGGGCTGCACTTTGCAACTTCCCACTTGGTGAACCAAGTTGTCATATTTGGACTCTTGCTCCTAAGTGAGACTGCTGGTTTGGGATGACATCACTTCTGTTTGTAGGTGACTGAGTCACTCCTACAACAAGTCGCTACTGTTGGCCCAACCCTCATGGCTCACAGGCAGTACCTCACCAAAACTCAGACAGTAAAGGTGATTTCTAGCAGCCTTACGCATGGCCCTTAACTGAGATAGGCAGCAGTCTCCCTCTTTGTCTAGGGTCAGTATAGGGGAGCAGGATGGGTCCGCTGATCCATCCTGCTCCTTGGAAAAGAGGAGGTTGGGGAAAGGTTAATTCTCCTCTTCCACCCCATCACCTGTGACCAAGATCATTGTAATCTCTGACCTCTCAAAGAGGGATTTGAGGCGATTAACATGCAGGACCCTGAAAGGGTTACTAGGAGTCTTGAGGTCCCTCAGGTAGGTGACATCATCTTTGTGCTCCTTTACCTCACAGGCCCCAGACCAGCATTTTTGCAGAGCTCGGGCTCCCGGGGCTCCATTACCCACACTTCTTCACAAGGCTGAAACTCAACCAGAGTGGCATTCTGGTCATACCAGTGCTTCATGTCCTCTGGATAGTTTTCAGAATCTCCTGAGTGAGTTCCTGGAAGAGGGTTGTTTAGTTGCAAAGGGCCAGAATGTAGCTAACCACATCCTGGGTGCTCTTGTGTGAGCTTACTTCCAACCCTCTTTTACCAAACTGAGAAGCCCTCTCACAGGATGCCCATGCAGAAGTTAAAAGGAGCTGAAGACAAAGCCTTTTTGTGGTAACTCCCTGTATGCAAACAACCTCCACAGACTAGGTCCCTAATCCCTTGAGGGACCTTGTGCATCTGCAAAGAAATTTCATAGACTTCAAACCATCTGTCTATGTCAACTCACACCACAAAGTCAGACACCAAACCCTTGGGTATGTGGACTGTCCTGACAGAGGGCACTGCAGAACTGCTGCTACCAGGGCACTCTACTTGCATAGTTTTTATGTCCAGTTACTTTACACTCCTCTAATGAGCCAACCTCTCTAGAGCAAGCCTCTCCTCCTTAGCCAGTTTCTTTTGCTCTGTTTACATAGCTAGCCGTTTCTGCTTCCAGACCTTCTCCATCTCCAATCTGAGCTTAGCCAGCTTTAATTGCAATTTCCTCTCCTCCCTCCTGTCCTTCAGTCCCTCTGGGGACAGGCCTCTAGATTAAATGCTGCTCCCTGCCCTGGGGGGAAACGCCACTCCATTGGCTCCCTGTTCCACAGGCAGTTACAAGTCAGTGTTTGTGTTGCTCCTCCTTACAGCACCACCTGTTGCTGTCCTGCGAGTGTAAGCCTGCCTGACTCCTAGTTCGAGGCCCTCCTCCACCCACAGGGACCTTCCTGTGCCTCTTCCCTGGTGGCCTAGTGGTGGCCTTCTGCCTGTCTCTGCTGCCTTTCTGCCTCTCTCTGCTTTTTTCAGCTATTTTTACTCTTCTCTTCTCTTTTGTCTCTTTTCACTTATATTTTGTTTGTTTTGCTGCTTCCCGCCTCTCGCTCTTGTTCCCTGCCGCTGCTACCCCTATGGCCCCACCCCGCTCCTTGTCATGCTTTCACGCCCTCCTACCGCCTAGCTGACTGACTCCTCCCTCATCCCTCCCCTTCTTAAAGACGGCTGTTAGGCAGCTGCATATCAGGCATGCACATCGGGCACACTGCTGGCGTGCCAAAGGTGTGCCAAAGCAAGCTGTCTGCACCCTTCCTCGCCTGGACCGTCCCCAGCACCACAGACCCTGGTTCCCCCACCATCCATCAGTACGATGCCAGCACCCTGCACACCCTCAACATCAGAGGCTCCGCTGCACGCCACCATGCCTCTCCGAAGGACATGCAAGGCCCTTTCTCCTGCAGCAACTGCGCCTTCACCTGCCCCACCTTGAGCCCAGCCAGACACCTCAGATGCATACTTCTCAACACCTGCTCCCTCGTCAAATACACAGTCGAAGTAAGGGACCTCCTCGACTCAATCGCCCCTGATGTTGCTTTCCACACGGAGACCTGGGAAACCCCGACCTTAACCCCAGACATCACCATTACTATACCAGACAGCTACAAAATCGTCCACAAAGACCGCGTCAAACGACTAGGAGGAGGCATCGCCATCATCTACAGGAATACACTGCGTCTTATGACTATCACCGAGGCCCAGACAGTCGCCGAACACCTACACTTCCAAATCCAGACTCCTATTTCTAAATTGTAATTCAAATCCCAGATTAGGTGATACTGCATTGTTTTTTGCTTAAAAAAGCATGGACAAAACACCATGCTTGTGGAAAGAGCACCACTGGCTCCACATTCTCCCCACAGGTGTTTTGAATGGAAGCACTGCTTTACACCCAGAAGTGATACTGCTGTTTCTGTAGAGTTCTTTCAAAGAATTTAAGTTGATTACTTGAGATCAGGAATGCAGCGCAAATCAAGGAAGCCCCCCAAAATAAAGCCTACTGCACATTGGTAAAAGACTAAGAAATCTGAGATTACTGATTTTACTGCTTTGTAAATCACAGCTATCACTGCTTCGTGATCTTGCAATCGTACCGCCATCATCTTCTGTCTGTACAGTTGTCTTCATGATTGTTCTTGCAGTGGAAAGAATACCTTGAATGTTTCTGTGGTCTGTTCCTGACCTCTGTATTTGTTAATCCACATGGGAATGCAAGCTGATTCTTTATAATCACACATACATTGGCTGGCCAATGCATATCATTAAATTCATGTCTTGGTAAAGCCAAGACCATGCATCAGGCAAAAACCAAATCATTGGGGTTATTAACAAGAATGGGATATATTAGCTATGCCAATGCTCGTTCTATTACATGGCCTAGATCCTACACTGAATTACAGGGTGCCGTTCCTGCACATGTGATGTGTGCTCTCTACTCCACAGAGAAAATGCATAATGCGCACTTCACATTCCTGCATAGCTCCACTGATCAGTTACTACCTCTTTGCTAACACTTAGAGGGAACAATAACAGACTGTATGCAGTTTGTCTTATTATAGTTCACCGGCACGGCTCTAGTCATTCCTTGCCATGCACCACAACTGTGTTGCCGCTAAACAATTCTATTTCTCAACTCCTGGTAAATGCAACTCCAGATCACCCTTCTGCCTCTCCATTTAGTAAGATCTCCTAAACTGTTCTGTGGATGGAGACATGCTGCATACTCCAAAGATAGTAGCACCTCTTCAATATTGCTCACGTAGTTCTACCAATAAATATTGTTTTTAGGCAAAATACGTGTCATAACACATATCTTTGGCCTGGGGCACAATTTTCCTTGTCAGTATCCTCTTAGCAACAGGGCTCATGGATACCTAGTAAAACATAGCCACAGAAAACAACCACTTCTTCTAAGCAAAGAGTCTGCCTGGACAAATTCCCAGTCCATCTTTCCAGGCATTAAAACGGCATGGCTGTCCTGTTCTGAATTTTGAGTTCAAAATACTTTACATCTGAAACTCAATAAAGCATTGAACTCCACCAGACATTTACATACAGCTTCAACTCGTTAACCATTATCAAGAATGAAACATACAGAAATTAATCATTCTCCCAATAACTAGCTGTAAGAAATTGGGTTATTGATTGAGGAGGGGGTGGAAGCCCCACTCAAACAACAACCATAATTCTTGTCAGGGTGAACCACAAAAGTCACTAAATTAACCTGTGCTTAACCCTCAGGTAGCTTGACACAAAACCAGTCAGGCTTAACTTGGAGTTAATGTGTAAGGTATTTATGCAGCCCACAAATACAAGAAAAATCCCAAAATAGAGCGATAACTAAAACAATACCAGAATAATAAAAATCCAATTGGTAGAACAGGAGATATTAAATTGTAAAGTTTTAGGTAAATATACTCTCAAAATGCACAAAGCACAAACTGCAGGTATCTGGTCGAGCTGAACCAAGACAAAGTCACAGGTTCAGATCAACTACAATGCAGGACAGTCTAGGCACAGGACTGAGGTTTTGCGGGCTTTGCATAATTCGTCATCGGTTTCAATGAAGCTTTCAGCTCTGTGGAGAGACATTGCGGGGCTTCACGTCTCTTGGTGTCAGTTCCCATGAAGCTTTCACCAGTGCGACAAGAATTTGTGAGGTTTTGCGATGCTCTACACTTGTTCCAATTAAGGTTTCGGCTGTGCGGGAAGGCAATGTAGGGCTTTGTATCACTGGGCTTCGGTTCCGATGAAGCTTTCAGCTGTGCAGTGAGGCTTTGCGTGGTTTGTCACTTGGTGTCTGTTAAGATAAAGCTTCAGTTAGGCAGGGGGGAAATCTTTCAGATGCCACCCAACGGTCCAGGATCTGGGGGGCACCACTTGGGGTCAGGACATATTTTAGCAGAGGCCAGCAGCAGGGCTCAGGCAGGTTTAGTTAGTGCTGGTCACCTGGGCAGTTGCAGCACAGGACCCTAGAAGCTTGCTGTTGAACCATCTTCCTCCTCAAACAGCAAGACAGTCCTTTAAACAGCAGCACAGTACTTCTTCTGAATCTTTCAGAGGTCCAGGAGTGTTCTGATTTCAGTTTCTGAGAAAGCCACTTTTATCCCCAGTGTCAGCCTATGGGTGGGGGTTCCCCCTTTAACTAATGTTCCCCTTTCAAGGGTTTGACTCTGAACTCACGAAGGTCAACAAAACGCTCCATTGACAGTTGAAGGGTGGGCAGCCCTTGAAGTCAGAAAGGGATTGGGTGTCCTGAGGTTGTTCCTTTGAAGCTCAGGAAGGTTGAGTGCCAAACTACCAGGACATCCTGCTCAGGGAAGCAATACCCATCAAAGGCCCTTTTGTGACTATGCCTGGAAGGAATACACAAAACACCACAGGAGAGTCATTCACAGTCAACTTCCTACAAGCGGCATTTTCAGAATAGCAACTTAAAATCTGTCTTTACTATTACCTATCTGGTCCCAATCTATAGCTACTACTTTTAAAACATAATAGGGTAACTGTTAGAAATGGGTTTTTTGGTTGGCAGTCAGGTTGCCCTCTGTCCAAGCAAGAACCCTCACTCTAGTCAGGGTAAGTCACACACAATCCAAAATCAGCCTGTGCTCACCCTCCGGTAGCTTGGCACGAGCAGTCAGGCTTAACTTAGAAGGCAATGTGTAAAGCATTTGTGCAATAAATCATACAACACCATAGCATAACACCACAAAAATACACCACACAGTGTTTAGAAAAATATATAATATTTATCTGGGTATCTTCAGGTCAAAATGATCAAAGTTGCAATATGAATTTGTAAAGATATCACTGAAAAGTGATATAAAGTGTCTTAAGTCTTTAGAAAGTAAACAGAGTCTCTTTCAAACACAAAGTACCTGGTTTCTGGTGGGAAATCTCCTCAGAGGGCCACAAAGGAAGAGATGCGTGGAAAAAGGGTGTGTGCGTCGATTTCTCCCCAGCACACACGGACTTGCGTCGTTATTTTCCACGCAGGGAAGTCGAGCGTTTTCCGGCACGCGGATAGTCTCTTTCTGTGGGTCGCGGGGATTACCAGATGTCCCGGGTCTGTGCGCGGATTTTCCTGCTTGTTTTCCGGCTGCGCGTCGTTCTGCGGGGCTGTGCGTCGAAAACTCGATCTCACGGCAGGCGTCGCGTCGATTTCTCCGGCGGAGTCGGGCGGCGTTGTCCTTGCGAGGCCGTGCGTCAAAGTTTTGATCTCACGGCAGGCGTTGCGTCGATTTCTCCTGGAAAGTCGGGCGGCGTCCTTGCGAGGCCGTGCGTAAAAATTTCGATCTCACGGCAGGCGTCGTGTCGATTTCTCCTGCGGAGTCGGGCGGCGTTGTCCTTGCGAGGCCGTGCGTCAAAGTTTTGATCTCACGGCAGGCGTCGCGTCGATTTCTCCCGGGAAGTCGGGCGGCGTTGTCCTTGCGAGGCCGTGCGTCAAAGTTTCGGTCGTCCCGAAGACGTCGCGTTGGTCAGCGTCGGTGTGCGGCATTTTTCTTGCCGCGGAACAAGCTGTGCGTCTAAATTTTCGGCGCACGCAGCGTCCAAGTGAAAGAGAGAAGTCTTTTTGGTCCTGAGACTTCAGGGAACAGGAGGCAAGCTCTATCCAAGCCCTTGGAGAGCACTTTCACAGCCAGACAAGAGTTCAGCAAGGCAGCAGGCCAACAGCAAGGCAGCAGTCCTTTGGAGAAAGCAGACAGGTGAGTCCTTTGAGCAGCCAGGCAGTTCTTCTTGGCAGGATGTAGTTTCTGGTTCAGGTTTCTTCTCCAGCAAGTGTCTGATGAGATAGGGCAGAGGCCCTGTTTTATACTAAGTTGTGCCTTTGAAGTGGGGGTGACTTCAAAGAGTCTCTAAGAAATGCACCAAGCCCCCTTTCAGTTCAATCCTGTCTGCCAGAGTCCCAGTAGGGGGTGTGGCAGTCCTTTGTGTGAGGGCAGGCCCTCCACCCTCCCAGCCCAGGAAGACCCATTCAAAATGCAGATGTATGCAAGTGAGGCTGAGTACCCTGTGTTTGGGGTGTGTCTGAGTGAATGCACAAGGAGCTGTCAACTAAACCTAGCCAGACGTGGATTGAAGGGCACAACAAGATTTTAGTGCAAAGAAATGCTCACTTTCTAAAAGTGGCATTTCTAGAATAGTAATATTAAATCCGACTTCACCAGTCAGCAGGACTTTGTATTACCATTCTGGCCATACTAAATATGAACTTCCTGCTCCTTTCAGATCAGCAGCTGCCACTTCAACAGTGTATGAGGGCAGCCCCAATGTTAGCCTATGAAAGGAGCAGGCCTCACAGTAGTGTAAAAACGAATTTAGGAGTTTTACACTACCAGGACATATAACTACACAGGTACATGTCCTGCCTTTTACCTACACAGCACCCTGCTCTAGGGGTTACCTAGGGCACACATTAGGGATGACTTATATGTAGTAAAAGGGGAGTTCTAGGCTTGGCAAGTACTTTTAAATGCCAAGTCGAAGTGGCAGTGAAACTGCACACACAGGCCTTGCAATGGCAGGCCTGAGACAGGGTTAAGGGGCTACTGAGGTGGGTGGCACAACCAGTGCTGCAGGCCCACTAGTAGCATTTAATCTACCTGCCCTAGGCACATGTAGTGCACTCTACCAGGGACTTACAAGTAAATTAAATAGTCAATCATGGATAAACCAATCAGTAGTACAATTTACCCAGAGAGCATATGCACTTTAGCACTGGTTAGCAGTGGTAAAGTGCCCAGAGGTCAAAAGCCAACAACAACAGGTCAGAAAAAATAGGAGGAAGGAGGCAAAAAGTTTGGGGATGTCCCCGTCAAAAAGCCAGGTCCAACATGACCCCCTACCAGCCTAAAGCCAGGGGAGAACAATCACTATCCTGATGTACTTCCCTGTTTGAGGTGACAGAACAAGGACCCAGGCCCACAACAGCAGGGGCATGCTCCAGTTCTTCGCCTTCCTGACTCCAATTGGATCACTCTGTCCATACTCTCAGGGCCCACTAAGCCAACCCATGGGGAACCTTTCTCCTTACCTGCGGATCCCATCTGTGCAGCACCTAACCTTACTTTGCTCACAGATGTATCCCAGGAGCAGGATAGTACCACCATGACCAACACAGTGGTGTTGCCCACCCTACCCCCGGGGTGTGACACTTGTCCCCTCCCCAGGGATAACTCTGTCCACTCGGACAGCAAGCCACAGTGATTACTGACAGCTGCCAGGGATGAGAGCCAGGCCCCAGGCCTCTCAAAGCTCTCCAACCACTGTGGCTGTGGAGAGTGGGGGGCGGTAGCCCCAGGTGCTGGGCACCCTTTAACCACTCTCCCTTCCACCAGGTCAGGGATGACAGCCTGAACCTGGTCCTCCCCTCTGGGGCTCTGTACCCTCCCTCCTGGAGCGGTACCCCCAGAGTCCAACATGGTCAGGGTGCTTACAGAAGTCGCCCTGTACCATTCTTCCACCAGTGCAGGGCTGTTAACCTGCAACTGGCCCTCCAACCTGGGGCCTGTACCTTCAGGTTGGACTAGGGCCCGGGGTGAGGCTTCCCTCCCCCTGCCCTCCCTTCTGGGGTCCAGCACCCTCCAACTAGGAGTGGCCTCCTCAGAAGACAACATGGTAGGGGCACTGTTATCAGTAGCCCCTCCCTCCAGGTCCGGGGGGACACCCTGAACCTGGTCTTCCAGCCCAGGGTCTGTACCCTCAGACTGGATCACTGCCTGGCAAACCAGGACTTCCTGGGAGGCACACCTACCCCCCACCAGGTCAGAGTTTAACCTCTGCACCTGACCATTCAACTCAGAGTCACCACCCTGAAGTTGAACAATTGCCTGGCACGGTAGGACTTCCTGGAGGGCACACTGACCCTCCACCAGGTCAGAGTTTAACCTCTGCACCTGACCATTCAACTCAGAGTCACCACCCTGAAGTTGAACAATTGCCTGGCACGCCAGGACTTCCTGGAGGGCACACTGACCCTCCACCAGGTCAGAGTTTAACCTCTGAACTTGGCCATTCAACTCAGAGTCACCACCCTGAAGTTGAACAATTGCCTGGCACGCCAGGACTTCCTGGAGGGCACACTGACCCTCCACCAGGTCAGAGTTGAACCTCTGAACTGGGCCATTCAACTCAGAGTCACCACCCTGAAGTTGAACAATTGCCTGGCACGCCAGGACTTTCTGGGGGGCACACCTACCCCCCACCAGGTCAGAGTTTAACCTCTGAACCCGGTTATCCAACCCAGAGTCAGCACTCTGAGGTTGGACAACTGCCTGGTATACCAGGACTTTCTGGGGGGCACATCTACCCCCCAACAGGTCAGAGTTTATCCCCTGAACCTGGTTAGCCAACCCAGAGTCACCACCCTGAGGTTGAACCATTGCCTGGCAGGCCAGGACTTCCAGGGAGGCACACCTACCTCCCACCAGGTCAGAGTTTAACCTCTGAGCCTGGTTCCCCAACCCAGGGTCACCACCCTGAGGTTGGGCAATTGCTTGGCACGCCAAGACTTTCTGGGGGGCACACCTACCCCCCACCAGGTCAGAGTTTAACCTCTGAGCTTGGTTCCCCAACCCAGGGTCACCACCCTGAGGTTGGACAATTGCCTGGCACGCCAGGACTTTATGGGGGGCACACCTACCCCCCACCAGGTCAGAGTTTAACCTCTGAACCTGGTCATCCAACCCAGAGTCAACACCCTGAGGTTGGACAATTGCCTGGCACAGCAGGACTTCTTGGGTGGCACCTCTACCTCCCACCAGGTCAGAGTTTAACCTCTGAACCTGGGTATCCAACCCAGAGTCACCACCCTGAGGTTGAATCGTTGCCTGGCATGCCAGGACTTCCTGGGGGGCACTGTCACCCCCCACAAGGGACACACCGTCCCCAAGGGCCTCACAAGAGTCTGGTTGGCGCAGGTCTCCCGACCTCTGCCCATCCGGCAGAGTCTGGGTTTCCCCCAAACCAGAAACGGTTTCACCTGGGTCATTCCTGGGGGGCTCTGCTCTCAGAGCTGTCCCCTGACTCTCACGGTCCTCCACTGGGGTCTGCAACCCCCTCTCAACCCTATGTCTGGACTTCTGCACCCCTTCACTAGGAGGGGTACTGCCAGACACCAGAACTGTTGGGATGCTGGCTACAGTCACCCCCCCAAGTTCTTCTGACACTGCGGGCTTCCCTCAAAAGGTGGCCCTACGGTACAGGCTAGGCTTCCCTCCTGGTGTTCCCTCATGGAACCCTCTAGGACCTGGGACCTACCTGGGACACTACAATCCTTTCCTACCACACTCGGTTGGGAACCACCTAGACCACTCCCTTCACGAGCACCCCCAAATGCCTCTTCAGACTCTCTGGTACTCACCCAGAAGTCTGCCTCCATTGTAAGTTCCCTGGGGTCAGAGAACTCACACTCCACCTGGTGTTGGCGTAGCTCTGGAAAATAAGGACCAGACATATGCTCTCCAGCAATTACATCACTCTGCCCTTCACATGTATTAACCACAGTACCCTTCACCCAACCACCCAGTAACTCAACCTTGGAAAAGCACTCTACTTCACCCTCCTGAGACTGGTGAGACAGTATCTGTCTGTCCCTGACACTCAACCCATACTCTTCTGGGATGTCTCTACACTCTATATCCAGGACGTCCACCAGGGGGGAACCCTTTTCTCTGTCACTCTCTGCTAGAGTCAGTAAAGTGTCCCTCCCCCCAGTAGGAATATGACTCCCTGTGCCAGTCCCCCAATCCTTCTCAGGGACCCTGTGCATAACGGGAACTACCTCATACCCTTGAACCGCCTGGGGTGTGTCAACTCCCTTCTTCAAGTTGGGCACCACATCTCTGGGCTTGTGCCCTCCTTCAGCAGTACTAGATGCAAGATTTTTGCTGCCACCATCTGAACTGGACTCAGCCCTTCCGGCCTCCAGTTTCAGCTCTTTACAGCTCAGCTCTTGAGCTGCAATCTTTTCTTCTTCCAGGGCTAAGAGTCTTTTTGCCTCAACCTCTGCAAGATACTCCTCTAATTGTTGCTCCTGTCGCCTTTGACCTCGGAGCCATTCATCTATTTCTGGGTCACTGTCCAACTCTGAGTAGTCTTCCTCCTCATGTGAGAAGTCTTCCTCCTCCTGAGCGTAGTCCTCCTCCTCATCTGAGGGGTACTTAGTCATTTGGTTTCTTGCTGCCTCTCTCTCTGCCCATCTTTCCTCCCCCCAAACTATGTAGTGATGGAGCATCTCCGCCTTAGTAGATCTCCTTGCTACAGGAAGGCCCCATTTTCTGCAAAGCTCCCTTAGGTCAGCCTTAGTGAGGTGGTCAGTACGAACAAAGAATGAGTAGGTAAGCAATCCCATTCTGATAAGATCTTATCAGCAAAAACCAAAATCCAAAGTCCAAAATATCAATAGTATATCCAGGAGGACATCAGAGAACCAAAAGCCAAAAAAGATGAAAAATCAAGTTGACCTTCAACTGTGGGTAGGTAGTGAAATACTTAGCTACTGTATGTCACTGCACAAACACAAGTCCTATCCTCACCGCTGATCACCAATGTTAGAAATGGGGTTTTTGGTTGGCAGTCAGGTTGCCCTCTGTCAAAGCAAGAACCCTCACTCTAGTCAGGGTAAGTCACACACAATCCAAAATCAGCCTGTGCTCACCCTCCGGTAGCTTGGCACGAGCAGTCAGGCTTAATTTAGAAGGCAATGTGTAAAGCATTTGTGTAATAAATCATACAACACCATAGCATAACACCACAAAAATACACCACACAGTGTTTAGAAAAATATATAATATTTATCTGGGTATCTTTAGGTCAAAATGATCAAAGTTGCAATATGAATTTGTAAAGATATCACTGAAAAGTGATATAAAGTGTCTTAAGACTTTAGAAAGTAAACAGAGTCTCTTTCAAACACAAAGTACCTGGTTTCTGGTGGGAAATCTCCTCAGAGGGCCACAAAGGAAGAGATGTGTGGAAAAAGGGTGTGTGCGTCGATTTCTCCCCAGCACACACGGACTTGCGTCGTTATTTTCCACGCGGGGAAGTCGAGCGTCGTTTTCCGGCACGCGGACAGTCTCTTTCTGTGGGTCGTTGGGATTACCAGATGTCCCGGGTCTGTGCGTGGATTTTCCTGCTTGTTTTCCGGCTGCGCGTCATTCTGCGGGGCTGTGCGTCGAAGTTTCGATCTCACGGCAGGCGTCGCGTCGATTTCTCCGGCGGAGTCGGGCGGCGTTGTCCTTGCGAGGCCGTGCATCAAAGTTTTGATCTCACGGCAGGCGTCGCGTCGATTTCTCCTGCGGAGTCGGGCGGCGTTGTCCTTGCGAGGCCGTGCGTCAAAGTTTTGATCTCACGGCAGGCGTTGCGTCGATTTCTCCCGGGAAGTCGGGCGGCGTTGTCCTTGCGAGGCCGTGCGTCAAAGTTTCGGTCGTCCCGAAGACGTCGCGTTGGTCAGCGTCGGTGTGCGGCATTTTTCTTGCCGCGGAACAAGCTGTGCGTCGAAATTTTCGGCGCACGGAGCGTCCAAGTGAAAGAGAGAAGTCTTTTTGGTCCTGAGACTTCAGGGAACAGGAGGCAAGCTCTATCCAAGCCCTTGGAGAGCACTTTCACAGCCAGACAAGAGTTCAGCAAGGCAGCAGGCCAACAGCAAGGCAGCAGTCCTTTGGAGAAAGCAGACAGGTGAGTCTTTTGAGCAGCCAGGCAGTTCTTCTTGGCAGGATGTAGTTTCTGGTTCAGGTTTCTTCTCCAGCAAGTGTCTGATGAGGTAGGGCAGAGGCCCTGTTTTATACTAAGTTGTGCCTTTGAAGTGGGGGTGACTTCAAAGAGTCTCTAAGAAATACACCAAGCCCCCTTTCAGTTCAATCCTGTCTGCCAGAGTCCCAGTAGGGGGTGTGGCAGTCCTTTGTGTGAGGGCAGGCCCTCCACCCTCCCAGCCCAGGAAGACCCATTCAAAATGCAGATGTATGCAAGTGAGGCTGAGTACCCTGTGTTTGGGGTGTGTCTGAGTGAATGCACAAGGAGCTGTCAACTAAACCTAGCCAGACGTGGATTGAAGGGCACAACAAGATTTTAGTGCAAAGAAATGCTCACTTTCTAAAAGTGGCATTTCTAGAATAGTAATATTAAATCCGACTTCACCAGTCAGCAGGACTTTGTATTACCATTCTGGCCATACTAAATATGACCTTCCTGCTCCTTTCAGATCAGCAGCTGCCTCTTCAACAGTGTATGAGGGCAGCCCCAATGTTAGCCTATGAAAGGAGCAGGCCTCACAGTAGTGTAAAAACGAATTTAGACGTTTTACACTACCAGGACATATAACTACACAGGTACATGTCCTGCCTTTTACCAACACAGCACCCTGCTCTAGGGGTTACCTAGGGCACACATTAGGGATGACTTATATGTAGTAAAAGGGGAGTTCTAGGCTTGGCAAGTACTTTTAAATGCCAAGTCGAAGTGGCAGTGAAACTGCACACACAGGCCTTGCAATGGCAGGCCTGAGACAGGGTTAAGGGGCTACTGAGGTGGGTGGCACAACCAGTGCTGCAGGCCCACTAGTAGCATTTAATCTACCTGCCCTAGGCACATGTAGTACACTCTACCAGGGACTTACAAGTAAATTAAATAGTCAATCATGGATAAACCAATCAGTAGTACAATTTACCCAGAGAGCATATGCACTTTAGCACTGGTTAGCAGTGGTAAAGTGCCCACAGGTCAAAAGCCAACAACAACAGGTCAGAAAAAATAGGAGGAAGGAGGCAAAAAGTTTGGGGATGTCCCCGTCAAAAAGCCAGGTCCAACAGTAACGCAGTGTTAGGCTATGGGAGAGATAGGCCTTACAACAGTGAAAAACGACTTTATGAGTTTTTATTGGCAAGGCATGTAAAATCTAAAAACATATATCCTACTTTTGAAATACAATACAACCGCCCATATGAGCCTTTACAGCCTATTTTAGGGGTGATGTATAAGTATTAAAAAGGAAGGTTTAGGTCTGGCAAAAGGTTTTTCTTGTGAGGTCCAAATGTAATTTTAAAACAGCACACATAGGTTGCAGTGGCAGGCCTGAGGCATGTTTTACAGGGCTACTTAAGTGAATAGCAAAATGGGTACTGTTGGCCAATAGTAACATTTATTTGACAGTCCCTGGGTACAGGTAATACCATTTACTAGGAACGTACAGGTAAACTAAATGTGCCAATTAGGAGAACACAACCACTTTAGCACGGGATGGCAGGTGTAGAGTGCACAGAGTCTTAATGCCAATAAAAACAAGTTCAACAAAAACCATTGGGTGAATGCAAAAAGTTTGGGGGAACATCTAAACAAGGAAGCCAAATCTAGCACTAGCAATAGGATCATCACTTTATCATTCCAAAAAGTAGCATATATTCAATAATAGCTCTAAATCTTATGAGAGAGATTTTGTAAATTGTCAATGTACTTTTCAAACCTGAAAGCTCAAGATGTCAGCAATTCAATAATTCGGACAACTTTCTTAACAGGCTCTAATTTGGACTCTATTTTTCAGATTTTATCACCTGCTCAGCTTCCAGATCATTACCTTCTTGAATGTACTCCTTAATCTCAAGATTCGGTTCTCAAGCTAATTTGTTCAGTGAAACCGGGATCATCGTCTAACCTCTGTTCTGCTTGGTGCTTTTATCTCATCGATTTCATTATTGCTGCTGGAATTGTAAGTATTATCAACCAGTCTACCTCACGAGGAATCTGTGCCCATTTGAAGCAGTCCCTATTGGTAATTCCACAATTTCATTGCTACCTTTTGTGGCAAAGGTTGTTGACAGACAGGCTAATTCACAACTCACATCTTTCATCAGGATAATTGCTGCTATCCACTGTCTTTGTTACAGTATCTCACACAATATTCATCAATAGCTATTTGGTGACCAGCATCGGAGTCAAACAATTACAGTGATTTTCCTCCTTTTTTATCAGATATCATACATAGGTTGTCGGTAAATTTTCTCACTCTACTTCTCTAAACAGAGCTGTTAAGTACACGTTTTTTCAGAGCTCCTCCTTGGGTCCTACCTATTTAACATGCATTTGTTGCACCTCTGGCAAAGCTTACGTATTTTTTTATATTTTTTTCAGCTGCTGAGCAGATGACATTCAGATTGTGCTACAAAATGAAGGGAATCAGGAACGGGTCGATGCTCATTTTCACACCTGCAGGCTTAATGGATGAGCAATAATCACCGTAAACTACACTCTAATAAAACAGCGATTCTGTTAATCTGGTACGACAACTGCTGGCCTAAATTTGAAAGTTATCACCCAACAGTAAGACCTGCTCTCAATGTTGGTATAATTTTTTTGAAATGCACCTTCTTCTTCAGCTCATATCTCCAGAGCTACCTCTTATCGTTTTTTGCTGTTAAAACAATGAGGAAGGTGTTGCCTTTTCTACATTAAGGTTTACATTTTACTGTTATTCAAGCCATAGTCGAAACCAGACTTGATTACTGCAGCAGTTATATCTTGGGTTACCAAAACATTTCTCACTGCATGCAGCTTGTCTAAAACTACACAGCAAGACTTCTGATTGCATCAGTCTCATATCTATCTCTATTTAAAACCTTAATTTAATTCCTTTTGGGACAAGGATATCACCTGTGTGGTGTATATTCAAGTCCCCGTGTCCTGAGTATCCTACATCAAGTATCTGGTATCTCAGTTATAGATTTTGGCCATGACATCAAACTGATCTAGCATGTGCAGAGAGACATAGATCAGTCCTTTGACATAATTAAGGTACTGACCCTGTCCTGTGACCTGGATGGGCGCACCAAGTGGTTCCACATTTACAGACAGTGGAGTAACGTCCCGGTCAAGCATTTAAAAAGTAAAGTGTTGTTAGCAGTGCAACGTGTTTACTGAATCCAGAGCTGTGGCTAAACCTCTTTATCTGTGTCAGTTGAGTGGGCAACTTCCCACTCCTAGAAAGTTCAACTCCTAGGTGTTTTCCCACCTCCTAGCACTAACATTCCAAGTTAGGTTGTGTGCTTTGTGTGTGTAGTCTGCATGGTATATACATGGTGGGTATGAGTGAACCAGAGTAATGGAGGAATGGAGGATTCATTTTGAATACACCTAGACTGGCCTTTTGCACAAGATCACAAGATGGATGTGAGATTGTTTTCCCACATGAACAAGTTACTTACCTTTGGAAAAGCTCTCTCTGTGGTGGTTATTGTATATAACTGCAGATTCCTCAACTTAGAATACTTCCTAGGCACCAGACTGGATCTAGAAAGCTTTCACTAGCAATGCTCCTGTGCACCAATAGATGAGACAGGGTTGACTCAATATCACTCTGGAAGTGATACAGTGGAGCCACATATGAGCATGCTGACAACAATTTCTTGATAGTCTCTGTCCGAGAATGAATAGCTGGTGCTACCAATGTGCAGATGTTTAACATGTTACCTTTTTAGATGTTAAAAAAGAGGCCACTCCACAGAACAGGGAGGGCAGTGAGGAATTTGTGTCCACCAGAAAGTGTATAACAGAAAGTGAATAACTTGTTCTTTTGGTGGATACTTCTCACCTCAGAATATATACCGAAAATGTACCTACCCAAAATGGAGGGTCATTGTAATTGGCTCAGACCAAAAAAACCTGCAAGACCGAACAGGCAAAATGCCCTTCTCAATGGACCTGGTTGTCAAGGGTGTGTTTTAAGAACATGTGCACTATTACCCATACCACAGCCTGGCAAATATCAAGGATAGACACTTTGCATGCTAACACAGTGGTAGCAGCCTTGCTCTGGTAGAATAGCCTCTCAGACCTTCTGGAGGCTGCTTTTTTACCAGTGCATAGCAGACCTTAACAGAGAAGACTATCATGAAAGAGTCATCTTCTGCACTGCCTTCCGTTTCTTCGCTAAAGAGAACCTTATAAAAACCTAATTGTCCAACCAATGGTATTTGCCACTTTCAAAGTACCAGCTTAAAGTAATTTTGAGATCTAGCTGATAAAGCCTCTTCTCCTCTTCCGAGGGGTGTGGAGAGGTGAAGAATGCTGGTAGGGTGACAGACTGTCCAACACATAAGAGAGTCACAACCTTAAGTAAGAAGTCTGTTTGAGTCATCAAAACCAATCTGTCTGAGAAAGCTGTGGTACAACGAAGTTGCAATGATAGTCTGTCACATGACAAGCTGAGGTAATTGCAGTGAGGACGACAGTGTTTAGAATCAAAAGATAGAGATAAAAGTTGTGCATCAGCTCGAAGGACGTACACATTAGAAACCTCAGGCTAAGGTCCCCTAGTTGCATTAGAAACGGTTTGGGAGGGAACATGTGTTTCAAAAATTTAATAAATCACATACTTAAAGGGTTTTTAAACAGGACGGTTTGTTCATGAAAACACAAAATGCCAAAGATCTTCCCAAAGTGGCAGCCTGTACTCATGCCCAGAATGTACAGGTACCACACTCAGCCCAATCTGGAAGCACTAGGGTGTCTTGGACCCAGTTTCTCTTGATCTTTTTGAAAGCTCTGGGTACAAGAGGCAGAGGCAGGAAGGCTACTTGTGGCCTGAATTCCAATCCAACAGGAAAACTTCTGCTTGTGAGTCTCTTCACAGAGAAAATCCAACATTTGACACTGCACGTTCTTGGTGGTGGTGAAAAGAACTACCCAGAATTCTCCCAACAGCCAAAAGATGCCCGCAGGACTTTAGGTGTAGATGCATTTTGTGATATGCCAGAGCTCACTGGTTGAGGTGGTCATCCCTGACTTTTAAGGATTCTACCTGGTTATTCACGATCAGGGAAAACAACTGATGCTCTAGCCAGCTCCAGAAGAGCAGAGTCTTCTTGCACAGGACCCCACTCTTTCCCTCTTGTTACAGTAACACATTTGGTGGGGTTGTCTGTGATGTGAAAATTTACAACAGCCTCCCCTTGATGGATAGAAGGAAGGCCTTCAACATCAGACAAATGACCCACAATTCCAACAGATTGATATGTAGCCAGATTTCCACCAGAGACCAGAATCCTCTGATCTCCACTTCCCCAGATGACCTCCCCAACCCAGTTGAAATGTATTCATCACAACAATCACTTCTGTGTGGGGAAGGAAGAGGGGCCTGCCGCTGGTCCAACTGCAGTCAAGCACACACCACTGAAGATAATGTACAGTCTGCTCTGTAATTTGAATTGCATCCTTTTAGGGTTGTTTGGTGACTGGGGCCGCTGAAACTCCTTATTTCATTGCAGATACTATATGTGCCAACTAGTGTAGCTGTCATGGAGAATGTAGGAGGCTAAATCTCTCACTGAGATCAAGGGCCGAAGCTGAAATATCAGGATCATATTCTAAATATCCTAGACTTTCTGCAATGGAAGAAAGGACTTAAACTGTACTGTACTCAGGACAACTCCACTGAAGGGAAGTCTTATGCGAGGAGCCACGGGTGACTTCAGCTTGTTAACTGAGAACCTCAACAATGTCTGGAGGCTTGTCTCCATCTGGAGGTGGTTTATGACTGACTCTGACAAGCCTCGTCCAGTAGCTAGTGGTCGTGGTTATGAGAAAACTGGTATCCTGTACTTCTGAGGACGGGCAGCAAATACTGCTATCACTTTCGGGAACACCTGAGAAGCACTAGTAAGGCCAAGGGGGAGCACAGCTTCAGACACCATCCAGTCTCTTGTGTCTAGATCAGACAGAATCTAGACCAATGTGAGTATTTTGGATTTGTTCTTCTGCAGAAAGGCATTCAAAGCACAGGGAGGTATGATGGACTGATGTCCCTCATTTGTTTTCAACACAAAGGAAATTGTGAGAGTTGCGACCATCCTCTATTTTTGAATCTGGAAAGCTCTCAATGGCTTTGGAAAGTAAAGCTCACACCTCTTGCAACAGGATGGACAGAGGTGTTCCTCTGAGATACACTTTGCTGTGAGAAAGAGTTGGCAGGGCAGACAGAAAAGGTAGAGTATAACCATGCTGATCACATCTAAATGATTTGCCCTGGATCCTGCTCTTGTCCACAAGGTCCTGGAATTTGGCTGGTGACAAAGTGTGTTCCTTCTGACTATTACTGAAAGCTAGGGCTTAGAAACCTTTTGGCCCCAAAGACCGCTGAAGGACCAGGATTGATCTGTCAAGCAGATCCTACGAATGTGCGCTGCTTCTGGACCAAAGATTCAGGTTGCTGCACTCCTAACTTTTCCCCAGCAGCAATTTCGATTTAGCAGCACCACACTAAGGTGTTCAGCCTCTTGGAGCCATGTTCGGCTACAGCTTACAGCCTTCCCCACTGGAAAAATCCAAGCTTCCAAAAGGTCTGAAGGTAGAAAGCTTCACAGGCAAAGGAGCCAAAAGAATTAGATCAGCGAGGAACCTCCTCCACAGTGCACCTAACAAGTAGCGCATCTTAGATATATTTCTACTTTCACATTATGCCAACTTCAGAATTGAGAAAAATCCTAATGAAAATCTAGTAACAGCCTGTAATGCTGCAATCTGCGTTTTGCTGCAATGGTATGTATAGTTATTTCATTGACTGACCATTCGTCCTTTATGTGACCAGGAGCCTTAGGCAATCTTCTGCCCATCTGAAGAGATTGTATGAGCAGTAAAATATGTGAGCAATAAAACCCAGACATTGAGGTGAGCTGAAGTAGAAGCAAAAAAAAACAATTAAAGCACTGGACTGCAGTTGAGCAATCTTACCCTAGTAAATAAATTAACAATCATAGACTTGCAAAAACAAAAATAAATTCACAGCATATGAAATTCTGTTCATAGTTGCTGAAACAGAGCTTCCATCATAGAAACTAAATTCTAGACAGGACTTTCCTTGAATAACCTATTGCATTCTGGGACTTTTAGTCCAGGATCATGTCAAATGAAGTACTTGGAGTCATACACCTAAAACAATGATTGTATAATGTTATGAATAGAACTTCAAATATGGTGTCCCTGATGGGAAGCTACTGATGTACATTGAACCTATCCCAGATGGAGCTTGCAGCACTAGCAATCCCGAAAGGTGTGCACTAGAGGCTGAAAGTTTGTGCCCTGTCACTGCCATCTTTACAAACCTCATATCACTTCTGAAATGGTTGTGCTTCTAGTCCAGTCCAAACCAGTAGCAATAACCAGAATATGCATCACACCCTTATTCGTATTTGGTGGGGCTAAGGAGGCTTTAAAGTACTTGGTAACCCCTTTTCTGAGGCAGGACATACTGCAACAGTTTCTAGTTGAACTGTGCACTGTATCTGCATTGCAGAAACAAGCAGCTGCTGTTTTTGAAGGGAAAATAAAGCAACCTGTGATCATTGTGGAGATTACAACCTCCTAGACCCTCTTTTCAAGATGCTGCTGCCTTTTTGACTTCTAATGCCAGGGTTCTCACAGACAATGTCAGGTGTTGCAAGTGGTAAGAAAGAGGCCCCAGCTCCTGGCTACAATCCTCCTTTTTAATAAAAGATAACAACTGCAATTATTAATTCAGTTATCCAGATGAGATGTCTGCTGAGGAAATGTCGTAACAATGAAAAATCCATGGAATGTTCAAGGATTTAAAAAAAATCTATCTGGAAAGCATGCTTCAGGTGTTACCCAAACTGAGAATCTCTAGTTTGTCTAAAACATTTTCACAGACAAAATGATTCTTGGCCTATAAAGAATGTATGTATGTATGTATGTAAAGGTCTGTAATCCAGAACAAAACATACTTCAACATATTGTTATATGAAACATACATTCATCTAAGGTGATTACACATCTTGGTAAATATTAAAAACACAATGAAATAGGCTGAATGGAAACCTTCCATCAGAACCCTTTTCTACAAATCAAATTTCTGTCTCACCCCCAAAACAACAATAAAGAACAACAATGCTTCATCAATAACTGCTTTATGACTTCCTGATAAAGAAATCTTGGAGTTTCAATCACATACTATTAGAAACTGGGTTTCTAGCTGGCAGAGGTATGCACCCTGTCCAAGTAGGGACAACAATCCTTGTCAGGGTAAGTCACAACACAACCTAAGCTATCCTGTGCTCCCCCTCCAGTAGCTTGGCACAGAGCACACAGGCTTACTTTAGAAGGCAATGTGTAAAGTATTTGTATAACTCATACAGTTTAAAGACCACAAAAAGTACTCCACATCAGTTTAGGAAAATAGATAATATTTATCTGAATAAAATAAAAACAAAACTTCAAAAATCCAATGTGCATAAATCAAGATTTCACTTTTAAAGGTCTAGACGGCTCTTAATCCATAAATGTCTGTGGTTTTATCTTCTTAACACACAGTACCTGGGATGCGTCAAAAATGACAATGCAGAGTGCCACAGAGAAGGTGATGCGTTGCAGGATAATGCAATGTGTTGTTTATTTTGTGTGCGAGGGAGGTGATGCATTGATTCTTTCCTCGCAGGCAAGGTGATGGGTTGATTTCCGGGTGCGCAGCCTTGGCTCCTTACTGCGGTGCAGGGATATTTTGACAGCCAGGGACAATGTGTGTAAAGTCCAAAACACAATAGGAGGAGGAAGCAGGTGCTATGTCGATCCAGTAGGCAATGCAGTGATTTTTCAGCCGCAAGACAGGCACTGCGTCGATTCTGCAGGCATTGCATTGAATTTGGCAGTCACTGCATCAATTTTCTTCTTCTTAACAGAAGGCAAGCTCAGTCCAAGCCCTTGGAGATCACTTGTGGGGAAAGGCTACGTCCTTCCAGCAGGGTCAGAGAGCAGCAGGCAACAAGGCAACAAGAAGGAGAGCAGTCCTTCCAGAAAAGTAATCCAGATGAGTCCTTTGGGAAGCACGGCGGTCCTTCTGACAGAGTTCAGTTGTAGGTCCAGAAGTGTCACGTACCCATTTTATACCCAAATGTGTCTTTGAAGAGGTGGAGACTTGAAAGAATGGTTCTGAAGTGCACCCGTTCCACTTACACCCCAGTCCTGTCTGTCAGGATATCTGTGGGGGGTTATCAGTCCTTTGTGTGGGGTCAGGCCACTAACCTTTGAAATGTAAGTGAGAGCTCCTCCACCCTTCCTGCCCAGGACGACCCATCGGTATGCAGTTGAATGCAGGTGCAGCTGAGTGTCCTGTGTTTATGACTGTCTGGGTAGAATGTACAAGGGGAGCTGTCAACCAGAACAGACCAGACATGGATTGGAGACATGCTATAAGGCACAGAGAGCAGTAAATGCAGAGAAATGCGTAATTTCTCAAAGTGGCATTACTAAAAGAGTAAGGTTAAATTCAACTTCACAAGTAAGCAGGATTTTTCACTCCCCTTCTAACCATACCAAACATGACAATGCAACTGCTTTCAGATCAGACATTACCACTCAAAAGTATATAAGGGAATTTCCAATGCTGACCTATGAGGGGAGCAGCTCTCACAGTAATGAAAAACTAAATAGGCTGTTTGTCACTACCAGGTCATGTAAAACATAAGGGTACATGTCCTACCTTTTACTTACTTAGCACCCTCCCCTATTGGCTACCAAGGGTCTACCTTAGCGGTGACTTATAAGTAACAAAAGGGGAGTTTAAGGCTTAGCAATTAGTTTCAAATGCCAAGTCCAAGTGGCAGTGATACTGCACACACAGGCTGTGCAATGGCAGGCCTGAGACATGGTTAAGGGGCTACTTATGTGGAGGGCACAATCACTGCCGCAGGCCCACTAGTAACATTTAATTTATAAGCCTGGACACATGTAGTGCACTTTACTAGGTACTTACAAGTAAAATAATGTGCCAACTGGGTATCAGCCAATGTTACCATGTTTAGGGGAGAGAGCGCAAGCACTGGTCAGCAGTGGTAAAGTGTGCAGAATCCTAAAACCAGTAAAAATGAGATCAGAAAAATGCAAGGAGGGAGGCAGGCAAAAAGTTGGGGAAATATGACCCTAAGGCTCTCAGGCCTAACATGTGTCCACCTAGCTGAAAGCCCTTGGGAGCTCTCTTCACTAAGGTGGCAAAATCTGGAGAGACCATCAGCATTGACGTGGTCAGCCCCCGAACAATGCTCCACCGTAAAGTCCATTCTTTGTAGAAGAGTTTAGGATGCTCACGTTTCATTTGCATGAGCCATCTGAGGGGGTCTGTGGTCTATCTGAACCCGGAAGTGATTCCCGAACTGGTATGATCTCAACTTCTTCAGTGCCCAGACCACAGTAAATGTTTTTCTTTCAATGGCACCCAACCTCTGTACCTGAAGTAACCTCCTGCTAATGAAGGCTACTGGTTGGTCTAGACCCTCCTCATTCAGCTGTACTAAGACTGTCCCATGCCAAGCTCTGAAGCGTCCATCTGCACAATGAATTCCTTGGAGTAATTAGGGGCATGGATCACAGGTGCTGTGCACATGGCTTCCTTAAGAGAAATCAGAGGTTTTCTGACAAGCCTCTGTCCAGTTCACCAGCCTAGGCTGCTTCTTTGAAGTCAGTAGACTTAGGGGGGCAGCAATGGTACCATAGCCCATAACACATTTTCTGTAACAGCCAGTGAGGGCTAGGAAGGCTCTAACTTCAGTTTGGGTTTTAGGTGGTTGTCAGGACATGATGGTTTCAACTTTGGCCTGGAGGGGCTGCATCTTGCCACCACCTAACCGGTAACACAAATACACCACAGAACACTGCCCAATCTGCCACTTGCTGACCTTGATTGTCAGGAATTCCTGTTGCAGGGACTAAAGCACCTCTTGGAGGTGATACAGATGTTCTTCCCAGCTGCCACTGTAGACAGCAATGTCGTCTAAGTAGGTGGCACAGAAAGCCTTCCTGCCAGCCAGGACCCTGTTAACCAACTATTGGAAGGTAGCATGGGCATTCTTCATGCCAAAGGGCATCACCCAGAATTGTTAATGGCTCTCAGGGGTTGAGAATGCTAAACCTCTCTGTTGCACCCTCAGTCACGGTGACATGCCAGTACCCTGATGTTAAGTCAAAGGTACTGAAAAATTTGGCAGCGCCTAGCCTGTCAATAAGCTCATCAGCTTTAGGAATGTGCATCAGTCTTGGTGCAGAACTGAGGCCATGCAGAGCCGAAGTTCTGGTTTGGCCTCCGTTGGGGCAGCCTTTGGGGATAGACCAGGGACTGCTAGAGGATTCAATCACCCCTAAGGCTAGCGTCTTCAGGGGCTTCCTCCTGGATGCTTGCTCTCACCCTGTCTGACAACCTGTTAATACTGTTCTTTAGGGGGGTGCTGTCTCCTGTGTCAAATTTATGGATCCAAAGATGTGTGAGTCCAGGGGTGAGTGACAACCTGTGAGGCAAACTGTCCCAGCAATTGGTAACAGTTGCCTTGCTGCTCTGGGGCCAGGGTGGCAAAATGTTGACACTCTCCTCGGACCCATTGTGTTCCTGTGCAGAGAGAAGGTCAGGGAGATGTTCGCTCTCCTCCTCCACACCCTCATCTGTCACAAGGAGCACGCTCACTTCGGGCCTCTCAAAGTGAGGTTTGAGTCTGCTGATGTGGAGCACCCTTATGGGTTATCTAGGGGTCTAAATGTCCGTTAAGTGACCTCACCCTTACACTCCTTGATTTTGTACAGGCCAGTCCAGTGGTCCTGGAGAACTCTAGTCTATGATGGCTTCATGACCCATACTTTCTGGCCAGGCTGAAACTCTATCAAGGTGGCCTTGTGGTCATACCAAAGGTTCATTACTTCCTGGCTGGCCTTGGGGTTGCTCTTGGCCTTTTTCCAGAAGCGGGGCATCTGGTTCTGGGGACCAACATGTATCTGACCACATCCTGGGTGGTTTCCTGGAAGATTTCTCTCACCCCTCCTTGGCAATTCTCAGAGGTCCTTTGACACGGTGGCCAAAGAGTAGTTAAAAGGGACTGAACCCTTATCCTTTCTGTGGTACCTCACTGTAGGCAACCAGAAGGCATGACAAGATGACGTCCCACTTATGCGTAATGGCGTCAAGTAGTCCTGCAATCATGCCCTTCAAGGTCTTGTTGACCCTTTCAACTAGACCATTGTATTGAGGGTGGAAGGGTGTGGTGAACTTATAAGATACACTACACACATCCCACATGGACTTCTTACGCAGACATCAATCAATCAATCAAAGCATTTTCAAAGCGCACTACTCACCCGTGGAGGGTCTCAAGGTGCTGATGCGGGGGGTGTAACTGATCAAACAGGCAGGTCTTCAGGTCAGGTGTCTCCTGAAGGTAAGTAGGTCATGTGTCTGTCGTAGGTGGATGGGAAGAGTGTTCCATGTCTTGGCGGCGAGGTGGGAGAACAATCTGGTGCCAGAGGTCGTTCTGTGGATGCGTGGGACGGTGGTGAGGGCAAGGTCACTGGAGCAAAGCTGTGTAGAAGTAGAGCCATCTTTTGAGGTATTCTGGTCCGGTGACATGAAGTTAGTGCCTCAGCCAGACATGATCTCTCTGGGGAACCCGACATGGGTAAAGATCCCCATCAGATTTCAGTGCAGTCACCATCCTCAGAGGGATTGCCTCTGTGTAGAGTGTGACATGGTCCACCAAGATGAGAAGTGGGATCAGGGGCGCTTTCAGCTTTTTTGCTGACTCCCCACTGTCATGGCAGGTGAGACAGGACCTGCAGAATGTATCCGAGGCTGTCTTCATTCTGGGCCAATAAAAGTGGGCAGCAAGCCTGGTCAAGGTCTTGTCTTGCCCTAAATGTCCCGCGAGGGGTATGTCATGAGCCAAACCCAGTAGAAAGGCCCAGTAACACTGGGGGGCCATCAGCACATGGGCTGCCCCAGCACCAGGACCCTTAGGCTCGCTGTAGAGGAGATTATTATCCCAGTAGATTGGGTGATCCCCAGAGGCTTCACCTGTTGTATGGGCTGAGGCCTGTCACCTCAAACCCTCAAGAGTGGGACACTCTCTTTGTGCTTTGCGGAATTTCGCCCTGGTGGGCCAAGCCATCCCTTGCCAGCCAGTAAGCTCCGGTAGATCACCTAGGGCAGCAATGTTCCCCCCCTTTAGCTCAGGGGCCTCCTCCTCTGGGACCCCATCAACCTCCACCACGGGAACCTCAGGGACTGGTTTCCTGCACCCCTTTCCCTGGCAGCTGTCCAGGCCATTGTTACAGGCTCCAGACACCCTTAACTCCCTTCCCGGGCAGCCATGGACCGTGTGGTCATACAGACCCACTAAGGCAATCCCATCATCTCCATGAGAAATCTGAGCTGATGTAGTGTGCTTCAGTTCCCTGCCTAAGAGGCAATCTACAGGCATGGCAGGGCTCACAGCAACTTTCAGAGTATCAGAGCCCCACTTCCCACCATTCATGGGTAACCAGAGCCACTGGTAGATGGCTCTCACAACTGTTGACGACTATGACTTGGTGGAATGTGTTCGGTAGGACCTACTCTGCTGACACTTGACAGTAGTCATGCTTGCTCCTGTGTTATGCAGAGCCTCCAACCCCTGCCCATTAATGTTGACCCACTTCCTATACTACTGTCTGTTCCCAAAAGCTACCTCCTCCCTGAGATGTCTGCACACCCGACGGGGATGTGCCCTCTTGGGACATTTGGAGTCACCCTTAGCGTAACCATACTTGGAGTAGTCTATACATTGGGGTAAAAACCTCCCTGTCTTATGGTCAAAGAACCATTTCTATTTAGGATCGTATTGGGACTGGTTACCACTTCTCCCTTGGGAATTATTTTGGGTGCCTTTAGCAAACTCCCTATTTTTAAGTTTTTCTCCCTCCTCTTCTTTCTTCTGGTGGGAACTCTGACCGCCTTTGTAGGTCTCCTCCCCAGATATCTTTTTGGACACTCTGGTGCTAGCCCAGATGTCCTCCTCCTCAGCAAGCCTGCTGAGGTCAGTCAGCTTACTGTCAACTAGGTGCTGGCGCAACTCTGTAAAACAGATATTGAGCATGTGCTCGCTCAAGATTAAATTGTACAACCCAACATAATCATGGACTTTCGTTGGCCCGCATGCAGCCATTCAGTGCCTTACTGGAGCAAACAATGAAACCTACCCAGGATTGGTTGGGGAGCTTTGGATTGTCCTTGAATCTCCAGCAATACTTCTCAGGGGTCTTTCGGATTCCCTTTCAGCTCTTTCAGCTTCTCTTTCAGCTCGCTTGGCTTCCCTCTCAGCCTCTATTTTTTATTTTGCCAGCTACAGCTGGAATTCTCTCTCCTCTCTCCTTTCCTCTGTGGTCAGGCCATGACTAGAGACAGTGCTTCCTGCCCTCACAGGTAGCACATCTCCAGGGGTGTCACCCTCAACTGCTTCAGGTAGCTCCTCATGACAGCCATTCACATGCTCCCCCAACCCATCATCCTCTTGGAAGTGGAGCTCTGCACAGGAACTCTGCACAGGACCTCAGTGCCATTTTAAACTTCACCTTCTTGGTGGCTCCTCAGGCAGAAACCCCCATCCCTTTGCAAAAGCTTTTCAACTGTGTAATCCTCCAGCGTAGCCTGCTCAAACTCCATGGTGCCATTGGAAGAACTAACCTGAGACATGATGCATAGGATGTATTAAAAATGCAAAGCTGGGAAAATTGTAGAAAAAAAAAATGAAAATGGTCTTTAAATGTGAGTAGGTAGCATATATGTAGCTATTGTATGGCACTGCACAAACACAAATCCTATCCTCACCATTGATCCCTATTGTTAGAAATTGGGTCTCTAGTTGGCAGAGGTATACTCCCTGTCCAAGTAGGGACCACAGTCCTAGTCAGGGTGAGCAAAGGATAATTTAGGTTGTGCCATGACTTACCCTGACTAGGTTTGTGGTCCGTACTTGGACAGGGTGCATACCTCTGCCAACTAGAGACCCAAATTCTAACACATACCAACAATGTGAGAAGGGCATTGGGAAGATAAATGTATCTTACAAACAATTGTGTGTTTACCCATGCGGTAGTAGTCCAGTAGAAGAAATACATTAATCATCCGCTAGCGCTAGAGCAGAAGGTTTCTATTAGAATATATACACGATGAAACCAGGAGACTATGGGGGTTATTCTAACTTTGGAGGAGTGTTAATCCGTCCCAAAAGTGACGGTAAAGTGACGGATATACCACCAGCCGTATTACGAGTTCCATAGGATATAATGGACTCGTAATACGGCTGGTGGTAAATCCGTCACTTTTCCGTCACTTTTGGGACGGATTAACACCTCCTCCAAAGTAAGAATAACCCCCTATGTGCCAAGAATCAACTGAAGCAGGTACAGATCTCAACAACTCACTAGTTTCCATTACAGGATGTGGTGTGAACTCCAACTCTATAATCCTACATACTCTTCAATTTCTTTATTCATCACAAACAATGAAAATCAATCTGGACGAACGGAAATAGGACTACCTTGATCTCACTGTATAACCTCCTTTTACACTGATTTAGTGGTCACATATAACTGATCATCCTTCAGCACGCATGTCTTTCTTTTTGGTACTTCTCCTGATTTATATTTATTTGTGCCAATATGTTTCCAAATTATTTTACATCTTTAGTATTTTCTTTTAACACGTGAGTATTGAACAATAACAAAAGATACGGATGGCACAAAGTAATGTAAACCAGTAAAACATAATAAAAGGATGTATGTCCCGATACTGTAGTGAAAATATTGACATGCATAATTATTACATTCTCAATAAATACCCCAGATGTTGTCAAGGTAATATACGCAGGGAGGTATAGATTTACTGTTTTCAACTTCACGTTAACTTACGTTGACGATATATTGTGCATGGGCTATTGGTGCAAGTTGATATTTTGCAAACAATATTGTCACCTCCACCTAATAAAATAATCAGTAAAGCACTTTTATAGTGTGATCAATTAGAACATTTTAAATTAGTCTATAATTTGTCAAACAAAAGAAAAACAATTATAACAAAAAGAACACCAAAAAATAAACACGCAAGACCATACAAAACGGTGAATTATGTCACACCTATAACAAATAAAGGACCATGGTGATATATAAATACATTCAGATTATTCTAAAAGTAGTTCACAAATTTTCTTTATGAAGGCATTATTTTCAGGTTATGCCAAAGCCGACGTTTAAAAAAAACTTTTTTGCATTTCAAATTTGACAATTGGTTTTAAGTGTCAATTTTCGACATCGTAAAACTCTTGGTTCTTCGTAAGCATTTCTAAATGTGTCTGTGGACCACATTAAGAATAACCATTTAAAAAGCACATCCTTCTTAGTCAATTCCACTCCGATTCGAGTTTAGAGATAGATTATTCTTGCAATATCTAGGCACAAATCGTTTATCATCCAACTATCCAAAAATGCAGGATTGTAATCTGCCTTTACAGAGCTGTCACAAACAAAACCGTTCTAGCAGATACACATTTTCCATATGTTGGATGCCAAACCAGTAGGGAGAATTGCATTTTGTTGAATAATTACTGTTTCCAGGTTTACAACCATCCCGGCAGAACTAGCCAGGAATTTTCTAGGTAATCATAGCTACTTCATCCCATTTAAAGCCCCTATCTACTTTGTTTTTAAGCAAAGCAAAATAATTCCCCCAGTATTTGACTACAAAAAGAAAAGTGGATACAATTATTGACAAATTATTAAGTCCAATGCCTAATAAATAAAACACTCTGTGGACATGAGAGAGACATATTTTCAACTGAGGAAGAGCTAAAGGTTCATACAGTTTTAGTGGAATAAGGTTCCACAGGTGAGCTGTGGATTATCCTGAAAGCACTAAACAAAGCAATTGCCTAATTAGCTCTATCTACAAAAATTACACAATATGATTTAATTATAATATTTAACTGATGAGAGGATTGTAATGAGAAAGTCAGGAGAAAATGCACAGTGTTTGAATTTATTTTAATCAGTCAATACACAGTTTGCTCAAATCAACAATAAGATTATAACTAGATGAAGGCTTGTCCTTCTCGTATTACCCAGTGAACTTGCTCTGGTGTCACCCTCTCCCCACGGGAAAAGATGAGACCAGTATGAGTAGGAATTTTAATCTTTCTGCCGCGGACCATCCTTGAGGGAGGAGGAAGAGTGAAGAGTGGCTGTCAGGCTGAGCAAAGGTCAGCCTGATAGACACTCTTCATTTTCAGCTCAGGCAGCCAGGAGCAAGATGTGCGGATGCAGGCTCCTGGCTGCCTAAGCTGAACTTTGCTGGGCTGAAGAGGTCACAGCTCCTATGGGTGTGACCTCCTCGGCACAGCAAAAGTGCCTCGAGGCCACCCCCCCCGTGACAGGGAAGCGTCACCCATTGATTTTAACCTGGGCGCTTCAGGTTTAAGCCCTGAAGCGCCCAGGGCGAGTGTCAATCAGTGACACCTTGTCACAGAGTGAGTGGGGTCAGCAGTCTCACTGACCCCATCCCACTCTGTGGCAAAGTTGGGACTGCTGCCTTCCCTCATTGGCTGACCGACGGTCAGCCAGAGAGGGAAAACAGCAGTCCCAACCCTCCAGGGATCTCCGAGCTGAAGGTAAGTGTGTGTATGTGTGAAGGTAAGTGTGTGTTTTTTAAATGAATGTTTGGTGCATGCGTGTATGTTTGAATGTTGATGAGTGTTGTGAATGGATGTGAGTGCATGTGTGAATGAATGCGTGTGATTTTGCTGCCCGCCCTCTCCCTCCTAAAACTACCAGCCGCCACTGTCATCCATACTGCATCGTCTGCTCAGCACCTTATCGATATTCCTGTTATAACCTCTAAAATTGTATTCAAGAAGGAATGTTCAGCACTCCTTGTAAATCACTGTGCTCTACACATCTCCATGACTAACCTATGAGTTAATGCAGAAATTTGTGATAATGGGATAACCGGACCCTCAATACTAACTTTATGTCACCATTCCTGGTGAAGATTGTGCACAACATGGTTAGTGCTTTTCCCTGACTGGTCAAGGGGTCTTGAGAGTGTCCGAAATGGGATTCTGTTGTTTAGGACACTTCCTTCTCCTCTCCACTCCTCTGCTTGTCTTCTATATTCACCTCTGATGGTGCCTCGGTCTCCTCTTCTCCACTCCACTCTCCTTCATCCTTCTGTATGTTTTCAGGCCCCTTTAATAGAACCCCATAGTGCTCTCTTCATCTTCACTTTGTCCCACTGGGATAATCCTCAGATCCCCTTCAATGGTGCCTTGCTGACATCTCTCCCTCCAGCTTTACTCCTTCATTTGACTGCTCTTACTATTTACTCACTTTGCCACACCTTGTTGTTGGGACTCACATGCTTTGATTGGACACTGGGCCGGCTTTCTGGCTCTGGCCTGTTTAGCCATGCGAATAGCCCCTGCACAGAGCAAATCCTTGCATGGTGTGACTGCGACCTGATGCAGCTTCCAGAAGGCACGCAGCAACGTGGGGCCATTTGACCTACCTGGAGGCATTAGTGCTCTCCTCTTGGGGGAGAGGGTCCCACCTAGCATTCTGTGAACTACTTTATTGGTGTCCCACCCCCATCTGCCTACTACTATTGAGGTCTCGCCTGTTGACACCTGCCACCTACTGGGATATTCTCCCTCTGCTTTGGATTGGCAGCAGGTATGTGCACCTCTCCCGGTCTTGTGGCATAAGCTACACCACTGAGGCTGATGCCACTCTGACTGCTCCCGTGCATAGCTCCGCCACAGGGTGCCTGGCTCCCCTGCTGGACACACGATATGGGGCATGGAGACCACAAACAGCACAAATTGACATTTGACTCTCCCCTAAGCTCAAGGCAGCAGCCTTCGAAAACTACAGCAGAGGACCCTGCTCGATCCCCCACTAACTCTATTACTACTGATGTTGCTGACGCTATAATGGCAGAGCTCCAAGCTGGTTTCCAGGTGATACATACCCGCTTCAATACCCTTGGTGCCCGTCTTGATCGAATGGATGAGAGGTTAGACCGCCACGCAACTTGCCTGGAGGGAGCTGAGTGCTGTCTGTCTGAGGTGGAAGATGGCTCAGCTGATGCTCTGAAGTGCCTGGAGACGGTGGAGCTAATGCTAAAAACAGTAGTGGACAGAAATGGAGATCTTGAGGCTAATTCAAGATGGAATAATATCTGCATTTCCGGATTTGCTGAAACCACCAACATGGGCCCATCTGATACTTTTGTAGAGAAGCTACTTACTGGCCTCTTTGGACACCTTCATTGAGAAACACACACATAGGGGGTCATTCTGACCCTGGCGGCCGGTGGCCGCCAGGGCCACCGACCACGGGAGCACCGCCAACAGGCTGGCGGTGCTCCCACAAGCATTCTGACCGCGGCGGTTCAGCCGCGGTCAGAAGCGGAAAGTCGGCGGTCTCCCGCCGACTTCCCGCTGCTCGGGGGAATCCTCCATGGCTGCGGAGCGCGCTCCGCAGCCATGGGGATTCTGACACCCCCTACCGCCATCCTGTTCCTGGCGGGTCTCCCGCCAGGAACAGGATGGCGGTAGGGGGTGCCGCGGGGCCCCCGTAAGAGGGCCCCACTGTGTATTTCAGTGTCTGCAATGCAGACACTGAAATCCGCGACGGGTGCAAACTGCACCCGTCGCACCCCTGCAACTACGCCGGCTCAATTCTGAGCCGGCGTCCTCGTTGCAGGGGCATTTCCTCTGGGCCGGCGGGCGCTCTTTTGGAGAGCGCCCGCCGGCCCAGAGGAAATGTCTGAATGGCCGCCGCGGTCTTCTGACCGCGGTGCGGTCATTTGGCGGCGGTACCTTGGCGGACGGCCTCCGCCGTCCGCCAAGGTCAGGATCAGGGCCATAGATCCTTGGGCCCACACCTTCCAATAGGGCCCCCCTCCAATTGTCACGTGCCTACTAAACTTCCGTGATCAGGATACTGCGCTTCACCTCGCCAGGGAACAAGCCCCTTTCCAATGCCAGGGATCCTCATTCTCCAAATTTCCTGACTTCACGTTCGCTATTCAGGAGGCCAGACACAAGCTTGCAGATGCCAAGGCTGCTCTTCGCAAGTAGAGCCCGAAATATTCTATGCTATATCCAGCTGGTCTCCGGGTGGAGGTGGACAGCCGGCAGCATATCCACACCAATCCTGCTGAAGAAATCAAGCTCTGTAAGCAACATGGAAAATGCAACTCTCCTCCAGGTGAACTTTCCCTGAGATGCTCACTGCCTACACTGCGAATCCTGGAAGCAAATACACCCTCCTAACTGCCTTGATGTCCTCAGACGAGCCTAAGAGGGGCCCTGCCGCTTCTCACTAACTGCCCCCAGACACTGAGTTTAACTCTCCCCGATAAGTATTGGACGTCATGCCACTGTCTTAAGAGACTTTGAAGCCATAGATGTACGTGCTACTATATACTCTACAAGGAGCCTGCCCTGCTTATGGCGTTGTCACTGCCCAGAGGTGAACGCCTGATGCCTTTCTCATGTTTATGTCTCTTTGTAGTGGGGTCCTCCAGTACTAGGTTACTGGAGTGGATCATGGTGGGGTTTGTTGTTTGTTATTGATTATGCTTTTGTTTGTCTTTGCAGCTCTATTCTTTTCAGATGCAACTTCCCTGCTGTGCTGCATTCACATTTTTGCAGCATGTCCCTTCATATTGAACCTCCTCCTATACCCCATGACCTTTAGGGAAGAATAAATCTGGTGTCTCACATGGAACATGCGGGGACTCAACAATCCCTGTAAGGGGAAACAAGTCTTGGCGTATCTCGCCAAACATCATATCACACTGACATGTCTGCAGGAAACGCATCTTTTTTCCTGAGGTGACTGTCAGTTAATGTTTACTTTTCCTCTTATAGTACTTACTCCGGTGGGGTCTGCGTATTGATTCATAAATTGCTACCCTTTATATACAACACTCATATTGCTGATGAGGAGACCAGATATCTCCTAGTATTGGGCACCCTCTCAGGCAGAGCGATCCTGTTTGTTTATGTTTATGCTCCAAACGTTGGCATACCTGAGTTCTACCATACACTCACAACTTTGATTTACTGTTTACCTACGTACCTCCTTCTTGGTGGCTACTTTAATATTGCACTACACTGGGTTACCCGTTAGTGCTAAACCACGTTCTCTGCTCACATTACACAAACTTCTGGACACCCCTCACCTTTCAGATGTGTGGTGCACAAAATATCCTCATGCTAATGGTTACACTTTTTAATCCATCCACAATCACTTATGGGCTCACCTTGACTACTGGTTTACGTCACCAAATCTCCTACTTTGGTCCCGGGAGGTGATGCACATGCCCCATACACTCGCTGATCACTCACCTGTCCTCCACACCCTCGCGAAACCACACTCTAGCTCTATCCCTTAACAGTGGTGATTCCCAAAGCTCCAGGATGCCATGTTTTATTCACACCTTCTTGCAACTAACAAATTCTTCTCCCTGAATTCGGGCTCTGTTTCCAAACAGGCTACCTTACAGGAGGCCTTTGAGGGTTATAACAAGGGAGTCTGCATCTCCATACACTTGACTCTGCCACTTCTAGGGACGCCTAAACACCAGTGCTTCAGAAAAGATCGCTACTCCTACACAAATTCCGTGACTTAGCGCATCTGGAAGTGTCCTTTCTTGATAGATACGCCTGTGCCTGACACTATGGTGAGGGGGATTATCCGTGCTGTACTCTGGCCTGCCTTCTGCGCCCCAATTACCAGGCCATGTATATCACTGCCCTGCAAGCGGATGATGGCACTGTCATATCGGGTGACAATATTGCCCATACACTCCTCGACTACTACAGAACCTTGTACTCTTCACGACACACAGACAGGGTTGAGGAAATTGCTTCCTACCTGTCTGAGTTTTCCATGGTCTAGCTCTCAATTGGCCATCAGCAATTCCTCACGGCCCCCTTTACGCAGGAGGAAATCTCCAAGGCCATTGATGCCTTGGAGGATCAAAAGCCCCTGGTCTTGATGGCTTTACGGGGCACTTCCATAAAGCCTTGAAATCAGTTTTGGTCCTACATCTTTCCAAACTCTACATGGAGACCCACCCTGTAGGAAGCTGCCATTACCTTGCTTCTCAAGCCTGGCAAGCCATTGCACCTTTGCACTTCATACAGGCCCTTATCACTAATCAGATATGATAATACAATTCTGGCAAAGGTGATAGCAACATGGCTAGCGCTTCTTATGGAACATATAATTTCTTCTCTTCAATCAGGTGTGTGCCACGCCGCTCCACCTCTATCAATCTACGTACAGTATTACTGATCATCAGTCAGATCAACCCCACCCTTCCCGGTGGCGAGAAGGCATTTAACTCCCTTGAATGGTCTTTCCTGCCAACCACGCTCAATAAACTGGGTATCCCCAAGGGTTTTTGTGACCGGATATTGCTCCTCTATGCTAATCCAATAGCTCACCTGCATATCAATGGACGCCTCACTGACGCCTTCCCCTTTTCCTGCAGGAACCAACAGGGATGCCCTTTGTCCCCTCTTCTATTCAATATCGCTCTCGATCCACTAATTAGGTACTTTCAAGAACACTATCTACACAGGGGACTGCGTTTCCAGAAAGGCCCTGTCTTAGTTATGGTTTACGAAGACAACATACTACTCTTTGTTAGAGAACCTGTGGTACGCCTCTCCCCAATCATTTGGGAGCTCACCAAATTTGGGGCCTTATCTGGTCTCTTGATAAACTGGCATAAATCCAAACTCCTCCCCCTCAAGGATGTTCCTATTCCCTAACCCCTTGAATTTCCACTGAAATGGTGTGGCAACTCTCCTAAATATCTGGGCATTTTCCTCCATCGACAAAAAGAGAAAGTGCTCTTTTTCAATTATGGGCCTGCCAAATAGATGGGTGAATTTGATTCCCACTCTCCACAGTGGGGGCACATTGCCATTATTAGGATGACAGTGCTTCCCCACTTTCTCTAGTTGTTCCTTAATATACCAATTCCGCTGACAACTCATTTTTCTCTGCACTACAAACACTCTTCACATGCTAAATATGGGTGAGACGCTGCCCTACGATCAAGTGGCACACACTTACACTCCCTTATTACAAAGGTAGCTTTGGAGTCCCGGATCTCTACCTTTACTACCTGGTGGCGCAATGTCCCTTTTCTTGCTATTGGTACCACACTGATGTCAGACTTCAATACTTAAAGCTGGAAAGGCACCAAGCAGATAACCTCCCTCTGGCATTCTCTCTCCCAAAAGGTTTGCCCTGAGAACCTAGGGACATCCACACCCTCTCTACCAGGTGTTGGGGAAGGTCTAAGATTAGTCTTTACCTAGGATTTGATTTCCTTTACTCACCCAAGATCCCTCTTCAGGATAATTCATGGCTCCCAATGACACAAGAAACATTAGAGAAATGCACGCTTCCCACCTATTAGATCCATACAATGAGTGACCTCTTCACTAATCATAAACTAGACATCTCTTTCATCTTTGAGGCCGGCGGCACAGCATCCATGATGGACCGCTTTGTCTGTATATGACTACCTGGCACACCACAGGAGATGTTGCCTTCCTTCCCGGAACAGCCAACTGATTTCCCCCCCTCTTACTATAATTACTATAATTATCTTTGCAGTGGAGAACACTAAGCTTATCTCCCGCCTTTATCACACTAGCCTCGAACTGAGGCCCATACGCACATTGCAGCGTGTGCGGCTTGGGAGCGAGATCTGAACTCCTTCATACCTGACAAGGTATGGAACTCTTGTTGCCTACAAACCAAGATGGTTTCCTTTACCAGCCAAAATAAACTACTACACTATAAATTCCTCCACCAAGCTTAGACCAATCTCCACACCTTTGGTAAATTTGACCCCTCACACTCTCACAAATGCCCTAAATGTTTTGCAGATAATTCCGATTTCACTTACCTCACCTGGACTTGCACTATTGTACAAAGCTTGTGGCAAACTATTTTTTCACTTTTCACAGACATGCTGGACCAAATGCTTGTGCCGGATCCCCTCCTAGCACTACTAGGACAAGTCAAACCTCTTGCGCCGCAGCACAGATGATTTGCAGTTATGGTGCTGCTACTGGCTAAGCGACGCATTGCTATGTTGTGGGGTAGGAGTAGGTGACCCATCACAGCTGACTGGTTATGTCATCTCATTTATTGTGACACAACAAGTGAACATTTCTCTCTTTTATGCCCTACGTTAAGACCCTAGGACATTTGGATTCCTCTTTGCTCCTATTTACTGAATCGTGAGCTGCCTGACTCCGCTGCCAATGTGCCGACCCATGATCTTTTCACCAATTACATAACCTCTACTTTGCACCTCCCTTAATGAATGGTACATGTCTCTTGGATGCAGTCTCTCTCCAAGTCATACCAAGTTTGTATTACAGACTGTGGCTCTGTATGCTGTATTTTTGGGAAAATGCAAATAAAAACATTTTTAACAAAGAACATATCACTAGGATATGAATGAATTCTTGTGCCTGCTTGAGAGGAGAAGCCTGGCCTCATCACAGGAATGATGTACAGCATAGAATAATCTTTATTGTTACTTCTGATATGAAAAATCACTCAAGAAATAGCGTGGGAGGACCACAGCAAGGGAAGCAACCGGAACCGGAGGCTTAGCAAGGCAAGTATCCAGAACAAAGCAGTAGATGGGCCTTTAAAGGGCCCACAACAATAGCATGTGAGAATGCAGTCATAGACCAGAAAAGAGCTTTTTACAGGCCAGAGCGGAGAAAGATCCTCCATCCCGGAAGAGATCGCCCGGTCCTATAAGGAATACCCACCTGTCAGCAAAGAAAGTATCAAGGATTAATGTGGCCTGAATCCAGGTACAGAGAGTTGGGGATTGGGAAGAGGAAGAGTGCCAACAGCATTACCAGGATGACAACAGCCTACTTATTTCTAACAACCAAGGATGGGTCACAAAAATCAGGAAAAAGGGAAAACAAAATGAGACCGAGATAATTTTGTAGCTCTATGGACATGGAATAGTAGGGGAGGGAACAGAATAAGATATACCTGGGGAAAGACTGAGAGAGAAGGAAGTCTAAGGAAAGGGAGGAGTACATGAAAAAGGAGGATTTAACAAAGGGGAAATGCAGCACTGTGACCAAAAAGAATTAAAGTTAGCCTTTGATTTTAAGGTAGGCCAAATGAAAAAATACAAGACAAAAAGAGAAAGAACGAATATAAAAGTGGAGTGTAGCTTGATATACACATAGGACATGATTCACAAAGGTAAACTTACACTTTTTTGTAAAGTTATGATTGTTTGCCATATCTTATCTTTTTATTTGCAGAACGTCCGCAACTATAAAGACACTCCGAGTAAAATACCTTTATGAATAACAAACAATAGTAAAGTTACAAAAAAGCATACGTTTACCATTGTCAATGAGCTCATACCTTATGCTACTAACACTTACCTGTTTCATTATTTTTGAGGCGCTGGGCTTCCCTTCTGGTTTCCCTCAACATTTGATGACACAAAGAAGGAATTCAAATACCCAGATGCCAAGAGGGTCTAGAAAAAGCAAGAAGAACAATATTTGAGAACAATGTTGTGGTATCAGGGTAAAGACTATTCTTGTGTGGGTAGTGATTAATAAATCCAACAATGCAAAATCCTTAACCCATTTTCTGTCATTCATTCTGCCCTGTTACAGGTACATAATGAAATGAAAAAAAAAGTGAAATTCGGATGAGTATATTCATCTTAACGGTAATAATCATGGCCACACAGTCCAGTTACTCTCTACCTTCTTTGCAAGCCATCAACAAAGAAATTAATTGAATGACCTCAAGTGCTGACAGTAGCAACTTCATATCTCTAATTATTAGGCAACCAAAATATATATATTTTTTTTCATTCTCATTTTGAATGCCAACGCTTACCATCTTATCTGCCAACTGAGGCCCTGATTTATACTTTTTTGAGCTGCATTATCTTCATTTATTGATGCAAAAGTGGTGCAAACTTACAAAATACAATTTTATTTTGTAAGTCTGCGCCACTTTTGTGTCAACAAATGAAGGTAATGCGGCACAAAAAAAGTATAAATCAGAGCCTAAGTACATTAAGGATGGACTTCTTACATGGTTTGGATATATTTATGATATACTAACAATCTACCCAATCTTAGAAATGCAGCTGTATAAAAATAGATTATAACAACATGAATAAGACAATCATCAAGACAATTAAGGTTTTTTATGTATAGCAATTACTAGTGGTTCTAACCAAAAAATAATAGGGATGGATCATACTGGAACACTCTGATTTGTGCCTCTGCCCACATTATTCAAATTGCAGCTGTCATATGCTGTTATCTGTTTCTGAAGATATGCATCTACTGACAACAAGAATGTTGGTTGAGGTGACATATATCTTGTGATGTGTAAGAGGGCCACATGGGTACTGTAGTAGTGTCCCAATAGTATAAAGCAGATAATGTGTGCAATATGATAAGAAGTAGTGTTGAGAGGAGTGTGTACAACAGAGACACCACAGAATGGAGAAGAAGCAGACTAATGGCATATGCTTAAAAGCTTACTGTGAATGAGAAAGGGTGTTCAGAGGATGGGGTAATGTATGTGTAGTGCTGATTTGTGCCTTCTCCAAAATGCAAACGTTTTAAGATATACTTCAAATAAAGTCAATTATACATGTTTTTTCAGTGGTTAGTCCCAGTAAGAAAAAGTTCTCTTAGCAAGACCTTCAAAAATCCATACTTAAAAAATTGAAATATGTATTTTGCAAATCTTCTTTTCTTAATCAAACCTTTCTGATATTTGACTCCCAGATGCATAATCACTGCATTTAACATATCTCCCAAAATGAAACTAGAATGTGTTCATCCATATTACTTAACAATATTGGTGTTAATGATTTTCATTTGATATGAGTAACAACATTAACTGTGACGCAAGAGGGCAACAGTGTCTGCTTCCATGAGTGATAGATATCCACATACTGGGCCACAAACAAGAACAGTGCTCTTGGGTTATAATACAGAAATTGGTTTCTGTAAAGAAAATCATCACCAAACCCATTAGTGACAGCCAAACGATATTGCTAGCATAACTTTGAAAATGCACTTTCAGTATCCACTTTTACTAATGTCAATGTCTTCTTACGGAAGATTGCCAAGTCATCTGCAGGAAAGGTAATGTAGGCTTGAGGACATGAAGAAGAGTTAGACATGAATCCATGTTCATCAGGTTAGGAAGAAACATTCACACTTTTGGTCAAAATCTTAGCACAAATATCTACATTGCAATTTAGTAAAGAGATAAGACTATGAAATATATTTTGCCACTGATTACTGGATATGAGGAAATACATCTTTGATGAGAAATAACCTACAGATTCTAAATTACATGAGGGAATCTGTGTTGAAACAGTAATTCCCAATTTAATTCCCTAACCCGAAGTGTCAAATTAGGTTAGGGCCTGTACTTCTGCTTAACAGAAGTATCAATACTGGCAGTACTTTCATGTGCTTGAATATCAATACAGGGGTACCACGCATGTTGGAATTTGGGTATTTTGTGTTTTTGTGATGTTACAATATTACTGTTAATTCACTTGTCAACTCTGGGGCATGATTTATGTACACAAGCATTTACAGAAACATTTTAAGAGAAAGGGAGTCAAATTTTGCTGAGGCTTTGGCTTAGATGTTCTACAGACCTGAATAGTTATAATTTATTATTCTTTTATTGTGCTCTCCTCTTAAATCATACTATAATTTTCATATGAAGTCATGTATCCTTTTTTATATCCCTAGTGGTGCACATATTTGCCTTTATGTTGTGTTTTTTATGTATATCCATTCCACATTCCTGAAAAGCCTGTAAAATCCCCTCTTGGTTGTTGCCTATTTGATCACTGTAAGAGAATGGTCTATTAGCAGGGGAGTATACAAGTCCTACCCAAATAATAAGTGTCAAAATCCTGTAAGGTCAAACACAATGCTTAAATAATTTAAACCTGGGCTCAACCCATGGTAGCTATAGGACAGAGCAGCATGCTTAGAAAAATTTGTCTAATTCTTAGCAACATTACAAAAGTCAACACTTCAAAGCCCTTCACAGTAAAAAGAAATCCCAAGACCAATTTTCAAAAAGCTTCATAAGATAAATGATGCAAAGAGATTTTACATTTTAAGTTTGAAAACAAAAGGCCAACAAAAAGTAAAGCACCACGCAGCAGTCTCTGTTTGAGGTTGCCCAGGGCCTAAGTACAATTTCAAGACAGCCCAGATGCAGCTTAGGTCAGATACAACAAGTTGGCTGCCCCAGTCAAAAGTTTTTGCTTCTGACTGTCTCTTTTTTGGAGCTCAAAATCTTCCAGCAGGTCAAGCCTGAAGCTGTGTCTGAGGAAGTCCTTCTAACATTGGACACCTTTGCTATGAGGTCTTGCTAAAGCTCCAGTAATCTTAGAAGTACAAAATGTTTTAGGTCCCTAATTTTCAAACTTTCTCGGAAGTTCCCCTTAGCTACCTCTGGGACAGCAATCAGGTCCAGGAGGCACTCCAGCAGAAGCCATCAACAAGGTCCAGTCTAGTTCAAGTTGTAACAGGTCAACTGGTCACTCCAGAAAAAGGCCTCTTGCAACTTGTTATGTCGCTGTAGCCACACAGGAGATCAGCCAATTTACTCTTGGAGTCCAATTCATAGTCCTGGGTACAAGTGGGAGCAAGTCCAGCCCTTCAGTTCTCCACACAGGTTGCAGCCAACAGACCCTGTCCTTTTTGGCACAGGCCCAGGAAGTGTTTTGAGGTGCAGTGAGCATCCACGTCAGTCGGCATCCTGCTTTAAACTGAGAGAATCAGTATTCTGATGAAGGACACTGACAGACGTGGATGCTTGTTGTATGTAGACCTTGAGTAGCTCAAAATGTGATCTCTTTATCCTCTGTTTTTGACACATTATAGCTTTTTAAATCAGGCCAGCCACTCCTGGTTCTTCAAACTCCACAAATCACTTCTAATTCAATTCTCTTGCTCCATTGAATTTCTTATGTTTTGATGATGACTGTTATAATGCTATGTGTCTGAATGTTGTCAACCAATCTGAAAATTTGAATTACATAGTTATAACAATGTTTACGTTATTGAGCTACTAGGACTCAAGTAATTGTACATACTACTGAAATCAGATGAATGATCCATTGTCATTTGTTCTTTTATACAAACTATCACATAAGTTGTTTTTCACTCACTGTGTGATTGCCTGAGTCTGAAGCACATGAAGTAGCTATTACAAAAGACTTCTAAGTTGATCCAATTTCTCTCTTACTATCACTGAATGATCATTGACTGATACATTCCATTGACTGGAATTCATGTGATTGTTCTAATTGTAATTGCTCCACACAGAACATTTGTTGTGCATATATCAGTCCACAGGTGACAAATAAATTTGCATGCCATTGGGGTATTTTCTTACACCATATATTATAGTCTGATTGGAAAGTTAAATATGCTAAGTGGGGATTAGTCAATGTTACTCTGTTTTAGGGGGGTCAGAGCACATGCACTGGGGATTCAACAGCAGTACCCCAGTAAATGTACTTCAGTAAACTTACTTCAAAAATCATCAGCGCTAGACTACACAAAATTGAGTTGTCCATGTCAAAAGAGTCACTTTCTCACAAGCACTAATATCTTTATGTGTGCCTTAGAAAAACTCATACCTCTATTCTGTTTTAGTTGCTGAGCAGTAAAGACTACTCCTTGCAATATCTTAATCACAAATTATTCTTTTATAGTTTTAATGTGGGTCTGACATTTCTCCATTATCATAGCTATACCCCAATGTAGTAATTTTGTACCAATTCAAATAATTCTGCTTTCGATATTTATCCTCATCCAGTCCTATTTTCTTTTGCTAGGATACTAAATATTCAAACCCACAGAAAAGCTTTGGAAGGCAGTGAGGGAATGATAGAGTTGACACTAATTTACTGTCATCTATCAGAAACACAATTCATGAACTCCTCATCATGTAAAAAAATTCCGTAAATTAATAATGTAATTTTTCTGCACATTCTAATTAAAATATTAACTAAAATGCTAATTAAATTAAAATATCACTACCTAAATTCAAATATTAATGTATTCAAGTCCCTCAGCTCCTGCGGGAATATTTCTTAACTTAGGGCTGTGTTCCCTTCTGGATCTGGGTATGGCTCCCTCATTCTTCCCTGACAGTGGGTCTTTGTCTCACCCTCCAGTTTCCCCTTTATAGGGCGTATCTGCAACCCCAGGGTCGGGGGTGGATGGAGTGTGGTCTTCTGCGCCCCCTCTTGTTTTGTTATTCATTATCTGTTGCATTATGGACTGTTGTATGCTGTATAAAGCTGTTTAAAGTAACCTAGATGTCTTCAAGTTTGTAATGCCTTGGGCTCACACTTTGTACGTATGCTCATGTTTTATCAATGTATTCGTGACCGCTAATGCTGCAGTATACGAGTTGTGTTAACTTATATGAAAATGTTTGAAAAAGAAATCCGAATTAAAATATTAATAGCACTTCAAAAAGAAACATATTTGGCGATCTGGGGCAAGGGCAGCAGTTCAAAGTCCAAGTGTTACTAGGAATAATATTATAGCAAACACATATCTGTGAAGTTTTACAATATTTGGGAGGCTTTTTCAAAACTTGAAGAGAAGGCATGATGTATGCATAGACCAAAATGGATATGCCACAGGAAGTGGACAATGCATGCACTACTGCCCTAAACTGGAGTGTCCATGAAATGACTATTGCTGTTTACAAATTAAAATAGCACAGCAGGTGCTGCATTTAAACTCATTTTTGGAGACAACTACACATCAAATAAAATAAAGCACCCTGCACAATTAAAAAAGTGGCCCATCACTTATAAACAAGATAGACTACCAGACTATTATGACTGAAATGAATTCCAAATGTGCCCTAATGCGACTCTACTGCGCTCAAAAGACTGTAAGTACATGCAGGGCTGTGAAAACAAAGTTGTTTTGATTGGCCTGCTGTTGAAATAGAAAGTTATTTTCTTCTTTCACACCTGGCATAAACCTCAGTAAATAATCTGTCTGTAAAATAGTCACCCTTGCAGCATTAGGAACATTGCAAAAATCTCCCTTGTTTTCTCACTGACTTGGACATTGTATTTATTAGCAGAGCCAGAGGTACAAATCTTTTTTTGGGTTGCAAACCGTTAAATTCACAGAATTGGGCTGTTTGCATAAAAAAAAAGCATTTTGGAATGTACAAAAGCAATATTTGCGATTCAATAACCTATTACCGAATCGCAAATAGGGTTTGCGATTCGGTATTAGGAAGGGCCGTGTTTAGGGTGTCCCTGCCTAATACCGAATTGCACTGGTATGTGTGTATGTCTGGCGACCAAAATGCGGTCGCAAAACATTCACATTTTACCACCTACTTCAAGTAGGTGGTAACCCCTTTGCAAATGGGAAGGGGCCCAAGTGACCCCTTCCCCTTTGAGAATGAATGTAAACATTATTTTAAAGAGCAGGCAGTGGTCCCATGGACAACCGCCTACTCTTAGAAAATGAAAAGCTAAATTTTTTGTTTTTAAAATGCACCCCATTTTCTTTTAAGGAAACCGGGCTGCAATACACTTCAGCACATGTGTGTTTGTGATTATTAAATAGCGAATCGCAAACATTTGCTATTTGGTATTCGCACATTTTGTACATCTGGCCCTAAGAGGTCAGACCAGTTATCTCCACTATGAAAATATTAAAACCCATACACTCTTACACTCTAAAAACCCATAAACAATAGCCAGTCCTTTAGTTGCACAATACACACTTGTACAGGTATAATACATCAGGAAAGTATTGCCCAGTAGTTGAAGTCCATGTTAAAGTCACTGAAAGTCAGTGAAGAAAGCATTTATGAGGGGGTGGTGGAGAAGAATGAAATGAAAAAGTAGCAAGGTTGTTTCTGTGAAGCGAAGCAGCAATACTATACCTTGACGCTGAGGTAATGGAATATAGTATGTGGGTACTGCAACAGGGTGGACCCCTGAGGACACATGGGTGGGTTGTAGTTTAAAAGAGGTGTAAAGCGTTGGAAACTGACAGTTTGGGACCGTCAGAGCAGACCGAAGCAAATGAATCTGGTGTGAGGAGATCTGGCTCTTCCCTGGCTGGACAGAATGGGTACAATGGGTAACGTTGATTCAACGTAAGGCATTCTGGCCTTGGGTTGTTGTTTCTAGAGCAGAGTGGATGAGGAACAGAGCGGTCACTGGAGCTAAACCAGGTTGATGGAAACTCAGGAATAGTAGGAATCTGGAATTGAGACAGATTAACAGGTGGAATTCGGGCATATGCATGGATAACTATATATATATATATAGTGGAGAAGTGTGGCTCAATGGTTAGAGCGGCAGACCCTGATGCAGAAATCTGGCCTGGGACCAGGGTTCAATTCCCCCCTCGGCGGGTCTTGAGCTCAGTTTCCTCGGACCTGATAATTCTTGTATCGGTGCCTAATCTAATTCATGGGTCCCAATCTGTAACTCTGGGCAATAGCTTGCTTAATCTCCACAACGGCCCCAACAGTGCTGGGATGCCTGGCTTCACCTTGGAGGTTGCCCAGGAGTGGGCACCTCACAGGGAAAAGCCAGGAGGGGTTCCACAGCGGTATGCGTACAGCGGCTTGAGACCCTAACGGGTGAGTATTGCGCTATACAAGTACGAAGTTTATAACTCCCTTCAATGAGTATGAGAGCACAAATACACTCATAAACAAACACACAAGTCTTCAAAACACAAACTAACGAAAACATATTCTGACTGTCTCCTATGTGATAATAGTGATGTTTTCTGCTCAAAACCATCATCCGGGGTCAAAATGTATGAGACATTTACACCTGTGAAACCTCAAATTTGTAGAAAAATTGTGTAGCACAAAATTCCTCAATTTCATGAGATTTTGCATGCTTAAAAAATTTATGCGCACCTACAATTGAATTAACATTTGTCAAGGAACCTTAATCTGGCTGAGATACTGGCTACAGAGACCTTAACTAGTTGAGGTGTAAAAAAGAAGCACGGGGGTAGGGGAAATTTCAGTGCCATTTAGTGCTTGGATTACTTACAGGTAAACTTCATTAATTTGATTCTCTCTTCCTCGTCCCACTACTTACTAAATGAGGTTTACCGTCTCAACCCCCTTTTCCCACCCTTTGGCCAAGGCTGTTTTCTATTTCAACTCTCCCTCCAAACTCCACCCATAAAACCCTCCCTATTCCCCAGTACTTCCTGAGCCCTACCGAAGCATAGTTAAAAGAAGCCCAGATAAGAAGGCCAGGAAACCAGGGAGGGAGGGAGGGCCTTAAGTACTGGGGTGAGGAAGAGAGAATCGGAGGAATGACGATTAGTATTCTGAGCAATACCATCCTCATCCTCTTCCTCAAATCAGCCCTTACTAAATGAGGAAATACCCAAACAAAAAGGCATTCTCATCAATACGAACAGACCAACAGAAAAACAAGACACTGTAACATGCACACGTCCGAAAATTTTATTGAAAACAAAGCACACCACCTTAGAAGCACCAAATGTCAATATTGTAATTAAGGCCAGATCAGATTCCCCCCTGAACGGAACAACTCACCTCTGAAGCAGCCTTAATAGGAACCCCAGAAGCAAACTGAGACTCTGAGCCCTGAGCAACATGCAGTCTATAGTGAGACTCAAATGTGGACAGAGAGGCCCATGTCGCAGAAGTGCAAATATCTGCCACCAAAACCCCGTCCCATTCTGCCCAGAAGGTAGCCATACCCTGAGTAGAATGACCCTTAACAGACACAGGAATCTCAGAACCAGACTGCTTGTAAACCAAGGAAATTTAAGTTTTAATACATTGCACAGGAGTGGATTTGGAAGGTTTACCACCTTTAATGGCATAACTGAAATTAACAAACCCCCACACCATACACAAAAACAGATGCAACAACATTACATATACACCCCGTAACCCTCTGGAATAACGCAAGGACAAAAGGAATGGAGTCAAATGACTGTAATATTACAAATAGTTAGAAATACGTTCAAAAATCAAAAACAGTATTTACAATATATACAATAGGCGGGACAATGCCCACTCAAAATGTCCGTGGCCCACTGGGCCAAAACACATACGCCAAGCCCACACTTGACTCCCGCCTCAATATGGAGAGAACACTGCATGAGCATCAGGTCGAAAACACACAGGCACCTCAGGGGGACGGGGAAGGGGGGGAAAGATGGTACAACGCCACTGCTCCTGGAAGGGGCTCCATGCCCACTGCTTGGTCCTGGGGAGTGCAAGGTCACAGTCTCTCAAGTGGGTGGTTTCCCACTGCTTGGTCCTGGGGAGTGCAAAGCCACAGTCTCTCTATTGGGAGGTTTGCCCACTGCTTGGCCCTGGGGAATGCAAAGCCACAGTCTCTCTAGTGGGTGGTTTGCCCACTGCTTGGTTCTGGGGAGTGCAAGGCCACAGTCTCTCTAGTGGGCGGTTTGCCCACTGCTTGGTCCTGGGGAGTTCAAGGCCACAGTCTCTCTAGTGGATGGCTTCTTCCACTGGTTCTGGAGGGGGCTTTGTGCCCAGTGTGCTTCATCCTGGCAAGGATAGGGTGAGCGGATGCCTTCTTCCACTGGTTCTGGAGGGGGCTTTGTGCCCACTGTGCTTCATCCTGCCAAGGATAGGATGAGTGAATGCCTTCTTGCACTGGTTCTGCAGGGGGCTTTGTGCCCAGTGTGCTTCATCCTGCCAAGGATAGGGTGAGTGGATTCCTTCTTCCACTGGTTCAGGAGGGGGCTTTGTGCCCTGTGAGGCAGCACATGGGGAGTGCAAGGTCACAGTCACTCACCTGGGTGTCAGACCCACACGGTTTTCTGTGGGCAGGATGCATGACACACCATGGAGGCAGGACTACAGTCCATCCGCCGGAGGGTACGGCTGTACAGTGGTTGCAGTGCTGGTGCTGGTTTCGGTGCTGCCAGTGGTGGAGGGAGGCTCCAGCCCTTCCTCTGCAGCTTCAGACGGCTGCCCACTGGGGCTGCTGGCAGTGGTGCTGCTTGCGGCGGTGCAGGTGGTGGTGCTAGCGGTGGTGCAGGTGGCGGTGCTGGCCACGGTGCAGGTGTCTGTGCTGCCAGTGGTGGGGGGACGCTCAGACGGCTGCCCACTAGGGCTGCTGCTGCTGGCAGTGGAGCTGCTTGCGGCGGTGCTTGCAGCAGTGCAGGTGGCGTTGCTGGCCACGGTGCAGGTGGCGGTGCTGCCAGTGGTGGGGGGAGGCTCCATCCCTTCCCCTGCAGCCTCGGACGGCTGCCCACTGGGGCTGCTGCTGCTGGCAATGCTGCTGCTTGTGGCGGACAGCTGGCGGTGCTGGTGGCGGTGCTTGTGGTTGTGGTGGTAGCCTCCAGGCCTTCACCTGCAGCCTCGGACAGCTGAAGTGCCCTGGCTGGTGTTCTGTGCTCCTTCCTGCCCTTAGCAGATGGTGGTGCCTCCTTGCACCTGGCAGCTGGAATCTTTGACTTGGCCTTGCTGGCAGGTTGTGCCTCCTTCTCCTTGCCAGATGCTGTCCCCTTCTTGTCCTTGCCAGGTGGCAGGTGTTGGTTGCACACTGGCTGGGCTGATGGGTGCCTCCTTAGAGCCTCTCACAGCTGCAGAAACCAAAGCGGACGTGGACTTGGTGGCTGAGGTGCTGGGCTGGGTTCTAGCCACCCTGGCCCAAGGTGAAGGACAGGGGGGAGGGGGAGGGAATAGGTCAAGGGTGGCAAGGAAAAGCTTCTTAGGGACATTGGGGAGGGAAGAGGGAGAAGGTTTGGGAGTGGAGGAAGAAGAAGTGCTTGTAGGAGATGTCAGTCTGCTGTGTTTGGGTGCAGGTGCATCAGCTGGATGCTGTTGCGAGGTAGATGGCTGTTGGGTGGGTGTGTGCTTGTGTTTGTGTACTTTGGGAGGACGGGGCACAGACACAGTGGGAGAGGACACAGGGGAAGTGTGCATGGATGTGGGGGTGGTGACTGCCAGTGAGGGGCGTGTAGTGATAGGTGTGCTGGTGATGGAGGTAGTGGATGAGGATGTAGTGCATGCAGGTGTAAGTGGAGACGCTACTGGGAGGGAGGTGGACAAGGAGGAGGGGGACACAGTGGAGGCAGTGGATGTTGGTGTGTCTGCATGGGGATGGTGCCTTTGTGAGTACCTGTGAGATGAAGTGTGGTGCTTGTGTTTGCCTGAGCCACTTCTGTGTGTTGATGTGGGTGAATGCTGGTCTAAAGGTGTGCTTGGGATAGGTTGGGGTTGAGGGGATTGGGACTGGGTAGAGGAAGTTGGAGGGGGGAGGCTGGAGACAGGGACAATGGCTGTCATCAATGCAGAGGCCAGAGCCTGAAATGCTCTCTGTTGGGCCGCCACGCCACAATGAAGGCCCTCCAGGTATGCATTGGTTGTTTCAAATGCCTTTCGACACCCTGGATGGCATTCAGTATGGTTGACTACCCAACAGTGAGGGATCTCAGGAGGTCAATAGCCTCCTCACTGAGGGCAGCAGGGCTGACTGGGGCAGGGCCTGAGGTGCCTGGGGCAAAGGAGATGCCCACCCTCCTGGGTGAGCGGGCACGGGAAACATGCTGAGGGGCTGCTGGGAGGGCGGTGGTGGTACGGGTGGTGGCGGCTGTACCTGTTGTTGGGGTGGGCACAGAGGTGTCCGCCACTGCCAAGGAGCTTCCATCGGAGGAGGAGTCGCTGTCTGTAGTGTCCCCTCCTGTCTCCGTCGTGGTGCTCCCCTCGCCCTCCGTTCCACTGGTGCCCTCACCCTCAGTGGATTCAGCCTCCAGAACCCATGTGGGATGCAGCTCCCTCCGTCGCCCGTGCCTCTGCTCCTCCGCCAGATGATGTTAATCACCATGGTGACATGTGACAAAACAAGAAGGGGGGGGGGAGACAGAGGATACACTTTTTCAATGACAGCAAAAACACTACCATTGGCGACACAACACACAGGGATCAGCCCTATGCATTAGGCCATGCACTACCAGTCACAAAGCTAGTCACCAGCCCATGGGGTACATTGCCCAACGCCATTGGCTGCACACCTGAAACCAACAGAACACTGCCTAGTAGTAGATGCCCACTAACACTACTGGGGTTGGAGTGCTTCAGAGCCTGCCCAACAAGGAACATACCCTGCCAGTTCGCCCTGGCCTAGGGGCACCCACATCCCTCATCCCGCACCCAAAGTCATGATTCAGAAACTGTACTCACCCCCTTGTGGCTGCTGTGATGCCTTCAAGTGCCCATCCAACTCCGGATAGGCCACCGCCAGGATGCGGAACATCAGAGGGGTCAGGGTACAATGGGCACCCCTTCCTCGTTGGGAGGCCAGCTCCAGCTGGGCCTCCGCCATCTTCCTTGCCCAGCGGCGCAGGTCCTCCCGCTGTTTGGGGCAGTGGATGCTCCGCCTGTCAAAGACCCCCAGGGTCCGCATCTCCTTGGCAATGGCATGACAATTACCCTTTTTCTTATGGGTGCTGATCTGCAGGAAAATATGAATAGAAAAATGGGATTAGTCATACCTTCCGGACTGTTACACTCATGGCCCACAATATCCCTCCCATCCCCTTACGCACAGACATTGACCACCAGACATGCAGCACTCTGTCCAGGACCCCTCAGCCCCCCCTACACGAGGCTTACACACATAGCAATCCATACATTCATGGCCCACCCATAATGCTCACAGTGTACTCACCTATTTGTCTGGAGGACCATAAAGTAAAGTGTCCTGGGGTGGGACCCCATTCACCAGTCTCTCCAACATTTCCGAAGTGAAGGTGGGGGCCCTTTCCCAAGACACTTGAGCCATTGTTGCTTGCAGTGTAGGTCCTCTCCTGTTGAAGGTCAGGTAGCAAGTTAGTGAACATGGCGGTCATGTCCGCAGCGGTGCATACCGTCACCACCGGCATACATCGCTACTGGCTCCTGGAACCCTTAGGGTCCAATGATAACCAATGCGAAGTTGCGTGGCGGTCGTCGACCGCAAGGGCACCCAACGCCAGCGCAATTACTTCATTTCCATTTGTCTCTCCTCACAGGTCAGGCAGCGGGCATTTCAGGGGGCAGAGGCCATGGCACCTAACTGTATCACAGCAGACATTTGCACATCAACTGACTTTCGTATTCACATACTGTTTCTGTAAAGGAAAAAATCCATTTTTATTTTCACATATGTGTGAATATGACCCTCTGCTCACCGTTTTCCACCCTAGAGTCCAACCGGTGAGGATGAATAGGAGATGGAGACATCCCCCTGTGTACAGACCCCTGGTGGACCTGGCGACAATGGAGGACACACACATTATCCTTACCTACAGACTTGATAGGGCCACAATCCAAGAACTGTGTGCCCAGTTGAGCCAGACCTGATTTCAGCTATCCCCCAGCCCACAGGTATCCCCCTCTAGTGCAGGTCCTGTTAGTGCTCCATTTCCTGGCAAGTAGTTCCTTCCAAGCAACAGTGGCCATGGCATCAGGGATGTCTCAGCCAATGTTCTCCAACGTGTTGACCAGAGTGTTGTCTGCCCTGGTGAAACACATGTGCAGCTACATCGTATTCCCCCAGGTGGAGGATTTGGCCATAGTCAAGGCTGACTTTTATGCCCTGGGACATATCCCCAACATCATTGGTGCCACTGATGGTACACATATAGCATTTGTCCCCCTCCCCCCCCTTCCCCCCCCCCCCCCGGAGAAATGAACAAGTGTTCAGGAATAGAAAAAGCTTTCACTCTCTGAATGTGCAGATGGTGTGTTTGGCGGACCAGTACATCTCCCATGTCAATGCCAAGTATCCTGGCTCTGTGCATGATGCCTTTATTTTGAGGAATAGCAGCATTCCATATGTGATATCTCAACTCCGGAGGCATCGGGTGTTTGCAACTAGGTGAGCCCATGGTCCCCACCCAGTTGATGTAGGTATATGGGTATGAGGTTGTCCCTAAGGGTGAGTGTGTGTCTAACAGGTATCCCTTGCTATTTTCAGGTGACTCTGGTTACCCCAACCTCTCATGACTACTGACCCCAGTGAGGAATGCCAGGTCAAGGGCAGAGGAATGTTACAATGAGGCACATGGTCGAACAAGGAGGATAATTGAGAGAACCTTTGTACTCCTGAAGGCCAGATTCCAGTGCCTCCATCTGACAAGTGGGTCCCTGTACTACTCACCCAAGAAGGTGTGCCAGATCATCATTGCATGTTGCATGTTGCAGAACCTGGCCTTGAGACGCTAGGTGCCTTTTCTGCTGGAGGATGAGCCTGGACATGGTCTTGTGGCAGCGGTGGAGCCTGGGGACAGTGAGAAAGAGGAGGAGGAGGAGGAAGATGTGGACAACAGAAGTTCACTCATTCAACAGTGCTTCCAGTGACACACAGGTAACTGTGTATATGTAACTGTACATTTGAATTGCAATGTTTACAGCTTGTTCAACTAACACATATTTCAATCATTTCACAGACTCCATACTTGTATTTGTTCCAAGGGTGTTTATTTATGTGCTAATAAGTGAAGGGGGTATTGCAATAGGGTGGGTTGCTGATGGAGGAAAGTCCAGGGTAGAGTCCAGCCTATTTGTATCACAGGTGCATTGTCCAAGGGGGAAAATGAAGGGAAGCAATGGCAGTACAAGGTGGACAGGGTGACAGAGTGGGACACAAGGGTGACATTCAGGAGAGTCTTATTCCTGGCAGGGGTCTTGGCATTGTTCTCTGGCTTCTGCCTGGATTGCAGGGACCGTTTGTGGGGTGGTTCTCCTTCTGCAGGGGGTGGGGTGCTGGTGGCTTGTTGGTCCTGTGGCGAGGCCTCCTGTCCACTAGCTTCGGCGGAGGGTTGTTCATCGGTGTGGCTAGTGTCAGGGGCCCATTGTGCCACTGCTTCTCTCATGGTGTTGGCCATGTCAGCCAGCACCCCTGCAATGGTGACCAGGGTGGTGTGGATGTCCCTCAGGTCCTCCCTGAACCCCAGGTTCTGTCCCTCCTGCAGCCGCTGGGTCTCCTGAAACTTGTACAGTATCTGGCCCATGGTCTCCTGGGAATGGTGGTATGCTCCCAGGATCCCTGCAAGTGCCTCGTGGAGAGTGGGTTCCCTGGGCCTGCCCTCCCCCGTCGCACAGCAGTCTTCCCAGTTTCCCTGTTGTCCTGAGCCTCTGTCCCCTGAGCTGTGTGCTCACTGACCCCAGGTCTCTGATTGTCCTGGGTTTGTGGGGTTGCCTGGGGTCCCTGTAGTGGTGGACACACTGCTGACTGATGTGTCCTGGGGACAGAGGGATGGGCCCGCTGGGGGGGTTCTGTGGTGGTGTTTCCTGAGGGGGGAGGCTCTGTGGTGGGTTGGGACTGTGGCAGGGTAACCGACTGTCCAGAGGTCCCTGATGGGCCAGGTTGGTCATCGTGAGGGGTGGGTTGCGATAGTGGGGTATATGTGAGGTGGTGGAGTGATGGAGGTGAGGGTAGGGGTAGGAGACAGCACCAAAGGTAAATCCCATAGAGGAAAAAACAACCTGACCTTCGGCCTAAGGAGGAAGAAACCCTGGTAAAGCCGATGAACCAGGGAATCAAGATGTTCCAGTTCCCCCCCCCCCCGGTAGACCTAAAAGCTCTAATAGTAGACCATTGCAGTTTCAATGTAGAAACAGAAAAGCATTTCTCAAAACCCTCCTGAAGGAAATCCAAAATAGTTTCAGGGGAGCAATCCAGGGAGGAAAAACTCTTAGCCAGACACCACAAAAGAGGCCCAATGATGGAGAGACTCTTCCTCAACAGACCCCTGCTCTCAACCTCCAGGCCGACAGCTGAAGACAGCTCAGAGATTGGAATAAGAAGGATGGATGAATGATTGGAATGGGGGAAAGAGGAAGAATTCACTTCTTGGAGACTGCCAGGGAATGAAGAAAATGGAACCACACACTCCTCGGCCAATATGGGAAAATCAGAATCACATCCAAACTCTCCCTCTGGTTTCTGAGAAGAACCTTCCAGACCAGGGGGGAAAGGAGGGAAGGCATACAGGAGACCCCGTGGCCAGGGCTGGAGAAGGGCATCTACCCCTAGGGAGTGACTCTCCTGAGTCTGGGAAACAAACTGAAAAAGCTGAGAATTTGACCCCTCGGCAAACAGATCGATGACCGGAACTCCCCACCTGCTGCAAAGATCCTCAAACACCTGGGTACTGAGGACAAAGTCCTGGGAACTTGAGAATATTTTACTCAATCTGTCCGCCAGAACACTGAGACTCCCCGCAATGTGGACTGCCCTGAGAGACAAGAGATTCTCCCCTGACCAAGTCATTTTTAAAAAGAAAAAACTGATTCAGGTACTGACACTTTGCACCAAACTGGGGGTTGATGTAGGTTTTTGCTATTGAGTTGTCTGCCTGACCACTACTGCCGAACCCCACAGTTGAGGCTGAAAAATCATCATAGCCTCTAGCACTGCCTTCAGTTCCTTCCAGTTTGAGGAATGCACCAGGTCCCTGGTGGATCAAAGACCCTGAGTGGTCAATGCCCCCGGGACAGCTCCCACACCCAGTTTTATGGCATCTGTGGTAATAATCAGTGGGTGCAGGAGGGCAGAGGAGACACCCTGTCCCAACAGAACATAATGTATCCACTAGCCCAGCTGAGCCCTGATCTCTGGAGAGAGTGGACTGAGGCTCTTGTAGTCTTCTGTCATTGCATACATGCAACGTAACATATACATGTACATATACATGTTTTCAAATGTTTTCATGAAATCAAAGAATGACATTTAATGTCACATCAGTGGTTACAAGATCATTTATAAACAATGACAAGACAGTTCATTTTGAAACAGCTCAGGTGACAAACCCAAAAACTAGAAAGTCACCCTTCGACAAATGGTGCAGAATTGTAAGCTACAAAGGTGTGATGTAGGCCAGTTATTTACTGGTGCATTACGTTTTGCTAACATGGTTAAATTACTGCCCTGTCTTTATTCAGGAACCCTCAACGTTATCCTTTTCACTTCACCTTCTCTGTTGAACACTCCTTCCTTCCTCTGCATCTTCCTTTCCTTCCCTTTACCCTTGGTTTCCTCTTTCGAATGTTGATTACTCCTGTGTGTCAGCTGACTGACAGTTGATGTTGAAGAGAGTTACTTTCTCCACTCCTGTTACTCGAGATCTTCCTCCATAACATTTGTAAATCAATAGAACATTTGCTGCGTGCCTAAATTATCAACATTTATTACATCAAGGGACACAGCGTCACTCAATGTTACAAACGTGTATGCAAAGTTGATTCAGTTAGCCATCTCAATATTTCCAAGATGGTTCATAGATCAAGAGAAGGCAGTTGTTTATTTTTCAATCTCTCGAAGTATCATCATTTGAATCATTAATTTAGGGTTACTTACCCAGGTCAGTAGTATTCAGAGATTGTAATTAACAAAGATAGCATGCCTAAACTGCAACATGAATACATTAGTTCAGTGGTTGGCTTGATACAATAGGGCTAATCCAGAAGGAAACACAGTGATCCTACTTCACAGTAAAAGTCATTACAAAGCCAGGAGTGCAGAAGTAACTTCGATAGATTAAAGAAGGCCAGCAATGTTTCGAGAAAAAGGTACTGTATTTTGTAATCTCAATAATTGAGAATTTGCTCACTCTCAGCAAAAGCAACAAGGTGACACAGCTGTTACTGGTAAACATGTGCCAAGAGAGGTTGCAACAACAGCAGTATCAACAGCATGTGTTGGTGAACAAATATCTGTACCCATCTCAGACACACCCAATAACATCACCTGCAGCATACTCCCTTCCTTCAGCCTCACCCAGTACAACATCTACATGACACCCCTCGCACACATTGTCAGGTCCTATGGACTCAACATGATCTCATATGCTGAAGACATTCAACTTATCCTCTCACTTACCGAGAACCCCCTCAACACCAAAGACAACTTCTGCAATGCTATGACCAATGTAGCATCATGTGTGAGGGACAGCTGACTTAAACTAAACACAGACAAAACAGAAGTCCTGATCTTCAGGAAGAACACCTCCATATGGGACTACAGCTGGAGGCCAGCATAACTGGGACCTACACCCTCTCCATCAAACAATGCACGTAACCTCAGCATCATCCTTGACTGCCAACTGTCCATAAATCGACAAGTAAACTCAGTCACCTTATCCTTCTTCTACATCCTCCGCATGCTCTGCCACATTTTCAGATAGATCACCACTGACACCGGAAAAAAGGCCAAGCACGCTCTGATCACGAGCTGCCTTCTATACACCAGAAAATCCTCCCAACTACTCAAAAGACTCCAAACTCTACAGAATACTGCAGCTAGACTCATACTGAACCTTTCCAAGCATGCAAGCATCACGCCACACCTCAGAAACCTCCACTGGCTTCCATCCAGAAGCGATGCCAATTCAAGATCCTCACACTCGCATACAAAGCTCTACATCAACCATCACCTACATTTCCAAGTCCCCACTAGACAACTACGCTCCCGCTGGCTCAACCTTACATGCAACCCAGCCTCTATTGTAGCCGCAGCGGAGGCTGCTGCTTTTCCTACTTAGCAGCCAAGTCCTGGAACAACCTGCCCCTCCACCTCAAACGGCTCACTCCCTGGCAGACTTCAGAGGGAGACTCAAAATGTGGCTTTTCTAAGGAGAATCAGCTTCCTCAGCACCCAGATACCCATAGGGATGATTGTGCTGTGCTTTACAAATCTAACAATTGATTGAATTAATGAATAATGCTGATAGTGTTCTTGGTCCATGATCATAGTTTCACAGATGTAAAAAACAAACAACGATACACATCAATCCTTTGACAGACAAATTATGTCAAGAAAGTACCAGTAGCAAGATCAGGGGTTTTCTTTAGTGCATATTCAGCTGTATGAAGTCCATAAATCTGATGCAAGTCTCTAAGGGATAATATATTGTCACTGTAGATCATTAATGGAGTGGTATGGGCTGGAAAGTGTTACACAAGCGCACATAGTTCAAAGTAGCATAGTCTGCATTGGCAAATCCTTTTTTGGCCATTTGGATATTTTATTCAATGTGGTAAATCTGCAAGGTACTATATGATTGTGACCTATATAATCCACTGTCTTGGATATTTACAGTAACTTTACAAGACCTAATTGCCACATTGAAGCTTCCTACTATGGCTACAAAGCACCTTTTTAGTGTGATGGCTTGGTAAGTATTTTATTTCATATGTACCAGTACCACTTCTTTCCTTACATGTTTATTGTAATTGAACAGAAAGAGAGAGAGAGTGTTTCTTGTCCTATCAAGTATGTTGGATTTTACTTTTCAATCTTTTTTTTCTGGATTTAAGGTACTCACACAGATAAGACATTCATTACCGTTAGTCTTGTCTCTGAGTTGTGAAAGGTCTTCATGAGGCCATGATAAGCCTATTTTATGGCATGTTTGACCAGGCATGTTGGGTCTCCCTGTAAAGTAAGTGTTGAATTCAATCTTATTACGGATTTTTGATATGAAACAAATATTGTATGATTCATTGACATGCTAACAAACATAAATGATGCATTTGTGTCTCTTACACATGCCCATCCTTTGACTAGGGAATAAGTTCCAGTATTCAGATGTTTTTCCCATACTTGAACTATACCTCTTTTTGTGCCACAATGCTATGATTTTCTCATAAATTAGCTCTTGTGGCCACAGGCAACCCAGAGCTGTCTGCTGTCTTTTTATTTTCTGTTTGACTTCTGCTACATTTATAGGTAAGATTTGATCCTCTGCCGCTCTAGGCCTTCTTAATGCCGTCCCACACAATGATATTCCAGGTGCACCAGGATCTTCACACTTCAACATGGACAGGGAAAGAGCAGCATGAGGAGAGCAAGAACACATGGCTTCCATGCTGGCATTTGCAAGGAGAGTGATGGCACAGGGGAAGCCAGGCAGACTACGTGGCTCCTTGGCACCCACTGTACAGTCCCCTATGTGACTACAGGAGCATGGAAAGTAGTTGTGTCTGCACTATTGTCCCATGACAATGTGTGCCTAAACTGAAAGAAAAAATCCCAGCAAATTATATGATACATATCCTTGGGAAGGAAGCATTTTCCAAAAGCCCTGCACTCGTAAATTTACTTATTTCAAGGTGAGTGCCAGTGAGGAATCAAGTGTCCAAAAGCCAAGTAAAAGCAGCAGCACACCCACAGGCTGCTTGCATGGGGACACATTTTGCAACTTTAAACCCCAAAGAAGTTAGAAATGGTGCCAAGAATGGTAGTGTAGGGGGCGTGGCTTTGCTCACACCAAGATTGCCACTTTCTAAGAGAGCTCCACAGCATCAAAGTATAATCCTGCAAATCTGTCAGTAATCCGACTACATTCTGCTGCTTCCATGCTTCCTGCGGCTAGCGGTACTGAGCTGGGTAAGGGGCTGTGATTAAGAACCGTGCCCCCCCAAGAAATCTGCTCTGGCTGCGGAGGAAGAAGGACGTTGGAGTCAACTGAGAAGAGGCATGCCCGGGGGGCCGCAGTAGGAAGAGATCCGGGTCTCCAGTGTGCCCGCCTTGGGCTGGCTGTGGACACAGTGGACCGTGACCCACGTGTGAGGTGGAGAAGACTGCCACAGGACAAGCAGTGCCGGAGGGGCAAGAGCAGCGGCAGATCAGGCTGGTCTCCCTGGGCCCTGGATGTGCGGGAGGGCTGAGTGAGAGACTGGGCATCTCGCTGCTCCTCGACCGGGGCTGATGCCAGGACCCCAGGGGAAGTAAAAGAAGCAGAACAAGGAGTAGCGGCCTGGAAATAAGGCCGAGTGACATGTGGTGGCCTTCCCCGGGTGACGCATGAATCCGGAAGATGCGGTGAGTGGGTGGTGCAGCCTAGCAGGAGGGGGGAGCCTGAAATAATACCCCAAGTGACATCTGGAGATGCGGTGCGGACTAGGTCTTGGCCATTCTTGTCCCTGGCCAGCCACCCCTGCTGCAAGACTATTTCTCTGCAACAGGAAAGATCCTGGGACCAGACACCATGCCAGCCCCTCCTCGCACCACTGGTCTCCAGTGCGAGGGATAAAGACTTCCAAATATGAGCAATGTCCTGTGCGCCCTACTTCTGGGGACTCACTTGAACAGAGGCTCGGACCTCGTACATGGCTCATTGCAAAGGCAAGAAAGTGCCTGTGACACTGGGGGAGAATGGAAGAGGCCTGGACCTAGTGGAAGGCAGAGAAAAGTAGCAACACTGTCGGAGGCACCGGCAACCTGACAATGGGGGTGAGAGAGGCCGGCTTCTACCTGCTGGAGGTGGGTGGGCTGCTGAGTTCCCCTCCTGGACAGGATTCCCCATAATTGTTGTGGTGAAACTGAAAAACCACGGCCTCATGCAATCCAACAAAATGAACAAGTATGCCTTAACTAAGCAGGCCCCGCCACCAGTGGAACTGGAATGGACTGGCCCTGAGGTGGCAGCGCCTTCTCTGGGTGCTATAATGGCAGCAATTTCAGATCTCAAGTCCACTTTAGAACATAAGCTAGAAACAGTGACAACAGATGTCTCCTTTCTACGAGCAAACCTCCTGAAAATGGCCGATAAAGTGTCTACAGCAGATACCGTCATTGTGGCACTCCAGTCGCCCTCTAAAAGATTAGAGGAACAGGTGCAATGCTAGACAAAGCAACAAACAATAATGGCTTCCAAGGTTGAAGATCAGGAGTGCAGGGCAAGAAGGAATAACGTTAGAGGAGTGGGGGTCCTGGAAGGGGCAGAGGGGCCAAGTGTGGCCTGCTTAGTAGAAGATCTCATTCTCAACACCCTCTGCCCAAAGTGCCTATCAAAGTTTTTCTCAGTGGAAAGACCCAATCAGGCGCTGATCCTGCCTAGTAACCAGGAGCCACACCAAGGATCATTATTGCTAGAATTTTTAATCATCGCAACTGTGATGCCACCCTTCAGACAGCTTGCACACATGGGGACCTACACTATGAAAATGCTATCTTAACGTTATTCCCGGTCTTTACCATTCAGGTCCACAAACAATGCCATACTTTTGATAAAGTCAAAAAAGCTCTGCGTGCAAAGGAACTTAAGTACATGATGCTTTTCCCTGCAAAGCTTCTGATACTTATGGAGGGCGAATCCTGGAACTTTACCACCCTGGTGGAGGTTTGGGATTGGTTGGAGGGCTGGTGCCCGGCGGACAACAAACTTGAGAGAAAGGGGCGAAGGGACGTGCTAGATCCCAACCGAAAGATACTCACTTTGAAGACGCCCTGGAAAGCGCCAGCACAGTGGAGAAGGACAGGAACGAGTCTTAGAGACTAAGGCCCTCATTCTGACCTTGGCGGGCGGCGGAGGCCGCCCGCCAAAGTCCCGCCGTCAGGTCACCGTTCCGCGGTCGAAAGACCGCGGCGGTAATTCTGACTTTCCCGCTGGGCTGGCGGGCGGTCGCCTTCAGACCGCCAGCCAGCCCAGCGGGAAAGAGGCTTCCACGATGAAGCCGGCTCGGAATCGAGCCGGCGGAGTGGAAGCTGTGCGACGGGTGCAGTTGCACCCGTCGCGTATTTCACTGTCTGCGCAGCAGACAGTGAAATACATGTAGGGGCCCTCTTACGGGGGCCCCTGCAATGCCCATGCCAGTGGCATGGGCACTGCAGGGGCCCCCAGGGGCCCCGAGACCCCCCCTACCGCCATCCGGATCTCGGCGGTCCGACCGCCGGGATCTGGATGGCGGTAGTGGGGGTCGGAATCCCCGCGGCGGTGCAGCAAGCTGCGCCGCCGCGGAGGATTCAATGGGGCCGCGGTACACTGGCGAGACCCCGCCAGTGGTGCCGGTCCGACCGCGGCTTTACCGCCGCGGTCGGAATCCCCATTGGAGCACCGCCGGCCTGTCGGCGGTGCTCCCGCGGTCCTCCGCCCTGGCGGTCAAAGACCGCCAGGGTCAGAATGAGGGCCTAACTGTTTCCTGGTCAGCAGGCCGGGAATGCCTTAAGTGCAGAGGGCACAGTCTTTATGGTGGGGAAAGGAAAGAGTGAGAAGTGCACTACTATAACCTGGAGAATCAATGCCAGTGAGACATATGTTGTTGCTCCAATGGACCGGGGAGAGCAATACAACTATAATGATGATGCTGGGCAGGATGTCGTAGGTTAAACGTGTTTGTGATTTTGAGAATTTGGTGCATCCCTATATCACTTGGCATGTATGGGCGGAGCCAGCCAACCCTTAACACACTTAGGCCCTCATTACAACCCTGGCGCTCGGTGATAAAGCGGCGGTAATACCGCCAACAGGTAACCAAAATGGAATTATGACCACGGTGGAAACCGCTCAGACAGACAGCCACTTTAACACACCGTCCGCCACGGCGGTAGCAACAAGCACCGCGGTGGTAACCGCCAACAGCCAGGCAGAAGACAATATACTGCCGACACTATTATGACACACCTATCAGCCACCTTTTCCGGGGCGGTACCAATGGCATCAAAAGCACATCAGAAACAGTACATAGAAGGCAAAGAACTCACCCCTGGAGACACAAGGAAGAACCACGCCACCATGGAGCCTGAGTTGCAGGTGTTCCCCATGCTCGTCTATCTCCTTCTTTACTATGAACACCAACGCCGGTGAAGACGACCACAGTGTGTACTGCCGCCTAGCACACAGGGGAGGGGGGAGGAAAAAGAGAGTGACACACACACGCAACACCCCACCCCCAACACCATACACATAAACTGATGCAGCAATAAAAAATATTTACCACGTACCCCTCAGGAATACTGCAAGGACAAAAGGAATTGATTAAAGTGAGTGTAATAATATGAAATTGTAGAAATTTGTGCTTCAAAATCAAAACAGTATATATATATACATATATATATATATACACAAATGGAGGGGCACAGCCCAGTCCACAATGTCCGTGGGCCACAGGGCAACATCACATAGGCTAAGACCCCACTTGACTCCTGCAACAACACGGAGAGAACACTGCAGGGGCATCAGGTCAAAAAAACACAGGCACCTCAGGGGGACGGGGAACGGGGGGTACCTCAGCCGGAAGATGGTACAACACCACTCGTCCTGGTGGGGGCTACATGCCCTGTGCGATGTCCTGAGGGGTGCAAGGCCACAGTCTTTCAAGTGGGTGGTCTGCCCACTGCTTGGTCCTGGGGTGTGCAAAGCCACAGACTCTCTAGTGGGTGGTCTGCCCACTGCTTGGTCCTGGGGAGTGCAAAGCCACAGTCTCTCTAGTGGGTGGTCTGCCCACTGCTTAGTCCTGGGGAGTGCAAAGCCACAGTCTCTCTAGTGGGTGGTCTGCCCACTGCTTGGTCCTGGGGAGTGCAAAGCCACAGTCTCTCTAGTGGGTGGTCTGCCCACTGCTTGGTCCTGGGAAGTGCAAAGCCACAGTCTCTCTAGTGGGTGGTCTGCCCACTGCTTGGTCCTGGGGAGTGCTACGCCACAGTCTCTCTAGTGGTGGTCTGCCCACTGCTTGGTCCTGGGTAATGGAAAGCCACAATCTTACTAGTGGGTGGTCTGCCCACTGCTTGGTCCTGGGGAGTAAAAAGCCACAGTCTCTCAAGTGGATGGCTTCTCCACTGGTTCTGGAGGGGGCCTTGTGGCCAGTGTGCTTCATCCTGGCAAGGATGGGGTGAGTGGATGGCTTCTTCCACTGGTTCTGGAGGGGGCCTTGTAACCAGTGTGCTTCATCCTGGCAAGGATGGGGTGAGGGGATGGCTTCTTCCACTGGTTCTGGAGGGGGCCTTGTGGCCAGTGTGCTTCACCCTGGCAAGGATGGGGTGAGTGAATGGCTTCTTCTACTGGTTCTGGAGGGGGCTTTGTGCCCTGTGATGCAGCACTTGGGGAGTGCAAGGTCACAGTCTCTCACCTGGGTGTCACACCCATAGGATTTGCAGGGTCCAGGACGCACTACAGTCCATGGAGGCAGGACTACACACTGCCCGCCGGTGGTGACGGCTGCTCAGTAGTGGTAGTGGCGGTGCTGGCAGTGGTGGGGGAAGGCTCCAGTCCATCCCCTGCAGCCTCGGACAGCTGCCCACTGGGGCTGCTGGCGGTGCTGGCAGTGGTGGGGGGAGGCTCCAGACCATCCCCTGCAGCCTTGGACGGCTGCCCACTGGGGCTGCTGCTGCTGGCAGTGCTGCAGGCAATGCTGCTGGTGGCGGTGATGGTTTCGGGAATGCCATTGGTGGGGGGAGGCTCCAGCCCTTCCCCTGCAGTCTCGGACAGCTGAACCGCCATGGTTGGTGTTGGAGGCTCCTTATCAGTCTCAGCACCAGGCCTCCTGTCCTTCCTGCCTGCATGGGCAGGCTCCTTGCCCTTCACCTTCCCAGCTGGTGGTGCCTCCTTGCCCTTGGCAACTGGTGGTGCCTCCTTGCTTTCCCTCTTGGCAGCTGGTGGTGCCTCCTTGCCTTTCCCCTTGGCAGCTGGTGGTGCCTCTTTGCCTTTCCCCTTGGCAGCTGGTTGTGCCTCCTTGCCTTTCCCCTTGGTTGGCAGCTGGTGCAGGTACACTGTCAGTGCTGATGGCTGGTTCCCTGGAGCCTCTCCACCTGCAGTAGCTGCCAACACTACTGTGGCCGTGGACTGGGTGGCTGAGGTGCTCGGCTGGGTTCTGACCACCCTGGCCCGATGTGAAACATGGGGGGTAGGGAAGAGGTCAACGGCGGAGAGGAAAAGCTTCTTAGGGACACTGAGGCGGGAAGAAGGTGAAGGTTTGGGAGTGGAGGAAGAGGGAGTGGTTGTAGGAGGTGTCAGTCTGCTGTGTTTGGGTGCAGGTGCATGGGCTGGATGCTGTTGTGAGGTGGATGGCTGTTGGGTGTCTGAGTGCTTGTGTACTTTGGGAGGAGGGGGGCACAGACATGGGGGGAGAGGACACAGGGGACGTGTGCATGGATGTGGGGGTGGTGACTGCCAGTGAGGGGTGTGTAGTGATAGGCGTGATGGTGATGGGTGTAGTGGATGAGGATGTAGTGCATGCAGGTGTGAGTAGAAACGCTACTGGGAGGGTGGTGGACGACAAGGAGAAGGGGGACACAGTGGAGGCAGTGGATGTTGGTGTGTCTGCATCTGGATGGTGTTTGTATGAGTGCCTTTGGGATGCTGTGTGGTGCTTGTGTTTGCCTAAGCCACTCCTGTGTGTTGTCTTGGGTGCATGCTGGTCTGATTGTGTGCTTGGGTTAGGTTGAGGTTGAGGGGAATGGGACTGGGTAGAGGAAGTTGGAGGGGGAGGCCAGAGACAGGGACAATGGCTGCCATCAGGGAGGAGGCCAGAGCCTGGATTGATCCCTGCTGGGCCGCCATGCCAGAATGAACACCCTCCAGGAATGCATTTGTTTGTTGCAAATGGCCTGCCAGCCCCTGGATGGCATTCACTATGGTTGACTGCCCAACAGAGATGGATCGCAGGAGGTCAATAGCCTCCTCACTCAGGGCAGCAGCACTGACTGGCGCAGGGCCTGAGGTGCCTGGGGCAAAGGAGATGCCCACCCTCCTGGGTAAACGTGCACGGGAAACACGTGGAGGGGCTGCTGGGAGGGCAGTGCTGGTACAGGGGTGGCGGCTGTATCTGTAGTTGGGGTGGCCACAGAGGTGTCCGCCACCAGGGAGCTTCCATCGGAGGAGGTATCACTGTCCGAACTATCCCCTCCTGTCTCTGCCGTGGTGCTCCCCTCACCCTCCGTCTCACTGGTGCCCTCACCATCAGTGGATTCGCCCTCATGGACCATGTGGGATGCAGCTCCCTCCGTCGCCGGTGCCTCTGCTCCTCCGCCAGATTATGCTAATGCACATAAGGACAGGGTGACAAAACAAAAAAGGGGGGGAAGAGACAAAGGATACACTTGGTCAATGGCTGTCCCAACACCACCATTGGCATATACAGTACCCTCACACAGGGAACAGGCCAATGCACTATGCAAGGTACTACCAGTTACAATGCTAGTAACCAGCCCAAGGACAGGAATACCTAACGCCAATAGCAGCATAACTGACACCCACAGACCCCTGCCCAGTAGGGGATGCCTACTAGCTTTGTAGGAGGTGGTGTTCCTCAGCCCCTGCCCAACATAGGACCTACCCTGCAATGTCCGCCCTGGCCTAGGGACACCCACAGTCCCACATACACCACCTGCAGACTACCCCACCACGCGCAAGTTGTAGATTTGGAAACTGTACTCACCCCCTTGTGGCTGCTGTGATGCCCTCAAGCGCCCATCCAGCTCTGGATAGGCCACCGCCAGTATGCGGAAGATCAGGGGAGTCAGGGTTTGACGGGGCACCCCTTCCTCGTTCGGAGGCCATCCACAGCTGGGCCTCCGCTGTCTTCCTGCCCAGCGTCTCAGGTCTTCCCACCGTTTGCGACAGTGGGTGCTCCGCCTGCCGTCCCTCAGGGTCTGCACGTCCTTGGCGATGGCACCACATATACCCTTTTTCTGATGTGCGCTGACCTGCAGAAAAAGAAACATAGAAAAAGGTATCAGTCATACCGTCCGGCCTCTTATACTCATGGCCCACCCTAGCCCTCACATCCCCTGATGCACAGACACTGCCCACCATTCATGCAGCACGCTGCCCAGGACCCTTCCACCAATCCCCCCCTTACACAAGGCCCTCACACACAGCACTACATTCATTCATTCCACATGCATCGTGCTCACAGTGTACTCACCTGTTGGTATGGAGGCCCATATAGCACACAGTACTGGAGTAGGACCCCATCGACCAGTCTCTCCAACTCCGCAGCGGTGAAGGCAGGGGTAATTTCCCCAGTGACTCAAGCCATGGTCGGTTCCAGACACAGGTCACAGCAGCACTTGCAGTGTAGGTCCTCTCCTGTTGAATGTCAGGTAGCAAGTTAGAGAACAGATGGTGGTCACGTCCGCCGCGGTGCGTACCGTCACCGCCGGCGTACTTCACCATTGGCCACTGTAACCCATAGGGCCCAATGACAACCAATGAGGAGTTGCGCGGCAGTACTCAGCAGCCTCCAGCAACAACGCACAACGTCAGCAGAATTACCTAATTTCCACATGTCCATCCACATAGGACAGGCGGGCGCCATTTCAGGGGGAGGCAGGCCATGGCACCTAAATGTGTCACAGCACACAAAGGCACCATTTGGGCCTATCCAAAAACATACTGTTTCTGTCACAACATGCAATGCAGTGTACATTTTGGAAATGTGGAATAATGACCAGCTGCTCACTCTTTTACCCCCTAGATTACAACCGCTGCAGATGAATAGGAGATGGAGACATCCCCCGTGCACAGACCCCTGGTGGACTTGGCAACAGTGGAGGACAGGCAAATTATCCTCACCTATAGACTTGACAAGGCCGCAATCACAGAGCTGTGTGCCCAATTGGAACCAGTCCTGATATCTGCTATCCGTCACCCCACTGGGATCCCCCCTCTTGTGCAAGTCCTATCTGTGCTCCATTTCTTGGCAACTGGTTATTTCCAAGTGACAGTGGGCTTGGCAGCAGGAATGTCTCAGCCAATGTTCTCAATGGTGCTGACCAGAGTGTTGTCTGCCCTGATTAAACACATGCGCAGCTACATTGTTTTCCCCCAGGTTGAGGATTTGGCGATGGTGAAAGCTGACTTCTATGCAATGGGACATATCCCCAACATTATTGGGGCTATTGATGGTACACATTGCATTTGTCCCTCCCCCCCAGAGAAATGAACAGGTGTTCAGAAATCGAAAGAGCTTTTACTCGATGAATGTGCAGATAGTGTGCCTGGCGGACCAGTACATCTCCCATGTCAATGCAAAGTATCCTGGGTCTGTGCATGATGCCTTTATCCTGAGGAATAGCAGCATCCCTTATGTGATACTCAACTCCAGAGGCACCAGGTGTGGCTAATAGGTGAGCCCATGGTTCCAACCCAGTATATGTTGGTGTATGGGCATGGTGTTGGCCCTAAGGGTTGGTGTTTGGCTAACAGGGATCCATCGATATTTACAGGTGACTCTGGTTACCCCAACCTCTTATGGCTACTGACCCCAGTAAGGAATCCCAAGGGAAGAGGAACATTACAATGAGGCACATGGGCGAACAAGAAGAATAATCAAGAGGACATTCGGCCTCCTGAAGGCCAGGTTTTGTTGCCTACATCTAACAGGTGGTTCCCTGTGCTACTCACCCAAGAAGGTCTGCCAGATCATCATGGCATGCTGAATGTTGCACAACCTTGCCTTGAAACACCAGGTTCATTTTCTGCAGGAGGATGAGGCTGGAGATGGGTGTTTGGCAGCAGTGGACCCTGTGGACAGTGACGAAGAGGAGGCAGAGGATGAGGATGAGGACAACATAACAGCAATCATACAACAGTACTTCCAGTGACACACAGGTAAGACACTTTAACTTCACCTTCCATTCACAGTTTTGTGTTGGACATTGTACATGGCAGGCTGATTTTCCCACTACTATGGGCACTTACTGTACCCTTTGGCATCTCTATTTTCAGATATCTGTGCCCCACTCTGGCTCCTGGTGTGTTGACTGCTGCCAACTACAGGTCATACCTACGTATACATAACTGTACACTTGAATTGCAATGTTTACAGCTTGTTAAACAAATACATATTTGTATTTGTTCCAAGGATGTTTATTTAGGTGCTAATAAGTGGAGGGGGTATTGCAACGGGCTGGGTTGCTGATGGAGGAAATTCCAGGGTAGAGTCCAGTCTATTTGTATCACAGGTGTATTGTCCAAGAGGGCATAGGAAGTGGAGCAATGGCAGTTCAAGGTGTACAGGGTGACTGAGTGGGACACAAGGGTGACAGTCAGGAGAGTCTTATTTCCTGGCGGGGTCTTGGCAATGTTCTCTGGCTTCTGCCTGGATCACAGGGAACATTTGCGGGTGGTTCTCCTTCTGCAGGGGGAGGGGTGCTGGTGGCCTGTTGGTCCTGTGGCGGGCCTCTTGTCCACTAGTGGCAGCGGAGGTGGAAGGCTGTTCATCGTTTTGGCTAGTATCAGGGGCCCATTGGGGTGCCACTGCCTCCCTCATGGTGTTTGCCATGTCTGCCAGCACCCCTGCAATGGTGACCAGGGTGGTGTGGATGTCCCTCAGGTCCTCCCTGATCCCCAGGTACTGTCCCTCCTACAGCCGCTGGGTCTCCTGCAACTTGTCCAGTATCTGGCCCATCGTCTCCTGGAATGGTGGTATGCTCCCAGCATGTTGGTGAGTGCCTCCTGGAGAGTAAGTTCCCTGGGCTTGTCCTCTCCCTGTGGCACAACAGTCCTCCCAGCTTCCCTGTTGTCCTGTGCCTCTGTCCCCTGAACAGTGTGCCCACTGCCACTGACCCCAGGTCCCTGATCGTCCTGGGTTTGTGCGGTGGCCTGGGGTCCCTGTAGTTCTGGACACACTGCAGATTGACGTGTCCTGGGGACAGTGGTATGGGCCCACTGGGTGGGTGCTGTAGTGGTGTATCCTGAGGGGGGCTCTGTGGTGGTGTGTGACTGTGCATGGATAACCAACTGTCCGGAGGTCACTGATGGGCCAGAATCATCATCCAGATTCAGAGGTCCAGAGCTGCTGTCATCACTGTGGGCCTCTTCTGGGGGAGACTGGATGTTGCTGGCACCTCCCCTCTGGTGACGTTGGATGGGGGACCTGTGGGGATGTAAATGCAGTGTTATTGTTTCTGTGTGTGCCATCTTGTGCATGGGTGTGTTGCCCTCTATGGTTGTTATTGCCCTGGCAGCTTAGCCTTGTGTGAGTAGTGATTTGGTGGGTTAGGTGATTGTCTCAAGTGTGCATGCTTTAGTGATGTGTGTCCATGCAGGTCTGTGATGGGGGTCCATGCATTGGTGATAAGTGCAGGGCTTGGCATTGGGATGAGTGGGTTGTGATGGTGGGGTATATGTGAGGTGGCGGGGTGATGGGGGTGAGGGCTGAAGTGGGGGTATGTGATGGCATACAGGTAGGGGGATTATAATAATAGAGAGTTGACTTACCAGAGTCCAGTCCTCCTGCTACTCCTGCCAGGCCCTCAGGATGCATGATTGGCAAGGCTTGGTCCTCCCATGTTTTTAGTTGTGGGGAGGAGGTGGGGGTCCACCGCCAGTCCTCTGTACTGCTATCTGGTATCTTGCTGCAGCGGAACGCACCTTCCCCCGTAGGTCGTTCCACCTGTTCCTGATGTCATCCCTTGTTCTTGGGTGCTGTCCCACGGCGTTGACCCTTTCCACGATCCTCTACCATAGCTCCATCTTCCAAGCAATGGATGTCTGCTGTACCTGTGATCCGAATAGCTGTCACTCCACCCGGATGATTTCCTCCACCATGACCCTTAGCTACTCCTCTGAGAACCTGGGGTGTCTTTGTGGTGCCATTGGTGTAGTGTGTGTGGTGTGTGTGAGGGTTTGTGGGGTGATGTGTTGGGGTGTGTGCTGTAAGGTGCGTGGATGGTGTATGGGTGATGGTGTTTTGTGGCTCTGGTTCTGTGGTTGCTCTTGGTCTGTCTCTCTCAGTTGGCAATATTTTTTCATCGTAAAGGGTTGTGGGTAGTGTGGGTGGGTGTTTTATAGTGGTGTGGGTGTGTGGGTGTGATGTGTGTATGTGTCAGGTGTGTGTAGTTTGAATTGTCCAAAGTGGTGTAGTTTTGTATGGGTGTGTGTATTCTGAGCGCAGCGGTATGTACCGCCAATGGTGTACCGTGGTTAAATGTCCGCCGCAGTGATTCGTGGGTCATAATGTGATGGGCGTATTTCTGTTGGCTTAACGGTGTGGGTTTTGGTACTGCCAATTTATCACTGACCCTTGGGCTGGTTGACTTGTGTGTGTGTCCGTATTGTGACAGACTGGTATGTGTGTGTCACAATATGGGTAGCGGTAATCCGCCGCGGCGCCGGTATGTTGGCAGCAGTCGGCATGGCGGTAAGCAGGACTTACCGCCAATGTCATAATGAGGGCCTTAATGTTACAGTTCGGGCGACAGGCACTATGCAAGTTGAGGGGGTGGGCAGTTGTAGGCCCATGAAGAAGGGTAGCCGGGGGAGGGGGTACAGTTGTAGGCCCATGAAGAAGGGTAGAGGGGGAGGGGGAACAGCTGGGAGACACAGAAGTTTAGTTATTTGAGCAGATTGGATGTTGTACTGCTTGGGATAGACCACCTGGGCGACATCTGGAAAAGGGGGCATTAATTCCTCTTGAGGACATGCAGAGGAAATATGAACTGGGAGCCTCAGAAAGGTTCAAATATATCCAATCATGCCACACATTTAAATGGTATTTGCAGGTGTAAGAACAGTTACCTCAATCCTCCCCATCACAGGACCACTTGCTACAAGGCCCTATGCCAGAGAAGGCAAGTTCCCTAGTCTTTTTGAAATTGCTGAATAATTTACCAGACCCCTGGCGTTCTCTCTGGGAGGCATTTGAGGGCAACATAGGCACAATGAAGGTGACAATTGGTAGGAAGCCCTTCAAAGCACCAGGGAAGTAGCAATCCGGGCCCAATTCCACCTTTTTCACCTAAGAAACCTTCACAGATCATACTTCTCCAGATCAATCTTACATCGCGTGGGCCACAGTGATTCCGACCTGTGTAAAAGGGGGTGTGGTAGGGTGGGAAAACCTTTTCACATCCTGTGGAACTGCCCCATTATCCAACAGCTCTGGTAAAATGTCGTCCATGTTATGACCCGGGTCACAGGCCTCGTAATTCAAGGGGAGGCCAGGTGGTTACTGTTACACATTTCGGAGGGGGGGAAGCCTGGCCCTGGCATCAAAGGACGTAGCTGGCATTGGCGGACGGGGTGGCCAAGAGAGATATAGCAAAAGCCTAGGGAGTGGCTAGGCCACCGGACATTCATGCCTGGGAAGAAAGCATGGATTGGTGTTGTCATGTGGAACGGATTATTGATCAAAGTCGGGGACACCCCTTACAATTTAACAAGATATGGTCCCAATGGAGCGCTTATAGGAGCTTGGGAGGGGACCCTATGGGGGTCATTACGAGTCTGGTGCTCACTAGACTGCCAGACTTGCAGATAGAGGTCGGACCGCCACCAATGCGACGGGCCAAGCTCCACATTACAACCCGCCAGCTCTGTCAGGATCAGAGATTCCGGCAGTCTGTAGGTGGAGGCAGGCCTAATCCGCCACACCCCCTTCTCTGCCAGCGGTTTCATGGCAGTACCACCGCCATGAAAATGCTGGCAGAGAACAGGGACGGGGGCATCAGGGGGGCCCCTGCACTGCCAATGCACTTAGCATGGGACCCCCTGGCCAGCACCATCGCAATGTTCACTTTCTGCGTTGCGTTGCAGACAGTGAACATTGCGAGGGTGCTGGTGACCACCTCAGGCTACAGCATTGACGCTGGCTTGATTACAAGCCGGTGACAATGCTGTAGCCTGTTTCCCGCTAGGTTGGCGGATGGAAACCAAGGTTTCCACCCACCAGCCTAGTAGGAAACTCTTAATGGTGCTGGCAGGGAGATAGCCTGTGTGGTGGCAACCTCCCCGTCGGAAGTTCGGCGGATGGTTTTTACTCGCAATGACCCCCTGTATGACACACTACAGGGATGGGCTCAGTTGGGCTCGGTGATGCATGCAGGGCTTTATTGAGGACTATCAGCTACAGATGGGCTCAGATTCAAATGGAGTTACAGTTCTATGTTGAGAATGGTATAGTAACAAGATGTTGTCTGTATAGACTCACTCTTCTGTTATGATCCATAATCTGTGATTGAAATTGTTTCAATGTATAATGCTGAGCAACTGTTAAATAAAAAGAACGAATTAAAAAAAAGAATTGTAGTGTATCCAATTTCAACCAGCAAGTGGAGCATTTTTGGAAGGCTGCTGTGTAGTTGACCCTGATCTTGTGGGACCAGAAATGGTTGCCAGGCAACCCGTGTTCAGGGAAAGGAACTTTTTCATGTTCAAGGCCGTGGGCCTTATTTGTGTATAGTTGAAACTTAGGGGGTCATTCCGACCCCGGCGGTCAAGGACCGCCGGGGCCGGGGTCGGCGGGAGCACCGCCAACAGGCTGGCGGTGCTCCGCAGGGCATTCTGACCGCGGCGGTATGGCCGCGGTCAGAACTGGAAAACCGGCGGTGTCCCGCCGGTTTTCCGCTGCCCTGAGGAATCCCCCATGGCGGCGCAGCTTGCTGCGCCGCCATGGGGGATTCCGACCCCCTCACCGCCATCCTGTTCCTGGCGGTTCCGACCGCCAGGAACAGGATGGCGGTGAGGGGTGTCGTGGGGCCCCTGGGGGCCCCTGCAGTGCCCATGCACTGCAGGTGCCCCCGTAAGAGGGCCCCACTTTGAATTCCAGTGTCTGCGTAGCAGACACTGAAATTCGCGACGGGTGCTACTGCACCCGTCGCACCCTTCCCACTCCGCCGGCTCCATTCGGAGCCGGCTTCATCGTGGGAAGGGGTTTCCCGCTGGGCTGGCGGGCGGCCTTCTGACGGTCGCCCGCCAGCCCAGCGGGAAAGCCAGAATGGCCTCCGCGGTCTCTCGACCGCGGAGCGGCCATATGGCGGTTCCCGCCAGGCGGGCGGCGACCGCCACCCGCCGGCCTCAGAATGAGGCCCTTACTGTTAAAACCAATAGGTTTGGTTAACACATTGTGAAAGGCATCTTGCTCTTATAAGCCCCTTTTAGGAGAAGCTCCAATTTGGTTTTCCACCTGAAGTCTTGTAAATATTTATAGGTTTGTGTGTGTACTTAATTAGTGTGTATCAATATACTTCTCTTTTCAAAAGAAAAATCACGAACTAGACAATCCTTTAATACCTCTTATTTAGTGTATTGATGAGTGTTCCATTTTTAGCTCCCAGTGGCTCCTCAAATGAGTTTTGGACTGCTCAGCCTCTGACTTTATAAGGTTCCTGGAAATTTCTATTTCTATAGTAATAATCTGATGTTTTGGACTAGTTTCATTCAGAAAATTGGCAGCACAATGGTTAGAACTAGCTATTTTTCCAGTAAAATAAAATGATGTTATAAAAGATGTCATGAGTGCTGTAATATCTGGGGTAATTAGCAGTGCATGGCTAGGGTGCGAGTTATAGTTACCTTAGGGCACAAGATATAGTTACTTCAAATAACGCTAACTATAACAGGTGAATTTCTATGGTTTCGTACATTTTAAAAGTGAGCCTAACTATTAACGTCCCTGAAACCTTTGTTTTTTAAGTGAATTTCTATGTTTTTTAAAATTCTATTTCCTAACAATAATGTCGCTGCCACTTTTATTTTTTTCAGAGAATTTCTATGTTTTTTTAAATATAATTTTAATTACTATGTATTAATGCAATCACCGCCGAAGGCCGTGTGCGGTGGGGGTTGGCTTGGAGCCAGGCCTTGCGGCCAACCCCCTTTCATCACCCAACCATGCACCATGCCCAGCCTCTGGCATATTTGCGTGCAGGGAAACAGCTGAGAACTCTACTTTCAGCTCCCTCCAAACAAAAGCAAACAGCTACCGCCCAAAGGCAGTCCCCAGGGCCGTCTATGGCTCTATGATGAGGCTGTGCGCCCCCACCTCTACTGTTTGAATTTAGCCCTTGGGAGGTGTTGGTCCCCGGGGCTGGGGGGCTGTGACAGACCCCTCTACATAGAGTTACTTGAGATCTGTGGAGGTGGGGACCCTGAGTTTCAGGTGGGCCGCGTGGCCCCCATTCACTATGCTGATTGCCTGAGGGAGGTGGCGGTCCCTGGGACGTGGGGCAGCAGTGTGGGGCTCTGCATAGATTTATAAGGATTTGCCCCTGGGAGGTGGCAGTCCCCAGGGCGTGGGGAGTTGAGTGCCCATCCCTGCATATTAAAATTATCTTGCCCTGAGGAAGTGGCAGTCCCTGTGACTCCTATAAGCCATGTGTGCCTCTCCTAGTTTTCCCACAATGCCCTTGGGACCTGGCCCACCCGGGGGCGATATTAAAAGCAAGCACAGTAGATCATGCTGGCTTTTTTGTTTCCTAATTTCATAGCAAAATTCATGAATATTCGTGAATTTTGCCGTGAATTTTAAAAAATGCTTTTAAGCCCTGGAGGGGTCCCTGGGGCTTAGGCTAGGGGTTTAGGGTGAATGTACTCTGACTCTTTTTCTCTTTTTTTTAGGTTTGTTTTTGAGACTCGACTGAAGCCAAGTCTCAAAATGGCTGCCAAAACTTCGTTGTCGAAGTGATGGCAGCCAATCAGATCTCTGCATGAGATTGGGAGCATTTGTGATGCCTTCTCACTTCTAGATATACATATTTGGTTTTCCTTTAATTACTCTTAAACTACTGAATGGATTTTCACCAAATAAAAAGTGTAATCTGCTTACCAAAAGCTACCTTTCTGCCAATATTTGGGGTAATTCTGTCCAGTGATTTGGGCTGTTCTTGTGTTAAAAACTTCCATGGAAATTAACATTGGAAACACACTTTTTTGAACTCCCCCCTTTTTCTTGGTCCCCGCTTAAATGCACAGCAAGATTCTTGGGCACAATTTTGTAGGAAACTTTTGTGAAGATTCTTCAAAGGGTGCCAAAGGTATAGGTAAGTCAAAAAACACTTTTTCTATGTAAATGAGGTGCTAACTCCTACTGGTGACTGCCAGTAGGTTATTCATATGTATGTATATAAATATTCAACAGTTATAGTTTGACTTATCTTAAGAAACTGAAACTGCTGCACTAAGGTAACTATAACTCGCATCCCAGCTATGCACAATTTTCTCCTCAATAATTTTTACTCCAAATGTTACACTGATATTATCAATTATGTTATCAAAGATGTCCTTAGTGATGTAATATGTGGGGTAAATAGCAGTGCATCGCAAGGGAGGGAGTTATAGTTAACTTAGGGCATGAATTAGTTACTTGAGATAGCCATAGCACCAAGACTAGGAAATCAGGGTATTCCTACCCTGCCCCTTTTTCGTTTTCTTACATTTTGTTTTGGGTCTGGGCTGAAGCTGAGTCCCAAAATGGCTGCCAACATTTCCTGGTTGAAGTATTGGCAGCCAATCAGATTTGTTTGAGCTCTCTGGGATTCATGGAGCCTCCGCATTCTTAGATATTTATATTTCTTTTTACTTTAATATCTCTAAAACTACTGAACAAACTCATCAATAATTTATTCCAAATGCTGCAGTGATATTTTCAATGATATCATAAAAGATGTGAGAACTGATATGAATATGTGGGGTGATTAGCAGTGCATGGCAAGGGAGTGAGTTATAGTTACCTTAGGGCAAGAGTTATAGTTTCTTGAGATAAGTATGACTTTAACCATTGAATTTCTATGGTTTTGTATGTGTAAAATCTGAACCTAACTATAATGTCCCTGTACCCTTTTTTTTTTTTGTGAATTTTGTAGGAGTTTTTTTAATTCTATTTCCGAACTATCACATCCCTGTAACCTTTGGTTTTTCAGTGAATTTCTAGGGTTTATTTAACATAAATATTTAATTACCTTACGTCAATCCAACCCCCGCCATGCAGAGCTTTTGGCCGTGCACATCAGAGTGCTTGGCCGCAGGACCTGGTGTGCAGCCAGGCTGTGCGGTCAACCCCCTGCAGGCATCCAACTCCACGGTACGCATGACCTTTGGCCATGCACAGTGGTTGGTAAGTCAGACGCAAAGCCTTCCCTATGGCCAGGTCCTGCAGTCAACCCCCTGTAGACAACAAACCCTACCCAACCCATGGCCTTCTGCCATGCGTGGTGGGGGTTGGCCTCAGAGACCTACTCCCGAACTTCACATGGCCTGTGGTTCCCACATGCAGGGATCCAAGGAGGGGGACATCCAGCCCCCCTCCTTGGGCAGATTTTGGAGCCACGGGCCCCATCTCCTGGGGCCCGGGCATTGAAATTGAAAAGGAGAGAGACATGAGGCCCCACTCCCTAGGCCAATGTGCCTTCAGGGACCTCATCCCCAAGACTTTCTAAATTTATCACTCTGGAGGAAGCGCACAGCCCTTTTTCCTGGACCAATATCGGACCCGGGCATCCCATTCCTCAGGGCCTGGGCAATTACTGAAAGGGGAGTGGGTCAACGCAGTCCCCCTCCTGTGGCCAATTTAGGTCCTAGCGACCCCATCCCCCAGAGTCCAGACATTTACTGCATTGGTAGGGAGGCCATATGGCCCCCCTCCCCAGGCCGATTTCAGACCCAGGGACTCTGGGACTCAATGGTGGGTGCCTTGGCCCCACCCAGGGCATCCAGTGTCTTCTATTGGGGGCTGCAGGGTGAGCCCGAATGCTTTCCCTTTCTGCTTGACAGTGGGCAGGGAAATAGAGGCAGGGAAATAGAGGGAAAGTCTGCTCCCAGTCCCACTCCCAGTGAGAGAGAGCAAACAGTTTTGTCCCGGGCCTGGGAACCTCGGTGTAGGAAGCTGGCTGAAAGACATAGCAGGGGCATATCTGCTCTCGCAGATGTGTCCACACGTGTAATATAATGCACCTTGCCTTAGGGCTGTAAGACCTGCTGTAGGGGTGACTTACATATCTTGCATGCAGTGTTAGAGGACATGGCACAAAGGCTCTGTGCCATGTTGTGTTTTCACTTTTCGCTGCACCAATACATGCAGCCTGCAATGAAAGTCTGAATGTGCTAGGTGAGGGGCCCCTGAGGGTGGCACAATACATGCTGCAGCCCTTGGGGACCCTCTTTGTACCCATGCGCTAGGTACCAGGGGTACCATTCACTAGGGACTAACAGGGGTGCAAAGGATATGGCCAATTGGTGAAAAATAGCACAGTTTTAGGGAAAAATATCTGGCACTGGGATGCTGGTTAGCCGGAACCCAGTGCACTTTCAGTCATAATTGTGTCAAATACCATGCAAAAATTGAAGGTGCCCATGTCACAAAGGGACACTTTTCTACAGTCGGGACATAGGGCCCCAGTCTTGGCTGGGTGGTGGTCCCCCAGGCCAAAATGCCTGGCGAATGGGGTATCCGGGCCACACTCAACCTGAAAGTGGGGCAGCGCGGCCACATCCCTATTATCCCCATATGGGCTGGCCCCCAGGCTGTAGGATAGAAGGAGCCAAAATCGGCCAGGAGGGGGGCCCCCACCAAACACACCCCTCTTCCCATTCTTTACTTTCAGCCAGGCCCCAGGGGGTGGAATCCCCTGGGCCATAATCGGCTTGGGGAGTGGGGCCACATGAGCCCGCTCCCCTATCTAATTAATAAATATTCCCCCTCAGGACCTGTCCCACCAAAAACAAGCAAGTGAGCCTGTTCTTTTTTAAATTTTGCCATGGATTCTCTTTGATTTTGTAGCAAATTTTTTTACAAAATATTTTGTGGCCCAGGCTGGGTCCCTGTGGGACCCCACCACCAGGTCTAGAGGTCTTTTTTCCTACCCTGACCCCTTCTGTTTTTTTTTATTTACTAATTTCTTGGGACTCGGCTGAGTCCAAGTCCCAAGATGGCTGCCAACACTTCCTGGCTGGAGTGTTGGTAGTCAATCAGATCTCAGTATGTGTCAGATCTGCAGTGGATCCACATCCCTAAATATCTATATTTCCTTTTTCTTTAATAACATAAAAACTCCTGAATGGATTTGCACTAACTTATAAAAAGAGATCTTTCTGGAGCAAGGTCTAGCTTTCTGCCAAATTTGGTGTAATTCCACTCAAAGGTTTGGGCTGTAGTTGTGTCTAAAATCCCTATGGGAAAATGTATGAGGAAAAAGCGTTATAGGACCCGCCCTTTCTCTCTGCCCCCACTTGACAGACCACCCCAAATCTTTCCTGACAGCAGTTGACTTGACCAGGACACTAACCTACTGCCAGTCACCAGCAAGTAGTTACAGTTAGGACCTAGTTTCCATAGATGGAATATTTATTGTTTTCCCAATAACACTGGTGCCGTTTGACAAATCTTCACAACATTTTCAAGACTAGGATGCTACTCACTTCAGCTGCTGTTTTGAAAGTTTCAGTGATCTGTGAAAGTGGGGACTGAGAAAAAGCTGGGTCCTAAAATGTGTGAGTTCAGAGACACCAAACTCAAAATATCTTTTTGGAAAAATTACACCTATAAAATGTAATAAGGCAACCCAAATGCTAACCTATGGGAGACACAGACCTTGCAGTAGTAAAAAACAAATGTAAGAGTTTTTCACTACTTGGACATATAACACTTAGAAGTTAAAGTCCAACTTTTTAAATACACTGAACCCTGCCTATGGGACTGTCCAGGGCCCATTTTACGGGTGATGTATATGTACTAAAAAGGAAGGTTTGGACCTGGCAAGTGACATTACAGCTGCACACAAAGGCTATGCAGTGGCAGGCCTGAGCCATGTTTGAAAGGCTACTGAAGTTGGTGGCACAATCAGTACTGCACACTCGCTAGTAGCATTTAATTTACAGGATCGGGAAACTTGTATTGTAATTTCTAAGGACATATAAGTAAATTAAATATGCCAATTGTGAATAGGTCATTGTTACCATGTTTTAAAGAGACAGCACATGCACGTTAGCACTGGTCTGCAATAGTAAAGTGACCAGAATTCTAAACCCAGCAAAAAAGAAGTCGGCAAAATAGGAGGTCAGAAGGCAAAAAGTTTAGGGGAAACCACAGCAAGGATTCCAGTAGACCAGTCTTCCAGTAGATTGGGTATTTGCCAGAGGCTTCACCAGCTGCCTGGGTCACGGTCTGCTGCAGAACACCCAAAACAGGAGGGCACTCCTCCCTCATGGGATCCCCTTCCTGCTGCCAGTTGATCAGCTCGGGCAGGTTTCCCAGTTCAGTCACATCCTTCCCTATACGTACCAGGGCACCCCCTCAGGTTCAGCCTCTTCCCGGACTCCTCCCAGACCTCCCGAACCAATGCCTCTTGCCCCTCCTCTTCCCCTTCCCTGTGCCATTTTCCAGGCTCTAGGTTCTTCGGATCACCCTCTCGAGCTGTCATGGACAGTGTGGTCAGGCACACCCATTTAGGCAAACTCAACATGCCCAAGTGTGATCTGAGCTCCACCTCCTTCCAGGCAGAATGGTCCAGATCGTTACCAAGCAGACAATCCACAGGCATGGATGGACTCACAACTTTCATTTGTTCTTCCGGGGTAGGTCCGAGCCTTCAGTGCACCTTAAAACCGACCTACATAATTCTTCCCCACAGCTGGTGATGAGGCACTTACTGGGGGGGGGGGGAATGCCACGTTGTATTCCACAGACGTGGAACAAATTTTATCCCCTAATGAAGGGTTTCAACCCAAAATGCTTTGGAAAGTGGCAAGGAATTGATGTTATTGGACATTTATTATGATTATTGTTTGATTGTTTTCAATTGAATTTTTGAACCTGAATTAACAGAAATGATTTTGGAATATAAGACTATTGTATTAGAGGAAATAATTCTGAATGAAATTCAATAAACTATTGAATAATGATTCACTAAAATTAATTACATGAACACCTTTTTATAAACAGAGAAGACCCTTTTGAGTTGAGGCTAAAGTGCACCTCTGTGCTGGCAAGGGGAATTCCCCTGCCAGCACTTAACTGTGCATTACTGGTACTGCCACACCCCCCATTGAAAAAAATTGAGGTAGAGAATTAAAATAAAACCCATAGGAAAGAATGTTAAATGAAATTACATCATTTAAAATAGTTAAATATATAAGTATGATACTTAAAACCATATTTTGAGTTAAGAAATTAAGGTAACAATACTTTTCAATAAATTACAACTAGATTCACTTTAATTCTATACATCACTTTTAATAATTACTGATGCATAATAAAAATTAAATCAATCAGCATTTTTAAAACGAGCTACTCACCCAAAGGGTCTGAAGGTGCTGTAGGGCAGGTCCTCAAAGTTCAGTTGAAGAGCCAGGTTTTTAGGCGGGAATTTAGTTTCTTTAATTGAAACTTCTAAATAAATTGTAATTTAATTTATTATATTTTAAAATAAATGTAGCAAATTCTCAAACAATGAAGCAATTGATTGATTATGATACTCAGTGATCACGATAAAAATAATTCTGGGGCTGCTGATTTAAATTTGTTTTTCATGAGGTGAATATTGAATACCAAATATAAGAGCCTGGAGAGAACTACCATGAAAAGGAGCTAACTGAAGATCACATGAGACTGCTGAATACTAATCAAAGGCAGTGTGGCTGAATGCCATTAAGGAATTAAGAAATTATCTGAAACAATGCTGTGAGTAGGACGTATACTCACTTTTCAAAATGTAACAATGTTTCAACAACACTATTACATTCCTATAAGTAACAGAGCTTTAGGAAAGTAATACAAAATAAGGAGGTGCAAGAGGCTGCCACAACAATAGGCAAGCTGTGTGCTCACTGCACAATATATATCACAAAAAATTATAAGAGAGGGTGTCAACAGCCACAACTGGTTCAGCTGCTGAATAAGCAGGTTGATGAGGGATGGTAACAGTCAGGGCATTTCAAGATCTCCATTTCTTGATTAGTTATATTTAATGTGGGAATAGGTAATCCACCTTTTCTACGTTGTCACTGTGAATTTTACCACAGAACAATAAGGTGGTACAATATGCAAATCCTTTAATTACAGAACTGGGAGCAGGAGTAGAAAAACCATGCAACATCATCTCCTATTGTTGCTCTTGTTACATAGAGATACTGTGTCAACTTACTCTCCCACTATTTTTATATAGTTTTATGTGGCCATAAAATGTACTCTTTAATTTTCTTTCATTCAATTGAGACATGTACCAGTGCAAGAATTTCCTTTTCTATCCTATTGTACACTTTTTGGACTCCATAAAAAACAGAGAAAGGGCCTGATTTAGAGTTTGACTATTGGGTTACTCCGACACAAACATGACGGCTATCCTGTCTGTTGTATTATGATTCCATTATATCATATGGATATCGTAATACAGCAGATGGTATAACTGCAATTAGTGACATCATAATGCTTTCTCGTTATCTCTCTATCGATTCTGGTTGGATCAGTAATAAAGGGGTATGCATATTATACTCTCCTCGTCGTCTTTCACAAAATATTAAATTTCCTCTCTGCTAAAACTAAGAAAATCACCACTTTTTATGTTCTAATGGACCCTATTTATGTTGTCATTAAACCATGTACTATGACTGTATATTCTGTGTGGGCTTTGTCCATAAAACTGAACTGTAAAATTACTGTCACCTGATTTGACTATTCCATTTAGTCCACTGCCTGCTGGTGCAGAAACTCGACCAGTGGCACAGAAATAAAAGTTAATACCTGGGCTGAAGTGTGTAGGTACACCACTCACATATGTACCAAACAAGTACAGCTCAAGGGAGCATTATTATGCTTGAGCTGGGCTGAAGCTTAAAAATACTGCAGTGGCATATGGGAAGGAAAAGTGCCTTTGCCAAGTACTTACTTTAATATATATTAGGTAAGTCACCCTAATGTGGCCTTGTAAGTTGATAGGTCTAGGTGATTAATATATAAAGGTTGGGCATACTACATATTATGGAGATGTTTGTTCCCACACTGAACAGTTACAACAGTCGTCTGTGGGTAATACTAAACATTCCATAAATATGCTTAGAATAAATACAAGTTACTTTATTTTCCACCTAGGTTTATAAATCTAAGTGAATGGTTAAAGTATATTTTAGTGGGAAGGTAACTTTAGAAATGTGTACTTTGTGCTGCCTGAGATTAAAATGGTGTAGAACTGATTTGCATCACAGCCCTTCTCTAGTGTCTGAACACACAACCCTGGCTGGCTATTAACAACCTTCCTCCTGGAAGACAATGTCTGGCCCTCGAGCAGCAGGAAGGAAGGAGTGGTGTTAACAGTGGACTCCTAGAAGAGATTACCCATCAGAAAGGTAGAAAAGGGCAGGTTGCAACACAAACGGCAGCTTTCACTGCCTTTGCTTTGAAGCGGAGATGACAAATGGGGCTGTCATGAACTGAAACATTTCAGTCGTTTATCTCTGTGCCTCTTAGAGGAAGGTAAAACTGGTTCTAGTTCTGACAGAGGGAAGCACATCTCATATCCATAGGGGATTAACTAGGGGAAGGGATGAGGCTTCATCTACTGAAAGGCCAGGGTCACTTTGGTTAAGAGTTTCTGGCAGAGCTTACAGTAAAGAGAGAAAGGACATACTAAATCAAAGGAAATGTGCCTTATGACTGTTGAATGTTCACATCACCACCATACCCTCAGATAATTCCTGGGCTTTGAAGAAAGCATCTGAAAAAAGAAGACTCTGGGGGTGATTCTAACCCTGGCGGTCGGTGATAAAGCGGCGGCCAAACCGCCAACAGGCCGGCGGTCCAAAAAATGGAATTCTGACCCTGGCGGGAACCGCCAACACAACCCGCCACAATAACACTCCGACCGCCACGGCGGGACCGACAAACAGCGCGGCGGTCACCGCCAACAGCCAGGCGGCAGGCAATGTACCGCCCACACTATCATGACCCACCAATCCGCCACCTTTTCCGGGGAAACAGACTACGAATGTGAAAACGCTCACCTCTACGCACTCCACGAGTACGGAGGACAGCATGGAACCCGAATTGAACATCATACCTGCTCTCGTCTACCTGCTCATCTACCACGAGTACGAACTCCGGCGCAGACTTCAACGGTGAGTACAGCACCTACGACACACGGGAGGGGGGAGGACGAAAGGTTACAGGCACACACATATGCAACCCCCTCCCCCAATATGTACACACCAATGCAGATCAACAAGTCACAGTGACACCAACCAAACCCCGGTAAAAAATGCAATGACATTTCAAAATTGTCAATAAATATTTATGTCCAAAATAGCCTCCGATAAGTATTGGTCAACTAGCCAGAATATTTACATTTAAAAAGTCTATATACACAGCAGTGGACAACTGCAGAAATCAGTCCTGCACATTTTACGTAGTAACGATTTGTCCGTGGGCCAAAGTGTAGCAACACAAGGGCAAAGCCCACACACGAGACCTGAGTCCTTTGGAGAGAACACTGCAGGGGCATCTGATGACAAAACTACAGGCACCTCAGGGGGAAGGGAAGGGGGGGCACCTCAGCCACATGAGTCCATGACGCCAGACCCACGAAGGGGCCACCATGCCCACTGCCATATCCTGGGGAGTGCAAAGCCACAGTCTCTCAATGTCTCTACAGTGGTTGGATTGCCCACTGCCATATCCTGGGGAGTGCAAAACCACAGTCTCTCAATGTCTCTACAGTGGTTGGATTGCCCACTGCCATATCCTGGGGAGTGCTTGACAGGAAGGGCCCAGCGGAGCGGTGCTTGAGATGGCGGGGCCCAGCGGAGCGGTGCTTGAGACGGCGGGGCCCAGCGGAGCGGTGCTTGAGATGAAGGGCCCAGCGGAGCGGTGCTTGAGACGGCGGGGCCCAGCGGAGCGGTGCTTGAGACGGCGGGGCCCAGCGGAGCGGTGCTTGAGACGGCGGGGCCCAGCGGAGCGGTGCTTGACAGGAAGGGCCCAGCGGAGCGGTGCTTGAGACGGCGGGGCCCAGCGGAGCGGTGCTTGACAGGAAGGGCCCAGCGGAGCGGTGCTTGAGACGGCGGGGCCCAGCGGAGCGGTGCTTGACAGGAAGGGCCCAGCGGAGCGGTGCTTGAGACGGCGGGGCCCAGCGGAGCGGTGCTTGAGATGAAGGGCCCAGCGGAGCGGTGCTTGAGACGGCGGGGCCCAGCGGAGCGGTGCTTGACAGGAAGGGCCCAGCGGAGCGGTGCTTGAGACGGCGGGGCCCTGTTCAGCGGTGCTCTTCTGCACGGCTGGGCCCTGTTCAGCGGTGCTCTTCTGCACGGCGGGGCCCTGTTCAGCGGTGCCTGTCTTCACGTCGGGGCCCTGTTCAGCGGTGCTCTTCTGCACGGCGGGGCCCTGTTCAGCGGTGCTCTTCTGCACGGCGGGGCCCTGTTCAGCGGTGCCTGTCTTCACAGCGGGGCCCTCTTCAGCGGTGCCTGTCTTCACGGCGGGGCCCTGTTCAGCGGTGCATTTCTGCACGGCGGGGCCCTGTTCAGCGGTGCCTGTCTTCACGGCAGGGCCCTGTTCAGCGGTGCCTGTCTTCACGGCGGGGCCCTGTTCAGCGGTGCCTGTCTTCACGGCGGGCCCTGTTCAGCGGTGCTCTTCTGCACGGCGGGGCCCTGTTCAGCGGTGCCTGTCTTCACGGCGGGGCCCTGTTCAGCGGTGCCTGTCTTCACGGCGGGGCCCTGTTCAGCGGTGCTCTTCTGCACGGCGGGGCCCTGTTCAGCGGTGCCTGTCTTCACGGCGGGGCCCTGTTCAGCGGTGCCTGTCTTCACGGCGGGGCCCTGTTCAGCAGTGCCTGTCTTCACGGCGGGGCCCTGTTCAGCGGTGCTCTTCTGCACGGCGGGGCCCTCTTCAGCGGTGCTCTTCCAGGAAGTCTAGGGAGCCAGACCTGGGCTGGACACCCTGATCACTCGCCCTCCGACTGTGCAGTGGCAGGCCCCTTCGGGGACGGAGTCCTGGGCCCTTTGCTGTCGTCCCTTGCAGGCGGGATGGGGCTTGCGGGGCCCTCCAGCTCCGTGCTCCTGATGGATGACCTCTCCGCCCTGCTGCCCTTTCGCTCCTTAGATGGGGCTCTCGGGCCCTTGCCTCCCCTGGCTGTTGTGGCAGGTGAAGTGGCCGTTGTTGGCTCCTTGGGGGCAGCCGTCTCAGTCCTCTCACGGCGGCCCTTCAGTTTACGTGTCCTCTTGCCTGGGGGTGGGCTGGATGTCCCCTTGCTGCTCAGTGAAGTGTCACTGCCGCCAAAGGGTGGACTCCAGAAGCCATGCACCACTTGGACACTCGAAGCTGGGATGGTGGTGGCTGAGTTGCTCTTGGGACTCTTAACCGATGGAGGGGGTGGGTCAGGGGAGGGAAAGAGGTTAAGACTAGAGAGGTAACATTTCTTAGGACCAAGGTAAAGGGTAGGAGTAGTGGTGATGGAAGTGGAGGAAGAGGATGTGGTTGTAGGAGAGTCAGGTGTGCTGTTTTTGGGTGCAGGTGACTGAGGCGTAGGCTGTCGTGAGGTGGTTGGCTGTTGTTTGGGTGTCTGCCTGCGTTTATGTGTCTTGGAAGAGGGGGTGACAGACACAGTGGGAGAGGACACAGGGGACGTGTAGATGGCAGTGGGGGTGGTGACTGCACGTGTGAGGACTGTAGTGGAGGGTGTGCTGGTGATGGAAGCACTGGCTGATGGTGGTGTGCATGCAGGTGTGAGTGTAGACGTCACAGGGAGGGAGGAGGGAGACGAGGAGGAGGGGGACACAGAGGTGGTAGTGACTGTTGGAATGTCTGCATCTGGGTGTTGCTGGGGTGAATGCTTGTGTGTCCTGTGGTGCTTGTGTCTGGATGATCTGGCCTTGGGTGTTGAGGTGTGTGCAGGCTGGTCTGATGGTGTGGATGGGATAGGCTGAGGGACAGGAGACAGAGAAAGGGTGGAGGCAGTTAGAAGAGGGAGGCTGGAGACAGGGACAATGGCTGCCGTCAGTGCTGAGGCCAGAGCAGTGAACGATCGTTGATGGGCAGCCTGACCCAATGAATGCCCTCCAGGTAGGCATTGCTCCGATGCACCTCCCTTTCCACCCCCTGGATGGCATTCAAAAGGGTAGTCTGCCCAACAATGAGCGTCCTCACGAGGTCAATGAGCTCCGCACTGAGGGCAGCAGGGGTAACTGGGGCAGGGGCTGAGGTGCCTGGGGCGAAGGAGACGCCCGCCTTCCTGGGCGAGCGGGCACGGAGCGAAGGCTGAGGGGCTGCTGGGAGGGCGGAGTTGGAGCGCTGGGTGGCGGCTGTACCTGTGGAGGCGGGGGGCCCGGATGTTGCCGCCACCGCTAGGGAGCTCCCAAACGAGGACGTGTCCGTGTCGCTGGTGTCTTCACCGGTCCCCGTTGTGGTGCTCCCCTCGCCCTCCGGATCACTGGTGCCCTCGGTGTCTGTTCCAGTGCCCACCGGGGCATTGTGACTTGCAGCTCCCTCGTGCTCTGACGCCAATTCTCCTCCGCCTGATGATGGTGATGCACAAGAAGACAAAGAATAAGGGTGGGGGGAGAAATAATACAAAGTTGAGTGTATGCCTTGTCAATACCGTTGGCGGAGAGGACAGACACAGGTGCCTCATGCACTAAGCCGCGAAATTGGGGTGCACTACTCAGTACTTCTGACTAGGCCAACAGGTCTAGGGACAACAGACGCGCACATGGGTGATGCAGGACCATGGATAGCTGTACTTGGCACCCTACAGAGGTGGGGGGCGGGGGCACAGGGCCATGTCTAAGGGAGGGGACTACACTACAGAAAGCGCCCTGGCTTAGTGTCACCCACGGCCCTCCTCCCCCACCCAGACGCCTCAACTGCGTTTAAGGATAGCAGAATGTGCAGGTACTCACCCCCTTGTGTCTGCTCTGATGTCCTCAAGCGCCCATCCAAATCAGGGTAGGCCACCGCCAGGATCCGGGACATCAGGGGGGTCAGGGTACGACTGGCACCCCTCCTAGGTCGGGAGGCCATCCCCAGCAGTGACTCGGCGGTCTTTCGGGTTCCGCGGCGGATGTCCTCCCACCTCTTGCGGCAGTGGGTGCCCCGTCTGGTGTAGACCCCCAGGGCCCGGACTTCCTTGGCGATGGCACGCCAAATGTCGATTTTCTGATGGGCGCTCACCTGTTAGACATGTACAGGGTGGGAAAGAGAATACGTGAAATTTCTGCATGTTTGGAGTACATGCCCCCCCCCCTCCCCAACCTTGCCATGTGGCCCATTCTCTCATCTGTCGTGCGTTGCAGTCCTCATTTTCTCCCCACCCCAACAACTTACATCCACCCCACTCCACACAGGCATAACCCATTCAATGTGCACTCAGTGTACTCACCTGTTGGTCTGGAGGACCGTAGAGTAGCGCATACTGGGGGAGGACCCCATCCACTAGTTTCTCCAACTCTTCAGACGTGAAGGCAGGGGCCCTTTCCCCAGTCGCAGCAGCCATTGTCACTTCCAGACCGAGGTCACAGCAGCACTTGCAGTATAGGTCCTCTCCTGTGGATGATCAGGTATCAAGTGATTAGGCAGATAGAAAATGGCGGTCACGCCCGCAGCGGTGCGTACCACGGCGGTGCGTACCGCGACCGCCGGCGCACATCGTCATTGGCTCCTGAATCCCATAGGGTTCAATGTTAACCAATGCGGGTTCGTATAGCGGTCTTCGACCGCCTACCGCCACGGTGTGCCACGCCAGCGCATTGACCTCACATCCCATTGTCCCACTTCACCGGTCAGGCAGCCGCCATTTCAAGGGCCCACATGGCTTAATTTCAACTGCGTCACACAGGCCTAGGCCTTGCATTGCCACACATCCAAACATAGCCATCCATACCTTTTCGTGTACTGTGCATGCAGTGGTGAACGTACCTGTGACTTGCTTGACTCTGTGCTCCATGTTGTCCTTCCTAGGCACCGTCCGCTGGGACTTGCGAGGAGAAGGATGAATCCTCGCGTGTATCGCCCGCTGGTGGACCTGTCGACAATGGAAGAACGCCGCATCATACTACGATACCGACTTGACCGAGCCACTATACATGAACTGTGTGCCCCGCTGGAGCCAGACCTGATGTCCCCCATCCGCCAACCCACAGGAATTCCCCCTCTAGTGCAGCTTCTGTCAGTCCTCCATTTTTTGGCAAGTGGCTCATTCCAGACAACAGTGGCCATGTCATCTGGAATGTCTCAGCCTATGTTTTCAAAAATCTTGTCTAGAGTGTTGTCTGCCCTGACGAAACACATGTGGCGCTACATTGTATTCCCTGATGAGGTTGATTTGGCCACTGTGAAGGGTGATTTTTATGCCCTTGGACATATCCCCAACATAATTGGTGCCATTGATGGGACCCATGTGGCTTTAGTACCCCCAAAAGACGATGAGCAGGTGTACAGAAACAGGAAAAGTTACCATTCGATGAACGTTCAGGTGGTCTGTTTGGCTGACCAGTACATCTCCCATGTGAATGCCATGTTCCCTGGGTCAGTGCATGACGCGTATGTGATGCGAAATAGCAGCATCCCTTATGTGATGGAACAGCTACAGAGACAACGTGTGTGGCTAATTGGTGACTCTGGTTACCCCAACCTGCCTTGGCTATTGACCCCAGTGAGGAATCCCCGGACCAGGGCAGAGGAACGGTACAATGAGGCCCATGGGCGAACTAGGAGGGTCATTGAAAGAACCTTTGGCCTCCTGAAGGCCAGGTTTAGGTGCCTACATATGACAGGGGGATCCCTGATGTACTCACCAAAGAAGGTGTGCCAGATCATCGTGGCCTGCTGTATGCTTCACAATCTGGCATTGCGACGTCAGGTGCCCTTCCTGCAGGAGGATGGTCCATATGGTGGTGTTGAAGCAGCTGTGGAGCCTGCGGAGAGTGAAGAGGAGGAAGACGAAGAGGACGACCCAGACAACAGGGACAGAGTTATCCTACAGTATTTTCAGTAGCACACAGGTAGGAATCACCCACGCCATTTACCATTTAGTGAATGCCCCCTGCATCTTTACTTTGTGTATTTCCCCCCAGTTCTTTTAACCTGAAGTTTACTTTTCCCTTCCCTTTTCAGTGCTGTGTGACCCACTGCGTGACTTCTGCCTGGTTAGCCCATGGACTAATGCTTATTGACATCGGTATGTTGTCCACACATATATAACAGAACATTATTGATAAGTAATGTGTTATACATTTGTAAATAATACAGGCTGACTCCAGAATGATTTATGTGCAATGAGTGATTTATTTTTAGTGCTATATTTTGGTACATGATATTAAAACGGGGAAGGGTGAGGGTGGAGTTATGTCCATGGCAGAGTCCAGTTCTCGGTCGCACAGGTGCATTGTTCATATGGCAGTGGAAGGATGGAGCAGGGGCAGTTCAAGGTTGGACAGGGTGACACTGTGGGACAGTGGAATGACATCCGGGGGGATATTAGACTGGCGGGGGTCTTGGCATCCTACTCTGCCTTCCTTTGAGATCTCAGGTTCCTCTTGCGGGGTGGTTGTTCTTCAGCAGGAGGTGGGGTTCTGGTGGCCCGTCGTTCTGTGGGGGCCTCCTGACCACTAGCGCCGGCGGAGGTGGTAGGCTGTTCCTGGCTAGTGACAGGGGCCCTTTGCGGTGCCACATGGTCCCGCAATGTGGTTTCAATGCGGTTGAGGGCCTGGACTATGGTCCCCATTGCGGTAGCGATGGCCCGGAGTTCATTGCTGAACCCCATGTTCCGTTCCTCCTGCTGTGCCTGGATCTCGGTGAACCTGGCCAGTACCGTCGCCATCGTCTCCTGGGAGTGATGATACGCTTCCATGATGGTGGTGAGGGCCTCTTGGAGAGTCGGTTCCCTGGGCCTGTCCTCCCCCCCCTGTCGTACAGCAGCCCTCCCAGTTGCCCTGTTTCCCCGGGCCTCTGTCCCCTGGACGGTGTGCCCACTACCACTGGCCCCAGGTCCCTGTTGTTGTTGGGGTGTTGGGTCAGCCTGGGTGCCCTGTAGTGGCGGACACACCGCTGATTGACGCGTCCGCGGGACAGAGGCATGGGCCCGCTGGGTGGGAGCTGTGCTGGTGTTCCCAGAGGGGTTTGGGTCTGCTGTGGCCTGTGTCTGTGTGTGGGGAACCGAGTGTCCAGAGGTCCCCGATGGTCCGGGCTGGTCGTCAGGTTCTAGGTCGACAGAGCTGCTGTCCTCGCTGGGGGCCTGTTCTGGGGGTGGGATGGACATCTCTGGATCCTCCGTGGCGGTGTGTTGTCGTTCGGGCCCTGCAGGGGTAAAGGAGTATGGTTATTGTTTCTGTGTGTGCCATGGCGTGCATTTTGGGTGCCCTTGTCCCCCAGTGCTGGGATTCCCTTGTGGGAGGTGTTGTGAGGGTTTGGGGGGGGTGTATGGGTATGTGCAATGGTCATGCTTTGGTGGTGGCTGTCTATGGTTTGGGTTGGCATTCAGGGGTTGGTGTTGTTTAGGGTGGGTTGTGCTGGTGAGACATTGGCAGGGAGGTTATGTGCTGGGGGGTGAGATTGGGGGTGAGGGGGGGTGGTTGGCATGCTGGTGTTTGGGGGGGGTGAAGTAGTTGAGATTCTACTTACCAGAGTCCATTCCTCCTTGTACTCCAGCGAGGCCATCAGGATGCAGGATGTTTACCACCTCTTGCTCCCATGCTGTGAATTGGGGTGGGGTGGGTGGGGGTCCGCTGCCAGTCTTCTGCACAGCGATGTTGTGCCTGGAGATCATTGAGCGCACCTTCCCCCGTAGGTCGTTCCATCACTTTCTGATATCTTCCCGATTTCTGGGATGCTGTCCCACAGCGTTGACCCTGTCTACGATCCTTTGCCATAGTTCAGCCTTCCTTGCTATGGTGGTGTGCTGCACCTGTGTGCCGAAGAGCTGGGGCTCAACCCTCATGATTTCCTCCACCATGACCCGGAGTTCTTGGTCCGAAAACCTTGGGTGTCTTTGGGGTGCCATGGGGTGGTGTGGATGAGGTGTGGGGTGGTGTTTGTGGTGATGTGCGTGGTGATATGTGGTGATGTGTGCGTAGATGTGGTGTGGGTGATGAAGTTGTGTTCCTGTGTGTGTTGGGGTTTTCTAATGCTGTGCTCGCTATCGCTATCTCTCGCTCTCGCTCTCGCCTTCGCTCCGATTTCCAACTAGTGGGGGTTTGTGGGTGATGTGGGTGTGTGTTTTTTAGTTGATTGGATGTGTGGGAGCGTTGTTTGTATGTGTGTCAGGTGTGCGTATTTCAAATTGTCCAATGTGGCAGTGTTTTGGAGCTGTGTGTGTATTTTGAGCGCAGCGGTGTGTACCGCCAATGGAATACTGCGGTTGAAAGACCGCCGCGTGGATTCGTGGGTCAGAATGGCATGGGCGTGTTTGTGTTGGCGTGACAGTGGAGGTTTGGTCATCTCCAGTTTTCCGCGGCCCGCTGATGTGGCGGCCTTCCTTGGATGTTGGATTTTTGGCGGTTTCACAGTTGGTGGTCAGAATGCCCGTGGCGGTCTACCGCGGCCGCGGCGGTAGTATGGCGGACTTCTGACCGGCGGTAAGGGCCTTTTACCGCGGAGGTCAGAATGACCCCCTCTATCTTAAAGCAATAAGAAAGAAGGTCTAATGACGTCTGCTGGCTCTCAGGAACTGGAACTGCTCTTCAAAGGTAAAACAGGTAGGATCCTGTTACCTGCTACATGAACCTAAAAGGAAGATGGACTCCTGACTTCAAGAAGGCTTAGCTGAGTACTGTGGAATGGTCCAGAGAGAAGCCCTGGCTGGGAAGAGACCTCGCACCTAATGCTTACCCTGGGGACCAGAGTATTGGTTGAGTGACCAGGGGAAACTTTCCCACCTACGGAGAACCGGGATTAGGCGCTGATGCTCCCCACAGGTGGGTGCACCATCGACCTGACCTGCAAGAAACCCAGACTCATCCTGCTTTAAACTTTTTGCCATGAAGAAAAAGGTTTTGAGCAGCCTTGGGGTGAAGGTATGCAGTCTTGTGACTCTATCTGACCACAGATTCCAGCCTTCCCACTCTCGAGATTTCAAGAAACAAAAAAAGTCTGAAAGTAAAACTTGGGATCAGCAATGCAACTTCTGTGTCAATAGAATCCTGTTTGGTCCTGATCTGGGCTATTGGCGCCAAAACTAAAAACCTTGGAAGGAGTGTGATCTCGATGTATCCAACTTTTAGAGCCCCTTGCTGGCTTCATCGTCTTGCCTTACCCCAGGTACTCCATTCATTGTTCCTCTTCATTGTCAATTAAGACCCCCCCAGAGCTATACGATCCCAAGGGCAATTAGGTTTCTTGACACACTATTACCTCCAAAATGAAATTAAGATTAGGGTAACTTGGAAACATTGCAGAAGGCAAACATGAGAATAACCCCCATTCATAACTATGATGAAGTACTCTATAGGAGCATGCTTTCCAGATTCCCACTCTGGGACCTTATAGACAATGGATTATCCTGCTGCTGGTCTCTAATCGAATTGGACCATGTCCAGACTAAGATAAATGACTGCACAGATGCCTTGGTCCACCAAGAAAGTTGGTGACCTGACTCAGTCATCCTCCCTTTAGTCTGCTTATTGTTCCCTCTGAAATTAGTTGTGGCAGGGAGGAGTAGGGCCTAGTGATATAAGGGCAAAATCCTCTAGTGACCCAGGGTAGACCTGTGATTCACCCGACAAATTCTCAGACTACCCCATTCGATTACAAGCCCTCCGTGGACACCTCTTTGAGGAACTACAGAAGAAAGCAAAGTTTCCGGTGCCTGAAATAACCCCAGTTTCAATGGCTATAACTCCTCTCAAGGTCAGTGTGATAGAGCGCAAAGTTTGGGGCCGGAGGGGAAGTAACCCGGGGGCACTTCTCAGCATGCCGACTCTGGAGAGGAAGAGGAGGTGCCACTTCAAATAACAAACCGCTGGGAAGACGCGGACAAGGCGCACAGCGTGAGCATGATGGAAGACGCAGACTACTGAGGCGGCGTGAATAGGAAGGAAGACGCAAACAACAGAGGCGCCGTGAACAAGGAGGAAGACGCGGACAATGGAGGAGGTGCAGGGAAGGAAGGAGACGCGGACAACAACAGAGTCGGAGACGCGGAACCAGAGGAGGACTGCATACAGCCAAGGGAGCAGGAGGAAGGCAATCAACGAGCGGAACACAATAGAGAGCCTTGGCGTCCAACAGCAGGGAACACTACATCGGAGCACATCTCAAGGCTGCTGGGGGAGAGATGGTGCGAAGGAGCCAGCCACATTCCAGGAGGAACGTGGCCCAACCAGGTACAGAGCACATACTAGAGAGGGGGGTGGTAAGGTTAAAGGGCACTAAGAGTGGGGAGCACTGGTTTGGTCCATTTTTATGTTTTCAGAAAGCCTCATCAGAAATAGAGAACACTCTACCTAGAGAAAAGCTAACCAGATCACAAAAACGAGAGCAAAAGAAGGCCTACTACATGGACGATAATAGTACTAATGCACCTAACTCCAAGAAGCTGATATTGTCTGTCGCAGGACAATTTCGACATTCTCAGCGAGATGATCCTACTTTAAAACACGCTTGGCATGCTGCTCTAACCAAACAGACACACGCAGTAGGTTCGTATTTTCAAATTAGCAATGACTTACTGTATCGAGTAACTCCTCAACCGGGAAATAGGAAACCCCAATTGCTAGTCCCACAAGACTACAGAGACCAGGTACTTCACCTAGCACATGGGGACACGAGGGAAGGTCATCTAGGAAGAGAGAACACAGAAGAATATATAGCAAGGAGATTTGATTGGCCTGGGGTATATGGCGATATAAGGAAACATTGCCAGCAATGTCCCAAATGTCAATTAGTTAACCCCTCTATGGATCCCAAGGCTCCCCTCCTTCCATTACCAATTATAGAGACCCCATTTACACGGGTGGGAATGGACTTGGTGGGACCATTGATACCATCATCTAAAGGTCACCATATCCTACTTCTTGTAGACTATGCAACTAGATTTCCAGAGGTCATACCTTTAGCAAGTATGACTACCAAGAGCGTGGCTCAAACCATGATTGATTTTTTTCCTGAGTCGGATTCCCTAAACAACTACTAACTGACCAGGGAACCCCTTTTATGTCCCAGTTAATGTCTGAGATATGTCAGACTCTCGGCATCCAACAAATACGGACGTTGGTTTATCATCCTTAGACAGATGGCCTTGTAGAACGGTATAATAAAACCATCAAGAATCTCCAGCGGAAAACCATAAACGAGTCAGATAGGAATTGGGATACTACAGTTGGTACTGTATGCCATATGTACGGTCTTCAACTGGACATAGTCCATTTGAACTCCTGTTCGGAAGACAGCCTTGGACCATGTTAGAAATGATGGCTGAACAGTGGGAGGAAACAGAGGAGGAGATAAAAGTCATACTCACCTGTACTAGTGAATTAAAAGACAGCATACATACAGCATGGGAGGACATCCATACCCAATAAAAAGAGACCCAGATGAGACAGAAGGCTCAGTATGATACAAGATGTAAGACCTGTAAACTAACTATAGGACAAAAAGTGTTAATACTTCTGCCTACAACTGAGAATAAATTGCTGGCCCGTTGGCCCATATACTGTCCTTGAAAAAATAACCCCGGTAACATATAGGATCGAGATACCCGTAGGTTCAGATAAAAGCCAAATATATCACATTAACCTGTTGAAGACATGGCATGAAAAAGAAGATCAGAATGTAAATCTGTATATTACTACCTGTTCAGAGTCAGATATACCTGTGTTTCTGACCCCTCCTGAGCCCAAACAAGAAAGTAAGCCCCACTTTGGTAATAACCTCACTCCTTCCCAACGTTCTCAACTAGAAGAAATAGTGCTGAACCACAACAGAGTATTTTCTACAAAACCTGGTAGGACCCCCTTCATAAAGTATTGCATTCGTACCCTAGATGGAAGAGTTTCCCGACAAAGACCCTACCGCATACCAGAAGCTAGGAAGCAAGTGGCAGAGAAAGAAGTCATGGAGATGATAAAAGCAGGTGTCATTGAACCATTGTCCAGCCCCTGGTGTTCCCCTATAGTATTGGTTCCCAAACCTGATGGGTCTAACTGATTCTGCATAGACTTCTGACAAGTACCTTCCCTATCCCACTTCGATACCTATCCTATGCCATGCATATATGATCTTCTAGAAAGATTAGGACATGCAAAATACCTCAATACTTTGGATTTAACAAAAGGCTATTGGCAGATTCCCCTAGAGACAGCAAACAAGGAAAAAACAGCCTTTGCAACCCCCTCAGCGTTATATCAGCTCACAGTATTACCCTTTGGGCTACATGGGGCTCCGGCCACCTTTCAGAGATTAATTGATATTGTGTTGCGGCCCTATCAGGATTATGCGGCAGCATAGCTAGACGATTGTAATATACAATAAGACCTGGGAGGACCATTTAAATCACTTATCAGATATACTAAAAGCACTTCAACAGGCTGGCTTAACAGCTAACCCGGATTATTTGCAAAATAGCTCAGACTACAATCAATTATTTAGGTTATGTAATTGAAAACAGAACACTCAAACCACAGATAAAGTAGAAACCATCACACAAATACCTGTCCCAAAGAATAAAAAAGATATCAGAGCCTTCCTGGGTATGGTAGGTTATTATAGGTGATTTATTCAACACTTTTCTGACATAGCCGCTCCTCTTACGGCTCTGCTCGAGAAGAGATGACCACATCAAATAGCCCAGTTGACCGAACTAGAGAGGCAACGGTTCTTTCACCTAAAGTCCTTACTAACCACTGAACCCTTACATTGTCTAAATTTTCATAAACCCTTCCCATTACAAACCGATGCTTCCGACCTGGGATCAGGAGCAGTGCTATCCCAAGAAGGAGAAAACGGACAATATCATCCAATTGTATATCAGTAGAAAACCCCTATGTGAGAAACTAGGGCTGATTGCAGAGGCCCCATAACTTTTTGCCCCCATTTTCCACTTTATGCTGGTGTTTTCCTGACTCTGATGGTGCCCTGGGTACTGCTAACCAGTCCCAGGGCCTGTGCTCTGTGTAAAATGGATATGCAAATTAGGCTAATTATAATTGGCTAAGTTAACCTACCTATAAGTCCCTAGTATATGGTAGGGCATGTAGGTTTAGGGACCACAGCATAGGTGGTGCACACCTAGGTGCATTGCTGAGGTGCCCAGTGTCATTTTAAAAGCAAGCCTGCCTTGCTGGCTGCTTTTAAATTAAAGTTATATGCAAATTCGACTTTGGAATTAAAGGTACTTCCAAAGTCTTAAACTACCTTATTTTTACATATAAGTCACCCCTAAGGTGTGCCCTATGTGCCCCTAGGGCTGGGTGCCATGTAACTATAAGCAGGGACTTTATAAAAATTGATTTATAAGCCCTGGTGAGGTAAAAACAGCCAAATTCGTTTTTCCCTCATTGAAGTAAATGGCCTTCATAGGCTAGAATGGGCAGACTTTATTTTAAATTTTAAAGTCTCCTTAAATGTTACATACCAAGAATTTGGTATCAAATTGATTGTTATAATAAATCCCACAACTTCCAGTTGTTGGATTTAATATAACTAGTTCAGGTAAAAAGTTTAGACTTTACCTAAAAAGTTGCCAATTTCAGCTCTGCATTGTTTTTGCTGCTGTGCTCTGATTGGCCAGCCTGCAGCAGCTTCTGCCAGGCTACTTTAATGAGGTGTGAAGTGGCCTGGCTTCACACAAAGGAATGTGCTTGGGGGAGAGAATCTCCCCTCAGCAGATGGTGAGGCAGGAAGGGGGAGGGCTGCCAAACTGGTCTTCAAAGGCAGAGAAGGACATCTGGAGCACCCAGCAACACCCCCACATCCTGCAACCCCAGACAGCTAGGTGCCCCCTTGATTAGATTAGGAGAGGGCAGGAGAGGGGTGTGTTTATGATTTTTAGCCACACCAGTGGGTGGGCTCAGCCAGATCTCTCCTCCAAAAATCAGATTCATCCATGTTGGATTTTTAGAGACTGTTGCCTTCTGGGATGGATTTTTGCCACACTTCCCAGGAAGTGGTCATCACAGGGGGACGACCCTGTCCCTGATTAGAGAACCAGGGCCCCCCTGCTTTTCACCCAGGAGCAAGGATAAAACTGGCAGACCTGCACCCACGCCTCAGATCCCCTCCAGAATTCAACAAGAAAGGAACTAAAGAAGAAGAAGGACTGCCCTGCTGGACCCCTGGCCTGCACCTGGACCCTGCACTCAGAAAGACTGCACCAGCTGCACACTTGGGCTTCACCACAAGAAGGACTTTGCCTGGCTTCAACTGGTTCAAGGAGGGACTCCCTGTTTGCTACAGGTGAAAAATTGCTAAACCAGAGTCCCCTGCACCAACTCCTGAAGAAAGCAACCAGCTGACCACTGTCCAGTGGCCAAAAAGGAGTTTGCGCCAGGTGCATTCTGGGAGTTGAAGTCCGCACTTCCCAAGGACCATCACAGAACTTCTGGACCCTTGGGGTGAGCTGTGGACCCCAAAAGAACCTTGAAAGAACATCTGGGTGAAGCCCCAGAAGTTTGGAAAAGATTGGAGAATTTTTTAAAAAAAGCTCCATAAAGTGACCGACCCGACGCGGAAATTCTAGCCGGCTTGCCTCAACCGCGACCCGGCCTGACTTCGTGGTTCGTCCCGGTAAAGAAAAACATCCAAAAAAGAGACTAAGTCCGAACGTAAAAAGTTGACCGGGACCTCCCAGCCATCGTATCCGAGAAGGGCTCCATGGACGTCGGATCAAGATCCAGGTTTACCCCGGTCGAAGTATTTTCATCTCGAAAAAACGACTAAGTCCGAAGGTAAAAATCACCACCGAGGAAACCGACTTCGCGTATCCGGACAAGGGCTCCAGGAGGTCGGATTCAACTGGCAGGTTCGTCCCGGTGAAGAAAAACTTCAAAATAAAGACTAAGTCAGAAGGTAACTTTTTAACCGAGGCCTCCCGCGACTTGTAGCCGAGCAGGGCTCCATCGCGGTCGGCCTGAAAGTTTGACTTTGCCCCGGTCCTGGTGCAACCAGATGACCCGATTGGCGCTTTTTGTTTCTAAGCGCTAGAAAATAATAATACTTTAAAAATTCATATCTCCGGTTCCCCTGAACCGATTTTAATCATTTTTGTGTCATTTTAAAGATAAAAATATAAGCTATTTTTATAAATTGGTTTTGGATTTTTAAACTGTTTCCTGTGTTTTATTTAATTACTGTTTTGTGATATTTGAATGCTTTACACTTTGTCTCCTAAGTTAAGCCTTGACGCTCGATGCCAAGCTACCAAGGGTAGAGCTGGGATTAATTTACTGAGACCTAACTGTACCTATGTGGAGGTTAGTGGCTTGTTGCTAGGTGTAGGTACCTACCTGCCCTACCAATAACCCATTTTCCAACACCCTACCTAGAGAAAAACATTACCCCACTGTTGAAAAAGAATGTCTTGCAATAAAATGGGCAATTTAATCTCTTCGATACTATCTCTTAGGAAGATCCTTTATTCTCCTTATGGACCACGCCCCACTAACTTGGCTATCTAAACACAAGGATACGAATTCCCGAGTACTCAGAGGGTTTTTATCATTGCAACCTTTTTTATTTCAGGTACAACACTCCCCAGGATCCCTTCTTTCCAATGCTGACTTTCTGTCTAGATATCCATCCAATGGGTGGCTCCAACAGCCACTCTCAAGGGAGAGTGAATGAGATAGAGCGCAAGGTTTGAGGCCGGACGGGAAGTACCCCATGGGCACTTCTCAGCATGCCAACTTTGGAGAGGAAGAGGCGGCGCCACTTCAAATAACAAAACGCTGGGAAGACGCGGACAAGGCGCGCAGCATGAACACAATGGAAGACGCAGACAACGGAGGCGGCATGAATAAGAAGGAAGACGCGAACAACAGAGGTGGCGCGAACAAGGAGGAAGACGCGGACAATGGAGGCAGTACGGGGAAGGAAGGAGACGCGGACAACAACAGAGTTGGAGATGCGGAAGCAGAGGAGGACTGCGTACAGCCGAGGGAGAAGGAGGAAGGCAATCAACGAGAGGAGCACAACAGAGAGCCTTGGCGTCCGACAGCAGGGAACACGACATCAGAGCACATCTTAAGGCCGCTGGGGAAGAGACGGTGTGAAGGAACCTGCCACGTTCCAAGAGAAACGTAGCCCCACCAGGGATGGAGCACCGGCTAGGGAGGGGGGTGGGAAGGTTAAAGGGCACTAAGAGTGGGGACATAGAAAGAAGCAAAGATAGAAAATTAAGAGAAAGAAAGAGACCACAATTAGAGAAAACAAATAAAGAGTAAATTCATAAACCAACCAAAACTGCATATCACGTCTCCATTTGTACTTACCTGTCACAGGCAGCTCCAAAATTACTCATACACAAGGACATTCTTGCACCATGAAAACTCAAGTCACAGGACCAGCTACTCAAACACTTATGTCATGTAAGTTGTCAATGAAGTCCTGCAAAGGCAATCTGTTAAACAGCCCTCCCTTCCCAGGGGTAGTAAACATTTATTCTACCCCCTCTAGGCCATTACTAGTGCTGCTACCTAATGGGGCTAACTCGAGTACACGCATGATCTTAACTTTCCTCATTAGGGCACATATTTGTGCTCAGGTCACAACATTCTCTCAGTCATTTACTCACAAATATGTTTTGGAAGTACCCTGTCATAATAGTCCAGTAACTGATATTTAACAAATTCTCATTATATATGTTTTACCTTCTGGTATAGAAATGTTGATGGGTATTAATTCATACAGAAAAATAGAGGAATTGGGTCCTAAGTAGTATATAGAAATGTTGTTACTTATTGTGACATTATATTTTGGGTGTACACTTTTTCTAGTATGGCACACTGTGTCAAATAGGCACTGTTTCACAAGGTTGAGTCTTCTGTGATTTGTATCAGGCTGCTGGGCAGAAACATACTTTTTACGACTCTAGAAAAGTGGTGAAGTCTAAGGTAGTCAATTAAAATTGCTTTCCATAGCAGGGTTCCACACGTGAGAGATACATTGTTGCTGGAGGAAGTGACTGCTCATGAATAATAAAAATATTGGTAAAACCAAAGACCTTTAAGCTCATTTGTTAGAAATTAGGTTTCTGGTTGGCTAAGATATACACCCAGGCTGGGCAGAACCCACCACTCCAGTCAGGGTAAGCTAGTTACACAACTAGGACATCCAGTACTCACCCTCTGGTAGTTTGCACAGAGAGGACAGGTTTATCTCAAAAGGCAATGTGTAATGTATTTGTGCAACATACACACAGTAACACAATTAATACACCACAAAAAGACTCCACGCTGGTTTAAAAAAAGAGTTTTCTGTATTCTGAACAAACGATAAAAATCACATGTATGTATAACTTTTCAAGCAATGCGCATTTAAATTGAAAAATCGCATTATGTCCAAATTAGGAATGTCACCGGAGAACACAGTGTTAAACTTAACACTGACATCTAGTAGGTTCATTGTGATCGTTCGGAACCAGGGTGACTGGCAGGAGACCCCCACCTTGGATCTGAAATTATACGAGCAAATGCTCATCCAACAACGAAAGTTAGCACCAAGTCTCTCCAAGACCGGCACATTTAGTTAATCTCACCACTCGTGCATCCACACCAACTAAATACGGGTTTGCACCAGGCCCCGCTGTGCACTGTACCTTGTTGGTGGGGGCATCAATGAAGGGGGAGAAACCAGCATCAATGGGGCGACACAAACATAAGGGATGGTAGTGCCGGTTGGCCTCATGAGCTGGGCCCACATCGTTGAGTTTGGCTTCCTCTGGGAAGCGACAGTCAGTGACTGTGTGCTCTAGAGCAACAAGTGATACCTCTCTGGAGCGGCCTTGATCACTAAGGCAATGCGACGTTGGAAAACTCTTTAAAGTCAGCAAAGCACACAAATAGAAGGCAGCAGACAAACACAGAGAGGCAATTAGCAGAGTGGCTGTCCGTCCTGGCAGCACCGCTATTCCTTCTGGCAATGTGCAGATGTAGAGACAGCGATGTCTGGTTGCAGGTCCAAAAAGTGTTTGATTTGCAGAGGTCAGAGCCCAGTACTTATATCCAAAAGTCACTTTTGATGTAGGGTGTAACTTCAAAGGAGCCCTCTGAAGAGCACACTGATCCCTTTCAACCCAGTCCTGTCTGCCAGGCTACTGGTGGTGGGTAATCAGCTCTTTGTGTGTGGACAGGATACTAGCTATTGAAATGTAAGGGCCTGCTGAGTATAAGTACAGGGGATTTTTCCCCACAATTTGGACTTGAAAAGACTTACTTGGAACTGGATACAGGACACTGCTGAATGGACTCACCAGGACCCATCCTGACTGCTGCTGTGCTGACCTGTGACCTGCCTGGTAACTAGGAGGAACTGCCATTATCTGTATCCCTTGTGCTGGCCTGTTGTTGGGGCTGCTAGCCCTGTGCTTCCCCTCTCTTCTGTCTTCAGGGGCAGGGTGCTGTGGACCCTGACCCCTGTAACTATCACCAGCACGAGGAGGGCTTCCCTGGAGGGCGCTTGTTGGTACTTCCAGTAGAGGCAGTGCCTAGAGAAGCGCTACCCGGGGCTCTGCGAGGGAGAATCACCGTCACAGCCCAGATTACTCGAGTGCATCGTAACTGCGCACCTTGCGGCGCACCCGGGGCACAAAAAGGTGAAGAGTGGAGCAACTGTGCTCTCACCAGTACCCCCAGGGCGACGCACACGGTGAGGAGTGCCCCCGGGGCACGAACTGGCACCTCTTTTGGTGCGCTTTCACCGCAGTGGCCTGGGAAGGGCAGAAAAGCGGCTCGCGCACCGTGTCCGGTGCGGCCACTTCCCAAGCAGAGGGGAGGCCTCCTTGGAGGGGCTCCCCCAGGCCCCAATCGGCAAGGGAGTGCGAGGCGCGGAGGAAGTCTTCAACGGAAGCTCCCCCCCTTTTGTTGCACCAGAGATCGTGAGCAGGTAGACGCATCATCGGAGGCCCCCGCATTGCCAGGTCTCTTCTACCCGCTTTTTGCAGGGTTTGGATTCGCCCCCCCCTTGTGGAGAGGCCCGCAGAGGCCCAGGGAGGGGCACCCTAGAGATCGTGGGTCCCAGGAGGGGCCTGATAGAAGAAACAGAGGGGGTGCGTGCTACCCCCCTCTCCCAGGATCAACACACATCCCCTGTTTTGCACACAGAGCGCCGGGGCCCACCCACTTGTCCACATCACGGCACTAGAGGCTTCAAATGTTCCTTGTATGGACGTGGTGAATGAATTATGTTAACCTGTCTTTTTGCGCCATATACTTGCTGGTAGGTCTTTTAGGGGCCGGACTTGCTGTTATGTGTTGACTACTTGCCATATGGTTTTTATAATGCTCTTAGTATTGCCATATATTATATTTCCATGATGAGTGCATTACTTTTATAATGTGATTCCTGACTACTGCTTATGCTGCAGAATCCTGAGTACTTACATGTTCGACTACTGCTTTTTCTTGCAGAGTATTAATAACCTGCTGACAACTGCTAAGGTAGCAGGGTATTACTGACATGTAATGTTTAGTCTAATTATGTTTTGTGCAATACAGTTTATTTTTACATAGCTCAGTGTTGTGTTTACTTTGGGGTGTACATATTGTGTCACGTGTGTTGTGCAAACGCTTTACACATTGCCTCTGGGTTAGGCCTGACTGCTGAGAGGTATTTAAATAGATAAGCCCCCCAACCTAAATAGTCTGTATTATGGGACGTTAACGTAGTTCTGCAATTTTTAGATTCCTAGCCAGAAAATAGGTATCTTTCTAGGAAGCAACTTCTAAACTTTGTGTGATGCAATGTCTGAAAGCGTACAAGGTGAGTACTGCTGAATTTCGTACCAATAGGGGTGGACAATTGTTGTCTGCTTTGCAAAAGCCTTCTTTTTTTTTTTTTGTGTTTCAATTCTTTATTAATTTTATAAACAGATATAAATATAAATTGTTCATTAACTGTATAAAACATACAACAGTCAAAAAACAAAGTGCACCAGTAAAGAGTTTCCATAATCATTCCGTATTAAAGAAGAGAAACAAAATCCACAACAAGCTATTAGGAAACATTTAAACAATTTTGTTTCAATATACTCTCCCAAAACATAGTAAAAAGAAAAAGAAGAAGAAATTGACAACGGATTAGATTACAAGAAACGTATATAGTAGTTTGATGATTAAGGTCTAAAAATTAAATATTTCTCAATGAATCTTCATAAGAACAAAAAGAACACAATTATTCTAGGAAAGATCCCCAGATACTATCAAATTGTTTTAAGTTATCATTTAGTTTATATATCACTCTTTCAAACTGTGCAATTTCAAACATATCCTTCAACCAGGATTGGACCGCTGGTAAAACATTAGATTTCTAAAAACGTAATATATTAACTTTTGCCAAACTAATTGCCGTAGATAACCATCTGAACATATGTGGAGTAATTCTACCCATTCCAAAAGTATCATGTCAGAAAAACAATCAGGGTGATTGAGACGAGATATTAGGTACTATTTTTCCTAAATGATTTGCTATTTGTTTCCAAAATTGTTGAATCTCGGGGCATTACCATAAAACATGTACGATATCGAAATTAGGTTGATGACATCTAAAACAAGCAGATTTTGGACTAAGTTTAGCAGAATAAAGTTTAGAAGGAGACCAATGCCAATGATGTAGTATTTAAAAATAATTAATTTTTTATCTTACATCACGATGGCCCTGATTATAATTCTCCAGAACTTTTGCCCAATCGTTATCTGAAAAGATAACATTAAGTCGTGTGGACCACCATGTCTTTAAAGTTTCATATGTATCATCTGAAAAGGATCTATCAATTAGTAAAGAGTATAAACCAGATACCGCACCTTTGAAATGTTTCCATATACAAATATAACGAGTAAATAGACAATTGTATTATAGGATCTATACTCAAGTTTGTTGTGGAGTTTAAAATGGACGATATCAGAATAAAATTATTAAACTGTGATTTTGGAAGTTTATACGTCTCTTGCAATTGTGAGAATTATTTCAAGGAGTTATTCCGTGCGTAGAAGTCCGATAGAGTATTAATTTTATGATTTCTCCAGACAAACCAGTTAAGTTCTTTACCCTTATAAATAATTGCAGAATTATTCCAAATTGGAGCATTTAAGTGAATATAGGTGTTACATTTTATAATTTTATTGGCCTTTTGCCATTGCTAGTTGAGAAGAGTAGATGATTAGATTTGAGAATTGTGAATATTTTGGACATTTGGTAAAATAAATAGCCATGGGAGTAGTGGTTTTCAATAAAAACTGTTCAAATTCACCCATAAGGGTGTATTATTATTTATGGATATCATATATGTTGAACGCGATAGCTGTTGGGCTATCCAATAATTTTCCAAATGTGGAAGTCTTAGGCCTCCTTTTAAAGAGCATGAATGTAATTTGAACTACTTATACGACGGTTTTTTTCTCCCCAAATAAAGCGGGTTATCAAAGATGAGGTACTTTTGAAGAAGTTAGAAGAAATTGGGAGTGATAGCATACTGAACCCATAATTGAATTTTGGGATTGTATTCATTTTAATAATCTGTACTCTACCCACAATGATAGATTTAACTGAGACCATTTTATGAAATCTCTTTTAAGTTTATCTATGATAGGATTCAAATTGTCCATCATAACATTCTCCAATCCAGTATTAAGTAGAATCCCAAGATATTTAAGATGTGGAGATTTCCATTTAAATCGGAAGTTACTTAGTGAGGCTGGTGTAGTATTATTGTTCACTGGTAGGGCTTCACATTTGGACCAATTAATTTTGTATCTGGAAAATATTGGGAATTGATTTAAAATGGTAATCAAGGCTTTAACCAAAGAATCCGGGGTAGATTTTGTTAGCAGGATATCATCTGTATGATAAGAAGATTTTACCTCTCCCAATGGGGTAGCAATACCTTGCATATTAATATTTTGTCTAATCGCAATAGCTAGAGGTTCCAAAGCAATAAGAAACAGCAGAGGAGAAAGTGGACATCCTTGTCTGGTACCACGAAGAATTTTAAAATAAGAAGATGGGAAACCGTTACAAGCGATCGCGGCAGTTGGGGATTAATACATTCCATTCGTTAAAGTAATAAAGTCAGAACCAATACCCATTCTATTCATGGTTCGAAATAGATATCCCTATTCTACTCTATCAAAAGCTTTTCTGCATCCAGGGACAGTATGACATCTCCCTCTGTTTTATTACGTTGTTGCCATAGTAAGTGTAGAATTGTTCGAAGATGATTTGAAGAGGATCGAGATGGAGCAAAACCGACTTGAGATGAATGGATAAGTGATGTACTGACTGAATTTAAGCAAATCGCAAGTATTTTAGCCAGAATTTTAATATCAGAATTTATTAGTGAGATAGGTCTATAGTTAGAGCATTCTAATGGATCTTTGCCAGGTTTAAGACTTACAGTAATATGTGCTTGTAAAAATTCTGGAGAAGAATTTCCCTTTTTTTTTAAAGCTTTGTTAAAAAAAGTTTGTAATAATGGGATTATTTGAGTTTTTGTAATCTCATAAAATTCGATAGGACAGCCATCCTCCCCAGGAGCTTTATTTGTAGCTAGACAGTCAATAGTTTTTGTAATTTCTTCTGTTGTTATGTGCCCTTTCAGTCTTAATTTCTGTTCTTGGGTTAATTTTGGGATCTTTAAATTAGTGAAAAAGTCATCTTCCTCTTTAATATCTTCACAATTCAATGATGTATAAAGTGTTCATAATAGGTCTGAAATTGTGCCAATATATCTGTTGGGAGTGTAAATAAATGATTTGAAGAATTTTTAATAGCAGATATCGTTCTGGAGGATGCCTGTTGGCGTAGTTGATGTGCTAGAAGTCTTCCAGCTTTCTCCCCCCTTTCATAATTACATTGGCAAATTAAATATAGACATTTTTCGGCATGAGAAGTATACACATTTTTAAGTCTGAATTTGGCTGAAAGTAGTTTTTTTGTAAATCTTAGAAGATTCGGTTTTGCTATAATCTTTCGAGAGTGATACAACTTCCTTTTCCAGTAATATCCTTTCACTATTCAGTTGTTTTTAAAGAATATATGAGTCTCTCATAATCATTCCTCTAATGATTGTTTGCCAGCTCCCCAGAGTATACCAGCATCTGTAACTGAGTCCTTGTTTTCATCAAGGAATTGTTCAACATGCTGACATGAGTTTAATTTGGCTTGAGGTATTTTATATGAAGAGATATTGAATCTCCAATTAGGTTTAGGAGTCTGTGTTAATCCAATATCAATATGTATATCTATTAAATCATGATCTGAAAGGCTGCATGGAATAATTCCTGCATGTGTTATTGATTGTAACATTGTAGATGAAGTTTGAAAATAATCTATTCTAGAACGGACTAAATGTGAACAAGATGTGAACGTATAATCTCTATCATCTGGATGTAGCAAACGCCATGGTTCCTGCAATGCAAAATCTTCTATAAGATCTTTTAAAATATGTCTAGTACTTGTATGATAAATGTCTGGTTTGCCCGATCTATCAATGAATGGGTCTATGATAACATTCCAATCTTCCCCGATTATTACTCGTGTAGATCCAAGAGAAGACAGTAATGTACTAATCTTAGAAATAAATATTGTTTTGGAATCATTGGGCGCATATATTGTGCCTACTATCATAAAAGAATTTCTAACATGGATTTTAACAAATGCATATCTGCCATCATTATCTACCCATGTTTGAATAATTTTATATGGTAAGTTTTTATGAAAAAGAATAGCTACCCCATACTTCCGAACAGGTGCATCATCATTATTAGAGTTATTCTGGGCTATGCTAGCATGTATAACTTGACCAATCCAATCTCTTTTCAATTTTTCGCTTTCTGATTCACTAAGATGTGTTTCTTGCAATAAGGCAATATCTGTTTTTTGTTGTCCAAGAAAACGATCTTCTTTCTCCTAATAAAATGTGTCAAACCATTAACGTTCAAGGATATAACATTCAAGGGTTTCAACTTATAAACTGTCATATTGGGACTAAGAGAACAATATCAATCTGAATTATGATAAGAAAGAGTATAAAATAAAGATAAGAGAAAGAATTAAGAGATTATAAAGTTCCAAATGTGTCAGTGTGTATGAATGTTATGAATGGTTTATCAAATCAGTTAAACTTTTATAATATATTCAAATAAGAAATGATCATTTACAGGAACTATCAATTCAAAATAAATTGTACAACACAAGTGATAAGACAAATATGTACACTTAACAACTAAAACTTTAAACTGGGGAGATAAACTGATGCGTCGTGGAGAGGTGAGCAGAGAAGAGGGTGTTAGTGCCATTTCAAGTATAAAATAAAATATCCGATAGCATAAACAAATATAGTCATGTAATGAAATATATGTTAAGGAGGAAATAGTTAAAGTATCATCGCCTATGATTAATATTTCAACCTTGATCAAGGTTTCAAGGGTGATCTAGATTTATCTCTTGGTTGATATTTTTTCCAGGCTTTAAGTTTACCACCATGTGTCCAATGATGTTGAACAGTCTCCCTTTCACCTTGATTCGCATCATCTGGAGTGTTAGATGGGGAAGGATCTTTTGTTGGTGAAGGAGAAGAAGTCTTATGTTCCATCTCCGAGTCCTTTTCATCTAAATCATTCAAAAAAGATTCCAAGTCATGAGGATCTGAGTATTCCTTGGTTTTCCCTTGAAAAGTTACAATCATAGTGGCCGGCTCAGAAGACCATATTTTATATCTCTTTTCTTTAGTCTAGCTCGTAGATTTAAAAATTGTTTCCTTTTGAGATTAGTAGGTGCTGAAAGATCTGCTTGAATGATTACTTGAGAATTTTCATACTCATATGGACCAAGTTTTTTAGCTGCAATGATAATTTGACGGGTTTGTTGATGTCCTAAAAAGCAGGCTAAAATATGTTGCAGTCTTGTGGAGTGGTTTGTTCTACGTGTTCGAACACAATGGCGGTCATTACAACATTGGCAGTAAAAGCCGCTTACCGCCATGCAGAAGACCGCCAACACGCGGCCGAGGAATTCCGCCACAGCTATTATGACCCACATTTCGGAATCCGCCAAAATTCAGACACCCACACAAGTCCGCCACACCAAAGGTCAGTGATAAACTGGCAATAACAAAACCTCCATCGTCAGGCCAACAGAAATACGCCCGCACTATCACGACACACGAATCCACGCAGCGGTCTTTCAACCGCGGTATTACATTGGCGGTACACACCGCCGCGCTCAAAATACACACACTCTTACAAAACACAGCCACATTGGACAATTCGAAATACACACACCTGATACACATACACACATCACTCCCACACACCCATTACAATATAAAACACACACCCACATCTCCCACAAACCCCCATGACCAAAAATTCAGAAAGAAGGCCAGAGAGAGATAGCACCAGCAAGAACAACAGCATCCACAGGCACACAACACCATCACCCACAGAACTTCCACACACCTCACACAACACACCACTACATATCAGCACGCTTAACACCACATACTCCACCCCACACATCACCTACACCACCCCATGGCACTGCAAAGACACCCCAGGTTCTTGGAGGAGGAGCTCAGGGTTATGGTGGAGGAAATCGTCCGGGTAGAGCCACAGCTATTCGGAGCACAGGTGCAGCACACCTCAATTGCAAGGAAGATGGAGCTATGGTGAAGAATAGTGGACAGGGTCAACGCAGTGGGACAGCACCCAATAAATCGTGAGGACATCAGGAAGAGGTGGAACGACCTGCGGGGGAAGGGGCGTTCCGTGGTCTCAAGACACCACCAGGGGGTTCAGCGGACAGGCGGCGGACCCCCACCTCCTCACCCACAACTAACAACATGGGAGGAGCAGGTCTTGGCGACTCGGCATCCTGAGGGCCTCGCAGGAGTAGGTGGAGGAATGGACTCTGGTAAGACAAATCTTAATTATTACATCCCCCACCCTACCTGCATGCCATCACATACCCCCACCCTCACCCTCAGCACCCCAACTCCTCACATATGTCCCAACATCACAAACCACCCATCTCAACCCCAAGCCCTGCATGCAACAACAAAGCATGGACACCCATCACCAAAGCATGCCCACTGCACATACCCATACAACCCCCTAAACCATCCTTACACAAGGTCCCACACAGGAATGCAAGCACTGGGGTACACGGTCACCCACCCATTGCACACCATGACACACACAGATGTAATAACCATCCTTTTATACCCCTGCAGGACCCCTACCCAACGTCACCGGACAGGAGGTCCACACATGTCCACACCACCAACAGAAGAGGCCCACAGTGATGACAGCAGCTCTGTCCAACTGGATGTAGATGACCAGCCCGGCCCATCGGGGACCTCGGGACAGTTGGTTCCCCTCACACAGTCACAGGCCACTACAGACCTTCCCCCCTCTGGAAACACCAGCACAGTACCCACCCAGCGGGCCCCTACCTCCGTCCCGAGGACACGTCAATCAGCAGTGTGTACACCACTACAGGGAACCCAGGATAACCCACCACCCCAACAACAACAGGGACCTGGGGGCAGTGGTAGTGGGCACACGGTCCAGGGGACGGAGGCCCAGGAACACAGGGGAACTGGGAGGGCTGCTGTGCGACAGGGGGCAGACAGGCCCAGAGAACCCACTCTCCACGAGGCCCTCTCCTCCATCATGGGAGCATACCACCACTCCCAAGAGACAATGGCAATGGTACTGGCCAAGTTTCAGGAGACCCAGCGCCTGCAGGAGGAACAGTATATGGGTTTCAGGGAGGAACTCAGAACCATCAGCTCCACCCTGGGCACCATCGTAGGGGTGCTGAAGGAAGTACTCAACACCAGGAGGGACACTGTGGCACTACAAGGGGCCCCTGACACTAGCATGGACGATGAACTGCCCACCACCTCCGCCGGCACTATTGGACAGGATGCCCTGCCACAGGACCACCACACCAGCACCCGACCCCCTGCAAAGGGAGAACCACCCCGCAAACGATCCCTGAGATCCAGGACAAAGACAGAGCACGATGCCAAGACCCCTGCCAAGAAATGAGACCACCCTGATTGTCATCCTACTGTCCCACTTTGTCACCCTGTCCATACTTTAACTGCCCCAGCTCCACTTCCTATGCCCATTTGGGCAATGCACCTGTGAGACTAATAGACTGGACTCTGCCATGGACATTCCTCTGCCATCACCCCTCACCATTTCACTACCCCCTCCAATATTGAGCACTTAAATAAACACACTTAAAGCACAAAACAATCTGGAGTCTGTCTGTGATTTCAAAATAGTGTATTAGCAATTACAGTGACAAAATGCTCTTTCAATTGTAATGTCAACATACCTATGTCACACAACTCTAGTCCATGAGGAATCTAAGCAGATGTCACACAGTGGGACCCACATCTGTGAAATCGTAAGGGAAAGTGACAACTCAGTGACCATACACTGGGTGAAAACGGCACACAGTAGAGAGGTAGTAGTGTTAAAGTACATGTAGTAGGCAGGTAAGTACTCTTACCTGTGTCTCACTGGAAATATTGCTGGATCACTGAGACCCTGTTGTTTATGTGTTCTTCCTCTGCTTCCTCGTCTTCACTGTCCACAGGCTCCACAGCTGCAACAACACCGCCATCTGGACCATCCTCCTGCAGAAAAGGCACCTGTCGTCGCAAAGCCAAGTTATGAAGCATACAACAGGCCACGATGATCTGGCACACCTTCTTTGGTGAGTAGAATAGGGATCCACCTGTCATATGGAGGCACCTGAACCCTGCCTTCAGGAGGCCAAAGGTCCGCTCGATCACCCTCCTAGTTCGCCCATGGGCCTCATTGTAGCATTCCTCTGCCTTTGTCCTGGGATTCCTCACTGGGGTCAGTAGCCATGACAGGTTGGGGTAACCAGAGTCACCTGCAAATGGTGAGGGACAACTGTTAGACACGCACTAACCTGGAGGGATATCTCCAGACCCAGACAATCATTCCCACTGACTTGCCTCCAGGTGCTCACCTAATAGCCACACACGGTGCCTCTGGAGTTAACCCATCACATAAGGGATGCTGCTATTCCGCAGGATGTAGGCATCATGCACTGAGCCAGGGAACTTGGCATTGACATGGGATATGTACTGGTCTGCCAAACATACCATCTGTACATTCATCGAATGATAACTCTTCAGGTTTCTGTACACCTGTTCACTCCTGTGGGGGGTGGGGGGACCAAAGCCACATGGGTCCCATCAATGGCACCTATGATGTTGGGGATGTGTCCCAGGGTATAGAAATCCCCTTTCACTGTAGGCAAATCCTCCACCTGAGGGAAAACAATGTAGCTCCGCATGTGTTTCAGAAGGGCAGACAACACTCTGGCCAATACGTTGGAAAATATAGGCTGGGACATCCCTGATGCTATGGCCACTGTTGTTTGAAAAGACCCACTTGAAAGGAAATGGAGCACTGACAGCACCTGCACTTGAGGGGGGATTCCTGTGGGTTGACGATTGCTGACATCAGGTCTGGCTCCAACTGGGTACACAGGTCCTGGATTGTGGCACGGTCAAGCCTTTATGTGATAATCAAATGTCGCTCCTCCATTCTCGACAGGTCCACCAACGGTCGGTACACCGGAGGATACCGCCATCTCCTCACATGTCCCAGCGGACGGTGCCTATGAAGGACAACAGAGAGCACAGAGTCAAACAACTCAGAGGTACGTACCCACAGTTTACCCAGAACACCAATCATACACAAAAGGTGGCCTGTATGTGTGTTGAGTCTAGGCCTAGGTATGTGTGACGCAGTTGGAAATGAAGCCATGTGGGGCCCTGAAATGGCGGCTGCCTGACCTCTAAAGTGGGACAATGGGATGTGAGGTAACTGCGCTGGCATTGTACACCGTCGCGGTAGGCGGTCGAAGACCGCGGCGCTGTGCTGCATTGGTTAACATTGGACCCTATGGGTCCCAGGAGCCAATGACGATGTACGCCGGCGGTGACGGTACGCATCGCTGCGGACGTGACTGCCATTTTCTATCTGTTCAATCACTCAGTACCTGATCTTCGACAGGAGAGGACTTACACTGCAAGTGCTGCTGTGACCTCGGTCTGGAAGAGACAATGGCTCGAGTGTCTGGGGAAAGGGCCCCTGCCTTCACATCAGAGGAGTTGGAGAAGCTCGTGGATGGGGTCCTCCAGACAAACAGGTCCACCAGAAAAAAGATATTTGGCGTGCCATCGCCAAGGACGTCCGGACCCTGGGGTGTCTACCACAGACGGAGCACCCACTGCTGGAAAAGATGGGAGGACATTCGCCGCTGGAGCAAGCAGATGGCGGAGGCTCAGCTGGGGATGGCCTCCCAACGTGGGAGGGGTGCCCGTCGTACCATGACCCCCATGATGCTCAGGATCCTGGCGGTGGCCTACCCGGAGTTGGATGGGCGTTTGAGGGCATCACAGCAGCCACAAGGGGGTGAATACATTCTCATTCTGCTGACTTTGTGCGCAGTGGAGGAGTCTGGGTGGGGGAGGTGGGCTGTGAGTTTCTCTAGGCCAGGGCGAGTTCTGTAGGCAAGGCCCCTCCGTAAGGCAGGCCATGTGGCACCCCAGCCCACCTCTGTAGAGTGCCAAGTACACCTAGTCATGCCCCTGTGTCATCTATGTGTGCAGATGTTGTCCATAGCCTTGTAGGCCATTTCCCAGGAATTGAACAGTGGAGCCCAAGAGCCCGGCGTAGTGCAGGGGGCTTCTGTGTCTGTCGTGTCCGCCAACGGTAGCGGTAATGCATGCACTCAACATGTCTTTCTTCTGTCTCCCCCACCTCTTTTATGGTCTCCCTGTTCTTGTGTGCATTAGCATCATCAGGCGGAGGAGCAGTGGCACCGGAGCACGAGGGAGCTGCATCCCACATGGCCCTGGAGGGCGACACTACGGAGTCTGAATTCACCAGTGGGATGGAGGGTGAGGGGAGCTCCAAGGCGGGGACAGGAGCTGACACCAGTGACACAGACTCGTCCTCTGATGGGAGCTCCCTTGTGGTGGCGGCAACATCTGTGCCCCCCGCATCTACAGGTACAGCTGCCACCCCCCCACCAGCACCGCCCTCCCAGCAGCTCCTCAGCCTTTGCCCCGTGCCCGCTCACCCAGGAGGGTGGGCATCACCTTCGCCCCAGGCACCTCAGGCCCGTCACCCCTGCTGCCCTCAGTGAGGAGGCCATTGACCTCCTCAGGTCCCTCACTGTTGGGCAGTCTACCATTTTGAATGGTATCCAGGGTGTAGAGAGGCAGTTGCAACAAGCCAATGCATTCCTGGAGGGCATTCCTTCTGGTCAGGCGGCCCTTCAGCGAGCTTTTCAAACTCTGGCCTCAGCACTGATGGCAGCCATTGTCCCCATCTCTAGCCTCCCCCCTCCAACTTCCTCCACCCCGACCCAATCCCCTGTACCTCAGCCTATCCCAAGCACACCTACAGACCAACATGCACACACCTCAACACCCAAGGGAAGCTCAGGTAAACGTAAGCACCACACATCCCACAGGCACTCACGCAAGCATCACACACATGCAGACATACCAACATCCACTGCCTCCATTGTGTCCCCCTTCTCCTCATCTCCCTCCTCCCTCCCAGTCTCGTCTACACTCACACCTGCATGCATTACCTCTACAGCAATTACGTCCCTCTCCAGCACACCCACCACCACACCCCGCTCATGTGCAGTCACCACCCCACTACCATTCCCTCTCCCAGTGTGTCTGTGACGCCCCCTCCCAACATACACAAACACAGGCACACACCCACCCAACAGTCATCCACCTCACGACAGCCTCCAGCGCATGCACCTTCACCCAAAGTCACCAAACGTACACTTCCTACAACCACCACCTCTTCCTCCACTCCCAAACCCCCTCCAGCTACCCGTCCCAGTGTGTCCCAAAAAACTTTTCCTGTCCAACCTTAACCTCTTTCCCACACCTCCCCCACCCCGTCCGTCTCATAGGTCCCGAACTAGCACCTCAGCCACAACATCTCCGGGACCAGTGGTGCCTGTAGTCACCGGAATCTGGAGTGCACCGTCCACCAGGGCAGCCAGTGTGGCACGGAGCCACAGCACAGACAGTCCCCCACCTGTGAAGCATCAGAAGTTGGCCAGTGCCCGGCGGGAGAGGGGGAGGACTCCAGCCACCAAAGCTGCTCCCCGGGATACAGGTGGGAGTGTGGAGTCAGCTGTGACACCTTCGGAGGTGGGGAAGGGCCACAAGAAACCCGGCAATTCTGGGAAGAGCAGCACGGCGGAGAAGACCGCCATCATCCCCGATGCCCAGGAGGCCACTGCCAGAACCAGCCCACCAGCCCAGGAGGCCACCGCCAGAATCAGCCCAGCTGCCCAGGAGGACACTGCCAGCACCAGCCCAGCTGCCCAGGAGGCCACCGCCAGCACTAGCCCCGCTGGGCCATGAAGGACCGCCAGCAAAAGCCCTTCTGGGCCATGAAGGACCACCAGCAAAAGCCCCGGTGGGCCATGAAGGACCACCAGCAAAAGCCCCGGTGGGCCATGAAGGACCGCCAGCAAAAGCCCCGCTGGGCCATGAAGGACTGCCAGCAAATGCCCTGCTGGGCCATGAAGGACCGCCAGCAGCTGAGACCCTGCAATGGAGACCGCCATCTCAAGCACCGCTGAACAGGGCACCACCGTCTGAAGCACCGCTGAACAGGGCACCGCCGTCTTAAGCACCGCTGAACAGGGCACCGCCGTCTCAAGCACCGCTGAACAGTGCACGGCCGTCTCAAGCACCGCTGAACAGGGCACCGCCATCTCAAGCACCGCTGAACAGGGCACCCCCGTCTCAAGCACCGCTAGCCCATGAGCGGCAGGGGCACTGACGCAACTGAGTCCGTCACGGGGTGAATGATGCACTCTGGGCACCATGGCCCCTTCAGAACCATTAGAGATTTTCATCCACTACCTCTGTCCTTAGCAGGATGAAGCACTCTGGGCACCATGCCCCCTCCAGAACCAGTGGAGACTGTCATCCACTTGTGAGACTGTGGCTTTGCACTCCCCAGGATTGAACAGTGGGCAACCCACCCACTGTAGAGACTTGTGAGACTGTGGCTTTGCACTCCCCATGATTGAACAGTGGGCAACCCACCCACTGTAGAGACTTGTGAGACTGTGGCTTTGCACTCCCCAGGATTGAACAGTGGGCAACCCACCCAGTGTAGAGACTTGTGAGACTGTGGCTTTGCACTCCCCAGGATTGAACAGTGGGCAACCCACCCACTGTAGAGACTTGAGAGACTGTGGCTTTGCACTCCCCAGGATTGAACAGTGGGCATGAGGCCCCCTCGTGGATTTGGTGTCGTGCACTCAAGCGGCTGAGGTGCCCCCCCTTTCCCTCCCCCTGAGGTGCCTGTTTAGTTGCTCTCTGATGCCCCTGCAGTGTTCTCTCCGTCATGGTAGGGGATCTTCTGTGGGCCTCGCCCATACCGTGTGGTCCCAGTGTTCCACAGACTTTCTTAGAGCACTACCTGGACTACTATGCTTGGTATATATTTTGTACATGGTGTATATATATATATATTTCTGCCTACTTGCTTTTAATATATTACAATGGTTACACTAATTTTCTATTGTCTTTGCATTCTTCCAGGGGGTTTGGGGGGTGTAACTGTGATGTACTGATATACATTAGTGTGTGTGTTGTAGTGGGTGAGGGTGTTGCGTGTGTATGTCCCTGTTTTTTCCCTCCCCTGTGTCGTAGGTGCAGTACTCACCGTGGTCTTCGCCGCCGTCGTTGGTGCTCCTGGTAGAGGAGCAGGAAGACTATTGCAGGGAGAATTTGGAGTTCCGGGTCCATGGCGTCCTCGTTCCTCGTGGGGTGTGTATAGGTGAGCATTTTTCCTTCGGGATTCCTGTTTCCACCGTGATTTTATCAGCGGTGAATCCGCCCCAGAAAAGGTGGCGGATTGGTCTGTCATAATAGTGTGGGCGGTACATTGTCTCCCGCCTGTCTGTTGGCGGTGACCGCTGCGCTGTTTATTTGTACCGCCGTGGTGGTCGGAGTGTTAAAGTGGCTGTCTTTGTTGGCGGTTTCCGCCATGGTCGTAATTGCACATTTTTTACCACCGGCCTGTTGGCGGTATTACCGCCGCTTTAACACTGACCGCCAGGGTTGTAATGACCACCAATATGCTCTCTGAAATTCTACAGCCATTGTGAAAGTGATGTTCGTCAAGGTTGGGATTAAAGTGGTCAAAAAGTCTAGAATATTATCTTTCTCTATTTGTTCTGGAAGACCTATAATTCTAAGATTATTCCTTCTACTTTGGTCCTCTAAATCAATCATTTTTTGCTGCAGATACTTGACCTGTATCAGGTGTCTTTTCGAGGTGGGATTCAATATTCGTAACTCAACTGTCCATTGACTGCATGCGGGATTTAAATTTGATAACATTATTCCTTAATCCTTGAACTTCCGTAGTATCAGTAGAGACTGTATTGTCCAGGGACACAATGGAGGATTTTATGTCTAGTAGTTCTTTCAAAATTGTATCCATAGCTGTGGAGGGTAGTTCAGTAGAATCAGCCATTTTACATTTGGAGTCAGTGGCTTCAGGGTTTCATAATAAAGCTGCACTATATGATAGTTACCTTACTACTTTAGATTCTGACATAGGGCGTAAATCAGTTATCTTCCAAAGTTCTGTTTATAGTGATTGCTTGATTTTATTCACCATTATAATACAGTAGTACATTGCAGCATACATTCCATTTCTATTGTAATACACTTTCCATTGTAATGACTTGTTATATGCATGCAGAATAACATTAGAAGAAGGAGAAAGCAATACAGTGCTTCAATTTCCGTCTCCCTATGCGATTGTGATATCCACCATGTAGGTTGCAGTCAGCTTTTGCCAAAATTATATTGATTCTGTTAAGATGTGCATATGTTATCTTTGCGTCTTCCAAACTGTGCCATTTTAAGGTACGATCATTCGGACCAGACAGTACTCAATGTAACATACAACACTTTCCATGCTGCTCAGCACAATGAGGTAAGAAGCAAATGCGTTTTCCTGTTTTCTCTGAGCCAAGTGTATGTTATCCCGCAGTCTTGTGTGGCGCGCTCCAGTACGATATAACAGCCAAGTAAATAAAGCATCCAGAAGTGGCACATGACGATGTCAATGCTTGATACATTAAGGCGAGAAGCGCACCCTTGTATTAATTACCGCTAGGCCGCAGGCATGATCTTTTGCCGTATGCCACATTGCGCTGCATTACATAGTGATCAAACACGTCGGAGATTATCCAGAAGCCGCACATGGCCTTTCCAGGTTGCATGGTGTGACAAGGTAAGAAGCGCTCACATTCTTCATTTCTGAAATGCATAAGAAAGCGTCCGTACCAGTCAGAGTTTGAGACAAAGTTCACGCCGACATTTTGGCCTCACCGATCGACGTAACTTATAGCATTTCATTAATTTGCAGAGCGAGTTGTTCATCCTGCAGGTATCCGACAAGTACTCTCCCTTTTTCCTGACATATTGATATCAGAGAAATGTCTTTTGGCCTGTTTCCGCGTCTCTGTTCGTTCTGGCTCTAAAGAAGAGCCGCCATCTTTAACGGCTCCACCCCCTGCAAAAGCCTTTTCGTACTCTGGCCAGATGGATGGGATGGCTTTTGAGTGAAGTAGGCATTGACACCTTCCGGTTAGTGCTCATTCCACTACACGGGCAATGGCTTTAAAACCTTTTAATTTGGGTTCATGTTTAGATGATATTTAAGAGGTGCCTGATTGGTCATCAGAGTCCACATTTAAATCTTTTTTTATAAACCAATTGTGGATTTTGCTTCCTCAGTGGTTTCTCAGCTTTAAACAAGCATCATCGGAGCCTCTTGTCCCGACAAAGAATGAAATGTTTTCTACAATTCGCACCATGAATTTTCTTTTCTATTAAAGACGCGGAGGTAAAAAATATCCCACCCATTTACTTACATACTTGTTGAGTATTGTATAATTGGTGTTTTTTCCCTCCTTGACGCTGTTATGTAATTGTTTTCATATGTCCTTTTCTGGATGAGTGTTTCCGACTTTTGTTTTTTACTTTCTTATTAGGGAAAGAGAACAAGTGAGTAATGAGGCAAAAATGTTCCAGACGGCTGGGAGTATGCATTGCTGTCTCTCGTGCTCAACTGATGTTCCTGTCTTGCTGTTCCAGCCTGAAGTCGTGAGGTTCCTGAGATCTGAAGTGGAGCTACTGGTGATTTGTTCCACTAGGTTTATGAGCTTGCCGTTACAAGGTCTTGGCTGTTTCTTTGGACTTAGACTAAGAAATAAAGTTGTATAACTTCAAGAGGGTTATATAGGGCTGTGTCTCAATGGGTGGATATGTGACTATGATGTGGTCATGTGAAATGTAGTGTTATTAAACTTTTACTTGGTTGGCTACTAAAAATGGAAAGAAAGAGAAGAATAATCCTTGCCTCCGTGTCCTTCAGAGAACTGAATATTCTTGTCACGAATGCTAGAATTTGTTGTATCCAAAACACAATAAAAAGGACTAACACCTACCGCCAAGGCACTTGTTATAGCTTAGGCTGCATGAAATTGTCACACTTTTAACTTTTAAGAGTGTGACGGTTAGTAGTGTGTTAGTGCTATCTTTGCCAGCTCTGCCAGGGGCAACACGTGGTGCAAGCTGCAGTGGCCTCCTAGCGAGGGCCATGGCACTTTTTTTTTTTTTTACAAATTAAGTACTACTCCATAGCTTGTCACAGTCATGTTTGCATGTGCCCACTTCATTTACAACAAAGCCTCAGCATAATCACAAAAAGTCATCAGCATGTAACTCCAAACTGCCTCATAATTGCCTTTCTGCGACATCAATGTCCTACTTATTAAACAGATCCCATCAGTATGCAAATAGGCCCGCTAATATTATGAAACCCCATCCCAAAATGTAATAGTAAAAAAAATGTGAATTAATCAATTACTTATTTAAAGCTTTGCCTTTCTCAAAGTCGGTTTCACAAAGTTCCACATTTACTGGCCTAATTAGCAACAACTACGTTTGCTTAATTCTTTTAAGTGTTAAACGTTCGCTCTAAATCCCATGCTCCCTGATATACGCCTTGGAGTAATTCCGTCGCTAAAACGAGATAGTCCATCCTATTTCAGTGAATCGACACAAGCAACATCGATAATATGGCGGAATACTTAATATCGAGACCGTATTATGTGTTTCCGAGAGGATGCAAACAGCGTGGATTAGCTGGCGTCACTCCGCGAGACACCACCCCGCCTACAACTACACCCCATCTATAATGGGACGTCGGAAAGAAAACATCAGCCATTGGTGAATGCGCTTTATGGGAGTTGTAGGCCAATGTTTTCATGGGATTTGTAGTCAAAAAGCTTATTTCCGCGTTTGTCTGTACGCGTGAATGTACTGACTGAGAAGAACGTGCTGGGCGAGTCCTAGCCGTGCATTTAACACTCCAATTTGAAACCTTTAACGAGCAATATCTTGTAAGTGGTATTTAAGTTTTTTTAATTAAACAGGAAACGTATTTTTTTTTGCCAATGTCTTGATGAGTACATATTGCACAGAAAATGTGTTTTTATTTCTCCATGTGGCCTCGTGTGTGTACAGGTACTTCCCGTTCACTTAATTGCAGCTCTTAGCCCAGTCACTGCACTTATCTCGCCAGCGTCAGTGCTGCTTGGATCGTTTTGTTTCGCGCAGCCTCATGACTGTCGATCTTCTTTTAAAAGTGCTTGCTATTCGTGCAGTAAAGCCAAGCTTGCAGGTACACCAAGCGAGCGTTCCAAGTGGCATTTCATTCCTGATATCTGTCTAATGGTTATCCATCCAGTATATGTTAGCCTAGCTGTCTTTTAAGAACTGTTGTGGCGAGTGAGAACGAAATTTAAAGCCATTATTTCACTCTTAATTTCAGGTAAACATAGATGCCAAGTTTCATACTGCTTATGTGACATTTCATGCCTTATGCGTGACAATGAGTGAAACTTAATTACAATTAAAACCAGGCAGAAAAATCCCTGTAAACATAAATATTAGAAATCACCCCACACATGAAGCGCGAAAGTGACAACATATTGCCATTTAATTTAAAGTTTTCTGTGTCGGCAGAGAGCAGGGACTACCCACCGTCAGCCTCATACAACAATGTAAATTTTCCAAAGTTTAACTGGCAGCTGTTGATCTTTTTTGACCCTTTACCTCTCCTGGCTACTGATAGTAGTAGCAGCTAAATGCTGAGTTTCAGAGGCTTTCTCAGCATGCTGACAAATAGCTTTTGTCACTGGCACATAAAGAACTGGTTCTGAGAGCAGAGCACCTATCCACATGGTGTGACAAAATGTTCCAGTGCGGGAATGGAGTAATGACTAACAATTTGCATTAGTCTGGCACGTGATGCATGGCATTTGGCAGACTGTGTAAAATAAGTAACAAAGCCCCTCTACCAGCACCACATAATGTACGATGCGGCAAAAGACTTGAAATAAAACATGTGTTAAAATCTGGACTTTTTACATTTTAATGTTTGTAATTAGAGTGTTAATATTTTTTTACTTAATAGTCAGCCAAAGAGCATGCTACCACGTAATTTGATGATTGATTTCATGCATTGTCATCCATGCAACACCTATTGGATTTTCCATGTTTGTTTGTTTTTCTGTCATCATTTGCACTTTATGCCATTCCTTTTTAGGGTCGAGCCTGCGTTGCATGCGCTCGCGCATGCGTATCGCAGCGAGACACTTTAGTTACTAGAAAAGTGCTCGGAGCCCTGTCGACGTCACGTCAGTGACCTTCATTGGTTCATGGGCTTGCCTAGTAAAATCTGCTTGCTTTCATTAGTCGAAGGCACGCACACGTCTTGCCTTTTCCAGTGGTTAGCCCTCCTCGAGCGCAGTGACCAAGTACAGAAAACATGCGAGGCTCGCTGTTTTCTGTCTGATCGTGGACTACTTTTTTCCTCTATTTTCCACGTGATTTCACTTGGCAGAAGTCGAGCGCTTTACACACTTAATTTCACTTTTTTGGGTTACCTACATAAAAGCACTTTTGCCAATAGATGAAAAGTCGTGTTAGGAGTTTACAACGCGATCATCTCTAACATGATGCAACGCAAGACCCGTTGCATTGCAAATGCTTGTTTCTTTATGGGTTTGAGTTTGCTGCTTGTGTCAAATCTCTTTCTTTGTAATAGCACCCTAGTTGTCATTTCTGCATTAATATCGGTCTATCTCCTCATTCTTGTGTATCTCTCTTTCTTTCATTAAGTCCATTTCCTCTGTTTTTTGTATGTTGGTGTCTTTTCCTTGTTGTGCTATATTATTTTTTTTTCTTATCCACCTTTTCCGAGTAAATGCTCCGCACTGCTCCTGTGCAGGACATTTTCACTCTTGCTTCCTGTGTTTGCCTGTTTTTTTGTGTGAGCCTTGGTCTTCTGCATTCTCCTCTTGGCTATAGCATCACCATACTTGCTTCCAATATCCTGTTGTCATTCGTTAAGTGGTGTCCTTTGGCTCATCTGGTCCTTTTTAATATGCTCTTGTTCAGCGCTCAAATGAGCAGTTTTCATTTTTGTTCTTTTAACACTCTTTGTGACATTTTACTCTTACTAGGCTTGTGCGCTGTTTCTTTTGATCACTATTTTCAGTTCCCTCCATGTTTTTATAAATCTCTTACCTCCTGTCTTTATTTTCTTCCTTCTCTTAATTGTCTCTTGCCCAGCCTTTGTTTTTGAATGTTTTTTTTCTGACTTAGCATTTGTTTAACTTTTTCCTGCCCATAGTCATCTGTATGTAGGGAAGTAGACTCTGACATATGTAAACTTGCGGAGTGTCATAAAAACTCAGCCAGATTCTGCAGAGCTCCGCCCATCCCTACGATCTTTGAAATGTTAGTTCAAAGCAAAGAGTGACTATACCATGATACTTTCCATCTTTAGAAGGGAGCCTTGTGATTGTTTAGCCCACACAGATACTTTTTCATCATTTATTAGTTGTTGCTCTTAAAAGATTTCTTATTCCTGTGCAAGTGAATGGGACAATGCAATGCAGCCCATCTGTCCAAAATTTCACTATAAGGTTTTTTCCACCAGGTCCTAAAATAAAAGCTGCATGGGTTCCTTTCCGATACATCAGCATTAGCTTTTCAGAGGTTACCACCACCTTAAATATCCACTTAGAGGTCCTTCTAGTGCCAAACCTATTCCAGAGACTCAAGCAGACAATTATAACACACAAATGTATACAAGTACCAGTCTGGGATAAGTTGCTGAGTGAGTTTTCGATGGGCCGTCGGTCACACATGTACACATGCAAATAAATAAATAATGCTGATGGCACCAATGAGCTCTGATACACACAGATCTGATGCTGATATAGTCCCACCGAGTTAGGATGCACACTTACAACACAGAAATCTAAATAACGCACTCACAATGTATCCCTCACTTCCCACAATCCACAAATGTAAATATCGTACCCACAGCGCACAGATGTAGGCGTACTTCTGATAGTCTGCGAGTTTTGAGATGCTTGCTCACAACACACAGATGCAAAATGTCACCCTTGCAATGCACACATGGGTAGACTCCATGTAGTGTCCCCATGTGTTTAGAATTGGACACTTAGAACAAAAACACTTTTGTGAGGGCCGGCGCATGCACGATGGCTAACAAGAGCATTAAACACAGAGTTAAATCCAAGCACTAGTGTATTGTGCTGTAGCTGCATTTGTGTATCTCAGTCTGTGAGGCTGTGCCATACTACTCAATGTGTGCAGCGGATCGGGTGGTTTCTTGCGATCAGGTGCTCCCTTCAATCTCTGCTGCAACTGCTTATGAGCCACTCAGTGCTGCAGCCTGGAGCATTAGCAGGCTGCTTCTCCTTTCTTCTCGGCTCACAGAGGACTCCAGCATTCAGCTGTTTGAAAAGGGTGCAGCAGGTAGCTGGGAAACAGAGACGGGACAGCAGCAGAGCTTCCACTGCTCTCTCTGTAACCCATAGCAACCCCATTAGACCAACCCTGGGGCTACAAAGACGAGAGAGCAACACTGCCTCCCTGAGAGCGAGGGATACACACCAGCACCAAGCCATAATGTACATACTAACTCAGATCGCTTGGTTTCTAACAGTGGGGTTATCTAAACTCAACCAAGTGGCGGTTGGTGACTGCGCCAACACCCTCACCCCTCTTAGGAAACCACCCAACAACCACACCAGCACAAAAGCACTCTGGTTCACCGCCGAACCTGAGGCCTCCAAGAGGGAATGCCGGAAAATCAAGAAGGTATGGCGCCACAAACAAACAGAAAGCAACCACGCTGCCCTCAAGACAGCCATCCACAAGCATCACCAGCTCATCCGGACTACCAAAAGATCATTCTACAAAGACCGAATCGACAACAACGCACACAACAGCAAAGAGCTCTTCAGCATCATCAAAGAATTCGCCAACCCAAAGTCCTGTTCAATTGACCCCCCCCCCTCGTAAGACCTCTACGACTCCCTCGTCACCTTTTTTCACCGCAAGATCACGGACATCCACGGCAGCTTCACCTCCCTGATCCCCACGACCACCGCGTCCACCTCTAACCCCAACTCACCCAGACACACCAACCGCCTGAGCACCTGGACCAAAACCAACGACGAGGGCACCAACAAGACCATGAGCACCATCCACTCCGGATCACCCGCCGACCCCTGCCCTCACTATATCTTCAACAAAGCCAGCAAATCATTGCCACCTCCAACTCCGTGCCATCATAAACAGCTCCTTTGAGACCGCCACCTTCCCGCAGAGCTGGAAACACGCCGAAGTCAACGCCCTGCTCAAAAAACCCATGGCAGACCCCGAAGACCTCAAGAACTACTGGCCCATCTCCCTCCTTCCCTTCCCAGCGAAGGTCATCGAGAAGATAGTCAACAGCCAACTGACCCGCTTTCTGGAGGACACCGGCACGCTAGACCTCTCCCAATCCGGCTTCCGCAAGAACCACAGCACTGAGACCACTCTCATCGCTGCAACCGATGACATCAGGATCATGCTCGACAAAGGAGAAACCGCGGCCCTCATCCTCCTTGACCTCTCAGCAGCCTTCGACACCGTCTGTCACCACACCCTCTGCGCACGCCTCCATGACGCCGGGATTTGCCACAATGCCCTGGATTGGATCACATCCTTCCTCTCTGGTAGAACTCAGAGAGTCCGCCTCTCTCCGTTCCTGTCAAAATCCACCAAGACAATCTGTGGAGTCCCACAAGGATCCTCTCTCAGCCCAACCCTTTTTAACATCTGCATGGCGCCGCTCGCCAAAATCGTCTGCTCTCATGGCCTCAACATCGTTTCCTACGCGGACGAAACCCAACTGATTCTCTCTCTCACCAAGGACCCCGCCACCGCTAAGATCAACCTCCACAACGGATTGCATGCCATCGCCAAGTGGATGGAAACGAGCCACCTCAAACTGAACTCGGATAAGACGGAGATCCTCATCCTTGGCTCCAACCACTCTGCCTGGGACGACTCCTGGTGGCCAGCCACCCTAGGAACCGCACCAACCCCCTCCACCCACGCATGCAACTTCGGCTTCATACTAGACTCATCGCTCACCATGACAGAGCACGTCAACGCTGACTCAACCTCATGTTTCAACACCCTCTGCATGCTTCGCAAGACCTTCAGATGGATCCCCATAGACACCAGAAAAACGGTCACCCACACCTTCGTCAGAGGCAGACTGGACTACGGCAACGTACTCTACGCGGGAAAAGGGGCCAAGCTCCAGAGGAAACTTCAACTTATTCAGAACGCCTCATCCTCAACATCTCACGCCACTAACACATCTCAGCCCACCTCAGAGACCTTCACTGGCTCCCCGTCAATAAAATGATCACCTTCAAACTCCTCATCCACGCTCACAAGGCTCTCCACGACACAGGCCCTGCTTACCTCAACGAACGTCTCAGCTTCCACCTACCCACCTGCCAGCTCCACTCCGCCACCCTCGCCCTTGCTACCGTCCCCCACATCCATTGTACCACAGCCGGCAGCAGATCCTTCTCCCACCTCGCCGCCAAAACCTGGAACTCCCTCCCCGCCGAACTATGTCTGACCCAGGACCTCCTGATCTTCAGGAAAAGACTCGGGACCTGGCTATTCGAGCAGTAGCAACCACCCCAGCGCCTTGAGACCCTAACGGGTGAGTAGCGCACTTAACAAGTCATTGATTGATTGGCGGAGTATTTGCCGAACTCCGCACTCCAAGCGGAGTGGGAAAGCTCCACGAACTCCGCCGGCAGTGTGGAGATTACTGCCCAGCCCTAGTGAAAGCACCATGGTGTAGTCTGTAGACTGAGATAGAGAAAGAGACCGCTTGTCTGACCTAATGCAGTAGCTTCCCACAATTAACACCGTGGCAGATGGGAACTGGATTAAATGGGTTGTGGCTGGCTGTGGTCTTATAATTCAATTTTGGATTCAAGAAGAAATGTCCATTTATTCTCGGCTGTAATGTAACATCTGTTACTGCAATGAAAAGTGGGTTGAATATAAAATCTGGGTTCAGCCCGGTCAGAAAGTTTACATTCAGCCTCTAGAATGGAAGTCGAAATCTTCAGCAGGACAGGGTAACAGGCTATAGCCAAGAGAGCCCCATGTTGTCTGAAAGCCGCTGGATGAGCTCTCTGTGAAGCCTGTTGACGTTGATGTTGAAACAAGGAGTGGGAGAAATTTGATTTTCATTTTCAAGGAAAGTCCATCCCTGGCCTGAAACGTTTTGCACCTTCGCCCAGTGAAGATTACTACCTTTGGACTTAGTCTATTTTTTAGAGCTCAGATTCTTTACTCCACAAGGCCACATACCTTCTCTATGAGGTCTGGCTGAATTAGAATTGCTGCTGTGGAGAAGAACATAGCTGGAGTAACCTGAATGCACCTTCATTGGATCGGTTTGGTAGCCTTGACCAAGTCCCCCACCCATTCCCAGAGCAAAAAGTTTCTAAGTCCCAGGTTTCAGGATTTGTGAGGAGGAGTACACTTTGACACCAGCCAAGGGTCCAGGACCGTGGAGACACCACTTGAGGGTCAAGGATCACTCCAGCAGAGGCCAGCAGCAGGTTCCAGGGCAGATCCAGTTGGAACTGATCAGAAGGGGAACAGAAGAAAAATGCCTCCAGGGCATTATGGAATCCTAGTAGTTCAAACCGGAGATCAGCCTTATGACCTCTGGAGTCAACTGTTTTGTGAGATAGGAGGCCCAGACTTCAGGGTTCTTCTTAGGTCACAGACAACAGGTCCAGTCTCTTCTGTTCTTCCACAGGTCCAGATAGTGTTCTGTAGGGATTACTGGAGACTGCATATTTATGCCCAAAGACAGCCTGTGGGTGGAGGAAACTCCTGGCCACTCTAACCAATGGGGTAAAATTTCCTAGGGGTAACCATACCAACGTTTACAGTACCTCTTGTATGCCATACTGCAGACAATCCCACTGTGGCCTTCTCTGCCTAGAGTCAGTATGGCAGAACCTTTTGTCTCTTGAGCAGAGCTCCTTTCCCCACCTTAAAGATGTTGCCAGGGATATAAGCAACGTTCTCCTGTGGCCAGTGTAAACCAATCATTAGGGCTGCTTCCTTCCCACTGGCCCTGGTGTCTGACTGACTAGGGGCACAAAGGAATGGGGCAGGCCCAAGTGTTAGTCTCATCTGCCTGTGACAGGGTAGGCCTCTTTGAAGTTAAGTTCCTGGACAAAACCCAGATGATCAGCCTACCAGAGGAACAGAACATATCCCCACATGCAAGGCCTTTGTCTCAGCTGTGAGAGCAGGTTCACACTTTATCAAAGGAGCGTGACATCTTCTGGGTGAAAGTTGGAAGCTCATTCAAATGGGCTTCTAGAAGCTTTAGGCAGGTAACAGACAACTTTCTAAAATAGAAGTGATAAACTTGTCAGGGCAAGTGAGGGTCCAGTTTTTGCTTCTTGAGAAAATGCCTGTTCACTGGTAATGTTAAGAGGTCGTGGGAGCTCAAACCGGGGGATGGGACCCTAGGCCCCCATATGAAATAGTCGAACTGGTAAAGGTGAGTTCCCACTTGCTAATATTTATTTATAGGCGTCTCATTGCCGTAGAAGGTGGTTAGATATTAGCATACGAGGTTCCAAAATTTTGCAGAGAGAAGTAATATCCGATATGTGAGTCAAGCTTGTGGTAGATGAAGTTGTATTTATTCCAGCATGTTATGAGATATATAGGTAACAGGTAGAACATACAAAGTGCTCAGCCAACACGTGTTCTTCCACAGGTCCAGATAGTGTTCTGTAGGGATTACTGGAGGCTGCATATTTATGCCCAAAGACAGCCTGTGGGTGGAGGAAACTCCTGGCCACTCTCTAACCAATGGGGTAAAATTTCCTAGGGGTGACCATACCAACATTTACAGTACCTCTTGTATGCCATACTGCAGACAATCCCACTGTGGCCTTCTCTGCCTAGAGTCAGTATGGCAGAACCTTTTGTCTCTTGAGCAGAGCTCCTTTCCCCACCTTAAAGATGTTGCCAGGGATATAAGCAACGTTCTCCTGTGGCCAGTGTAAACCAATCATTAGGGCTGCTTCCTTCCCACTGGCCATGTTGTCTGACTGACTAGGGGCACAAAGGAATGGGGCAGGCCCAAGTGTTAGTCTCATCTGCCTGTGACAGGGTAGGCCTCTTTGAAGTTAAGTTCCTGGACAAAACCCAGATGATCAGCCTACCAGAGGAACAGAACATATCCCCACATGCAAGGCCTTTGTCTCAGCTGTGAGAGCAAGTTCACACTTTATCAAAGGAGCGTGACATCTTCTGGGTGACAGTTGGAAGCTCATTCAAATGGGCTTCTAGAAGCTTTAGGCAGGTAACAGACAACTTTCTAAAATAGAAGTGATAAACTTGTCAGGGCAAGTGAGGGTCCAGTTTTTGCTTCTTGAGAAAATGCCTGTTCACTGGTAATGTTAAGAGGTCGTGGGAGCTCAAACCGGGGGATTGGACCCTAGGCCCCCATATGAAATAGTCGAACTGGTAAAGGTGAGTTCCCACTTGCTAATATTTATTTATAGGCATCTCATTGCCGTAAAAATAACATTGGCTTAGCCTGCACACTGTAGGCCAAATAAATAGCAAAAAGTATATTGTGAGAAGAATTATGGCAATCATTTTTAAATCTGTATGACTTGGACAAAATGTGTGGAAGATTGGGCAAAAGGTTTGATCGACCATAGGGTATACACAGGTGCCATTTTGGAAGGGAATAAGTGCGCTTAACTAGTAATGTCATGGTTGCATTTTAGTAAGTGATGAATAAATAATGCTCGGGAGAGACTTATCCATGTACATCTAAAGAGTAATGCAGAAAGGGAAAAGGAATACACTAATACTGGAATACATATTAGGAAATTTTAAAGTAGATATATCTTTTACGACTTAGGTGTTGTGTACACGGGTGCCATATTGTAAAGGACAGATGCACCCTAAACTATTAAAATGCACAGAAGGGTCCTAAACTATAAAAATGATCTGACCAACACATCTATGTCCAGCAAGAGAGTAATGGAATAAGGAACCAAATGTAAGTGTACACCATATTAGGAAAGTGTGAAGTAAATATCCTATCATCTATGGCTTAAATGGAACTACCAGCTGAGTGATCTTGTAAGCTGAGCAGTGTGCATCATTCTTATAAAGAAATAATAATACTTTATCAAATGTTACATGGATCTGCCCCATACTGGGTAGATGTAAGAATAGTCCTTGTCAGAGTGCAGGCACTGAAAAAGTCCTCAAACTTTGATTATCTAGGTTGTCGATTTAATTGCAGTGCATTTTTAGAAAAAGAAATGTCATTCTTCATCCATGTGCCATCTGTATTCCACAGCTCACAAGCAGCAGATCCATCTTGCTTCTGCCTGTCTGAGTCTAAGGTTCCTGTGTTCTCCTCCGAGGTGGAATGTTTATGGTAAATTCAATGTAATGTAGCACTGCCATCCTTATCTTTGGATGAATAAATTTGTGTTGATAAGGTGTATATGATATCTTTATTTTTACATACCAGAACATGTTCCTTTCTTCTCAAATTAAGCTGTCTCATAGTTTTTCCTATGTACATTTTGTTACAATCACAAATGATAACGTAAACCACATAGGTACTGAGAAAACTGAGAAAGTGGTAGATCTTGTAATTTATTTGTGTTTTATAATTGAAGTTGTGTTTTGTTGAGACCCAATGTGAATACTGAGCATTTACCACAAGTGAAAAAAACATTAGGTTGTGGAAACCTGTTTCCTTTGGCCTACTGACAGGTGGTGAGTAACTGCAAACTCTGGTTTCTCTGATGGTGTGTCCTCAGTGATATGTGACAAAACAGTGGTTGGTAATGATAGAATCAAGACCAGGAGCTGCCTTAAAAAGGCCCCAATATTTGTTCAAGATGACTGGACCTCGAATAGGTTGCTATAAACGTAATCCTGTTGTGTGTAGTTTTTTTTTTTTTTTTTTTTTTACATGCCCGTTCTATCCAGTTATCTTGCTCTAGCCTCAGCAACAGTAAGCATAGTCATATACCCTCGCTTTTAAGCTGACCGGTATTGATAACATTCTTGCACTCCACCTTAAATTAAAGGAGATAAAGAGTTTACCTGACTCTGGCTGTCTGTTTGAAGTGACATTTCAGTATGCAAGTACAGTAACACTCCAGATGTAGTCTCTGGCAGTCCCATTAGAATACATGCCAATACTTTACAATCAATTCGTAAAATAGAAGCATTTCCTAGCTCCACATAGGCCAGAGAAAAACTCCAGAATACTTTTACCTATATTAAAAGGAGGGAGTGAAGAGGCATATTCCATCTCTGAGGCTTATGCTGCTCTTCAGAATTGCACCTGTTGGTTGCAAGGAGCCAACTTGTTGTCTCTGGTATCAATCACTCACGCCATCCGCCAAGTAACTGAAATAGAGTGAACTCCTAAGAGACTTTTATCAATGAATGTCCACTGAAGCCGACACAGATTCTATTTCCATACCTTCAAAACAGGATGCCTAGAGATAAGGGTACCTCTAGCTTGTTTCTTGGCAATCATCCACCTTTTGACTTGTCTGATAAGTAAATGTTGGGCTTCAGTTAGGAAATATGGCAATAGCATGGAAAAAAGATACTGATGAGCGTGCTTGTCATCTGTTCCTGAAAGATTAGAGGGATAATATACGAGACCTAGCACTGACTTTCCTCATGAGAAGAATTTCATACAATAGACTACTGTAATGTCTCAGTAAATGCCCTGACCCACAATGCAACCTAGAATTTGAAAGGTACGCTTTGAATTGAACATTTAAAGAATGACATGACCTTGCTACTCGTGTTTGCAAACTGGTCACGTACTGCCAATTCTGAAACTTCAGCAATAAGAAAGCAATTTCACTGAAGGCAGTAATTCCACTGCCTTATGATAGAAGCTGCTTAAAGAGTCTCTTATCTCCCCAGACTCTTCAAATGAGAGTGGAGACTTGTACACTGGATTTGTAAGCTAGATAAAACTAGACTGTATGACAGGTTCAGCAGATGTCAAAAGGTGACAAGAACTGGAATGACAAAAGAAGAGGCTTGATGTAGATGTGAATATATGCTAATAGGGTGGGTTGACTTCATGTTTATTTGTTTGCCAAGCGAGTGGCCAAAAGTGCAGTTGCTAAAATCATTTTGCAAGAATCTGTAGAGTTGGTGCTTTGAAGTGTAGGGAAGAAGAGTTTGTAAAGGGTGGCCACTTAAGACTGAAAACTGTAATTCATGTATGGCACATTGATAGGCAAAAGGCGATCTGCTGACTCCTCTGTAGTCAGCAGTATGAGTGAAAGATTCTTCAAGGTGTAATTGTATATTGTCAGACCAGCTTGAGCCATGAGCAGTTTCCTTTTTTGGGACAGCATTGAAAAAGATATAATTGAGCTGAAAATGTCTCATCATACTGCTGCCTTTGTCTTGGACAGCAGTGCAGCCTGTTGTATGAAGTGTGCCTCTGATTCTTGATTGAACCAACTCTCATACTTTTACATGTGTATGTATTACAGTTAGAGGTAAACAAGCTAGCGATCAGCCTAAAAAACGTTTTTTTTTATTTTTTTTAAACTTGCTATGTGTTTCCTCCACTGTACAGGAAGACATCAATGTTTTGAAATGTGAGGTTCCTACTATACGTCTTGAGCCATGTAAGATGTTTTTGTGGACATTGTAATAATGAAAGATGCACAGAGTACACATTGACAAGAAATTTCAACAAGTTGCCCAACCCATCGACTTGTACCAATGCATCCTTAAAAGCAGGTGAAGAAAAAGCTCCAAAATCTGCTTGACAAGGCAAAAATAGAGCCATTGTTGAGGTTACACTTCATGAGTATCTCCGATTGTAGCTGTGCTGAAAAGGGTAGCATACAAATTTGCATGTGCCCAACATGGTGATGGAAATTGTGCGACATCCAAGCCCATATCTCAGTCTGATGATCAGTTGTTTGAATGAAACATCTGCCTTCTCCTAATCGGACCTCTTTAAGGGCAACCATCAGCTAGAGCTAGATGAACAATCCAGGTTCATGATAACTTTTTTAACACACATGGAACTCTTTAGATTCAAAATTCATAGCTATGGAATGTCCTCAACTAATAACAGTTTGCAGAATTCATCAGGTCTACTAGAACTTGGTTCAGCTACAGTGATGACATTTTTTGTGTTTGGCCCCATATCAGGAAGAGCATGACCACCACCAGAAACAGACCTCCCTACAAACAGTGTAGCCACTGCTTGAGAAAGTGGGACACTCCGTGAATGCTGACAAATGCAAGCTAGATAGCTATTTACATTGTTTTGCTACATGTTCTCTAGATGAGTCATGCAGCTGGATCTAGAATCTTTCTACATTTCACCAAACCCCTGTTCCATGGAATGTGTCAGAAAGTTGACCTTTGTTTGACATGGCAGCTACTGCACTTAATACATTCCACACTTCACAACAAGAAGCTTCCCACTAACAAAGCTGACAAAGAAAGGTAGATTGTTTGGTACACAGAGTGTTTTGAAGTGTTCAAATCTGGGTTGAAATACACCATGTGACTGGCAGAGGCGATGGCCTCTTTAATATTCTTGACCACCAATATCACTGTGAATACCAGTTCGGTAGGTCAAGGGGATGTAAGTGCAAAGTAAACCAGGAAATGTCTTGCCTTGTTGTATTGTGTTATAAGCAAGCCGCATTTTAAACGAAATTGAGAAAGCATACTGTCGGCCTGAAAACGAAAGGTTAGTGCTGCAATATATGTTTTACTAAGGCAAACCTTGCATACTGGTCACTGAGCGCTGCTGACCATTTATGGACATCTTTGAGCCAAACGCCACCCACTATTGAGGGGTGGGACATGTGTATCATGAATTATAACTTTACATTTGTGCACAAACCAGGACAAGACCCTTATCAAAAGCTTCACAGGAAGACCTCACTTTAGAATCAGTCAAGAGAGTCATTTTGAACAGCTGACCTGTTACAAAAGTCATTCAGTTTTCAGTGGCTGTCAGAAAAAAACATGGCCTGCAAAGAAGTTCAAGATACACTCATTATTACACCTGGAGGTCTGCTGCTTGAAGAAACTCTCATTGCAATACGACTAGATCTGCACAGGCGAGTTGTGAACTTTGCCCACGAAAATCATCATGGTATGTTGCCAAACAAGTTCCTGCGATAGGTGCGGTTCCCTGGGTTAGAAGCACTGTTTTATACAGTTAGCAAGTCCTGCCTCCTAAGCAAAAGCACTAGGACAATTGTACAGTATCACAAGCTAATCATGTCTGACGAACTTGTGTGGTCAAAAGTAGCCAGTAATTTCTATGGACCATTGACGTATAGGCATTACTTGTTCTCATTGACAAGTTCGTCAGATTCCTCATTGTGCAGTAGTTCTCAACCACTCTGACTGCTACTGTACTTATTAGTACTTGATGATTTTCTTTGCAGCGTTAGGTGTCCTCTCTATATTGAAGTCAGACAATGAATCCCCTTTCAGTGGAAGTAAGTTGAAAAGATTAACGTGCCACTTGGTTATTATATGTTAAAATAGCTACAATTGAGCTGAACGTGGCTCATCACACTGCTTCCTTCATCCTGGACAGTGGTGCACCACCGCAATGTGACTTCGAAAGAACCACCATTTGCACCTTCAGATGTGGCTGCATTACAGTGGAGGTAAACATGCTAGTGATCAACTTAAAAATAATTATTGAACATTGTAAGATAATGTCCTTGTGGTGTCAAGTTGATGGTATGGCTGTGAATTTTATAGCATCATCAAAAGGATAATACAGTAGGCCAAACAGATACACATTTAGGTGAATCAGGTACTGCACAAGGTGCTCTGACAGCCATGACACCCCCACATGGATGAACAGTGAAATAAATGGTTATCAGAATGATGAGATTGCCAAAGCTGACAAAAATACAAAAGAACAGGTGAAACAATATGCCATCAAGAAGTGGCATACAGTCTTATCCAGACAGAGAGCTAGATCTTGGGTCTCCAGAAACAAATATGGAAATCTGATTCTCATTTACAAAGCACTCTCATGTAAGTGGTGCGCTTGAAAGGGACTCTGGTCTCAACTCAAGTATGTCAGAGATTAGTTATGAGGAATGCTTCATATTTCAGAAGGTTTAAAGGGCAGGTGTTTAGTGATGCACCATCACCCCTTTATAAGGAAGAGTTATCCTCTCATGGAGAAGTCCCAGTCAAAATATTAGGAAGTGAACTATTCACCTCTAGTTATGCGCTCCTTCCAGAGCGAGGATGATAAACATTGCTGCTCTACCAGAACTATTTGTCACCTATTTGTCATTGAGCAAATATAAACTGTATAGCTGCCAAAGTTATTTTTTAATGGTATTCTTCTTTGTGTTCTTGTTCTTTCAGGGGTGGGAAAGAATTGAGACCAAAGGGTTAAAACCTTATTTCAAATGTCCCCACCTCTGACTCCAAGGCCACAAAATGCTCATATTCTCTTGTGCTGAAGACCAATATAGTGCCCTAAAAATATGTTTCAAAATCGCATATCAATATAACCCAAAATCATGCCCACAAAATATAGCCCTTTTAAAAGTACTTTATATCATAAGTCAAAATACTGACATAGCCAAATCTAGCCTTGAAGCTTTGTGAAAACACAAAAATTACACTTGTGATCAAAGCCGTCCAGCCATAAATTAATCATCTATATGTATTTGGGGTCAACTGATTTGAGCATGTCTGACGAAACATATTGTCCACCCAAAGTCAACAACATGATGTGGGGATGATGTAGAAGATACTATCCTTGAAGGCTGAGCTTGGGATTTGAGAGTATGTAAGAAGGATGTAAGAGATGGCCCTCTTCTGCTTGTCCCAAAAGCACTTGAACTACGAAATGTAGGGTTCACATGACACTTCTTCGGTGTCATGCAGACATCCATACTCTTAAACACTTAGTAATCAAAAAATTGTCATGAACAAGTTCTACTTCACGTATTTTAATAATCAAATTATTTTTGTATTGCAGTTTTTGCATTTGTTATCCTAAAGCCATTGAACCTAAATAAACAGTAATATCCAACATCCACTTAATATAGCCTTACATCCCGCTGCTAAGGGCTACGATGAACCTGAAATATAGGTCAAAGCTGCCGGCAAGGGACTATGAGGATGAGGACCTTTAACAACAAGCATATCCAGAGGCAGAAGGCTAAAACATTCCACCCACTAAGAGTAGAATGTGTTAAATTAAAAAGGTAAAAACAGAAGAACAAACATTGGATGGTTGAAGCAAGAGCCATTATACCAACCATTATAGACTGGGAGCTACTCCATTGTCTTCAGTGGAGCTCTCAACATTTCAAAGTTCTAATACATGTTTGTGCTTCACTGCATTTCTTTCATACAATAAACAATTTAATAACATGCATATCTGTAACTAAAAGTGGAAGAAAAAGGCATGTTCTTAAATACAAGAAAATAAATTGGCATCATTCAAAGAGACAACAATTGACTGCATCTAAAAAGGGATTACAAACGTCTTGAAATGTTGTACAGACACAATTTATGAATGAGCAGACCCACCATTAAAATGTGGAGTCTTTTAACATTGATGATTATGTCACTTAGGTCGTGTATTTTTAATTATGGCTCATTTCTCTCAATGGTACCGTCTATAAATTAAGGTCCGAGTTCAAAGGTGTATAAAGTTTCCTTACAGATCACTCCACTCAGCAGCCAAAATATGCCAAGGAGGCGACACTAAATGATTGTCCTGGGCCTTATGCCATTTACATAGACACATAACACCAATCTGCTTCAACCCAGAACTCTTCCCCAGTGCTAATGGGCATATTGTTTTGACAATGGAGGAAGGTTATGTTAACCAGGAGAAGGATTAAATCATTTAACAAGTGCAAGAATTAGACTGAGAGAGACAAATATACTCCACCATTGGGCGATGAATCTGCCAACAAGGCAGCTGTGGCAACGAAGAAAGTGGCAGTCTTTGAATAATTGCTGAATAAATGCACCTCTTCTAGAGGGGTAACCTCCGACATATACAAACTGCTGAAGGAGGGTAAAACATGGGAATTGGAGATACCAAGCATCCTGGAAGCAGATAATGGGCAGGGAAGTTTGTAATGAAGAACAAGACATACTTTGTGCAGATATTGCAAAGAACTGTGCCCAACATAAGGAACAATGCTTTAAACGCATGTACAGTTGGTACCAGACACTGCCACGCCTAAAGGCAATACTCTGAGGTAGCGAAAATATGTTGACTATGTGGCTTTGAGGAATGCCCCCATCCCAAAATAGTGGGTATGGCCAAAAATACAAGGCTGCTGAAAAGAGGTGCTTATATGTATTATTAGAGAGATAAGGGGCTACCCCATTGTGGAGTATCCACTCTTACTGGTTAGACGGTGCATGACATGAAAATGATAGCTTATGCTTGCCATCTGGTTAATAAACAATCAGCAGCATTTGGCACCCATTGATGGACTATCTCCACTGTGTAAAGAAATTTAACATTGAGGCCCATTTGAATGAGGACATTAGATTGAATCTACTGAAAGTGCTGCAGGTGTTCCAGATACATTGTGCAACCACCGAGGCAGGTTGTAACTCAACTGGAAGCAAGAATGGGGCCCGCATTTAGTGTGAGGAAGGAGGCAAGGTGGAATTTAAGGTTTAAAAGTTTGGTAAGCGAGGTATCTACTAAAAGTCATTCTAAAAAGCAAATCTCATAATTCTGAAAGGCTGGTTTATATATGGAAGCTGGGAGACCATTGTTTTATGCACCATATATTATTCCCTAATAGCAGTACAATGTCGGAATGATAGGTTATGCTGGTGTGCTGACATCAGCTTCCTTCCTGTCTGTAACCAATTAGCACTACGTTGAATATCATAATTCTTCTGCAGTGCGGGGTCAGTTGCTACAGTTATGAACCAGACCCATCCATATCAGACTGAAAATCCATGTAAACTACCTGTAGTAGGGTCTTAGCATTTATAATTTCCAACTAATAACAGAAAGCAAGGAGTTCAAACTAGATGTACTTGCAAATTGACAATTATGTAAATTAAAAAAAAAAAAGTAATATCCACCATCTTATCGCTGGCTGCCTAACATTGTAATTCAAACTATTTCTCTTTGGAGGAGATACTTGTAACAATGTATATTTTTTTCCAGTCTGTTCAATTACTTGATATTTCAACTGTTCCTGTTCTCAGAAACTTGAGAAACACAATATTGTGAGGTCACAACACGGCTCCTTATACATTGGTTTGGTTGCTTCTTGTTCTACTATAGGTCGTGGCTGTTTTATTTGATGTGAATGGGGCTGTTTAATTATGACCAGAACTAAAATCAACATCTGTGGATTGCGAGTGTTCTTTCAACAATAGAAAGGATGAGAGTAGGCTTCACTCATAAAGGTTTGCTGGAGAAGGAAAGTTGAGAGAAGGAACTGGACATGCAAGAGACTGAATGAAGGAAACAAGAAGTAATATTCCCCTTCTTTCACTTTCAATGCGTATGAATGACGGGCCTGCGATGACCTGCTTGTGGTTACTGTAAACATGTCTGCCAGTTTCAAACTTTATTTATCCTGTGGCCTTGTACACTGTGACGGTCCAATCAAGTGCAACTGGAGTGATATGTTTAAACATAGACGTTAGAGGGAGAGAGACATTAAAACTAAAACATTTGAGCCCAACTTTATTCCCTTCACTCCACAACCAGAATCTTTCACTGCCACGCAATTATGTTAAACGTGCAGTATGGCCCTAACATGATTAAGATGTACATTTGGCAAGGTTGAGTATGATGGTGCAGTACTTCGGTGGATAATAATTTATGCTACTAACCTCAGGATACTTCTGTGGTGTGAACATCTTAAGGGCTTTATAATGTTTCACTCCATGAACAAGACGTCCTATAAAGGCATAAAAATACGAATTAAACACATCAGTGATGTTGTAAGTGTCTTACGTATTTCCTTTTCCCCACTTTCCTCCCCGAAAATGCGGACTCTCATGTCATGATGTTACTGGATGTGTTTCAGCGTTCTGTGAAAAAGTTGAACAAATTGAGTATGCCAGTCACCACTAACAAATTACTTGCCTTGCCATATCGATAATCATCATTCTAACACACCACTCTGTAAACACAAAAATCTACCTGTCTAGCTTACGGAAGATTGTGCATCTCTTACTGTTAAGCTCTTCTGGTCTAATGACCAGAACCATATATAAACTCCTTACGTCTGAAAAAGATGCCGGGCTGTCTGTTAAACACTGAGCACAGGAAGGTTAAAATAAACGTTTCTGCTTCATACAATGTAGTATATTACCCTAGCGTGGCATGATTATGAAATACAGGGAGTGCAGAATTATTAGGCAAGTTGTATTTTTGAGGATTAATTTTATTATTGAACAACAACCATGTTCTCAATTAACCCAAAAAACTCATTAATATCAAAGCTGAATATTTTTGGAAGTAGTTTTTAGTTTGTTTTTAGTTTTAGCTATGTTAGGGGGATATCTGTGTGTGCAGGTGACTATTACTGTGCATAATTATTAGGCAACTTAACAAAAAATAAATAAATACCTATTTCAATTATTTATTATTACCAGTGAAACCAATATAACATCTCAACATTCACAAATATACATTTCTGACATTCAAAAACAAAACAAAAACAAATCAGTGACCAATATAGCCACCTTTCTTTGCAAGGACACTCAAAAGCCTGCCATCCATGGATTCTGTCAGTGTTTTGATCTGTTCACCATCAACATTGCGTGCAGCAGCAACCACAGCCTCCCAGACACTGTTCAGAGAGGTGTACTGTTTTCCCTCCTTGTAAATCTCACATTTGATGATGGACCACAGGTTCTCAATGGGGTTCAGATCAGGTGAACAAGGAGGCCATGTCATTAGATTTCATTCTTTTATACCCTTTCTTGCCAGCCACGCTGTGGAGTACTTGGACGCGTGTGATGGAGCATTGTCCTGCATGAAAATCATGTTTTTCTTGAAGGATGCAGACTTCTTCCTGTACCACTGCTTGAAGAAGGTGTCTTCCAGGAACTGGCAGTAGGACTGGGAGTTGAGCTTGACTCCATCCTCAACCCGAAAAGGCCCCACAAGCTCATCTTTGATGATACCAGCCCAAACCAGTACTCCACCTCCACCTTGCTGGCGTCTGAGTCGGACTGGAGCTCTCTGCCCTTTACCAATCCAGCCACGGGCCCATCCATCTGGCCCATCAAGACTCACTCTCATTTCATCAGTCCATAAAACCTTAGAAAAATCAGTCTTGAGATATTTATTGGCCCAGTCTTGACGTTTCAGCTTGTGTGTCTTGTTCAGTGGTGGTCGTCTTTCAGCCTTTCTTACCTTGGCCATGTCTCTGAGTATTGCACACCTTGTGCTTTTGGGCACTCCAGTGATGTTGCAGCTCTGAAATATGGCCAAACTGGTGGCAAGTGGCATCGTGGCAGCTGCACGCTTGACTTTTCTCAGTTCATGGGCAGTTATTTTGCGCCTTGGTTTTTCCACACGCTTCTTGCGACCCTGTTGACTATTTTGAATGAAACGCTTGATTGTTCGATGATCACGCTTCAGAAGCTTTGCAATTTTAAGAGTGCTGCATCCCTCTGCAAGATATCTCACTATTTTTGACTTTTAGGAGCCTGTCAAGTCCTTCTTTTGACCCATTTTGCCAAAGGAAAGGAAGTTGCCTAATAATTATGCACACCTGATATAGGGTGTTGATGTCATTAGACCACACCCCTTCTCATTACAGAGATGCACATCACCTAATATGCTTAATTGGTAGTAGGCTTTCGAGCCTATACAGCTTGGAGTAAGACAACATGCATAAAGAGGATGATGTGGTCAAAATACTCATTTGCCTAATAATTCTGCACTCCCTGTACTTATCCTCATTATAACAACGTGAGACGTGATATAATCATGTTTTCTGGGACATCTCTTTGCCTTCTGGCAACACAAAACATTTATTTACTTAAGGCAACATAGTATTGAACATGTGACCTGTTGGCAAGAAATATTGTTACCCTGACTCCCATCTGACAGTGCTCTGATCTGCAACACATTTTATTTCTTTGCTTTTGTCCATGTGCTTCGACTTCCGAAAATGTACATATGGCTAACCATGTCTATAGAAGAACACATACTCTCTTAAACTGAACATCCTAGCCTACCAGGAAAGGAACAAAACTAGCCTATAACAGAAGTATGACTGCCCAGACATGAGCCCTCATGGCCCTCCGTATTGGTCCTGATGTGCGGTGTATTTAGAACAGTTTTTCAGCTTGATGTACAGTACTCACATTTAGGCACCCTATTATGCTTACTGCATGTACAAATTATGTACTACGTTGCCATGAGGTAGGTATGACACAACCTTCTGACATCTCCGATTTAGTTTCACTATTGAATTGTATGCAAAGGACTAAGGTGTGGCGGAGGCTACATGGTTTGAATGCAACTCAGGGTTCCGATGGGATTGCATTGCCATGGTACTTACACCTGTTCGGTTCAATTGTTATGGTCTCCCTACAGCTGATATAGACGGACAGATGTTAACACCTTGTCTTTTATGGGACCTTGAGACTACGCATCGCAAGCATCGAAACGTTGGCATCCAGTACAGGATTGGATATTTGGAAATCAGTTGACTCGTATGACCTGACTGAGACTAATCCCTGAATAATACCAATTTTTGGTCCATATGTACCTCTCTTTTTGCATCTTGTGTACTTCTTCACGCACTTTTCAACATGTACTTGACCGTCACTGCTAACACATCTAGAGATGTACCTACATCACTATTAACATGCTGAATAACAAATGTAGAACTGTACCAATTGACTTAAATTCTGTGTTTGTCCATGTAATATCTTGAATGATGTTTGCTATCTGGATCACTAAATGCATTTGGTTAGTGAATTTAATAATTTCCAGAGCGTTCTCTCCTGTTTTATTTTTAACATAATTCATATCACTCTCTTAAAATGAATCTTTGGGAGCCGTTGTTTCCTTTCTTATCAATAAACCCAGGTTTCCTTGGGAGAAAAGGTACCCCGTGGTGCAGATTCCTGATTGCAGAAGAGGCACCTCCTCCTTGTACCCGTTTAAAAGCAGTATCTTTTACTAGACTTTCACAGACTTAACTTGATGTCCTTTGTTTTCAAAGACAGACAGTTAGTTTCCTATTAAAAGTGATATCAGTCATATTTTGACCAATTGAATCTTGAAATGTAAGGTATTATTACAGTGTAACTGTATAGACATTGCTAATGAACGGTTCAGTTTTGGTCAGTGTTGATAAAGTGCGTATTTAATCAGACTTTTTATTTAATTGTTTTTTCATAGCTGAAATTGACCTCCTTTATTCAGTAAAACCTGAAAATCTGCAGCTGCCTAGCTCACAATCAAGAAGAACATGACAGCGTTTGTGAACATATTTAAACTATTACCACTTATCATCTCGTTGCTCTCTGTGCTTCCTGGAGCAGAAGCCATGGATGGGGGAGACGCAATTGCTTTTATCCTTGGAGTTGCAATTAGTGTTGTTGGTCTTTGTGCCTGCCTGGGGTTCTATGCCAGAAAAAGACGTGGAGATGTAGGAATGTGAGGAGACGTTGGGAAAAGCTCCAAGCCAAAGCTCTTGTAATGTGCATTTGCAGTGCACATAAACATGCACGGAGGGTATAATGTATGTCCTGTTCATATAATATGCAAAGGAAATAAATGTCTCATTGTGTTTGCTAAGGGACAACAGTTGCACTGTTTTAACAATTAATAATCTCTGTTTATGACACTTTTGATTATATAATTTGACACTTTGTTGATTGTACATTTACAATTATCTTTTTCCATAAGATCAACTCTGTATTTAAACTTATATTTTATTTACCTCTTGTGGCTTCCTATGCTTATTGAGAGAAATATTTCCTGTAACAAAGTCAGCTGTCGCACAAGAATTTGCAGAGACCTAGGCAACATGACGTTTTGTCAGTTGGGCGTTTCCTCTTGATTATCAAAAACCCCTCTCTGATGCCATTTTTTGCAATCTTGTGTACCCTTGAGGCTATTTGTGGTGGTGTCGTAGGACAATTGACTACATTTACAACATATCAGTTGACTTTAATGGATTTCATGTTTTTTGTGAAACGCTGCATATTTTTCAACATTTCTTTTTAAAAGTCTAAAATAATGTTGGTATGTAGATCACAGTTGCAAAAATCCAGAACGCAGCAGATAGATGGCACCACATAACCCTAGATTCACACAGGTTTTTCAGTGAGTGTGTCTCATTCCTGACTTGGGTGGGACTTGCTCCATAATTTAATGGAGTAAGACACACAGGATAAGGTTTATTAAACTGGGCTAAAGATTTCGTTCATTGTTGTGTCTGAATTCCAGACATGTGAATTTCAGGAGATAAAATAATAATCAATTAAACAAAGTCTAGTTTTTCTTTCTGAGTGAGCCATACAGCTTGTAGTTTCCTTGTGCACAAATCAACCAGTGCCTAATATGCAGCTTTTGTTAGTCTGCACCTAGTATGCTTTGCAGTTGTTCCATATCATACCTTTTCAAAATGTTTTCTAAGAGGAACTCGTTGGCTTTGTACTCCTTGGACTTGCTGCTTTGCTCATTCGAGATGGATGGACTCCAAATATCTATTGGAAATAGCACTATATGTTACTGTTAACATATGTATGAAACAGTCGATAACCAAACAACATTTCTAAATTCACTGGCTGCTCCACCTCACATAAACGATTATGGTCATTGTGCAAATTTGTGTTGTTTTGTTGATTCACACCATACAATATATTTACTCTGTGAATGCATCTGGTGTGCAACTACATATGAACTATATCACATCAAGTAAACATCCCCAGTGAAGTCTGTCATTGTTTGAAAGAACCCTAATATAAAAATGTGCATTTTAAAGTTGAGATTTACTGGATTTAACTGCAAATTAAGAAACCGCATTGGGCCTTTTTTCTTTATCGACTTGCCAACTTCTTTGTTTAATGATAATGTAGCATTAAAAACAGGTATGTTGTGATTTGCTTTTTCGAGTAATTAATGGGGACTGTTAGGGAAATGTAATTGTTTAAGCCATACGACTGGCAGATTTGGTATTTTCTATTGTATAAAAAAACCTTTACAGGTATTTAGATATTAATTTCTGTTATGTGACTGCAACGTCTGTTCCTGAATAGCTCTCTTGTATTATTAAAAAAGTGCCTAATTTGTTCCAAGAAAACTGACTTGTCTACGATATATATTTCATTTTAAAAGTTTGTCAAACGGTCTGATAGAACAAATGAGACCCTGCTTGCTCCAGATCTAAAGTGTGCACATTTTTAACTATCCAGGCCCTCTCTCTTGTAATAGTGTTAAGGCAGGCCATGACTTTTATTTTAGGATGAGCCTCTGTTTGCTTGAGAGTTAAGGTATTTATTTTATTTTCACATTTTTCCAAAGTGCGCCCACCAAAAGGGTTTCATCGGGCTGAACAATAGAATAACCTTAGATGCCTGCCATCTATTACAAACAGCAGGAAAGTGGTGCAAGTAGTTTGGAACCATTAATATGTTGTATCAGTGTGAAAGGGGACTTCAATGGGCGTAAGGGTGAGTGTTAAGTCAGAGGGAAACATTATAGTTAGAAAGTGCAGACGTTAAGAAGCTGAGATAAATGAGTGGAAACAGTGAGAAATTGTCTTGTCTTTGGACTACATGTAGGAAACCCACCTTTTCTGCATGTTTACCCCAGTTTTTGCACCTCTTTGCTGTACCCCACCATCTTTTTTGCTTGCTTTAGAACTCTGTAGTCTTTATCCCTAGGAACCAGAAGTAAAATGCCTATGTGCCCTCTCGTTACTTAGTGAAATTGGAATACTCCTAATTGGTATATTTAACTTCACTATAAGTTCCTGTTATATGGTACAGAGTGTATGCAGGGACCAAAAGTTAAATGTCGTTAGTAGCTTTTGTGCCATCCACTACAGTGGCAGTGTAGAGATGGCTTCCGGCCTAACTTTGTAGCCTGACTATATAAGTTTAAAAACTGCAGTTTGACTTGTCAAAATAAACCCTTTTTATAGGTCAAAACCTCCCTTTTATATGTTAATAGGTTACCCCTATGTAGGCCTTGGAGCGCACAAGGCAGTTTACATGATATTTAACCGTATGACATGGAGAAATCTAATGTTAATGTGCTCACAGTGACTAGCACCCAAAAGCTATTTTTCATTGTAGCAGGCCTAGCTGACCTATGTAGAAAACCAGAGTACAAGTTAAAATCCCAAAACTGTAATAGAATAAACTACTCTTTTTAATAGTTCTTAAAAACCCAATTCAATGGTGAATTCCGGTTTTTAATAAATATTAAAGGAAAAGTAACTTTTTAGAAAGTTACTATATCTCTTCCAGAGGCTAATTTGCATTTGCTGTTCAACTTCTCCCAGCCAGGGATTAGCATTTGAATAGGGATGAAAAACATGAATTGCCTCTCAAAAGCTTACACAGTAGGTCACTGTGACTAACAGGTCAACCTGAATCAGCAGCAATGACCCCTTTAAGCCCTGTGGAAGTGTGGACGGCCATGAGCATCCTTTTTGACATTACAGTGTCAAATCCTGCTTGAGTCTAAAAACCTGCTTGACAGGTCTGCTGAGTTTATATATAACGCTTTGGGGTGCACTTAAAAGGAAGAAACCGGATGCCAAGACAATTGTTGTGTATCCACTGTCAGTTGCTAGAAAACCCCGCGTTTGTCCTAGCAGACTAATGTCTCTGTTTTTTTTTAGGGCTACAGTGGTTGTTTCAAACTAGATTTTGGTATTACATGTGCGAGGACAGTAGGATTACCATAGTGCTTCTCACACACTTCCCCAGTCCTCCGAGCCCATGTTTAGTGTGGTAGAATTCTTTCACCATCTTGGAAATGTCCAAAGTGGGTAGGGTTGGCGCTGGGATTTTATACACAATGGGTTAGAGCATGCCCAGGAGTTAGTCGCATCCACTATCTAGTGCCAGCAATAAATATAGCACCTCAAAGCACCTACTTCAGAACACTGCTGGAGCTGATGAGGAGCATTAGAGGACTGGAACTGCTGTCTGTGAACTTAAAGGAGCCCTGATTGACTAGACCTGCTCCCTGTTGTGTCCAGGACAAACAAGAGGATTTTGAGGGTCATACGCTGAGCTACTGTTCAAGCTATATGGATACAGCAAACTGCAGGAGGCCTTTCCTGCAGCTAACAAGTGGTAACAGGACCCTGCTGTTGGCCTCCGCCTGACACACTGTGAGTCACCAAGTAACACCCCAAAGGTAATGGGGGACACTTTAGAAGTGTACTCCTATGGTAGATTCTGACTAAAAGGATTCTTGTCTGATTTTTGATGGACCGGTGTATACACCATCGGGACTACATAGTAAAGTACTCTGTCTCCATAAGGGAGTACCGGCCTGACAAATTTTGAGATGTCTGCCAGCCCAGTGGACATCTTTTGCATGTACAGGAACTGCAGTCACAGCAGTTCATGTAAGTTCACCAAAAGTTCAACAAATGGCCCCCCTCTCTCCAGGCATGGGAGTTTTCTTCCATGATGTTGAACTAACTTTGCAGTTTTTGCTGTCCCTTACCATCAAGTTTTACTGGACAGTGAAAACTGGCAATTTTTCCACCGAGTCTAAATGTGTGTGTGTGTGTGTGTGTGTGTGTGTGTTTGTGTGTGGGGTGGACAAGTGGCCCATCCTCTGACAGCTCTTACTCTAACGAAGTAGTCTCCACTGTCAAATTAACTCAAAACAAGGTGGGTGCATGGCGAGTTCACTGCCCCCAATCGTCCAGCTATAAATCAGGCCCCAAGTCAGTAGGTAACATTTTTGCCCAGGAGGAACCTGGTTGGCATATCCGATGGGTGCTCCATTGCAGTCAGCCTCAAACTGGTCCCGTCTACCGCGATCACTGACTGTCATTGGCACTTTACGTTTTTGGCATTAGTCCAACTTAAAACTTAAAAAATTCAAATCTCTATTTCCCCTTATTGGATTTTTGTCACTTCATTTTTACTCCCTTCTAATTTAGTGTGGGATTTTTATTGTTTTGTATTTTGACTTCATTAGTGTTTTGATAATGCATAAATACTTTACACATTGCCGCAAGTTAAGCCTATCTGCTCTGTGTTAGTTACCAGGGGGTTTGAGTGCAGGGTAATTTAGTAACTTTAAGGGGTCACTCTGACAAGAGTTGTGATTATTCCTTGAAGTGGGTAGGCACCCTTGCCAGTTAATCATCCAATTTCTTACAATGTTGTTCTTTGATGGTATCCAGGACTTGTGTTTTGAAGTACCACACAGTGATTTCATAAGTTGAAATTAAGAACATTTTTTTAAATAGACAGCAAGTATTGACATTGGTGATTTTTAGTTAGCTTTTGGTCTTAATTGGGTATTTTTTTTTTTTTCATGAACTCTTTCTTGGCCTCATTTGTGCACCTTCAGTTTTTAGAGAAATGGAGGTGGATGGGCTAAAGTGGCGAGTCTTAGCGCCACGTGGCTGCAGCTTGTGCAAGCAAAGAGCAATGAAGCTAAACAAGCAGTCCAAGAAAGCGGAATATCACCTTGCCCTTGGAGCCTGGGACAAAGTCCATCAGCCTTAGTGCACCTCAGATGAGAATTAGGAGGAGGTTAAAAGGGAAGGTGAGACATAGTGCCAGAGGAGTGTGCCTCTCAAGGAGGAACATCACATTGCTTGCATCGGCCAGGGCAGGGAAGTGTTACAGTCCACAGTTTCTCCCCATTAGAGCTGGAGGACAGCCAAGCGGAGAGGAATCTGAAGTTGGGACTGGCTACCCTAGCCTTGGAAGAGGAAAAGCTGGATCCAGAGGAAGGATATTGACTCTGGCCCTGGGAAAAAATAAAGTCACAGTGGCCCACGAGAGAAGCCAGTAAGAGCTGGACTTGGAGCTAAGGGGGCCTCTGATTCCATTGAAGATGGCAACCAATGTGAAGTGCCTAGGAGAGGTAAAAGAACCCACATCCTCGAAGACAGGTTGCCTATTTGTGTGGTGGGGGATGACAAAGATCAGTGGCTTGCAGCATATGAGGTGGCCCAACGTATGCACAGTTCCAGAGGGGAGCTGAGGGGGGCAGTCTATGGAAGGACATGCCAATGCTGGGAGAGATACTTCATTGTCTCTGGAATTGAAGTTTTGTTGGAAAGTGGATTATTGGTAAGGGCAGGCAAGTACCTACACTTAGCAATAGGCCACTAACCCCCTCTAGTTCCAGTTAGGTCTCAATAAATTAACCCCAGCTTAACCCTTGGTAGCTTGGCAATAAGCAACAAGGCTCAATTTAGGAGGCAAAGTGTGTAAAGCATTCAAATATCACAAAACAGTTGTAAGGAAATGCCTCCTTGGCATGGTTACCCCCTGACTTTTTTGCCTTTGCTGATGCTAAGTTATGATTTGAAAGTGTGCTGAGGCCTGCTAACCAGGCCCCAGCACCAGTGTTCTTTCCCTAACCTGTACTTTTGTTTCCACAATTGGCACACCCTGGCATCCAGGTAAGTCCCTTGTAACTGGTACCCCTGGTACCAAGGGCCCTGATGCCAGGGAAGATCTCTAAGGGCTGCAGAATATCTTATGCCACCCTGGGGACCCCTCACTCAGCACAGACACACTGCTTGCCAGCTTGTGTGTGCCAGTGGGGATAAAACGACTAAGTCAACATGGCCCTCCCCTCAGGGTGCCATGCCAACCTCACACTGCCTATGGAGTATAGATAAGTCACCCCTCTAGCAGGCCTTACAGCCCTAAGGCAGGGTGCACTATACCATAGGTGAGGGCATAAGTGCATGAGCACTATGCTGATACAGTGTCTAAGCAAAACCTTAGACATTGTAAGTGCAGGGTAGCCATAAGAGTATATGGTCTGGGAGTCTGTCCTGCACGAACTCCACAGCACCATAATGGCTACACTGAAAACTGTGAAGTTTGGTATCAAACTTCTCAGCACAATAAATGCACACTGATACCAGTGTACATTTTATTGTAACATACACCCCAGAGGGCACCTTAGAGGTGCCCCCTGAAACCTTAACCGACTATCTGTGTAGGCTGACTGGTTTTAGCAGCCTGCCACACACCAGACATGTTGCTGGCCACATGGGGAGAGTGCCTTTGTCTCTCTGTGGCTAGTAACAAAGCCTGTACTGGGTGGAGGTGCTTCACACCTCCCCCTGCAGGAACTGTAACACCTGGCGGTGAGACTCAAAGGCTCACCCCCTTTGTTACAGCACCCCAGGGCACTCCAGCTAGTGAAGTTGCCCGCCCCCTCCAGCCATGGCCCCACTTTTGGCGGCAAGGCCGGAGGAGATAATGAGAAAAACAAGGAGGAGTCACTGGCCTGTCAGGACAGCCCCTAAGGTATCCTGAGCTGAGGTGACTCTAACTTTTAGAAATCCTCCATCTTGCAGATGGAGGATTCCACCAATAGGATTAGGGATGTGCCCCCCTCCCCTCAGGGAGGAGGCACAAAGAGGGTGTAGCCACCCTCAGGGCTAGTAGCCATTGGCTACTAACCCCCCAGACCTAAACACACCCCTAAATTCAGTATTTAGGGGCTCCACAGAACCTAGGAACTCAGATTCCTGCAACCTAAGAAGAAGAGGACTGCTGAGCTGAAAACCTGCAGAGAAGACGGAGACACCAACTGCTTTGACCCCAGCTCTACCGGCCTGTCTCCCCACTTCTAAAGACACTGCTCCAGCGATGCGTTCCCAGGGTCTAGCAACCTCTGAAGCCTCAGAGGACTACCCTGCATCTAGAAGGATCAATAACTCCTGAGGACAGCGGCTCTGTTCCCCAAAGACTGCAACTTTGCAACAAAGAAGCAACTTTGAAACAACACACATTTCCCGCCGGAAGCGTGAGACTTTGCACTCTGCACCCGACGCCCCCGGCTCGACTTGTGGAGAACAAACACCACAGGGAGGACTCCCCGGCAACTACAAGACTGTGAGTAGCCAGAGTTAACCCCCCTGAGCCCCCACAGCGACGCCTGCAGAGGGAATCCCGAGGCTCCCCCTGACCGCAACTGCCCGCTTCAAAGACCCGACGCCTGGTAAAGACACTGCACCGCGGCCCCCAGGACCTGAAGGATCCGACTTCCAGTGCAGGAGCGACCCCCAGGTGGCCCTCTCCCTTGCCCAGGTGGTGGCTACCCCGAGGACCCCCCCCCTGGCCTGCCTGCATCGCTGAAGAGACCCCTTGGTCTCCCATTGATTTCTATTGCGAACCTGACGCTTGTTTGCACACTGCACCCGGCCGCCCCCGTGCTGCTGAGGGTGTACTTTCTGTGTGGACTTGTGTCCCCCCCCACAGTGCCCTACAAAATCCCCCTGGTCTGCCCCCTGAAGACGCGGGTACTTACCTGCTGGCAGACTGGAACCGGGGCACCCCCTTCTCCATTGAAGCCTATGTGTTTTGGGCACCACTTTGACCTCTACATCTGACCGGCCCTGAGCTGCTGGTGTGGTAACTTTGGGGTTGCACTGAACCCCCAACGGTGGGCTACCTTGGACCCAAACTTGAACCCCGTAGGTGGTTTACTTACCTGCAAAAACTAACAAACACTTAACTCCCCCAGGAACTGTTAAAAATTGCAGTGTCTAGTTTTAAAATAGCTAAATGTCATTTATGTGAACACTGTATATGCTATTTTGCTAATCCAAAGTTCCTAAACTACCTACCTGAAATACCTTTCATTGGAAGTATTACTTGTAAATCTTGAACCTGTGATTCTTAAAATAACAAAAACCTATTGGCCTGGAATTGTCTCTGAGTGTGTGTTCCTCATTTATTGCCTGTGTGTGTACAACAAATGCTTAACACTACCCTCTGTTAAGCCTACTGCTCGACCACACTACCACAAAATAGAGCATTAGAATTATCTCTTTTTGCCACTATCTTACCTCTAAGGGGAACCCTTGCACTCTGTGCATACTATTCCTTACTTTGAAATAGTGCATACAGAGCCAACTTCCTACATTGGTGGATAAGCGGTGGGGTACAAGACTTTGCATTTGCTGGGCTACTCAGCCAATACCTGATCACACGACTAAATTCCAGAAATTGTCATTAGAAACTAATTTTTGAAATTTGAGCAATTTTTCTGAATTTTTAAATGTCCTGCTAGGGCCTTGTGTTAGTCCCTGTTAACATTTCTTTTAGAGTTTAAAAGTTTGATTAAGTTCTAGAGAAAATTTTAGATTCTTAAAAAGTATTCCAACTTTTAGAAACATAATGTCTAATGCAGAAGAGAATGTGATGGAACTTGACATCACCCCTTACCTACATCTTAGGATGAGAGAGTTAAGGTCTCTCTGTAAATTAAAAAATATTAAAACTGGTTCAAACCCTACCAAATTACAGCTCCAGGAGCTTTTGGCAGAGTTTGCCAAGAACAACCCCTCTGAGGATGACCTCACAGAGGAGGAAACTAGTGATGTGGAGGAAATCCCACCTCCAGTCCTAGTTGGGGAGGCCATTTCTCCTCTAACCCTGACTCCAGATATGATAGTCAGAGATGCTGCTTCCCCCACAGGAGGGTCCAGCACCTCTGGAATCACTGAGGACAGCCTCAGTGAAGATGACCTACTGTTAGCCAGGATGGTCAAAAGATTGGCTTTAGAGAGACCGCTCCTAGCCATAGAAAGGGAAAGACAAGAGATGGGTTTTGGTCCCATCTGTGGTGGCAGCAACATAAATAGGGTCAGAGATTCTCCTGACATGTTGAAAATCCCTAAAGGGATTGTAGCTAAATATTAAGATGGTGATGACATCACCAAATGATTCACAGCTTTTGAGAGGGCTTGTGCAACCAGAAAAGTAAACAGATCTCACTGGGGTGCTCTCCTTTGGGAAATGTTCACTGCAAAGTGTAGGGATAGACTCCTCACACTCTGGAAAAGATGCAGAATCCTATGACCTCATGAAGGCTACCCTGATTGAGGGCTTCGGATTCTCCACTGAGGAGTATAGAGTTAGGTTCAGGGGGGCTCAAAAATCCTCGAGCCAGACCTGGGTTGATTTTGTTGACTACTCAGTGAAAACACTGGATGGTTGGATTCAAGGCAGTGGTGTAAATGATTATGATGGGCTGTACAATTTATTTGTGAAAGAACACCTATTAAGTAATTGTTTCAATGATAAACTGCATCAGCATCTGGTAGACCTAGGACCAATTTCCCCCCAAGAATTGGGAAAGAAGGCGGACCATTGGGTCAAGACTAGAGTGCCCAAGACATCCACAGGGGTTACCAAAAGAAAGGGGTCACAAAGACTCTCCAGGGGAAGAGTGTTGAGACATCCAAAGGGAAAAATAGTAAAGAGTCTTCTACAGGGCCCCAAAAACCTGCTCAGGAGGGTGGGCCCAGAGCCTCTTCACAATCCAATTTTGGGTACAAGGGTAAAAACTTTGATCCCAAAAAGGCCTGGTGTCGTAGCTGTAATCAGCCTGGACACCAAACTGGAGACAAGGCCTGTCCCAAGAAAGGTTCCACTTCTAACTCTACTACAGCTAACGCTGGAATGGCCAGTCTCCAAGTGGGATCAACAGTGTGCCCAGAGCAAATCAGGGTGCACACTGAAGCTACATTAGTCTCTGAGGGAGGGGTGGATTTAGCCACACTGGCTGCCTGGCCCCCTAATATGCAAAAAATACAGGCAGCAACTCTTAATTAATGGGACAAGTGTAGAAGGCCTGAGGGATACAGGTGCCAGTGTCACCATGGTGACAGAGAAACTGGTTTCCCCTGGTCAATACCTGGCTGGACAAACTTATCCAGTCACCAACGCTGACAATCAGACTAAAGTACATCCCATGGCTATGGTAACTTTAGAGTGGGGTGGGGTCAATGGCCTGAAACAGGTGGTGGTCTCCTCAAATATCTCTGTAGACTGTTTGCTTGGAAATGACCTGGAGTCCTCAGCATGGGCTGAGGTAGAACTAAAAACCCATGCAGCCATGTTGGGTATCCCTGAACTGGTGTGTGTCAAGACAAGGGCACAGTGCAAGGCTCAGGGTGAAAAAGTGGTGTTGGAGCCTGGAAAAAGGGCCCAACCCTCCAAGAGAAAAGGAAAGAAGACTGGGGAACCAGCCTCAACACAGCAAGAGAAAGAGAACCCCTCTTCCCAGGAAGAAGTTCTGCCCTCTGAGGGAACTGAGCCTCTGGAGTTAGAACCTTATCAGGTTGAGCTCCTAGGCCCAGGGGGACCCTCAAGGGAACAGTTGTGTAAGGGGCAAGAAACCTGTCCCTCTCTTGAAGGCCTTAGGCAGCAAGCTGCTGAAGAGTCCAATGGAAAAATGACAGGAACACATAGGGCGTCATTCTGACCCTGGCGGTCCAAGACCGCCAGGCCACGGATGACTGAAGCACCGCCAACAGGCTGGCGGTGCTTCGCCGCGGTCGGAAAACCGGGTCCGGCGGTTTCCCGCCCGATTTCCCCCGGCTGGGCGAATCCTCCATGGCGGCGCTGCAAGCAGCGCAGCCATGGGGATTCTGACCCCCTTCCCGCCACCCTGTTTCTGGTGGTTTTTACCGCCAGGAACAGGATGGCGGGAACGGGTGTCCTGGGGCCCCTGGGGGCCCCTGCACTGCCCATGCCACTGGCATGGGCAGTGCAGGGGCCCCCTAACAGGGCCCCAGCCTGCTTTTCACTGTCTGCTATGCAGACAGTGAAAAGCGCGACGGGTGCAACTGCACCCGTCGCACACCTGCAACACCGCCGGCTCCATTCGAAGCCGGCTTCTGTGTTGCAGGCCCCTTTCCCGCTGGGCCGGCGGGCGCTACCTTAGGTAGCGCCCGCCGGCCCAGTGGGAAAGTTAGAATGGCCCCAGCGGTCTTTTGACCGCGGTGCGGCCAAATGGCGGTTCCCGCCTGGCGGGCGGTGACCGCCGCCCGCCAATGTCAGAATGAGGGCCATAGTCTATTGGGAAGATGGACTCCTGTACACTGATGCAAGAGATCCCAAACCTGGTGCCACTAGGAGAGTGGTAGTGCCTCAGGAGTTTAGGAAGTTCATTCTGACCTTAGCTCATGACATTCCTCTTGCTGGGCATTTGGGACAAACCAAGACGTGGGAGAGACTAGTCAACCACTTCTATTGGCCCAATATGTCCCAGAAGGTCAAGGAGTTTTGTGTCTCCTGTGCCACCTGTCAAGCCAGTGGTAAGACAGGTGGGCACCCAAAGGCCCCAGTCATTCCATTTCCAGTGGTGGGGGTCCCCTATGACAGAGTGGGTGTGGCCATAGTGGGTCAACTTGAACCTCCCACAGCCTCGGGACCAATACATACTAGTAGTTGTGGATCATGCTACTAGATACCCTGAAGCAATTCCCCTTAGGTCGACTACTGCCCCTGCAGTAGCTAAAGCACTCATTGGTATTTTTACCAGAGTGGGATTTCCTAAGGAGGTGGTGTCTGACAGAGGTACCAACTTTATGTCAGCATACCTGAAACACATGTGGAATGAGTGTGGGGTGACTTACAAATTCACCGCACCATACCATCCACAAACCAGTGGTCTTGTTGAAAGGTTTAACAAGACATTGAAAGGCATGATCATGGGGCTCCCTGAAAAACTCAAAAGGAGATGGGATGTCCTCTTGCCATGTCTGCTTTTCGCCTACAGAGAGGTGCCTCAGAAGGGAGTAGGGTTTTCCCCCTTTGAACTTCTGTTTGGCCATCCTGTAAGGGGACCACTAGCTCTTGTGAAAGAAGGCTGGGAGAGACCTCTTCATGAGCCTAAGCAAGATCTAGTGGACTATGTACTAGTTCTACGTTCCAGGATGGCAGAGTATATGGAAAAGGCAAGTAAAAACCTTGAGGCCAGCCAACAGCTCCAGAAGTTTTGGTATGACCAAAAGGCTGCTATGGTTGAATTTCAGCCAGGGCAGAAAGTCTGGGTTTTGGAGCCTGTGGCTCCCAGGGCACTTCAGGACAGATGGAGTGGCCCTTACCCAGTACTAGAGAAGAAGAGTCAGGTCACCTACCTGGTAGACCTAGGCACTAGCAGGACCCCCAAAAGGGTGATCCATGTGAACCGCCTCAAGCTCTTCCATGACAGGGCAGATGTGAATCTGTTGATGGTAACAGATGAGGACCAGGAAGCTGAGAGTGAACCTCTCCCTGATCTCCTCTCCACAGACCCTAAAGATGGCTCTGTTGATGGAGTGATCTTCTCATACACACTCGCTGGCAACAGCAATCTGACTGTAGGAAGGTCCTGCAACAGTTTGCTGAGCTCTTTTCCCTAACCCCTGGTCAGACACACCTGTGTACTCATGATTTGGACACAGGAGACAGCATGCCTGTCAAAAACAAAAAAATATTCAGACAGTCTGACCAATTTAAGGAAAGCATCAAAGTGGAAGTCCACAAGATGCTGGAATTGGGAGTCATTGAGCGCTCTGTCAGCCCCTGAGCTAGCCCAGTGGTCTTAGTCCCCAAACCTCACACCAAAGATGGAAAGAGAGAGATGAGGTTTTGTGTGGACTACAGAGGACTTAATTCTGTCACCAAGACAGATGCCCATCCCATTCCAAGGGCAGATGAACTGATAGACAAACTAGGTGCTGCCAAATACTTAAGTACCTTTGACTTGACAGCAGGGTACTGGCAAATGAAAATGGCACCAGGAGCAAAAGAAAAGACAGCATTCTCTACACCTGATGGGCATTATCAGTTTACTGTTATGCCCTTTGGTTTAAAGAATGCCCCTGCCACCTTCCAAAGTTGGTGAATCAAGTCCTTGCTGGCTTGGAGTCATTTAGTGCAGCTTATCTTGACGATATTGCTGTCTTTAGCCCCAGCTGGCAGGATCACCTGAAGAAGGTTTTGAAGGCTCTGCAATCAGCAGGCCTCTCTATCAAGGCATCCAAATGCCAGATAGAGCAGGGAACTGTGGTTTACTTGGGTCACCTTGTAGGTGGAGGCCAAGTTCAGCCACTCCAGCCTAAGATCCAGACTATTCTGGACTGGGCAGCTTCAAAAACCCAGACTCAAGTCAGGGCATTCCTTGGCTTGACTGGGTACTACAGGAGGTTTGTGAAGGGATATGGATCCATAGTGACAGCCCTCACAGAACTTACCTCCAAGAAAATGCCCAAGAAAGTAAACTGGACTGTAGAATGCCAACAGGCCTTTGACACCCTGAAACAAGCAATTTGCATAGCACTAGTTCTCAAAGCTCCAGATTACTCCAAGCAGTTCAGTGTGCAGACTGATGCTTCTGAACATGGAATAGGGGCAGTTTTGTCCCAAACAAATGATGATGGCCTTGACCAGCCTGTTGCTTTCATTAGCAGGAGGTAACAAGGAGGAGTCACTGGCCAGTCAGGACAGCCCCTAAGGTGTCCTGAGCTGAGGTGAGACTAACTTTTAGAAATCCTCCATCTTGCAGATGGAGGATTCCCCCAATAGGATTAGGGATGTGCCCCCCTCCCCACAGGGAGGAGGCACAAAGAGGGTGTAGCCACCCTCAGGGGTAGTAGTCATTGGCTACTAACCCCACAGACCTAAACACACCGCTAAATTCAGTATTTATGGGCTCCCCAGAACCTAGGAACTCAGATTCCTGCAACCTAAGAAGAAGAGGAATGCTGAACTGAAAACCTGCAGAGAAGACGGAGACACCAACTGCTTTGGCCCCAGCTCTACCGGCCTGTCTCCCCACGTCTAAAGACACTGCTCCAGCGATGCGTTCCCAGGGTCCAGCAACCTCTGAAGCCTCAGAGGACTACCCTGCATCTAGAAGGACCAAGAACTCCCGAGGACAGCGGCTCTGTTCCCCAAAGACTGCAACTTTGCAACAAAGAAACAACTTTGAAACAACATACGTTTCCCGCCGGAAGCGTGAGACTTTGCACTCTGCACCCGACGCCTGCGGCTCGACTTGTGGAGAACAAACACCACAGGGAGGACTCCCCGGCGACTACGAGACCGTGAGTAGCCAAAGTTGACCCCCCCTGAGCCCCCACAGTGACGCCTGCAGAGGGAATCCCGAGGCTCCCCCTGACCGCGACTGCCTGCTTCAAAGACCTGACACCTGGTAAAGACACTGCACCTGCACCCCCCAGGACCTGAAGGATCTGACCTCCAGTGCAGGAGCGACCCCCAGGTGGCCCTCTCCCTTGCCCAGGTGGTGGCTACCCGAGGAGCCCCCCCCTTGCCTGCCTGCATCGCTGAAGAGACCCCTTGGTCTCCCATTGATTTCTATTGTGAACCCGACGCTTGTTTGCACACTGCACCCGGCCGCCCCCGTGCTGCTGAGGGTGTACATTCTGTGTGGACTTGTGTCCCCCCCGGTGCCCTACAAAACCCCCCTGGTCTGCCCCCCGTAGACGCGGGTACTTACCTGCTGGCAGACTGGAACCGGGGCACCCCCTTCTCCATTGATGCCTATGTGTTTTGGGCACCACTTTGACCTCTGCATCTGACCGGCCCTGAGCTGCTCGTGTGGTAACTTTGGGGTTGCTCTGAACCCCCAACGGTGGGCTACCTTGGACCCAAACTTGAACCCCGTAGGTGGTTTTCTTACCTGCAAAAACTAACAAACACTTACCTCCCCCAGGAACTGTTGAAAATTGCACTGTGTCTAGTTTTAAAATAGCAATATGTCATTTATGTGAAAACTGTATATGCTATTTTGCTAATCCAAAGTTCCTAAAGTACCTACCGGAAATATCTTTCATTTGAAGTATTACTTGTAAATCTTGAACCTGTGGTTCTTAAAATAAACTAAGAAAATATATTTTTCTATACAAAAACTTATTGGCCTGGAATTGTCTCTGAGTGTGTGTCCCTCATATATTGCCTGTGTGTGTACAACAAATGCTTAACACTACCCTCTGATAAGCCTACTGCTCGACCACACTACCACAAAATAGAGCATTAGAATTATCTCTTTTTGCCACTATCTTACCTCTAAGCGGAACCTTTGGACTCTGTGCATACTATTCCTTACTTTGAAATAGTGCATACAGAGCCAACTTCCTACAACAGTAATAAAATAAAACACAGGAAACAGTTTTAAAAATCCCAAACTAATTTATAAAAAGTGGAAATATTTTTTATCCTTAATTTGACACCAAAACGAATAAAATCAGATGTTTTTTAGCACATAGAAACTAAAAGCGTTACTCGAGATATCTGGTCGCACCTCGACCAGGGCAAAGTCAAAATTTGAGGTCAGCTGGGATGGAGCCCTGCTCGACTACAGCAAGCAGGAGGCCTCTGTCAAATGTTTACCTTCGGGCTTAGGCCCTCATTACAACCCTGGCGGTTGGGGTTAAAGTGGCGGTAATACCCCGTAATTCAGATGAATAACGGAAGGACAAAACGATTTCGAAAAAGTGAATGTAATGAGATCAACACAGCATGAAAAATAAGTTAGGCAAGATAATAGATATATACATATGTACAGAAAAAGGGACACAGCCCAGTCCACAATGTCGTAGGCCACATGGCCACAGGCCAAAGTCCAAGGCCACACATTTCACCTGCACCTACACAGAGAGAACACTGCAGGGGCATCAGTTGGTAAATAGGCAGGCACCTCAGGTGGACGGGGGATGAGAGGGGCACTTCAGCTGTGAGATGTAACTAGAACACCGGTTCTAAAGGGGGCAAAATGCCCTGTGCTCTTGATCCTAGGGAGTGTTGGGCATGTGGGTGTCTTACCCACTGGTTCTGGAGGGGGCCTCGTGCCCTGTGCTCTTGACCTGGGGAGTGTTGGGCATGTGGGTGTCTTACCCACTGGTTCTGGAGGGGGCATTGTGCCCTGTGCTCTTGATCCTGGGGAGTGTTGGGCATGTGGGTGTCTTATCCACTAGTTCTGAAGGGGGCCTCGTGCCCTGTGCTCTTGATCCTGGGGAGAGTTGGGCATGTGGTTGTCTTACCTACTGGTTCTGGAGGAGGCCTTGTGCTCTTGATCCTGGGGAGTGTTGGGCATGTGGGTGACTTGCCTACTGGTTCTGGAGGGGGCAACATGCCCTGTGCTTGGTCCTGGGGAGTGCAGGGTCACAGTCTCTCAGGTGGGTGTCATACCCACTGGTGCTGGAGTGGACAGGCCGCACAGCAGCCCATGGAGGCAGGATTAAATACCGTCCGCCAGCGGTGATGGCTGCTCAGTTGAGGTGGTGGTGCTCCTGGTGGGGGAGGCTTCTGCACATCCCCTGCAACCTCGGATGGCTGCTCAGTGGAGGTGATGGTGCTGTGGTTGGGGGAAGAAGGCTCCTACCCATCCCCTGCAACCTCAGACTGCTGCTCAGTGGAGGTGGTGGTGCTGCGGGTGGGTGGGGCTCCTGCCCATCCCCTGCAACCTCGGATGGCTGCTCAGTGGAGGTGGTGGTGCTGCTGGGGTGGGAGGAGGCTCCTGCCCATCCCCTGCAACCTCGGACAGCTGCACAACCATGGTTGGTGGTGGGGGCTCCGTCACAGTTCCTGCCCCAGGCCCCTTGGTCTTCCTGCCTGCTGGTGCAGGCTCTATGGTCTTCCTGGCAGCTTGTGCAGGATCCTTTCCCTTCTTGCCTCCTGTGGCAGGCTCCTTGGTCTTCCTGGCAGCTGGTGCAGGCTCCTTTCCCTCGAGGCTGCCTGGTGCAGGCTCCTTTACCTTCAGGACATGTGGCCTGGATCCTTTTCCACCACGAGTGTGTGTGTAGTGACGACTGGGCGTGTGGACTGGGTGGCTGAGGTGCTTGGCTGGGTTCTTCCAAACCTTGCCCATATGTGAACGTATGTGGGAGGGGAAGGGGTAGCGAAGAGGTCAATGGTGGATAGGAACTGTTTCTTAGGGACATTGGGGCGGGAAAAGGGAGAAGGAAAGGGAGTGGGGTTTTTTAAGTGTCTGCTGCTTTTGGGTGCAGGTGCATGGGATGTATGCTGTTGTGAGGTGGATGGCTGTGTTGAGTGCTTGCGTTTGTGTACCTGAGTGGGGGGGCAGACACAGGGGGAGAGGACACAGGGGACGTGTGCATGGCTGTTGTGATGATGCTGGTAGTGGATGATGATGTAGTGCATGCAGATGTGAGTGTAGACGGAACTGGGAGGGAGGTGGGGGAGGCGGGGGAGCCTGTGGAAATAGTGGATGTTGGTGTGTCTGCATCTGGATGGTGTTTGTGTGAGTGCCTGTTGAAGTATGGTGCTTGTGTTTGCCTGTTCTACTCTTGTGTGTTGTCTTGTGTGCATGCTCGTCTGCCTGTGTGCTTGGGATGGGTTGAGGAGAATGGGAATGGGAATGGGAATGGGCAGTGGAAGTTGGAGGGTAAAAAGAAAGACAATGGCTGCCATCAGAGAGGAGGCCAGGGCCTGGATCGATCCCAGTTGGGCCACCAATCCAGTGTGAATGCCCTCCAGGAATGCATTAGTCTGTTGCATCTGGGCTGCCAGCCTCTAGATGGCATTCACAATGGTTAACTGTCCTACAGAGATAGATCTGAGGAGGTCATTAGCCTCCTCCCTCAGGGCAGCAGGGCTCACCAGGGCAGGGCCTGAGGTGAAGGTGAAGCCCACCCTCCTAGGTGAGCAGGCACGGGCAACTCAATGAGTGGCTGCTGGGAGGGCGGTGCTGGTATGAGGGGTGGCGGCTGTACCTGTAGCTGGGGTGGTCACAGAAGTATCCGCCACCACCACCAGGGAGGTTCCATCGGAGGAGGTATCTGTGTCTGAACTGTCCCCTCCACCCTCCGCCATGGTGCTCGCCTCGCCCTCCGTCCCACTTGTGCCCTCAGCGTCAGTGGACTCTGCCTCCTGGGTCCCGTGGGATGCAGCTACCTCCATCGCCGGTGCCACTGCTCCTCCACCAGTTGGTGCTAATGCACATAAGGACAGGATGACAAAACAAAAAGAGGTGGGGATGCAAAGGATACACTGGGTCAATGGCTGCACCAACACCACCGTTGGTGTACACAGTACCCTCACACACAGGGAACAGGCCTACTCAATATGCCATAGCACTAGCAGAGAAATAGCTTGCCAACAAGGCATGGGGAGGGTCACACACTGCCAAATGCAGCACGCCTGCGACCCAAGCAGCCCTACAAGCTAGGTAGCAGGATTATCCCTTCAGAACCCTAACCCCCAGGGGACCTACACTGCAATGTCAGGCCTGGCATAGCGGCACCCACTGACACACATCCCCCACCCAGATACCACCCTACCATGTGTAAGTTGTAATGATGGGCACTGTACTCACCCCCTTGTGGCTGCTGCACCCATCCAGCTTAGGATAGGCCACCACCAGTATGCAGGCCATCAGGGGGGGTCAGGGTTTGGTGGGCACCACTTCCTTATTGGGAGGCCATCCCCAGCTGGGCCTCTGCCGTCTTGAGTGCCAAGCATCTCAGGTCCTCCAACTGTTTGCGACAGTGGGTGCTCTGCCTGCCATAGACCCCCAGAGAAAACCCCAGAGAGTTAGTTTGGCAGTACCCGGGCTCTATGCTGGAGCCCCAGGGATGCATGGAATTGTCCCCCCAATACCAGAATGGTATTGGGGGCACAATTCCATGATCCTAGACATGTTACATGGCCATGTTCGGAGTTACCATTGTGACTGCTACATATAGGTGTGGACCTATATGTAGTGAACGCGTGTAATGGTGTCCCCGCACTCACAAAGCCCGGGGAAATTGCCCTGAACAATGTGGGGGTACCTTGGCTAGTGCCAGGGTGCCCACACACTAAGTAACTTTGCACTTAACCTTCACTAAGTGTGGGTTAGACATATAGGTGACTTATAAGTTACTTAAGTGCAGTGTAAAATGGCTGTGTAATAACGTGGACGTTATTTCACTCAGGCTGAAGTGGCAGTCCTGTGTAAGAATTGTCTGAGCTCCCTATGGGTGGCAAAATAAATGCTGCAGCCCATAGGGATCTCCTGGGACCCCAATACCCTGGGTACCTAGGTACCATATACTAGGGAATCATGAGGGTGTTCCAGTGTGCCAATCAGAATTGGTCAAACTAGTCACTAGCCTGCAGTGACAATTTTAAAAGCAGGGAGAGCATAAACTCTGAGGTTCTGGTTAGCAGAGCCTCAGTGATACAGTTAGGCACCACACAAGGAACACATACAGGGCATACTTTAGGAGCACTGGGGTCCTGGCTAGCAGGATCCCAGTGACACAGTCAAAAACAAACATACATACAAGTAAAAATGGGGGTAACATGCCAGGCAAGATGGTACTTTCCTACAGCAAGTGTCTCTGGCTTCTGTCTGGATCGCAGGGAACGTTTGTGGGGTGGTTCTCCTGCAGGGTGAAGGGTGCTGGTGGCCTGTGAGTCCTGTGGCAGGGTCTCCTGGCCACCAGCAGAAGTGGAAGGCTGTTCAGATGTCTGGCTAGTGGCAGAGGCCCGCTGGTGCAAGACTTCCTCATAATGTTGGCCATGTCTGCCTGCACCCCTGCAATAGAGATCAGGATGTTGTTAATGGTCTGCAAGTCCTCCCTGATCCCCTGGTACTGTCCTTCCTGCAGCCACCTGTTCTTCTGCACATTGTCCAGGATCTGGCCAGTTTCCCTGTTAGCCTGTGCCTCTGTCCCCTGAACTGTGTGCCCACTGCCTCTGACCCTAGGTCCCTGATTGTCTTGGGTATGAGGTGTGGCCTGGGGTCCCTGTAGAGTTGGACACACTGCTGATTGACGTGTCCTGGGGACAGAGTTGCGGGTACGCTGGGTGGGTGCTGTGGTGGTGTTTCCTGGTGGGGGAGGCTCCGTGGTGGTGTGTGACTGGGCCTGAGTAACTGCCTGTCCAGAGGTCCCTGATGGGCCAAGTTGGTCATCCAGATCCTGAAGGCCAGAGTTGCTGTCATCACTGTGGGCCTCTTCAGTTGGGGGACTGGATATACTTCTCACCACTGACATTGGCTGGGATACCTGTGGGGATGTAAATGATGTGTTATGGTTTCTGTTTCTGGCATATTATGCTTCAGTGGCTTCCCCTCTATGGTTGTATTTGCCATGTCAGCTTTCACTTGTGTATGTTGGTGTATGGTGGGATTGTTAGTTCCCTATAGTGTGCATGCTTTAGTGATGAGTGCCCATGCAGGGCTGTGAGTGGTGTCCATGCATTGGTAGAGCATGCAGGGCTTGGCACTGGCGATGAGTGAGATGTGATGGTGGGGTGTGTGGGAAGTGGTGGAGTGATGGGAGTGTGGGCGAGGGTAGGGGTATGTGATGGCATGCAGGTAGGGGGGTAGTAGTAGTAGAGAGTTGACTTACCAGAGTCCAGTCCTCCTCCTACTCTGGCCAGGCCCTCAGGATGCAGGATTGCCAAGACTTGGTCTTCCCATGCTGTTAGTTGTGGGGGAGGAGGTGGAGGTGTTGTAGTTTAGCAGCGATTAGATTAAGCATTAGCAGAAGACATCTTGTATTTAGTAACTATTGTGAACATTTCACGGAATCCATTTTGTATTCATGGCAGCCATTTTCTCTGCCATGTGCTCACCATGTGCTCTGTCCTACCTTTCTGTCCACCACTCTAAGAAATCTGCCTAGTGACAAGTTATATTTAGCATCTCCCACTTTCGCACATGCTCAGTAAGGTCTGCAGCTGTTAGTCCTTGAAAACTGTTAGCTCCCCCTACCTGTCGAATGTGCATTTCCACATGACCTTATATGTATAGAAGTCTTGCTTCTATCATTGTACCACCTCCTTTTAGCCCCTGCTTGGGAATAAAAGGACCATGCTCTCTCAGTTCAGTGTGCTACTTCAAACATTACCAAAGGGTGCTGTTTGAACTGTAGTACCACCTCATGAGGTTAATAAACTTTGTCTTTTATTTCAGTTTCTGTGCCAAGATCTATTGCTCGTAAAACAATTCGTAGCGTTGTCTCTGCTTCTGAACTTTTAGACAACATGAAAGGGTGGACGGAAAAGGAGCAGCTATATTTTACTGAGACATTTGGCACAAACGTTACTGAACTATTTCGGAAATATTCTGATGAGTTAGAGCCCGATGATGTTGCAACTGATCATAAGCAAATGCATGATGGCCTTTTTGTCTTCTCCCAGGTGGCTGATGCAATCAGGCGTTTGGTGAAATTATGTGTTGCAGCAGACCGTTTGCGAGAGGAGAAAAGGGCAGTGGACGTAGTTGCACGGACATCTCAGACCGGCGGGGTGCAAGCTTCCATCTTTGGAACAGATAAGACTATGATAGTTCATGTGAAACCAATGCGGGAGGCCGTGCCTTTGTATGTTCCGCCTAAAGGATTGGGTACAAGTGATGATAAAACTTCTGTTGATGCTAAGGGTTATTTTATTTATAATTGGGTGTATACTCCTTGGAATAGGGCAGATATAATGGCACTTAAAACAACATTACCTGACCCGCGGAAAAATACAGCCGCCTTTTATGAGGAAGTTGAGGGAGCAATTAGTTCTTGTACTATGACTTTGGACAACTTGATTCTTTTGTTTAGCCTGAAGGTGTGGCTCTCATACAATATGTCGATGATATTTTGTTGGCGGCTGATACCCCTGAGCAATGTGAAAAGTGAACTTTGTCCTTACTTTCTCTTCTTGCTTCACACCATCATAAAGTGTCACGAAAGAAATTGCAATATTGTAGACCAAAGGTAACCTATTTAGGTCACCTTTTGTCTATGGAGGGCCGTGCACTTACATCATATCGTATTCAAGCAATTTTAGACACACCAGTACCCTCTACTCAGAAAGATGTTCGGGCATTCCTTGGTCTTACTTCTTTTTGTAGGCAATGGATATTAGGGTTTTCACACATTGTCAAACCTTTGCTAGCACTTTTGACTAAAAATACTCCAATGCCCCTCCCATGGACAGATGAATGTGAGACTTCTTTCCGGAAGCTACAACAAGCCATTTGTTCAGCACCAGTGTTAGGTACTCCAGATTACATGAAGCCTTTTGCACTTTACGTACATGAGAAAGATGGATGTGCAGTCAGTTTTAGTACAGACACATGGCGATAAGCAGCGTCCCTTTGCATATTTTCAGCAATACTTGATCCTGTCGCTCGAGCGTTGCCTGGGTGTTTTTGTTCAGTTGCGGCAACAGCTGTGTCAATACGTCAGAGTGAAGGGATAGTTTTCTCACATAAGCTGTTGGTGTTAGTTCCCCATGCGGTTGATGCTCTTTTAAATCAAACAAAGACACAACATTTGACTAGCGCCCGTATAACAGGATATGAATTGACATTGCTGGCTCCTCACATTACACTGAAGAGATGTGCAACACTAAATCTAGCCACTTTGTTGCCATATCCGGTGACTCAGCCTCAGTCACAAGAAACACATGATTGTATATTCCTTACCGAAGAACAGACAAAGGGTCGTATTGATTTACAAGATACGCCAGATTTAGATGTAGACGGGGAATTGTGGGTTTATGGGTCTTGTTTGAAGTTGCCAGATGGTACGACCTCAGCTGCATATGCAATCACCATAATACACATGGTAGTGGAGACAGCTCGTATACCACAGAAGTCAGCTCAAGCAGCTGTACTAATAGCTTTGACACAAGCATGTGAGCTTAGTACTGACTTATGTGTGAACATTTATACAGACAGCCGCTATGCTTTTGGAGTGGCTCATGATTTTGGTTTGCTTTGGATGGAGAGAGGCTTTCTCACATCCCACGGGATGCAGCTAATGCACAGAGAATTAGTGCATAACCTCTTGACTGCATTGACATATCCAAAGAAACAAGCTATTGTGAAATGTAGTGCACATAAGAAAGTGACCGATAAGATAGGGCAAGGTAATGCTCTTGCAGACCGCGTTGCACGTGACACTGCGATGCAGCGAAGTACTACTTCTATGTATGTAGTGAAGTCACAAGCTGAACGTTGGCATAATGCTAGACAAGACGTATTAGATATACGGAAATCTGCTTCTGTGAAAGAACGTGAGCAATGGTCTGAAGAAGGAGAATCGGATGATGAGGGCTGTTGGCGGAACAAGCAGATGGATAAATGGAAATTGCCTATAGCTTTTGTACAACCTATGGTTCAGATGGCACATGGGCTGGCACATGTTAGAGCTTCAACAATAACGAAGTTGCTTACGCAAGTTTGGGAGCATCCAGAAATTTCCAGTACAGCTACGAGAGTAGTACAGTCTTGTTTGATCTGTTTACAATACAATCCTGGAAAAGGGACACAAACTCCTGCGGGAGGGTTTGCTACACCAAATGCACCTTTTGAAGTTCTACAAATGCATTATATTCAGCTTGAACGCTGCAACAATTTAATGTATGTCTTGGTGGTGGTATGTGCCTTCTGCAAATGGATAGATCCGTACCCCACAAAGGATAATACTGCCATTACCACAGCAAAGGTGCTTTTGAAAGAATGTTTCCCTAGGTTTGGTGTTTGCAGACTTTTATGGAATGATAACGAACCTCATTTTGCTGGGGAAGTTATTAAGTATCTCCTGAAAGGATTAGGGATCAAACAGAAGTTCCATGCGGTTTTCCACCCACAATCAGCAGGGTTGGTGGAAAGGTATAATGCTACTTTGAAGCTGAAGTTAGCGAAGATACAGGCTTCCACATCCTTAACTTGGACGGATGCATTACTGTTGGCATTATTGTCTATTAGGTCAGTGCCATACTCTCGAATTGGCCTTACTCCCTAAGATATAGGGCCTCATTATGACCCTGGCGGGCGGCGGAGGCCGCCCGCCTGGATCCCGCCCTCCAAATTACCGCGCCGCGGTCAAAAGACCGCGGCGGGTATTACGAGTTTTCCCCTGGGCTGGCGGGCGGTTCCAGTAAAACCGCCCGCCAGCCCAGGGGAAAACGACCTTCCCACGAGGATGCCGGCTCGTAATCGAGCCGGCGGAGTGGGAAGGTGCGACGGGTGCAGTGGCACCCGTCGCGTATTTCAGTGTCTGCAAGGCAGTCACTGAAATACTTTGCGGGGCCCTCTTACGGGGGCCCCTGCCGTGCCCATGCCATTGGCATGGGCATGGCAGGGGCCCCCAGGGGCCCCGCGACCCCCCCCTACCGCCATCCTGTTCATGGCGGCTTTCCCGCCATGAACTGGATGGCGGTAGGGGGGGTCAGAATCCTCATGGCTGCGGAGCGCGCTCCGCAGCCATGGAGGATTCCAAAGAGCAGCGGAAAGTCAGCGGGAGACCGCTGACTTTCCGCTTCTGACCGCGGCTGAACCGCCGCGGTCAGAATGCTCATTGGAGCACCGCCAGCCTGTTGGCGGTGCTCCCGTGGTCGGTGGCCCTGGCGGCCACCGGCCGCCAGGGTCAGAATGACCCTCATAGTGTTTGGGAGACCAATGAACATTTGGGAAGTTCCTAAGCCAAATTCTGTATATGATGTACCTTGTGTCCTGATGAATGATTATTTGGCACAGTTAACCGACAATTTGGTTTCTATTCATCAACAGGTTCAAGAAGCACTTCCTGACAGATCTACAGGTGAAGGCCATACACTCCGACCTGGTGACCAGGTGATGATTAAGTCTTTTGAAAGATCAAGCAGCTTGGAACCAATGTGGCGAGGCCCAGAACATGTGCTCCTTGCGACAAGGACAGCAGTTCGAGTGACGAACCGAAAGAATTGGGTCCATATTACTCACTGTAAGAGAGGGCTACCTACCTTGGTGGGAGATTTTGACTACGGAGAAAACCATGCTATATCACCTGACGAATCTGCAGAGGCCTTCCCAGACCATACGACTTCTGGAGTGTCGCGATATAATTTGAGACCGAGGAAAGAATCTGAAAATGTTTTGAAAAAAAACTGGTTGAGCTACCGCCCTGGGTTAGTGAAACGGAGAGACAATGTGGCAAGGGGGTGGGGGGGATCAGCCATGCATTAGAGTAGTGACACCCGTCTTGGCCCATGGTGAAGAAATCAGCGGGTGCCCAGGGATAAGAGCTCCAACAATTGTTTTTAATTCATTTCTAAAAGGGTCGATTATCACTGTTGCTAAAATGAATAACAAACTGATCATTACTACTTTGGGGTTTGTTGTTGTTTTGGTGGTTACAGAAACAATCACTTGGTTTGTTGAAAAGAAGGCTCCTGCTCGTGAGTTTTTTGTTGCCACTACTCCAGTACCAGAGGATCACTATTGCTTTACGCTTCCCTATCAGGAGCAGAAGCACCGTCAATCGTACTTCAGTAATACTTTCATTCAGATGTTGCATCATACTCATAATGCTACAAATACTACTAACTGTTGGGTATGTGGAATGATACCTGCGCATCAAAAGAAAGGAGGAACACCTTTCATTCCTCTTCCTTTTTCACACAATGGTTCTTGTCAAGCTTGGTACACGGTTTTGTTTGCATCTGGAAAACGAACAGAGGGCGGACTTCTTTTTCGCCTTAATAAAGTATGTTACCAAGACAAAGATGGATATCCCCAAGCCAAAGGAACTAAATGGGAATGGGAAGAGTATCAACCGGTCAATGTTTCAATACCATATGTCTTTACAAATATAAGAGACTCTAACAAGAAAGAACAATTTGTGATTTATGTTACAAAAACTAAAGTAGATTTATGTATACGTAGCATTGGGTGAATTCCAGTAGGGATAAGCGATTGTACCTTGATTTTAACTATTGAGGGTGTAAATAATAGTAGTTTTATAGCTTCACAAAATACATATTTTGTTTGTGGTAACTATGGATATTACCAACTACCTGTTGGGTGGTCAGGTGTGTGTTATGTATCTTTTCTATTACCCCCTGTGTTTTTGGCCCCTGCATCATATCACCGAGATTTAAAACTGTTCAATGACATCATTAACAATAGATATAAAAGGGAAATAACTACAAATGAGGTAGACCAAACGGATACTAGCCTGCAACAATATGTTGATTTTAATTTAGGATTGTTCCCCTTTGTGGGTGCTGCGTTAAACAGTAGGAAAGTGAGACAATTGACTAGGGTTGGGGAAGCTGTTACCAATCAGGCAGCTCTGGCACTTGGGAATATTACTGAGGAGCTCCAAATTGCGAGGATTGTAGCGCTCCAAAATCGTATGGTACTAGATGTGATATTAGGTGACCGAGGTGGTGCATGTCGCATCATCGGTAGTAGTTGCTGTGTTTTCATTCCCGATCACTCACCTTCAGTATATGATGCAATATCTAAATTGCATAAAATTGCTGCAGAAATCCACACAGAGACTGGTACTTGGACTTTTTCTGGATGGTTTTGGGCTTTTGTTTCCGCCTGGGGCTGGAAACTACTGAGTATCCTGTGTGTAATGATTGCAATATTTTTCACATGCTGTATCTGTATTCAGTGTGGTCCAATGTTCTGCTCCATGTGTATCACTGCTTGTATGCCTACCAAAAGAAATATTACAGAAATGAAAGCACAACATATGTTAGATAAAGAAATAGCTGAAATGATGAGCATAAATATACAAGATGAATATTTAGATTATCCCAGAAAGACGAATGTCTTCAGCTAATGCTGAAAGGGTCGTCTATTGTAGTTTAGCAGCGATTAGATTAAGCATTAGCAGAAGACATCTTGTATTTAGTAACTATTGTGAACATTTCACGGAATCCATTTTGTATTCATGGCAGCGATTTTCTCTGCCACATGCTGCCATGTGCTCACCATGTGCTCTGTCCTACCTTTCTGTTAACTACTCTTGAAATCTGCCTAGTGACAAATTATATTTAGCATCTCCCACATTCGCACATGCTCAGTAAGGTCTGCAGCTGTTAGTCCTTGAAAACTGTTAGCTCCTCCTACCTGTCGACTGTGCATTTCCACATGACCTTATATGTATAGAAGTCTTGCTTCTATAATTGTACCACCTCCTTTTAGCCCCTGCGTGGGAATAAAAGGACCATGCTCTCTCAGTTCAGTGTGCTACTTCAAACATTACCGAAGGGTGCTGTTTGAACTGTAGTACCACCTCATGAGGTTAATACATTTTGTCTTTTATTTCAGTTTCTGTGCCAACTTCTTCCTACATGGTCTGAGGACTTTGTGCAGAGAAGGGTGAACCCCTTGCACTAGTAGGCCTTGCTGAGGCTTACTTCAACAAATGTCCACCACCAGTCCTCTACAGCGAGCTGGTGTCTTGCTGTAATCGAATGTACCTTTCCCCATAGGTCGTTCCACCTCTACCTGATGTCATCCCTGGTTCTTGGGTGCTATCCCCTGGCGTTGACCCTGTCCATGATTCTCCACCATAGGTCCATCTTCCTAGCTATCAATATCTGCTGCACCTGTGCTCCAAACAGCTGTGGCTCTACCCTGATGATTTCCTCCACCATGACCTTTAGCTCCTCCTCTGTGAAATGGGGGTGTCTTTGTGGTGCAATGGGTGTGGTGTGAGGTGTGTAGGTGAGGGTGTGTTGGGTAATGTGTTGGGGTGTGTGATGTGGAGTGCGTGAATGGTGTATAGGTGGGTATAGTGTGTGGCTCTGGTTGTGTCTGTGGTCTTGATATCTCTCTGCTGGCAATGCTGTGTGGTCGTAAAGGGTTGTGGGAATGTGTGTGTGTTTTATAGTGGTGTGGTGTGTGTATGGGTGTCAGGTGTGTGTTGTTTGAATTGTCCAATGTGGTGTTGTTTTGTATGTGTGTGTCCATTTTGAGCGCGGCGGTATGTACCGCCAACGGTTTACCGCCATTGAATGTCCGCTGTGGTGATTCGTGGGTCATAATGTGGTGGGCGTAGTTCTGTTGGCATAACAGTGTGGGTTTTCATTCTGCCAGTTTAGCACCGACCTTTGGTATGGCAGATTTTTGTGTGTGGCTGAATACTGACGGATTGGTGGGTGTGTGTCATAACATGGTGAACGGATATATGCCCCCGCGGCAGCAAGTTTGCGACAGTCAGCGTGGTGGTAAGTGGGATTCTCCGCCAATGTCATAACGAGGGCCTTAGTCTTTTTCTTTAAGATTTTTCTCACCGGACAAAGTCACTGATCCGACCTCCCTGGAGCCCTCCTCGGATACGGGTCGGTGGAGACCCCAGTAAAAAAAATTACCTTCAGACTTAGGTGATCTTTCAGAATAGAAATCTTTTTCTGAAGTTGAAATTTAATCCGACGTCCCTGGTGCCCTCTCCGGATATGCCGCGAGGTGAGTCTGGCTCAACTTTTTACGTTCAGACTTTGTTGCTTTCTTGGAGCTTTTTTTCTCCAATGTCGGATGACCCTCCACAGCAAGCCGATTTCAAGTTGCCATCATCGGATTGCCATTCCAGGAGTCCCTGTTGAAATCCTGGAAGTCTGGGGCTCTAGAGCTTTTCAGCGGCACAAACCTGCAAGTCAGGCCGTATTGTAGTGGTCAGCTGGTCAGTTTCTTCAGGATTTCATGCAGGGGACTCTGGTTAGCTAATACTTACCTGTAGCATACAGGGAGTCCCTTCTTGAACCAGCAGAAGCCAGACGAAGCCCTTTTTTGTGGTGAAGCCCAAATGTGCAGCTGGTGCAGTCCTTCAGAGTGCAGTTTCCAGGTGCAGGTCAGGGGTCCAGCAGGGTGTCCTTCTTCTCCTTGTCTTGTTCCTGGTAGGGATCTTAGGTGTGGGTGTAGCTCTGCCATATTTATCCTTGCTCCTGGGATGGAAAGCAGGTGGGGAGGCAACCTTCCAATCACAGGCAGGCCACCACACTCTTAGATGACCACTCCTTGGAAAGTGTGGCAAAAATCAGTTTCATGGAGCAATATTCTTTAAAACTCCAAAATGGCAGAAATTCAATTTTGGAGTTTAGGTCTGGGTGAGTGCACCCACTGGTGTGGCTAACATTCTTTAACACACCCCTTTCCTGTCCTTTCCTAATCTAATCTAATCTAATCAGGGGGGCACCTGGTTGTTTGGGTTAGCAGGAAATGAGGGAGGTTCGGAGCTGCTCCAAATGTCCTTCCCTCCTTTGAAGACCAGTTTGGCTGCTCTCTCCCCATCCTGTTTCACAATCTGAGGCAGATCTCCTCCCCCAGGTACTTCCGTTGTCCTCAGCCCGGACCACTTCACACCTCATCAAGGCAGTCTGGCCAGGCTACCAGAGGCTGGCCAATCAGAGAAAGGCACTACAGAGCTGAAGTTGGCAACTTTCAGGTTGAGTTCTAAACTCTTTCCCTGAACTAGTTATATCAACTTAAACAATGGCAAGTTGTTGACTTTAGTACAACAATCAATTTTATACCAAACGTGACATATCTTGCTCCTGTTGAGACTTTATTAATTAAAATAAAAGTCTCCCCGTTTTAGCCTAAGAAGCCCAGTCACTACAATGAGGAAAACACAAATTTGGCTATTTTCCCTCACCAGGACTTACAAAAAACATATTTTATATGGTTGCTGCTTAAAGTTACACTGCACTCAGCCCAGAGGGCACCTAGGGCACACCTTAGGAGTGACATATGTAAAAAGAAGGTGGTTTAAGACTTTGGAAGTACTTTTCATTCCAAAGTCGAATTTGAAGGTAACTTTAATTTCAAAGCAGCCAGAAAGGCAGGCCTGCCTTTATAATGACATTGGGTACCTCAGCAGTGCACCTGTGGGTGCACTACCTATGCTGGGGTCGCTAAACCTACATGCCCTACCATATACTAGGGTCTTATAGGTAGGTTGATACTGCCAATTATAATTAGCATATCCACTTTATACAGAACACTGGGCCTGAGACTGGTTAGCAGTAAGTACCCAGGGCACAGCCAAGAGTCAGTAACCACCAGTATCAGTCCAAAACCTTTTGGGGTGACCAGGGCAAAAATGAGGACTTTCCTACAAGTGTGTATCCTGGAAAGAAGCCCTTATCAGTAAGTTTAATTTGATCCTGGAGAACTATCACCAAATGTTGAGGAATATCCAGAAGCAGTCACACTAGCCATGGGTAGATTTTTTGGGATCCTTCTAGCAAGACACTGGATGGTTGGGCGAAGGGCAACAAAATGAGATTATGATCAGTTGTGTAATTTGGTGCTCAAGGTGCACATCTTAGCTAATTTCTTTGTACGAGTGTGCTAGCATGAAATAGACACCAAGATCACAGTTCCCAAAGAGCTTGGGAAGGGAGCTGAATCTGCATCAGTACCAGAGTGTCCAAGAAGGTAAATTTGGGTAACCATTGGAAGGGTGATTCAGGCTCCTCTGCACAGAGCGAAGGGGAAGGCCAGAATAATACAGAGAATTTCCAAACAGGACCCAAAAAGAGTTTTGAGGGAAAGGATTCCCAGACCCCTTCAGAGCACAGGAGGGGAGGTTTTGATGGGCAGAAGCCTAGCAGCCCTTTCACCAGCCCCATTGTCATTACTGTCTAAAGTCAGTGCATTAGATATTTGGCTTCAAGAGGTAGCCATTCTGTTTTCTTGTACCAGAGACAACCATAGTAGTAGCAAGGAGCACAGCTTTCAATGTTGACTGTCAGTTGCCTTCTAATATTTTTTTTTGCCTTGATCAATTCTTGATGCAACTAATGACAAACAATAAGGCAGAAATTGTTAAAAGTAAGATAAGGGTTGAGCTTTTTTACAAAATACAATGCAGAGTTGGCTTTAACAGATCTGTGCTCAATTTGTGTTTCTATGGAAAACATGAAACCAGTCATAATTCAAGAGACTTGATTTTGGGAGTGAAGCTGACACCATGTAATTAAGTAAGCCATTCTGAGCCGATGTTAATTACTTGTGGATGGTATCTTTTTTTTCCATTATTGAGCTTTAGGAAAATGGATGCCATCCAGTTGGAGCATTGATAGGTGATTTTATAGAGTAATCAAGACTTTCATGCAAGAGACATTTAAAGAAATCTGCATGTTATGAGCATATTGGCTGATGGCTAAACCTGCTAATTCCATTAAGAATCTGACCACCACAACATTCAGATTGCTCGGCAGGGGAACCTGTATTTGAGCCTTCAAGAACAGCAAGTGTAATAGTTTTAGAAGTAAATCTTCCGACATAACAAGCTGTTTGTGGTTGATGATGATGCATGAGAACTACCACACTACTCATGCTCACGCCTCTCCCAAGACCCCAAGTCATCTGTGGTGATCAACCGAACTGAATGTATTTCATTTCAAGAGGGGAAGGTGGCACGAAGCACAGTCATGTAGCATACAGTGATTATTGTCCAGAATTTTGAGTGTAGCCCACGCTGTGCTACAACCACTGTGAAATCTGGATTTAGAGGTACCCTAGAACAGGGTCCTGCAAAGTTGGTGCTGGAGAGCCAGGTTCATGACAGGTTTTTAGCATATCCACATTTAGAAAAAAGATGTTTCAGAAATCTACATTTTTCTAAATGTGGATATGCTAAAAATCTGGCATGGACCCGGCTCTCCAGGACCGACTTTGCAGAACCCTGCCCTAGAAGGTCATTCAGCTCATTGTGATTGGTAAGATGAATTGGTACACATTTCTGTAGTACCTTTCCCTCCCCTACCATGCCATGGCAAATTTGTGACAAGACTGTAGTTGGCCTTATTGATTAAGTCATTAAGAGGGTTCTTTAATGAAGTATTTACTGTAGCCATGAAAGAAGTCATCCTTAATGGGAGCATTAATTAATTTGCACCATAGGTTACTGAACAGATTAAAGTTACTTGTGATGAAGAAGGCAGGAATGATGTCAACACAGCAAAAAAAAATGTTGGGCTACTCTTGATCTTTGTGATAAATGTAAAGTTGAACAAGGAATGTGTGTTCCTCTGAATACGTCAGGGTGTAGCTGGGTTAGTGTCCAACAAAAATAAAATTGGGCCTGATTACGAGTTTGGGGGTCTCTGGACCGGTGTGGCGGTGGTCCACCCGCCTTCGGGTTGGTGGCCAGACCACCATATTATGATGCATGATGTTCCATAGACCAAAAACTGCTGCAGTCCCACTGGCACCGCCAGGCAGCACAGACCGCTGCGGTGGTGCGATAATCCAATGAAGCTGTCAGAGCCAGTGTTTCCGCCGAACAGTTTATGATGTAGACTTTTGCTGGCAAGACTGTGACTCACACAGCCACATGATGCCCCCTTTGGTCAGGTCACTGACACTGCACAGCTATACTCCACAAAGACGTGTCTGCTTATCCCAGTTTCAGGGACAGTGAAGTGTACAGATCATTGTGTCACAACATCAACAGCACACATAATTAAACTGACACCCTCACATTGCTCACATGCCACGGACTGTCGTGATATTGAAGACACTTATGTATGGATGTGTCAGTTAAACAAAACACCTTCCATGAAACATCCAAGATGGACCCACACATATCATCCACATTGCAACACAATGGAAGGTCAATGAGATGCACAATATTTTGTGAAACAAATATCCAAAGCTCACAATATAAATAATACCTGCACAATGGGAATGGTGGCATCAAGGGCACTCCAGGAAGGATGCTGCCCTGGGACACATTTCACTTTGCACATGCCCCGAAAACACAATTTTCACAGAACTGGCCTTTCCTGTATCTCAGGGACAACCAACAGTAGAGCCACGTGACATGCCAATCTGCAAAATGTATAAGTGGATGTCAAGAAAGAAAATACAACAGCATGGGCCACCCATTTAGATGAAGTAGCTGAAAGTTACACACATCAACATGGACACATGGTCAGGCAAATGTAAAGGAAATTAGAACACTCGTGGATAAACAAAAATCTAGCTTAAACACATGAGACGAATGTCCAGTCTACATCAGGGGGACAAAAATGCCAACACAATACATGCTGACATTGGCAAACCCAAGACGAAATGCCATTTTAAACAAAACACAATGCAATGACACCCCAACTGGATTACCACCTTCATATCCATACAGTGAGCATCTACTTGTCCTTGGTGACACCAGCACTACCCACAAAGTCAGATCGTGCCAACCACAGCAAATGGATCTGCAATCAGGGTGAAACACCCACAACTGTATGCCTATGACACAATTTACTCAGGAACAACAAAAAGGTAACAAAGTAATGGCATGACAAATGTGTACCCAAAAAACAACAACTTGGGTTTATTGACTGGAAGTGATGAAGAGCAAAGGCCATCGGCCAGTCTATATGTAAATCCATGCACTGTATTGTGCTCCAGCTTGACTGTCATCACTGCCAGGAACCTCCATAGGAAGGGGCATCAAGTGGCTAAGCAGGCATCTCAGGGATCATTCTTGGGTGGGGCTGGATTTGAGATGTGTAGGTTTGGGTGGGTTGGGTGGGGTTTTTTCTTAGGAGGGGTTGAGGAAGTGGTTTTCTTGCATGTGGGTGTTGATGCTGCAGCTATGTGTGTCTGGAGTCTGCTTGGGCTTGGGTGCTGTCTGTTGCATGTGTGAGTGTGGGCGTTGGTGTGTTTTGGGGCTGTGAGCTGGAGTGCTGGGTGATGTGGGAGTGGTGGCTGTGTGTGTGTTGAGATGGTTTCTGGGGGTATGGTGGATCAGGTGTCTGGGTGGGTGTTTGGGTGGGTGTTTGGGTGGTGTCTGGGGTATGATAGATGTGGTGTCTGTGGGTGTTAAGGTGGTGTATGGGGTTATGGTGGGTGTGGTGGATGTGTCATTGGGTGTTGAAGTGGGATCTGTGGGTATGGTGGTTGTGTGTGGGAGTGGTATCTGTGGGAATGATCGTTGTGGTCTGTGTGAGTGACTGTTGAGTGCTTGTGTGCCGATGTGTCTTGTGGTGCTTGTGTGTATGTGTGCTGCTTGTGTGTGTTGAGGTGGGTGCATGCAAATGTGTCTGTGTGCTTGGGACAGGTAGGGGGATAGGGAATTTTGATTGGGAAGAGGTAGGTGGTGGTGAGGGAGGATTGTGGGGTGTAGATGGTGGCGTCAGTGAGGAGGCCAGACTCTGGAAAGTTATCTGTAGGCCAGACATGACACTGTAAATGCTTTCCAGCTGCTCAACCATCTGCTGGAGCTGGCTGCCATGCACCTGGATGGTATTCAGAATGGCAGTCTGACCACAGACATACTCCTCAGGAGTTCAATAGCCTCCTCACTCAGGGCAGCTGGGGTTAACAAGGGTAGGGGGTGAGGTGCCTGGGGTGAGGGAGACGCCCACGCTCTTGTGTGAGTGGACATGGCTAACTGGGTGGAGAGCAACAGCATGGGTGGAGATAGAACTGGGGATGGCAGACAAGGATGGAACAGGAGCAGGTCCTGATGGGTCCACCATCACTAGGGATTGGCCACTGGAAGAAGAATCAGAAGATGATGAGGTCGATCCTGTGTCCACCGCGGCACTCCTCTCACCCTCCGGGCCACTGGGGCTGTCCATGTCAGATGTCTCATGACTGGAGGTACTGTGGCCAGCTGCTTCACCACTTAGTTCTTCCCTGTCTCCTCCACTTGCCTGGATGATGCTGAAATTACAAAGACAAATAGGGTCACTACATGTTCCTGATCACACTTGAACAACAGATGTGATTAGTAAACATTACTATGATGTACAGTAGCCCCCAGCCGCAAACTCTAGCAAAGTGGCTCCAACATTTGCCTAACCATATGCATGCTACATGAACTGTCAACAGTTGCCCACAGAAAATTCTGAATCACAGACAACTCCAACTGCATAGGTGAAGTTGTGCAATCGCAGTACCCAATGAACAAGTAGGAGACCTTATCGCCTTCAATGGTTTGCCTCATGTAGCATTCCTCAGTTACCTGTTGTCATACAATAGTACGGTAATGCCATTTTAATTTATACAGCTCTCACGCAAGGTCATTCGTCCAGCTAATCTTCATTTACCCAATATCACGTTTTGAAGAAATGATGGCCAAATAATCCAGCCATGTTTCTGACAGAAGTACAGTAGCCTGAAGAAGGTAACATGGAAAAATACATTCTGTAAATGGACTCATGGAGGTTGTACCAATGTTGCTCAGATAGACAACACATCTTGCATGAAATGTACTCTGGAGACAAGCTAGGTAAAATGTCATGGAGAAATGTGTACAAAATCCACACCACAATGAACCAGCTAGCCCCATGGATAACACCTTTCTTGATTGGTATTCCTAACAATACCATACTCTGATTGCATCAGTAGAAGCCAATAGTCCTTTAGATGTTGCAGAGGACCAGGAATTGTCAAGTACTCGTAGAAGCCACTTAACATATTGCCCAGTGGGTAGCCATGTCACTCTCTCTTTTTGTCATGCAAATACAGATTCCCTTAGATGAATGGTTGTCCACAACCAAATATGATTCCCATATAACTGCAAGTCAATCCATGATATGTCATCATAACAAACCTTCCTATTTCACTTGTTATACATGATACTACATCAATAGCATCGAAATGCACATTGTGGGTAAAAACTAGTTCTACCTGTCATGTCCTTCGTTGCTACTGTAATTGTACCTGCCAAATTACATGCAATGGCAGGCGAGGGTATGTGTGAGCCACCAGTCAATGGTGATACACTCCTGTCTGTGGCACCTCATGGACTGTAGCCCCAAGGCATATGTCCAATTCCAAACACATGTTGGTATGCACACATGTGTGAGGGAATTCAGATATCATCCTATGAAAGCAGGTAAACCATGCATGAAACAGCAGTGAAAATTATTTGGCAAAAGTGAAAGGAAAAGGACACACCTACAAGGAATGCTGCCAACAGTAATATCACCAAAATCATGTCAATAGACATTCACCACTTACCAAGGGAAAGTATTGCTCTGTGACTCCACCCAAAGAGCAAGGTACACTCTGCCCCATGGAAGACAGTAGTGAGGCAATAGATCTTGTGACACACTGAAGAGAAGTGGCCTCTAGGGGACAGATGCCAAAACACTCACTCGAGCAGACACATGGCTGAGGACAGTGATCTATTTCATGTTGTTTTGGCTGTCACACTGAAGAGTAGTGGAGTGTTGTGTACAAACTGCATCCACAGCAACAAACAACATGACCTGATTGATCACTGTACTCACCCATGTGTTGGCCCTGGAGAGTAAATTGGTTGTTGACTGTACTCTGCTGCATCCTCAGTCACTGTGCTAATAGGCAAGGCACATCACCATGCACCAGCGCCCATACCTACACAAACAGTTACTCATCTTGTGTGTCACACATGGCCCATCCCCAGTCTTCATGGGGAGATGGCAGAACCTAACCCATCAACTTAGCAATTTGGCAGGCAGGAATATGCCCTGGACTCACCCCCTGGTAGCTGCTGTGCTCCCCTCAAACACCCATCAGAATGCAGGCAGTTAGGGGGGTCAGGCTCTGACATGCGCCTCACCCACATTGGGAGGACAGCCCTAGCTGGTCCTCAGCGATCTTATGGGTCCAGCATTTCAGGTCCTCACACCTCTTGGAACAGGGGGCGCTCTGAAAACGATGATTGCACAAAGTGCCCTGTTAGTGTAAAAAATAAAGCCTCACAAGCGAGCGTGCGTCGGAAAAGGCAGCGATGCGTCGATTCCTTCCTCACACAGAATGCTGCGCATCATTTCTTCTCCGGTCGGGTCGGTGATGTGTCGTTTCTCTCCCTCGCAAGAGAGCGATGCGTCGATTTCCAGAAGGGGCACCTTGGATCCTCACAGAGTCGGGTTGACATTGACGCCCAGGGAGGATGCATGGAAAATCCTGTTGCACAGTGTTAGAAAACCATGCTGCATTGCGTCGTTATCAGCAGCCACAAGCGGATGTTGCACGTCGTTTCTCCAGCTGTGATGGATTGATTCCCCCAGCCGCGATTCAGGTGGAGAGTTGATTTTAGCCACAAAGCCAACGGTGCATCGTTTATCAGCCACGTTGCAGATGGTGCATTGAAAATGTTCCCGCACAGCGCTCTGTTTGTGTATTTTCAGCTCCTGTCTGCCAACTTCCCCTTTCAAGGGCCCAGGGACTGGATAGGGCAGAGCCGGAGTCTCAACAGAGAGTCCAGATGTGGGCAGAGGAAGTCTTTGCTGGCCCTGATACTTCAAAACAGGAGGCAAGTTCAATTCAAGCCCTTGGAGATTCTTCTCAAGCAGGAATACACAAGAAAGTCATGTCTTTGTCCCCTTTCACAGGCAGAAGCAGCAACTGCAGGATAGCCCAACAAAGCACAGTCACAGGCAGGGGCAGTACTCCTCAGGTCTTCAGCTCTTCTTCTTGGCATAGGTTCCTCTTGGTTCCAGAACTGATCTGATATTCAGGGGTTTGGGTTCCAATACGTATACCCCTTTCTGCCTTTGAAGTAGGCCTACTTCAAAGGAAAGTCTCTGTTGTTCACAAGATCCTGCCTTGCCCAGGCCAGGCCCCAGACACACACCAGGGGGTTGGATACTGCATTGTGAGAGGGCTGGCACAGCCATTTCAGGTGTAAATGACCACTCCTCCCACCACTCTAGCACAGATGGCTCATCAGGATATGCAGGATACACCCCAGCTCCCTTTGTCTCACTGTCCAGAGAGGATTCACAGACAGCCCAACTGTCAAACTGACCCAGACAGGCAATCTACAAAGAGGCAGTCACATAATGATTTAAGGAAGAAAATGCCTACTATCTAAAAGTGGCATTTTCAAACTAACAATCTAAAAAACAACTTTACTGAAAGATGTATTTTTAAATTGTGAGTTCAGAGACCCCAACTCCACATTTCTATCTGCTCTCAAAGGGAATCTGCATTTTAAAGTTATTTAAAGGCAGCCCTCATGTTAACCTATGAGAGAGATAGGCCTTGCAACAGTGAAGACTGAATTTAGCAGTATTTCACTGTTAGGACATGTAACACACATCAGTACATGTCCCACCTTTAACATACACTGCACCCTGCCTATGGAGTTACCTAGGGCCTACCTTAGGGGTACCTTACATGTATAAAAAGGGAAGGTTTAGGCCTGGCAAGTGGTTACACTTACCAAGTTGAATTGCCAGTTTAAAACTGAACACATAGACACTGAAGTGGCAGGTCTGAGACATCTTTACAGGGCTACTTATGTGGGTGGCACAACCAATGCTGCAGGCCACTAGTAGCATTTGATGCTTAGAATGTTAGGAGAGACCACGCCAAATATGCCAGGTCTAACAAACATGTACTGTGATGTGAGCCACAATGACACACAACACACCATTGTGGCCTTCTAAAGAGTAAACTCCTTGGGCCTGACTGGACAGACCTGTTTACACTCTGCAACATTGACTCACTGCATACAGTACCTAAAGGCAACTACCATTGTACAGACTTCACCCTAAAACTTGAGTGACACTGAAAGGGATGGCATGATGATCATAGAAAGTCTATTCCCTGTGCATGTGTGAAAATGTCCCCTACCCAATGTAGACTCATGCCACTACAGGGTGGGTTTGTGTGGTACTTGTACCACAGAACACACTTTTGACTAAATGTGGCAAACCTATGGATATAGGATAAAAAGGTGTATTTGGTCACATTTTTGGCATGTAACCCACCTGCTGAAATGTCATGACCTCCCTGGAATCTACAAGCTATATGCACTTTGGGTTTGTCACTTGTGCAATACACCTATACTGGACAAATGTGACTCCTGTAAAGGCGAAAACAGAGTTGTGGGAGGAAGGGATCTGTCATAAGTCAATGACACACATTGACAAATATACAAAATGCACATATGTACTACTTCAGGGATTTACCTCAGTTCCCATTCCTAATCTGGTCAATAAACTAAGGCATTAAGTCCAGGTTTTGCCACTAGAGTCTCATATGGGGCACATGCCAGGATCTGCAGGTCTACAGGGAGTGGGCAAAGTGCCACAGTAGCCTAGCCACACTACCTCTACCCCAGCCTGGACTATGTCCCATACTGGGAGATATATCTGACAGGCTGTGGTCGCTGTAGGCTGAGCAAACAGAACCTACCTGACACCTTTCCGTCGCTTCCATGCATGACAGTACATCATGTGTCCATCATCAATGTGGCTTGTGTGGCACTCTCAAGGGCACATTGAGTCATTGTATGATTCTAATACAAACGTGTGGCAAGGCCAAATGTTGGCTGAATGATCTGTAGCAATATGCACATTGCTTACAAGATCCTCAAATTACTCAAACAGTATGCATACACAGCTCATGCTGTTATTCATATACATTTAATTTGACATTTACAACCATTGCATCTATTAATGTGTGTTGTATGGCTGTAAAGACTCCTTGCCTAGATAGATGAATGCAACACAAGGATGATCTCGGCCTCAAAACACATCACACAACACAATGTGAACATGCAATACATAGAATACTTTTCTCCAATACCTGCACCATGTACATCTCATTTATGACACACAAAATGTGACAACAGGCACACAAGAAGTCTGACTGGCCCTCAGGGGCACATTGTAGCCTGTGAGAAGGGAAAGAGTGATACTGAACAGAGTCAAATGTGCTTATGAGGTTCTTACCTGCTCCTCTGGTGAGCCATAGAGCTGTCCATACAGGGGAATGACCACATCCATGGGTTTCTCTAGCTCCTCTATAGAGAGAAGGCAGGGACCCTTTCACCTGCTCTCCGTGGCATGATTGCTCCCAGAAGAAGCACATAGCAGCCGAAGTGGTGGAGGTGTTGATGGCAGCAGTGTCAGGAGTCAAGTGAATTCATTTGCAAAACACAGCATACATGAACACCGCATGCGCTGTCATTACTGCTAGCGGGCACAGCTGTTGGCATGCAACTGCCACAGGCAACATGCGACTGCCACAGGCAACAACGTTAGCCTATAGCTGTGTCTGCCGTGCTTGAAACCGCCCACCATGTGGATGTCTTTGCCGGCAGCCACAGGCGGTTTCTAATGTCCTGTGAAGTAGGTAGGTATCTGCCATTTTGGGGAGTTAAAAATACAGTATTAGGTCCTGGTAAATATGTCACAATACCAATATATGTGTCAGATCATCACAAACATCCTAAAGCAGTCTTGCTGTGTAAGTTATACTACACAATCACCAGTGTAGTGTGTTGCTGGGTGCAGATGGCATTTGACTGTGGTGCACTGTCCACAGCCACTGACGGTATTTTTGGCAGTCAGAACAGACTGTTAAGTTTTGAGGGGCAATTGATGAGTAGATATTTGGGTGTTGTCCAAATCTATGTTGAGGATACGTATTGACAACTATGGGGTTCATGTTTGACCCTGGTATAGTTGACAGCTGTATTGTGTACTGGGTGTAATATATTTCCAGTCAGCTTTGTCACATGATTTTGTTGCTAACCATCATGTAAGTTGTTGTGGACACAGTGACTAATGCTACAACTCATGTATTTCTACACATAGGTACCCTGGGACAGGGAGCAGGCCACAACCTCCAGTGTACCTTCCATTGCCAGACCTTCAAACCATGTAAGATTGTCACATTATAAAGCTGTACCATCTGGATAGGAAAGCATTTGTGGAATTATGCTGTAAATTGGAGCCAGATCTGATGCATGAAAACAGTAATCCAACCTGCATACCGCCCACACTTCTACTCATGGCAGTATTGCACTTCCTGGCCACAGAGTCCTTTCAATGTACAGTGGCCATATCTAGAGGTATGTCCCAACCTATGTTCAGTCTTGTGTTAAGAGATGTCCTATCGGCAGTGATAAAAACGCATTGACAGCCATATCAGGTTCCCCCGACGCGAGGATGTAGCCAATGTGAAGGCTGGCTTCTATGGTTTTGCTCACCTCCCACATGTGTTGGGAGCCATTGATGGCACACATGTTGCCTTGGTGCCACCGCAGGCTAGTGAACAAGTCTATCGCAACAGAAAAATGTCCATTCCATCAACTTGCAAGTTGTCTGCTGATCGGATCTCTACATCTCAAACATCTGTGCCCGGTTCTCTGGTTCAGCCCATGATTCCTTTGTAATGTGGAACAGCACCATACCCAAGCTGATGTCCCAATTGCAAACAGAGAGAGGTCCTGGCTGGTTTGTAAGTCGCATCTGTCCTGATTTTGTGCGAGGAATGTCAGGTACTACAATCATGAAGTGAGTGACGCATTGTTGCATTTATGTCTCATTCCTAAACAGGAGATTCAGCATATCTAAGCCATCCTTTGGTTTTTACGCCATTGAGAAATCCAACTATTCCATGGGAAGTCTGTTTTAATGAGTCCCATGGAAGAATATGGAGGGCATTGGAGCAGATTTTGGGCAGAACTGGTGGAGCCCTCCTCTACTCACCAAGGAAAGTGTGTCAGATCACTGTGGCGTGCTGCATGCTCCATAACATCGCCCTGTGGAGGAATATCCCTTACATACCTGAGGAGGGGGAGCCTGCAGTGCCACCGGGTGAAATTCCTGAAATGCTAAATGAAGATGATGGTGGTGAAGAGGAAGGAGCTGACTTGCCACAAGATCTCATCAACAGCTTCTTCTCATGAGTGTAAGTATGTCATGAGATGTCATGCCTTGGACTGTACAATGAACTGTTGTTGTGATAGTGGGTGGAGTAAATTCTTGGAAATAGTCAGAGAGCTGAGCTCAGGCAAAATCAGCAAAAGGCTGTTTGATGAGATAACTTTTGACACATCCACATCCTGGTGATGTAGCTTTGTTTGCATTAGATTTATTGTAATGTACTTTGTTTTCCAGATGATTACTTTGTTACTTGTGTCATATGTATGGTTTCATACCATACCATGACATCTTCATGTGGGCTTTTCAGAGTTTTGATATTGGCAGGTATGTGATGCTGTTCGTACATGTGACGTGGACATGTATTGTTCTACAGAATGTAGGTCACAGACTTTGGGTGTAGGACACCTGTGCCAAGACAGCTTACACAGTTATAGGATGGAAGTTTAAAAGAATCCGTGGACTTGTTCCTTGTCATGTGGTGGCCCTGATGCATCATGTGTGTCATCATGTGGTCAGAAAATATGTCGTCGGAGGCCGAAATGATTTTAGTTTCCCTTCACATTGGGCAAATTATCTTCTTGTATGACCTGTATGTAGCTGTTGATGTGTTTTATCATTGCAGGCCAGAGTGCCTTTGCCACATAACTGACATTTGAATGCCATACCACCAGATGCCAACACACTGGATTGTAATGACCCTGTGATAAAAAAACTGTTGTATTGCCATCTAAGTCTTGCATGATATGATGTTGGATTACTTTTGTGTGGTAGGTAATATGGCTCTAGCTGATGACATTAGCACTTTAATGTTTGCCTATTCTACAGGACAATGTCTGATAAATCCCTTCCTTCTGTGGTCTGGAAGTCTGAACCTGTAAATGTGTTCATTTACCCAATATGACTCAATTATGTATACTTTGCAATGTTTCAGACATATTGATAGACTATGCACTGGCCAATGTAATACCATTTCTTCTTTGACAAGACACTTGTGTGTATGTGTTTGTGGGGAATAGTTGTAATCCTGTGCTGGACCCTGTTTTACATGCAACATATCCCAGCTTGCACAAGTATCTTGGATCATCATCATATCGTTCACATAGTCTGACATATCCACATGGCTAAATGTGAAATTAAAGACAGCAGACAATGAGTTTGTGAAGGGTGAATTGTTACTACTACCAATAAATATTTGTGACATAAATGAACAAAAATGTAGGTGTCAGTAATGGTGAATGACATTATTAAAGTAGATGTCCATTGGAAGTCCAAAGACCAGAGTATTCCTCCCATTGGAAATCGAATTTGGTTCAGGATCAGTGCACAGAGTGTATGTGTGACACACAAAGGAGGACATAGAGGAAGAGTTTATTGCTGGCAGTGGTGGGTGTCTTGCCATCCCCACCTCCTAATTTTTTGCTGGATGTCCCAACTTGTAAGGGGGGGATCAGCTACTGCAGAGGCAAGGGAGTCCATGGGTGTTTGTGCCTCTGGCAAAGCCTCCATTCTTGTGTCTGCCGCAGATGTAATTTGGCATGACATAGTTGCCACACAGGCAGGGATATATTATGGGATGACAGCCCTGCTCAGGGTGGTGTTGATTTCCCCAGCACCCCTGTTAGGGTGCCCATTTCATTTTTATGGGCATCCATTTTTTAATCATGACCCTCTGAAGCTGCCTCATTTCCTGGAGTTAAGTCAATACCTGGCCCATCATGCCTTCGGACTCCTGATAGACACCTAAGACGTGTGGCTGATAGTGTCCTGGCCAACAGGAGCCCAAGTGGCCTCACTCTGCTGGCCCACAGCCTCACTCCCACGCACCCTATCCCCACAAGCCTGTGCCTTTGGCATAGGGTGCCCTCTCCAGCTGGGTCATGAACCCTCAGTGTCAGGAGTGCTGAGTTGCACCTCAGAATCCAGGACTGGGCGGGCACAAGATGGTGGAAACTGTGCTAAGTACACAGGTTTGGGGGAGCAGTGTTGCTTGGGATGGGCTGAGAAGTGACATTGTGGCCACAGTGAGACTCACTGTTGCCGTCTGACCAGGTTGCCCGGGTGGGCCAGGACTGTTCTCCACGTTCACAATTCCAGCAGTGTTGTCATCACTGAGGGCTTCATCCAGGGGGGTGGTGGTTGTCTGTTCTGTGGCCTTGGTGTGCCCAGTGGCAACTCAACCTGTTGATGAAGGAAGTACATTTTTATTGGTTGAAGTGTGACATCTATCTCCAAAGGTTTTGTGTTACAGTAAGGAGGGACATTGGATATACTTAAGTTGTAGGTAAGCCTATTGTGCCATGTTACTATGGTGTTGGAGTATTTGACATGACGTGTTAAGCTTGCCCAAACTATTTGACTCAAGTAGTGTATGAGATGTGCAGATTAGTTGCACTTTGGATGATGGAATGAAAATGACATCCTACCAACAACGAAGCCAGCACAGTAGAGAGGCAATATATGTCTTTGACCATTTGGAGGCCTAGCTGAGTGAGATACAGGCAAACACAGAACTTTGTTGTATATGTAACTGCAGCCATCATGTGTGCAGTGCTGTGTCAATGTGTTTGCTGCAGATACCAATCCAGGGATGCAGCTTGAGGCCTTATGACTTCTTGGTGTACACACCTGGTAAGGTGTCATTCCTGTCCATAATAGTTTCATCTTGGGATAGCAGATCAAGGTTGAGCTAGGTAGACGGACGCATCTCTGAAGTGAGCATGATCTGTGTATTGCTCATTCCAAGGTGAGTACACATCAATTGAGAGTTAAAAACAGATGGATTTGGACAAGTGAACACTGGACGGGTGGTTGGAATTACAGACACAGGGCCTCCGGGGAGTTGCAGTCGGGTCAATCCCTCTACTTCCCAAGACATGACAAATGGTATGCTCTCAGTTGAGTACACGTCATTTGAGAGTTGACAAACAGGGCCTCCTGGGAGTTGCAGTCAGGTCACTCCCTCTACTTCCCAACACTTGACAAAAGGTATACTCCCAGGTGAGTAAACTTCATTTAAGAGTCAACAAACAGGGATATGTGGTCAATTGGCCACTGGGCTGGCAGTTGTAATAAAAGACACAGGGCCTCCTGGGACTTGCAGTCAGGTCACTCCCTCTACTTCCCAACACTTGACAAGTATTAGGTATTACATATCTGTAGGCAGACTGCATTTAGGTTTGTGCACACATTTAGGGTAGAGCGAGCGCAAGCGCTCTGGACCATGTTCTAATTTCTCTGTGGGTTTCAAACCACGCCCATATCATGACTGTCACTTTAGTTAGTTTGTGGGCTTGCCTTTTAAAAATCGATTGATTCCATTTGTGAAATGGAATCCCAGGCACTAGTGGCCAGGCCCCAAAATCCACCCAGGGAGAGGAACTGCTTGGTCCTCTTCCCCAAAGAAACACTAACTTTACAAATCATTTCTTGCACATGGCCAAGGCAAAGCAAATGCATTTTCTATGCAGTTCCACCTTGAAAAGTTATTTGTAAACCTCAATGGAGGTGTTTGCATTCTTGTTTTTTCTAGTGCAATATCTTATGTAGTGATACTAAAACTTTGTAATATGGCCTTGAAGCCCCACTCCATATACATTATTTGTATGCAATGTCTTCCCACACTTTTCCCAGGGTGATGGACAGGTTGCTAAAAGGCATCCCGAGTGCGTTTCCCGACAATTCTGGAGACACATTTATGATTTAGAGGAATATGATTATATCTCCACCAAACAAAGAAGCATTTACTTCTGCAAAGTACAAATCATTATAAAGTCTTGTGCATGGCCAAGGCAAAGCAAGTGTGTTTCTTTGTAGTTCCATCTTGAAATGTTATCAGTAACCCTCGATGGAGTTTTGAATCCTTGCTCTTTTGAGTGCAATATCTTATGAAGTGATACTACAAGCATGGAAAATGGCCTACAAGCCCCGTCGGTTTGGCCCCACCCAAAATATTTTACTGTCCTGCTTTTTTCCAGGGTCATAGACAGCTTACTAAAAGGCCATACCCTGTGGCCAACCCCCACCACGTATAGCAGAAGGCTGTTTGGAGTGGGGTTGGAGGGTTATAGGGGGTTGGCCACAGGCCCTATGGCCAAACTGTAGGAGGCTGGCCTGGCTTATAGTGGGTACCTTGTGGTATTTACACCTTGTGCCAGGTCCAGTTATCCCTTATTAGTAGAATAGAGGTGTTCTAGCAGCTTAGGCTGATAGACGTAGCTATAGCAGAGCAGCTTAGGCTGAACTAGGAGAAATGCAAAGCTCCTACTATACCACTTATATCATATAGCACTATATCATTAGAAAACACAATACTCAGATTTACTAAAAATAAAGGTACTTTATTTTAGTGACAATATGCCAAAAGTATCTCAGAGGATATACTCCCTTAGGAGGTAAGTAATATACACAAATTATATGCACACAAACCAAAATCAGGTAAGTAACAGTAAGAACAGTAGGGCAAACAATGTAGAATCACAATAGGATGCAATAGGTAGAAAAAGGCCTAGGGGCAACACAAACCATATACTCCACAAGTGGAATGCGAACCACGCATGGACCCCAAGCCTAGTGTAGGTTGTAGAGGGTCGCTGGGAGTGTCAGAAAACACTAAGGGTGTCCAAGATACCCCACCCCAAGGCCCTGAAAAGTAGGAGTAAAGTTACCCTACTACCCCAGAAAGACTGTAAAGTCAAGATAGGGGATTCTGCAAGAACAACAACTGCCAGCAAAACACGGAAGATGGATTCCTGGACCTGAGGACCTGTAAAGGAAGGGAACCAAGTCCAAGAGTCACGCAAGTGTCCAGGGGGAGCAGGAGCCCACTAAACCCCGGATGAAGGTGCAAAAATACGAGAATGGTATTGGGGTGACTATTCCATGATCCTAGACATGTAACATGGCCATGTTCGGAGTTACCATGGTGATGCTACATATAGGTATTGACCTATATGTAGTGCATGCGTGTAATGGTGTCCCCGCACTCACAAAGTCTGGGGAATTTGCCCTGAACAATGTGAGGGCACCTAGGCTAGTGCCAGGGTGCCCACACACTAAGTAACTTTGCACCTAACCTTCACTAAGTGTGGGTTAGACATATAGGTGACTTATAAGTTACTGAAGTGCAGTGTAAAATGGCTGTGTAATAACATGGACATTATTTCACTCAGGCTGAAGTGGCAGTCCTGTGTAAGAATTGTCTGAGCACCCTATGGGTGGCAAAAGAAATGCTGCAGCCCATAAGGATCTCCTTGGACCCCAATACCCTGGGTACCTAGGTGCCATATACTAGGGAATTATAAGGGTGTTCCAGTGTGCCAATCAGAATTGGTAAAATTAGTCACTAGCCTGCAGTGACAATTTTAAAAGCAGGGAGAGCATAAACACTGAGGGTCTGGTTAGCAAAGCCTCAGTGATACAGTTAGGCACCACACAGGGAACACATACAGGGCATACATTATGAGCACTGGGATCCTGACTAGCAGGATCCCAGTGACACATAGGCAAAAACAAACATACATACAGTAAAAATGGGGGTAACATGCCAGGCAAGATGGTATTTTCCTACACAAACCACTTCATGCAAAGCCAAAGTCTGTGCATGGAGCAGGGTTGGGTGCTTATGGGGCATAGGCCAGGCCCTGCATCCAACCCCCGCCATGCAGGCCAAAGGTCATTCATGGTGGTGGTTGGCTTAACATAAATTAGTTAAAATTACTGCACGTTAAAAAAGCCTTATAAATTCACTGAAAACCCAAAGGTTACAGGGACATTATAGTTAGGAAATAAAAAAAATTGAATTTCACTTAAACAGCCAAAGGTTACAGGGATGTTCTAGTTAGGGAAATAGAACAATTAGGAAATAGGGAATAGTTAGGAAATATACTAAAAAAAACTTTGAAATTCACTGAAAACTCGAAGGTTACACAGACGTTATAGTTAGTACAAAACCATTGAAATTCAGCAGTTATAGTCACCTGACCTAACTATAACTGACGCCCCCGCAATACACTACTTATCACCTCACATATTACACCACTCATGACTAGGGGTGGGTGGATTTCATGGAGTTCAGCTAAGAAGAATTCCACAGAGTGAAAAAAAAACTCCACAAACTCTGCCTTACTCTGCGTGATCCGGCGGAGTTGTGCTCAGCAGTCCATTCACACTGAGTGTGTGTGAGTAGTACGTTCCACGCTGCAGTGCAAACAGCATCACCAGGTTGGCCACACATGCAGCCATCTTGTTTTTCCTACTCTGTGCATGGTACTGGGCCTATTTCTCAATCCATGCTATAATTTTGTCATCCTTTCTTTATCCTACTTATCCTCCCCTGCATTACATTTATTTCCTTAGTGTGTGTATTTGTGTTGATGTATTTTAAGTTTTTGTCAATTTTTTACATTTTCTGTGACTTTTTGGTTACCTTTTTGAGTTTTCCTCTAACTTCCTAATTTCTTCCTCACTATCCCATCTCTTCCTTCTGTCTTTTTTTTTATTCCCACCCCGCGCCATGGCAGAGTGTGGGAGAGGCGGTGCCAGTACAGAGGTGCAGAAAACCAAACAAGGAGGTGCAGCACAGCACCATTTTGAACGAGGAGGAGGTGGCTGCACTTGTTTTATTTGTGCAGTGCCACCTCCCGTCTATGCTGGCAGCAGGCGGCAGACCGGTGACAAGGTACGGCTTGCAGGAGCCTAGGCTGCTGTGGGGGAGGGTGCAATGTAATGGGGTTCAGCACTCCCAGCAGCAGCTGATGCACCACTGGGCTGGTTTCCTGGACCGGGAGAGGGACCTGCAGGGCATTCAAGTTGCAGGGTTTGGTGAGTACTAGTAATTCATTATTACAATTTTTGTTGTCTCCCACAATGCTAATTTTTATTTCAAATAGCATGCTGCTCACACTTAGAGGTGAGTTAAGTTTAGGGAATGTTATGAATATTATTTGATCGAATTTGAGCGATCCAGGAGCTCGGTGCTACCTAGTTTTGCTCTAAGCTCTAGGCGCTCGTCTTGGCTGATTATTTAAGATGTAATGCTGTGTCCTCTGTCCTCCTGTCACTAAGATACTGGTACTGTGGTAGTAATAATATCAGTGAGTTAGCATTCTCTATGTCTTTCTTTTTATGTAGCTCATACAGTCCCAAGCAATCTTCCAGTGATGTGTAGCATGCATGTATGCATTGAAAAGGGAAACTGACTGAGTTGGCCCATCAAAGGGGGTAGTGATCATTTGTTGCAATTTATTAGAATTTCCAAATGTAGTTCAGGAAATTTGGAATAGGGCTTTGGTAAGGTTTCAGCAAGTAAGAATAGGTCAACTTGATAATGTAGGCAATCTGATTTAGAAAAGTACAATGTCAATAGGCTATTGCATTTACCTTTGCCTGTCAAAATATTTTCTAGGAGATTATCTGTACCACTAATCTATTTGTTATCTTCTTTATTCCTTACATCAGCACCCAAGGGCAAGAAGAGGGCATCAGAGGGTCAGGCTGAAAAGGGAGCCACTACCAGTGCCGCAGCCGGGTGGAAGTTCCACTGCCACCATCAGCATTGCAGTTGTGGCAGATGGCTCTGCTGGCCCCAGTAAGCTCTTGTTAATATTATTTATTTCTCTTTTACCTCTCCCCATTAAAATAATGTTTTCTTCTTTCTCTTATACTGTGACTTTTTTTTTTTTTATGTTCTTCATTCTATGTAATATTTACTCTTGTTATCCCTCCCTGCATTATCCCTTTTTCTATATTTCTTGTTTCTGTAGGTGACTACCTCCTGTGTCTGTACTAATCTGTAACTTAAGTTTTCTTCTGCTTCTTTATGCTGTCCTCTCTCATAACTTGTATACCCTGTTGACTGGTACTGTAAGACTAAGAATAAGGCAATAGATCAGGTAGTCTACTGTTAAGATTGCAGAAATTGCAGACCCAAGCAAACTCTTCTATGCTTGTTTGTTGAGAAGGATTTCTATTTCTTGCTCATATGACGAGAAAGTGGCCATGGTCATCGTAACCCTCCCCCAAATGCTGTGTTGTATGTATTATTATTCAGTATCCCAGCAGTTTTGTGACAGTCCAGCATGGCAGTAAAGTAGTATGAGGACGGTCCCTTGCATTTGCCAGCCAACACCATATGTCCTTCATTGACTAATTTATTCTACCCCTTCATTGCACATTGTCAACCAACAAATGCCCAAAGTGGTATTTTAGAATGGAGAGAAGATACTGAAAAATCAACTGCATTCATGTATTGCAGTTGTATTTTGTTAAAATAAATAAGGGGGAGATGTATCTGGCATCTAAAATGTGTAATGATTTTTCTAGCCGCACAGACCACCAGTGCCCTGGCCAGCACCAGTGCGCCAGATGACACAGCAGCTAAAGGGTGAGCCTCTACGGTGTCAGTGATGGGCGATGGTAAGTCACATTGCTTGGTTATTGACAATTACTAGTATAACCACTGTATTTGTTAAGTAAAGCAGATCCCTCCCATCGTCATCCATGACCCCCCTCCCCAAGGCATGTCACAAGTTGTAACTCATGGTTCATGATCCCACCCTACTGGCGCATGGTTCAGTCGGGCGCTGCAGTGTTGGCTATGCAATGTGTGTCTGCTTCTGTAAACGTGGCATTTACAAAGCTTTCAATGGATTGTAAGCCGAAAGGAAAACAAAGTGTCTTTCTGTTAGGGTTTGTACACAGCAAAGAGCATGTCCCCTCTCACTGCACTAGTGGGTTCTGTAATAGCTCCCTTTTAAACTTACTATTGAAAGCCTTTCTTGCTATCTCACCTTCCCCCCCCCTAGGCTTCTGTGTATGTTGTTTAATTATGCTGTTTTGTTTACACATTGGGCCTTGCTTTTACCAAGGCTTCTTTAAAATACTCCTCCCTAGGCCATGTGTTAATCCAACTCATTTGCATAATAACTGAAACTCTGCACACCTTTCAAGAACATGTGCAGCATGTGAGGACCACACCCAGCTCTGCACACCTTCCAAGAACATGTGCAGCATGTGAGGACCACACCCAGCCCTTCAAACCACACCCAGCCCTGTCTATAAAAGGCATCCCCCGAGCCTCACCCAGTGCTTGTGCTCGTCTACCTCCCGCTTACCTGAGAACAGATCCCTTGGCGCTGGCACTCCTGCTCTTTACAGACTTTCATTGACTTCAATGGGCGCAGCTTCTGGCTCTTCCTTCTTCCGGTTTCCGGTTCCTCCTTGCTTCAGCCTCTCTCCTATGAGTAACCTGCAAAAGAGAAAGAAGACAAGGTTAGACTGATCAGTATCTCTTGCCAGCAACAAGTAAGTGCAAAACCTTTTATTACCTGAAAGAACTTTGACAACAATTTCTGGATTCCTGTATAGACAATTTGAAACGAAATACCTTCCACGAACATTGTGCTTCAAACTCTTTGTTACAAGAATATTTTGCAGAACTTTGTGAAGCAAACATTGTTTTTTCTCATGGAACTTTTAAGAATCGAACAGTGGAAACCATTAACAGCAAGGCAAACAGTAAATCAAGGACTTGCACAAATTACATGCTGTATTTTGATGTAAAAGTACAGTATTTGTTTTATAAAAGATTCTGGAAATATGGGAAAAGTGAGTCTGCTATTGGGAATTTAGGCTTTAGTTATATTATGATGAATGTTTGATATTGGTAATTCTGATAACGGTATTTGTTTAATGTTTAAGAAGCTTTACAGTAATAGAAAACACATCCCAGAGCAGTAACACATTCCAAACCTGGAAACTAGAGACCAGGATCCAAGAGGTACTTTTAGAAGAGAATTTCTAATAAATAAAGGGATAGTCAGGAACCCATTTAGGAATAGGTTGCACTTATCTGTTCTTTGTTTATGTTTCATTAGGCACCAGTTTCTACAGAAGTCAGAAAGGGCCGCAGATTTGTGCAACACTTCAACAGTGGAAACGCAAGAACGGTGTTGTCTCTCTTTTTTATTTTATCCACTTCCCCCCTTCCCTTGAGCTTCTGTTCTTAGTGCACTGTTTTAAAAACTAGTGTGCTGGAACAAGCAGTTTCAGGGTGGGGTCGGATTGTCTTCAACCTCCATCAGAACTGAACAAGAACTCAGGTGAGCTGGGCTTTGACAGAAGCACAAGCCTTAAAAAATTTCAGTTCTGGTGGACGATGAATACCGGGGAAGAAATAGAGGGCATTGACGTCACGGATATGGCGCAGGCCCTAAATGAGGACTTGGCTCATAATGAATCAGTGTCTGGCATCTTGCAACATATGCAAGAGGAAATAGAGAGATTAAAGATGGAGAATACCTCTTTAAAACAGGATTTAAGCAGGTATAAATTTAGGGGATCTCAGTGGAACACAGCTTCTACGCCTTTGTTTAAAACCTCCTCAGAGACAGGGGCGCCATCAAAACATACAACTTTGCCTTCCCCAGTTGAGGTTACTGTTAATGTTCCTAATGTTGTGCCCTTAGCAGCACCTGAACGTTTTCATGGAGATAGTAACAAATTCCATGTTTTTATCAATCAATGTCAATTACACTTCATTTGTAAGCCACAACAGTTCCCTACTGATGATACGAAAGTGGCATTCGTCTTGTCTTATTTGGGTGGCACAGCAGCCAATTGGTCAATTCCTTTCGTGGATAGAGATGATCCCATCCTCCATAATTGGAATCAATTTAAACGTACCATGACCAGCCTTTTTGCAAAACACACTTTCATGCAGGCAAGTGATAATGAGCTTTTAAATCTTAAACAAGGTAACAAGGATTTATTGACCTATCTCACTAGTTTTAATCGTTTACTCACCGAGACACAGTGGCCAGAAGAAAAGCGTGTCTCCCTTTTTTATAAAGGTTTGAGAGACGAGTTAAAAGACGCGCTGGCTCATATCGTTGATTTGCCAAAAGACTATTCGGACTTTGTAGATTTAGTTGTGAAATTAGAACATAGACTAGGAGAAAGAAAGGGAGATAAATACAAACTGGAATCACGGTTAACTTTTATTAGACACGAGAAGAAAGACACAGATAATAAACTCCCTGAACCAGAGCCTATGCAAATAGGGACACTCAGAGGTCCACTCATATGAGAGGAAAAAGAAAGAAGGAGAACATTTCAATTATGTTTATATTGTGGCAGGGCAGGTCACTTTGCCAGAGAATGTCCAGTAAAGCCTAAAACTCCACGAAAGGGTGCTGTTTCCTCCACCTCCTCAACTGAATCGGGAAACGATTAAGCTCGACAAGGGGAGAGGTTACTTGTTCGAGAAAACATCTTAATCAAACCTCTAATGCTGCAGCCTTCAGGGTACCGCACATACCTAGACATTTCATAATTCAGGTCGTTTTAATTGTTACTACCCAAGTGAGGCATTCTCTCCCTGTCCTACTGGACTCAGGCGCGACAGGAAATTTTGTAGATAATAAGTTAGCTGAAATCTTAGGACTTCCTATGTGCCTAAAGCCTTGTCCAGAAGCAGTATGTGCAGTGGATGGGTCAGAATTGACCTCTGGATTAATCACAAAACAAACAAGTCCACTTGTTATGGTCTGTCAGAACGGGCACACAGAGGTGATTAGCTTTGATCTGATAGATACTCCTAATTTTGGTTTGATTCTCGGGGTACCCTGGTTAACAACTCATAACCCAAAAATTGATTGGGTGAATAGAACTGTTACTTTGGATTCCTCTTTCTGTAGAACCAATTGCTATCAAGAAGCAGGTACAGAACAGAGCACAGTATTACACTGTGCTAGTGTTACACAAGATGAATCAAGTCTCCCTCCTGAATATTCTGACTTTAAAGACGTCTTTGATCCAGTAAAGGCTAGTGTGCTGCCCCCACATCGGTCTTATGACTGCCGTATAGATCTTATCCCAGGGGCCCCTTTACCTAATAACAGAGTATATGCTTTGACTGACGAAGAAACCAAATACTTAAGAACCTACCTAGATGACCTACTACAGTCTGGGTTCATCCGTCATTCCACATCTCCGGTGTCATCTCCACTCTTTTTTATCCCGAAGCCGGATAAATCCCTGCACGCGTGTATCGATTATAGAGGACTAAATAAGGCTACAATAAAGAATAAATATCCTCTTCCTCTAATACCTGTGTTGTTGGATCAATTAAGACATTCTACTGTATACACTAAACTAGATCTGCGGGGAGCTTACCACCTGGTCCGAGTAAAAGAGGGGGATGAGAGGAAGACAGCTTTCAAGACAAAGTTTGGTTTATTTGAGTACACAGTAATGCCCTTTGGGTTATGTAATGCCCCTGCGGCCTTTCAGTTCTTTATAAATGAGGTCCTACACGAATTCCTGGACGTTTGTGTCATAGTATACATAGACGACATCCTCATTTACTCTAAGAACTCAGAAGAACATACCCAACATGTTCGTGCAGTATTATCAAAGTTAAAAGAAAATCATCTTTTTGCTAAGTTAGAAAAGTGTACTTTTAATGTCAACAAGGTGGACTTTTTAGGATACTGCCTGTCACCTCAAGGAATAACTATGGATGTAAAGAAAATCAGTGCTATTGCTGATTGGCCAGAACCATCCTCTGTAAAAGATATTCAGAAATTTCTGGGTTTCGCCAATTTTTATAGGAGGTTTATTGCACATTTTGCAGACATTGCGGCCCCAATAACTACCTTGTTGCGGAAAGGGCAACGATTTCTTTGGACTGATGAGGCGGCACACGCCTTTCAACTCCTAAAACAAAAGTTCACTTCAGGCCCAATTCTGAAACATCCTGATCCTGACTTGCCCTTTTTTGTTGAAGCGGATGCTTCACAAGTAGCTTTAGGAGGAGTTCTCTCTCAACGAGATGCAGTAGATGGCCAGTTACATCCTATAGCCTTCTATTCCAAAAAGTTATTGCCAGCTGAACAAAATTACACTGTGGCTGAAAGGGAACTACTAGCTATCAAAGTAACCTTTTCAGAATGGAGGCACCATTTAATGGGAGCCAAGAACCCAGTTACAATCTTTTCTGACCATAAGAACCTACAGTTTTTTGGATCACTTAAAGCACTAACGTCAGATGCGCTGGTTAATTTTTTTTAGCAGATTTGACTTTGTTATAACCTATAGACCAGGTGCACAACAAATTCAATCTGATGTGTTATCTAGATACGGACATACCTCAGACATGAAACAAGATAAAATAGGAGAACCCATTATTCCTCCCCAAAAGTTGTTGGCACCAGTACAACAGAAGGATTTCATCACAGATCTATATAATGCACACATGCAAATAGCACCTCAGGATTGGTTAAAGGATTCCCATAACACAATACAACGAGGTTTATTGTATCACGACAACATGCTGTTAGTGCCCACCTCTGAATTACAAACACAGGTGATAATTTGGCATCACGCCTCACCGTTGGCAGGTCATCCTGGTTGGGTAAAAACCCTGGAAAATGTGCAAAAACACTTTTGGTGGGACACTATAAGAAAGGACATTAAGCAATTTGTCACTACCTGTCCAATTTGTGCAAGACATAAATCTTCTCATAAGGCTCCTGACGGCTTGTTAATACCAATGCCAACACCCAAACAACCTTGGCACACTGTGAGCGTAGACTTTATTGTAGGTTTACCACCTGTAAAATCCTTCACAACAGTGTTGGTTATAGTGGATTTTTTATCTAAAATGGCACATTTTGTACCATTACTGAAATTACCCACGGCGGCAGAATTTGCCGATATTTTTATAAGGGAAATTGTGCGTTTACATGGTTTGCCAAGCAAAGTGGTGTCAGACCGAGGGAGCCAGTTCAACTCCAGATTTTGGAAAAAATTATGTGAAAAAATGAAAATAGATGTGGCCTTATCCACTGCTTTCCACCCAGAGACAGATGGACAGACTGAACGACTGAACCAAACCTTACTTCAAACGCTACGTTGTTTATTGGCTGATTATTCTAGTGAATGGTTGGAAGCTCTCCCTGTAGCAGAGTTTGTTTATAATAATACTGAGCATTCAGCTCTACTTTGCTCACCATTCTATTTCTTGCAGGGGTATCATCCAAGAGCTATACCCATTTTGTTAGAAGATTCCCTGTTGCCTACAGCAACGGATAGACTAACGAGGTTAGGTGACATACAAGACAAAGCCAGGAAACATTTATTAAAGTACAAGGAAAGCATGAAAAAACAAGCAGACAAACACAGGTCTGAGGCCCCAATGTATAAAATTGGTGACAAGGTATGGCTCTCCACAAAGAACCTAAACATAGAGGGATCCCGAAAGCTGCAACCATGTTTCATTGGACCCTTTAGTATAACTGCCATAGTAAACCCGGTAACAGTAAAATTAGATTTACCAAAAGAATATCCAGTACATACTACATTCCATGTGTCCTTGCTTAAGCCGTACAACTCAAAAACCCGACCTGAACCACCACCTCCACCCATACCAATTAAGGGAAATCTGGAATATGAAGTGAAAAGCATAAAAGACTCAAAAAGAATTAGTGGACGTCTGTTTTATTTAGTAGAATGGAAAGGATATGATGAATCTGAGAATTCATGGGAACCAGCATCATATGTACATGCCCCACAGCTGATTAGACGGTTTTATTTAAAAAATCCAGGAAAACCCCGTCCTGTAGGAGGGCCTTTGAGGGGGGCAACTGTTAGGGTTTGTACACAGCAAAGAGCATGTCCCCTCTCACTGCACTAGTGGGTTCTGTAATAGCTCCCTTTTAAACTTACTATTGAAAGCCTTTCTTGTTATCTCACCTTCCCCCCCCCAGGCTTCTGTGTATGTTGTTTAATGTGCTGTTTTGTTTACACATTGGGCCATGCTTTTACCAAGGCTTCTTTAAAATACTCCTCCCTAGGCCATGTGTTAATCCAACTCATTTGCATAATAACTGAAACTCTGCACACCTTTCAAGAACATGTGCAGCATGTGAGGACCACACCCAGCTCTTCAAACCACACCCAGCTCTGCACACCTTCCAAGAACATGTGCAGCATGTGAGGACCACACCCAGCCCTTCAAACCACACCCAGCCCTGTCTATAAAAGGCATCCCCCGAGCCTCACCCAGTGCTTGTGCTCGTCTACCTCCCGCTTACCTGAGAACAGATCCCTTGGCGCTGGCACTCCTGCTCTTTACAGACTTTCATTGACTTCAATGGGCGCAGCTTCTGGCTCTTCCTTCTTCCGGTTTCCGGTTCCTCCTTGCTTCAGCCTCTCTCCTATGAGTAACCTGCAAAAGAGAAAGAAGACAAGGTTAGACTGATCAGTATCTCTTGCCAGCAACAAGTAAGTGCAAAACCTTTTATTACCTGAAAGAACTTTGACAACAATTTCTGGATTCCTGTATAGACAATTTGAAACGAAATACCTTCCACGAACATTGTGATTCAAACTCTTTGTTACAAGAATATTTTGCAGAACTTTGTGAAGCAAACATTGTTTTTTCTCATGAAACTTTTAAGAATCGAACAGTGGAAACCATTAACAGCAAGGCAAACAGTAAATCAAGGACTTGCACAAATTACATGCTGTATTTTGATGTAAAAGTACAGTATTTGTTTTATAAAAGATTCTGGAAATATGGGAAAAGTGAGTCTGCTATTGGGAATTTAGGCTTTAGTTATATTATGATGAATGTTTGATATTGGTAATTCTGATAACGGTATTTGTTTAATGTTTAAGAAGCTTTACAGTAATAGAAAACACATCCCAGAGCAGTAACACATTCCAAACCTGGAAACTAGAGACCAGGATCCAAGAGATACTTTTAGAAGAGAATTTCTAATAAATAAAGGGATAGTCAGGAACCCATTTAGGAATAGGTTGCACTTATCTGTTCTTTGTTTATGTTTCATTAGGCACCAGTTTCTACAGAAGTCAGAAAGGGCCGCAGATTTGTGCAGCACTTCAACAGTGGAAACGCAAGAACGGTGTTGTCTCTCTTTTTTATTTTATCCACTTCCCCCCTTCCCTTGAGCTTCTGTTCTTAGTGCACTGTTTTAAAAACTAGTGTGCTGGAACAAGCAGTTTCAGGGTGGGGTCGGATTGTCTTCAACCTCCATCAGAACTGAACAAGAACTCAGGTGAGCTGGGCTTTGACAGAAGCACAAGCCTTAAAAAATTTCAGTTCTGGTGGACGATGAATACCGGGGAAGAAATAGAGGGCATTGACGTCACGGATATGGCGCAGGCCCTAAATGAGGACTTGGCTCATAATGAATCAGTGTCTGGCATCTTGCAACATATGCAAGAGGAAATAGAGAGATTAAAGATGGAGAATACCTCTTTAAAACAGGATTTAAGCAGGTATAAATTTAGGGGATCTCAGTGGAACACAGCTTCTACGCCTTTGTTTAAAACCTCCTCAGAGACAGGGGCGCCATCAAAACATACAACTTTGCCTTCCCCAGTTGAGGTTACTGTTAATGTTCCTAATGTTGTGCCCTTAGCAGCACCTGAACGTTTTCATGGAGATAGTAACAAATTCCATGTTTTTATCAATCAATGTCAATTACACTTCATTTGTAAGCCACAACAGTTCCCTACTGATGATACGAAAGTGGCATTCGTCTTGTCTTATTTGGGTGGCACAGCAGCCAATTGGTCAATTCCTTTCGTGGATAGAGATGATCCCATCCTCCATAATTGCAATCAATTTAAACGTACCATGACCAGCCTTTTTGCAAAACACACTTTCATGCAGGCAAGTGATAATGAGCTTTTAAATCTTAAACAAGGTAACAAGGATTTATTGACCTATCTCACTAGTTTTAATCGTTTACTCACCGAGACACAGTGGCCAGAAGAAAAGCGTGTCTCCCTTTTTTATAAAGGTTTGAGAGACGAGTTAAAAGACGCGCTGGCTCATATCGTTGATTTGCCAAAAGACTATTCGGACTTTGTAGATTTAGTTGTGAAATTAGAACATAGACTAGGAGAAAGAAAGGGAGATAAATACAAACTGGAATCACGGTTAACTTTTATTAGACACGAGAAGAAAGACACAGATAATAAACTCCCTGAACCAGAGCCTATGCAAATAGGGACACTCAGAGGTCCACTCACATGAGAGGAAAAAGAAAGAAGGAGAAAATTTCAATTATGTTTATATTGTGGCAGGGCAGGTCACTTTGCCAGAGAATGTCCAGTAAAGCCTAAAACTCCACGAAAGGGTGCTGTTTCCTCCACCTCCTCAACTGAATCGGGAAACGATTAAGCTCGACAAGGGGAGAGGTTACTTGTTCGAGAAAACATCTTAATCAAACCTCTAATGCTGCAGCCTTCAGGGTACCGCACATACCTAGACATTTCATAATTCAGGTCGTTTTAATTGTTACTACCCAAGTGAGGCATTCTCTCCCTGTCCTACTGGACTCAGGCGCGACAGGAAATTTTGTAGATAATAAGTTAGCTGAAATCTTAGGACTTCCTATGTGCCTAAAGCCTTGTCCAGAAGCAGTATGTGCAGTGGATGGGTCAGAATTGACCTCTGGATTAATCACAAAACAAACAAGTCCACTTGTTATGGTCTGTCAGAACGGGCACACAGAGGTGATTAGCTTTGATCTGATAGATACTCCTAATTTTGGTTTGATTCTCGGGGTACCCTGGTTAACAACTCATAACCCAAAAATTGATTGGGTGAATAGAACTGTTACTTTGGATTCCTCTTTCTGTAGAACCAATTGCTATCAAGAAGCAGGTACAGAACAGAGCACAGTATTACACTGTGCTAGTGTTACACAAGATGAATCAAGTCTCCCTCCTGAATATTCTGACTTTAAAGACGTCTTTGATCCAGTAAAGGCTAGTGTGCTGCCCCCACATCGGTCTTATGACTGCCGTATAGATCTTATCCCAGGGGCCCCTTTACCTAATAACAGAGTATATGCTTTGACTGACGAAGAAACCAAATACTTAAGAACCTACCTAGATGACCTACTACAGTCTGGGTTCATCCGTCATTCCACATCTCCGGTGTCATCTCCACTCTTTTTTATCCCGAAGCCGGATAAATCCCTGCACGCGTGTATCGATTATAGAGGACTAAATAAGGCTACAATAAAGAATAAATATCCTCTTCCTCTAATACCTGTGTTGTTGGATCAATTAAGACATTCTACTGTATACACTAAACTAGATCTGCGGGGAGCTTACCACCTGGTCCGAGTAAAAGAGGGGGATGAGTGGAAGACAGCTTTCAAGACAAAGTTTGGTTTATTTGAGTACACAGTAATGCCCTTTGGGTTATGTAATGCCCCTGCGGCCTTTCAGTTCTTTATAAATGAGGTCCTACACGAATTCCTGGACGTTTGTGTCATAGTATACATAGACGACATCCTCATTTACTCTAAGAACTCAGAAGAACATACCCAACATGTTCGTGCAGTATTATCAAAGTTAAAAGAAAATCATCTTTTTGCTAAGTTAGAAAAGTGTACTTTTAATGTCAACAAGGTGGACTTTTTAGGATACTGCCTGTCACCTCAAGGAATAACTATGGATGTAAAGAAAATCAGTGCTATTGCTGATTGGCCAGAACCATCCTCTGTAAAAGATATTCAGAAATTTCTGGGTTTCGCCAATTTTTATAGGAGGTTTATTGCACATTTTGCAGACATTGCGGCCCCAATAACTACCTTGTTGCGGAAAGGGCAACGATTTCTTTGGACTGATGAGGCGGCACACGCCTTTCAACTCCTAAAACAAAAGTTCACTTCAGGCCCAATTCTGAAACATCCTGATCCTGACTTGCCCTTTTTTGTTGAAGCGGATGCTTCACAAGTAGCTTTAGGAGGAGTTCTCTCTCAACGAGATGCAGTAGATGGCCAGTTACATCCTATAGCCTTCTATTCCAAAAAGTTATTGCCAGCTGAACAAAATTACACTGTGGCTGAAAGGGAACTACTAGCTATCAAAGTAACCTTTTCAGAATGGAGGCACCATTTAATGGGAGCCAAGTACCCAGTTACAATCTTTTCTGACCATAAGAACCTACAGTTTTTTGGATCACTTAAAGCACTAACACCACGTCAGATGCGCTGGTTAAATTTTTTTAGCAGATTTGACTTTGTTATAACCTATAGACCAGGTGCACAACAAATTCAATCTGATGTGTTATCTAGATACGGACATACCTCAGACATGAAACAAGATAAAATAGGAGAACCCATTATTCCTCCCCAAAAGTTGTTGGCACCAGTACAACAGAAGGATTTCATCACAGATCTATATAATGCACACATGCAAATAGCACCTCAGGATTGGTTAAAGGATTCCCATAACACAATACAACGAGGTTTATTGTATCACGACAACATGCTGTTAGTGCCCACCTCTGAATTACAAACACAGGTGATAATTTGGCATCACGCCTCACCGTTGGCAGGTCATCCTGGTTGGGTAAAAACCCTGGAAAATGTGCAAAAACACTTTTGGTGGGACACTATAAGAAAGGACATTAAGCAATTTGTCACTACCTGTCCAATTTGTGCAAGACATAAATCTTCTCATAAGGCTCCTGACGGCTTGTTAATACCAATGCCAACACCCAAACAACCTTGGCACACTGTGAGCGTAGACTTTATTGTAGGTTTACCACCTGTAAAATCCTTCACAACAGTGTTGGTTATAGTGGATTTTTTATCTAAAATGGCACATTTTGTACCATTACGGAAATTACCCACGGCGGCAGAATTTGCCGATATTTTTATAAGGGAAATTGTGCGTTTACATGGTTTGCCAAGCAAAGTGGTGTCAGACCGAGGGAGCCAGTTCAACTCCAGATTTTGGAAAAAATTATGTGAAAAAATGAAAATAGATGTGGCCTTATCCACTGCTTTCCACCCAGAGACAGATGGACAGACTGAACGACTGAACCAAACCTTACTTCAAACGCTACGTTGTTTATTGGCTGATTATTCTAGTGAATGGTTGGAAGCTCTCCCTGTAGCAGAGTTTGTTTATAATAATACTGAGAATTCAGCTCTACTTTGCTCACCATTCTATTTCTTGCAGGGGTATCATCCAAGAGCTATACCCATTTTGTTAGAAGATTCCCTGTTGCCTACAGCAACGGATAGACTAACGAGGTTAGGTGACATACAAGACAAAGCCAGGAAACATTTATTAAAGTACAAGGAAAGCATGAAAAAACAAGCAGACAAACACAGGTCTGAGGCCCCAATGTATAAAATTGGTGACAAGGTATGGCTCTCCACAAAGAACCTAAACATAGAGGGATCCCGAAAGCTGCAACCACGTTTCATTGGACCCTTTAGTATAACTGCCATAGTAAACCCGGGTAACAGTAAAATTAGATTTACCAAAAGAATATCCAGTACATACTACATTCCATGTGTCCTTGCTTAAGCCGTACAACTCAAAAACCCGACCTGAACCACCACCTCCACCCATACCAATTAAGGGAAATCTGGAATATGAAGTGAAAAGCATAAAAGACTCAAAAAGAATTAGTGGACGTCTGTTTTATTTAGTAGAATGGAAAGGATATGATGAATCTGAGAATTCATGGGAACCAGCATCATATGTACATGCCCCACAGCTGATTAGACGGTTTTATTTAAAAAATCCAGGAAAACCCCGTCCTGTAGGAGGGCCTTTGAGGGGGGCAACTGTTAGGGTTTGTACACAGCAAAGAGCATGTCCCCTCTCACTGCACTAGTGGGTTCTGTAATAGCTCCCTTTTAAACTTACTATTGAAAGCCTTTCTTGTTATCTCACCTTCCCCCCCCCAGGCTTCTGTGTATGTTGTTTAATGTGCTGTTTTGTTTACACATTGGGCCATGCTTTTACCAAGGCTTCTTTAAAATACTCCTCCCTAGGCCATGTGTTAATCCAACTCATTTGCATAATAACTGAAACTCTGCACACCTTTCAAGAACATGTGCAGCATGTGAGGACCACACCCAGCTCTTCAAACCACACCCAGCTCTGCACAGCTTCCAAGAACATGTGCAGCATGTGAGGACCACACCCAGCCCTTCAAACCACACCCAGCCCTGTCTATAAAAGGCATCCCCCGAGCCTCACCCAGTGCTTGTGCTCGTCTACCTCCCGCTTACCTGAGAACAGATCCCTTGGCGCTGGCACTCCTGCTCTTTACAGACTTTCATTGACTTCAATGGGCGCAGCTTCTGGCTCTTCCTTCTTCCGGTTTCCGGTTCCTCCTTGCTTCAGCCTCTCTCCTATGAGTAACCTGCAAAAGAGAAAGAAGACAAGGTTAGACTGATCAGTATCTCTTGCCAGCAACAAGTAAGTGCAAAACCTTTTATTACCTGAAAGAACTTTGACAACAATTTCTGGATTCCTGTATAGACAATTTGAAACGAAATAACTTCCACGAACATTGTGATTCAAACTCTTTGTTACAAGAATATTTTGCAGAACTTTGTGAAGCAAACATTGTTTTTTCTCATGGAACTTTTAAGAATCGAACAGTGGAAACCATTAACAGCAAGGCAAACAGTAAATCAAGGACTTGCACAAATTACATGCTGTATTTTGATGTAAAAGTACAGTATTTGTTTTATAAAAGATTCTAGAAATATGGGAAAAGTGAGTCTGCTATGGGGAATTTAGGCTTTAGTTATATTATGATGAATGTTTGATATTGGTAATTCTGATAACGGTATTTGTTTAATGTTTTAGAAGCTTTACAGTAATAGAAACACATCCCAGAGCAGTAACACATTCCAAACCTGGAAACTAGAGACCAGGATCCAAGAGGTACTTTTAGAAGAGAATTTCTAATAAATAAAGGGATAGTCAGGAACCCATTTAGGAATAGGTTGCACTTATCTGTTCTTTGTTTATGTTTCATTAGGCACCAGTTTCTACAGAAGTCAGAAAGGGCCGCAGATTTGTGCAGCACTTCAACAGTGGAAACGCAAGAACGGTGTTGTCTCTCTTTTTTATTTTATCCACTTCCCCCCTTCCCTTGAGCTTCTGTTCTTAGTGCACTGTTTTAAAAACTAGTGTGCTGGAACAAGCAGTTTCAGGGTGGGGTCGGATTGTCTTCAACCTCCATCAGAACTGAACAAGAACTCAGGTGAGCTGGGCTTTGACAGAAGCACAAGCCTTAAAAAATTTCAGTTCTGGTGGACGATGAATACCGGGGAAGAAATAGAGGGCATTGACGTCACGGATATGGCGCAGGCCCTAAATGAGGACTTGGCTCATAATGAATCAGTGTCTGGCATCTTGCAACATATGCAAGAGGAAATAGAGAGATTAAAGATGGAGAATACCTCTTTAAAACAGGATTTAAGCAGGTATAAATTTAGGGGATCTCAGTGGAACACAGCTTCTACGCCTTTGTTTAAAACCTCCTCAGAGACAGGGGCGCCATCAAAACATACAACTTTGCCTTCCCCAGTTGAGGTTACTGTTAATGTTCCTAATGTTGTGCCCTTAGCAGCACCTGAACGTTTTCATGGAGATAGTAACAAATTCCATGTTTTTATCAATCAATGTCAATTACACTTCATTTGTAAGCCACAACAGTTCCCTACTGATGATACGAAAGTGGCATTCGTCTTGTCTTATTTGGGTGGCACAGCAGCCAATTGGTCAATTCCTTTCGTGGATAGAGATGATCCCATCCTCCATAATTGCAATCAATTTAAACGTACCATGACCAGCCTTTTTGCAAAACACACTTTCATGCAGGCAAGTGATAATGAGCTTTTAAATCTTAAACAAGGTAACAAGGATTTATTGACCTATCTCACTAGTTTTAATCGTTTACTCACCGAGACACAGTGGCCAGAAGAAAAGCGTGTCTCCCTTTTTTATAAAGGTTTGAGAGACGAGTTAAAAGACGCGCTGGCTCATATCGTTGATTTGCCAAAAGACTATTCGGACTTTGTAGATTTAGTTGTGAAATTAGAACATAGACTAGGAGAAAGAAAGGGAGATAAATACAAACTGGAATCACGGTTAACTTTTATTAGACACGAGAAGAAAGACACAGATAATAAACTCCCTGAACCAGAGCCTATGCAAATAGGGACACTCAGAGGTCCACTCACATGAGAGGAAAAAGAAAGAAGGAGAAAATTTCAATTATGTTTATATTGTGGCAGGGCAGGTCACTTTGCCAGAGAATGTCCAGTAAAGCCTAAAACTCCACGAAAGGGTGCTGTTTCCTCCACCTCCTCAACTGAATCGGGAAACGATTAAGCTCGACAAGGGGAGAGGTTACTTGTTCGAGAAAACATCTTAATCAAACCTCTAATGCTGCAGCCTTCAGGGTACCGCACATACCTAGACATTTCATAATTCAGGTCGTTTTAATTGTTACTACCCAAGTGAGGCATTCTCTCCCTGTCCTACTGGACTCAGGCGCGACAGGAAATTTTGTAGATAATAAGTTAGCTGAAATCTTAGGACTTCCTATGTGCCTAAAGCCTTGTCCAGAAGCAGTATGTGCAGTGGATGGGTCAGAATTGACCTCTGGATTAATCACAAAACAAACAAGTCCACTTGTTATGGTCTGTCAGAACGGGCACACAGAGGTGATTAGCTTTGATCTGATAGATACTCCTAATTTTGGTTTGATTCTCGGGGTACCCTGGTTAACAACTCATAACCCAAAAATTGATTGGGTAAATAGAACTGTTACTTTGGATTCCTCTTTCTGTAGAACCAATTGCTATCAAGAAGCAGGTACAGAACAGAGCACAGTATTACACTGTGCTAGTGTTACACAAGATGAATCAAGTCTCCCTCCTGAATATTCTGACTTTAAAGACGTCTTTGATCCAGTAAAGGCTAGTGTGCTGCCCCCACATCGGTCTTATGACTGCCGTATAGATCTTATCCCAGGGGCCCCTTTAACTAATAACAGAGTATATGCTTTGACTGACGAAGAAACCAAATACTTAAGAACCTACCTAGATGACCTACTACAGTCTGGGTTCATCCGTCATTCCACATCTCCGGTGTCATCTCCACTCTTTTTTATCCCGAAGCCGGATAAATCCCTGCATGCGTGTATCGATTATAGAGGACTAAATAAGGCTACAATAAAGAATAAATATCCTCTTCCTCTAATACCTGTGTTGTTGGATCAATTAAGACATTCTACTATATACACTAAACTAGATCTGCGGGGAGCTTACCACCTGGTCCGAGTAAAAGAGGGGGATGAGTGGAAGACAGCTTTCAAGACAAAGTTTGGTTTATTTGAGTACACAGTAATGCCCTTTGGGTTATGTAATGCCCCTGCGGCCTTTCAGTTCTTTATAAATGAGGTCCTACACGAATTCCTGGACGTTTGTGTCATAGTATACATAGACGACATCCTCATTTACTCTAAGAACTCAGAAGAACATACCCAACATGTTTGTGCAGTATTATCAAAGTTAAAAGAAAATCATCTTTTTGCTAAGTTAGAAAAGTGTACTTTTAATGTCAACAAGGTGGACTTTTTAGGATACTGCCTGTCACCTCAAGGAATAACTTTGGATGTAAAGAAAATCAGTGCTATTGCTGATTGGCCAGAACCATCCTCTGTAAAAGATATTCAGAAATTTCTGGGTTTCGCCAATTTTTATAGGAGGTTTATTGCACATTTTGCAGACATTGCGGCCCAAATAACTACCTTGTTGCGGAAAGGGCAACGATTTCTTTGGACTGATGAGGCGGCACACGCCTTTCAACTCCTAAAACAAAAGTTCACTTCAGGCCCAATTCTGAAACATCCTGATCCTAACTTGCCCTTTTTTGTTGAAGCGGATGCTTCACAAGTAGCTTTAGGAGGAGTTCTCTCTCAACGAGATGCAGTAGATGGCCAGTTACATCCTATAGCCTTCTATTCCAAAAAGTTATTGCCAGCTGAACAAAATTACACTGTGGCTGAAAGGGAACTACTAGCTATCAAAGTAACCTTTTCAGAATGGAGGCACCATTTAATGGGAGCCAAGTACCCAGTTACAATCTTTTCTGACCATAAGAACCTACAGTTTTTTGGATCACTTAAAGCACTAACACCACGTCAGATGCGCTGGTTAAATTTTTTTAGCAGATTTGACTTTGTTATAACCTATAGACCAGGTGCACAACAAATTCAATCTGATGTGTTATCTAGATACGGACATACCTCAGACATGAAACAAGATAAAATAGGAGAACCCATTATTCCTCCCCAAAAGTTGTTGGCACCAGTACAACAGAAGGATTTCATCACAGATCTATATAATGCACACATGCAAATAGCACCTCAGGATTGGTTAAAGGATTCCCATAACACAATACAACGAGGTTTATTGTATCACGACAACATGCTGTTAGTGCCCACCTCTGAATTACAAACACAGGTGATAATTTGGCATCACGCCTCACCGTTGGCAGGTCATCCTGGTTGGGTAAAAACCCTGGAAAATGTGCAAAAACACTTTTGGTGGGACACTATAAGAAAGGACATTAAGCAATTTGTCACTACCTGTCCAATTTGTGCAAGACATAAATCTTCTCATAAGGCTCCTGACGGCTTGTTAATACCAATGCCAACACCCAAACAACCTTGGCACACTGTGAGCGTAGACTTTATTGTAGGTTTACCACCTGTAAAATCCTTCACAACAGTGTTGGTTATAGTGGATTTTTTATCTAAAATGGCACATTTTGTACCATTACGGAAATTACCCACGGCGGCAGAATTTGCCGATATTTTTATAAGGGAAATTGTGCGTTTACATGGTTTGCCAAGCAAAGTGGTGTCAGACCGAGGGAGCCAGTTCAACTCCAGATTTTGGAAAAAATTATGTGAAAAAATGAAAATAGATGTGGCCTTATCCACTGCTTTCCACCCAGAGACAGATGGACAGACTGAACGACTGAACCAAACCTTACTTCAAACGCTACGTTGTTTATTGGCTGATTATTCTAGTGAATGGTTGGAAGCTCTCCCTGTAGCAGAGTTTGTTTATAATAATACTGAGCATTCAGCTCTACTTTGCTCACCATTCTATTTCTTGCAGGGGTATCATCCAAGAGCTATACCCATTTTGTTAGAAGATTCCCTGTTGCCTACAGCAACGGATAGACTAACGAGGTTAGGTGACATACAAGACAAAGCCAGGAAACATTTATTAAAGTACAAGGAAAGCATGAAAAAACAAGCAGACAAACACAGGTCTGAGGCCCCAATGTATAAAATTGGTGACAAGGTATGGCTCTCCACAAAGAACCTAAACATAGAGGGATCCCGAAAGCTGCAACCACGTTTCATTGGACCCTTTAGTATAACTGCCATAGTAAACCCGGGTAACAGTAAAATTAGATTTACCAAAAGAATATCCAGTACATACTACATTCCATGTGTCCTTGCTTAAGCCGTACAACTCAAAAACCCGACCTGAACTACCACCTCCACCCATACCAATTAAGGGAAATCTGGAATATGAAGTGAAAAGCATAAAAGACTCAAAAAGAATTAGTGGACGTCTGTTTTATTTAGTAGAATGGAAAGGATATGATGAATCTGAGAATTCATGGGAACCAGCATCATATGTACATGCCCCACAGCTGATTAGACGGTTTTATTTAAAAAATCCAGGAAAACCCAGTCCTGTAGGAGGGCCTTTGAGGGGGGCAACTGTTAGGGTTTGTACACAGCAAAGAGCATGTCCCCTCTCACTGCACTAGTGGGTTCTGTAATAGCTCCCTTTTAAACTTACTATTGAAAGCCTTTCTTGTTATCTCACCTTCCCCCCCCCAGGCTTCTGTGTATGTTGTTTAATGTGCTGTTTTGTTTACACATTGGGCCATGCTTTTACCAAGACTTCTTTAAAATACTCCTCCCTAGGCCATGTGTTAATCCAACTCATTTGCATAATAACTGAAACTCTGCACACCTTTCAAGAACATGTGCAGCATGTGAGGACCACACCCAGCTCTTCAAACCACACCCAGCTCTGCACACCTTCCAAGAACATGTGCAGCATGTGAGGACCACACCCAGCCCTTCAAACCACACCCAGCCCTGTCTATAAAAGGCATCCCCCGAGCCTCACCCAGTGCTTGTGCTCGTCTACCTCCCGCTTACCTGAGAACAGATCCCTTGGCGCTGGCACTCCTGCTCTTTACAGACTTTCATTGACTTCAATGGGCGCAGCTTCTGGCTCTTCCTTCTTCCGGTTTCCGGTTCCTCCTTGCTTCAGCCTCTCTCCTATGAGTAACCTGCAAAAGAGAAAGAAGACAAGGTTAGACTGATCAGTATCTCTTGCCAGCAACAAGTAAGTGCAAAACCTTTTATTACCTGAAAGAACTTTGACAACAATTTCTGGATTCCTGTATAGGCAATTTGAAACGAAATACCTTCCACGAACATTGTGATTCAAACTCTTTGTTACAAGAATATTTTGCAGAACTTTGTGAAGCAAACATTGTTTTTTCTCATGGAACTTTTAAGAATCGAACAGTGGAAACCATTAACAGCAAGGCAAACAGTAAATCAAGGACTTGCACAAATTACATGCTGTATTTTGATGTAAAAGTACAGTATTTGTTTTATAAAAGATTCTGGAAATATGGGAAAAGTGAGTCTGCTATTGGGAATTTAGGCTTTAGTTATATTATGATGAATGTTTGATATTGGTAATTCTGATAACGGTATTTGTTTAATGTTTAAGAAGCTTTACAGTAATAGAAAACACATCCCAGAGCAGTAACACATTCCAAACCTGGAAACTAGAGACCAGGATCCAAGAGGTACTTTTAGATGAGAATTTCTAATAAATAAAGGGATAGTCAGGAACCCATTTAGGAATAGGTTGCACTTATCTGTTCTTTGTTTATGTTTCATTAGGCACCAGTTTCTACAGAAGTCAGAAAGGGCCGCAGATTTGTGCAGCACTTCAACAGTGGAAACGCAAGAACGGTGTTGTCTCTCTTTTTTATTTTATCCACTTCCCCCCTTCCCTTGAGCTTCTGTTCTTAGTGCACTGTTTTAAAAACTAGTGTGCTGGAACAAGCAGTTTCAGGGTGGGGTCGGATTGTCTTCAACCTCCATCAGAACTGAACAAGAACTCAGGTGAGCTGGGCTTTGACAGAAGCACAAGCCTTAAAAAATTTCAGTTCTGGTGGACGATGAATACCGGGGAAGAAATAGAGGGCATTGACGTCACGGATATGGCGCAGGCCCTAAATGAGGACTTGGCTCATAATGAATCAGTGTCTGGCATCTTGCAACATATGCAAGAGGAAATAGAGAGATTAAAGATGGAGAATACCTCTTTAAAACAGGATTTAAGCAGGTATAAATTTAGGGGATCTCAGTGGAACACAGCTTCTACGCCTTTGTTTAAAACCTCCTCAGAGACAGGGGCGCCATCAAAACATACAACTTTGCCTTCCCCAGTTGAGGTTACTGTTAATGTTCCTAATGTTGTGCCCTTAGCAGCACCTGAACGTTTTCATGGAGATAGTAACAAATTCCATGTTTTTATCAATCAATGTCAATTACACTTCATTTGTAAGCCACAACAGTTCCCTACTGATGATACGAAAGTGGCATTCGTCTTGTCTTATTTGGGTGGCACAGCAGCCAATTGGTCAATTCCTTTCGTGGATAGAGATGATCCCATCCTCCATAATTGCAATCAATTTAAACGTACCATGACCAGCCTTTTTGCAAAACACACTTTCATGCAGGCAAGTGATAATGAGCTTTTAAATCTTAAACAAGGTAACAAGGATTTATTGACCTATCTCACTAGTTTTAATCGTTTACTCACTGAGACACAGTGGCCAGAAGAAAAGCGTGTCTCCCTTTTTTATAAAGGTTTGAGAGACGAGTTAAAAGACGCGCTGGCTCATATCGTTGATTTGCCAAAAGACTATTCGGACTTTGTAGATTTAGTTGTGAAATTAGAACATAGACTAGGAGAAAGAAAGGGAGATAAATACAAACTGGAATCACGGTTAACTTTTATTAGACACGAGAAGAAAGACACAGATAATAAACTCCCTGAACCAGAGCCTATGCAAATAGGGACACTCAGAGGTCCACTCACATGAGAGGAAAAAGAAAGAAGGAGAAAATTTCAATTATGTTTATATTGTGGCAGGGCAGGTCACTTTGCCAGAGAATGTCCAGTAAAGCCTAAAACTCCACAAAAGGGTGCTGTTTCCTCCACCTCCTCAACTGAATCGGGAAACGATTAAGCTCGACAAGGGGAGAGGTTACTTGTTCGAGAAAACATCTTAATCAAACCTCTAATGCTGCAGCCTTCAGGGTACCGCACATACCTAGACATTTCATAATTCAGGTCGTTTTAATTGTTACTACCCAAGTGAGGCATTCTCTCCCTGTCCTACTGGACTCAGGCGCGACAGGAAATTTTGTAGATAATAAGTTAGCTGAAATCTTAGGACTTCCTATGTGCCTAAAGCCTTGTCCAGAAGCAGTATGTGCAGTGGATGGGTCAGAATTGACCTCTGGATTAATCACAAAACAAACAAGTCCACTTGTTATGGTCTGTCAGAACGGGCACACAGAGGTGATTAGCTTTGATCTGATAGATACTCCTAATTTTGGTTTGATTCTCGGGGTACCCTGGTTAACAACTCATAACCCAAAAATTGATTGGGTGAATAGAACTGTTACTTTGGATTCCTCTTTCTGTAGAACCAATTGCTATCAAGAAGCAGGTACAGAACAGAGCACAGTATTACACTGTGCTAGTGTTACACAAGATGAATCAAGTCTCCCTCCTGAATATTCTGACTTTAAAGACGTCTTTGATCCAGTAAAGGCTAGTGTGCTGCCCCCACATCGGTCTTATGACTGCCGTATAGATCTTATCCCAGGGGCCCCTTTACCTAATAACAGAGTATATGCTTTGACTGACGAAGAAACCAAATACTTAAGAACCTACCTAGATGACCTACTACAGTCTGGGTTCATCCGTCATTCCACATCTCCGGTGTCATCTCCACTCTTTTTTATCCCGAAGCCGGATAAATCCCTGCACGCGTGTATCGATTATAGAGGACTAAATAAGGCTACAATAAAGAATAAATATCCTCTTCCTCTAATACCTGTGTTGTTGGATCAATTAAGACATTCTACTGTATACACTAAACTAGATCTGCGGGGAGCTTACCACCTGGTCCGAGTAAAAGAGGGGGATGAGTGGAAGACAGCTTTCAAGACAAAGTTTGGTTTATTTGAGTACACAGTAATGCCCTTTGGGTTATGTAATGCCCCTGCGGCCTTTCAGTTCTTTATAAATGAGGTCCTACACGAATTCCTGGATGTTTGTGTCATAGTATACATAGACGACATCCTCATTTACTCTAAGAACTCAGAAGAACATACCCAACATGTTCGTGCAGTATTATCAAAGTTAAAAGAAAATCATCTTTTTGCTAAGTTAGAAAAGTGTACTTTTAATGTCAACAAGGTGGACTTTTTAGGATACTGCCTGTCACCTCAAGGAATAACTATGGATGTAAAGAAAATCAGTGCTATTGCTGATTGGCCAGAACCATCCTCTGTAAAAGATATTCAGAAATTTCTGGGTTTCGCCAATTTTTATAGGAGGTTTATTGCACATTTTGCAGACATTGCGGCCCCAATAACTACCTTGTTGCGGAAAGGGCAACGATTTCTTTGGACTGATGAGGCGGCACACGCCTTTCAACTCCTAAAACAAAAGTTCACTTCAGGCCCAATTCTGAAACATCCTGATCCTGACTTGCCCTTTTTTGTTGAAGCGGATGCTTCACAAGTAGCTTTAGGAGGAGTTCTCTCTCAACGAGATGCAGTAGATGGCCAGTTACATACTATAGCCTTCTATTCCAAAAAGTTATTGCCAGCTGAACAAAATTACACTGTGGTTGAAAGGGAACTACTAGCTATCAAAGTAACCTTTTCAGAATGGAGGCACCATTTAATGGGAGCCAAGTACCCAGTTACAATCTTTTCTGACCATAAGAACCTACAGTTTTTTGGATCACTTAAAGCACTAACACCACGTCAGATGCGCTGGTTAAATTTTTTTAGCACATTTGACTTTGTTATAACCTATAGACCAGGTGCACAACAAATTCAATCTGATGTGTTATCTAGATACGGACATACCTCAGACATGAAACAAGATAAAATAGGAGAACCCATTATTCCTCCCCAAAAGTTGTTGGCACCAGTACAACAGAAGGATTTCATCACAGATCTATATAATGCACACATGCAAATAGCACCTCAGGATTGGTTAAAGGATTCCCATAACACAATACAACGAGGTTGATTGTATCACGACAACATGCTGTTAGTGCCCACCTCTGAATTACAAACACAGGTGATAATTTGGCATCACGCCTCACCGTTGGCAGGTCATCCTGGTTGGGTAAAAACCCTGGAAAATGTGCAAAAACACTTTTGGTGGGACACTATAAGAAAGGACATTAAGCAATTTGTCACTACCTGTCCAATTTGTGCAAGACATAAATCTTCTCATAAGGCTCCTGACGGCTTGTTAATACCAATGCCAACACCCAAACAACCTTGGCACACTGTGAGCGTAGACTTTATTGTAGGTTTACCACCTGTAAAATCCTTCACAACAGTGTTGGTTATAGTGGATTTTTTATCTAAAATGGCACATTTTGTACCATTACGGAAATTACCCACGGCGGCAGAATTTGCCGATATTTTTATAAGGGAAATTGTGCGTTTACATGGTTTGCCAAGCAAAGTGGTGTCAGACCGAGGGAGCCAGTGCAACTCCAGATTTTGGAAAAAATTATGTGAAAAAATGAAAATAGATGTGGCCTTATCCACTGCTTTCCACCCAGAGACAGATGGACAGACTGAACGACTGAACCAAACCTTACTTCAAACGCTACGTTGTTTATTGGCTGATTATTCTAGTGAATGGTTGGAAGCTCTCCCTGTAGCAGAGTTTGTTTATAATAATACTGAGCATTCAGCTCTACTTTGCTCACCATTCTATTTCTTGCAGGGGTATCATCCAAGAGCTATACCCATTTTGTTAGAAGATTCCCTGTTGCCTACAGCAACGGATAGACTAACGAGGTTAGGTGACATACAAGACAAAGCCAGGAAACATTTATTAAAGTACAAGGAAAGCATGAAAAAACAAGCAGACAAACACAGGTCTGAGGCCCCAATGTATAAAATTGGTGACAAGGTATGGCTCTCCACAAAGAACCTAAACATAGAGGGATCCCGAAAGCTGCAACCACGTTTCATTGGACCCTTTAGTATAACTGCCATAGTAAACCCGGTAACAGTAAAATTAGATTTACCAAAAGAATATCCAGTACATACTACATTCCATGTGTCCTTGCTTAAGCCGTACAACTCAAAAACCCGACCTGAACCACCACCTCCACCCATACCAATTAAGGGAAATCTGGAATATGAAGTGAAAAGCATAAAAGACTCAAAAAGAATTAGTGGACGTCTGTTTTATTTAGTAGAATGGAAAGGATATGATGAATCTGAGAATTCATGGGAACCAGCATCATATGTACATGCCCCACAGCTGATTAGACGGTTTTATTTAAAAAATCCAGGAAAACCCCGTCCTGTAGGAGGGCCTTTGAGGGGGGCAACTGTTAGGGTTTGTACACAGCAAAGAGCATGTCCCCTCTCACTGCACTAGTGGGTTCTGTAATAGCTCCCTTTTAAACTTACTATTGAAAGCCTTTCTTGTTATCTCACCTTCCCCCCCCCAGGCTTCTGTGTATGTTGTTTAATGTGCTGTTTTGTTTACACATTGGGCCATGCTTTTACCAAGGCTTCTTTAAAATACTCCTCCCTAGGCCATGTGTTAATCCAACTCATTTGCATAATAACTGAAACTCTGCACACCTTTCAAGAACATGTGCAGCATGTGAGGACCACACCCAGCTCTTCAAACCACACCCAGCTCTGCACACCTTCCAAGAACATGTGCAGCATGTGAGGACCACACCCAGCCCTTCAAACCACACCCAGCCCTGTCTATAAAAGGCATCCCCCGAGCCTCACCCAGTGCTTGTGCTCGTCTACCTCCCGCTTACCTGAGAACAGATCCCTTGGCGCTGGCACTCCTGCTCTTTACAGACTTTCATTGACTTCAATGGGCGCAGCTTCTGGCTCTTCCTTCTTCCGGTTTCCGGTTCCTCCTTGCTTCAGCCTCTCTCCTATGAGTAACCTGCAAAAGAGAAAGAAGACAAGGTTAGACTGATCAGTATCTCTTGCCAGCAACAAGTAAGTGCAAAACCTTTTATTACCTGAAAGAACTTTGACAACAATTTCTGGATTCCTGTATAGGCAATTTGAAACGAAATACCTTCCACGAACATTGTGATTCAAACTCTTTGTTACAAGAATATTTTGCAGAACTTTGTGAAGCAAACATTGTTTTTTCTCATGGAACTTTTAAGAATCGAACAGTGGAAACCATTAACAGCAAGGCAAACAGTAAATCAAGGACTTGCACAAATTACATGCTGTATTTTGATGTAAAAGTACAGTATTTGTTTTATAAAAGATTCTGGAAATATGGGAAAAGTGAGTCTGCTATTGGGAATTTAGGCTTTAGTTATATTATGATGAATGTTTGATATTGGTAATTCTGATAACGGTATTTGTTTAATGTTTTAGAAGCTTTACAGTAATAGAAACACATCCCAGAGCAGTAACACATTCCAAACCTGGAAACTAGAGACCAGGATCCAAGAGGTACTTTTAGAAGAGAATTTCTAATAAATAAAGGGATAGTCAGGAACCCATTTAGGAATAGGTTGCACTTATCTGTTCTTTGTTTATGTTTCATTAGGCACCAGTTTCTACAGAAGTCAGAAAGGGCCGCAGATTTGTGCAGCACTTCAACAGTGGAAACGCAAGAACGGTGTTGTCTCTCTTTTTTATTTTATCCACTTCCCCCCTTCCCTTGAGCTTCTGTTCTTAGTGCACTGTTTTAAAAACTAGTGTGCTGGAACAAGCAGTTTCACGGTGGGGTCGGATTGTCTTCAACCTCCATCAGAACTGAACAAGAACTCAGGTGAGCTGGGCTTTGACAGAAGCACAAGCCTTAAAAAATTTCAGTTCTGGTGGACGATGAATACCGGGGAAGAAATAGAGGGCATTGACGTCACGGATATGGCGCAGGCCCTAAATGAGGACTTGGCTCATAATGAATCAGTGTCTGGCATCTTGCAACATATGCAAGAGGAAATAGAGAGATTAAAGATGGAGAATACCTCTTTAAAACAGGATTTAAGCAGGTATAAATTTAGGGGATCTCAGTGGAACACAGCTTCTACGCCTTTGTTTAAAACCTCCTCAGAGACAGGGGCGCCATCAAAACATACAACTTTGCCTTCCCCAGTTGAGGTTACTGTTAATGTTCCTAATGTTGTGCCCTTAGCAGCACCTGAACGTTTTCATGGAGATAGTAACAAATTCCATGTTTTTATCAATCAATGTCAATTACACTTCATTTGTAAGCCACAACAGTTCCCTACTGATGATACGAAAGTGGCATTCGTCTTGTCTTATTTGGGTGGCACAGCAGCCAATTGGTCAATTCCTTTCGTGGATAGAGATGATCCCATCCTCCATAATTGCAATCAATTTAAACGTACCATGACCAGCCTTTTTGCAAAACACACTTTCATGCAGGCAAGTGATAATGAGCTTTTAAATCTTAAACAAGGTAACAAGGATTTATTGACCTATCTCACTAGTTTTAATCGTTTACTCACCGAGACACAGTGGCCAGAAGAAAAGCGTGTCTCCCTTTTTTATAAAGGTTTGAGAGACGAGTTAAAAGACGCGCTGGCTCATATCGTTGATTTGCCAAAAGACTATTCGGACTTTGTAGATTTAGTTGTGAAATTAGAACATAGACTAGGAGAAAGAAAGGGAGATAAATACAAACTGGAATCACGGTTAACTTTTATTAGACATGAGAAGAAAGACACAGATAATAAACTCCCTGAACCAGAGCCTATGCAAATAGGGACACTCAGAGGTCCACTCACATGAGAGGAAAAAGAAAGAAGGAGAAAATTTCAATTATGTTTATATTGTGGCAGGGCAGGTCACTTTGCCAGAGAATGTCCAGTAAAGCCTAAAACTCCACAAAAGGGTGCTGTTTCCTCCACCTCCTCAACTGAATCGGGAAACGATTAAGCTCGACAAGGGGAGAGGTTACTTGTTCGAGAAAACATCTTAATCAAACCTCTAATGCTGCAGCCTTCAGGGTACCGCACATACCTAGACATTTCATAATTCAGGTCGTTTTAATTGTTACTACCCAAGTGAGGCATTCTCTCCCTGTCCTACTGGACTCAGGCGCGACAGGAAATTTTGTAGATAATAAGTTAGCTGAAATCTTAGGACTTCCTATGTGCCTAAAGCCTTGTCCAGAAGCAGTATGTGCAGTGGATGGGTCAGAATTGACCTCTGGATTAATCACAAAACAAACAAGTCCACTTGTTATGGTCTGTCAGAACGGGCACACAGAGGTGATTAGCTTTGATCTGATAGATACTCCTAATTTTGGTTTGATTCTCGGGGTACCCTGGTTAACAACTCATAACCCAAAAATTGATTGGGTGAATAGAACTGTTACTTTGGATTCCTCTTTCTGTAGAACCAATTGCTATCAAGAAGCAGGTACAGAACAGAGCACAGTATTACACTGTGCTAGTGTTACACAAGATGAATCAAGTCTCCCTCCTGAATATTCTGACTTTAAAGACGTCTTTGATCCAGTAAAGGCTAGTGTGCTTCCCCCACATCGGTCTTATGACTGCCGTATAGATCTTATCCCAGGGGCCCCTTTACCTAATAACAGAGTATATGCTTTGACTGACGAAGAAACCAAATACTTAAGAACCTACCTAGATGACCTACTACAGTCTGGGTTCATCCGTCATTCCACATCTCCGGTGTCATCTCCACTCTTTTTTATCCCGAAGCCGGATAAATCCCTGCACGCGTGTATCGATTACAGAGGACTAAATAAGGCTACAATAAAGAATAAATATCCTCTTCCTCTAATACCTGTGTTGTTGGATCAATTAAGACATTCTACTGTATACACTAAACTAGATCTGCGGGGAGCTTACCACCTGGTCCGAGTAAAAGAGGGGGATGAGTGGAAGACAGCTTTCAAGACAAAGTTTGGTTTATTTGAGTACACAGTAATGCCCTTTGGGTTATGTAATGCCCCTGCGGCCTTTCAGTTCTTTATAAATGAGGTCCTACACGAATTCCTGGACGTTTGTGTCATAGTATACATAGACGACATCCTCATTTACTCTAAGAACTCAGAAGAACATACCCGACATGTTCGTGCAGTATTATCAAAGTTAAAAGAAAATCATCTTTTTGCTAAGTTAGAAAAGTGTACTTTTAATGTCAACAAGGTGGACTTTTTAGGATACTGCCTGTCACCTCAAGGAATAACTATGGATGTAAAGAAAATCAGTGCTATTGCTGATTGGCCAGAACCATCCTCTGTAAAAGATATTCAGAAATTTCTGGGTTTCGCCAATTTTTATAGGAGGTTTATTGCACATTTTGCAGACATTGCGGCCCCAATAACTACCTTGTTGCGGAAAGGGCAACGATTTCTTTGGACTGATGAGGCGGCACACGCCTTTCAACTCCTAAAACAAAAGTTCGCTTCAGGCCCAATTCTGAAACATCCTGATCCTGACTTGCCCTTTTTTGTTGAAGCGGATGCTTCACAAGTAGCTTTAGGAGGAGTTCTCTCTCAACGAGATGCAGTAGATGGCCAGTTACATCCTATAGCCTTCTATTCCAAAAAGTTATTGCCAGCTGAACAAAATTACACTGTGGCTGAAAGGGAACTACTAGCTATCAAAGTAACCTTTTCAGAATGGAGGCACCATTTAATGGGAGCCAAGTACCCAGTTACAATCTTTTCTGACCATAAGAACCTACAGTTTTTTGGATCACTTAAAGCACTAACACCACGTCAGATGCGCTGGTTAAATTTTTTTAGCACATTTGACTTTGTTATAACCTATAGACCAGGTGCACAACAAATTCAATCTGATGTGTTATCTAGATACGGACATACCTCAGACATGAAACAAGATAAAATAGGAGAACCCATTATTCCTCCCCAAAAGTTGTTGGCACCAGTACAACAGAAGGATTTCATCACAGATCTATATAATGCACACATGCAAATAGCACCTCAGGATTGGTTAAAGGATTCCCATAACACAATACAACGAGGTTTATTGTATCACGACAACATGCTGTTAGTGCCCACCTCTGAATTACAAACACAGGTGATAATTTGGCATCACGCCTCACCGTTGGCAGGTCATCCTGGTTGGGTAAAAACCCTGGAAAATGTGCAAAAACACTTTTGGTGGGACACTATAAGAAAGGACATTAAGCAATTTGTCACTACCTGTCCAATTTGTGCAAGACATAAATCTTCTCATAAGGCTCCTGACGGCTTGTTAATACCAATGCCAACACCCAAACAACCTTGGCACACTGTGAGCGTAGACTTTATTGTAGGTTTACCACCTGTAAAATCCTTCACAACAGTGTTGGTTATAGTGGATTTTTTATCTAAAATGGCACATTTTGTACCATTACGGAAATTACCCACGGCGGCAGAATTTGCCGATATTTTTATAAGGGAAATTGTGCGTTTACATGGTTTGCCAAGCAAAGTGGTGTCAGACCGAGGGAGCCAGTTCAACTCCAGATTTTGGAAAAAATGATGTGAAAAAATGAAAATAGATGTGGCCTTATCCACTGCTTTCCACCCAGAGACAGATGGACAGACTGAACGACTGAACCAAACCTTACTTCAAACGCTACGTCGTTTATTGGCTGATTATTCTAGTGAATGGTTGGAAGCTCTCCCTGTAGCAGAGTTTGTTTATAATAATACTGAGCATTCAGCTCTACTTTGCTCACCATTCTATTTCTTGCAGGGGTATCATCCAAGAGCTATACCCATTTTGTTAGAAGATTCCCTGTTGCCTACAGCAACGGATAGACTAACGAGGTTAGGTGACATACAAGACAAAGCCAGGAAACATTTATTAAAGTACAAGGAAAGCATGAAAAAACAAGCAGACAAACACAGGTCTGAGGCCCCAATGTATAAAATTGGTGACAAGGTATGGCTCTCCACAAAGAACCTAAACATAGAGGGATCCCGAAAGCTGCAACCACGTTTCATTGGACCCTTTAGTATAACTGCCATAGTAAACCCGGTAACAGTAAAATTAGATTTACCAAAAGAATATCCAGTACATACTACATTCCATGTGTCCTTGCTTAAGCCGTACAACTCAAAAACCCGACCTGAACCACCACCTCCACCCATACCAATTAAGGGAAATCTGGAATATGAAGTGAAAAGCATAAAAGACTCAAAAAGAATTAGTGGACGTCTGTTTTATTTAGTAGAATGGAAAGGATATGATGAATCTGAGAATTCATGGGAACCAGCATCATATGTACATGCCCCACAGCTGATTAGACGGTTTTATTTAAAAAATCCAGGAAAACCCCGTCCTGTAGGAGGGCCTTTGAGGGGGGCAACTGTTAGGGTTTGTACACAGCAAAGAGCATGTCCCCTCTCACTGCACTAGTGGGTTCTGTAATAGCTCCCTTTTAAACTTACTATTGAAAGCCTTTCTTGTTATCTCACCTTCCCCCCCCCAGGCTTCTGTGTATGTTGTTTAATGTGCTGTTTTGTTTACACATTGGGCCATGCTTTTACCAAGGCTTCTTTAAAATACTCCTCCCTAGGCCATGTGTTAATCCAACTCATTTGCATAATAACTGAAACTCTGCACACCTTTCAAGAACATGTGCAGCATGTGAGGACCACACCCAGCTCTTCAAACCACACCCAGCTCTGCACACCTTCCAAGAACATGTGCAGCATGTGAGGACCACACCCAGCCCTTCAAACCACACCCAGCCCTGTCTATAAAAGGCATCCCCCGAGCCTCACCCAGTGCTTGTGCTCGTCTACCTCCCGCTTACCTGAGAACAGATCCCTTGGCGCTGGCACTCCTGCTCTTTACAGACTTTCATTGACTTCAATGGGCGCAGCTTCTGGCTCTTCCTTCTTCCGGTTTCCGGTTCCTCCTTGCTTCAGCCTCTCTCCTATGAGTAACCTGCAAAAGAGAAAGAAGACAAGGTTAGACTGATCAGTATCTCTTGCCAGCAACAAGTAAGTGCAAAACCTTTTATTACCTGAAAGAACTTTGACAACAATTTCTGGATTCCTGTATAGACAATTTGAAACGAAATAACTTCCACGAACATTGTGATTCAAACTCTTTGTTACAAGAATATTTTGCAGAACTTTGTGAAGCAAACATTGTTTTTTCTCATGGAACTTTTAAGAATCGAACAGTGGAAACCATTAACAGCAAGGCAAACAGTAAATCAAGGACTTGCACAAATTACATGCTGTATTTTGATGTAAAAGTACAGTATTTGTTTTATAAAAGATTCTGGAAATATGGGAAAAGTGAGTCTGCTATTGGGAATTTAGGCTTTAGTTATATTATGATGAATGTTTGATATTGGTAATTCTGATAACGGTATTTGTTTAATGTTTTAGAAGCTTTACAGTAATAGAAACACATCCCAGAGCAGTAACACATTCCAAACCTGGAAACTAGAGACCAGGATCCAAGAGGTACTTTTAGAAGAGAATTTCTAATAAATAAAGGGATAGTCAGGAACCCATTTAGGAATAGGTTGCACTTATCTGTTCTTTGTTTATGTTTCATTAGGCACCAGTTTCTACAGAAGTCAGAAAGGGCCGCAGATTTGTGCAGCACTTCAACAGTGGAAACGCAAGAACGGTGTTGTCTCTCTTTTTTATTTTATCCACTTCCCCCCTTCCCTTGAGCTTCTGTTCTTAGTGCACTGTTTTAAAAACTAGTGTGCTGGAACAAGCAGTTTCAGGGTGGGGTCGGATTGTCTTCAACCTCCATCAGAACTGAACAAGAACTCAGGTGAGCTGGGCTTTGACACTTTCCCCTCCCCCGAGTGCCCGCTCAGTCACCTCCTAGTACCGTTCTCCCTTATTTGTTCCTAAGTTCTGTCCCACTCTACCAAAAACACTGGAAAAAACATTTTTGGCTTCTGCTACATGTTACAGGACATGTGGTTCACATGGCTTCCATATTGGATTTACGCCTCTTCAAATTTGACATTCATCAACTTTCAATTTCAACTACAGCAATTGACTAAGCCCTAGCTAATTAAACACCTCATCAGTGACCCCCCATTCTATTGCAAAACCTCTACCGTACCTACCTGGCCTTTTCCCTGTACCTTACAATGCTGCAGCAGACAAAGGGCCTGATTTAGAGTTTGGCAGAGGGGGTTACTCCATGACAAATGTGACAGATATCACGTCCACCACAGTACGATCCAATTATAGCCCATGGAGTTTTTAATACGACTTGCGGTATATCTGTCACATTTGTGATTGTGCAATCCCCTCCGCCAAACTCTAAATCAGGCCCTAAATCAAGTTTCCTTCCCTTATTGCCAAACAAATGTATAAAGTATTTGATTTAAATATTTTGTGATTGGGGGTGAGGCTAGGATATAAAATGGGATTGTGTCTGTGAGTTTGGGCCTCATTATGAGTCTGGCGATCATCAGACTGCCAGACTCACGGTAACGGTCGGACCGCCTCGGTTGTGGCAATCCAACCTCAACATTATGACCAGCTGTCACGGTCTCACCGCCAACACCGCAGGCAGCCTGGCAGTCCCAGAGTCCCCAACCACCAGCCTGTCCATGGTGGTTTACACTGCCATGGAAAGGGTGGCAGAAAGGGGGCATCAGGGGGGCCCCTGCACTGCCCATGCACTTGGCATGGGCAGTGCAGGGGCCCCCATGCACAGCCCATCACGCATTTCACTGCTGAAACTCCATTAGGAGCTGGCGTCAATGTTAAGGCCCTGTTCACTGCACTGCCGGTAGGCAGAAATGCTGTTTCTGCCCCCTGGCCCTGCGGTGAACTCCTAATAGGGCAGGCGGGCTTCAGGCGGCCAGGCCCGCCAAATTCATAATGAGGCCCTGTGTATTTTGCAGAAGGGATACTCTATGATGAATGTGCCCAAGAAAAACTATATATCCCGTTCCTTTCCCTGTACTGTGCTTCATTTTTCCCTCCTTCTACTTTTGGCAGACAGGATATCTAATATCCACATGTTATACATGACGTGTGTGACATATTAATCGTCTGCCTCCTTAGAGTTAAGTTAGAATTGAAAGTCATTTGGAGAAGAGCAGGACCATTGTAATCAAAGATAATTTTTGGCCATTGCAGCTGCCCCAGACTGCAGAGAATAGCAAATGTGTACAAGACTAGAATACCTGTACTCCATAGCGGGTGTCTTACTCATTAAACAGAGTTATTTTTCTTTTTTCCACACAAAGTATCTGTGTGGTTTCATTGTTTTTAGGAAATCCTTTACAAGACAAAACATCACTCTTATGCTGCTTCCATTCAGCCAGTCAGTGCTTTTGTATGAGGCATGTGTTTGTAAAATCATGTCCCTGTTGATGATTTCCTAATCACATCAAAAATTCCAATTGCCCTAGGGAACCAGCAATGTACTTATAATGCACCACTATATAATTAAAAAAACAAGTGTTTGCACAGAGCATTCTTTATAATTTGTCTTTTTTACTTTCTTGATATAGCTACTCCTGCTGATCTACCACCACAATCAACCTGTCCGGAGATAGCAGCCCAGTTACACCGGCAGATGCTGGAGGCCAGCAGGGCCCACTGCCAGTGGCAGTCCCTCTGTAAATCTTCCAACACCTTACTGGCAGGTTTCTCAAGGTGCCTTCTTAATGGTAGTGCCTTCTTTATGGTAATGGTAGTACGCTAACATGGAAGGCATCACAGCAAGGTCCCGCATAGGTGATCTCCAACTGTAGGATTTACCAAAATGATCACAGGTGTGGGAAAACAGGGCTGATTGCAGAGGCCCCCTAACTTTTTGTTAGGGTCGACCTGAAACTTTGACTTTGCCCCGGTCGAGGTGCAACCAGATGACCCGATTGGCGCTTTTTGTTTCTAGGCGCAAAAAAAAAAAAATTCTTTAAAAATTCATATCTCCGGTCCCCCTTATCCGATTTTATTCGTTTTGGTGTCATTTTAAAGATAAAAATATAATCTATTTTTATGAAATTGGTTTTGGATTTTTAAACTGTTTCCTGTGTTTTATTTAATTACAGTTTTGTGATATTTGAATGCTTTACACTCTGTCTCCTAAGTTAAGCCTTGACGCTCGTTGCCAAGCTACCAAGGGTTGAGCTGGGTTTAATTTACTGAGACCTAACTGGACCTTAGTGGAGGTTAGTGGCCTATTGCTAGGTGTAGGTACCTACCTGCCCTTACCAATAACCCATTTTCCAACAACAGGCAACTAAATCAAAAGAAAAACTGAGTTGGTAGGTTATACATATGCATTTATATTGTAGCTTTAGAAAGACTGAGGAGAGACTGCTACCACTATGATGTATCAAGGAATACCACATATTATAACAAAAGCTTGCAATAGTAAATTATTGTGCAATGGTAAGAATGGAATTTGAAAACCAAAGTTATGAAATCCTCAAGTCAGGAAAAATGTTCTCAAAGGCTGTACTCTGTAGTCAACAAGGTTAAGCATTTCATTTACGCACAACAAAGGCCTGGATGATGATGTTGACATTGAGGAATGACATTCTTCTTACTTATGCATGTTTGGGTAAGTGGGGATGGTGTGTGCTATTGCTGAAGTAATAGAAGAGGCTCCACAGTGAGTTGGTGTTGCATTTAACCACATCTGCCCCAACTAGTGTGTGATCTATTTGGTGTAAATTGAGACACACCTCAAAAAATCAAAAGTTGAGACAAATACAAGCACAACACCGGAACAGTATTTCTCATGGCGATGAACAGCACATTATCATCATCATCATCATCATCATCCTCACCAATCTGTTGTGGAAGGAAACAAATGAATGAGTATGCACAGTTCATTTAAATGCACTGCAAACAGTCCTTCTGGCCCAGTGATCCACGTTATTAGATACCTAAATGTTCTGTCTTCTAGGTTTAAAAAACCCTATTATGGAAGAGTGAATTGAACCCACCCAGTTCTAAAAAATTTGATTGTTTAAAAAAAACTGATTCTGTATGGCCAAATTGGGAGGGGCATCTGCATTCTCCTCTGGAATGTCTGTCACACTTGGGTGCCTGTCTGAACTGGTCAGGTAGGTAAGGAGGAATGTTGAACTCAGCTTTTGCCTTTTGTTTGTGCAGGAGAGGAGAAGGCCTGTGGATTGTAAAACAGAAACTATATTGTAGAGTCAAGCAGAAGGGCAGAAGGAAGCTTCAGTGTAACAAGAAGAGTCAGAGGAAGAGCAAAAACAAGAGGACTCAGAGTTTCCTGTTTGCTCACACTCAGCAGCAGTTCCCAAATCAACACACCTCTCTCCATTCCATATAGCTGAGTACAAGGCCTCATAGTCATGGTTTCCCTTTGAAATTGATAACTTCCTTCTTCTAGCTGTAGATGAGGTAGTCCTGCCCTGAGTCCTTCTATCCTTCTCCTGATCCTGACTCTGATTAACTCTGTCCCAGTCTTGATCCAAGCGAGATAAACCTGTAGTGCTGTTAAAGAATAAGTAGAGTAGAGAAACAGAATTGCAGTATTTTATATGGATTTTAGTTGGTTAACTAAACTGACTGGTCTGGTCTCTGAAGAACCAGAAAAAAGAGTGGACCCTACAGGTAAATTTCCCCTAAGTACGTATGTAATGGCCATTCACCTTCAAGAAAAATTATCACCCATCAGGCACCAAACATTGCAATTCATCAAAATCAAGTTTACTATTAATTGAACATCCTCCCTCACTGTCGTCTGCCACATAAACCATCACTCACTCATTGTTGCAATAGTTGTAGTTACCTCTTCCAATCCAAGCATGGGTAGGTTAGGTACACAATTGTATCTTTGACGCAGACAGTATATTCAAATTTGGTATTGGTACTTTTATAAATCAATAATCTTGTGGAGCAAATCAGTGATCTTCTGGGGCAGCCTTGCTAAATGATGCAAAAAAAGGATAGGCATGCAGGCATTGGGGAAGCTTCTTCACTGCACACTGATCCAACTCCAACCTGGCCACATATGTGACTAAAAATGGTGTGGCAGCATCAATCTGACACAAACATAATGGTCCACTAGCTACTTTTTTTTGCAAAGAAAGAAAGAAGTTCAATGAGAAATAATTTAAAAGTTCTATGTTGCCACTGGCATACTCAGACCGGGAAGTAGAATTTGTCCTCAGGTGGTTCACCCAGAAGTTGGTCAGCTAACACACTTGATTCTGACCAATCATCCTCCTTCTCCTGTGCAGTTTCAGAAATGGTGTGATCGTGTGATATGAAATGTTGATTCATTTTGATCACGGTCAATTTCTCCACGTGAGAGACTGGTCCTTCTCATTGTAACAGCTGTGCCAGCTGCACTGAACACACACTCAGCAGACACATTGGGTTCTCAACCAAGGTATGCACTTCTGGGTTTTCGTTCACACCTGAGAACCTTTCAGACAGCTTTTTTAGCTGTTCTTGTAGCAGATGCAACAATGGGATATGTTGACCTGTCATACTGTCCTCCTTGCTAATTTCCCATGTGAAAACCTCAAAAGGAAGTAGCATCTATGTCAAGCATTTACCTAGGCCCCATTTGTCCACATCCATGGTCATACCTTTCCCTTCTCTTAGATTGACATAGTCATTGATCTGTCTATACTTCTTAAATAGTCATTGCAACATATAAAAGGTTGCGTTCCAACATGATGGCACCTCCTGTATCAGGGCTTTAACTGATACTCTATAAGCACGCTGAATAATCTGCAATTGCGTCCGTGCTTTGAAAGAATGGCTGAAATGAGTGCAGATTATTCTGCAAGTGGTCGGTATGTTGCTGTCTTTGTCTTCTTTTTTTAGAATGTCTTGCACAACCAGGTTGATGCAATGCGCCAAAATCTGGGCCCTGAAACAGCCACCGTCTGCCATGGTCTTCAATATGTTACTGCTATTGTCTGTGGCAACAATTCCAATTCTGAGACATCTGGGTTGCAGCCATTCAGACACTTTGCTGTTAAATTCGTCCAAGATGTTTGCAGCTGTATGCGATTTCTCTATGGCGAACACGGCTAGTGTTGCATGCCACTGAACACTCTTAAAACTTTCTTTCAGGCCATGACCTGTAGATAGCTTTTGTTTTAACCCCACAGAAGAGATCCAGTGTGGTGTGATGCACATGTCTTCAGTTGCCTGACAACTGGTTCATATGTCTGTCATCAGGTGGATAGGGTGAGCAACACTTTGGGGCAAAGCTTGTCCAACCATTTGTAGCATGTCCTGACGCAGTGTTGGACCAAAAACTCTGAAAAATAGGTCAGATATGGAAGCTACCATTTCAGGCAAATGCCTTCCACAAATTATAAGAATCCCACTCCTACAAAATAAAAAAAGGAGGAAGTCCAAAGCTCACATTTTTGCCAGCTTTACATTGTACAAATGTGCCATTGGGTAATTGCGGTCGTGAGGTTCTTCCTGCCTAAACATGCCCTTAATAGTAGCCTGGATTTTCTTCTTTTCTGGGGCCATTGACACAGGTGACTTTGAAGAAGTAGGTTGGTGGTAGACTCAATGTGCGTCATGGGGCAGTCACTGTATGCTGTGGTGACTCCATCAGACTCTGAGTCTTCTTGTGCCATTGCTTAGGCATTTAATTCTGGCGCACTGCTGGAGACAGGGCTGCTTTGCATGAGGATGTCACCCTTTTTTCCTCATCATCACCTCCCACTGTGATTGGACTTGTAGCTGATTTTTCCTGGCTCTCCTTACCTTCAGCACCAAATTCAGCAATTTATTAAAGGTGCTCCTACCACCGGATTGCATTATATTTTTTCATATGGGTTGTTTGGCCTCCAGTACCATAATGTGAACCAAGCTTACCTCAAAAAACACTCGTATAGCAAATGGAACTTATTTCAATGTTCCTGAGAGGAGTACTTTCTTAGTGGGCCACTGCCAATTCCTGAAGAGCTGGAGGTAGGTGGGTGTGTCGTCAATTGCTTCTCTGCAATGCATACTTCTACTGAAGTACTGAAGTAGGGTTTGGTGCACACCTCAACTGGGTCCTTACAAATATGGGAGCTAGAAGTTTTACCTATGAAACATCTCTCAGAGCAGATTGAATAGGAAGAATTATGTCAGACTCCTCTGTGGCAGCTTCCACAATGACTGGCTTGTTGTCATTCTCCTCATCTTCCCCTTATGTACTTCCAAGGCTGTCAGGAACTTTTCTTTTCCCTTGCCTTTTAAGTGAAAGTTAACTCTGAATTTGCCTTTGGGATTAAAAATACTTCCAAAGTCGTAAACTACCTTATTTTTACATATAACGCACCTCTAAAGTGTGCCCTAGGTGACCCCAGGGTTGGATGCAGTGTCACAATAAACAGGGATTCTATAAAAGATGTTTTATAAGCCCTGGTGAGGGAAAAAATAGCTACATTTGTTTCCCCCTTTGTAGTGAATGGGCTCCATGGGCTAACATGAGGAGACTTTATTTTTTATGCTAGATATTTTGGGTGAAAACGTAATAAACCCAACAACTTGCCATTGTTGAATGTAATATAACTAACTCAGGGAAAGATTTTTAGAACTCTACCTCAAAGTTGCCAGTTTCAGCTCTGTAGTGCCCTCCTCTGATTGGCCAGCCTCAGGCAGCCTGAAGTGGCCTGGGCTGAACACAAAGGAAGTGCCTGGGGGAGTAGAACTGCCTTAGCTGATGGTGAAACAGGATGGGGAGAGCAGCCGAACTGCACTTCACAGGAGGGAAGGACATTTGTCCAGCAAGTGGACCTCCCCTATTACCTGCATAACCAGACCGCCAGGTGCCCGCTGATTAGATTAGGAAAGGCCTGGAAAGGGGTGTGTTAAGGGAAACTTAGCCACACCAGTAGATTTGCTCGGCTAGACCTAACCTCTGAGATTTAATTTTTGCCATCTAGGATTTTGAGAGAATGTTGCTCCCTGGGATTGATTTTTGCCACACTTCCCAGGAAGTGGTCACTTAAGAGGGCCTGCTTTTGATTGGTCAAGACCCCCCCTCACGGCTTTCCACCCGAAGAGCAAGGATAAAATTGGCAGAGCTGCACCCCCACCTCAGATCCCTACCAGGAACAAAGACAAGAAAAAGGACTGCCCTGCTGGACCTCTGACTGAAGGACTGCACAAGCTGCACACCTGGGCTTCACCACAAAAAGGACTAGGACTGTCTTCAACTCATTCAAGAAGGGGCTCTCTATGTGCTACAGGTAGAACATAGCTGATCAGAGCTCCCGGCAACAAGCCCCGAAGAAACTGACCAGCTGATCAGTGGCTGGTGGTCATTTTGGGATTTGAACCAGGTGCATTCGGGGAGTTGGAGTCCTAACCCTCAAGGAGCATCTCAGAAGTTCTGGAACCCAGGGGTAAGTTGTGGACTCCTAAAGGACCTTCAAAGACCTTCTGAAAGAAGATCCGGAAGTTTGGAGAAGACTTGAGAACTTTTGGAAAAAAGCTCCATAAGTGGACTGACCCAACGTCATGAGTCATGCCAGCTTACATCGACCACGACCCGGCCTGACTTGCAGGATTGTCCCGCTGAAACACTCCGGAGCCCCTGAATTCCAGGATTTCAGCGGCAATCCTTTGATCTCAACTCAAAATCGGCTTGCTTTGGAGGGTCATCTGACATCGGAGAGAAAAACCTCCAAAAAGTTTCTAAGTCTAAATGTAAAAAGTTGACAGAGACTTCTCCCGTAGTGAATCTGATGAGGGTTCCAGGGAGGTTGAACTCAGTTTCAAGTTTGGCCCAGACGCAGATTTTCATCACGAAAAATCATCTAAGTCTGAAGGTAGAATTCTTCACCAAGGTCTCCAACAACGCGTATCTGAAGAGGGCTCCAGGGAGGTTGGATACGACTTGCAACTTTGTCCCATTGAACAAAATCTTCAAGATAAAGACTAAGTCAGAAGGTAAAACTTTGATCGAGGCCTCCCACTCACTGGAGCCAAGTAGGGCTCCATCGCGGTCAGCCTAACATTTTGACTTTGCCCCAGTCGTTTGAGACCAGATGTCCAGAGTGGCACTTTTAGTTTCTATGCTCTAAAAACTTTTATTCTGTAAAACTTCATATCTCTGGTACTCTTTTTTGGATTTTTTTGTCTTAGTGTCATTTTAAAGATAGTCTATTTGTATAAATTGGAGTTGGATTTTTATTGTGTTTGCTTATTTACTATTTTGTGATTTACCTCCTAAGTTAAGCCTAACTGCTCGTAGCCAATCTAAAAAGGGTTGAGCTGGGATTAATTTATTGAGACCTGACTGGACCTAGTGGAGGTTAGTGGCATATAGCTAAGTATAGGTTCTTACCTGCTCTTACCAATAATCCACTTTCCAACACCTTCCTTTTCCTTGCTGGAGATCTCGGAGTCAATGATTCCAAAAGAGGACGTTTTTGCTCAGCAAGAAGCTCGACCTCATGTTTTGCACCAACTTCAGGAAAATCTGCTATTGCTAGCTGTGACTGCTGTCACTTTGCTCTGTTTCCTGAAATGACTGGGAACCACAAATCCAATTCAACGTCACTGATCTTCAGTGTCACCATGATTGCAGTGGCTGACTAATTGGCAGACATGGTCTTGGGCTTAGGTTGGGGTGGTGCTGTTGATGCATGAGTACTGCTCCCAGGTTCCTCCCTAGAGACCGGTGCGGCAAGCACACGTCTCCCAAAAAAGGTTGTGTTCAGCAAACCATTAGTGGAGAACTGCTTTTTCTCACTGACCACTTTCTTGGGAACAAATTTTTTGGGGCCATCTTAAAGCTTTTATTTGACAGTGGCACTAAGCTGCACAGGCAGAAGAGATTTGAGGACTGATGTCACTGTACAGGACTTCTGATTGTCAGTACTGCGGGTTATGTCTCTTCTTCTCTTGTACACCTAAAAGCAAACAAGCAAGAAAAAGATTTTGTGAAACGTGGAATTGTTGCCATTTGAATTAGTACAGACAAAGGCAATATTATTGTGGCTGGTTACTTAGGTAATAATAAATCAACCACTTTAAAGTCAAACCACACCACCATAATAACAAATTAATTTCCAATCAGGATAACACAAAATGCAGATATAGGTCTTTGCTGTATGTCTATCTACTCTAAATGAGATACCCATGGCATTCAGGGAGGTGCAAGTAAAAATTGAATAATCTTTAAAAAAATGAAGGTTATTGTGCATCCATGGCAGCAAGGTGACCCAGGGGGAAATGGAATATCATAAAAAATATGAATGATGCTGATTTGGCTGCAGTGCATCCCAAGCAGGGTGTCTAGGAGGAAATGGAATTATACTTTAAAATAATTGAATGCTGTTGTGGGGCTGTGCACCTACGGTGGATAGTTGGATGGATCGAGCCAAAATGCAAATAAATAAATAAAAATCTAAAAAATAAAACTTTAAAATAAAAAATGATAAACATTAAATATAAAAATTCTGAAAAAATAAAATACATTAAATTTAAAATTATAATAAGAAATAATATAAAAATAAAAATAACAATGAAATTGAAAAACTTATAAATATTTGCCGATGTCTGTACAGGAGAATGAGAAGAAAGAACCTATTGCATGGAGGTGCAAAATTAAAAATGCAAAGAAAAGGTATGTAATATGAGCACTGTTCAAAATCATATTCATAATATACATAACATAAACTACAATGATCCTCAAGCATATTATTATACTGATATCACATTCATCCATGCAAGCCTATGGCAAAGGCACACTGGCTGGATGCACAAAATGGCCACCAGCCACATGGTCAAACAACAACAGCAAGCAAGGGGACATGGGGAACAAAGAAAACTTGCAAGCCTATATCAAAGGCACACTTGCTGGATGCACAAAATGGGAGCCAGCAAGGAGGCATGTGGCCAAGGAACACATGCAAGCCTATAGCAAAATCACGGGTTTTACTCACCTGCTGAATTTCCATGGTTTTGTACGAGTAAATTTAGAACCTAACTATAACACCCCTTCAACTATTGTTTTTTTCAATGAATATATATAATAAAGGCACTACTGTCTTGTTAAGTTCAGTTAAAGGTTTCAGCAATTTAGTCATGAGCTCAATCCACGGTAGCTATGTCACTGAGCAGACAGGCTTAACTTGGAGAAAATAGAGAAAATGTGTAAAGCATTTAGAAGTACCAAAACAGCAAAAAAAAAAAAAAAACACAACACAAGAAAAATCCCACTCAAATTTACAAAAGCAGAGTACATTTTATTAAATAAAATGATACCAAAACACAAAAACTAAATATATACATTTCTAAGTGTTAAGCAATAAATAGTGCTAATAACCTGCTAGAAACTGGTTTACAGGTTGAGGGGGAGAGAAACCCTACTACAGCAGCAGCCACAATTCTTGATAGGATGAAATACAAGCATATCCCAAATTAACTGGCACCAAACCCTCTGATAACTTGGCACAAAACAGTCAGAATGATTTAGAGGCATTGTGTAAAATATGTATGCAGTACTTCAAATAGTAATAAAGTGAGAATGCAACACCAGACAAATCTGACACCAATTTTAAGAAAATAGAGTAAAATGTATTCAATTATTTGACACCAAAGAGGCAAAAAGCCAACTAGTAGAACCAGAGCTATGGAATTTTAAAGGTTTAAGTAAAAGTAATGCTTAAAACACAAAGCGCCAACTATGTTTATCTGGTTGTTCTGGACTGGGACAGAGTCACAAGTTCAGGACAACTGAGATAGAGTGCAGGCCGAATACAGGGACCAAGTGCGGCCCATTGAAAAAGGTACCTTAAATCTGGGTTGCAGAGCATTGCGCATTCCTGCATTGAGGATGCGTTGCGCATCGACAATTCTGTTGAGCTGTGGACTGCGATGTGAGGCCCTGTGTCAAGGGTACGTAGTGCTGAAGCTATTCCAGAGAGCTCAGGGCTGCGATGTGAGGTCCTGTGTCGAGGATGCATCATTGCAGCGGCAGTTCTGAGGAATTACAGGGCTGCGGTGCAAGGTTCTGCATCAAGGAGGAGTCCTGCAGTGGCGATTCTAAAGAGATGTGGGGTCATGTGTCAGGGATGTATTGTAGGAGGCTGGCCTGGCTTGTAGTGGATACCAGAGGTACTTACACCTTGTGCCAGGTCCAGTTATCCCTTATTAGTGTAGAAGAGGTGTTTCTAGCAGCTTAGGCTGATAGTAGGTAGCTATGGCAAAGCAGCTTAGGCTGAACTAGGAGACATGTAAAGCTCCTACTATACCACTGGTGTCATATGCACAATATCATAAGAAAACACAATACACAGAAGTATTAAAAATAAAGGTACTTTATTTTTATGACAATATGCCAAAAGTATCTCAGTGAGTACCCTCAGTATGAGAATAAGTTATATACACAAGATATATGTACACAAACCAAAATTATGCAGGTAATAGCAAGAAAAGTAATGCAAGCAGTGTAAAATTACAGTAGATTGCAATAGGAGCACATAGGTATAGGGGCAACACAAACCATATACTCCAAAAGTGGAATGCGAACCACGAATGGACCCCAAACCTATATGAGCTTGTAGAGGGTCGCTGGGACTGTAGGAAAACAGTGAGCGTTAGAAAAATAGCCCACCCCAAGACCCTGAAAGGTAGGTGTAAAGTGCACCTACTACCCCCAGAGAGCACAGAAGTCGTGATAGGGGGATTCTGCAGGAAGAACAAACACCAGCAATGCAACAACAGTGGATTTCCGGACCTGAGTACCTGTAAGACAAGGGGACCAAGTCCAATAGTCGCAACAGTGTCGAGAGTGGGCAGGAGCCCAGGAAATGCCAGCTGAGGGTGCAAGGAAGCTGCAACCGAATGGAAGAAGCTTGGAGTTCTGCAAGAACGAAGAGAGCCAGGGACTTTTCCTTTAGAAGACGGATGTCCCACGTCGCAATGAAGCTTGCAGAGGTGTTCCCACGCAGAAAGACTGCAAACAAGCCTTGCTAGCTGCAAGGGTCGTGGTAGAGGTTTTGGGTGCTGCTGTGGCCCAGGAGGGACCAGGATGTCGCCACTTGGAGGAGGAGAAAGGGGGGGCACCCAGCAACTCAGGGAGCCCTCACAGAAGCAGGCAGCACCTGCAGAAGTATTAGAACAGGCGATTGGACGAAGAGTGAACTGGAGTCCACGCGAAGTCACAAAAGGGAGTCCCACGACGCCAGAGGACAATTCAGAAGGTTGTGCACTGCAGGTTAGAGTGTTGGGGACCCAGGCTTGGCTGTGCACGAAGGAAATCCTGGAAGAGTGCACAGAAGCCGGAGCAGCTGCAAATCATGCGGTACCCAGCAATGCAGTCTAGCGTGGGGAGGCAAGGACTTACCTCCACCAAACTTGAGTCACTGGACTGTGGGAGTCACTTGGACAGAGTTTCTGAGTTCCAGGGATCACGCTCGTCGTGCTGAGAGGGAATACAGAGGACCAGTGATGCAGTCTTTTGGTGCCTGCGGTTGCAGGGGAAAGATTCCGTCGACCCACGGGAGATTTCTTCAGAGCTCCTGGTGCAGGGAGGAGGCAGGATACCCCTAGAGCATGCACCACCTGGAAACAGTCGAGAAAGCCGGCAGGATGAGGCGATACAAGGTTGTTAGTAGTCGTCTTGCTACTTTGTTGCGGTTTTGCAAGCGTCCTGAGCAGTCAGCGGTCGATCCTTTGCTAGAAGGTGAAGAGGGAGATGCAGAGGAACTCTGGTGAGCTCTTGCATTCATTATCTGAAGAATTCCCCAAAGCAGAGACCCTAAATAGCCAGAAAAGGAGGTTTGGCTACCAAGGAAGGAGGATTGGCTACCAATCGAGGTAAGAGTCTATCAGAAGGAGCCTCTGACATCACCTGCTGGCACTGGCCACTCAGAGCAGTCCAGTGTGCCACAAACACCTCTGTTTCCCAGTTGGCAGAGGTCTGGGACACACTGGAGGAGCTCTGGGCACCTCCCCTGGGAGGTGCAGGTCAGGGGAGTGGTCACTCCCCTTTCCTTTGTCCAGTTTCGCGCCAGAGTAGGGCTGGGGGATCCCTGAACCGGTGTAGACTGGCTTATGCAGAGATGGGCACCATCTGTGCCCATCAAAGCATTTCCAGAGGCTGGGGGAGGCTACTCCTCCCCAGCCCTCACACCTATTTCCAAAGGGAGAGGGTGTTACACCCTCTCTCAGCGGAAGTCCTTTGTTCTGCCTTCCTGGGCCAAGGCTGCCTGGACCCCAGGAGGGCAGAAACCTGTCTGAGGGGGTTGGCAGCAGCAACAGCTGCAGTGGAGACCCCGGAAAGGCAGTTTGGCAGTACCCGGGTACTATACTAGAGACCTGGGGGATCATGGAATTGTCCTGCCAATGCAAAAATGGCATTGGGGGGACAATTCCATGATCTTAGACATGTTACATGGCCATGTTCGGAGTTACCATTGTGACGCTGTACATAGGTAGTGACCTATGTACAGTGCACGCGTTTAATGGTGTCCCCGCACTCACAAAGTCCGGGGAATTTGCCCTGAACGATGTGGGGGCACCTTGGCTAGTGCCAGGGTGCCCACACACTAAGTAACTTTGCACCCAACCTTCACCAGGTGAAGGTTAGACATATAGGTGACTTATAAGTTACTTAAGTGCAGTGGTAAATGGCTGTGAAATATCATGGATGTTATTTCACACAGACTGCAGTGGCAGGCCTGTGTAAGAATTGTCAGAGCTCCCTATGGGTGGCAAAAGAAAAGCTGCAGCCCATAGGGATCTCCTGGAACCCCGATACCCTGGGTACCTCAGTGACCATATAATAGGGAATTATATGGGTGTACCAGTATGCCAATGTGAATTGGTAAATTTAGTCACTAGCCTGTTAGCGACAAATTTGGAAAGCAGAGAGAGCATAACCACTGAGGTTCTGGTTAGCAGAGCCTCAGTGAGACAGTTAGGCATCACACAGGGAACACATACAGGGCACATACTTATGAGCACTGGGGCCCTGCCTGGCAGGGTCCCAGTGACACATAGACTAAAACAACATATAAACAGTGAAATATGGGGGTAAAATGCCAGGCAAGATGGTACTTTCCTACACAACCCCACCCCAAACGAGTGACAATAAGACTAGCCATGACCTGATGAGTCTTCATTGTCTAAGTGGAAATATCTGGAGAGTCCATCTGCATTGGAGTGGGTACTCCCAGGTCTATGTTCCACTGTATAGTCCATTCCCTGTAGAGATATGGACCACCTCAACAATTTAGGATTTTCACCTTTCATTTGTTTTAGCCAAAGTAGAGGTTTGTGGTCTGTCTGAACAATAAAGTGAGTGCCAAAGAGGTATGGCCTCAACTTCTTCAGTGCCCAGACCACAGCAAAGGCCTCCCTCTCAATGGCAGACCAACGCTTTTCTCTAGGGGTCAACCTTCTGCTGATAAAAGCAACTGGTTGATCCTGGCCCTCAGAATTCAGTTGTGATAAGACTGCCCCTACCCCTAATTCAGATGCATCAGTTTGAACAATTACTTTCTTGGTGTAACATGGGCTTTTTAGGACAGGTGCAGAGCACATGGCCTGTTTGAGCTGCTCAAAAGCTTTCTGACAACTAGCTGTCCATAATACCATTTTAGGTATCTTCTTACTTGTGAGATCATTAAGAGGGGCTGCTATGGATCCATAGTTTTTAATGAATCTCCTGTAATACCCAGTGAGGCCTAAGAAGGCTCTCACCTGGGTCTGTGTTGTAGGGGGAACCCAATCCATGATTGTCTGGATTTTCCCCTGAAGTGGTGCAATCTGTTCTCCACCTACCAGGTGTCCCAGATAAACCACCTTTCCCTGCCCTATCTGGCACTTTGAGGCCTTGATAGTGAGGCCTGCCTTTTGCAGGGCCTCCAAAACTTTCCAAAGGTGGACCAGGTGCTCATCCCAGGTGGAGCTAGAGACAGCTATATCATCTAGATATGCTGCACTAAAAGCCTCCAACCCTTGCAGGACTGTGTTCACCAACCTCTGAAAAGTGGCAGGTGCATTTTTCAAACCAAAGGGCATCACTGTAAATTTGTAGTGCCCTCCTATAGTTGAAAATGCAATTTTAGGTTTAGCATCCTCAGCCAATTTGATTTGCAAATACCCTGCAGTCAAATCAAAGGTGCTTAGATACTTGGCAGATGCCAGTGTATCTATGAGCTCATCTGCCCTGGGTATAGGGTGAGCACCAGTTTTTGTTACCTGATTGAGACCTCTGTAGTCTACACAAAACCTCATCTCCCTTTTCCATCTTTTGAGTGAGGCTTTGGTACAAGCAACACAGGACTCGCCCATGGGCTTTCAGAAGGTTCAACCACTCCTAGATCAAGCATTTTCTGAACTTCTTGTTTTATGCAGTCCCTGACATGGTCATGCTGCCTATAGATTTTACTTTTGACAGGCAAGCTGTCTCCAGTATCAATTGTGTGTTCACACCAAGATGTGGTGCCTGGCACAGTTGAAAAGAGTTCAGAAAATTGTCCTAGGAGATTTATGCAGTCAGACAATCTGCCAGAACTACTCCCTCCACTAAAGCATCATTTTCAGTGGTGGAAAAGAGATCAGGGAGAGGGTCACTCTCTTCTTCCTGTCCCTCATCTGTTGCCATGAGCAGGGTGAGATCAGCCCTGTCATTGTAGGGTTTTAGGCGGTTGACATGAATCACCCTAAGGGGACTCCTGGCAGTGCCCAGGTCTACCAAATAGGTGACCTCGCCCTTTTTTTCAACAATTAGATGGGAAGCAGTAGGAGGATGAAGGGGGCCAACTTGGTCAACCCCTACCCTTTCAAAGGGGACCCCAACCACAGGTAGTGGAATAAGGGGAGCCTTTGGTGTGCTACCAGTCTTGCCACTGGCTTGGCAGGTCACACAAGACTTGCAGAAATCTTTAGTGTCCTCTGACATCCTAAGCCAGTGAAACAGGGGGACAAGCCTTTCCCATGTTTTGATCTGGCCCAAATGCCCAGCCAAGGGAATGTCATGTGCAAGAGTTAGGAGGAACTCTCTGTACTGCAGGGGAATGACCAATCTCCTGGCTGCTCCAGGTTTTGGGTCCCTTGCCTCAGTGTACAAGAGGTTGTCCTCCCAGTAAACTCTATGTGAGTCACTGACATCCCCATTTTGCTGTTTGACAGCTTGCTGTCTGAGACCCTCTAATGTGGGACAGGTTTGCTGTGCCACACTCAGCTCTTCCCTGGCAGGCCCCCCTCCACCCAAAAGCTCAGCAGTGTCTGCTACCAGCTCATCTGGTGAAGGTTCTGCACAGGGAGGAAATTCTTCTTCCTCAGAAGGAGAATCACCTGTAGAGGGAGGGATAGTGGGTAGGGATTTACCCTTGCTACCCCTAGCTTTAGGGAGTACTTGGTCCATTGTTCCAGGATCCAAGTTACCCTGTCCTTTTTGCTTTTTGGCCTGAGCCCTTGTCAAATCAAAAATATGCCCAGGAATGCCCAGCATTGCTGAATGAGCCTCCAACTCCACTTCTGCCCAAGCTGATGTCTCTAAATCGTTCCCTAGTAGACAGTCTACAGGTAAATCTGAGGCAACCACAACTTTCTTTGGACCAGTAACGCCCCCACCCCAGTTGAGATTCACAACAGCCATGGGGTGGCTAAGAATGTTGTTATGAGCGTCTGTCACTTGGTACTGCTGACCAAGTAGGTGTTGTTCAGGGTGCACCAGTTTCTCTATCACCATGGTAACACTGGCACCCGTGTCCCTGTAGGCCTGAACCTCAACACCATTTATTAGGGGAAGTTGCTTGTACTTATCCATATTAAGGGGACAAGCAACCAAGGTGGCCAAATCAATGCACCTTCTGAGACTAACACAGCCTCTGTGGTCTCCCTAACAAGACCAACCCCAACTAAATTACCAAAAGTGAGCCCAGCTACTCCCTTGGATTGGCTATTAGTAGGTTTGCTCCCACCACCACTGCTATTACTAGGGGCACTAGAATTTGCAGTAGGGGTTGTGGTAGTGGGAGGTTTGGTGTTTTTCTTTGGACAACTGGCATCAGTTGTCCAATGGCCTTTAACTTTACACAAATAACACCAAGGCTTTTTAGGTTGATTATTGGAAGAGGATTTGGACCCACTACCCCCACCAGAGGATTTTTGTGGGCCTGATGAAGACTCAGTTTTACTTTTGTCCCCACCCTTGTCAGAAGACTTACCGTCCTTCTTCTTGCATCCTTGTCACCCCCTGTATGAACTTTTCTGTTCACTCTTGTTCTGACCCATATGTCTGACTTCTTTCCCAATTCTTAGGGAGAGGTCAGATCTGAGTCCACTAGATATTGGTGTAACAAGTCAGACACACAGTTATTCAGAATATGCTCTCTCAGAATAAGATTATGCAGGCTTTCACAGTCAGAAACTTTACTGCCATGTAACCACCCCTCCAAGGCCTTCACTGAACAGTCAACAAAGTCTATCCAGTCTTGTGAGGACTCTTTTCTGGTGTCTCTGAACTTAATCCTGCATTATTCAGTGATTAAGCCAAATCCATCCAAGAGTGCATCCTTCAAAACTGCATAATTGTTAGCATCACTTTCTCTAACAGTAAGGAGCCTATCCCTACCCTTTCCAGTGAAAGATAGCCACAATATAGCAGCCCAAAGGGGGCCTTTGAGGGACCCCCTGTACCATACAGGCCCTCTAAAGTGCAGCAAACCACTTGTTGATGTCATCCCCCTCTTTGTAAGGGGGGACTATCTTGTGCAGATTCCTGGAATCATGCTCTCTGACAGGATTACTATCAGGAATACTGTTGCTGCCACCATGGGGTCCTAACCCCAACCTCTGTCTCTCCTTCTAGGGATTCCCTATCTAAGGCCAGCTGTTGCTGTTTAATCTTCAGTCTGGTCTCTTCAACCCTCAACTTTTTGAGTTCCCTTTCTAACATGTTGTCTTCAGGGTGGGTGGGTTGGGAATGCTTGGACACAAAGATAAATTGGAAACAACAGAGGGGGGTCTGTCACTAACTGACTGAACCCTAGCAACTTGGCCTCCAGGAATAAAGATTCCCCTACTGTGATGGGAACCTCCATTACTATTAACATTACTAGGTGTCCTGCTAGGGGGCAGATCTGGTACAGAACCCTCCCCACCTCCCTCAAGGAGATTCCCTGAGTCAGAATGGGAACCTTCTATTAACCTTTCATTTGATGTGCCTGCTTGGGACTCATCATTCACAATAAGCATGTTAAATAGAAACTCTTTTGTAGGGTTCTTTCCTATCACTAAACCTCTATCTAAGCATAGACTCCTTAGGCTCTTGTAACTCAAATTGTCATTAGTAGTATTGACCATTTTAAGAGCTGACTCTACAACAGACATGATAGTAAAAGGTTTAGAGACAGTGAGAAGGAAGAAAAAGTTTCAGAACTTTTTAAAGAACAGAGAAAAAAACTTTTTCTAACTTTAGAAAACTTTTCAGAACTTTTTAAAAAGTTTAAGAGGAGAAAAGCAAAACTTTTTGGTTAGGTGTACATACACTGAACTGTTTTGTATATTATTCTCTTATGAAAAGTACACAATGACAAAGTGGTAAGTAGTTACAAGTACTTATCCCACCGCTGCACAACCAATGTAGGAGGCTGGCCTGGCTTGTAGTGGGTACCAGAGGTACTTACACCTTGTGCCAGGTCCAGTTATCCCTTATTAGTGTAGAAGAGGTGTTTCTAGCAGCTTAGGCTGATAGTAGGTAGCTATGGCAAAGCAGCTTAGGCTGAATTAGGAGAAATGTAAAGCTCCTACTATACCACTGGTGTCACATGCACAATATCATAAGAAAACACAATACACAGAAGTACTAAAAATAAAGGTACTTTATTTTTATGACAATAGGCCAAAAGTATCTCAGTGAGTACCCTCAGTATGAGGATAAGTTGTATACACAAGATATATGTACACAAACCAAAATTATGCAGGTAATAGCAAGAAAAGTAATGCAAGCAGTGTAAAACTACAGTAGATTGCAATAAGAGAACATAGGTATAGGGGCAACACAAACCATATACTCCAAAAGTGGAATGCGAACCACGAATGGGCCCCAAACCTATCTGAGCTTGTAGAGGGTCGCTTGGACTGTAAGAAAACAGTGAGGGTTAGAAAAATAGCCCACCCCAAGACCCTGAAAGGTAGGTGTAAAGTGCACCTACTACCCCCAGAGAGCACAGAAGTCGTGATAGGGGGATTCTGCAGGAAGAACAAACACCAGCAATGCACCAACAGTGAATTTCCAGACCTGAGTACCTGTAAGACAAGGGGACCAAGTCCGATAGTCGCGACAGTGTAGAGAGTGGGCAGGAGCCCAGGAAATGCCAGTTGAGGGTGCAAGGAAGCTGCCACCGGATGGAAGAAGCTTGGAGTTCTGCAAGAACGAAGAGAGCCAGGGACTTCTCCTTCAGAAGACGGATGTCTTACGTCGCGATGAAGCTTGCAGAGGTATTCCCACGCAGAAAGACCGCAAACAAGCCTTGCTAGCTGCAAGAGTCGCAGTAGAGGTTTTTGGGTGCTGCTGTGGCCCAGGAGGGACCAGGATGTCGCCACTTGGAGGAGGAGACAGAGGGGGTGCCCAGCAAATCAGGGAACCCTCACAGAAGCAGGCAGCACCCGCAGAAGTATCTGAACAGGCGCTTGGAAGAAGAGTGAACTGGAGTCCACGTGAAGTCACAAAAGGGAGTCCCACGACGCCGGAGGACAACTCAGAAGGTTGTGCACTGCAGGTTAGAGTGTCGGGGACCCAGGCTTGGCTGTGCATGAAGGAAATCCTGGAAGAGGTCACGGGAGCCGGAGTAGCTGCAAATCACGTGGTACCCAGCAATGCAGTCTAGCGTGGGGATGCAAGGACTTACCTCCACCAAACTATGACTGAAGAGTCACTGGACTGTGGGAGTCACTTGGACAGAGTTGCCTGGTGCCAAGGTTGCTAGTAGTCATCTTGCTACTTTTTTTGTGGTTTTGCAGGCGTCCTGAGCAGTCAGCGGTCTATCCTTTGGTAGAAGGTGAAGAGGGAGATGCAGAGGAACTCTGGTGAGCTCTTGCATTCGTTATCTGAAGAATTCCCCAAAGCAGAGACCCTAAATAGCCAGAAAAGGAGGTTTGGCTACCAAGGAAGGAGGATTGGCTACCAAGAGAGGTAAGAGCCTATCAGAAGGAGCCTCTGACGTCACCTGCTGGCACTGGCCACTCAGAGCAGTCCAGTGTGCCACAAACACCTCTGTTTCCAAGTTGGCAGAGGTCTGGGACACACTGGAGGAGCTCTGGGCACCTCCTCTAGGAGGTGCAGGTCAGGGGAGTGGTCACTCCCCTTTCCTTTGTCCAGTTTTGCGCCAGAGCAGGGCTGGGGGATCCCTGAACCAGTGTAGACTGACTTATGCAGAGATGGGCACCATCTGTGCCCATCAAAGCATTTCCAGAGGCTGGGGGAGGCTACTCCTCCCCAGCCCTCACACCTATTTCCAAAGGGAGAGGGTGTTACACCCTCTCTCAGAGGAAGTCCTTTGTTCTGCCTTCCTGGGCCAGGGCTGCCTGGACCCCCGGAAGGGCAGAAACCTGTCTGAGGGGTTGGCAGCAGCAGCAGCTGCAGTGGAGACCCCAGAAAGGCAGTTTGGCAGTACCCGGGTACTATTCTAGAGACCCGGGGGTTCATGGAATTGTCCCCCCAATGCCAGAATGGCATTGTGGTGACAATTCCATGATCTTAGACATGTTACATGGCCATGTTCGGAGTTACCATTGTGACGCTGTACATAGGTAATGACCTATGTACAGTGCATGCGTGTAATGGTGTCCCCGCACTCACAAAGTCCGGGGAATTTGCCCTGAACGATGTGGGGGCACCTTGGCTAGTGCCAGGGTGCCCACACACTAAGTAACTTTGCATCCAACCTTCACCAGGTGAAGGTTAGACATATAGGTGACTTATAAGTTACTTAAGTGCAGTGGTAAATGGCTGTGAAATATCATGGATGTTATTTCACACAGACTGCAGTGGCAGGCCTGTGTAAGAATTGTCAGAGCTCCCTATGGGTGGCAAAAGAAAAGCTGCAGCCCATAGGGATCTCCTGGAACCCCGATACCCTGGGTACCTCAGTGACCATATAATAGGGAATTATATGGGTGTACCAGTATGCCAATGTGAATTGGTAAATTTAGTCACTAGCCTGTTAGTGACAAATTTGGAAAGCAGAGAGAGCATAACCACTGAGGTTCTGGTTAGCAGAGCCTCAGTGAGACAGTTAGGCATCACACAGGGAACACATACAGGGCACATACTTATGAGCACTGGGGCCCTGCCTGGCAGGGTCCCAGTGACACATAGACTAAAACAACATATAAACAGTGAAATATGGGGGTAAAATGCCAGGCAAGATGGTACTTTCCTACACAACCCCACCCCAAACGAGTGACAATAAGACTAGCCATGACCTGATGAGTCTTCATTGTCTAAGTGGAAATATCTGGAGAGTCCATCTGCATTGGAGTGGGTACTCCCAGGTCTATGTTCCACTGTATAGTCCATTCCCTGTAGAGATATGGACCACCTCAACAATTTAGGATTTTCACCTTTCATTTGTTTTAGCCAAAGTAGAGGTTTGTGGTCTGTCTGAACAATAAAGTGAGTGCCAAAGAGGTATGGCCTCAACTTCTTCAGTGCCCAGACCACAGCAAAGGCCTCCCTCTCAATGGCAGACCAACGCTTTTCTCTAGGGGTCAACCTTCTGCTGATAAAAGCAACTGGTTGATCCTGGCCCTCAGAATTCAGTTGTGATAAGACTGCCCCTACCCCTAATTCAGATGCATCAGTTTGAACAATTACTTTCTTGGTGTAACATGGGCTTTTTAGGACAGGTGCAGAGCTTATGGCCTGTTTGAGCTGCTCAAAAGCTTTCTGACAACTAGCTGTCCATAATACCATTTTAGGTATCTTCTTACTTGTGAGATCATTAAGAGGGGCTGCTATGGATCCATAGTTTTTAATGAATCTCCTGTAATACCCAGTGAGGCCTAAGAAGGCTCTCACCTGGGTCTGTGTTGTAGGGGAACCCAATCCATGATTGTCTGGATTTTCCCCTGAAGTGGTGCAATCTGTTCTCCACCTACCAGGTGTCCCAGATAAACCACCTTTCCCTGCCCTATCTGGCACTTTGAGGCCTTGATAGTGAGGCCTGCCTTTTGCAGGGCCTCCAAAACTTTCCAAAGGTGGACCAGGTGCTCATCCCAGGTGGAGCTAGAGACAGCTATATCATCTAGATATGCTGCACTAAAAGCCTCCAACCCTTGCAGGACTGTGTTCACCAACCTCTGAAAAGTGGCAGGTGCATTTTTCAAACCAAAGGGCATCACTGTAAATTGGTAGTGCCCTCCTATAGTTGAAAATGCAATTTTAGGTTTAGCATCCTCAGCCAATTTGATTTGCCAATACCCTGCAGTCAAATCAAAGGTGCTTAGATACTTGGCAGATGCCAGTGTATCTATGAGCTCATCTGCCCTGGGTATAGGGTGAGCACCAGTTTTTGTTACCTGATTGAGACCTCTGTAGTCTACACAAAACCTCATCTCCCTTTTTCCATCTTTTGAGTGAGGCTTTGGTACAAGCACCACAGGAATCGCCCATGGGCTTTCAGAAGGTTCAACCACTCCTAGATCAAGCATTTTCTGAACTTCTTGTTTTATGCAGTCCCTGACATGGTCAGGCTGCCTATAGATTTTACTTTTGACAGGCAAGCTGTCTCCAGTATCAATTGTGTGTTCACACCAAGATGTGGTGCCTGGCACAGTTGAAAAGAGTTCAGAAAATTGTCCTAGGAGATTTATGCAGTCAGACAATCTGCCAGAACTACTCCCTCCACTAAAGCATCATTTTCAGTGGTGGAAAAGAGATCAGGGAGAGGGTCACTCTCTTCTTCCTGTCCCTCATCTGTTGCCATGAGCAGGGTGAGATCAGCCCTGTCATTGTAGGGTTTTAGGCGGTTGACATGAATCACCCTAAGGGGACTCCTGGCAGTGCCCAGGTCTACCAAATAGGTGACCTCGCCCTTTTTTTCAACAATTAGATGGGAAGCAGTAGGAGGATGAAGGGGGCCAACTTGGTCAACCCCTACCCTTTCAAAGGGGACCCCAACCACAGGTAGTGGAATAAGGGGAGCCTTTGGTGTGCTACCAGTCTTGCCACTGGCTTGGCAGGTCACACAAGACTTGCAGAAATCTTTAGTGTCCTCTGACATCCTAGGCCAGTGAAACAGGGGGACAAGCCTTTCCCATGTTTTGATCTGGCCCAAATGCCCAGCCAAGGGAATGTCATGTGCAAGAGTTAGGAGGAACTCTCTGTACTGCAGGGGAATGACCAATCTCCTGGCTGCTCCAGGTTTTGGGTCTCTTGCCTCAGTGTACAAGAGGTTGTCCTCCCAGTAAACTCTATGTGAGTCACTGACATCCCCATTTTGCTGTTTGACAGCTTGCTGTCTGAGACCCTCTAATGTGGGACAGGTTTGCTGTGCCACACTCAGCTCTTCCCTGGCAGGCCCCCCTCCACCCAAAAGCTCAGCAGTGTCTGCTACCAGCTCATCTGGTGAAGGTTCTGCACAGGGAGGAAATTCTTCTTCCTCAGAAGGAGAATCACCTGTAGAGGGAGGGATAGTGGGTAGGGATTTACCCTTGCTACCCCTAGCTTTAGGGAGTACTTGGTCCATTGTTCCAGGATCCAAGTTACCCTGTCCTTTTTGCGTTTTGGCCTGAGCCCTTGTCAAATCAAAAATATGCCCAGGAATGCCCAGCATTGCTGAATGAGCCTCCAACTCCACTTCTGCCCAAGCTGATGTCTCTAAATCGTTCCCTAGTAGACAGTCTACAGGTAAATCTGAGGCAACCACAACTTTCTTTGGACCAGTAACGCCCCCACCCCAGTTGAGATTCACAACAGCCATGGGGTGGCTAAGAATGTTGTTATGAGCGTCTGTCACTTGGTACTGCTGACCAAGTAGGTGTTGTTCAGGGTGCACCAGTTTCTCTATCACCATGGTAACACTGGCACCCGTGTCCCTGTAGGCCTGAACCTCAACACCATTTATTAGGGGAAGTTGCTTGTACTTATCCATATTAAGGGGACAAGCAACCAAGGTGGCCAAATCAATGCACCTTCTGAGACTAACACAGCCTCTGTGGTCTCCCTAACAAGACCAACCCCAACTAAATTACCAAAAGTGAGCCCAGCTACTCCCTTGGATTGGCTATTAGTAGGTTTGCTCCCACCACCACTGCTATTACTAGGGGCACTGGAATTTGCAGTAGGGGTTGTGGTAGTGGGAGGTTTGGTGTTTTTCTTTGGACAACTGGCATCAGTTGTCCAATGGCCTTTAACTTTACACAAATAACACCAAGGCTTTTTAGGTTGATTATTGGAAGAGGATTTGGACCCACTACCCCCACCAGAGGATTTTTGTGGGCCTGATGAAGACTCAGTTTTACTTTTGTCCCCACCCTTGTCAGAAGACTTACTGTCCTTCTTCTTGCCATCCTTGTCACCCCCTGTATGAACTTTTCTGTTCACTCTTGTTCTGACCCATATGTCTGACTTCTTTCCCAATTCTTGGGGAGAGGTCAGATCTGAGTCCACTAGATATTGGTGTAACAAGTCAGACACACAGTTATTCAGAATATGCTCTCTCAGAATAAGATTATACAGGCTTTCACAGTCAGAAACTTTACTGCCATGTAACCACCCCTCCAAGGCCTTCACTGAACAGTCAACAAAGTCTATCCAGTCTTGTGAGGACTCTTTTCTGGTGTCTCTGAACTTAATCCTGCATTATTCAGTGGTTAAGCCAAATCCATCCAAGAGTGCATCCTTCAAAACTGCATAATTGTTAGCATCACTTTCTCTAACAGTAAGGAGCCTATCCCTACCCTTTCCAGTGAAAGATAGCCACAATATAGCAGCCCAAAGGGGGCCTTTGAGGGACCCCCTGTACCATACAGGCCCTCTCAAGTGCAGCAAACCACTTGTTGATGTCATCCCCCTCTTTGTAAGGGGGGACTATCTTGTGCAGATTCCTGGAATCATGCTCTCTGACAGGATTACTATCAGGAATACTGCTGCTGCCACCATGGGGTCCTAACCCCAACCTCTGTCTCTCCTTCTAGGGATTCCCTATCTAAGGCCAGCTGTTGCTGTTTAAGCTTCAGTCTGGTCTCTTCAACCCTCAACTTTTTGAGTTCCCTTTCTAACATGTTGTCTTCAGGGTGGGTGGGTTGGGAATGCTTGGACACAAAGATAAATTGGAAACAACAGAGGGGGGTCTGTCACTAACTGACTGAACCCTAGCAACTTGGCCTCCAGGAATAAAGACTCCCCTACTGTGATGGGAACCTCCATTACTATTAACATTACTAGGTGTCCTGCTAGGGGGCAGATCTGGTACAGAACCCTCCCCACCTCCCTCAAGGAGATTCCCTGAGTCAGAATGGGAACCTTCTATTAACCTTTCATTTGATGTGCCTGCTTGGGACTCATCATTCACAATAAGCATGTTAAATAGAAACTCTTTTGTAGGGTTCTTTCCTGTCACTAAACCTCTATCTAAGCATAGACTCCTTAGGCTCTTGTAACTCAAATTGTCATTAGTAGTATTGACCATTTTAAGAGCTGACTCTACAACAGACATGATAGTAAAAGGTTTAGAGACAGTGAGAAGGAAGAAAAAGTTTCAGAACTTTTTAAAGAACAGAGAAAAAAACTTTTTCTAACTTTAGAAAACTTTTCAGAACTTTTTAAAAAGTTTAAGAGGAGAAAAGCAAAACTTTTTGGTTAGGTGTACATACACTGAACTGTTTTGTATATTATTCTCTTATGAAAAGTACACAATGACAAAGTGGTAAGTAGTTACAAGTACTTATCCCACCGCTGCACAACCAATGTAGGAGGCTGGCCTGGCTTGTAGTGGGTACCAGAGGTACTTACACCTTGTGCCAGGTCCAGTTATCCCTTATTAGTGTAGAAGAGGTGTTTCTAGCAGCTTAGGCTGATAGTAGGTAGCTATGGCAAAGCAGCTTAGGCTGAACTAGGAGAAATGTAAAGCTCCTACTATACCACTGGTGTCACATGCACAATATCATAAGAAAACATAATACACAGAAGTACTAAAAATAAAGGTACTTTATTTTTATGACAATAGGCCAAAAGTATCTCAGTGAGTACCCTCAGTATGAGGATAAGTTGTATACACAAGATATATGTACACAAACCAAAATTATGCAGGTAACAGCAAGAAAAGTAATGCAAGCAGTGTAAAACTACAGTAGATTGCAATAAGAGAACATAGGTATAGGGGCAACACAAACCATATACTCCAAAAGTGGAATGCGAACCACGAATGGGCCCCAAACCTATGTGAGCTTGTAGAGGGTCGCTGGGACTGTAAGAAAACAGTGAGGGTTAGAAAAATAGCCCACCCCAAGACCCTGAAAGGTAGGTGTAAAGTGCACCTACTACCCCCAGAGAGCACAGAAGTCGTGATAGGGGGATTCTGCAGGAAGAACAAACACCAGCAATGCACCAACAGTGAATTTCCAGACCTGAGTACCTGTAAGACAAGGGGACCAAGTCCGATAGTCGCGACAGTGTCGAGAGTGGGCAGGAGCCCAGGAAATGCCAGTTGAGGGTGCAAGGAAGCTGCCACCGGATGGAAGAAGCTTGGAGTTCTGCAAGAACGAAGAGAGCCAGGGGCTTCTCCTTCAGAAGACAGATGTCTTACGTCGCGATGAAGCTTGCAGAGGTATTCCCACGCAGAAACACCGCAAACAAGCCTTGCTAGCTGCAAGAGTCGCAGTAGAGGTTTTTGGGTGCTGCTGTGGCCCAGGAGGGACCAGGATGTCGCCACTTGGAGGAGGAGACAGAGGGGGTGCCCAGCAAATCAGGGAGCCCTCACAGAAGCAGGCAGCACCCGCAGAAGTATCTGAACAGGTGCTTGGAAGAAGAGTGAACTGGAGTCCACGTGAAGTCACAAAAGGGAGTCCCGCGACGCCGGAGGACAACTCAGAAGGTTGTGCACTGCAGGTTAGAGTGTCGGGGACCCAGGCTTGGCTGTGCATGAAGGAAATCCTGGAAGAGGTCACGGGAGCCGGAGTAGCTGCAAATCACGTGGTACCCAGCAATGCAGTCTAGCGTGGGGATGCAAGGACTTACCTCCACCAAACTATGACTGAAGAGTCACTGGACTGTGGGAGTCACTTGGACAGAGTTGCCTGGTACCAAGGTTGCTAGTAGTCATCTTGCTACTTTTTTTGTGGTTTTGCAGGCGTCCTGAGCAGTCAGCGGTCTATCCTTTGGTAGAAGGTGAAGAGGGAGATGCAGAGGAACTCTGGTGAGCTCTTGCATTCGTTATCTGAAGAATTCCCCAAAGCAGAGACCCTAAATAGCCAGAAAAGGAGGTTTGGCTACCAAGGAAGGAGGATTGGCTACCAACAGAGGTAAGAGCCTATCAGAAGGAGCCTCTGACGTCACCTGCTGGCACTGGCCACTCAGAGCAGTCCAGTGTGCCACAAACACCTCTGTTTCCAAGTTGGCAGAGGTCTGGGACACACTGGAGGAGCTCTGGGCACCTCCCCTAGGAGGTGCAGGTCAGGGGAGTGGTCACTCCCCTTTCCTTTGTCCAGTTTTGCGCCAGAGCAGGGCTGGGGGATCCCTGAACCAGTGTAGACTGACTTATGCAGAGATGGGCACCATCTGTGCCCATCAAAGCATTTCCAGAGGCTGGGGGAGGCTACTCCTCCCCAGCCCTCACACCTATTTCCAAAGGGAGAGGGTGTTACACCCTCTCTCAGAGGAAGTCCTTTGTTCTGCCTTCCTGGGCCAGGGCTGCCTGGACCCCAGGAGGGCAGAAACCTGTCTGAGGGGTTGGCAGCAGCAGCAGCTGCAGTGGAGACCCCAGAAAGGCAGTTTGGCAGTACCCGGGTACTATGCTAGAGACCCGGGGGTTCATGGAATTGTCCCCCCAATGCCAGAATGGCATTGTGGTGACAATTCCATGATCTTAGACATGTTACATGGCCATGTTCGGAGTTACCATTGTGACGCTGTACATAGGTAATGACCTATGTACAGTGCATGCGTGTAATGGTGTCCCCGCACTCACAAAGTCCGGGGAATTTGCCCTGAACGATGTGGGGGCACCTTGGCTAGTGCCAGGGTGCCTACACACTAAGTAACTTTGCATCCAACCTTCACCAGGTGAAGGTTAGACATATAGGTGACTTATAAGTTACTTAAGTGCAGTGGTAAATGGCTGTGAAATAACGTGGACGTTATTTCACGCAGGCTGCAGTGGCAGGCCTGTGTAAGAATTGTCAGAGCTCCCTATGGGAGGCAAAAGAAAAGCTGCAGCCCATAGGGATCTCCTGGAACCCCGATACCCTGGGTACCTCAGTGACCATATAATAGGGAATTATATGGGTGTACCAGTATGCCAATGTGAATTGGTAAATTTAGTCACTAGCCTGTTAGTGACAAATTTGGAAAGCAGAGAGAGCATAACCACTGAGGTTCTGGTTAGCAGAGCCTCAGTGAGACAGTTAGGCATCACACAGGGAACACATACAGGGCACATACTTATGAGCACTGGGGCCCTGCCTGGCAGGGTCCCAGTGACACATAGACTAAAACAACATATAAACAGTGAAATATGGGGGTAAAATGCCAGGCAAGATGGTACTTTCCTACACAACCCCACCCCAAACGAGTGACAATAAGACTAGCCATGACCTGATGAGTCTTCATTGTCTAAGTGGAAATATCTGGAGAGTCCATCTGCATTGGAGTGGGTACTCCCAGGTCTATGTTCCACTGTATAGTCCATTCCCTGTAGAGATATGGACCACCTCAACAATTTAGGATTTTCACCTTTCATTTGTTTTAGCCAAAGTAGAGGTTTGTGGTCTGTCTGAACAATAAAGTGAGTGCCAAAGAGGTATGGCCTCAACTTCTTCAGTGCCCAGACCACAGCAAAGGCCTCCCTCTCAATGACAGACCAACGCTTTTCTCTAGGGGTCAACCTTCTGCTGATAAAAGCAACTGGTTGATCCTGGCCCTCAGAATTCAGTTGTGATAAGACTGCCCCTACCCCTAATTCAGATGCATCAGTTTGAACAATTACTTTCTTGGTGTAACATGGGCTTTTTAGGACAGGTGCAGAGCACATGGCCTGTTTGAGCTGCTCAAAAGCTTTCTGACAACTAGCTGTCCATAATACCATTTTAGGTATCTTCTTACTTGTGAGATCATTAAGAGGGGCTGCTATGGATCCATAGTTTTTAATGAATCTCCTGTAATACCCAGTGAGGCCTAAGAAGGCTCTCACCTGGGTCTGTGTTGTAGGGGGAACCCAATCCATGATTGTCTGGATTTTCCCCTGAAGTGGTGCAATCTGTTCTCCACCTGCCAGGTGTCCCAGATAAACCACCTTTCCCTGCCCTATCTGGCACTTTGAGGCCTTGATAGTGAGGCCTGCCTTTTGCAGGGCCTCCAAAACTTTCCAAAGGTGGACCAGGTGCTCATCCCAGGTGGAGCTAGAGACAGCTATATCATCTAGATATGCTGCACTAAAAGCCTCCAACCCTTGCAGGACTGTGTTCACCAACCTCTGAAAAGTGGCAGGTGCATTTTTCAAACCAAAGGGCATCACTGTAAATTGGTAGTGCCCTCCTATAGTTGAAAATGCAATTTTAGGTTTAGCATCCTCAGCCAATTTGATTTGCCAATACCCTGCAGTCAAATCAAAGGTGCTTAGATACTTGGCAGATGCCAGTGTATCTATGAGCTCATCTGCCCTGGGTATAGGGTGAGCACCAGTTTTTGTTACCTGATTGAGACCTCTGTAGTCTACACAAAACCTCATCTCCCTTTTTCCATCTTTTGAGTGAGGCTTTGGTACAAGCACCACAGGACTCGCCCATGGGCTTTCAGAAGGTTCAACCACTCCTAGATCAAGCATTTTCTGAACTTCTTGTTTTATGCATTCCCTGACACGGTCAGGCTGCCTATAGATTTTACTTTTGACAGGCAAGCTGTCTCCAGTATCAATTGTGTGTTCACACCAAGATGTGGTGCCTGGCACAGTTGAAAAGAGTTCATAAAATTGTCCTAGGAGATTTATGCAGTCAGACAATCTGCCAGAACTACTCCCTCCACTAAAGCATCATTTTCAGTGGTGGAAAAGAGATCAGGGAGAGGGTCACTCTCTTCTTCCTGTCCCTCATCTGTTGCCATGAGCAGGGTGAGATCAGCCCTGTCATTGTAGGGTTTTAGGCGGTTGACATGAATCACCCTAAGGGGACTCCTGGCAGTGCCCAGGTCTACCAAATAGGTGACCTCGCCCTTTTTTTCAACAATTAGATGGGAAGCAGTAGGAGGATGAAGGGGGCCAACTTGGTCAACCCCTACCCTTTCAAAGGGGACCCCAACCACAGGTAGTGGAATAAGGGGAGCCTTTGGTGTGCTACCAGTCTTGCCACTGGCTTGGCAGGTCACACAAGACTTGTAGAAATCTTTAGTGTCCTCTGACATCCTAGGCCAGTGAAACAGGGGGACAAGCCTTTCCCATGTTTTGATCTGGCCCAAATGCCCAGCCAAGGGAATGTCATGTGCAAGAGTTAGGAGGAACTCTCTGTACTGCAGGGGAATGACCAATCTCCTGGCTGCTCCAGGTTTTGGGTCCCTTGCCTCAGTGTACAAGAGGTTGTCCTCCCAGTAAACTCTATGTGAGTCACTGACATCCCCATTTTGCTGTTTGACAGCTTGCTGTCTGAGACCCTCTAATGTGGGACAGGTTTGCTGTGCCACACTCAGCTCTTCCCTGGCAGGCCCCCCTCCACCCAAAAGCTCAGCAGTGTCTGCTACCAGCTCATCTGGTGAAGGTTCTGCACAGGGAGGAAATTCTTCTTCCTCAGAAGGAGAATCACCTGTAGAGGGAGGGATAGTGGGTAGGGATTTACCCTTGCTACCCCTAGCTTTAGGGAGTACTTGGTCCATTGTTCCAGGATCCAAGTTACCCTGTCCTTTTTGCTTTTTGGCCTGAGCCCTTGTCAAATCAAAAATATGCCCAGGAATGCCCAGCATTGCTGAATGAGCCTCCAACTCCACTTCTGCCCAAGCTGATGTCTCTAAATCGTTCCCTAGTAGACAGTCTACAGGTAAATCTGAGGCAACCACAACTTTCTTTGGACCAGTAACGCCCCCACCCCAGTTGAGATTCACAACAGCCATGGGGTGGCTAAGAATGTTGCTATGAGCGTCTGTCACTTGGTACTGCTGACCAAGTAGGTGTTGTTCAGGGTCCACCAGTTTCTCTATCACCATGGTAACACTGGCACCCGTGTCCCTGTAGGCCTGAACCTCAACACCATTTATTAGGGGAAGTTGCTTGTACTTATCCATATTAAGGGGACAAGCAACCAAGGTGGCCAAATCAATGCACCTTCTGAGACTAACACAGCCTCTGTGGTCTCCCTAACAAGACCAACCCCAACTAAATTACCAAAAGTGAGCCCAGCTACTCCCTTGGATTGGCTATTAGTAGGTTTGCTCCCACCACCACTGCTATTACTAGGGGCACTGGAATTTGCAGTAGGGGTTGTGGTAGTGGGAGGTTTGGTGTTTTTCTTTGGACAACTGGCATCAGTTGTCCAATGGCCTTTAACTTTACACAAATAACACCAAGGCTTTTTAGGTTGATTATTGGAAGAGGATTTGGACCCACTACCCCCACCAGAGGATTTTTGTGGGCCTGATGAAGACTCAGTTTTACTTTTGTCCCCACCCTTGTCAGAAGACTTACTGTCCTTCTTCTTGCCATCCTTGTCACCCCCTGTATGAACTTTTCTGTTCACTCTTGTTCTGACCCATATGTCTGACTTCTTTCCCAATTCTTGGGGAGAGGTCAGATCTGAGTCCACTAGATATTGGTGTAACAAGTCAGACACACAGTTATTCAGAATATGCTCTCTCAGAATAAGATTATACAGGCTTTCACAGTCAGAAACTTTACTGCCATGTAACCACCCCTCCAAGGCCTTCACTGAACAGTCAACAAAGTCTATCCAGTCTTGTGAGGACTCTTTTCTGGTGTCTCTGAACTTAATCCTGCATTATTCAGTGGTTAAGCCAAATCCATCCAAGAGTGCATCCTTCAAAACTGCATAATTGTTAGCATCACTTTCTCTAACAGTAAGGAGCCTATCCCTACCCTTTCCAGTGAAAGATAGCCACAATATAGCAGCCCAAAGGGGGCCTTTGAGGGACCCCCTGTACCATACAGGCCCTCTCAAGTGCAGCAAACCACTTGTTGATGTCATCCCCCTCTTTGTAAGGGGGGACTATCTTGTGCAGATTCCTGGAATCATGCTCTCTGACAGGATTACTATCAGGAATACTGCTGCTGCCACCATGGGGTCCTAACCCCAACCTCTGTCTCTCCTTCTAGGGATTCCCTATCTAAGGCCAGCTGTTGCTGTTTAAGCTTCAGTCTGGTCTCTTCAACCCTCAACTTTTTGAGTTCCCTTTCTAACATGTTGTCTTCAGGGTGGGTGGGTTGGGAATGCTTGGACACAAAGATAAATTGGAAACAACAGAGGGGGGTCTGTCACTAACTGACTGAACCCTAGCAACTTGGCCTCCAGGAATAAAGACTCCCCTACTGTGATGGGAACCTCCATTACTATTAACATTACTAGGTGTCCTGCTAGGGGGCAGATCTGGTACAGAACCCTCCCCACCTCCCTCAAGGAGATTCCCTGAGTCAGAATGGGAACCTTCTATTAACCTTTCATTTGATGTGCCTGCTTGGGACTCATCATTCACAATAAGCATGTTAAATAGAAACTCTTTTGTAGGGTTCTTTCCTGTCACTAAACCTCTATCTAAGCATAGACTCCTTAGGCTCTTGTAACTCAAATTGTCATTAGTAGTATTGACCATTTTAAGAGCTGACTCTACAACAGACATGATAGTAAAAGGTTTAGAGACAGTGAGAAGGAAGAAAAAGTTTCAGAACTTTTTAAAGAACAGAGAAAAAAACTTTTTCTAACTTTAGAAAACTTTTCAGAACTTTTTAAAAAGTTTAAGAGGAGAAAAGCAAAACTTTTTGGTTAGGTGTACATACACTGAACTGTTTTGTATATTATTCTCTTATGAAAAGTACACAATGACAAAGTGGTAAGTAGTTACAAGTACTTATCCCACCGCTGCACAACCAATGTAGGAGGCTGGCCTGGCTTGTAGTGGGTACCAGAGGTACTTACACCTTGTGCCAGGTCCAGTTATCCCTTATTAGTGTAGAAGAGGTGTTTCTAGCAGCTTAGGCTGATAGTAGGTAGCTATGGCAAAGCAGCTTAGGCTGAACTAGGAGAAATGTAAAGCTCCTACTATACCACTGGTGTCACATGCACAATATCATAAGAAAACATAATACACAGAAGTACTAAAAATAAAGGTACTTTATTTTTATGACAATAGGCCAAAAGTATCTCAGTGAGTACCCTCAGTATGAGGATAAGTTGTATACACAAGATATATGTACACAAACCAAAATTATGCAGGTAACAGCAAGAAAAGTAATGCAAGCAGTGTAAAACTACAGTAGATTGCAATAAGAGAACATAGGTATAGGGGCAACACAAACCATATACTCCAAAAGTGGAATGCGAACCACGAATGGGCCCCAAACCTATGTGAGCTTGTAGAGGGTCGCTGGGACTGTAAGAAAACAGTGAGGGTTAGAAAAATAGCCCACCCCAAGACCCTGAAAGGTAGGTGTAAAGTGCACCTACTACCCCCAGAGAGCACAGAAGTCGTGATAGGGGGATTCTGCAGGAAGAACAAACACCAGCAATGCACCAACAGTGAATTTCCAGACCTGAGTACCTGTAAGACAAGGGGACCAAGTCCGATAGTCGCGACAGTGTCGAGAGTGGGCAGGAGCCCAGGAAATGCCAGTTGAGGGTGCAAGGAAGCTGCCACCGGATGGAAGAAGCTTGGAGTTCTGCAAGAACGAAGAGAGCCAGGGGCTTCTCCTTCAGAAGACGGATGTCTTACGTCGCGATGAAGCTTGCAGAGGTATTCCCACGCAGAAACACCGCAAACAAGCCTTGCTAGCTGCAAGAGTCGCAGTAGAGGTTTTTGGGTGCTGCTGTGGCCCAGGAGGGACCAGGATGTCGCCACTTGGAGGAGGAGACAGAGGGGGTGCCCAGCAAATCAGGGAGCCCTCACAGAAGCAGGCAGCACCCGCAGAAGTATCTGAACAGGTGCTTGGAAGAAGAGTGAACTGGAGTCCACGTGAAGTCACAAAAGGGAGTCCCGCGACGCCGGAGGACAACTCAGAAGGTTGTGCACTGCAGGTTAGAGTGTCGGGGACCCAGGCTTGGCTGTGCATGAAGGAAATCCTGGAAGAGGTCACGGGAGCCGGAGTAGCTGCAAATCACGTGGTACCCAGCAATGCAGTCTAGCGTGGGGATGCAAGGACTTACCTCCACCAAACTATGACTGAAGAGTCACTGGACTGTGGGAGTCACTTGGACAGAGTTGCCTGGTACCAAGGTTGCTAGTAGTCATCTTGCTACTTTTTTTGTGGTTTTGCAGGCGTCCTGAGCAGTCAGCGGTCTATCCTTTGGTAGAAGGTGAAGAGGGAGATGCAGAGGAACTCTGGTGAGCTCTTGCATTCGTTATCTGAAGAATTCCCCAAAGCAGAGACCCTAAATAGCCAGAAAAGGAGGTTTGGCTACCAAGGAAGGAGGATTGGCTACCAACAGAGGTAAGAGCCTATCAGAAGGAGCCTCTGACGTCACCTGCTGGCACTGGCCACTCAGAGCAGTCCAGTGTGCCACAAACACCTCTGTTTCCAAGTTGGCAGAGGTCTGGGACACACTGGAGGAGCTCTGGGCACCTCCCCTAGGAGGTGCAGGTCAGGGGAGTGGTCACTCCCCTTTCCTTTGTCCAGTTTTGCGCCAGAGCAGGGCTGGGGGATCCCTGAACCAGTGTAGACTGACTTATGCAGAGATGGGCACCATCTGTGCCCATCAAAGCATTTCCAGAGGCTGGGGGAGGCTACTCCTCCCCAGCCCTCACACCTATTTCCAAAGGGAGAGGGTGTTACACCCTCTCTCAGAGGAAGTCCTTTGTTCTGCCTTCCTGGGCCAGGGCTGCCTGGACCCCAGGAGGGCAGAAACCTGTCTGAGGGGTTGGCAGCAGCAGCAGCTGCAGTGGAGACCCCAGAAAGGCAGTTTGGCAGTACCCGGGTACTATGCTAGAGACCCGGGGGTTCATGGAATTGTCCCCCCAATGCCAGAATGGCATTGTGGTGACAATTCCATGATCTTAGACATGTTACATGGCCATGTTCGGAGTTACCATTGTGACGCTGTACATAGGTAATGACCTATGTACAGTGCATGCGTGTAATGGTGTCCCCGCACTCACAAAGTCCGGGGAATTTGCCCTGAACGATGTGGGGGCACCTTGGCTAGTGCCAGGGTGCCTACACACTAAGTAACTTTGCATCCAACCTTCACCAGGTGAAGGTTAGACATATAGGTGACTTATAAGTTACTTAAGTGCAGTGGTAAATGGCTGTGAAATAACGTGGACGTTATTTCACGCAGGCTGCAGTGGCAGGCCTGTGTAAGAATTGTCAGAGCTCCCTATGGGAGGCAAAAGAAAAGCTGCAGCCCATAGGGATCTCCTGGAACCCCGATACCCTGGGTACCTCAGTGACCATATAATAGGGAATTATATGGGTGTACCAGTATGCCAATGTGAATTGGTAAATTTAGTCACTAGCCTGTTAGTGACAAATTTGGAAAGCAGAGAGAGCATAACCACTGAGGTTCTGGTTAGCAGAGCCTCAGTGAGACAGTTAGGCATCACACAGGGAACACATACAGGGCACATACTTATGAGCACTGGGGCCCTGCCTGGCAGGGTCCCAGTGACACATAGACTAAAACAACATATAAACAGTGAAATATGGGGGTAAAATGCCAGGCAAGATGGTACTTTCCTACACAACCCCACCCCAAACGAGTGACAATAAGACTAGCCATGACCTGATGAGTCTTCATTGTCTAAGTGGAAATATCTGGAGAGTCCATCTGCATTGGAGTGGGTACTCCCAGGTCTATGTTCCACTGTATAGTCCATTCCCTGTAGAGATATGGACCACCTCAACAATTTAGGATTTTCACCTTTCATTTGTTTTAGCCAAAGTAGAGGTTTGTGGTCTGTCTGAACAATAAAGTGAGTGCCAAAGAGGTATGGCCTCAACTTCTTCAGTGCCCAGACCACAGCAAAGGCCTCCCTCTCAATGGCAGACCAACGCTTTTCTCTAGGGGTCAACCTTCTGCTGATAAAAGCAACTGGTTGATCCTGGCCCTCAGAATTCAGTTGTGATAAGACTGCCCCTACCCCTAATTCAGATGCATCAGTTTGAACAATTACTTTCTTGGTGTAACATGGGCTTTTTAGGACAGGTGCAGAGCACATGGCCTGTTTGAGCTGCTCAAAAGCTTTCTGACAACTAGCTGTCCATAATACCATTTTAGGTATCTTCTTACTTGTGAGATCATTAAGAGGGGCTGCTATGGATCCATAGTTTTTAATGAATCTCCTGTAATACCCAGTGAGGCCTAAGAAGGCTCTCACCTGGGTCTGTGTTGTAGGGGGAACCCAATCCATGATTGTCTGGATTTTCCCCTGAAGTGGTGCAATCTGTTCTCCACCTGCCAGGTGTCCCAGATAAACCACCTTTCCCTGCCCTATCTGGCACTTTGAGGCCTTGATAGTGAGGCCTGCCTTTTGCAGGGCCTCCAAAACTTTCCAAAGGTGGACCAGGTGCTCATCCCAGGTGGAGCTAGAGACAGCTATATCATCTAGATATGCTGCACTAAAAGCCTCCAACCCTTGCAGGACTGTGTTCACCAACCTCTGAAAAGTGGCATGTGCATTTTTCAAACCAAAGGGCATCACTGTAAATTGGTAGTGCCCTCCTATAGTTGAAAATGCAATTTTAGGTTTAGCATCCTCAGCCAATTTGATTTGCCAATACCCTGCAGTCAAATCAAAGGTGCTTAGATACTTGGCAGATGCCAGTGTATCTATGAGCTCATCTGCCCTGGGTATAGGGTGAGCACCAGTTTTTGTTACCTGATTGAGACCTCTGTAGTCTACACAAAACCTCATCTCCCTTTTTCCATCTTTTGAGTGAGGCTTTGGTACAAGCACCACAGGACTCGCCCATGGGCTTTCAGAAGGTTCAACCACTCCTAGATCAAGCATTTTCTGAACTTCTTGTTTTATGCATTCCCTGACACGGTCAGGCTGCCTATAGATTTTACTTTTGACAGGCAAGCTGTCTCCAGTATCAATTGTGTGTTCACACCAAGATGTGGTGCCTGGCACAGTTGAAAAGAGTTCAGAAAATTGTCCTAGGAGATTTATGCAGTCAGACAATCTGCCAGAACTACTCCCTCCACTAAAGCATCATTTTCAGTGGTGGAAAAGAGATCAGGGAGAGGGTCACTCTCTTCTTCCTGTCCCTCATCTGTTGCCATGAGCAGGGTGAGATCAGCCCTGTCATTGTAGGGTTTTAGGCGGTTGACATGAATCACCCTAAGGGGACTCCTGGCAGTGCCCAGGTCTACCAAATAGGTGACCTCGCCCTTTTTTTCAACAATTAGATGGGAAGCAGTAGGAGGATGAAGGGGGCCACCTTGGTCAACCCCTACCCTTTCAAAGGGGACCCCAACCACAGGTAGTGGAATAAGGGGAGCCTTTGGTGTGCTACCAGTCTTGCCACTGGCTTGGCAGGTCACACAAGACTTGCAGAAATCTTTAGTGTCCTCTGACATCCTAGGCCAGTGAAACAGGGGGACAAGCCTTTCCCATGTTTTGATCTGGCCCAAATGCCCAGCCAAGGGAATGTCATGTGCAAGAGTTAGGAGGAACTCTCTGTACTGCAGGGGAATGACCAATCTCCTGGCTGCTCCAGGTTTTGGGTCCCTTGCCTCAGTGTACAAGAGGTTGTCCTCCCAGTAAACTCTATGTGAGTCACTGACATCCCCATTTTGCTGTTTGACAGCTTGCTGTCTGAGACCCTCTAATGTGGGACAGGTTTGCTGTGCCACACTCAGCTCTTCCCTGGCAGGCCCCCCTCCACCCAAAAGCTCAGCAGTGTCTGCTACCAGCTCATCTGGTGAAGGTTCTGCACAGGGAGGAAATTCTTCTTCCTCAGAAGGAGAATCACCTGTAGAGGGAGGGATAGTGGGTAGGGATTTACCCTTGCTACCCCTAGCTTTAGGGAGTACTTGGTCCATTGTTCCAGGATCCAAGTTACCCTGTCCTTTTTGCTTTTTGGCCTGAGCCCTTGTCAAATCAAAAATATGCCCAGGAATGCCCAGCATTGCTGAATGAGCCTCCAACTCCACTTCTGCCCAAGCTGATGTCTCTAAATCGTTCCCTAGTAGACAGTCTACAGGTAAATCTGAGGCAACCACAACTTTCTTTGGACCAGTAACGCCCCCACCCCAGTTGAGATTCACAACAGCCATGGGGTGGCTAAGAATGTTGTTATGAGCGTCTGTCACTTGGTACTGCTGACCAAGTAGGTGTTGTTCAGGGTGCACCAGTTTCTCTATCACCATGGTAACACTGGCACCCGTGTCCCTGTAGGCCTGAACCTCAACACCATTTATTAGGGGAAGTTGCTTGTACTTATCCATATTAAGGGGACAAGCAACCAAGGTGGCCAAATCAATGCACCTTCTGAGACTAACACAGCCTCTGTGGTCTCCCTAACAAGACCAACCCCAACTAAATTACCAAAAGTGAGCCCAGCTACTCCCTTGGATTGGCTATTAGTAGGTTTGCTCCCACCACCACTGCTATTACTAGGGGCACTAGAATTTGCAGTAGGGGTTGTGGTAGTGGGAGGTTTGGTGTTTTTCTTTGGACAACTGGCATCAGTTGTCCAATGGCCTTTAACTTTACACAAATAACACCAAGGCTTTTTAGGTTGATTATTGGAAGAGGATTTGGACCCACTACCCCCACCAGAGGATTTTTGTGGGCCTGATGAAGACTCAGTTTTACTTTTGTCCCCACCCTTGTCAGAAGACTTACCGTCCTTCTTCTTGCCATCCTTGTCACCCACTGTATGAACTTTTCTGTTCACTCTTGTTCTGACCCATATGTCTGACTTCTTTCCCAATTCTTGGGGAGAGGTCAGATCTGAGTCCACTAGATATTGGTGTAACAAGTCAGACACACAGTTATTCAGAATATGCTCTCTCAGAATAAGATTATACAGGCTTTCACAGTCAGAAACTTTACTGCCATGTAACCACCCCTCCAAGGCCTTCACTGAACAGTCAACAAAGTCTATCCAGTCTTGTGAGGACTCTTTTCTGGTGTCTCTGAACTTAATCCTGCATTATTCAGTGGTTAAGCCAAATCCATCCAAGAGTGCATCCTTCAAAACTGCATAATTGTTAGCATCACTTTCTCTAACAGTAAGGAGCCTATCCCTACCCTTTCCAGTGAAAGATAGCCACAATATAGCAGCCCAAAGGGGGCCTTTGAGGGACCCCCTGTACCATACAGGCCCTCTCAAGTGCAGCAAACCACTTGTTGATGTCATCCCCCTCTTTGTAAGGGGGGACTATCTTGTGCAGATTCCTGGAATCATGCTCTCTGACAGGATTACTATCAGGAATACTGCTGCTGCCACCATGGGGTCCTAACCCCAACTTCTGTCTCTCCTTCTAGGGATTCCCTATCTAAGGCCAGCTGTTGCTGTTTAAGCTTCAGTCTGGTCTCTTCAACCCTCAACTTTTTGAGTTCCCTTTCTAACATGTTGTCTTCAGGGTGGGTGGGTTGGGAATGCTTGGACACAAAGATAAATTGGAAACAACAGAGGGGGGTCTGTCACTAACTGACTGAACCCTAGCAACTTGGCCTCCAGGAATAAAGACTCCCCTACTGTGATGGGAACCTCCATTACTATTAACATTACTAGGTGTCCTGCTAGGGGGCAGATCTGGTACAGAACCCTCCCCACCTCCCTCAAGGAGATTCTCTGAGTCAGAATGGGAACCTTCTATTAACCTTTCATTTGATGTGCCTGCTTGGGACTCATCATTCACAATAAGCATGTTAAATAGAAACTCTTTTGTAGGGTTCTTTCCTATCACTAAACCTCTATCTAAGCATAGACTCCTTAGGCTCTTGTAACTCAAATTGTCATTAGTAGTATTGACCATTTTAAGAGCTGACTCTACAACAGACATGATAGTAAAAGGTTTAGAGACAGTGAGAAGGAAGAAAAAGTTTCAGAACTTTTTAAAGAACAGAGAAAAAACCTTTTTCTAACTTTAGAAAACTTTTCAGAACTTTTTAAAAAGTTTAAGAGGAGAAAAGCAAAACTTTTTGGTTAGGTGTACATACACTGAACTGTTTTGTATATTATTCTCTTATGAAAAGTACACAATGACAAAGTGGTAAGTAGTTACAAGTACTTATCCCACCGCTGCACAACCAATGTAGGAGGCTGGCCTGGCTTGTAGTGGGTACCAGAGGTACTTACACCTTGTGCCAGGTCCAGTTATCCCTTATTAGTGTAGAAGAGGTGTTTCTAGCAGCTTAGGCTGATAGTAGGTAGCTATGGCAAAGCAGCTTAGGCTGAACTAGGAGAAATGTAAAGCTCCTACTATACCACTGGTGTCACATGCACAATATCATAAGAAAACACAATACACAGAAGTACTAAAAATAAAGGTACTTTATTTTTATGACAATAGGCCAAAAGTATCTCAGTGAGTACCCTCAGTATGAGGATAAGTTGTATACACAAGATATATGTACACAAACCAAAATTATGCAGGTAATAGCAAGAAAAGTAATGCAAGCAGTGTAAAACTACAGTAGATTGCAATAAGAGAACATAGGTATAGGGGCAACACAAACCATATACTCCAAAAGTGGAATGCGAACCACGAATGGGCCCCAAACCTATGTGAGCTTGTAGAGGGTCGCTGGGACTGTAAGAAAACAGTGAGGGTTAGAAAAATAGCCCACCCCAAGACCCTGAAAGGTAGGTGTAAAGTGCACCTACTACCCCCAGAGAGCACAGAAGTCGTGATAGGGGGATTCTGCAGGAAGAACAAACACCAGCAATGCACCAACAGTGAATTTCCAGACCTGAGTACCTGTAAGACAAGGGGACCAAGTCCGATAGTCGCGACAGTGTCGAGAGTGGGCAGGAGCCCAGGAAAGGCCAGTTGAGGGTGCAAGGAAGCTGCCACCGGATGGAAGAAGCTTGGAGTTCTGCAAGAACGAAGAGAGCCAGGGACTTCTCCTTCAGAAGACGGATGTCTTACGTCGCGATGAAGCTTGCAGAGGTATTCCCACGCAGAAACACCGCAAACAAGCCTTGCTAGCTGCAAGAGTCGCAGTAGAGGTTTTTGGGTGCTGCTGTGGCCCAGGAGGGACCAGGATGTCGCCACTTGGAGGAGGAGACAGAGGGGGTGCCCAGCAAATCAAGGAGCCCTCACAGAAGCAGGCAGCACCCGCAGAAGTATCTGAACAGGCGCTTGGAAGAAGAGTGAACTGTAGTCCACGTGAAGTCACAAAAGGGAGTCCCACGACGCCGGAGGACAACTCAGAAGGTTGTGCACTGCAGGTTAGAGTGTCGGGGACCCAGGCTTGGCTGTGCATGAAGGAAATCCTGGAAGAGGTCACGGGAGCCGGAGTAGCTGCAAATCACGTGGTACCCAGCAATGCAGTCTAGCGTGGGGATGCAAGGACTTACCTCCACCAAACTATGACTGAAGAGTCACTGGACTGTGGGAGTCACTTGGACAGAGTTGCCTGGTACCAAGGTTGCTAGTAGTCATCTTGCTACTTTTTTGTGGTTTTGCAGGCGTCCTGAGCAGTCAGCGGTCTATCCTTTGGTAGAAGGTGAAGAGGGAGATGCAGAGGAACTCTGGTGAGCTCTTGCATTCGTTATCTGAAGAATTCCCCAAAGCAGAGACCCTAAATAGCCAGAAAAGGAGGTTTGGCTACCAAGGAAGGAGGATTGGCTACCAAGAGAGGTAAGAGCCTATCAGAAGGAGCCTCTGATGTCACCTGCTGGCACTGGCCACTCAGAGCAGTCCAGTGTGCCACAAACACCTCTGTTTCCAAGTTGGCAGAGGTCTGGGACACACTGGAGGAGCTCTGGGCACCTCCCCTAGGAGGTGCAGGTCAGGGGAGTGGTCACTCCCCTTTCCTTTGTCCAGTTGTGCGCCAGAGCAGGGCTGGGGGATCCCTGAACCAGTGTAGACTGACTTCTGCAGAGATGGGCACCATCTGTGCCCATCAAAGCATTTCCAGAGGCTGGGGGAGGCTACTCCTCCCCAGCCCTCACACCTATTTCCAAAGGGAGAGGGTGTTACACCCTCTCTCAGAGGAAGTCCTTTGTTCTGCCTTCCTGGGCCAGGGCTGCCTGGACCCCAGGAGGGCAGAAACCTGTCTGAGGGGTTGGCAGCAGCAGCAGCTGCAGTGGAGACCCCAGAAAGGCAGTTTGGCAGTACCCGGGTACTATGCTAGAGACCCGGGGGTTCATGGAATTGTCCCCCCAATGCCAGAATGGCATTGTGGTGACAATTCCATGATCTTAGACATGTTACATGGCCATGTTCGGAGTTACCATTGTGACGCTGTACATAGGTAATGACCTATGTACAGTGCATGCGTGTAATGGTGTCCCCGCACTCACAAAGTCCGGGGAATTTGCCCTGAACGATGTGGGGGCACCTTGGCTAGTGCCAGGGTGCCCACACACTAAGTAACTTTGCATCCAACCTTCACCAGGTGAAGGTTAGACATATAGGTGACTTATAAGTTACTTAAGTGCAGTGGTAAATGGCTGTGAAATAACGTGGACGTTATTTCACGCAGGCTGCAGTGGCAGGCCTGTGTAAGAATTGTCAGAGCTCCCTATGGGAGGCAAAAGAAATGCTGCAGCCCATAGGGATCTCCTGGAACCCCAATACCCTGGGTACCTCAGTATCATATACTAGGGAATTATATGGGTGTACCAGTATGCCAATGTGAATTGGTAAATTTAGGCCCTCATTCTAAGTCTGGCGGGCTGCGGAGGCCGCCCGCCAGACTTCCCCCCTCCAAAATACCGCTCCGCGGTCCAGAGACCGCGGAGGGTATTCCAAGTTTTCCCCTGGGCTGGCGGGCGGCCGCCAAAAGGCCGCCCGCCAGCCCAGGGGAAAACAACCTTCCCACGATGAAGCCGGCTCGTAATCGAGCCGGCGGAGTGGGAAGGTGCGACGGGTGCTACTGCACCCGTCGCGTATTTCACTGTCTGCTATGCAGACAGTGAAATACTAGCGGGGCCCTCTTACGGGGGCCCCGCGACACCCCCTACCGCCATCCTGTTCCTGGCGGGCGAACCGCCAGGAACAGGATGGCGGTAGGGGGTGTCAGAATCCCCAAGGCGGCGCAGCATGCTGCGCCGCCTTGAAGGATTCATTTGGGCAGCGGGAAACTGGCGGGAGACCGCCAGTTGTCCCGGTCCGACCGCGGCGTTACCGCCGCGGTCGGAATGGCCAAGGGAGCACCGCCGGCCTGTCGGCGGTGCTCCCGCCCCCGTTGACCCTGGCGGTTCTGTACCGCCAGGGTCATAATGAGGCCCTAAGTCACTAGCCTGTTAGTGACAAATTTGGAAAGCAGAGAGAGCATAACCACTGAGGTTCTGGTTAGCAGAGCCTCAGTGAGACAGTTAGGCATCACACAGGGAACACATACTTATAAGCACTCGGGCCCTGCCTGGCAGGGTCCCAGTGACACATAGACTAAAACAACATATATTCAGTGAAATATGGGGGTAACATGTCAGGCAAGATGGTACTTTCCTACATGTATCACACACCAGCGGTTCCAATGTGGAGTTTGGGCCGGCAGTGCCCCTTCAGGCCCACTTCCAAGGATCCAAGACTGGGGTGGCACCACTTGGGAGACAAGACTCACAGTAGGCCAATTTCAGGGTTCAAAGTAGTTTGAGGCTTTTCTGCCTCTGAGGCTCTGATAAGGAGGCCAGTCAACTAGCTCTTGGAGTCAACCTGGTGGTCCTGGATTCAAGATGCAGGTCCAGACCTTCTCACTCAGGCTGCAGGCCAGCAGAGTAGCAATTGATCTTGAAGCAGAGTAGCACAGCAGTCCTTTTTCTGAGTCGTCCACAGGTCCAGAACTCTAATGAAGAGTTGGCTCAGAGGGTCCACTACTTATACCTGGTACCCACTCTGAAGGGAGAGAAGCTTCTAGAGCCCTCCGGCTACAGAGGTGTCTAGAATTTCCTGCCTCCCTGCCCTGGCCCCATCTTGTCTGGGGTCACAAGAGACTAGTGTCAAACCCTTACGAGTGTACTGAGACACAGTGTTTGTGATGTGCAAGAGTGGTAGGTGACAGCTCCATCACCCTAACAAGTCAGACATGGCCCATCGTGTCAACCGCTATTCCCCCTTTGTCTCACTGTCTGGGAGTAAAACATAAAGACCAACTGCCAGCTACTCCCAGTCATGTGACCCAGGATACAGGCACTAAATGGTTGGGAGAAGGATATACCAACTTTCTAAAAGTGACATTTTCAGAATTGTGACTTAAAATCTGACTACCATTAATGTGGGTTTTAAATTACAATTCTTTAGTCACCAAACTTGACATTCCTACTTGATCTAAATTGAAACATATCACTTATTAAATGTAATATGGTAACCCAATGTTGTGCTATGGGAGAGGCAGGCCTTTCAGTAATGAAAAATTAAATTAAAAGTATTTCACTACCAGGACATTTAAAACTTAAAAGTACATGTGGAAGTTTTTTAATTTACTGCACTCTGCCCTATGGGCTGTTTCCGACCTACCCTAGGAGCTATACGCATTAAAAAAGAAGGTTTACGCCTGGGAAAAGTTTTATTTTGACAGGTCAATGGCAGCTCAAAACTGTACACACAGGCTGCAAAGACAGGCATGTCATAAATTTGAAAGGGCTACATATGTGGGTGACACACTGCTGCAGGCACACTGATAGCATTTAATTTAAAGTCCCTGGATACGTGTAGTTAGTACCATTTTACTATGGGCTTACAAGTAATTAATTAAGTGTGATAACTGGGTGTAAGCCAGTTCTACCATGTCTGAGGGAGAGACGGCACAATCACTAATTGGCAGTAGTAAAGTGTGCCCTAATGGCCAACAAAAATGGGTTGAGAAAAACAGGAGGGTGAAGGCAAAACGTTTGGGAATGACCCTGCACAGATGGCTTTTCAACAACACCAACTGCAGTCAGTGTTGAACTAGCATGTTTTGAGGCCAACCCCAATAAAGCCCAGGTCCTATAGCCTAACTAGGTTTGGCCCAGTCATAGGTTTTAACTTGGGACTTAGGGCTTCATTATGACTTTGGCAGACTGCCAAAGCTGCTGGGGTGAGGCTGCCGTCATACCGGTGGCCTCACCCCATGTCATATTATGATGTTTCCACTGGGCTGACCGGTGGAAACATCATATTCTGAGGTTTCTCAGCCTGGTGGAAACAGTGCGACGGCATTGGCTCTTAATGGAGATGAGGCCAATGCCGTCACACACCTGCACCCTCAGAATGCGCACTGTCTACTTAGCAGACACTGCACATTCTGAGGGTGCTATCGGGGGGTCATAGGCATGGGCAGGGGCCCCCCTGTGGTTCCCAGCACTGGCTTCCCGCCAGCCTTTCCATGTCTCTTTCACCACCATGAAAGGCTGGCTGAAAGCAAAGTCCTGATCAGCACAGCAGTGCTGCCATGGCCACTGCCTTGCCTGACCATGACTTCAACTGCCACCCCCCTGTCGGGATCAATGATCCTCGCAGTGGCAGAGGTCTCCTGGTGGTCCGACTGCCAGGGTTGTAATATTGTGGTCGGACTGCACAAGTGCGACAGTCTGACCGCCACCGCGAGTTTGGCAATCTAAAGACTGCCAAACTCGCAATGAGGCCCTTAGGTTTTTTTCTGGAAGTCAAAATCCTTCAGTGGGGCAAGGCTGCAGGTTATATCCAATTAAGTCTTCACAAAGTTGAAAAGTTGTTGGATGAGATCCTGGTGAAGCTGTTGGAATTAGCAGGGAAAGTTCAGTGAGGGAAAATTTTAATGATGCATTTGGGGAAGTCCTCTTGCCAGCCCAATACTTTTGGCTCCTTTGTCCAGTCATTTTTTTACCTTTGGACATAGGGACTTATTTAGATGTTGGAGGTCTTACTGCCAAGCCGCATCCGGCCTGAAAAGACCATCATGTCAGCGGGCTCCTGCCTGCCGTATTTGGATGTATTCCGGCTAAGGCAAAGACCACCACAACGGAGTGTACTCCATTGGGCCAGTGGCATCCCGCAGCCGACGCGGAGGACTCCAGTGCTGACGATTAGCACTCCATAGCCATGCTGACGGTGGCATTCATCAAGCCTATTTAGATTACACAGTTGTGCTGGCGGTGTCTCAATGGTGGGCGCAAGACGATGGGAGTCTGTAGCGGGACCCATTCAGTATAGTACCATGGCTATGGCCATTAGTTGGATGCCAGTCACGCACACCTCTTGCATATTGGACAATTGTGAACGTCTGCAAAACACAATTTAAAAATTCACTCCATTTCAGACCATGATCCTTTGCCATTTTACTGCAGAAAACCACACAGCCAGTCAAATCCACAACATAGGAGATAGGTTTTTAATTCTGATTACCTCTCCCTTTGTGTTGTTTTTGTTAAATCTATTTTTTTCACAGTACCCTTCATTTTTGTGAGCGCCAGTTTTATTTAGATGTATTTCACAATGGGAGAATAATTCCCCGTTTCACAGAGGGAGAATTGTCTGTCATGGTAGATGAAATCATTAGAGAAGAGACACAATTTATCAGAAAATGTCAATCTTGACCAGAATAGTTGTCAGGATGAATGCAGTAGCCAACAACATGCGCACACAGGAGGATATTAGAAAGAGGTGGAACGACCATCAGAAGAAGCTTCATTTACTGGCCTCCAGGTGTCACCTGGCATCCCAGATGACTGGTGGTGGGTCTTCTCTCCCCCCATTACAAATCTTTCCCTGGGAGGAGAAGGTCCTGCAAATCCTCCATCCTGAAGGCTTGACTGAAATCCCTGGAGGAGTGCAGACTGATATGTCAGACCTATGTATGTCTTTCTAATCGCCAATGGGGTCCTGCCCTTAAGGTAGACTTTTAGAATGCTTCAACAACCTTAGCAACACAGATATAGATAATTTTGAATAAACAAAATCTGTTGTGTCATACAAATTACCAGCAGCATAGATGTAGCTTTCCTTCTAACATAATGCAATTTGAATAGTCAGATTGTGTTTGGTTCCCCAGGGATCATCCTTTGCATGGGCTCTGACCATTATTGTATATCAGTGTATGTTGTTGTGCTTATAAAAACAGGTTCAAAACGACATCCATTTTCACAGGAGAGTATGGTGGTACCTCAACATCTGGCCGAAGTATTACATTGTCAGCTATAGGCAGGGAGGCCCTGCCACAGGATGAGCCTGCCCCTACCACCCCATTCCATGCACATGTGCCCCCCTTCCACCCCCGAGGGGACAGTCATCTGGACCAGCAGTAGAGGATGGCAAGACCAACACCACCACCTCCAAGAGATGCCAAACCTAATTACTCCCTTGTGTGCCTACCATTTACTCTGTGGACTGTTTAATGGATACTTTTACCTTTTCAGAGGGCAGAGAATGTATGTGGAATATACTAATATTACAAAGAGGCCCTTGTAGAAATAAAGTTTGGGTTACAAAAACACTCCTAACCCCAATATCTGTGTCATTCAGGGTTATATGCTCCACGGCCTTGATACCATGGAGAAAAGATAACATGCAATGGGAACAAATCAAATAGGCAAACTATCACTGATGCATGACCTCAACCATATATCCTGCCCTCACAATAGGAATCCTAGATCAATAACTCCAATATTCTACATAATGGCAGTGACAACATCTGAGGCCACATGACAAGTACAGGACACTGTGGCAATATTTGGCGCAATGGCACATTCACAATTCAGTGGTGTGTTAACAAAAGTGCTATCACCTCTGATGAAACACATCAACAGCTACCTCCGCAGTCCACAAATTGCAATGATTTAGCTAATGTGAAGAGAGAACAGTATGCTAGGGCTTCACATACACATGTGGTTTGAGCAACTCAAGTGGCACATATTGCATTGATGTCAGCATCACAAAGAAAACAGGTCAGATACAATCTTCAGAACTTCCATGCTATCAGAGTACAAGTTGTCTTTGGAAAATATGTATCCATCCTAAGTGGGTGTCTGTCCTTGGATCAACACATGTACACTTTGTACCTCAAAAAACGTTTTACCATTGGTGTTATGGCTGTTGGATTCCTATTGTGAGGCAGGAGGTCAGGCTCTAACAGCTGACACAAATCCAGTATAGTTTTCCTATTTAGACAGTATTGTGTGATGACGTCCCTTTGCTCCGTGGTGGCAAGGTCTGGAAAGGGTCGGAACACCTTAAGCTGCTGTATCCTACCCATGGCTGGGTTCAGACATCTGTAAGTATGTAATAGGAAAGATGAGGTGGAATGTTCACTCCATACTTTTCATGTCAATACACATCAGAATTCTGGGTAACAGTAGAAATGTATGCCCAGGAATGCCCAGCATTGCTGAATGAGCCTCCAACTCCACTTCTGCCCAAGCTGATGTCTCTAAATCGTTCCCTAGTAGACAGTCTACAGGTAAATCTGAGGCAACCACAACTTTCTTTGGACCAGTAACGCCCCCACCCCAGTTGAGATTCACAACAGCCATGGGGTGGCTAAGAATGTTGTTATGAGCGTCTGTCACTTGGTACTGCTGACCAAGTAGGTGTTGTTCAGGGTGCACCAGTTTCTCTATCACCATGGTAACACTGGCACCCGTGTCCCTGTAGGCCTGAACCTCAACACCATTTATTAGGGGAAGTTGCTTGTACTTATCCATATTAAGGGGACAAGCAACCAAGGTGGCCAAATCAATGCACCTTCTGAGACTAACACAGCCTCTGTGGTCTCCCTAACAAGACCAACCCCAACTAAATTACCAAAAGTGAGCCCAGCTACTCCCTTGGATTGGCTATTAGTAGGTTTGCTCCCACCACCACTGCTATTACTAGGGGCACTAGAATTTGCAGTAGGGGTTGTGGTAGTGGGAGGTTTGGTGTTTTTCTTTGGACAACTGGCATCAGTTGTCCAATGGCCTTTAACTTTACACAAATAACACCAAGGCTTTTTAGGTTGATTATTGGAAGAGGATTTGGACCCACTACCCCCACCAGAGGATTTTTGTGGGCCTGATGAAGACTCAGTTTTACTTTTGTCCCCACCCTTGTCAGAAGACTTACCGTCCTTCTTCTTGCCATCCTTGTCACCCCCTGTATGAACTTTTCTGTTCACTCTTGTTCTGACCCATATGTCTGACTTCTTTCCCAATTCTTGGGGAGAGGTCAGATCTGAGTCCACTAGATATTGGTGTAACAAGTCAGACACACAGTTATTCAGAATATGCTCTCTCAGAATAAGATTATACAGGCTTTCACAGTCAGAAACTTTACTGCCATGTAACCACCCCTCCAAGGCCTTCACTGAACAGTCAACAAAGTCTATCCAGTCTTGTGAGGACTCTTTTCTGGTGTCTCTGAACTTAATCCTGCATTATTCAGTGGTTAAGCCAAATCCATCCAAGAGTGCATCCTTCAAAACTGCATAATTGTTAGCATCACTTTCTCTAACAGTAAGGAGCCTATCCCTACTCTTTCCAGTGAAAGATAGCCACAATATAGCAGCCCAAAGGGGGCCTTTGAGGGACCCCCTGTACCATACAGGCCCTCTCAAGTGCAGCAAACCACTTGTTGATGTCATCCCCCTCTTTGTAAGGGGGGACTATCTTGTGCAGATTCCTGGAATCATGCTCTCTGACAGGATTACTATCAGGAATACTGCTGCTGCCACCATGGGGTCCTAACCCCAACCTCTGTCTCTCCTTCTAGGGATTCCCTATCTAAGGCCAGCTGTTGTTGTTTAAGCTTCAGTCTGGTCTCTTCAACCCTCAACTTTTTGAGTTCCCTTTCTAACATGTTGTCTTCAGGGTGGGTGGGTTGGGAATGCTTGGACACAAAGATAAATTGGAAACAACAGAGGGGGGTCTGTCACTAACTGACTGAACCCTAGCAACTTGGCCTCCAGGAATAAAGACTCCCCTACTGTGATGGGAACCTCCATTACTATTAACATTACTAGGTGTCCTGCTAGGGGGCAGATCTGGTACAGAACCCTCCCCACCTCCCTCAAGGAGATTCCCTGAGTCAGAATGGGAACCTTCTATGTTCTGTGCCCATCAAAGCATTTCCAGAGGCTGGGGGAGGCTACTCCTCCCCAGCCCTCACACCTATTTCCAAAGGGAGAGGGAGTTACACCCTCTCTCAGAGGAAGTCCTTTGTTCTGCCTTCCTGGGCCAGGGCTGCCTGGACCCCAGGAGGGCAGAAACCTGTCTGAGGGGTTGGCAGCAGCAGCAGCTGCAGTGGAGACCCCAGAAAGGCAGTGTGGCAGTACCCGGGTACTATGCTAGAGACCCGGGGGTTCATGGAATTGTCCCCCCAATGCCAGAATGGCATTGTGGTGACAATTCCATGATCTTAGACATGTTACATGGCCATGTTCGGAGTTACTATTGTGACGCTGTACATAGGTAATGACCTATGTACAGTGCATGCGTGTAATGGTGTCCCCGCACTCACAAAGTCCGGGGAATTTGCCCTGAACGATGTGGGGGCACCTTGGCTAGTGCCAGGGTGCCCACACACTAAGTAACTTTGCATCCAACCTTCACCAGGTGAAGGTTAGACATATAGGTGACTTATAAGTTACTTAAGTGCAGTGGTAAATGGCTGTGAAATAACGTGGATGTTATTTCACGCAGGCTGCAGTGGCAGGCCTGTGTAAGAATTGTCAGAGCTCCCTATGGGAGGCAAAAGAAATGCTGCAGCCCATAGGGATCTCCTGGAACCCCAATACCCTGGGTACCTCAGTATCATATACTAGGGAATTATATGGGTGTACCAGTATGCCAATGTGAATTGGTAAATTTAGTCACTAGCCTGTTAGTGACAAATTTGGAAAGCAGAGAGAGCATAACCACTGAGGTTCTGGTTAGCAGAGCCTCAGTGAGACAGTTAGGCATCACACAGGGAACACATACTTATAAGCACTGGGGCCCTGCCTGGCAGGGTCCCAGTGACACATAGACTAAAACAACATATATTCAGTGAAATATGGGGGTAACATGTCAGGCAAGATGGTACTTTCCTACATGTATCACACACCAGCGGTTCCAATGTGGAGTTTGGGCTGGCAGTGCCCCTTCAGGCCCACTTCCAAGGATCCAAGACTGGGGTGGCACCACTTGGGAGACAAGACTCACAGTAGGCCAATTTCAGGGTTCAAAGTAGTTTGAGGCTTTTCTGCCTCTGAGGCTCTGATAAGGAGGCCAGTCAACTAGCTCTTGGAGTCAACCTGGTGGTCCTGGATTCAAGATGCAGGTCCAGACCTTCTCACTCAGGCTGCAGGCCAGCAGAGTAGCAATTAATCTTGAAGCAGAGTAGCACAGCAGTCCTTTTTCTGAGTCGTCCACAGGTCCAGAACTCTAATGAAGAGTTGGCTCAGAGGGTCCACTACTTATACCTGGTACCCACTCTGAAGGGAGAGAAGCTTCTAGAGCCCTCCGGCTACAGAGGTGTCTAGAATTTCCTGCCTCCCTGCACTGGCCCCATCTTGTCTGGGGTCACAAGAGACTAGTGTCAAACCCTTACGAGTGTACTGAGACACAGTGTTTGTGATGTGCAAGAGTGGTAGGTGACAGCTCCATCACCCTAACAAGTCAGACATGGCCCATCGTGTCAACCGCTATTCCCCCTTTGTCTCACTGTCTGGGAGTAAAACATAAAGACCAACTGCCAGCTACTCCCAGTCATGTGACCCAGGATACAGGCACTAAATGGTTGGGAGAAGAATATACCAACTTTCTAAAAGTGACATTTTCAGAATTGTGACTTAAAATCTGACTACCATTAATGTGGGTTTTAAATTACAATTCTTTAGTCACCAAACTTGACATTCCTACTTGATCTAAATTGAAACATATCACTTATTAAATGTAATATGGTAACCCAATGTTGTGCTATGGGAGAGGTAGGCCTTTCAGTAATGAAAAATTAAATTAAAAGTATTTCACTACCAGGACATTTAAAACTTAAAAGTACATGTGGAAGTTTTTTAATTTACTGCACCCTGCCCTATGGGCTGTTTCCGACCTACCCTAGGAGCTATACGCATTAAAAAAGAAGGTTTACGCCTGGGAAAAGTTTTATTTTGACAGGTCAATGGCAGCTCAAAACTGTACACACAGGCTGCAAAGACAGGCATGTCATAAATTTGAAAGGGCTACATATGTGGGTGACACACTGCTGCAGGCACACTGATAGCATTTAATTTAAAGTCCCTGGATACGTGTAGTTAGTACCATTTTACTATGGGTTTACAAGTAATTAATTAAGTGTGATAACTGGGTGTAAGCCAGTTCTACCATGTCTGAGGGAGAGAGAGCACAATCACTGATTGGCAGTAGTAAAGTGTGCCCTAATGGCCAACAAAAATGGGTTGAGAAAAACAGGAGGGTGAAGGCAAAACGTTTGGGAATGACCCTGCACAGATGGCTTTTCAACAACACCAACTGCAGTCAGTGTTGAACTAGCATGTTTTGAGGCCAACCCCAATAAAGCCCAGGTCCTATAGCCTAACTAGGTTTGGCCCAGTCATAGGTTTTAACTTGGGACTTAGGGCTTCATTATGACTTTGGCAGACTGCCAAAGCTGCTGGGGTGAGGCTGCCGTCATACCGGTGGCCTCACCCCATGTCATATTATGATGTTTCCACTGGGCTGACCGGTGGAAACATCATATTCTGAGGTTTCTCAGCCTGGTGGAAACAGTGCGACGGCATTGGCTCTTAATGGAGATGAGGCCAATGCCGTCACACACCTGCACCCTCAGAATGCGCACTGTCTACTTAGCAGACACTGCACATTCTGAGGGTGCTATCGGGGGGTCATAGGCATGGGCAGGGCCCCCCCGTGGTTCCCAGCACGGGCTTCCCGCCAGCCTTTCCATGTCTCTTTCACCACCATGAAAGGCTGGCTGAAAGCAAAGTCCTGATCAGCACAGCAGTGCTGCCATGGCCACTGCCTTGCCTGACCATGACTTCAACTGCCACCCCCCTGTCGGGATCAATGATCCTCGCAGTGGCAGAGGTCTCCTGGTGGTCCGACTGCCAGGGTTGTAATATTGTGGTCGGACTGCACAAGTGCGACAGTCTGACCGCCACCGCGAGTTTGGCAATCTAAAGACTGCCAAACTCGCAATGAGGCCCTTAGGTTTTTTTCTGGAAGTCAAAATCCTTCAGTGGGGCAAGGCTGCAGGTTATATCCAATTAAGTCTTCACAAAGTTGAAAAGTTGTTGGATGAGATCCTGGTGAAGCAGTTGGAATTAGCAGGGAAAGTTCAGTGAGGGAAAATTTTAATTATGCATTTGGGGAAGTCCTCTTGCCAGCCCAATACTTTTGGCTCCTTTGTCCAGTCATTTTTTTACCTTTGGACATAGGGACTTATTTAGATGTTGGAGGTCTTACTGCCAAGCCGCATCCGGCCTGAAAAGACCATCATGTCAGCGGGCTCCTGCCTGCCGTATTTGGATGTATTCCGGCTAAGGCAAAGACCACCACAACGGAGTGTACTCCATTGGGCCAGTGGCATCCCGCAGCCGACGCGGAGGACTCCATTGCTGACGATTAGCACTCCATAGCCATGCTGACGGTGGCATTCATCAAGCCTATTTAGATTACACAGTTGTGCTGGCGGTGTCTCAATGGTGGGCGCAAGACGATGGGAGTCTGTAGCGGGACCCATTCAGTATAGTACCATGGCTATGGCCATTAGTTGGATGCCAGTCACGCACACCTCTTGCATATTGGACAATTGTGAACGTCTGCAAAACACAATTTAAAAATTCACTCCATTTCAGACCATGATCCTTTGCCATTTTACTGCAGAAAACCACACAGCCAGTCAAATCCACAACATAGGAGATAGGTTTTTAATTCTGATTACCTCTCCCTTTGTGTTGTTTTTGTTAAATCTATTTTTTTCACAGTACCCTTCATTTTTGTGAGCACCAGTTTTATTTAGATGTATTTCACAATGGGAGAATAATTCCCCGTTTCACAGAGGGAGAATTGTCTGTCATGGTAGATGAAATCATTAGAGAAGAGACACAATTTATCAGAAAATGTCAATCTTGACCAGAATAGTTGTCAGGATGAATGCAGTAGCCAACAACATGCGCACACAGGAGGATATTAGAAAGAGGTGGAACGACCAGCAGAAGAAGCTTCATTTACTGGCCTCCAGGTGTCACCTGGCATCCCAGATGACTGGTGGTGGGTCTTCTCTCCCCCCATTACAAATCTTTCCCTGGGAGGAGAAGGTCCTGCAAATCCTCCATCCTGAAGGCTTGACTGAAATCCCTGGAGGAGTGCAGACTGATATGTCAGACCTATGTATGTCTTTCTAATCGCCAATGGGGTCCTGCCCTTAAGGTAGACTTTTAGAATGCTTCAACAACCTTAGCAACACAGATATAGATAATTTTGAATAAACAAAATCTGTTGTGTCATACAAATTACCAGCAGCATAGATGTAGCTTTCCTTCTAACATAATGCAATTTGAATAGTCAGATTGTGTTTGGTTCCCCAGGGATCATCCTTTGCATGGGCTCTGACCATTATTGTATATCAGTGTATGTTGTTGTGCTTATAAAAACAGGTTCAAAACGACATCCATTTTCACAGGAGAGTATGGTGGTACCTCAACATCTGGCCGAAGTATTACATTGTCAGCTATAGGCAGGGAGGCCCTGCCACAGGATGAGCCTGCCCCTACCACCCCATTCCATGCACATGTGCCCCCCTTCCACCCCCGAGGGGACAGTCATCTGGACCAGCAGTAGAGGATGGCAAGACCAACACCACCACCTCCAAGAGATGCCAAACCTAATTACTCCCTTGTGTGCCTACCATTTACTCTGTGGACTGTTTAATGGATACTTTTACCTTTTCAGAGGGCAGAGAATGTATGTGGAATATACTAATATTACAAAGAGGCCCTTGTAGAAATAAAGTTTGGGTTACAAAAACACTCCTAACCCCAATATCTGTGTCATTCAGGGTTATATGCTCCACGGCCTTGATACCATGGAGAAAAGATAACATGCAATGGGAACAAATCAAATAGGCAAACTATCACTGATGCATGACCTCAACCATATATCCTGCCCTCACAATAGGAATCCTAGATCAATAACTCCAATATTCTACATAATGGCAGTGACAACATCTGAGGCCACATGACAAGTACAGGACACTGTGGCAATATTTGGCGCAATGGCACATTCACAATTCAGTGGTGTGCTAACAAAAGTCCTATCACCTCTGATGAAACACATCAACAGCTACCTCCGCAGTCCACAAATTGCAATGATTTAGCTAATGTGAAGAGAGAACAGTATGCTAGGGCTTCACATACACATGTGGTTTGAGCAACTCAAGTGGCACATATTGCATTGATGTCAGCATCACAAAGAAAACAGGTCAGATACAATCTTCAGAACTTCCATGCTATCAGAGTACAAGTTGTCTTTGGAAAATATGTAACCATCCTAAGTGGGTGTCTGTCCTTGGATCAACACATGTACACTTTGTACCTCAAAAAACGTTTTACCATTGGTGTTATGGCTGTTGGATTCCTATTGTGAGGCAGGAGGTCAGGCTCTAACAGCTGACATAAATCCAGTATAGTTTTCCTATTTAGACAGTATTGTGTGATGACGTCCCTTTGCTCCGTGGTGGCAAGGTCTGGAAAGGGTCGGAACACCTTAAGCTGCTGTATCCTACCCATGGCTGGGTTCAGACATCTGTAAGTATGTAATAGGAAAGATGAGGTGGAATGTTCACTCCATACTTTTCATGTCAATACACATCAGAATTCTGGGTAACAGTAGAAATGTAATTGGGTAATACAAGTACGCACAGCATGTCTGCACCCATCTGTGCCCGGACCGCCCCTAGTGCATGTCCCCCTGGCAGTTTTTTCCCCAGACTTCCACATGTAAGACCTACTCCAGTGTGGAGCTACTGACACTAAACACACTGATTGTCTCCACTGACTGCCCTAAGAGTATGTTGTCATTCGATAACCTACCATTTCAATTGTACTGCCATCACTGTCATCGGGTAATTGTTGATAGAACACCATCTGACTCCATCCACTCCAGTTAGGACCCATCAGTCCACTCGCAGATCATTCATTTCCCACACTTGGCGTAATTTGCAAGCCTCTGAATTTAATTCTGATCTAATACTGGCCTTCCCAGTCCTTTCAAGGACCCAGATCAAATGTCAGAGGAATACTCCTCCTGGCAGAAATCTGCTGTCAACAGCCTAACCCCACCAAAAATCAGAACCAGTACTAGGAATAAACCCTCCACACCTTGGGTCAGTGAATGTTTGAGAGCTCTTAAGCAGAGCTGTCACAGGTAGGAGCGAATATGGACAAAGGATTACAACCCTTCTGAGATACTGAAATACAAACTCTGCATTGCAGAATATAAAAATCAGTCATTAACTGAAAACTCACCATATCTTACTAGGCAAATTGAACAGGCTAAAAACTCTACTAAAGAGCTATTTCAGACCATTATGGGGCTCAGTCCTACCCCTTTTTGCATGGCAATAGGAGGAAGCCACGCATTTTGTAATCAACAGTTTTTTTATTTTTTTTCTAAACAAAGGCAAGGATATTTTTGATAAGTTCACTTTAAATCATTTGGGAGCTTCTACTAATAATAATTTAGAGCAAATAGTCCCTCCAGTAGTGGCTTTTGAAGCATTGACTCTGCTTACAGTGGACCAAGTACACCAAGCCATTCTTACTACCAAATCTGTCTCCCTGCTGGATCTATGATCACATGCGGTGATGCAGCTGGCATCAGCCACAGTGGCTACCCAGCTTACGGGAATTTTTAATCAGATGTTTACATCCAGCATATTTTTTAACATTTGGAAGTTTACTTGAATCCTCCCTCTTCTAAAGAACCCAACTTAAATCCTCTTGACACTAATAGTTACCGGCCCAATTCTCGCCTTCCCTTACCTGCTGTAATTGTTGAGAAGGCCATGAATCAACAATTGACTTTTATAGAAAATAGTAACTTAGTGGATGATTCCCAATTTGGGTTAGGAGTGGCCACAGTACAGAGTCAATGTTAATTGTGGCCACAGAGGAGATCAGAGCGTCCTTGGACAATGGAGGAAAATTGGCACTAATCCTCCTGGTCCTATCTGCGACCTTTGATACAGTCTTGGTTGACCGGCTGGCCAATCTTGGGATCAAAGGGACTGCATTAGCCAAATCTGCTCTTTTTTGGCTGACCGTATGAACTCAGTCTCCCTTGGTGATTCTACCTCTGTGCCTTCTCCCTATCTTGTGGTGTCCCCTCAGGACTCGTCCTTGAGTCCAGCCCTGTTTAACATACATATAACGCACCTTGCCTCTCCGATTAAGAACTTTGGGTTCTTGCTGGTATCCTATGCTGACGAATATTCAAATTAAAAAAAGACCCAAAGTAAGGTGTCCCTTACTAACAATGAGCACACCATAAGTGAGTCCTTCAAGAACTGCATGTCTGCAGTTAGTGCCTCTATGAGTAATAACTGTCAAAAATTTAATTCATCCAAGACTGAAGTGCTCTTGTTAGGAAATAATCTTTCCTTCTGGTTCCCTGACTGGTGGTCATCAGATCTTGGCACTCTCTCTTTATCAGCCATGCAAGTGAAGACCTAGGTGTTATGGTAGATGATAAACTTACATTCAAATATCAAGAGAATAATATTGTCTCCTCGTCCTTCTGGTGGTTGAAAGTTCTCAAAGAGATTCTGCATTTCATCCCCACTGATCTGCAGAAGACAGCTGTGACTGCTTTTGTTTTGGCCCTACTGGATTATTGCAAAGGGCTCTATCAGAACCTTCAAGTCCGCTTTGTCAGCAAGCTTCAGATCTTGCAGAACACAGCTGCAAGGCTTCTTTCCTGTCTCCCTAAATTACATTCTGCGACCCCGGCCCTCAAGGCTCTTCACTGGTTCTCTGACAAACAATGGATCACCTTTAAGACATTATGCATCGCATTTAAGGAGCTGCATAGGACTGGCCCAGCCTATCTTCGTAAAACTCTCATCTAGTATCAACATAAAAGAATCATGATCACAGAACAACGTTACAGTACCTCCTTTCAAGCGCTCCACTTGGCGGGATAGAAGCTTTATCAGATGCACAGCCCTGCAATGGAACAAACTTCCCATCCACTTGAAGTCAGCCACCTCTCTCTCTTCCTTCTTTGTTCCTATCTAGGCTAAGTTTCCTCTGCTTAGCTTGTACTTCTGCAGGCTTACATACAACCAAGACGCCCTTGGTGGCTCAAATATTTGGTCCACTAACATCTTACAAAATACATATTTAGGATTTGTTTTGGTCATCATGTGCAAATAATACATTTGAACAGTATTATTTGCACCTATTTTTTTGCTTAAGGATTTTTTTAAATACCATCAATGGAGATAGTACTTCCCCCATGCATTTATCATTGTCAACAACAGTCGCGGTTGACATTTTATCCTGTCATATCTTGCCAAAAAAAACCATCATTTGTATCTGACATTTAGAAATGCACTAGCATCAATTTTGAGTGCTGGTGACACAAAAACATTTGTAAAATGCGGAGCTTCACACCCTAAAATGGCGGCTGCCTGACCTTGCCATCAGTACATTGGGTACCCAATGCCCGTCAGTGGAAATCTACTATGTAGTAGGTGGTAACCTCCACAACATGCTCGGCCATAGGCTAAAGTGTGTGACGGCCACAAACTAAAGCCAGTGGTTGTATCCGTCTCCCTCATGGATCGTGTCTGTGGAGAACTTGTATGTAGCATTGTAAAAAAACACTCACTTGCCTTCTAACACTGCAGTCATCAAGACCTCATCATTTTTTGCTGCTGTTTCTGACCTCTGGGAGCATGGGAGTATGGTTTAAACCTGTCATGGAGCCACTTATAGATAGACTTATTTTAGGTGCAGCAAGTTCCGGTGACACTGGCTCACCATCATCCATCCCAATTTGTTCCATTAGAAATTTCACTTGTTCAAAAAACCCACAAATCCCTGCTCTCACTCACACATAGCAGCCCTCATGTCTTGCCCTCAGTCACTGTATGTGATGCAGACCATGGGTTCTGACTCTTGGGAGTTCAGACAGGAAGCCAATTTAGCTGTGAGTAAGATTATGTGCAAGGATTGTACAAGTTGTTTGGCCTTCAGTAGCTCACAATGATTGTGAGTGACCTCTCACAATCTCTCACAACAGGGTTGCATAGTTCACGTCAAGATGATGTTGTAGGTCTGATTAGGTGAGAAGCTAGAAAGTGTTGACGGTGCACATGAGATCACTGCAAATCACTATTTCCACTCTGCCTATGACAGTTTTATGGAAAAGGAATCTAGTAACTGTTTGATAAATGAAGGTGTGAATTTATGAACAGTGATGTCATAGCAGTACTGCCCAACAGTGACACTGAATTGTCTTTTCCTTTTCTTTTATGTCATCTATACAGGTCAATACCCTTCAGAAGTGAGATATCTGGAAGCCCATCACCAAAAAGGTGAGCAGCCTGGGGTTCCACAAGTGACGTAGTCTGCACTGTTGGAAAAGGTGGGAGGACCTGCATTGGGCTTCCAGAATATCAGCCGAGAGCCAAGTCGAGCAGTGCTCCCAGCGATCAAGGTGGGTGCACGTCACCTTGACCCCACCTAATGGCTGGCATACTTGCGGTGGCTTACGGGGAACTTGATGGGCAGTTGACGGTCTAACAGCAGCAACAAGGGTGTAAGTCATTGTCTGTAGATATTGCTGTGGTTTGACCTCTTTACTTTCCAACTATGTTGTATGCAATCAGCCTAGAGAAAGACACATATCCACAGCCCATGATGACTTCTGGAGGTGTAAGTTGAACACACACTGTCTGATGCTGTGTGTGGTGTATTGCTTTGTGCTGTAGCATGCCACTACATGCTTCCTCCTCGCAAAGCAAGTACTTCTTTGGGTAGACATAGGGCTGCATGCAAATAAAGGGATTGGCAGCATTTTCACAATGACATGCTGGGTAGTACAAAACATGCCCCATGTCCTGACTGGGTTAGATGTGATGGTACTTCACAAATATGTGTAGTGAATGTAGGCTTCATTATTGGTGACTGTGGTAAACTGCAAAATTATGAAGCAGCTGATATAAGACTTGACATTGCTAAGTTAGTGCTATGATAATGTGAGCACGTGCATCTGCACCAAAAGTTTTGATATTCTTTTTACAGTGGCATAATTCCTTATCTGACACGTTTGAAAGCAGTTTCTCCAGCAACACTTTATGTGGACAGTAATTGGTGGACCTGAGTACTTAGTCCTTCACAAATGTGCATGTAAGCCAGACTGTGATTTCCAACGTGAATTTCTATGCCAAACTGTATTGTAAGCAACAGGCAGGAATGTGTCCTCATTGGTGAGAGAACTGTGCGTCCCAGAGGAGAAAACGATGATGGAGAGCAATGTGATACTGAAAGGGACATTTGAATGTGGATGGTAGCATAACATATATGTTGTGGTGTCCCATTTTGGGCAGAAAATTTCCATCCCAAAAATGTATCCTTTGGGAGAAGGCAAACAATTATAGCACTGTACTGCAGTGGTTCAGAGATGTAGCCAGGCCTATGTGTTTACTCATACTGTTGGAACCCTTTCTTATGGAGTCAACTACAAGTGTATAAAAAAACAAAGGCATATCTGATATGGGAGCTGACATGGGGAACTTCTGAACTTGTTGCAAATGTTGTGTGATGCACATTGATGTCCAATTGTATTCTCCCAGATACACTATAACTGTTGTATCTTTTGTTTCAGCATCAACTGGGCAAGGGGAAGGTGACAGCGACCACATCGGTAGGGATGAAGCTGGCCACTGGGTATCACGTGTGGATACCACAGACACTGAGGGACCCAGTGGCACGGAGGGTGAAGGGAGTGGCCAAGACACTACGAGTGATTCAACATCTTCCTCGGAGGCCTCCAATGAAGACTAGTCCATAGGGGGAGGACCCTGAAGAGGCTATGGCATATGCGTCTTCATCTGCCCCCTGCATTCCACTCTCTGCTCTCCTCTTGCCCCCCACTTGGTCATAGCCACCCCCTAAAAGGGATGGTGCAGCCTTTGCTGCAGGCACCTCTGCCCCTACACTGGTGTCCCAGACTGCTCTCACTGGGGCAGCTGTTGATTTTTTAAGGATGATCAGTGTAGGGCGGACCACACTATTGAATGCCATCCAAGGGCTTGCTGGCCAGAACATCTAGATGTTGGCTTACCTGGATGATATTCCCGGTGCCCTATCTGGTCTACAGCAGTCATTTCAGGGCCAGGCCTCCTCATTGGCCGCAGTCTCCCACCCACCACAACCTCATTCCCAGACTTGCACCCCTTTCCAAACCCAAATCCCTCAATCCAGCCCTGTCCAAAGCACATGTAAACATACATTGGCACTCACAAGCAGCACATACCCACATAGATATATCTAAAAACATAAGCACAAACACACACATGCAGACACCACCACCACCACCACAGTCCCATCCCAGTCAGTACTCCCACCACTATACAGGCACATATTCCCAGCAGACCCACAGACACTACACCCACCATTACAGCAACTCCCACACACACCACAAGCATTACCCCCAGTCATCAACAGACATAAACAAAGCAGGTGCCCAAGGTGAAGCTTCTGTAAAGTACTACTCATCTTAATTTCTTGGGAATGGTCAAGGCAAAGCAAGTGTTTTTTTATCTGCGTTTCTACCTTGGACATTTTTCTGTAATCCTCGATGGAGGTGTTTGCATCCTTGCTTTTTCAAGTGCAATATCTCATGTAGTGACTATGATGAGTGGGTTCTTTCTTGTTGTCGGCTGTTGAGACCAGAGATTGTGCTCTCTCTTTTAAAAGCTGCAAGTATTTAAAATGGCCTAGAAGCCAACCCTTTGGCCCCACTCCATATACTTTATACCCACCATATTCGCAGGGTGATGGACAGCTTACTAAAAGGATGCTCTGAGCACATTTCCCACAGATTTTTGAGACACATTCTTGATTCACAAGGATATGATCACATCTCTACCAAACAAAGAAGCACTTCATGAGTGTCTTGGGGTTGGGTGTTATAGGGGGTAGGCGGTGGGGCTTGACCTACTTCCAGGCCCTGCGGCCAATCCTGCCATGCGGGGATTTGGATGGCTATAGGGGGTAGGCTGCAGGGTCTGGCCTGCGGATGGGCCCTGTGGTCAATCCCCACCATGCACGGCCAAAGTCTGTGCCTGGTACAGAGTTGGGTGGTTATAGGTGGTAGGCCAGGCCCTAAGGTCAATTTCCACCACTTATGGCATGAGGTTGGTTGGTTATGAGGGGTTGTCCACATGGCCAGGTCTCAGCCCAGCCCTGTGGCCAACCCATACCACACACGGCCAAAGGCCATGCGCTGCGGTGGCTGAGTTAACGTAAATAAAATTACTTAACATTAAAAAAAATGGAAATTCTCTGAAAAAACAAAGGCTACAGGGACGTTATAGCTAGGAAATAGAATTTAAAAACACATAGAAATTCACTTAAGAAAGCAAAGGTTACAGGGATGTTATAGCTAGGCTCACATTTGACATGTACAAAACCAAAGAAATTCATCAGTTATAGTTAGAGTTATTTCAAGTATCTATAACTTGTGCCTTAATGTATGTATAACTCAAGTCCTCACCATGCACTGCTTAACTACCCCATTTATTACATCACTCATAATATCTCCTATGACATAATTGAAAATATCAATATTAATGAGGTGGGTCGCAAATTGCGGCCCCATAGCGACTATGGGCACTCGCAAACATAGAGGCCTGCTGTAGTCAGCAGACCTCCATGTTCGTGACTGCTTATAAATAAAGCAGTTTTATTTTTTTTAAGTGTAGCCCGTTTTCCTTAAAGGAAAACGAGCTGCACTTAAAAATAAAACCAAAACCTTTAGTTTCGGTATTTTTTAAGGGCAGGTAGTGGTCCCTTGGACCACTACCTGCCCTGAAAAAAAAATTTGTGGTCCATTCACAAGGGGGAAGAGGTGCCCATGGGGACCCCTTCCAATTTGCGAGTGGGTTACCATCCACTTCAAGTGGATGGTAACTGCGACACCATTTGCAACCGAATATGCGGTCGCAAATGGTATTGCATACCACTGCAAATCGCAAATAGGAAGGGAACACCACTTCCTATTTGCGATTCGGAAATGCATTTTGCGAGTCGGTCCCGACTCGCAAAATGCATTTCTGCATTGGAAACTCACATTTGCGACTCGCAAACGGCATTTTTTTCCGTTTGCGACTCGCAAATTGTTTCCTACATCTGGCCCATAGTTACTTGAAATAACTCTTTATATATATATATATATATGCTCCCTCACACAGTCACCTCTTGGACCAGTGGTATCATGGCACACAGAAGAATCATCCAAAACCAAAGTTGGTGCTAAAAATTACAAAAAAAGTTTATTTAATAAGCACCCACATAAATTCCCAAATAGTGCAAACAAAATGTAAACAAATAAGCAGCCGTAGTGTTTCGGATCAGTGCCATCCACTGGGTCTCTCCTACTGTCATGGCGGACACCATTATAATACATACAGAGTCCTTTCACTATTTCCATAGATCACAAAGCACTAGAACAGCAACCATTTGTTTCCACCAAAAAGTCTTCATCAGTTTCGAAAGCATAATAGTAGGTGCCAATCATTTTTAAATTAATGCGTTTGTATGAGGTTGCAAAGATTAAAATGCACCAATTCCCGTAATGTAAATCATAATTTAGTATTTTCAATTTTAATCCTCCGCACGTCATTACGATGATCCAATCATTTTATGATTGTACCCATCCGCCATTTTTAAACACATTTTCTAATTATAAAGCACCTATGTGAACTAATTAAAAATAATCTCCACAGTTTGACAGTAGTGTGACATTGGTCCAATATCCCCTACAATTAAAACATGCATTTATATAAATAAAGTACATTTCTTTCCTAGTACACATTCCATCCAAGTTATTTTATTAACATGTTCTGTATGTCACACCTTCATACAGCATCAAACTCAAGATAAAGTGACATTTGCAAGTACAAAATACGGATATTACTGCTACTCAGTAGTACATATTCCGTAGCTAGTTAATTACCTAAATATGTAAGCTAGCAAGAAAATTGGATGTAGTGGTGCAAAAATAGCACATTCTTCTAACAGGATCACCCATTGGGTTATATTCTCGTTTTTTATGTATTGATCATTAAGAAGTTGATGTGACCTCCTAATTGAGAAAATGTGACTTGTGTAAGTGCAAATTATCCATTTATATATATTTGTATATATCTGTAGCCAATCTGTCCCACAAATAAAGGGACGAGCGCAGAAGTGAAATACTAATAAAGCATATGGGATATCACCCAATAGTCAAACACTTTAAGTGGTCCATCCTCTCTCTTTAATATAAGAAAGTGTCATGTGCTCATGCAAAACATATATGTAATCATTATTCAATTGCTCTTTCTTAAAGGTGGGTCATCCTCTTTTAGATCAAATACAGAACCATAAAGTGTCATCTGCTGGTACAAACATTTTTAACTGGTGTGAAGTGACATGCATTCAGGCATCTGTAATTGGTACTCAATTGCACATACTCTGGGGATAGCCCATCCCATGGGTAAAAGAACCATAATGTGTCTATACAAGGGACTCGATGGTTCTCCCCATTAGTATGAAAGGGAACCTAATAATGATAATTCGGATATATACATTCTGAAGTGATTGATACATATTCTAAATAAACTAGAATATACTCTAAGATGTACATGCAGTTGTTCACAGTTCAATTGACAAATTGCCAACAATAAAGTGACAAGTGACAAGTGCTTATTTCCAGTCATCCAACGGATTCAGTCAGGAAAGGCTAAAATACAGGCAAGGGAGGAGCTGGTGGTCAATGGGACACTTCCACAACATACTGGCATTTGATCACTATTACTTATTACAGAATACACCAAACAATGTGGACTCCATCAAATTATGTCCTTTTTTCAATGCTCACAAATGGACATGAAGTTCAGCATCCGTATTGTGATCCCAAGGCACCTCCGTGCCCATTACCATGATTAACTGTGATTCTTCTTTCCTTAAATCTCTCTCCCGGTTCTCTCCCCGAGGGTGAGCCTTCACATTGTTGATCCGAAAATCTTTGAAGCCGGCCAGTGATCAACCATGTCAAAGTTTAAAATGTTCAAAATGGCAGACCATATGATGACTCTTATCCCCATTCTTAATAGCTCAAGTATGATGCAGAATCCTTAATTTAAATTTAATAATGGTGCTTCCCAAATAAAATGTTTTGCACTCAATTTAAAACGTAAACCACAGACTCTGTTATCCTCTCCTGTATAATAATTGATACAAATATATTTCAACTATAATGTTTATGTAACGTCAGTTAAAACATAACATTTTAAACTAAAAAACCACTGAAAATCAGCAGTTGTAGTTGACTGAAGAAACTATAATTTATGCCCCTGACATGCACAGTGTTGTCATCAATGATGCCATTTGAGATGTAATTTCATAGAAAATTTCTTTAGTGATGTAATATGTGAGGTCATAAACAGTGCATGGCGAGGGCAAGTGTTATAGTTTCCTGGTTTTGTGATATATGCAGCTTCTGGATGCTGGACTGTCCTTTGACATGGGTATAACACTGGGTATAACAGTTGCGCACTCTTGTGTGCATGTGTGCACACAAACAAAAGACCACACACACAAAGACACACACACACATGCACACAACAAAGCATTCTAAAGATTTCCATTAAAATACCAACTGTGTACTAGTTCCCTCTCTTTTTCTTTCACTTCATCTCTCTCTCTCGGACACAAGCATGCAGACATGCACTCACACAAAAGGCTCACATATGAAAAAAATTCTTGTTTTTTAACTCCTTACCTTCTATAACTTTCTTCATTCCCACTCAGAGCGAGCTGGCTTACTTGATTTCCAGTGTTGGTACAACTGCACCGAAAAAGTGTGAATGTGATTGACAGTGCAGTGCCTGAACAGATCCCGTCCTGTGAATCACAGGAAGACACTGAGATTCGGAGCATCTGCTGAATAATTAACAGCAGCTCAGCACAGGGCCACACAGACGGTTTGGCTGTCAGAGTGGCCCACAGACAGGCTCCACATCCTCATCCTCAGCAGCACTTGCACCACTAAGCTAACCAGTCATGATTACCGGTATTTTCATTGGCAGTGGAGAAGTGCCAGTACTAAGGGGGATAAATATAAGAAGTGCTAGTAATCAGTTTCTATGAGTACTGGCCAATTCAAAGCATTGATTGAACATGAAATCATAAAGGTTAATATATCTAAGCTATGAAATATCTCACTGATGTGAAAAACACAAAGGTGTTTGACAAATGCTCATCATAAACCTTTTGAAAATGACACATATACAGCTGGCTTATCATCATTTGTTTACTTAGATTTAAAGGAACATAAAACAATACAATAACATAGACAGTGGTGAATAATGAATAACGCATAAACACATATTAATACTCTGCAAAGATGCAATCAGTCTCAAAGATATATTAATGATCTTTATCATTCCCTGAGGTTCAGATGGTATTTTTCCCATAATATGATTTTGCAGTGACTGCTGGTGAAGTTTGAGAGTGGTGGGGCTTGGCTTGGCTGAAGGGGTGGGGGACACAGTAAGGGGTCATGGTATTTTTGGGGAGGCCAACCCCCATTTACTGGACACACACAATATAAATACACAGTATGCCACACAAACTGCACACACCCCTTATAAAATACAGGAAAGGTGATAAAATAACTGTATAATAATAGTACTCATGCATAGTTCACACACAAATATCCTGTACACACCTTGTGCATGCAGACTAAATGAAGTTTTGTGTGTATTATTATCAACGCAAATGTTCTAATGTATACTCTAGGAAAATCACCTACAAGCTAATACTGCACACAATATGCTGACCAAGCAGAGCAAGTTAACATACAGCATGCCCACACAAACAGCCAGATACACACTGAATGCACTTAGACAATGGTGTACAGTGAAAGCATGTTTGTCAGAAAAATGCGGCAAGCAGAGCTTAATAAAAACAAGTCCTTTTTTACTTTAAAATATAAGCACAACTTGCAGCCACAATCTGCAGATCTTCCCATGCAGAAAGTGCACATGGCATCCAAGGAGACCATAGTATTCATTACAAGTCTGGAGGTCACCTGACCGGCAGACTCACGGTGGCGGTCGACAGCCGCTAATGCGGCGGTCCGTGCACCACACTACGGCAATGGTGGTCGAGCTGCAGTTGGACTTCCAGCACTGCCAGGATTAGAGATCCCAGCGATCTGGCGGTTGTGGTGGTCCTAATCTGCCAGGGCAGGGCTGCAAGCAGTGCTGTCTTGGGGATTACAACCTCGTTCTCCATCAGCGATTTCATAGCGGTAATACCACCATGAAAAGGCTGGTGGAGAATGGGTGCAGGGGCCCTATGGTGGCCCCTTCACTGCCCATGCATTGGGCATGGGCAGTGCAGGGGTCCCCCTGGCCAGCACCCTCATAATGTTCACTAACATTGTGAGGGTGCTGGTTCACCCTGCATCCTACAGCATTGCGCCCGGCTCTATTACCAGCCAGAGACGATGCTGTAGGGTGTTTACCGCCAGGCCAGCAGGCATAAACTCAGGTTTCCGCCCGACGACTTAGCAGAAGACTCTTAATGGGCCCGCCGGGGATGTAGCCACTATGGCGGCAACCTCCCCATTGCAAGTTCGGCAGACGGCCTAAACCATCCACCGAACTTGTAATCAGGCCCATGTGTCTTGATGCAAAGTGATTAAATATATCCTAACATTGAACCTTGAGCGCTAGAAATATACAGGAACATTACAGTCCAAACAGAGACAGGCACACACACCCTGTTCAACAGTGAACTCTAATAATTATGGTGAAAAAAGATAAATATATTGAACAACACTTTCAAGGATTGTTACCTCAATGCAGCTGCAGGACGTGGATCCAAGCGCAGGTTCTTAGAGGAGAGCTAGTTAACCTAACCAATCCAGGAGCTGCTCTCATGCTGTTCATAATATTAAACAGCATGGCAGAAGAGCCAGGCTTGGAAGGAGCAGGCTAACCCAGCGCTCTTTTGAGACTGGGAGCCTGTGTCTGCGCTTCAGCCGGCTGTCCAATAGCTCAAGTTGGAGAGTTGTGAAGTGCTCATGTTAGGCTTGCTGTCGCAAGATAGCCAGCCAATCTCACATGCACACTTACGACGTTAGGCTTAGAAGTTTCTGCTGCCTATCATCAAGAATGGTCCCATCCCCCACCCTCACACTCAGGGTAGACAGGAGCGCTTTGCCACTATGTAATAAAATGGTAATAACCATTTTATAACCATTTAATTTACTTTTGCTATGGTCGCAGCAGGGGAGTGACACTCCTCTGCCCTAGAGCATGAGCTGCCTCTGTTAGTTTGGCGATTTTTGTATTGCTCTAATTATTTTTTCAGACCCAAACCTGGGTCCCATAAATCAAACTTTCTTATGTAACACATTCCAGTCTTATTTTAAAAGGACAATTTGCATTGTTGTCTAGTGTACATAGATTGTTTCTAATAGGTTGTCATTAAAACATAAATTACTGCGCTGTAATTACTAATGGCTATTTCCTTAATCACAATGTAAATTATTTTCTCCCATCTTTAATCCGTCTTGGCAAATAATATCCCGCAATGAACTAGCTCTCTCTTCTCCCTTATTTTTTGACTTGATAGCAGTCAGGTAAAAACACGAAATTGTATCCTCTACAAAATAAATAGTAGTTAAACCCAGTGGCAGAATAATAAACGGTTCGTGAAGACCCTGGTGGGACAGCCTGCCAGGCCAGCAGACGCTCTGCCCTCTGTCCCCTTCTGTAGAATGGCAGCCACATTTGGAGATCTCTCCTGCCTGGCGGGGCTCTCTAAAGCCTTGAGAATAAGCACCACCACAATAATTGTTCGGAAGTCGTAGAACTTTGTCAAGCGGGCACGATGTCTGATTTCCCTCTCTGGGATAGGCAAGTCTCATGACCCAGTGGTGGACAGGCTGCTAGGTCAAGGGTTTCGTTTGTCAGAGCCAGCTGATGCTCCATTAGTGGAAGCCCAGGCGTTTTACCATCTCTAAATTAGGCATATGAACCAGGAATTTAGTGAAACAGGTGAATCTGTAATTATGATGGTTCACTCTCGCGGCCACACTCTGAATGACCTGTAACTTTATCATATTATAGATACCAAGAATATCTTATTCCTATAGTTTGGATGCTCATCTTTTAAAATGCTGGATTTGTTTCTAGGTTGATTCCATGTGTGAGATAACCAAAGATTGCTTGACTTTCTGAAACCATGGCAATTTTACTCTTCTTGGGAAAACATAGCTAACTCCAAATGTGCATTGAAGTTGATAACTGACTGCAGAATGGCAAGGACACTATAATGATGAAGGAACAAACACAAGCCAGCTCTCTTTCCAATCACTCATTGACTGACTACTTGTCTTTGGCCAGTACAGCGCTGCTCTGCTTCTCTCACTCTCTCTTACTCGGAGTCCTGACACATTTATTTTCAGGGACTGATATCTCCTTTTGGTTACCCCTCAATATTGACCCCATAACATGCATTTGAAAATGATTTACGTATATATAACATAATCAGAGCTTCAATATGTGCTTGACAAAAAAGTTTAAAAGTGCCTCACAAGTTAGCTTCAATGCACATGCTATCAATAAAACAAGTTAAATAGTGATAACATTTTACAACAAGAATGTAGCAACACATGTTAATTACAATGAATTTTCTGCAAATAACGTAATTAAATAAGACAATTATGTACAAGTGAGTGAAACATATAAATACAATTAGAATGAAAGCAGGTTAAAAGAATGAACAAGGGGATTTTGAAACTTCCTCAGTAAAGGGTTGATAAAATTATTCTTCTGACCTGAGGCCCAGAAGGTATGTCAAAATGTTATTTTTCCCCCAAAAAAAACATTAGTTACAGGGGCTCCCTGGTTAAAATATAAAGCTGAAATTAGGTAATTGTGAACTATACCCCCATATCTACTGCATGCACTGCTCTGGCCTGCACACGTTACAGACAAGATCAGAAAGGACTTGTTCGATAATTTCACAATGTATACCAAATCACATTACCATTGATGACATAAATTAGACAACTAATGCTGCAAATGATGCCCCATTTCCATTCTTTATGTGTAGAACACGCCATTTAATTTATTTTGAATTTGTTTAAATAGTATCTCAATAGCTGCTTTGATGCACATTATCATTTAGCTTTTTAGTGGGGTACACAATATTTTATTACTAACTAGTTATCAGTGACTTGGAATTCCTGAGCTCTTTATACATTATTAATATGTTGGCTTCATTTTTGGGGGGGATATTTAAGAAATAATGAGGCCTTGGTGGCTTAAGCCAGGGGTTAACATTGACCTTCACCCAGGGCTGGCTTTTGGCACCAACTGAATGACCGTGGTAGCAGAATGGTTGAGAACCAACTGCCTGAGACTTAACTCCAACAAGACAGAAGTACCAGTCTTCCGAAACAAGCCTACCCATAGGACACCACCTAGTGGCCAGCCCAGCCAGGACCAACACATACACTAGCCAATCACACCAGACACCTGGGGATCACCCTGGACAACAAGCTCAACATGACGGCACAAGTCAATGAAGTGAGCACCGCCTGTTTCCATATACTACACATGCTCTGAAATATCTTCAGCTGGCTGCCACAGAACACCAGATGAGCAAGCACTCCTCACTAGCAGCCTCGACTACAGCAATGTACTCTACTACAGAATCTCCAAGCACCTCACACAAAGACTCCAGCCCATCCAGAAAGCCACTGCAAGACTCATTATCAACCTCTCAGGCTGCACCCACACTTCACCTCACTTCTGAGAGCGCCAATGGCTCCCTATTTACAAATGCCACTAGTTCAAACTCCACACACATGCACATACAAAGCATTGCACAACACCAGACTAGCATATTCGAAAAGCGAACTGCACTTTTACCACCCACCTAGACACCCACACTAAGCCTTACTCTCATGCACACACACCAGCATTCCGAGAAGCACAGCAGGAGGGCACACATTCCCCTAAATCTCACCCAAAACGTGGAACAAACTTCCTCAGCACATTAGAGCTTCCTCGTCCCTTCTTGAGTTCTGCAATAACCATGTGGGGACCTCTTTCCTTACTTCTGCTATAGCACCTGGATAACCTCACAGGTGATTAGCGTGCTCTACAAATCAAAATAACATAAAGTGCACCAATCTTAAGGGGGTGCAGGAAGCTGTCTGCATTAAGGTCATTCAAATACCAACATACCTAGCACTTGGCTACAATGATTCAGATTAAACTGCTTTTAAATCGCCTTGCCTCACCAGCAACCTGGCATCTGCATGATGGAACCAAGCTGCGAGTGAATGAGACAACTCAGGGGAGCTGTCCAGAAATGTGTGTTCAGGGGCCAGTCACTCAATTGAGGAAATCATCCAGCGATTGACCTATGAACACAAAAGGGCCCCCACTCCCTCATTTTGTTCACAAGCAGCAATGAGGGTGCCATATATTTTGCCCCCCACACAGTTGTCCGAATAAGGTACGGCTCTACCACCATATATTTCTGAATGTACTTGCATTCCATGGCCTTATTGAAGGGTTTTTAGATTTTAACATTCTTGTGGTTTGCAAGCCTGG